>NC_090936.1:382956733-384284277 GCF_040938575.1 Ambystoma mexicanum
TGTACAGAGATGTTCACATCACAAGAAAGTAACAGCTTTTAGCCGGTCCGATAGCACAGAGAGTGGAGTGCTCGCTTTGACATCTGTACAGAGCCTCCTGATGCAGGTTTGAATGCCAGCAGGGCCAAGCTCAGCCTTTCATCCTTCCGAGGTCGATAAATGAGCACCACACACTGTGGGTAATAATAAGCAGCGCTCAGATGCCGGAGGGTTCGTAGCGCTATACATGCCCAGAGCATCCTCACTGTCACATTTTATGTAATGCATATTCCAACCTTCTTTAAAACCTTTTTGTAATTTTGGTTAGGGCTTTTACTTATATGCACATGGACACTAACTTTACATAACCAAGAGCCCCCTCACAAATGCTGAATTTCCGAGCAGACATATCACACCGAGTCAACACTGTCTTGAGAAATGTACTAAAGTCCATTATCTCAGATCATAGTTAGATACTGTGGGGGCTCAGAAATGAGAGGCATAGACAAAGTTGTAATGTTTTCAACATTAGTCATTTTATTAAAATAAAAAGGATTTGGATAAAGGACTATCTGTCCCTATACCAAAGACAGTTCCCCTGCCTAAAAACTAAAGCAAGCTGAACTTGTGTTCAAAATGTATCTGACCCTCAGACTAAAACACACAATCAAAGGTGCACAGTAAATGTATGTGCTTCCAATTCATCAAAAGGTGTGCAAAAAACAAATGTGTAATCCAACAAAACAATTAGCTTTATCCTGGGGATGATACCCTTCCCCTGAACTGCCTCAGGTGGAATCTCGAAAGTGCTTGATTCAAACAATAGTGGACATGTCTCTTTCAAATAACACTTTCTGAAGTATGAGGAAACGTGTCTTTCCCAAGCAATGGTTTGTGAAAGGAGGGCAAAAGTGTCCCCCTTTGGAATCTCCCGCCAGGAATCCCCCTCTAGGCTTTGCAGATCCCCTGGTGTACTCTCCTGCTAGCTATCTTTCCCCCAAACGCTTACTGCCTGGTGCACTTCCTTCACCAGGTCTTTTCTATAACTTTATCTTTATCAGTTGTAACTGTTTATACTTTACTTGCTCCAGGTATTACTTGTTCCAATTTCTCCTATATAGCCATCCCATATATGGAGATTTGTTCATGTTTGCTTCCTTATTAGTGTCCATTGGCTTGTGGCAATGCGTGTTCCAAACTATATTGATATCTCATATATGAAGAGTTGTACAGTTCTCGGCTTTCAAATGTTTAATTAATGTTCACTTGTTTAGACAACATTTATTCCATCTTTCCCCATATTGACATCTCATATATGGGGATTTGTGTAATAACTGTCTTCCTAAATCATTGGGCTGATAGTCACAACATGTTCCTAACTGTGTGTACGCCTGTGGCTGCACTCTGGGCCTCCCATTGCTGTTGGGCAGACCCAGTAGTTATCACTGGTGTTTCTGACCTGTAGCGTATGGCTGCAGTAAAGTCTGTACTTCGGGAAAGCATTGCCCACTCTGCAGACCCTCCGGCAGTTCTCCCGCAGGCTTCTCCTTTGTCTGCCAATGGAACTGCTGCACTTCACTGTGTCCACGTCCCCGACAGCCTCTTCACTGCTGCCAGCTCTTCAGCGATTCACATGCAGCACCCGCTGTGCTTCTCCCAGTCTACATCCTTGCCACTAGGAAGCACCTGCCTCCTTTCACACAGTCCGCTCTGTAGGTGTCTGTCTCCGGTACTGCTTCCCGCTTCGCACGCTCTGCATCAATCTCATTTTTTCACCTTTCCTTGAAAAGGCACACTATTTTGAAATGTTCTGTGCTGCTGATTGACATTCCAACAACTACTCTGCACATTTTGCTTGGTGTTCCTTCTGCTCTACATGGCCTCCTGTCTCCTCTTCCACATCCCAGTACTGGAGGCTTTATGGGTGTTGGAGTCCATAGGAGTTTTAGACCCATTAAAGTTGCATTGCTTTGAATACTTGTTTGAAACAAAACTATTAGAAATAGGAGATGTCAAATGAGCATTATGTGTAATGGTATTTTGTTGTTTGGGACCCTTACAATAAACCTATCAGAGAAAAAGGAGGTTAAATGCAAGTTAGGTGTGCCTGAGGTATGAATATTACTCTGTCTAGCGTGTTTTATAGAAAGGCTTCTTTGGTTCCTACAATGGGAGGGACTTACAAAGTGACAACATGCCATTAGGAATTTACGGATCATAGGAGTGTCCTCATTATTAATAGAGGAATGCAGAGTCTCTACTGATAGAGTCACTACAACTCCCCGGCAGCTAGCTCCTCCCATCTGATCCTCCCTCCTAATACCACCCCCACGGTCCGGATCAGGTAGCGGCTGCCTTCCCCTGGCCACATGGGAGGAGATCTTAGGCTGGGGGCAAGTGATGACTCCACAGGGTTCATCACAATACCAACTTGTACCCGGAAACCCTGATCAATGATGTTTCATGTTATGCCAATAATATACTAATCAACAGAAGAACACAATCCATATCCAGAGGAAGCAGAAAGAGCATGAATTGGTAGAATAAGTGAGTGTGTCAGAGGGCCAACTAAACATACCAACGGAAAAGTGCTGGTGACTCACCTTCAGCTTGACCTGACAGCTGCCATCCTACAGCACTCCTGGGAGTGGTCAAAGCTGTCACTTGCGCTCTGATGACAATATGAAGTATTTTAGGGTGTACTGTGGTTGCTGCCACACTTTGTGTTGCAGTGATCTCTATCATCAGGCGGGAGTTGTAACTACCCAATCATGGCCTGAGATTAGTAGCCATAGAAAGTAAACTGACTCAGTCAAAGGTGATGTAATATACAGATATGAGAGGACTCACCCCGTCTACCATTTAGAGGAAAAGAGGGTGTTGCAATGCTAAACCAATAGCAAGGGTGCTGCACTTTATGATGAAGGCAAGCTCTACCATCAACAGGGACTGCTGCAGTAACCGGATTATGATTTAGACATATATAAGGACTTGAAAGTAGACTTTGCGATGCCATATGGCAGCCAGCTTGGAAAGGTGTTTGCTTTGCACCTGAATATTTGATTATGAATCCCACAAAACTGCCCTTTCTAATACAGGATTGTTAACCACTCCTAATTGCTCTTCCCACAACCCTTTGCTTTATCCTTTCTTTCTATATCATGGACATTTTTCATTAAAATGTAAAAGAAATACTGCATCAGTCCGTATTCTATTTAATTGAAAGTTCATAATTTTCACTAACTCCCTCGCTAGTCTCAGGGTCTGCTGAATCCTCAGAGCTTCCTAAAACAAATCATTTGCCAAGCTCAGTGGTCATTGCCTCGCTAAACTGGACCAGCTGTTAATGCAGCCTTTTAATTACACGTCATGCCCCACAGATTTTCCTTTGCCTACCTCTGCTTCATAAAAGTTTTGCTATACAGCTACACCTCACACTAGCCTAAGCCTCTGCTGAGTCCTTTACAGTCTTCTGAGGCAAATTATGTGACACGCCCAAAAGACACTGGCACTCCTAATCTGTGCCAACAGATCATGAAGAGTTTTTAACCACAGTCCTTCCATCTACCATCTACCCATGCAGCAGACTGGGAGGGAGAGATGCAGGCAGCAGGCAAATGGGATGAGGGAGGCAAGAGTAGTGAAAACCAAGAGGGCTGCCCCAATTATTATAACCACTGTATCTTTCAGCTAAAGCCCAGGGGGCCTGCAGGAAGAAGGCTGCTGGAGCAAACCACAGTGACTCTCTCCTCTAAAGTCACAGCTGCAGCCTGTTGCCTTAAAGACCATATCCGGGAGTTGCAAGGCTACGATAAACAAACTGTTCCTCCTCCAAAACCTGGGCTGTTTGTGGGTTGCTGGAGAGGAGTACAGATAGCATTTGTGGAGTGTTGGGAAGGATCGGAGTGGAGCAAAGAGAAGGAGGCTGGAGGAGAAGGAGGGAGAGAGAGGGCAGGTGTGCAGCAGCAGGAAGGAGGTTGCGGAGAGAGTATCGCACGGGGGAACATTAATATCAAGGGTGTTGGAGGAGGTTAGGAAAAGAGGAGTTGAGGAAGGCTTAAAAGCAATAAGCAAGAGTTGTTGGAGTTGGGAAGAAGAAAGGTATTGGAGGAGGGATTACCATCAGGAGAGAAGGAGGGTAGAGCAGAATTGACAGTGGAGTTTGGGAGAGATGTGGGGGTGGGATTGCTCTACAAAATGGGACAATAGTGCCCATCTTCCCACACACGTAGCACTTCTGTGATCTTGCCTCTAGTGTAGGCATGTGTAGCCTCCTGGTCTCATCTTTCGAGGGGGTCTGATGCTCGATTCCCTTGGCACGGTGGGTTTATCTGGCATTGCACCTGGGTGTGCGATGTTCCTAGGGTTGAACATTGCTTGGGCATAAACTCTTCCAGAACTAAGATTGTTTATTTTGGCTGTCCGATTCATCCTGCCTTACCTTTCACTTGGCCCTGTAATATGGGTACATACCCTATTTTGTGTTGGCTACCATAAACCAAGGCACTACATCTGTTGACCTGCTTTCCTCTGTACTGAGTATTGGGAACAGTGAGAAAAGTAAGTAGAAGTGACGAGGGCCCTCTCGCACTGACTATACTAGTAGATTTCCCTTAAAGGTTTAGTACACCAGCATGGCCACCAGATTAATTCTGTGCCCAAAAGAGAGAGACTATATGGTTCCAGCCTTACAATCTCTTCACTGGCTTCCTGTTTAGAGTCGAATAATGACCTTTTAAACATGGTACACTATCAAATGCGCCTAATGGTGTGCCATACCAATTTACATCAGACAGAAAATTGTCAAACACAGCCCTTGTAGATTTTACAGTCTGTAAACAAGTTATTTTTTTCCTGGCTCGCACCAGGAAAAGGAATTATGGGACTGGGCACTCCCCAGAACCTCCTTTTAGAATAACCTCCCCATGTCGCTGAGATCACGGGACAACCATCACTTGTTTAGGAAATAGATAAAACACTTGTTGTGTACTCTTCTCTGGCTCCAAGTTGTGGTTTGCCCAAGAACTGAGATGCTGAAGTCTCCTCTGAACTATCAATGTATGTTGGTCCATGCACTGTGCTGATCTTCATACTACTTGAACTTACTTCTATCAACTTTTTAGGTCAGGGAACAATGTCACTTCCACACATTTTCTGTCATTTATCATGTGCTATTTTCCATGTATTGTATTTTGCATCCACTTAGTTGCATGACAGTTCTCCATCCCAGCCTACTGGATACATGACTGTTCTTGAATTTTCCAAGGGTTTGAAGGTACAAACTCCCACCTTGACTTCCTCCTCCACCTTCCTTTTAACTTGAACACCACAAAGCGGATGCATTTGTGGCTGCAACTTCCAAAAAAATAATAAATAAATAAAGGACTTGGTAGGTAAATTAATAACATAAAACCGTTGGTGAGGAGGCTTGAATCCAATGCTCCTGCACTCCTTGATGAATGTTCTGAAACCTAGTGCACCAATGCTCTGGCAATGATCTGTGCCTGAGTGCATAGGAATCTAGTTTCTCCACAGGGTGTTGTGAGTACTGTAAGTGGAGCATGAATGTCTAGGCATGATGACACCTGGTGAAAAACAAGGAGACACCAAATGTCAAAAAAATAAACATAGCCTTAACTAGTTCTATTGGACCGATCTCAGGATTATTTTGTAGCCAAAGTATTATCGATGTGTTGCGTTTTGAAGGATACTTGTACAAAATGTAGCTGAATTCAGTGAAGGCAAATTGGAGTTATTTGCGTAGACGGTGATATCCAAAAAGCCTGGTATTGTTGGGCCTCTAAAAGCCCAGAGTCAGAGATCACTGGCCTTTATCAATTTCATTTGAAGCCAACTTTGTACTTTGTATTCAAAGACATCCTTTGCCACTGGAGCCTTCCCTTCCACCCTGAAGCATTTTCTTGTGCACCCTCTATTCAAGAAACCCTCAGCCGACCCCTCCTGCCCGGCTAACTATCGCCCAATCTCCATCACTCCTTTCCTTGGCAAACTCCTGGAAAAGCTGGCCATCTCCCAGCTTAATCTTCACATTGAATCTGTTAGTTGTCTCCATGACCATCAGTCTGGCTTCAGAGCAGCCAAAAGCAGGGAAACTGCTCTCCTGAACATCTGTGAAGACCTGCTCTCTAATCTTGATTCTAATATCCCCTCTGTCCTGGCTGACCTTGTTCCTCTCTGATCGATCCTCCCAGGTCCAACTTGGGTCCTTCCTTTCCTCTATCTCCCTCTCTACCTGTGGTGTTCCCCAGGGGTCTAACCGCTCTCCCTGGCTGTTCAACCAATACCTGGCACCTCTTGCCCACTGCAATGCCGCTCTCTGCTCTACGTTTTAGTGCTATGCAGATGACACACGGCTCATTTTCAGGCTCCCTCTGCCACCTCTTCTCCTTCTCTCATCTCTGACTGTTTGTTTGCTGTCCAGGAGTGGTGTGCTGCCAACGATCTCTGCCTTAATCCCAATAAGACAGAGATTCTCTTCATCAGCACACCTGCACCCTCCTTTCCTGTCACTCTCTGGCTGGCCTCCCTTGGTCCTCTTCCTGCTCCCACCTGTGAGGCTAAGAACCTCTGGGTCATCTTCGACTCCACACTTTCCTTTCTCCTCACATCTCCGACATCTCTAAGAAGTCAAACTCCAAACTGCACCTCCTCAGAGGCATTCTTCCTTTCCTCTCCTTCCCCTAGAAGCTCACTGTCCCTAGAGCTCTGTTTCTCTCTAGGCTGGACTACTGCAACAGCCTCTTACTAAATCTGCCTGCTTCTACTCTCCGTCCTCTGCAACTCATCCAGAACAGGACTGCAAGACTTGTCCTTGGCCTCAAGCCCAGGGATCGTATCTCTCCAGCACTGAAATCTCTGCATTGGCTCCCAGTGGCTGCAAGGATTAAGTTCAATACCCTCTGCATTGTCCACAAGTCCTTCTGGGGCCTGAGTCCTCAATACCGACAACACTCTCTTCGTAAATACCTTCCGACTCGAGCTTTTCGCTCCCCCAACTCCCTCACTGTCAGTCGCTTCTCCAAGCAACAAGTTGGTGGTAGATCTCTTTCTTCGGCTGGGGCCTCCCTCTGGAACAGACTCCCTGCCTCTCTGAAACTCTAGGAGAACCATCTACGGTTCCGGAAGCACCTCAAGACCTTCGCCTTTGCTTCTGCCTTCTCTCTTCCTCTCCCCTGCTGATTTCCTGTCTGATTACCTGGCTACCCTCTGATTTCAGGCCCAGGTCCCAATCCGCCCAGTTGCACACCCGCACGGCCTCCCGACAACCCTTGCACTTTGGTCTGTATCTGTAACTCTAGAGTCCCCCTACCTCCACTTTTGGACACCTGCTTTCTGCACTTACCCTTGCACCTTCCACCTGCTGGCTGCACTTCTTGTTATTGTTTTGATCCCATGTACAGCACTGCCCTCTGCCGTTTCCTGTGGAACTCCCCCACCCTCCCCTGTAGTTGCGCAATCTCAATGTCACCTGGCCTAGTAAGATCGTTGCCTCTATCCTCCCTCTGTTCCCCCTTCCTTGCCTCGTCGCGCCTTGAAACACTTGTGTATAGGCGCGTTACAAATGCCATATCATATCACATCCAATTGCTCTGTATTACTGTGATTTAAGTTGTTTGTATATGTGAAAAAATGTTGGAGACCCTTTTTTGAGAACGATTGCTACCAAATAACCTGTTCTATGGGATGGTTCCCACTCAGTAGCATCGCCAACCATGTTTTAGCTCACTGTACCGTACTGGAGGAGACATATGTATTTCCATATTAGTCTGGTCCCACTCTTTTGGGCAGTCCAGCATTAAAATGCTAGGCAATTCTTCTCTGAGCAAGAGCACAACAAACCCCCTAAGAAAACAGGCCCGTCTCAGTAGTAGGGCTCCCACATTTTTGCATACATTGTTTGAAAACAACCACGAGTTTACAAGGCATGCCGCCATCCATCACACCTCCTTCTCAGGATAACCACTCATATGAATAATGACACATTTATGTTGTGTTGATATCCTGATATCCAGAAAACAGTGGATATGGCTATTGGGACCTGTTCCCAATCCCAGTACAAACATCTGTGCATCCTCCAGAATGTTCCTTTCCACACGCTGACATTGTGGGCTACGCAAGTGACTGGAGGTGAAAAGTTCCAATGTAAATGGCCTGTGATTGTAAATTTAGAACATGCAGTAATGTTTTCCCGGGGCCTTTATGACGGAGGTGCAATATCAGTTGAATAAGTAAGCAATTACATATTCCAGGGCACTCTATAAAAGATTTCCCTGCGTGCTCAGGGCGTGCTGCGAGGCACGAGCTGCTTCGGCAGCCAAGCAATATGGCGAAATCCTCTGCCGCATAGCCCGGAGTGCTTCATTTTAATAAGTCCTTCAGAAAATAAGAACGTGTCAAGTTCGTTCGCTTTCCAGAACTATAACTATTAACTTGGAGCTCGCTCAGAATGTTTAAGTAGGAAACATCAGACGAGCGAAGCCCAAGGTGACATCACCGAACGTTATTAATGCTGCCTTCCCATTAGCCAGGACGTCATCATGAGCAGCATAAATCGATGATGTTCGCTGTCAATTCATCTGGAGTCATATGATCGCTCAGATCATTGCTTTTTCGCAGGTGTGCCGTTGTGTTCATTTTTTAGATGCATAAGGGGAGACCCAGGGCTTTAAGTGGGGTAAGAAATCGAGGGGGGGGGCTCATTTGGGGCGTGGCTTGTGGGAGGGGCGTGGCCTAAAAAGTACGCGAATCGTAGGGTATACACGCAAATATATATAAATGTTATATATTTGTGTGTGTACCTTACTATGGTTTGTGTACTAGGCAAGCCATCTTTTATAAACGTAGAAACATATCTCTACGTTTATAAAAGATGGCTTGCAAAGTACACAAACCATAGTAAGGTACACACACAAATATATAACATTTATATATATTTGTGTGCATACCCTACGGTTCGCCTAGTTTTCAGGCCATCTTTTTTAAAGATTTCGGGTTTATAAAAGATGGCTTTGAAAGTACACAATTCAAGCCATCTTTTATAAAGCTTTGACTACGGACAAAATTGTCCGTCGGCAAAGCTTTATAAAAGATGGCTTGAAATGTGTACTTTTCAAGCCATCTTTTATAAACCTCGAAATATGTCGAGGAATCCGCAGGTTCGCGACACCTCGGTGACCTGGGGAAACAAAGGGACAGTAACTGCCTCTGGTGACCTCTCGCGCGAGGGGTCACCAGATGCAGTTACGATGACTGACAGAAGTGGCAGCCAGTCACAGCGTCACTGTGGCTGGCTGCCACTTCTGTCAGCTTGCCTGACTTCATTGCAGGCGCATCTCCCGTTGCGGCTGCGGCCGCGACAGGATAATGCATCCCGCCAATGTTGTGGTAGGACGGTGGCCCCGGCAGGGCCCCGGCTCAGTCCCACTTTTTGGAGACTGCCGGGCCCGGCCCCGGCAGGCCCCGGCCCACTTTAAGCACTGGGGAGACCTGATTTCAGCTCAGCTGTGCCAAGGCTCAGTAATTTGGCTACTCTTGGGTGCGTTGATTTACAATTCCCTCCCTCCCCCCACCCTCATTATAGGCATTTTATACAGTACATTCCTAGCTACCAGTGGGATTGACCCACAAATTAGGTGCTCTACAAGTGTGGTGATCAGGGTCTGATGGGTAAGAGGGCAAGAATTGTCAGGGCACGTAATTGTGACAGTACTAGATGACACAGCAAAGAGTTGTTTGATTCTCTTTGCATCCAAACATTGCATACATTTGCAAGTTGAGGCACTGGGATGCAAGTGAACTGCCCAGAATCAAACAACTTTGTTATCAAGGGCCGAAGAGAGATAAGAACCCAGGGGCACTAAAAAGTGCAATTGCAAATTGCTGAACTAAATTGCATGTCTGTGATAACATCACTGCAGCAAGATAACTCACAAATGCAATTTTGAAGACCAAGGTTAATTTGCACAATGCAGCGTAGTACATGGCCCCGTGGGCCCAGATTATACAAAGTACACGGGGTTATGCAAATTCACATTGCTGTACTAAATTGCTTTTACATCCTACAGTGGTGCTAATTTCAACAGGGACGTACTGCACATGGCAGAGTGAAACTGAGGCAATATTGATTTCCCACCTGTTATGTGGCTTTCTTTGTCATCTTTCTTTAATTGCACGCCTGTGTGCTTAAATTGACAAAACAAGGGCGTGGCCATCGATGAGACGTGCACCCTCAACTTTCTCCATCAAGCGGCCCGAAATAAGCACATGGCAGCACTCATTTAGACCTTCAAAGGACCAGACAACATACATATAGCTAGGGGAGGATGCAGCAACTGTTCGATCCCTTTTTAGAGTGGTATGAGAAGCAACGTGCGGCATGAACTGCAGCTAGGCAGAGACGGCCTGGGAGATCAAGATGGAGGCCGCCGCTGAGTGCTTCTTGGCCGACAGCAATCACGCAAGTAGGCGACACCGGAAGCGTGGGATCTGACCAGTGACCGCCAGCGACGGCGGAGAGAAGCCAGGGCTGACACAGCGAGGTCCAGCCAGGAAGGTGCGCAGAGCGGTGGTGCGCACAGTGGCAGACACCTAATTGGTGGGAGAGAGCGGGATCCCTGTGTGCAGTGGTGGTGTGGAGCGGGCCCCGCTGCCTCTGCGGTGCCCCGAAGTCCTGATAGAAAGTTGGAGGAGACCTATCGAGGTGCCTCCCTGGGGCTCCTCTGCATAGACTCACAGAGACTGCTACAGAGAGTATGGGGTGGGGCAGGCTTTGGCAACAAACAAGCTGGTTAGAGAGGTATTATCCATACACCGTGGAGTACCTCCTGTTGGGGGTCAATTGCTCCAGAATCACTTGGTCCTTCGTCCTGCTCTTAAAGTTGTAGCTAGGGGTACCATTATCTTCAATGCTGCAGCAATGAAGTGCTTAAGGGGTCAGAAAGAATAGCAGCTTTTAAAGGAAGTGAAGGAGGCAGATAGGGGATATAGCAAAGCTTCAACAAGAAGGAACATTAAAATGCACGCCACGACAAAGAACCAACTGAAACGTCATATGACACAAAGGGCAGAGCGCACCTTGCACCACCTACGACATAGGTATTTCAAGCAAGTAACGTGCCAGGGTGCTTGTTGCACACCTCATCAGACAACAGACTAATCGCTCATTTATACAAACTCTGACTGATGCGCAGGGTAGGGAATGAGGCTATGAAGCTTAAAAAAGGTAACTGCTCTTTGAGTGCTATAGTACACTTGACTCTTCAAGCAGGCCCAACTACCAGGACGAAATTCCCTATCTGAATGAGGTCGACCTGAAACGAATTTCACAATCACACAGAGACCTCCTAGATGCTCTGATAGACACCCTGGAAGTGATCCAGGCTATCTCTGAAGCCAAACAAGGCCCTTGGCCCAATGGCTTCACTGCGTCTTTTTATAAATCACTTAAACAGCTGTTGGCTAAACCAGTGCCAGATGTCTTTAATGAGATACGGGAGGGGGAAGGCCTTCCAGAATCCATGAAGGAGGCCCAGGTGGTTCTTATACCAAATCCAGGGAAATACCGAAACAGTGATCTTCTTACAGGCCATTAAACTAATGTAGGGGAGCAGATAAATGCTTTCTCACTAGTTCCTGCCCCCTCACTGCTGTCATACTGGTATAGTCAGAGAAGAGCAGGAAATGGGACCCCATGTATTGTTCCCATACCGCATCCAGTGTATTAGAGAAATTATGCACTCAGAAAGCCATACAGAATATCCCCTTGCACCGAAAAGTGTGGAAGGATGCTACATGGAAGGGTGTCAGCGCGTACCTATGGACATCATAGAACGTTAAGTGAACTCTGACGAGGGCAGAATGATGTCATAAAGAAGATATATTAACCTATGCTGAAATTGTATGAAAATACTTAAGAGTGACAATGTAACTGAAGCACCAAGAGAAACATGTACCTAAAGCTAAAGTAATCGTGAATACGAAGAGGAAGAAGTTACTTATTGATCAATAACTGTAAATACGCAGTAACGCAAGGTAGAAAGAAAACATATAGAGGCTTGCTAAAGAGGAATATATAACGTGGCTAGGACGGCCATAATAGGAAAATGGGCACTAAAAGCATCTGCAAGAGCCAACTATTGGTCAATTAAAAGTGTATAAAGTTCATATGAGATAGAGTGAGCAAGTCTCTAGAGGCCAAGAGGAGCACCGGCACCCAGGTTAATTAAATCAAATAGCAATAAATAAGGCTGACATGGACAATGTGGGGTCTCTTCACATGTGACACAGAAGTCGAAAACAAGGGCTATTCATTAGAGTCTCAGAAAAAGATAGTGGTGTGCTCACACTCCCTTGAATGATCCAGGACAGTGAGCAGGCTGCAAGGTCAACTACAAATTGAAGACTTTGGCTTATGGCCGACTGATGAGAGATGATGGACTAATTGGAAAAACAGGGAGTAGTCTGACAGGATTCAAACACCTACATTTTGTTTCACGTACATGCTGCTAAAGAGTCAAAAGTCCAAGGTTAGTGTAGCATGCCAACCAATTAGTGGGTTTAAGGAACAACCTAAACTACGATGTTGCATACTCCAATCCACTGCTATTGTGTCCACTATAATCAGTACTATACCTATTTAGATGTATTTCAAGGTGTGCCCCACAGATAATTAGTAGCCAATGATGCACTAATCCATATTTGTTCAATAAGTAGATATTTTCCCTTAACCAATCCCTTCCCTCGATAGGTTTTGTATTTTGCCACATAGAATGATGTCATAGATGACGCGCATTGTTGTATAAGATCTTTGCATAATCAAGGTTAGTTGTGAGTGTGCAAGCATCAGTCCGATGCCTGTCAGGTCCCCCTGCTTTATTAAATTGATAATAAAGTAGCACTTTGCCATATTCTTTGAGTCTGTCCGATTATTTGGTCCGAGATCCTTGTTTGTAATTCCTTTTAGCACAAGAGATGCTTCAATGTGCTCTAGCACACCAAGATTCTAAAATATTTACTAAAATACTTATGGGCAGGCTCAAAAAGTGAATGCCGTCACTCATAGATCCAGATAAATTGGGATGTATCTGGGGAAGACATACCTTACTACTAAGTGCCAGGATTCTGCAGACCTTGTAAAGAACATCAGAAAATCAACAAAATTCTACATTAAAAAAACGGACATAATGAGTGCACATAACACGTGGCCCTTGACATTCAGTGCAATTTACTGCAAACACGTGCAATCCTGCCAGCGTAATTTAGAACCAATGCAACAAAATAACACAGCATTTAGTTAATCAAAAGCCTTCTAAATGCACACCAGCCAATGCAGCCCGAGTTCACAGCAACGTCACCACTTCTGGGTAATTTAGTATTGAACTGTTGCAGAATGCTGTTTTTCCACTGGGATATCAATGAAAATGTCGCTTTTCCACTGGTCTGTCAGTCAGAGGCATAGCCAGGATCGTCAAAGAAGTGGGGCCTGGAGCTAATGTAGTTTGTCCCCCTGCAGTGTCATTAACATCTGTAAATGCCCACACAGTGCTGTTGAGTGGGCATTCACAGATTTTGGGTGGGCCTTGCCCGCTCAGGCTCTACCCTGTCTACGCCTTTGCTGTCAGTGCCAATGTCGCTTTTCCGCTGGTCTACCATTTCAATTGCTGCTTTGGCACATAGTGCTCAGTGCAAATAGTGCACCATTTTCTGGCAACGGTGCAAAAGTCCTGGTGCCATTGCCTAATATGTGATCAAGGCAGAGGTCTCCAGGCTCCGCATATCCTCTGTGCGCCTCCCCTTTATTCAGCAGGCACACTGCAATCGAGGCACATCTGGCTGATGCCAGGTGCTACAGTCATAAACGCTTAATCGGCAAGGTGTATATTTGCGTACCTTCTTTGAAGCTCCTTTATCCGCACCATCATGTTCAGGTGTCCTTGGGAGTATTGCTCAATTACATCACGCACGTCATATGGTTTCCGGGCTTGCTGTGGAAGGACCAATCAAGAGAGGAGATGGTTAGTTGGTTGCCTGGCTTTCAAAGCGTTCTACTTGATTAAACATCGAGCGGTGGTTAAATGGTGTTGGTGGTTAAATGGTTCGTTGGGGAGCAGCTGTGATGCAATGTGTGGCTCTGTGGGGGTCCTGAAGAGTGAGGATATGTTATTAAGATTTCAGCTTGCACCCACCACCACCATAGCAGTGGTACGGCACCAAGGCTTGTCCGGATAATGGCATATTTTGCCAATGCCTGCGGTCAACCAGACTGTGATCAGAGGGGAAAAGGGAAATATGGAAGTGGGGAGGGGATAAGGGAAGCAGGAGTAGAATAAAGGTGATAAGACAGACAAGTGGAGTGGGGGTGTAGGGAAAGGCGTATTATTTTGGTAGTATGGCCGCCTGTGTAATAATTGGTAGCGTATCAAGCAAATGTTCATCAAGACAAGAGAGGATAAAACCGGCCGGTGATCCGGAGGCCTTTTCCATGAGGGAAGTTTCTGGTATGTTGACTTGTGGTACTGGAGCTTGCCGGCACTTGGGTTTTTGTGAGGGACTTGAGAAGTGCTTAAGTAGGGCTTTTGAAGTATGGAGACTTCTACCCCAGATAACATCGTTGATGCCCCTCCCCGTAAACAAGGGGCATCATCTGGTGACACTGCAATCTGCAAATAGTAAATGTTGGCATGTGGGCACTGAGACTGCTTAGGCCACAAATGCACCATTCAGCATTCCACAACTCCAAAGGGAAAGTCATGCTATTTTAATACATAATCTGTGCACACAACCGAACTGAAAGTGGGGGGCGTACCGAGCATGCCAATAGATTGGAAATGGCATTTGTTATAGTTCGTATTTGTATTTTGTAGTTGATTTTGTATTTATTGAGTGCTATCTACGTCAAAACACTATACAAATATCACATCACCGTGCAATTAAAATGATTGCAAATTCACAGAGTCAAAATGAAAGAAGATGTTGTTTGAGCGCAGAACGCAAGAGTGGATAAGTGAGAATCGTGTTCAGTGTAAATGAGCGACTGAGGAAAAGGAATGAAATCGAGACTGAGCACCAGGGGGATGAGGAACAGTTAAGAGAGACTGATAACAAATAGAACGCGAGGTGAAGTAGAAAGACACGAGAGATGAAAGGCAGGAGGAGCAAGATTATGAAGAGAACTAAAGACCATGCATAGAAAATGAAATTTAAGACGAGAATGAAAGGACATCCAACCAAGAGACGACAATGGCAAAGAAATAGAATCAGGGGCCAAATACAACATAGAAGACGAACAGAAGAATTGAGAGACGATTGATTCAATACACACATTCCTGCGCTTACACGTGCTTTAGGATGCATTTCAGATTGTGACGTGAAGTTGCAGCTTCGTTGAGCTACTTCAGCTGTCTCCCACTGACCTGAACATCTGGTTTAGAGGTATGCCCAGTATCCCCAGAAATACCCTTCCGATCCTTCAGAGGCTCTGCTCGCTCTATCAAATTGTTACTCTTACACATCGGTTTAAAAGTAGCTGTTGCAATAGAGACTGGCAGGTGCCATCAACAGCTTGAGGCTGGCTATCCACTGCAGAGTTGCATATGGAGGACTCCTTAACACCGGAAGTTGCATCAGATATTTTGTCCTACCACTCCCATGATTACTCACTATTGACTATATTGGCTGGGTGGGAGCATCTGGGAATCCAAAGGTTGAAGATCCCAGCCTTTAGCCAAACTCTGAAAAGCCTGCACTGTGTATATTCACACACAAGGTGAGTTTTTCGTACAGCTGTTTTTTCATTTTTTTCACATCCCTGCCAAATATGGTGACTTGCCTTTGAAAAATGTAAGACCTATTTCATTAAAATATTTTGTATTTGTATTTTATTTGTATTTAAATATAGCACTTTACATCAAAGTATGAGACACAGGGCTGCTCAGCTTGTCTAATGGGACTGGGCAGGACATGTATAGAGCAGAGTTCCACAGGACATGGATGTTCAGTGATTGGCTGTGCATTTGATTTAGGGGACAAGGCAGGCTTCTCTGTTAAATCACGTGTCTGACTAAAAGGTCACACATGTCTGAAAGGTTGTACCACTTTTATCAAAATCATAGAGGCTTGTGTGAGCAAGATGTATAGGCAAGTTCAGTATTTTAAAACACTGATTGCATCTTTCGTCTGATTTATACAAAAAGATGAACGATGTACAACATCAATGCCGTGCTCAAATAGTGAGGGCGGAAAATAGGGGGTTCATATGTTCAAACAGCAGACGGTGCTAGAGGCGTGGCATCTAATGCAAGACTATGAACAAGTACAATAGGGTGCAGTTTCTGCTTTTTTAGAAGTTGTGTACACCACATGGGACACAGCCTACAAGCCATAGGGATTTGCAGTCAGCATATGTTTCGGCAGAAATTAGTACTTCTTCCACATGATAAATAAGATTAACACAAGGATCAAGTAAACTGTTTCCTGACAGCAGCCCAATACACGACGAGACAACATTAATCCCATTCACTTCACTTGCACGGTGGTTCTGTAGGAAGCCATCTGCATTTAAGTGACATCCTACTACAAAGGAATGACCAGAGAGGCTGCAGTTGTAGTATTGTGACAGTGGGGTCTGATTAAATCAGCTTAGATCAACAACAGCCAAAGTATTGATATCAGGCAAGGTCCCGGGGTAGTGGCCAAGTCATCATAAAAATGCAATCTCTTTGTGGAGAGTTCTCATTCTTGTATTGCTGGATGGGAGCACATGTATATTTTTGTGAGTATGTATTATAACATCCTAGTTTATGTAGTGTGAAGAGTCAGGAATGGGACAGGGTCACAAAGGGCTCATTAATTTGGCTATAAACATTTATTGAAACACAAAAGGGGTTGGAAAATGCCTCAGTGTCCCTAATTTAGGAGGTATTTCCCTTCCTCAACCATATCTAAGGGTCTGTCAAGTGTCAAGATGTCCAAAGTAAATGTGCGTCCTGTGTCAAAAATCTTACCTTTGCCCTCACAATCTAAAACTAACTCTAAGGCGGATTGTCTTGGCTCCTTGAAGTGTACAAATGTTGAAATCCAAAACAAAAGTTCAAACTCCAATAGAAAAGGTCCAAATGGTTGATGTTCACAGCTCTAGTGAATGACTCGCGTTCCCAGGTTTCCCTCCAGAAAATCAAAGTTCAAAACAAAATAATAATCCAAGTTTCCTGTAGTTCAAGAGGACAACTCCTTCTTCTTGTTGTTGCAATCTATTCCTGGGGAAATGGCTCCATCCACCAGGTTTCTCTCCACATTCAACAAAACTCAAAATCTCCAAGGGCATGGGTCTTCCTTGGGATTCTCTTTTACACTTCCTTGTATACACATGACTTTGCCTGGTATACTCTCCTGCACAGAGTTTAAGGCAGCTTGTTCTACACACTTGACTTTGGTTCACACACTTGAATTTGCCTGGCATACTGTCCTGCCATGACTTTTATATAACTTGCTCCACACACTTGACTTTGGTTCACACACTTGATTTTTCCTGGTATACTCTCCTGCCAGGACTTTTGTGCAATTTCGTTATACTGCATGTGATCAGTATTTTTATTTAAAAAATCATTCAGATTGCTTTATAAAATATCTGGTATACTCCCCTGCCAGATCTTAACATGTAATGTCCTTTTGGTTGCTCTCTTTTGGTTTTCACCAAGTTCATATTGTGGGTCCCAAATCCCAGTTCCACTGTCTAAGGCATTTGTTTTCTTGCCCGATAGTGCTTCAGTGTCACACACATTTTCCTGGGCTCACCAGTTTGCTTTCTACGCTTGTGCGGCTTTCCCGATTCCATGTTGGGTGTTTCTCTAGCTCTTGTGTCTCTCGCGACTACTGAAAGCACGTCTGACAGGCGTTCAATCTTCAGCCGGCATTCCAGCTCCCTCAGCACTCAGAGAGCACGACTTGCTTCCTTGCATCCTGCCATGGTTTTGGCGCAGCTGCCCTGAGCATGTTGCACACCAGGTTTCCTTCTCACTCCGTTCTGCCAATTGGACGTCTGTGATACCGTCCGTACCTCACTCTGCCTTGTGCTGCAGATGTCCATGTTTCCCTTCCCTGCATGGTTTCGAGCCATGCCGGCCTAATTGGATTCCCAACAACTAGACCAATGGTATTCGTTTTCTTTAGGAGTAATCATTACTACTTCTCGCCTCTTCCTCGTCTCAGTTTTTGTCATGTCATTTTCCATGTGATATTGAGGAATACCGTCTATAGGCTCAGCAAGTGGTTCAGGGAGTTTGTAACAATATGCCATGAAGGCACGAGGAAGGGAGGGAACATCCCTAAAAGAGAATGGGTGATATGTGAATTACTCTGACAATGCCAAGTCATCCTCCTGACGGTCACCTCTCCCCATGTGGTACTCCCTCATATAGCTGCCCCCACGGTCAGGATCAGGTACCGAGTGCCATCCCCTGGCCACATGAGGAGAAGCTATCTCAGGGAAAGAAGTGATGACATCATCAGATTCATCACAGTAGTGATAGATTTACAAAAATCATACAATCCATCATCTATAGACAAACGTTGTCTAACAAAATAAACAGAATAATTCACATAATATATATTAACAGATTGCCAAAACTTCACAACACAACACATTGATAATAAAATATCATCATAAAATGTATATTAAAATTGCAATTCATTTGACAACATCTAAAATATATCTAAACACACATCCTCCAGCAAAACCATTGTGTTAGCATTCAGGCTTTCCTATTCACATCCCTGGCTAGGAAATAACCAAAAGGCTGGCGATCAGTAGAACATCTGGTTGTGGAATTCTTCTAATGCCACGACTCAGGCTAGGAAATTGACTTGTACCACAGGTACATAAGACTGTGCCGAGAAGACCATGTCGGTTGCACTCTCTTTGAGAGATCTAACGCTTCAACAATAGGTAATCAGCTCGCACAGTAGGGCAAGCTTTTTCACACCCTCTTGGACTCTCCGGTTGAGTTGGAATTATTGTTAACATCAACTACTAGCACATTTGCCAGCATTAATAAGACCAGTCATTGTAATGTAATGTAAATTGTCTTGTATATTGCCATCTTCCACTATTAGTGGCATCGCTGCGATTGGCTCTGTCCGAAAAAAGTGGGCTGGGGTTCATTAATGGAACAGTGGGAAAGTCAGATGTGAAACCTGTGGTGTTTATGGGTGCAGGTCAGGAGTGCATGGTTCCTGAGTTCCAATCAGCTTTCTATGGTTTAGGTGGAGAAACCTGGGAGTGTGTTATAATTTCGGAAGAGTGCAAGATCTAATAGACTACAGCGCTTTCGGTCAGGTTATTCGCTGATGTGGGAGAGTGCAAAAGGCTAAAGATGAGAGCTTAGTAGTGGCTCTGCTGTTGTTGATGTGTTAATGGATCGTTCTGTGGTGGCCTTCTGTGTTGGGTTTGTGTGTGTAGTGTAAGTGGTAGAAGATCTTAGAGAGGAGATGGTTAGTCAGGGGAGTGGAGATGTAGGTCTCACAATGCAAAAAAAACTGCCATCCTGCACTCCCACCACTGCCCTTTTGGAGAGAGGTCCCATTTCACTAGCAGAGTCTGCCCCTGCCAATCTCCCTCTTTCTCTGCCTCTTTCTCCTCCTCCCTCTCCTTCAAAGCTATTGATAATGATATTGATATTTTATTTCTATCCCGCTCATACACAAGTGTTTCAGAGCGCGACAAGGCAAGGGAAGGGGAACAGGGGAGAACAAAAACAACGATCTTACTAGGCCCAGTGACATTGAGAACGCGCAAGTTCAGGATAGAGGGGGAAGGGGGAGAAGTGCATGGAAGGGGGAACAAAGGGAGAGTGCGGAGCGAGAAGGAAAAAACAAAAATCATAATAAAATAATAAATAAAAAGGCAACAGACCATGGGAGTGCAGCCAGCAAGTGCTGGGTATATGGCAGCTGGCCCGGTAGGTCTGAAAGTGGAGGAAGACAATTGGAGGGCTGCATGGGTACAGATACAGACCCCAGTGCAAGGGGTGGCCCGGAGGCAGGGCGTGAGGGTGGCAAGATGAGCAGGTACCTGGGCCCGGAGGACAGAGGGCGGCCAGGTGCATGGCGCCGAGGGTGAGTAGAATCATCAGGGGAGAGGAGAGGAGAAGGCAGAAGCAAAGAGGAAGGTTTTGAGGTGCTTCCAGAACCGCAGATGGTTCTCCTCAAGTGTCAGAGTGGCAGGGAGGCTGTTCCAGAGGGAGGCCCCAGCCAAAGACAGAGATCTACCCCTAGCTCGTTTCTTTGAGAAACGACTGACCCTGAGGGAGTTAGAGGTAGAGGAGCGGAGTGCTTGGGAAGGGAGGTATTTGCAAAGCTCACTCTGCCAAGCTCAGGTGCTATGCCCAGTGGCCTGCTGGAATTCTGCCCATCAGGTGTACACTCTTACTATTGACCTGTGAAAACTCTGAATGTCTTTTTCATGTTATAGAATTATCAATCAGACTCAGCACTGAAAACAAGGAAGACACAGGAGGGATGAGCTGTTACAAAGTGGGAGGTTAATGGGAGCGCCGCTACTGTCTCTTCCACTACATGTCCTGAAAAACACAAATAACCCCATAAATGCTGCTCCCTGGTGCTACTTGCCCCATTGCCATCAGTTCAGGGTGTGAAACAGACTTTCTGGTCAGTCTTCTAGTTTTTGCAGGCAGTTCTTTGCATTTTGAACATGGTAGAGCCTCTGGTGTCACCCACTCTGAAATGTCTGGAGGAGTGGTGCACATGAACTGCTCAGCTAGATCAGGCTTAAAACACCCAGCACACACATGGCCTGTTCAGTCCACATTTACTGTACACCCTCAGTGCCAAAGTCTCCTTTCCCTCTTTTGGGATGGTGGTCACACCCATGGAGGACTACAGATCCTAGCTAGGTAGAGCTGGTGGGTCCAGAAATGGTCAACAGAAGTGCAAAGCGTGGTAACCTTTGGTTTGACACTCTGAAAGCTACCTCTGCTTTTGCTGAGCTTTATGTACTTTGATGTGTAATTCATGCACAAACCCACTCTGAAGTGTTTACCACACACCAGAAGGTGGGTCTTCAACATCCAGGCCACAGCATTGCTGCACTACTAACACCAATGCCTCATCTGCTTCATGACTACTCCTCTAAACTGCTTGCTCTTATAAAATAGATAAATCTACCTTTGAGCCACTAATGTCCCTTTCGCCTTCCATTACTGATTTCATTTTCGCTGTTTGTAAAGACAGGCGAGCAGTTCAAAGTCGTGAGGTGCCAAAAACAGCACCACAGCTCCTGTTTCGCTTTGAAGATCTTTAAATTCAGTATTAGCAGGCTTCAGAGAGGTTTCAAGCTACTTTTGGGAATTTCTGGTTGCTGGCAATCCCAATCTATGGACTCCTAGTACAAGGTGTGTCCTTCTTTCTCCACTCTCACAGTCCAGGAGATTTCAGATGTCATTACAGGGGTTCCATCCCCTCCAGTGAGGAGCCTGGTTCCAGTGCAGCTGGCAGAGTGGCAGGTCCAAAGCCATTCACCGCCCTATTCCAACTATTCCAAAGGCATAGAAAGGGGCATAGCTCTTCTCTGCCTTGCATTCCTTCTATCATCTCCTCACCGCTGGAGGACTTTGGAATGGACTCCACTCCCAATATACTTCCAGTAAATTCTTCTCAACTTCTTGAAAGCCCAAAGAGGAATCAAGGAATGAGTGGGAGGCCCTTCCCTATTAAAGCCAAATTATTACTGGGAAATGGACACAATAAAACCTGTTGTGATGAATGTAATCCCTGTAGCTGAAACAGGTAACCCTTGCCTTATTGCATAATTCCCAGAGTGCCTGCAGGAAATGGAGGGGATGGGAAGGGAACAAGCCAAAAGAAAAGAAAGATGGCAGAACTCTTTCTCAGGTCCACCTTTCCCTCTCTGGCGACACTAACTTTTCCCCTTTCCCATTCCTGCTGACTTCAAAGGCCCTCTCTACTGCAGCACCAGTGTGTGGAGGCTGTCCTTTGATATGAGAGTGCCTCTTTGAACTGTGGCTCCATGGATATCTACTAGTGACAGCTACTGTGCACTGAGGGGAGTTGTTACCCTTCCAGCAGGGGAATCAAAGCAGGGGAGGAAGGCTATTTTCTCATATGGAGCAGTGAAGACAGCCATGTGAGTAACAAATATACTTTGCCTTCACATCACTGCCATGGGCGCAAAGGGTTCACACGTGCATGGTATTGAATTGGGGTGGTTTTAATAATTGTGGGTTCTTAAAAGTTGCAATACCATAATCAGGTATGCCTTATTCTTAGTGATTACCCTGTCACCAGACTGATAAGGCAAGAATTATTGCATTTTATTTCAGATGTACAGAAGCTAAAATGTCAACTCTGGATGCAGTGTCTTGGGGTCTCAGAAGCTGTCAGGTGTGTGGCCTTTGAGTAGCCCATGTGCCTCTGGAGAGCATGAGCTGCAGATGTCAGGAGACTGGTGTAGCGAAGGCACGTGGGTGCACTATGCTTTTGGGATGTAGCTTTATGATAGGGCCTTTGATTATCATGCTCCTCTTTCAGAAACAGAATTGCCTGCCTCATTTTATATCAAAACAAATGAAAAAGCCAAGGGATTTCACACCATCGCCAGATGGAATTCTGTCACCCCCAGCCAAATGGCATTCTGTCACACTCCATACATTGAAAACTCTATCTGTTGCCACACTGCACCCTCCAATCATCTGCACTCCCTAATCTCTCTGCCACACCATCATTCCTGTGCTCCTTTTCATTCTGGTTCCTTGTCACTTCTTTCCCCCATCCCTGGAACTCCCATACCGTACATGTCAAAAAGACTAATACTATCCACTCGTTCAAGTTCTCACTTAAGCTCAATCGCCTTACCCAGAAGGTGCTCCCTCCACATACTACCACATTACAACAGTTCTGTCTTATGTGCTGTACTGTCACCGGTCTCTGTAACATTCCCCCACCGTCATCCACAGGCATGCAACTATACCCCTACAATGTACGGTACATGATTGCCCAGCTGACTGTTTCCTGCTTTTGTATTCATTTCTGGTAGAAACCCCTGTAACTGCAATAAACAAATACAAATAGATAAGTGCACCCCCTCCTTTTCAACCACCCAATTTGCGACCACTCTTCTACACCTTCTCTGGTTTGTAATGTGACACACCATTTTATGCAAGGAGGAAACATTGCAAGGATTTAAAAAAGGGGTAGAGTACTCCTCTTTTGTGTCATAAAATACAAACACCTAAGTCAAAATTGTTAACCGGCCTCGTGCCTTCTACTGTTGTAGTGTGGGGTACAGTTAAGGCCTAAGGCACTGCCCCTATACAAAAACTGCATTTCAGCAGTTAGCCACAAATGGCTGTGCTTTGGCATGCCGAGCACATATGGGGCGAAAGTTAAACACAGCCACCCCAAGAATAGCTGCATTTGGTTGTCATTTACGTGAATCCAGAGAAAACAACTCAAAATCAGAATGGCTGTGCATTGCTATTCTGTCATTTAAAAAAGTCATCGCACTGGTGCTACTTTCATTTTTAACATCACACAGTTTGGTTTTATTAAAAACACAGCACTGTCCGTGTATTTCATTTTGAACACCATCAAATAAGGCCATCCCTCCCAGAAAGGCATTGTTTCTTCAGTAAAGTCCATGAAAAGCAAATGATAGCTGCTTCCAGTCTGCACAGCTTGGATTTATTTTTTTAAATAAATCAACACACGCAAAGTACTTTAAAGAAAAGATGTTGTCCCTTGCCTGTGTCAATTACCAAAAAAGCATTTTCAAGCACATATATGTGTCCAAAAACTGTCCAGAACTATAAAAAAAACACTTCAGAAAGTAAATGCCATAGAAGCTGTGTGCTGGGAAAAAAACACATTTTGTGAAATGAACAGGAGAGAAATAGAACACGTGTAAATCTGCTTTTGCACTAAAATGACATTTTGAAAACTAAATGTGAAATAATACCATTATCTGCACAGAAACAGTATTACATATGTGGGGATGGGGTTGGCTCTAAATGTTTATTATATGTATTCCCAAAAAGACTTGGTTTCTGTTGAAAAAGAGACAAAAAAAATGTTTGAAACCAGTAGAACAGGTTTGGCCTAGTCAGGCACTTCAAAGGTTCTCTGCCCACCCTTGTGAAAAGAAATCCCTCCACAAATGGAACATCCCCCATGAGCATATGAAAGGGCCAACGTGTGGAAGTTCCCAACCTCATCAGACTGGCTGGCATTTCTACAGCAAGGGACAATGGACCCAAGGGAACTAGCATTGCCACCAAGAGGTGTGATTTCCTTTGACAACTCTCCCCAGCCCAAAACTGCCTGGTTGCAAAGGGCCCCATGGATTTGACGGACCGCCCACAAAGTGACACATGCCCTCCATGGACTTTAGAGAACGTTTTACATTAAGACATTTCTTTCAATAATCTGTATTAGCAGTCTTTGATATTGTGACCGTTTTAATGTGATTTATGAACAAGCACAATAAGACTATGTGCATCTCTCTGGCAGGTGGTGAACTGAAATGGCAGACAAAATGCAATTCTGGGGGAAGCGTAAATGGCACAGATATGAAAGTTGGGTAAATATCCCAAATACTATTATTCATATGTTTAGCCATTTGCAGAATTTTAGAGAAAACGTTTCTCCTGAAAATGGCAAAATTGTGCCCAATGACGAGGCAACATCGCACAGAATTGGCGTTCGAACTGGCATATTCCTTGTAAAATATGGAATCTGCCCACCTGATTTTTATGATGGTGACTATTGTAAATATGAAGTTTTGTTCCATAACCCACTTTTGTGAAAAATAGGCTTGTGAGACAAAGGGAGTCATAAAAAAGGTGAGGTCACTTCCCTTGGACCAATCATTCCAAACTGTTTGACTAAAAATGCTGTGTACATCATATTAAGCCGCTGTCCACTTACCTATGTTGGGAAGACCATAAGACAGATTAGACAAAAAATCTCTGAACACAGGTCTTGCGTTAAGAACAGAGTGAAAGATAAGCCACTGATCGAGCATTTTTCGCAAGTTGGACATACTGAAAAAGATATCAAGTGGTTTGTATTGCAAACCATAAAGGCTCCATCTCAAGGAAGAGATGTAAGCACGATGCTGCACAGGCTAGAGCAGTGGTTTATCTATTCCCTAGATTCAGTAAGACATGGCATGAATGGGCCATACAATGGAATAAGTTGTTTTAACACATGTCTGAGTTGGGTCGCCTGACCAGCGCATTGTTGCCCCCCACCCCAGGCCTGAGCTTATAGCTCCTTTATTGTCTGAGCCCGTCTTCTCGTACTGGCAGCGGTACTGCGTACAGGCCCTGCATTGGTGTCAGGATCTCTCATTCCGCCTACATTCTCCGTACCAGTCACTGATAGGCTGCAGCCCATTAATGACTTATTTTGACATTTGTCATTAGTGGGCCCCAGATAGTTTCACCAGGTAATTTTCAATCCTTTTATACCCATGTATAAATTAGGGCATACCTTGATGAGTGATTGTTTTCACCTCGCTAACTACCTGGTACTTTGTATACTCTCTCACACCAATGTGTAAATTGTGGCATACCAGGATGATTGATTGTATCCACCTCGACAGCCCTTGGGTTGGCTGGCCAAAATATTTCATGTGTGCTTCATTACGTAATCACTATGATTGGATGGCACAGATTTGCTCCACTTAATATTTACACATTCATGTGGCATGGTGGATGTGCAGCAATACTGACTTGCCCTAGGTCTGGGTAAGCAGCACATTTAGTCAGAGAGCCAGGACTAGTCCCATTTCTATCTCCATGGTCCGTGTCGCAACACGCAGGCTGCAATGTTTAATAGTAGGGTGTCATCCAGTTCGCCCAAACTCACATCGTGGAATAGGAATGCGCCGTCTATGACTTCAGGTAAGGACCTACGAGTCTCTCTGACCACGGGGCAGTTACTATTGTGTTTTGAGCCGCATGCAGTATGCCCATGAGCACGTCCCTATGCTCTGCTGGCAAAAACTACTAAGACACAGGAGGTGTCGCCATATCGGTAAGGACATACCGAGTGATATTGATTTAGCTGTGCTGTGACAGTAGCATCTGGCAGCATCATGCCTAATTACAACGTACTTGTCACTTACACGTGAGAGTTGATTTCTATGTGTACATTTTATGTTCATGCTCCAATGCAGAACAATGACATTTCAGACACGATCAAAAGCATTTGACATTACTTTGCAGATCATGACACAATAATATATGTGTCTCTTTCACGCCTGAGGTATTCAACTTAGTGCACTCTGCTGCGCCCATGTTTATATGTGGCTCAGAGTAGCGTGCAATGTGATGACGTTGTATCCTTAGATGTCAGCAGCACACAGATTAAAACAGCATGTTATAACATAGTAGTCAATTACTCGTTTGCGTTTCTTATTCTGTGTAGATACTACATTTGTGTTCAAAAGCAGAATTTTAATGATGTTTGAGACGTGATTAGAAGCACCAGTCCTCACCATGTATATTATGACAACAACACACGTGTCATTTAAATGCCATAGGTTGCTAACCTATTGCACACTGTTTTATCTATCTTTATGTAAAGATCTGAGTGGCGAATAGCTTGACTACGTCGTATCTTTTGAGGATAGCATCAAGATTTGTTCAGACACGTCCCCTCCGTGGGATCGCTGGGTGCTATCCATACACCTTATGCAGAGTGAGTTGATTGATTTTCCCACATGTGTGTTTGGATGTTAGATAGGAAGGCTTAGATGCCCCCCATCTTTTACAATTGGCTCTCACTTAATATTGCCGCTAAGTCACACGATTATGATTAATGAATGGTTTGTTGTGATTTTCCCTTAGACTGTGGCAATGGCACGTTGTTTGGCCATTGATTTCAATCCCCAGTTAACCATGGGATCAAGGTTTATTTGAGAAGGTGGTCCTGCACGTCTGTAGTGATCCACAGATACAAGACCACAAGTATGTTTGGCTACTCTCTCAATATATTGAGTTTAGCACACATAGGTAGAGTAGAAGTTTCACTCTGTGCCTATGTCGTTTATAGGCTTCTTGGTATTTTCTTCTGGAGCATTGTTGATTCGATTCTGAGTTTGCGCCAGCCCCTAAATCAGTATTGGAGGTGAGTGCAGACTTCTGGTAATCACGAAAGATTTACTAGCATAATTTGGATATGCCTAAATTTTGATGAAAAGAGGTTGGACTGTAATCCGTTATTGTTGTATTTTCTGTCTTATGCAGGGTGAATACTGGAAGACATCTTCCACCGCATTGTGTTTTGTACGTGAGGGGAGATTTACACCTCATTGTTTGTCCTGAAGAAGGTCGGAACCACGCAAGGCTGCAATTTAAAGCCATCTTTAACCGACCAAAACATATGTAGACGTGTGTCAATAAGCTTTGTCTGCTATTGTATATAGATACACACCAACAGGAAACACGGGTGTAACTGAATTATTATAATTCATTGCGTGTAGAAGCACAAAAGGGGTTCCATATATATAGGGTGACCTTTTATGTGCTCAATATTGTCATTGGCTGTTTGTGTGAGTGTATGGGTATGAAAGGTGGAATTAATTTGATGTCAAAACTGTGATTTGTGTGTATTAACATTGTGGCATTTTTTATTAAATGAATGCATTTTCTGTATGAAAAGGAAGTGTTAATTGTATCAGTTCAACCTCATTACCAAGGTCTATTTTCTTAATATGATCATATTGCTTACCTGGTGGACCTTTGGGATTACAGGTACCCTTATAAATTACACGCCTTCATCAGTCATACAGGCTTACATACTAGGTCTGATACCATGATATACTGATGGTTGGAATGTGGTAGCAAGAAGGCCAGGGTGGACACATTCATCTGAGCTCTAAACATCCCAAAGGCTCTGGGTATTCCGAGTAGGCTGACACTCCTAAACTTTTAAGAGGTTTGTTTCTTAAGTTTGGTGTAATTCATGACAGTGGCTGGCTGATGGTAGTTTTTCTGCATGCTAGGGTCAAAAGAGCCCTTTCTGTCAAAAGCTGTTCAAAGGAAACTGCAGGTTGTCTCAGATGGAAGGACATAACTTTTTCAAATGGCAAAAAATAATCCTTACAAAACCACTCACTGCAGAGATATTTAAGGCAGTCACAAATATATATTATTGCAGTATTACCAGGTCCTCAATTGAATAATGTCGTACTCTATGCTGCATGCT
Organism: Ambystoma mexicanum; assembly: GCF_040938575.1. NCBI lineage: Eukaryota > Metazoa > Chordata > Amphibia > Caudata > Ambystomatidae > Ambystoma > Ambystoma mexicanum. Next base: position 382,984,976 of record NC_090936.1, read on the forward strand.
TGGCGTGTAAATGGCTCTTGTGGACTACTAAACCTACATGACTCCCTTTATCGTAATATTAATATTCACAATGGTACTCATGTCATCAACTTCAATGATGAAAGGCTGCATCATTTACATAGGGCACTTGGCCAGCCCAGCTCCAAGCGTGCTGGCCTTTCCGAGTAAAATGCCTGTAAGCCATGGACAGACTAACAGCCATTTTGAGAATGCAACAAAATCCAAGACTAGGCAAAAACTGACTTGTTCTTAAAAGAGGGAGAGTGCCTGGGGGAGAGAGGAAGATTGTCTTGGAGGAATGTGGGAGAGGGCCTAAGAGAAGAGCGAAAGAGTGCCTGGGGAGGAAGAGGGAGAGCACCTGGGAGAGGGAGGGTGAGAGCCTGGGTGGGGGTTGGGGAGGACCTGGGAGGTCCAAGGAATAGACAGGGAGAAAGGGAGCGATGGGCCAAATATGGGAACGACTGTGGAGATGTGGGAAAGACTGAGGGGAAAGAGCAGCAGACAAAAAGAGATAGAGTGGGATGGCGCGCAGCAGAGACTCGGCGAAAGAGCAGGAAGGAAGGAAGGAAGGAAGGAAGGAAGGAAGGAAGGAAGGAAGGAAGGAAGGAACTGGAGTGCGGTGTGTTGGGGGTCAGGTCTGCAGTGCGGCAGGGACAGGGGTGTGTGAGTTAGGGCTTGGCAGCATGGCAAAAGAGTATGCGCATGGCTAGAAGAGCGAGAGGCTTGCGAGTGTAAGCTGTGGTTTTGATAATTGGGAGTGTGGAGAACGTAAAAGGGTAACATTCACACCATTACAAGTGATACTGATCAATAAAGGTAATCATATAAAACAGTCATGCACAAACACTGTTCTGCCCAGTCTGGCACATCTGGGACTCTTTCAATTACACTAATAGCAGAGGCAACACATTCCAAGAATGCCATGCATAGAATTTCCGCCTTTGAGCAAATCATAATGCCCAAAACATACAAAAGGTGCAAATAATGACAACTTGGCTCTTGTAGCCTGACACACACACACCTCTTTCAGGTGCTTTAACTCTCCTATACCCTGGCTCCAATGGAAAAATGCCACAACATGATCAACTCTATGCCACAATGTTCTGCGGGGTCTGAATGAACTCCCATTATTGTATTTTTATCAAGGTCAATGGTGCATCTTTAGGGAACCGCAAAGCATGAATGGTGTTCCATATGATTGACTCTGGTCTAATCCTGCAAGCCTGTCAGAAGTAAATGTCTGCAGCAAAACAAAAGAGGCAATGGCTGGAAGATTTAGAATTCATATTAACCTCTGGCATTGCTCGGGGCAACCCTGCAGACTATTGTTCTTCGCCTGCCAGGCCATTGTAAAAGCGGAAAGACCATATGCAAAACAGGCTTGGTCCCACCCCAAAAGGGGATGGCCAGCCCGAACTGCTAGGTCACATCCCTTCGGCACAAGACAACAAGCAACCCCAGAGATGTTTCGGCCTCATCAGTGAGCAGCAGCTTGGGTCTCTAGGCCCAGCAGTCACGGGACCCCTTTTGCAATGGCACAGACAGGTTAAAAAACAGCGGTGTGGAAGGTTTCTCCGAGCAGCCAATGGTTCAGATTTAGTCAAAACCTTCCACCCATCACTTTTTTGGTTCTAGACGTAAATGTCTGCCACAAACTCTCCATACTGAAATATTGTGCTCCCAAGTGGTACTCCTTTGATCAACCTACAGAGGAATACAAGACAACCATGGCATGCTTGACATGTGTTGGGAGGATAGCTCAGGGGCAACAGGCTCGCCTTGGGAGCAAGATGACACGAGTGACACAGGTTCGACCCCCGTGTCCGCAGTTAGAAACCTCTGAGTATTAAGCGTGTTATAAATAACCACCCCGTGTCCGCGGTTAGAAACCTCTGGGTATTAAGCGCGTTATAAATAACCAATGATATCATATCAATCGTAATATGATTTACCCATTGTCAGACCTACAGAGGTGCAATTCTGCCATGAACTCTCACAATCATCAATTTCAGAATGACAAAAGACTGAGTCGTCCCTACTCAGGTTTGACCCTCTGACCTACAGGTTACATACAGATCTCCACAGCAGGTGCATTACCCGACTAAGATATCTCCAGCAGAGCTTCCTACAGAGCTTATGTAGCGGTTTTATTAAGATTACAGTCACAAATTCACAGCAATCGAGGCGCCAAACCTCCGACCTTCCCTTCAACCCTGCGGGTAAAATTCCCCTAATAACTTTTCAGTGTTTTAATTTCCTGCGGATCTTGCCCCTGAATACCCGAATTACCAGGAAACCTCTCAACTGTACTTGGGAGTGTCAGGCAGATTTGAGCTGTAAGTACAGCTAGCTGAAATTGCGAACCAGCGCAAATTTCCCATGGAGGCTTACGGCGGCCCGGGTCGATATTTTACAACGTCCGCTAAGTCTAACAGCAATGAACCTCATAACGAAGGTTGCCTCCAACTTAGGAACCCAAAACGAATAACACCTTGCCTTACAGCATGCTTTAAAGACAGAGGCCGATGTGCTCTCCCTTCATGGCATAAACCCATAAAGGCATTCGTCAAAAAAGCACAATGCAACCGAAACTGGGCCAAGGGCCCCCTCTCCCAACGCTGCTTTTTTTTCCCGCGTCCTCGCTCACACGCAAAAAAAGAGGCGCTGGCGGGAAAAGGGGTGCTTTGTAAAGCTGGTAATTGAAAATGACTGAACGCAGCTCATTAGTCATTTCGTTGCCCTGTTTCCACTGGGCCACAGCTTCAGAGGGGTAGGGGGGGGGGGTCTTTTAGCATGCACCAGTGCACACACGGAGCACACACCTACAGTCTGCCTGGAAGGCAGCCACGGACGGGGTCCTGGAAACTGATAATGCGTGCCCGAAACCAGCGCGCAAACCCAGATTCGTAATATACGCCCGTTCCTCCCCGCCAAGCATTTTGCTTTTTTTGTTTCATTTGGTGCAGGTTTTATCCTTCTTCAACTCCATTAGTTGCAGGAGTGCTAATACAACGTCACTTCGATTTTGGCTTGACACCCGGTCCATTGTCCTGCGGCCAGGGAGACTGAGCCAAAGCTAGGCCCTCGATCAGCTGGCAGCGGTTCCCGGAGAGGATTCTGGCTGACCCCCTTGCATCAGAAGCCAGCAATATATAGGCCAGGACCGCTGTTCATAGGCGCCTGAAGCAGGTCATCGAAGCGAGGCGCTTTCAACAAAGATCGTCTGTATCCAGTCTGTTTGGTATCTTGGATTGCTCAAGAACATTAGTGTGCGCCTTATTCTTTATGTCCGTAACCTCAAAATGGATGGAATTTAGTTTTGCCCCGATAGCTTCACAGCCTTCCCTATCACAATGTGCCCATTCTAGAACACCCATCTACAAAGCTGATGCCATTGTGACGTGTTCAGGAACAGCGACAGCAGTGTACTGGGTATCTGCTTGACTGGGAGATATGTCCAACCAAGTAGCTACAGTTGGATCTTCTCAGTGCCCTTTTGTGGCCACTGCAGATAATTTCTTAGCAATGTTAACCCTTACCTGTCGAATACCCCCATGTCCTGAGGGCATCATTAGACACTGTCGTCTTTTATTTATTTTAGGGCTTTGCTGACCACCCTCGGCCAGATGTACATCAGCAAAACACACACTCACAGATGTGCACGCAGGCAACACTAAACATGTCCCGCAGAGGCGTGACCTGGCCCCTAATGAAAATGGCCCCAAGACAAATGCTTTCTTCTCAACTCTGAAGCACACCATTTTGTGACTGGTTGGCGCGCATGACTCCTTGACACTATGGGCCTCATTAGAAGTATGGCGGTAGGGTAACAATGGTGCTGGTAGCTCTACGGGCGCCGTTGTCTCCTTAACGCCATACTACGAGCTGTGCTCACGGGTGCCTGTCGCCCGCCAGGTCTGACCTGGCGGGCAGAGCGGCACCCGCAAGCACAGCAAGTCAGATGCACCGCCACCGTTGTAAATGGAGGAATTACCGGGTCCGGCAAAGTCGGAATACCCCACCAATTCCTCATTGCCGGGTGCTGGATTTTTTCACGAGTTTGGGGGTGGCCTTGCCGGTTTTACCGGCAAGGCTACCTCCAACCTTGTAATGAGGCCCTATGTCACCTCAGGGTTAAACCCCCCACCCACTAGTGTAAACCCTGCGCCTCTTGGTACATGGAAGAAGTAACCAACAATAAGTTCTCGGTCCAGTCACTGAAAAAAAGTTGCCATGAACACAGCGGAATGAGGACCTCCTCACCCTCAAGGCCTCACGCAATACGTGCCGGCAGACAACATCGAAGCCAAAACGGCTTGTTGTTCATCAACTACTCTAGCGGGCGCCAACAGGAGTAAAGCTCTCTTCACAGCAGTGAAGCACTGCTGAAGCGCACTGCCACAACCACTCATCCCTGAGCCTACATAAAATGCAAGTCTATCAACAACTTTGACAACAGATTCATAAGACAAAATCATTTGCCACTTCTGCTGGCGATACTATTGCGCATTAAACAAACCTGGACCACATTCACTCCCCTCACCCACAAAGATCCTGCTTACCCATATCACCTAAATCAACCATAATCAAAGATGATGTCCTTCCTGCTGCCGTTTTAAAGCAGATCAAAGGGTGCGAGGGGTGCCCTAAAACCCCCCTCAAAATAGTAAATGGCTCAGTCACACTACACATTGTTCCAAGCACCCTAAAAATAGGACTAATTCACTCTCCTAAAAAAACTCCCCCTGGAATCGACGATTTCTCAAACTACCAACCTATCCTTAGCCTCCTATTCTTTGGAAATATCACTTTGACGGCAGTTATCAACAAATTCCATGATTGGATTAACCAACATAGGGTGTTTCCGCGACTACCAACCTGGGTTCATGCCAAACTGTGGCACTGAAATTAGTCACCACCCAGGTCACAGATGACACTCTTCAAATTGTAAACAAATGCGTCTTTTGCTTCTGAGTCCTCCTCGCCCTCTCTTCAATGATCAAAACTGTTGACCAACTCATATTGACCAGCCTACTTGCAAACAGAATTGGCTTCTCAGGCACAGTTCTCAACTGGTTCACATCTTACCTATCGGACAGGCACCGAGCCATTGAGAAGGGCAGCCTCAGATCTCACTGCTGCCCTGCCACCTGCAGAGCCCCACACGACTCAATACGATCCCTGGTAATCATTAACCTTTACATGGAGCCACTGCGATCATTTGTGAATTCACCTGACATCTCACTCCAGCGATATGCATAGGATACCCAACTATACCTAAAAGTCAGCAGTCTCCCGGAGATCTCACGCCTCACCTCAATCCAAGCCTGAATGATGAGCACATACCTGAGGCTCAATCCCACGTAGAGGGAGTTTGTCCTACTTGGCAGTTCATGGGTTCCAGTGCTTTAAGGCACAATGTCTCACAAGTGGACCAACAAGTATAAACAAAAGTTAGACATTGTTGGCCCAAAAAGCATGCTGCAGAGGGGTGACCGCCCTGATTCTGATTCTCCCCTTTTCTTCTCCTTTCGCGTCATGCTATAATAGAGATGCTGTGTGAATTGAGAAACTATGTTAAAAATCTAAACTATACCAGGCGAGCTATATGAGGCAGTGTTGAAACCAGAAGGCAGTGTGGCCCATTTACAACATACAACCATCATGTTACACATCATATCTTTGGAACAGGCATACAGAGGAAGACATTGAAGACACTGGCCTCTTTCCTGATCAGTGGAATCAAAAAAGTTGAGTGTCCAGAAGAAGACATTAGAAAACATCCAGAGCTCATTATGCTTGAGATGGGTTGGCTTTCTCTAGGGGACTGAAAGGCCGAATCAAAGGATCATTTGTACCACCTGACTATTGGAGCAGCAAGATATAAAGAAAGACAAGCGGCCAATAATCCTCCATTGGTACAGGCCTACCAGCAAGAGAGGGGTGCATGAATACATGGCGGGATCCGGCCGAACAATAATGGTCCAGGAGAAGCAAGTCTGATAGGAGGATCATTTTCGAGATGCTGAATTCCTGAAAGAGTACACATACATGTGTGGGAGGAGAGTTTCCCTTCCCGCACGTTACTGCAGCCATGAACCTCAGGTAAAAGCTTTGGAACCTGTCAGAAAGGTTTTCATTGAGCAAGTCCTGACAGCAAATCTCCTCTTTCTGAAAAGCTTAAGGTGAGAAGAGGCTCCAAGATGTTTTTGTTTCTTTGTCCCAAATAAATCATGGACCTTTTGGATTCACTGCAAGAGGGGGTTAGTGTGGTAGGGATTTTTGGGCTGGGGGTTTCTTCTGTAGAGATGGCTGAATCCTGAAACCTTGGGGTGCGATGGATATTGGTGGGTGGGAAAGCAGAGTGCAGCCACTGTGGTGGCAAGAAGGCCTGGGTCTGTATAATATTAACATTCAAAGATTTGGCGAAAGCGCTATATAAATCTAATAAAATACAAATGTAAAATACATTGATTTTGGTGGGGGAGTTCTATGGCACCTACTCTGAGTCCAGCATTTGCTGTTTTTTGGGGTACACGGTGGGTTGAATTACTTGTAGAGGCTTGCAATGTCCTTAAGATGTTGATTGCTTTGTGGACCTCTACTGGATATATTTATTCTTTTGATCGGTATTTCAAGCAATGTATGTGAGTATTTAAGCAAAAGGTCAATAACATATTTTAAGCAAATGGCCTCCCTTGCACTGCCGATCCAGTATAGCAAGCTGTGGGACTGCTCGGTCAAAACCGCTTGTGCATAGCAGACATCTATGCAAGCGCTCTAGCTATCAAATGATGCCTCTAAATCACATTGCACTTAAAAAAAATAGGATGTTTCTATAGATCACTTCATTGAGGGGCCATCACAAGCATTAGCCTTGAGAAAGAACCTGCATGCCGCGAAACACGTGCCGCCATATATACATTGATTTGTGGCAAAAGCATTTCTACACATTTGTGAATCCTCCTACAGGTGGCTAACACCCACGAGTGGATCATTTAGGCGCAAGATGTTCCAGTGCTCACAATCCTCCATTTTTGTAGGTCTGTAATGGTGACGCCTAAGTTATCACCACCATTTTCCAACAGTGCCACCTATATAAACAGGAAGGCGCGTAAGGGATTTTTTTATTTGGACTGTTCATGGAATTTTAAGCGTGGTGCAAAGTGACTTCCAACAAACACCCTGATTCACAGAGCGGTGCAAAGTGTTTGTAGCAGTGCAAAGTCACTTTGCACTGCAAAAGTACTCTTTGCACCATGACTTTGGCCCATTTAGCGTGCTGCAGAGAGTACCTTTGCAGTGCAAAATGACTTTGCATGGCAAACATACACTGTTCACCTCTCTGTGAATCAGGGTGTTTGTTGGGAGTGCAAAGTGACTTTGCACCGCGCTAAACATGCCATGAATCAGGCCCTTTGTTGGGTTGTACTGTCTGTACACTTTCCTTGCAATGGTCTAGAAATAATGCCATTCTTCAAATGGCTATAGAATAAGCATTTTCCTACCCGCTCCCACCGTGGAACATTCCCACCTGCCTGCCCGCAGAACCCCGAACTACCCAAAATCCAAGTGGGTTAAATGTATGAACCAAAAGACCCCAATAAAAGGTGTTCTGAAGATAAGGCAGCTTTTCGACCCTGGCCTTTTCATTTCCCCAACCGTGTGTGGCGAGGCATTGACCCATCACTGTAGGGGGCGATGAGAACCAGTGACCGAGGGAGCCAGGCATCACACACATACCCAGTGGTCCCTTAGTCCGAAGGAAGAAGCTTCTTCCTTCTCAGGGATATTTTTGGAATCAATAATTATGCTTCATTAGGGTATTATTGATGGTGAAAGCAGAGCGATGGCAGTTGTCTGCAGTTTGCTGTGAGGCCGCTGCAGCGGTACCCGCAACTGGCGTTTGAAACGCCCCATGCGGAATTGCAGGGCAGAGAGGCAGAGCGTGTGTTGCGCATGGCGATGGAAGACACGCCTGAGAACCTGCAGCACCTGAGGAGGTCTGAACTGAGAATTTCATTTGGGGCTTGTGAGGTGAGTCCTTTGTGCAAACAGAATGAACCGGTGACTGGCAAGAGTCTAACAAGCGGATGTGAGGAACAGTTCAGTATGGGGCCCTCCATTTGTGGCTGAAGGCTTGGTCACAGCTTCAACAGCCTTGTATTTAGAAAAATACGGGTTGTCCAATTCCTCACCTCCCCATCCCCCCGCCTCCATCATTGACATGTTCAAGAGGCTTTTGAGTCAGTGGCCCGCAGAGAGAGCAAGAGTTGGGAAGATTTCATGGCGGTTGTCCCTGAAGGGGCAGTTTTGCAAAACATGGAGGGGTCTGCAATGCCGAGTTGAATGTTCCATTAGAAAATTGGTCGGAGCACCCCGCGGCACTTCAATTATTGGATTCGGATGAAAATGACTATCTTGTGGCTACGACAGACTTGCTTCATCTGGCTGGAGCCAATAGAACAGAGATGTAATTGTCCAGATGAAAGTTTAGGAACAGCCGGTGCAATCCACAACCCAAAAGAAAACTGGAGCAGTCATCAAAGATCTTATGCCCCAAATGAATCCTCCCTAAAGCCATTGGGGGGGTAAAAAGGGGGGGGGGCTGTGCACCTTATAAAACCTGCCCTCTCTAAAGGAATAATGCATTGGAAACCATTGAGTTTAGCAATGAATAGGGGGTGTGGTTATGCAAAGATTCCACTATAAGGATGTAAGATCGAAGGAGGCACAGACCCCCTCAACAGTAACGTCCTTGAAAGGATCAGGAACTGCGAAAGTAGAGGACGCAGCTCTGTTGGCCAGTTGGAACCAGATGGAACAGAGCTGGGGGGAAAGTAATGCTCAATCACAGGCTTTCCCTCTGTATAAGGACACTAGTCGAGTAATCAGGACTATTAGTGCCCCATAGAAAGAACTCGGAGGGAACCAGAGTGTGATTTAAAAAAACAAGTTGGCCCCGCCAGTGAGGCTGACAGGCGCATTGGAAGTGGTTCCGAATGAGAACAGTCAATGAAAAACCCATCCAGCAATTAGCGAGTATGTCTAAGGACTATACGCTTAAAAAAGCTTCAAAGTTTTCAACTTGTCCACCTAAGAGGAGTGCAAAAGACAAAGCCTTGCAAATCCAGTGAGGACTGGAGGGTGGAAAGCGGCGGCGGATTGAGATAGCCAATGAAGGTGGACCTGACGTGCCTTCATTGGCCTGCTTCCCTGATTCAAGCATACACACTCGGAAGCAAGTTGATCTGAAGGATTTGAGTGGACAGGACAAAATAGATTCTGGCGGGTCTGCCATGAAAGCCAGCACTGTAGCAGCCTTATCGATAGTCATGGCTCCGTTAATAAAATTATATGAGACAATCAATGATCAATTAAAAGATCAAACTACCCTGACACTATATGCTCCATTCTAAAATGGTTTTTGTAGAGGGCTTTGCAACTGCAGTTCAAGGAAAATTAGACAAAAACAGGAAGGAGACCACAAACATATTACGCAAGATTTTGGATCCCATTATCAAAGAAAAAGGCTAAGACGCAAATCAAGAGCAATAGGTAGTTCAAGTACTGAAGGGCCAGTGTGAGACAATTGGGGCATTTAAAAGCCTTGCAAGGCTCTTTTCGGGCCTCGGGAACCAGAATACTTCAGTTCCAATGAATACATGGGGTTGTGGAGTGCGCGCATGCGCGTGCTATTTTGCTCTATATAAACTCCTCCCCGGGCTGTGCTGCTTGTTGTTGATTTTGGCGCTTGCAGGCATGGGCCGGAGGAGAGCAGGACGGAGTTCTAGAGGACATGGACACTGGTGGTGAAGAGAGGTGAGAGGCAGTGCAGGAGGTGTGGAGGAGGAATCGCTGCGGACCCTCTCGCCTGCGTGACATGCGAGGCAGGCGTTACTGAGACCGCAGGCTTGTCAGCTCCATGCAGGAACTACACTGCCTGGGGAGGTGCCGTCCGGCACCCCCAAGGCTCAGTTAAGTGCACTACTGGGATTGCTCTCAAGGGAAGTGAATGGGAATATTTGAAAAGGGTGCTTGTTGGGCTGTGTCTGTGAGAAGCCTTACTGCAATGCAGCAACGCTAATCAGTGAAGGCTGTGTGGGAAGTGTTGGACGCTTCTAGGGACATGCTGTGTTTGAACAATGAGTTTAAGGGCACGCCTTTTTGTTTGTCGCTGCTTGCTCCAGAAGGCTCATGGGAAGGCATGCAAACAACTTGTTGTGGCACTGTGTTACAAGCTGTGGGAGCAACCCCTGGTGGAAGGCATTTAAGAGCTCAGAGGGGTGGGGGGTAACGTTATCAGTCTATGTGAAAGGCTAAATGTCATGATTTGTTCTTTCCTGTTTCATGTTTCTGTGCTACTGCTTGTCCGGGAGTCTCTTGGATGGTATGTGCTTATGTCAGTCGCTCATAACTAGCGCATGAATGTCTGAAGGTACAGGTACTTTGAGGGCATATTCCTACTCAAGAATGTAGAGGAGGAGCCAAATGGCTCTACTGGAAGCCCTGCCCCAATTCTTCCTATATGTTGGAAGCCGGAAATTCCGACATGCACAACACCAGTCTTGGTATCTATCCCGCGAAGGATCCTCAAAACAAGGTATCCATTAAGAAAGCCCTACATAATGTATCCACAAAGAAATGACAGCTTCTTAAAAGAGGTTCTTGAAGAAGTGTGACGTGATAAAGGCAAAAGACTGGTGACGTCACATGAAGCAGAGATGACGCACCAAGAAGAGATGCCGAAAAAGAAAGTATATAGACCTTCTAGATTCTGATGACAAAATGAAGAGTCGAGCAACATTTCATGTGCGGGAATGAAGATTGCACATGCGAAAAGCACTGAAGAAAATGCAAATCACTTTATAATTGTACAGAGGCTGTAACACAAGTAGACTAAGTAATCATAAGGCTTGCTATACGTAGTGAATAGACTGTAGGTGGTGATGCCAATATATATATGTGTATATAGACTCTGGATGTTCCACGTCGTGTTTAAGCAAACTAGGACCCCAAAAGCGAAAGGGCTGAAAGTGTGGCGCAGTTGAAGGAAATAACTGACGATGAAGGAAGAATTGAGAAGGCTTGAAGTGTCAAGGGTTGAGGCAGCCAAGAAACTGGTTATCTATTCGAGAAGATACAATGACTGTGAGGAGCGAAGCAAGCTCCTGTTGAGGTGTAATGGAAAAACATTATGAGTGCCAGGTTTTATTCATTTAATAATATTAAATACGATGAAAAGGAGCTCAAACACAGTCTTCTGCCACATGGTCCAGATGAAAATAGACTTTGGGCAAACCAAATCGAGACTGGAGATAAGGCTGTACTCACACTGCCTTTTATTCTCAGGCACAGTGAAACTTGCAAGGCCGAGTTCAAAGACAATTCGAATGGCAGACAGCAGAAGTGATGATCGATGATGTGCTAATTAGCTGGGAAGGCATGATCAAGTCAACCCACAAGCACCTGGGGTACAAGCTTGTGTGCTGCTAGCGAGTGGAATATTCCAGAAGGGTACAAGCATGCCAACCAATTGCAGAGGGCCACATAGCAAAGAGCCCTATAGTTTGAAGGCCAATGAAATGTTGTGTATTCTATGACAGCGAAGATGAATTGCACTAAGGGTGGGCATAAGTGGTCCAACTAATGTTAGAGATCCAATCATAATACTATTCACCATAGAAAGTATACCTAGATGTTCCCCTTAATCCTATCACAATTCCAAGTAGGTTTTCTTATGTTTTCTTATTTTGCCACGTAGTATGAGGTCACTAATGATGAGTTTCTGTTATTAATGAGTTTTTTCATGTGAAACATTGAGAATGCTTGTGCGAGGTCCGTTGATGTCCACTGTACTCTCTGTTTTAGACAATTGGAATTAAAACAGTTATGTTTTGCCAACTTCCTGAGTCTGTCTTATTATTGGTGTCAGAGTAAATTCTGCATCCCCATACATCTAATAATGTGTTACCTCACTTAAAGGCCCTACGGGTTCACGAAGGATGATGTTCTGCTGAGTAGGAAAGAGGTCAGGTGAAAAGGAACCCAGATGTTTGCTTATGGTCGAATTGTGCTTTTCCCTTTTAACCCCAGTACTTATCCATTTCATGAACCCTAACTCTCTCTCCAGTTACCCTAAGCACCGCCTTCCCTATTCACAACTTCTCCCTAATCACATATGATGCACAGGCATCATATGTGAGCAAGAATTGCTCATATTACCTAAGTCTCCTAAGAGAAATTAAGCTGCTCTTAAGTGAGGAGAACTGTGCCACCCTAGCCAGAGCAATCATCCTCTCATGTCTCAACTATGGGAACGCTTTAATGCTTGGTGCAAGTAAACAATGCATTACGAAATTCCTGCACATTCAAAACAATGCTGTCAGAGTCGTCAAGCAGAAATCTAAGAACAAACACATTAGCAATGCCCGGAAGGAATTGCACTGACTCAAGGTGGAAGACAGGGTCCAGTTTAAAGCAATGACAGTGGTCCATAAATGTCTCTATGGGAAAGCCCCAGCATATCTTAAATCCAAAATTTCCCGATACGTGCCAGGTCAAACCCTCAGATCGGAAACAACGGGCCAAATTGTGGTACCCATATATAAGAGAGCAAATGGATTAGGCAGAGCATTCCCAACAGTTGCCACCGGCAAATGGGACAACTTACCACTAAACCTGAGAAAAGATTCCGACCTCACCAGTTTTTGAAAAAAATTGAAAATGCATCTATTCAAGTAAAAGGATACTGGCACTACTTTAATATAACTGTTTCTGTTCACACTGGCTCACCAGTCGTCCTGTCATTGTATGTCTTTACTGTTTGGCGTCTTCTTGTAGCGCCCTGATGCCTGCGGGCGACCGGCGTGATACAAATAAATAAATAAAAATAAATAAATAAATAAAATAACCCTCTTCCCTCCACTGGCTGTCTCGAGATTACCTGTTAGCACGAATCAGGAGCTTGTGCCAACCAAGGTGGGAGAGGTCAACTACATTTGGCTTCCGTGGTCAGGAAGGAGTTGCGAGATAATCCACGGGTGTGACATAATCACCAACACCAAAAGTGGGAAGATAATACCGCCTAAGCCATATGGAGTCCCCTCCGCCCTTAAGGTGCTCAAGGCACTACAGGATATTCAGGCAGAATTATTACAGTCTCAGCAGGAGACAACCACATTAAAGATGCAGGTTAGCGGGTTAATTGCTCAGGAAACACTGCTTCAGGGGGACACAGCGGCAGCCTCTGCTTCTGGACCTCCTGGGCGCTTAAATATGGTGGTGGTGCAGCAAAACACAGGTGTCCCTTTGGCAGTGCTGGAGCGGCTTTCAGGGGATCCTAGAACACGTTACACTTTCTTGACACAGTGTAAGTTACATTTCTTGTGTAAGAGGACCGCGTTTGAGTCTGCCCAAGCACGTACAGAATTTGTTATTTCGTATTTGTCAGGGGATGCAGCGGCCTGGGCAGTTCTCTTAGTACCAAAGTATGATCCCATACTTTATGATTCGGGAGGATTTTCTATTGAATTTGCACATTTATTTGATTGCCGCAATGTGTCCACAAGGAACTGCTGGCCCTTAGGCAGCGTACTAAGGATTTGGTATAAATACAAGAAATGTTGCCTCAAAACAATCAGGCAAATAGCAGTGCACTCCGCAAAGGGGAAAATACCTCAATGAATATTTAAAGGAGGTAATCCTAACTCAATTTCATGTAATCAATATAGTACATTTAATTAATAAATGTGAACATTTTAAAAAAGTAAACAAATTGAATTCATTAAAGAAGCACAGTCATTATACATACTTCATGAACTGTACATACAAAGCTCCATAGTTGATGTAATGTTTGAATGCAGATTGTGTTAAACCCACATTTCTGAAATGTAACTCTCAAAAAAATAAAGTAAAAGAGTTCCATTAAAAGTGAAACAAATCTAAGTAGTTGATTTGAGTCCAATGATGCGATCTCTTTCAAGATTGGTCCTGGACTGTGTAAAGTTCTGTTGAAAGATACCCTGACACTATGCGTTTCAAGTGTGTGACTCTTCTTCAGGTATGAGGGACTCAAATAAGATTCTAAGAATAAAGGAATGGAATTTTTAATTCAGTAATTTTAATTACAAATTAATTGATGTTATCCTTGTGGCAACTGGGTGTCTGAAGAGGAGATCATTACTGACCTTCTAATCATATTAACTGGGTGCGCTTCAATAAGGATGAAGATGTCCCTGGAAGTGGGTCGGCCACTTATGGGCTCGATATTCTAAGATGTTCTTTCCTGTCAGAAAGTGAAATGGACGTGAAAATGCGAATGAGTTACGTCTGGTAATTCGCAAAAATATATAAAATATTGTATTTATGCCACAACTCACACTGGATTAATTGCCACTTACTTGGATTAGCAAGTAGTTCTAAAACAAAGAAGATGTCTGAATGGGTGCAATGGTCCCTCTCTGTGTCTGAAATATAAGGGGAAAATATCACTCAATAATCTCTTATAAAAATACTTAGTTGGCTCATCTTTCTAAAAAGAAATTAGCTTACCTTTATCTCAATTATAAGCAACTTGTATGGCGAACCGCGGGCGCGAGAGGCAGCAAACAACCAGCCTCGGGTCCCGCGATCACCTTATATTGTGAAGCTCACTTGACTTACGTGAGCAGTCACGTGATTCGCTCATGTCATGTGGTCATCAGCCTATAGAGGTTTAACAAGACATAATGATTTGGTGACCATTGTGACACAGTTTAATAGGCTATTGGTAGAGACAGATTGGCCTGAACCAAAACAAATGGTTTTCTTCTATCAGGGTTTGAGGCATGAGTTGAAAAGATGTGATTACGCACGTGGAACCCCAACCAGATTCATGTAGCACTCTTATTGATCTAGCTTTGAGGTTAGATCATAGATTGAGTGACCATAGAGGAGAAAGAAAAGAGGAGAGCTGGAAATCTGTGTCTCTATTGTGGTAAGGCAGTGCATTATATCAAGAACTGTCCTAATACCCCAGCACGAGCTTGGAAAGAAGTAATATGGAGGTGGGAAACAAGGGGGCTTGGTAGGTGGGAGAATGACTACACGAGCCTTAAAGAAGAAGAGTTCCCATCGTCAGTGGCTTATACTATGCAGATCAAGGTGCCGCACTTATATCTACAGGTGACCTTGATTTATGCTAATACTAGGGATACTGTTTCTGCAATGGTGGATTTGGGGTCTACGGGGAATTTCCTTGATATCTCTTTAGCAGCCAAGCTAGGAATACCTACTCTGTTAAAGGAGGAAAGTGAGCCGGTACAAGCAGTAGATGGATCATGTTTTACATCTGGTCCCATTGCCGCACACACACAAGGAATGTTGATGAGGTGTGGGGCAGGACATGAAGAGACTATTGCCTTTGACTTAATTGTGGCTCCCCAATTCAGGGTTATTTTGGGGAGGCCGTAGCTAGTAACACATGACCCAAACATTGACTGGGAAGAGAGGACAATGACATTAGTGAGTGAGCAATGCGGATCCTATCTAACTGACATTCGGTGTCCCTCAAATTCTTTGGTGGAAGGGGTATGTCCTCTGTCCAATATTGGAGCGGTGGCTACCGCTTTGCCTGTGGAGTATTACAAATGGGCAGGAGTGTTTGATGAGGGTAGTGCTTCACAGTTACCGCCTCGTAGACCATTTGACTGGGTGATTGATCTGGAGGCTAATGCTGAGCTGCCAAATTGTCAGATTTATGCACTCCCAGAAACAGAAACTCAACATTTATGGGAGTATTTAGATGAAATGTTGGCTTGTGGGTTCAATCGTCATTCCAAGTCGCCTATTTCTTCTCCTTTATTTTTTGTGCCCAAGAAGGAGGGAACCTCGAGTACCTGTATTTACTATAGGGTACTAAATAAGGTCACCATCAAGAATAGGTTTCCACTGCCATTAATTTATTTTCCGTTAGATCAGGTGGAGATGGCTAAGATCTATACAAAATTAGACTAGAGGGGTGCTTACTATATTATCAGAGTAAAGGAGGGTGATGAATGGAAGACCACCGTTCACACTAAATTTGGTTTGTTCGAGCATTTATTTATGCCTTTTGGCCTATGGAATGCTCCCGCAGCATTTCAGCATTTCATGCAGGAGATGTTACATGAGCAGTTGGATCTATTTGGATTATCTATATTGACGACGTTTTGATTTATTTAAAGTATTTTGAACAGCCTGTGGAACATGTAAAGGCATTGTTGACCAGGTTACAGGAATATCATTTGTTTGATAAATTGGAGAAATGTGAGTTCCACACTATCAGGGTAGAATTCATAGGATTTATTTTAACTCCCACTGGGGTGGTCATGGATGACAGGAAGGTTCAGGCAGTAACCAAATGGCCATCTCCACAGTGTGTGAAGGACATCCAGTTATTCTTGTGGGTTTGCTAAATTTTAACGCAGATTCATTAACAACTTTTCTGCCACTTTTATACCTATTACACTACTCTTAAGGAAGGCTAGCAAAGTTCAACTGAGATAAGGAGGCAGATGAAGCATTTGAAAGGTTAAAGGTAGCCTTCACGAAAGCACCCATTTTGTGCCATCCTGATTCAGAAAGACAGTTTCAAGTAGAGATGGATGCCTCCAACATGGCCATTAGGGCAATCTTTTCACAGACAGATGAGGAGGGCATTATGCATCCGGTGGCTTATTTTTCACGCAAATTGACAAGTTGTGAACAGAACTATGCTATTACAGACAAGGAGCTCCTAGCCATCAGAGTGGCCTTTCAGGAATGGCAACATTATTTGATGGGGCCTCGGCACCCTGTGGTGGTTATTACAGATCACAAGAATTTGCAATATTTGAGATTGGCAAAAACTTTGAGTCCCCAGCAGTTATGGTGGTCACAAATCTTTGAAGAATTTTGACTTTGTGGTCATATATTGGCCAGGTAGGAGTAATGGGAAGGCAGGAGAATATGGGCTGGCAATGTCAGGTGGAGCGAAGTATTATACCTGTGGAGAAGATTGTGGGGGCGGTGACTAAGGTCATGCACTGCGAAGGGTGCAAGGGTTTCCCAAGAAAGGAGTGGCAAGTATGGGTGAGGGGAAACAGAGCAAGGTGTATTCAGGAGGGATTGCCCTATCAAGAGGGGAAGTTGGTTCTTCCCACCGAAATGTTGAGAAGGAAGTCTTTGTTTTGGAGCCACACGTGCCCAATGGCAGGCCATGCCGGGGTTAGGAAGACTCGGGACATGGTGCAGTGGTATTTTTGCATGAGATGTGCATGATTACGTGGCACGCTGTGAAACCTGTGTGTGGTCCAAGGCGAACTATTCGAAGAAGCCAGGGTTGTTGCAACTCCTACCCATGCCTGAGGTACGTTATGCATGTCTGTCTATGGATCTTGTTACTGAACTGCCCAAGGATAGCTAGGAACCGCCCACTGTCCTAGGAGGATAGCTTAACAGCAACGTGCGTGCCTTGGAAGCAAGATGACATGAAGCAACACAGGTTTGATCCCCGGTTCCGCGCTTAGAAACCTCTGGGTGTTTAAGCGCGTTATAAATACGCAACTAAGACAAAAAAAAAAACAATTACGCAACTGAAAAAACAAACAATTCCTGTAACAGCGCCTCAATGACCGCGGGCTGTGTGAGCGCTTTAAAAATGCAAAATAAAAATGCAAAAAGATAAATAAAGGATGGGATTTTTGATACCATTCTGGTGGTGATAGATTACTTGACTAAACAAGCACACTTCATTCCATGTGAAGGTATTCTGAGTGCTGGGACATTGGCAGAATTGTTCTTACAACATGTGGTAAGATTGCATGGGCTACCGAGACCCATAGTGTCTGATCGGGGATCTCAGTTTGCATCCCGGTTTTGGCATGCCTTCTGCAAGATGCTCAAAATCTCCTGTGCCTTGTCCACCAGTTACCATCCTCAATGGATGGGCAGACCAAGAGAGTTAATCAGACGATGGAGCAATACTTGAGACGTTTTCTGGCAGATAGCAAGTCATCTTGGGTCCGGTCCTTGTGGCTGGCAGAATTTAGTTACAACAATGCCAAGCAGGATTCATTAGGGATGTCTCCACATTTCTGCTTGCATGGACAAGATTGTAAGTTGTTGCCATAGGAGGTTCTAGTTTATGGTAAGATTCCTGTGGTTACGGAAAATACTCAGGAGCTTCTGGACATAAGCAAAATTCTACACTCTGCTCTGCTCTGTTGCCATCTTACAAGACGCTAGTAAAGAAATATAAATCAGCATATTATAGAGGCTAAACAGAATGATCACAACTTAAGAATAGCTAAAGCTGCCTCAGACGCCAAGGACATTTTTAACATCCTAAAGGAACAAGAGGCTGTCCTCCCACCAGTTGACCAACTGGAGATTTAAGATGTTGCCTGGTGCCAGCGGATTCAAGAGGGCATGCATAATAAACTCTTGGGTATTACTGCAGGAATGCAGGAAAGAAAGAAGAATTTACCTGTTAAGCCGATAAGTGAGCTCCAGAAGCCACCTAGACATCAATTGACTATCCCCCCATTTAACTTTCACCCCATAACAGAGGAGACTTTTCAGCAAGTAATCGAGAAATTAAAACCTACGCAGTGTAAAGGCAACTCTTGTGCCTCACTGATTATAAAGACTTGCCCTCCCCGCCTCATAAAAGCTATCTGCATATTTGTCAATGAGTCATTGGGCAAAGATTTAGTACCCGATGACCTGAAACAAACTATGGTGACGCCTATCCTTAAGAAAGTCGGACTAGCTAGGGACAATCCTCTAAACTACAGCCCCATTTCGAGCACACCTTTTCTTCTGAAGATCCTAGATAAGGTGATTTACGGACACATTTCAGAACATCTAAACATGTACCCAATCTTGAACGAATATCAATCTGGGTTCAGATGAGGATTTGGTACCAAAACCTCATTCTTAGAGTTAAAATCTAATCTGTTTAAGCAACTAGACAAAGGGTCACTCTCCCTGTTAGTTTCGCTCGACCAGTCTCCAGCATTTTACTTGTTCGCCCATGCTATTCTGATGGCCAGACTCTCTGAGGTTGCCAATTTTTCACCACCTGCTGTTTCGTGGATAGCCTCTTTTCTGGATAACAGAGTAAGTAGAATCTGTTCGGAAATTGTTGAGGCCTCGCCTATTCCGGTCCTTTTTGGGGTACCACAGGGCGTCAGCACCTCACTATGCCTCTATAACATATTTCTGATGCCATTTTTCTCCGAGATAGAGGCGGAGGAAA
The DNA here is from genome assembly GCF_040938575.1 of Ambystoma mexicanum. Taxonomy (NCBI): domain Eukaryota; kingdom Metazoa; phylum Chordata; class Amphibia; order Caudata; family Ambystomatidae; genus Ambystoma; species Ambystoma mexicanum. The sequence goes on from NC_090936.1 coordinate 383,004,237, forward strand.
TAATGTTTTGTAACTACGCGGACAACACACAATGTGTCGTCCCGCTCTCAGGCTGTCATGCGCAGGATGAACTGGAGCTCAACAGAATCTTCACCAGTATCGAGAACTGGATGCTTGACTATAATCTGGCCCTTAATAAAAGTAAAACAGAGCTCATGATCGTGGGGAGCTTGGTTGCCCTAGAAAAATGAGATCATAATTTTGGCCTATATAGGTGAGGATCTGACCTTATCGTTCCAGTACCTAAACCTAAGATACTGGGTGTCACTCTTGATCAATCACTAACTATGAAATCCTATGTCTCTAGCGTGGTTACGGCCTCATCGTACTACATAAAATTACTGCACCATCTTAAACCGCTCATTACCCAAGCTAGTGCTGAGACCATCGCTAGAGCCATCATTGGCCCTAAAATGTATTATTGTTGGAGCTTATTAGCTGGTATCAGGAAACGTGACCTGACTAGGCTTCAAATCATGCAAAACAGAGCGGTACAAGTAGTACTGGGTCTCTCAAGAAGAGATCACGTAACGGGCACCAGACTGTCCATCCATTGGCTGCCAATTGAAACACGAATATCATACAGGCTTCTCACCATCACCTTCAAGTGCAGACTAGGTAGCATGCCATACTATTTGCAGGAGTCCATTACTGATAAACCCAATGGTAGAGTTCTGACGTCGAATGGGCACAATCTTCTTATTCAGCCCATATCTAGAACTGTCAAAGCCGAGAAAGGAGCCTTCTTTTCATCGGCTCCCAAACTCAGGAACAAGCTACCAAAAGACTTAAGATTCCAGAGTTCCCTATCTGCATTTAAAAGAGGGCTAAAAACCCACTTATTTGGTTAACACCACTACTTCTGCCCATCCTTTCCCAGCTCCCTAAATTAACTACTCTGATGCCATGAATGTTAAGTGTCAATGCGTATTCCCAACTGTTAGCGCCTTTGTGCCCGAGGGTCCACAGCGCGCTATACAAATGCCGTAATGTAATGTAATGTAAGAGCAAGGACACGCCAAAATATAGACAGAGCAAAGGTGGTCTATAAGAGGCAAGCTGAACGAAAAAGATGGGAGAGTCCCAGATATGTGGTGTTGGATTGTGTTTGGTTGTCCACTCACAAATCAAGCTGTTTGATTCATGTAAATTTCTACCTCGATTTATTGGTCCTTTATACGAATGTGAAATGCATTTCCGGGGTCGCAGTTTGCTTGTGCCTTCATTCTCATATGAGGATACATCCTTTTTTATCATGTTTCTAAGGTTTTACCCGCAGCTCCTCATGTGTTTACACAGAAGGCTCCTGGGGTGATGCAGGATGGTGAGGAAGAATTTGAGCTGCAGTGAATTTTAGACTCCAAGTGGCACTACAAGAAACTCTGGTATTTGATTTCTTCGGTGGGTTGTAGTCCAGAACACGACTCTTGGGAGCCTTCGGAGGCTTTGCATGCACTGCGCCTAGTGAACATTTTTCATCATGCTCATCCGGACAAGCTGGGTCCTGGGAAGGGCCCTTGTGGGGGGTAATGTGAGAAAATTGGGGCATGGAAAATCCCTGCCAGGCTGTTTTCGGGCCACGGGTCCCAGGCGACTTCAGTTCCCATGAATACATGGGATTGTGGAGTGCGTGCATGCACACGCTGCCTTGTTCTATTGTTCTATATAAACTCGTCCCCAGCGCGTGCTGCTTGTTGGTGATTTTGGCGTTTGCAGGTATGGGCCAGAGGAGAGCAGGATGCAGTTCTTAAAGACACGGACACTGGTGGTGAAGAGGGGTGAGAGCCAGTGCAGGAGGTGTGGAGGAGGATTCGCTGCGCTCCCTCTCCCCCACATGACATGCGAGGCAGGCATTACTGAGACCGCAGGCTTGCCCGCTTCATGCAGGAACTACACTGCCTGGGGATTGCCCTCAGGGGAAGTGAATGGGAACATATGAAAATGGTGCTTGTGTGCCTTGTGTGTGAGGAACATTACTGCAACACAGGAACGCTAATCACTGAAGGCTGTGTGGGAAGCTTTGGACGCTTCTACGGACAGACTGTGTGTGAACATTGAGTTTAAGGGCACGCTAGGTTTGTTTGTCACTGCTTGCTCACGAACGCTCATGGGAAGGCATGCAGACAACATGTTGTGTCTTTGCGTAGCGAACTGGGGAAGCAACTCCTGGTGGAAGGCATGTAAGAGCTCAAGGGAGGGGGTCATGTTTTCAGTCTATTTGAAAGGATACATTTCATGATTTGTTCTTTCCTGTTTCATTTTTCTGTGCTACTGCTTGTCCGGGAGTATCTTGGATACTATATGCTGATGTAAGTCACTCATAACTAGAGTAGGAATATCTGAAGGTACAAAAACTATGATGGCATATTCCTAATACAGAAGAATGATGTTCTGCTGAGAAGGAAAGAGGTCAGGTGAAAAGGAACCCATATAACAAGAGGGTTAACACCTTTTGCTTATGGTCAAGGTGTTTGTGCATTTCCCTTTTAACCCCAGTACCCATCCATTTCACAAACCCTAATCCTCTCTCTGGTAAGCCTAAACACCTCCTTCCCTATCCACAACTTCTCCATAACCCTGTTCGCCCCATTGGCTGTCTTGAGGTTACCTGTTAGCACAAATCAGGAGCCTTTGCCAAACAAGGTGGGAGGGGTCAACTTCATTTGGCTTTCTGTGGTCAGGGAGGAGTTGCAAGATACTCCAGGGGTGTGACACCCAGCTGGATTTTTTCAACAGACGAGCCATTAGACACATCAGGATTATAGTTCTGCGGATCAAGGGATTGGTATCCAGCTTAATTTGGCAAGTGACTTGAAATCCCTTGAAGTCCTACACAAAGCCACCATAACTGAAAAATCTTTAATTGCTCTGGACATGGACAAAGTTGAATCTGATATGACATGCAGGAATACTGAAGAACAGGCCGTGTCGGAAGAACAGGATGTGGCTGTGGAAGGAGGGGGAGCAAAAAGTTGGGTGAAAGTCTCATGATGGATCCCCTTCAGGTTGAAAACCACTGTGGAATACCCTCTGTTCTCAAGGTTGAAAAATCAAAAAAAGAACATAGGGCTAAAGGTACTCCATCAAAAGGAAAAACAAAAGGAAAAACCAAAGTGAGATCAAAATAATTTAAAAATAAAATCAAATGACTCCCGACAATTCCTCAGGAACATAAGTATCCCAATAACCTTGAAGGAAAAGAAAGCTTTAATATGGGAAACATCTAAAGAATACCAAAGCGGGGGTACTGAGGGGGAAAAAAAGATATCAACTGCACAGCCAATAGATGAGGGAACTTTAATGGAGGAAAGAGCCCATGCCCAGCTACTGGAACTTTCAACATACTCTTGTGAAGAGGAAATAGAAGATGACCGGGAAGTATGTAACCAAACAATGGCTGATGACCAGGACAATGTCCAGGGGAACCCGATAGTTACTTCTGAGGTTGAATCAGAGGAGCAAAACAGGGAGATGTCATTCCCGGAGTTTAAAACATTGGTACAAAAATGTATGGCATTAACATCTAAGAAATGCATGCCAAGTCACCTGAGAGAGGTCTTCAATACAATCTTCCTCCTCTGGGATTCCAACGTCCAATAGGTTTTACAGATCATCGGAGAAACCAATGGTTTAAATAAAAAATAATAATGGAGACAGAGGCAAGAAGTAGGTAGATTGGGATTCAAGCGTTACTCCTGAAAGGATCTTCCACATAGATGATGGAATAATTTTGAACAGAGGAAATGTCCTAAGAATGTTGTAGAGTATACCTAGATTGAGACTGATTACAGCAGACAATATTGCAAGGGTGGAATTCCCGTGGGAGGAAAGATTGGACAAAGTTGTGGTCCATCTGGAAGACTACCTAACTAAGGAAGCAATCTTCGAGGAGGCCTTGCTCATCTCTCTATTGGGGTTTGCCTTGTTGAAAAGCGTAGAGGCAAAGGAGGTGAACAACTCAGGTCGTGATGTGATAGACATTGACAAGGGGAGGGACCTTAAGACAGCCCCAAAATTTGAAAAAACCCAAGAAACACACATTAATAGGAAAAGAGTGTATTGGGGAAAAAGGGATAAGTCTCTTCTCCGTACTACAGTGGGAAATCCCAAAGTGGCAGAAAGAGAAGTAATCCTACATCAGGACAATGACATGGACATGGATAGGAAAGAATCCTGGCCAGGGTTAGTTGAAGCCTTTGTCGTTTAAAAGAATGGAGCCAAACTAAGACCAGCTCCAGCATTATTAACACTGATACAAGACTGAGAAGTGTTTGATGTTACCAAAACATGCATTCAAACCCCCTACACTCAAGTGACACAGACAAAGTGTTTAGGGCTAAGGACATATAATTGTGAGTTGCTGATCTTATGCAATGTTTATTGGAACTCTGTGGGAATTGGTGATTCTCGTTTCGTAAAGGGGATCATGGAGCTGGTGGGCAGGGTTGCGGAAACCTTAGATGATCCAATAGTTATCATATGTGGTGATTTTAACATGTCCATCCTGAAGGATAATTACAGCTCCTGTTTCGACGGAATGGAACACTTAACATACGCAGAATAAAAGGTCTCACGATGGGTAAAGGAGGCCGAGCGGCGGGTTTTACACTTGTTAAATGACCAAATGAGGGGTGACACTCCAGTTCAAGTGACATGGAAGCGTGGCAGCTTTGATAAGGTTCTAGATTACTTATGTGTCAGGAAACTTATATTCCTGGGTGTCTACTCTTGAGCTAATACCGTGCTTACTCAGTACCCACAATATTGTTAAGCTTACATGTGTTAGAAGAACTCAACTTCCAGCCGAAATTTACCCTTGTACAGTTGTCATCTTCCAAGGGTGAAATCCGCTGAAAATAGACACTGCAAAAATATTGAGGCTGACAAAGAAGCTTAAAGATCTTATAGTAAACAAGAAGTGGAACGATTTATGTCATGGATTACCAAAAACCTATGATGACCTTTGAAGAAAAGCGTCGAGAAGGAGCAAAATCGTTTTTGTACATAAACATTGCTACGATATAGAACTAGAAGTGGTAAGGAGACGATTGAGATTTGATTTAAAGAAGATAAAAGTGGGGAATTATCCAAAGAGTGCTGACCTCGCTAAAACCAGACAACAGCACTATTAGAACTGGGTGAAGGCACGTAAACATGAAATTTGCAGGAAGATGCGGAGCAAATATTGAAAAGAATCCCCTCCAATACTGACTGGGTGCCCCTTGACCATTTATTGATGTGGACAATTTGGTCTTCATTGACCAAACACCTGTGGGTTTACAACAGAAGCTGAACGCATTAAACACCTATCTACAAGTAAATGGCCTAAAAGTAAATGTAGAGAAATCGAGGATTGAGCACAAATATGTGGTATTTAGATGATGAAAGTCTAATGAGAGTGAACTCAATCATCTATCTGTGGAGTTGTACAAACATAGCCTTGAGGGATATCCCTCGGGAAGCCATGTTGAGGAACAAAATAAAAACATTTGCTACCCAAGGAAGACTGATCCCAAAAAAAAGGCACATTCTCCATTGTCCCCGTGGTGACTTCTATAAAATGAAGGTAGTTCTGACTGTGACATTTGGGGCTGAAGCTTTTTTCCCCTTCCAACAAAGACCTGTGACATTTTGGAAAGTCATTTTTGGAAAAAGGTGCTGAGCATTCCCTATTTCAGTGCTGAGACAAGAGCTGGCCTAATTTCTTTGAATGTGCAGGTCATACAGACTATTTAGAAAGTGCTTATCAGTGGCTGCGGTAAGAAGATCTGGTATACTGTAAGGAGCACTCCTTTGTGGACGTGATCAAGGCCTTTGGGAATGGAGAAGAGCCTGTATTAATGCCTTGGAAAATTAGACACGACAGAAGAATAGTTATTAACTAACCCTGAATCAGTAAAGGGTAAGACTTGCAGACAAAATTGGACTTCGACTCAAGAAAAATCAAGTCGGTCTAAACCTTGTTCACAAGGAGGACTAGTATGCAAGCCTTACAATATTATTCCCAGATATTTGTCAAGGTGACCAAGTAATTTCGTCAGATTTAAATGTATAAGATTCCCTCTAAACCTGTACTCCACACTTTTGTCAACGAGGAATACAAATTGTGAAAAGAGTGTGAGCTGCAGATTGTGTGAAGTGAAGTCTGAGAAAGAAACTCTTAAACACTTTGTTCTGTGCTGTAAGGCGATGACAGTACTTAGAACGCAGTTATTGGCGGCTTTCTTTGGAGAGATTAAGACAATTACCCCTGATAAATGGTGGATTATTCTAATGGAAAGGGTAAGGATATCCTTAATTATCACTCTTATCGCTTACCTGGAGGAGGTCTTAAATGTATTGAATGTCGGTAACAAAGGCGAAAAGTGGAAAGGACAGTAAAGAAAATGAAATGTGTTGTTTTTCTTAATTTTTTTTGTATCTGTATGAAGGTGAAAGACTTAATTTAAGTTAAACCACCTAATAAATGAATAAATACATTTAAAAATGTGGTGTTTTGTTTTCTGTTTGTTGTTGTTTACATCGTGTGTGCTTGACATCTTTTTGTTAGCTTGCTCATGTGGTTTTTTATCAGATATTTACACTCTAATTTGTGTTTCAGCATGACAGTTCTTGTTTTAATTAAAAAGTGTTTCCAGCGGTAGGGAGGTGAGAAGGTTCCACTGGCACCAGTGCTGCCATAACGAGTTACATGGGGTTTGATGTCTCCTTCCTTGCGTCAGATTCAGGAGAGGGGCTCCTTGCTGAATTCCTGATTTGGTGGGCATCAGCAGGTGGAAGATGCTTAGATAATGATGAATGGGGTGAGGGCGAGTGGTCAGGCACCCAGCAGGGCATGGGCGTGGAGGTGAAAATACTGGAAGTTGTGGTGTTGGAGCGTGACTCCAGGAGCCGCTGCTGATGATAAGGGCAGACAAAGGGGGCAGGACTTACTGGACATGTTTAATTGGGGGAGGGCCACTCCTCCACGAGAATCTGATTCCATGACCAGTCTGTGGATGTAGGTGATTTTGTTTAGTGTCCTATCAGAGTGACATTTGCAATGCGACGAACAGTATCACCAGCACATAATTCCACATTACCATGCAGCTTATAAAAGTCAGATGGAGCTCTTTATTGGTCATGGTGTCAATGGTCAACACTTGCACAGCGAGTTGTATGGCCTGTATTATCTTCATCTCTGCAACTTTATGGCAGCCAACCCGGCATATAATATTTGCTGGACCATGCAACATGTTAAGTTTGCATCGTGTGCCAAGACTGATGCACTTAAACATTTAATCTGTCAACTATTAGATTGCATTTAGAACTGCCTTGTGAGGTGACATGCTCTCAGTGCCATGACATTGTAACTTCAGTGGCGTCTGGCTGACGCGAAGGAGGCGGTTTAGAGAAGAGGACCTCACAGCTGATATGAGACTTTGCAAACCGAGGCTATTTAGGAATAACTGATCACACCTCTGTGCTACGTGTGTTCACCACAACTGGAACATTTGTACATCTGAGCTAATCCCCTCGATTGTGTATTTCATATGAATTCGCTGGTATTTGATTGCATATCTTTCCCCTATTTTAGTGCAAACAATATTAATTGATGGGCCATTGAGATTTTTGTTTTCTTTGTAATATTGATTGAATTTCAGGCACTTTTCTTTTCTTTTATCATGCTCTTCTGGCTTTTTCAGTGTGTTCCCTATAGACCAACCTGGAGACCTGACACTTTTCACGCCCCCTCCCACCCCTGGTATTTGATCTCATTGGGTGGCATTTGTTGAGATTATAAGCCTAGAGGGAAGGTAAGGGATTGGGACTTAACTCCATTTTATTTAGCTTCTCCATGACAAAGAAACATACTTAAATACTGGTTGGCAAAGATAAAAGTAAAGCATCTCCGGGATTGTCCCCATGGAACAGGAGAAAAAAGAAAAACATATCTAATGCGAAAGGAAGGAGGGTAGTTGGGACTTGTTTGAACTACTACTCTCATGCCCTCATGTCATTGCCTATGCTGTGTGGAGCTGATGGGAGTTGTAGTCCAGAAGATCTGACTGTAAATGTTCTATGAACCGAGCTTTAGTGAAATAAACACATCAGCATCTAGAAGGACAGATGTTGCAGACCCCTGGTGTGTGGGCTGTGTTTAAAAGCCGCAGAAGACAAGAGATGCTTAGCATCCCAATGTCACAGTTTCTGTCCAGGATAAGATGAAGACGAAAGAGAGCATGATTTTAAGACCTTCCGAGAACAGCACATGATAGAACAGGACGTTGGAGAGACTCTGAGACGTTTCACAGCCGTGCTTCTCTGTCCTACTGAACTGAAAAAACGGTGGAAGAGAAGAGGGTAGCTATGAAAGGTCGCATCACCAAGTGAATCCGGATAAATAAGAAGGGACTATGCAGAGGCCTTGCTAGGCGGGGCTGAGGGGGCTATAGCCCCGGGTATTTTGGCTGTAGCCCTGAATAGAAGCTCAGGGGCTGCAAACAAAAGACTAGCTAGCCCCGAGTCCCGACAGTCCCAACATTAGCCTAGCCCCCAGTCTTTTCCAGAACTAGCAACACCCCTGGGACTATGTATTTCATTAATGTCCTCTGGGCTGATAAGAATGTGAGGAAACTGAAGATTAGCTTAATTTAGGAAATCATCTACGGCGCACAATTGAAGAGACACTCTGTGTTGCTAGAGAGAGAAGATGTACTAAATTGTAGGAGTTTGAAAAACCCTGATTTAAGCAACTTCTTGGGCAGGGACAACTTACAGGTCTTGGTTGTATATATATATATCACTGCATTTTGCTACTGTATTAACATTCTTATTGTATAGTATGCTGTATATTGTATATTTCTGCAATTTTTTGTACATGCATATTTATGCATAATTGTATATTTCTGTAACATTGTAAGCTTCGCATCTTCTTTCTTGCTGAGCCCTGCTGCCTCTGGGTTTGGAGCGCATTACAAATAAAGAAAGAAACAAACAAACAAACAAACAAACAAAACATTGTTGTAACAGTAGAGGAACAAATTATCTCCAATCGAAGTACTGTGATTCATATGAAGAGCTGCTGCCAATTTATGGCATCGGGTAGGGGCTACCAGGAAGGGATTGAGACACTACCTGCAGTCTGCAGATTCTAACAACAAATCTGCAGTAAGGCACCATTAGGGCAGCAGGAGATACTGGGCAGTGGCCTCCACAATAGCCAGTGGTCGAAGTGTATGAAAAGAAGTAGTGGTACTATGTTCCCTGTGGGCCTGCACCCACTACCCACAAACCCATCACCACACCCCCTCCCACACAAAAATAAACACCCCCAAACACTTGCACCTGCTGTTTAAGGGAACGTTCAGTGCAGTGCACTTAAAGTGCAAGTTTCAACTTCTTCCTACACATTTATTTTAAAACGAAACCATTCCAGAACGGTTTCTTTCTAAAATAAAGGTATAGGAGCTGGAAAACTTAATTAGAAAAAGTAGAGGAGCACCGCTCCCGACCGCTCCCGCTCACTCTGACCACTGACAATAGCGGCCAAGGTGGGAAGAATACAATAGACTGAGGGATCAGCTGGGTCCCTGTGACAAATCAACGCCCATGGCACAAATTGGTCCAGGGATGAATATCGGTTTCTAAACCATCAATCAGCTCCACAATTCTAGTACATAAGAAGGGATCTGAACAGATTGGAAACAAGCAAATCATAAACCTCCTCATCCAATTTTGGTAACGTGGACGGAACGGCAGGATCATCTCCGAAAGGTCGTGGATCGTTGGTTAGTTGCAACACAGCGTAAGTATAATTATTACTCAATTATAAAATGGACTGTCCAGTCAAGGGTGTATACAAATATCAACATTATTATTATCACAACAGACAGTTTCTAGCAAACTGCAAAATACAACCCACCTTGTGGATTGTGCCGAGGACAGGCAGTTTCAAAAAAGGAAAAGGGATGCACTCTGAATACTGACAGGAGGGTAGTCGGTATAGTAAATATTAACAACAGTGAAAATATGCTTAGTTTCAGCACAAAGGGAGCAATGGCTCGTAAACTGTAAATATGGGCCTTCAGAGAAGGAACAGGGGGAAAGAACCACAATGTACCTCGTGCTGTAGATGCTCTTGGTGCTCGACAGGGTCAAGTCGTTTTCAGGGCTCTTTGCAGATCCTGCAACAGAGTTCAAGACAAGAGACAGCCGTGGGTATCAGGTGGCAACCATTTCGGTGAGTGAAGCTGGCCAGATGGCTGCAGGCTGGACTACACTGTGGCTCAGGGTCAGATATCTTTGTCTCAGTGCTGGTTGGAGGTTCTGAAGCACTGGTCAAGGCATCTCGGACGGCTTTAGCGACTGTGGCATAAATAGTCAGTTGCAGCTCGAAGGGCTCAACTGGCTCAAAAATGTCCTTTAAGGCAGCCGTTGGTAAATGCTTGTGGATACACTCTTTCTAGCTTCTTCGTTGGGCTTGTGTCATCCTTTAAGGCAGACGACCCAAAGCTGAGGAGAGTGTTGCAGCAGCTGTCTTGTCCTTGGTTTAGTGTTCAGATACTCTCTGGCACTTGCCACCTAGGAAGCTTGCTGCAGAGCGTAGCAGGGAACACTGTGTGCTGGCTCCGTACCGGTTCTGGAGGTGCTGGAGAGTCCTCTGGATTCGGAATCTCCCTCTGTTCCCTGAGAGAACTTTAGGGGAGAGATCTTGCTTCCATCTTGGAGGTCCTGGGCTTCCTTCACTTGTGGAAGATGTAAGGCAGACTGTACCTTCAGCCAGGGTCCAATGATGAGTTTTTCTTGCTACTCATTGCAAAGTCTTCAGATGATCTGCCAAAAGTGGGGCTCAGACCTCTTTTAAAGCTAAATGGACCACAGGGATTGGTGTAGAGTAGGTCTACCTTAACGAACCAATCCTGGGTCCCCACCAACAATCTCCTGTATGCCTGAGGTCATAACCAGAGTGCTTTGCAACAGAAGAATTAAAGGGGTGACAGTTGTGGATCAAAGGGTCCCTCTGGTTAATGGTGCTCTCTGTGGTTCCTGATTAAAGTGGCAGATCTACTAGTAATCTGTGGCAAGACCAGACTCCATCACACCACATTCTTGTACCTTCTGAATGGGTCCCTCTGTGGAGATGACTACTGTAAAAACGCCATCCGAGGCATGACATTTCATTGTCAATTCATACTGAGGGTGGAAGCTGGCTTCGGATTGACACAGTGCATATGAAAGGGTTTTGGGGTTTTCTGTCTCCTTTGTTAGCCTCTGCAGCCAAACCCCATGTGGGCCTGTTTGAATTAAACTCTGATTTGTAAGAAGATCCAATTAAATACTACAGCTAGGTCAATGCCTAGTCTGGGGTACGGAATGGAAACCCTTATTGATATATCTTTATGTCCAGTTCATAAGTCCTGGATGACTACCCCTATATAACACCCCTCTCTTAGAATCCCCCTGACCCCACTGAGCCAAGAAGTAGTTCTGTTTTGCAAGTTTAAAAGGTTTATTTGAGAAAAATTAAACAAAATATATATACCACACTTTTATGATAAATTAATAATTAATATCATACTTAAGAACATGAGCAGTGATCAACAATGAATAATGTCCTACTAGTAAACTGATTTGGATACTCAGGAGTAGAATAAAGGATGAGGTAGCACACTTGGGAATAGGAACAGAATAATAAGGTGGTAGAGAATGCTTGATATAAGTTCAGATGGATGCAATGTTGAATGAAAATGCAGTACAGAAAATACTCAATATGATTTCAACAAAACAATGTAATCACTTTTCTCTGGCAATTCACTCCCCCCCTTTATGCAATGCAAGGAAATGGAAGGCAAGCACACAGTTCTCAGAAATGCAATCAAATGTAATTCAGTTCACCCCAGCAAGCTTAGAGAAAACAGGTATGAGTTTGAAATACAGGCAAAAGTGCTTTGCGAGGTGGCAATGAAGTGAGGAATATGCTAAAAATGGTTTTAATTCCCTAGGAGGTTCAGGGTTAGTGATAGCTACTTTATATGAGTTCAGGATCACTTTAACAATGCTCTAGGAGTAACTAGCAGGTTAAACGAGCTCCTGGATCTTTCTGCACAGCTTTCTCTGGACACAGCGCTGATCTGCACGGCTCCTGGATGTTGCTACCGCTGTTAGGTTTGCTGGATGCTGAGGCCTGCTGAGAAGAGTTCTCAGTTTGTGGGTTTAGGCCCTTGCTTTGAGTTCTGAATCAAGTTCTTTGGCGTTTTAAAGTCTAAGTGTTGGATCTGGTATCTTCTGGATGTTGTGTGGTGCGGCAGAACGCGTTGCAGCAACTGGATTTGAATCTCCTCTCTAGCTTCCAGTGGCTCTTTTTATGTCTTTTGAAAGTGGGTGTGTGTGCAGCATCACTAGCCAGCCCCTCTCTCAACTGCCCATTGGTCAAGCTTTCCGCACTGCTTTGATTGGGGGAAGGAAATGTGTGTCATGGTGATGCTGTTTTATGGTCTGCAGAAAGGATACTCCCCTGTCAAATTGCACACAAATCTATATTTGACCCAAATACATATTTGCACAGGTACACATTTGTTTACAATTACATGCACCCATCACATATCACATGAGGTATACTCTGTTCAAACTCTGCTCTTCCTGGGGGCTTGCATCCAGAAATGGCAACATTTTGTGCTTTTTAGTGGGTTTTGCAACATCAGATTTTTCTCCAGATTTATACACATATACACCCCCCCTCCCACACATATCTCAGTAACTTTCCAGGTCGCTAGCTTAAACACAGAGTATGTGGTGTCAATAAATAGCGGGATTTTGCCCCAGAACATCACACAAATTCCCAACGCGTCTTAAAACGTGCACAGAAAAATCACAAGAATTATGGTATCATTTAAATAATTTTGACAAGTCCGCAGTGTGAGTTATACATCTCTCTTAGAATCATATTCTGGCCAACAGGGGTGTGTCTTTTCAGGTCACATGGTGTAGAAACCAGTTTATCCAGTTACTGCAAAGCTCAGAGACCCAGCCCCTCCCAGCTTCTGCCAAGAGGAAGCTATTTTACGGTCCCCCCAATAAACCATCTGCCTGAGTCAAGGAAGGGCTTTGTTCAACCTCCTGCAGTCTGTAGGTGCTCCACCCCTAATCCAATTATCAGAGAGATGGCATATCCTTTTAGTGTGGGCAGCAGAAGGCAGCTAGGCCTGGGAACTGCTGTGGATCCATTTTCACTCCAGCTGGGGGAAGTTGTCAGGCAGAATTCAGTTCCTTCAAGCCAGAATTTAGCTAACATGTCACTTTTTGTTCCCAGTTTAAATCAAACATACAATTTTTACACATGCAGCTAAAACACTGATTCTAAGTTCTAAACTATGACATTTCAACAGTGACAAACTATGTGACACTCAAAAGTAGGTCACTCAGTTAATTTAAACATTTTCGATTTTTGGTAGTTTTAAATCCAGTTTCAGTTAGGCTGCTGCAGACCTGCAGAGCTCAGCCAGTCTTGTTATGAGCATTGTTTTGGGGCTCTTCAACTTCCCAGATTTTGTATGCACACATACTTCATTCTGCCAGATGTCTGCTGGTGTTCAGTGAGATTTTTGGATATGTTGCAATGTTTGAAATAGGCATTTTGAGCTGGCATTCAGGGAAACAAAAGGTGATTTTAAAGTGCGGGTTTTCCTTTGGCACACATTTCACTCATGGCACCCCGGCCCATCCTGCTCGCACTGGTGGGTGGCAAGTTAGGCAACCATTTTAGTGTGCACAAACTGCGTGGTTCTCCTGGATTTTGGCGCACATGTGGGCTTTTTGGCCATCTTGGATTTTCTAAGCCCACAGCACCAAATGTTGCAGCATGATAGCTCAAACGTGGGTCAGGACACCCAACAAGGCCCCCCCACGCGACTGCACTTTGAATTTGAATCGATGGGGAGTCGGGTGCACAAAGGTCTTGACCCACGCACTGGTATGTCCGCATAATCTTCTTCCAATTCTGCAAATGGCACAGTTCAGCATCTTTTCCTCAATCCGGTACTGATCGATCGGTTCTCCTCGCCGGTCCTGATGGGAATATTGGGCGGTACCCCGGGCCCCTTGGGTCTCTGCTCCCGGTCTCCGGATCGTCCTCCTTGGCCAGTCTCCAGGTTTTCTTTCTCCTAGGACGACAAAGGAAAAGCGGCAATACCTATTCATGGACATTTCTCCCCCACCATTTATATAGTGGGGTGGCATATATATTTTAGAACTCAACAGATGTGAACATGCACATTTTTTTAAATTAAGCGACAGGAACACACAAACTTGAGAAACACAGAATTTGATAGCCTATATGTAGGATATTTTAGGGTTGGAATTGAATTACTCTGGAGCGGTACCCTCTGGGATTGCAGAGGACTCCTCCAGTTGCTGCAAAGTGTGCCTGGGATGGCAACACTTCAACTGGTTTATGTGGACCCACTTGTCTTCCTCCTCTGCCAAACCGCCTTTGGGGATGCGGATCTTGTAGGCCACAGGGGAGATCTTGTCTATAATCTCATAGGGTCCCTTCCATGTAGGCAAACATTTTCGCTGTTTCGCCTGGTTTCTTTGGAAGTTGTATAAATAGACCCGGTCCCCCACCTGATATTCCTTCCTGGAAGTTTTCAGGTCATAGTGGGTCTTCATGCTATCAGCTGATCTTTCTAGATTCCGCTGAGCATAAGCAAAAGCATGTTGAAGGTGTTTCCTTAAATTCTCCACATACTCGTGAGTTGTGGAGGCATTTATTAGTGTCTGCTCTTGGGTCCTGTAGAGCAAATGCTGGGGAAAAACCATCTTACGTCCAGTCATCAACTCAAATGGTGACATTTTGGTTGCAGATGAAGGGGTAGATCTGATGGCCATTAGGACCAGAGGTAATCGGATATCCCAACTTGGCCCAGAATCTGCCCCAAACTATTTTAAGATGCTCACAATTGTCCGGTTGTAGCGTTCCACTGCTCCAGAAGAAGCTGGCCTGTAAGCAATGTGTAGCTTTCTCTTGACCCCCAGTATCTCCCACATCTTTGTCATCACTTCACTGGTGAAGTGGCTACCTCTTTCTGACTCAATCCTTTGAGGTAGACCAAAACGGGAAAAGATGTGGTTAATCATCAAGGCAGCTGCCGTTTCTGCCTTGCAGTTTGGGGCTGGGAGACATTCCACCCACTTGGTAAACAAGCATGTCACAGTCAACATGTACTTATTCCCCCTAGCGGAGCGAATCACGGGGCCTACAAAGTCGATTTGTAAATCTGACCATGGGAGTGTCATTCCCCTCTTTTGGAGAGGCGCCCGGTGTGTGAGGGATGTTGGCTGAAATTGTGCACACACAAGACAACCCTTCAAATATTGGTTGAGGTCCTGGCCCATGTGTGGCCAGTAGGCAACCTCTCTTAAGAGCTCAAGTGTTGTATGAAACCCCCTATGATCGGCGGTAGCCGCATCATGGGCGTGACTTAACGTCAGGCTTCGGAAGGAGGTAGGAACCACCCACTGATCATGGCCAGCTTGGGATTTCCTAACCAACAAACCGTCTTGGATCCGGAACATTTTTGGACATTTCATCAACACTCTAAGGTCCTCTTTCCCGTTGTAATCGGTATCCGTCAGGGGAAAGTTCTCAGGGTCCTCAATGTGTTGGTAAAATTTACCAATTATTGGATCCCCCTTCTGAGCTGTAATCAAATCAGCATCAGGGGTCTCCTTGCTCCATTGGGCAGTTGAAAGATAATTGTGAGCATTTGTCTGGGACCTAGTGATAGCAGTGACCTGGATTTCCCCCAACAGGGACTCTATTTCGATTAGATCCCCTTGGATGGCCCCGGTTTTGGCCAGCTGATCAGCTAAGTCATTTCCAGTTTTGTCTGGTCCCTCTACTTTGGAATGACCCTTGATCTTTTTCCAGTAGATGGTCATCCCATTCGATGTGACCAGATCATCAATGTTTTGGATTAACTTCCCATGTTTCAAGGGTTTGTTATTAGCACATAACATGCCTCTGGTTTTCCAATTAACCAGGTGCTCCACGAACCTGTTCCATACATAATCCGAATCTGTGATTATGACCAGTTCGTGGAGTTGATGCTGGACAGCAGTGAGGATGGCCTGATGCACAGCCATCAATTCAGCCACCTGACTACTTCGGGGACCAATTTTGTATCCAGCGGAGGGTTCTGGAAACTCCTTCACCCATGCATTCCCTACGCCAGCCACCAGTTCTTTCTCCCCATCGTTGTCAACATGGTAAGAGCATCCATCCACATAGACAGTGGGCATTCCCTCACACTTGTCCTCTTCAAAGACTTTGTGTGGGAATTAAGGTATGCCTCTGTGTTGTCCTTGATTTTTAGACTTTCGTCCTCGAGACAGTTTTCTCTGGCACAATCATGCAAGTCAGCCAGACCTTGCGCGAGGGGACTCTTCTTGTTTTGGCCATATCTGACCTCCACAGGAAAGCCCTGCATTGACAGAATCCAGGAAGTAATTCGGGAATTACTCACATTTCCGGCCCGGATTCCGTCACTTTGGAGATATTGCAGAGGCTGGTGTGGAGTCTCCACTATGATGTGTTCCCCCAGGATAAACGGGCGGTAATTCTTCAATGCCCACACCGTTGCCAGGAGTGCCTTCTCACAATCGTTGAATTTTTCCTCCACAGAGGATAAAGTTTTGCTCGCATAGGAGATAACTTTATTGACCTTGTCATGCTTTTGGTATAATACTGCCGTCAAGCACGTATTAGAGAACCCTGTCTCCAGGAAGGACTCCTTGTTTCTGACAGGGTAAGCTAGGCAGGGCGCTTGTGAGCGGCTTCTTTTGAGTTGTCTTACTGCCTCGGCTTGTTCTGGACCCCATTCCCACTTGACCCCCCCCTTCAGGAGATGAATCAGGTGTCTGGTGATCTCTGCGTAGCCCTCAATGAACTATTCTGCTGTAATTAGTCAGTCCAAGGAGGCTCCTTAGTTCCCGCAGAGTTGTGGGGTCTTTCAGTTTCTGAAGTGCTTCCACTTTCTTTTCCTGGGGACAGAGACCCTGAGGAGTAATCTCATGCCCCAAGAAATTTACACGGGTTCTACACCACTGTGCTTTCTGAAAGGAAAGTTTTGCTCCGGCGGCCCTCAACTAGGTCAGAACATAACGGATCTCCGCTATGTGTTCCTCCACAGATGAACTTTTGATGAGGACATCATCTACATAAGCTAGGTTACCCCTTGCACCTAGGTCGGGCATGGCCTTGTGTAGGAAAATGTTGAATTCATTGCCGGAGTTGAGGTATCCGAAGGGAGTCTGGGTCCATGTGTACTGCTGGCCCCCAAAGGTAAAAGCCAGTTTGTATTGGTCCTCCCTACTGACAGGCACAGTCCAGTATCCATTGGTCAGATCTATTGCAGTGAATACCTGTGACCCCTGGATCTGGGCCAGCCCTTGGTCAATGTAGGGCAGAGGCCATCGGGAAGTATGGACCCGTTTGTTGAGCTCCCTAAGGTCGGCGCAGAGTCTCCACTGGCCGTTTGGCTTCAATATTCCCAGCACTGGATTATTGAAGGTGCTGTGGACTGGACGGATTATTCCCCGGGACTCAAGGTTCTTAATTTTTTCAGTAAGGGACTCCATGGATGCGAGAGGCAAGCGATATTGCTTCACAAACACTGGAGTCATGCCAGGGTCCGTGGGAATTGTTGTTGTGTGGATGTCGGTGCGACCACAATCATATGAGTCTACTGCAAAGAGATCTTGGAAATCCAAGAAAACTTGTTTCAACTTTTGCTTTTGTTCCAAAGTCACACAGGCATCAGCTAGGTTGACTCTCTCTTCCACCATTTGCCTGAAGCCTGGAAAGACTTCTGGTTTGGCAATCTCAGCGGCCTCAGTGGGTGGAGAAGTCCCTGGTCAGAGTGCTGATTTGGACTGGAGGCCTCAGGTGGGAAAGGCAACCCTCATGGACATGGAAATCACCTCATCCCTCCTGAAGTCACAAGTCACATCTTCCTTACCATAAGGGCAGGAAGTGTACACCAGGAAGTTCCCCCCATGCCGGGTAAAAATCCTGTCTGGTGTTGTATCGTCATCATTGTCACTGTCAAAACAGTCCTTGGGGATTGGTCCTAACAGTTCATTTCCTAGATCAATGGAAAAATGTCGGTCATCACCCGCCATTCCAATAATGGTGCCTGCGGCTAGAGTAATACTCTTTAAGTCGCTGTTATCCACCTCTATTGGAATGGTGTCATGTTCTGTGTTGACTAATGGTGTTGGGTTTACCCCCAACCCTTGCTGTTGGAGAGAAGCATTTAGATGTATGTAAGCATCAGGGTTTTTCAAATGTTGTCCTCTTTTAACTTTCACTTCCAGGGAGAATTGTCGGGTCCTTTCTGGGATGGTGACTTCCTCTTTAATCTGAATTTCAACTGCATAAGGTAGCAATTGAGCTGACCTAAATGCTTTTTCTGGATCATCAAAGCCCATGGGATTATCCGCTAATCGGGACCAAGCTTTGAAGTTTATTAGGTCCAAACTAATGGCAAAGCGATTGAGAATGTCACTGCCTAAGTAAAAGGCGGCAGTGACGTCTCGCACGACCCAACAATTATGGACTATGCTCTTGTTGCCAATGGAGATTTTGAGCATACACCTGCTTGGCAGGAGCTGTTGGGAATTAGGTGCTTCCAGGTCCATTTCCCATTTGCCTATCAGTTTGAATGTGGGAATGGCTGGATCTTTTGGGAGTTGGCGGAACATGGCTTCGCTGATGAAGCTCTTACCGTTGTTCACGCACACTCGAGCGAGAACAGAGTCCTTCCCATCATTTAACTGAATAGGGATGAACAACTGCTCTCCAATTTGCTGAATATCAGCCAGGCTCTGAGCTGATTTCACATCTTTCTGGACTATAGGAGTTGGAGTTTCTGATTGTGGAATAGTAAAGAATTTCAGGGTGTTTCCTTCCAGTGTGGAATACCACCTTAAACTGGAAGGAAGGTTGATTTTCATAAATAGAGAGGACCCCCCATCACCAGTCTGTTGTCCTACTGCTATTACTGTCACGTCTGGAGTTTGGTTGTTCTGGAAGTGAAATTCTACTTGGTCAGATTTTTGTTCAACCATGTGGCAGGTGCCGTTTAAACTAACATGGTTGACACTCTGTTTTAATTTTATTGGTCGGCTAGTCTGGGTCCAGAGGACCTTGTTTACACAATCTATTAGGGGTGACAACCTTCTCAGGAGGTCATTCCCTAGTAAACAAGGGGTGCCCTCTGGAGTCACTACTATGACCGGGTGTTTCACCTTGTGTCGCCCAATTTTTATGTCCAAGTCTGCAGTCCCCTCAACAGGAATTTCCTTCCCGTCAAAGTTCTGCAGTTGTCCAGGAAGAGAGGTGAGAGGAATACGGTAATTCTCCCCCCTTCCGGCATTTAGTTCCTCAAAGGCCCTTTTGTACAGAAGGGTAGCTTGGGATCCAGTGTCCACCAGTGCCAAAATTGTACCCTGCCCCTGTACTTGTACCCGGGCATAGTATCTTCCCTCCTTCTCCTCAAGGGGGCACAGATAATGCACATTTTTGGACAACTGGTGGGCTAACTTTCTGGTTTTGGACATTGCTAGCGAAGAGATTTGGGCAGAATTCTGTGGAGAACCTTGGGAATCTGAAAGAAAAAGTTGGCAACTGGAGATCAGAGCCATTGTGGGTTCCCCTGGTTCTGGTTCTGGGCCGCCCCCCCTTTTTGGAGGCAGTCACCAGGATGGGTTTGAACCAGGGGATTTCGGTATTGTGGGTTCTGGGATGAGATGATGGGCGGCGGTAGCTCAGTCTCCATATCTCCCCAGTCTGAATTGGCATCCCTTGGGACCCATTTTTCCTTGGGAGGAGTTCCCCCATCTCTAAAGCAGAAGATCCTTTCCACAGGATCCTCTGAGGATCCCTCTCCCTCAAATTGGAAGACCTGTACCTCCTCCACAAAGTGGGTCTGTTTGGGTCCTTTGTTTCTCCTACCTCCTCTCTGCTCCTTGGGTGGCAGACTTTCAGGGGTAGGAGAATTTATTTCCGGTTCCTGGTTTTCCAGGAGCTGTTTACAAGTTGGGAAGGAAGCTTCCTCCAAGGCTTTACGCATCCCTTCCCCTTGTGCCTCCTCCCTGGGAACCGGTGGGTTATCGGGATGCTGCCCCCGTCATTGTTCCGGAGCACCAGGTCCAGAGTTTGGGGCATTCTGCGGTGGCATGCTCATCAAGGGTTCTGTTGAGCCCTCAGTATGTGACCCAGATCCCGTGCCATATTTTGGACCTGGCACTCAAGTTGTGAAACCCGCTCAGGCTGATACGGGGCTCTATTTTCTCCCCTGGGCTGATCCCGGGAAGGGTAGCTATCCCTTCTCTGGTAGTACCCTTGGTTGTGAAGATTTTGGTACCCCTCCACCCTTGGCCTCCCCTCTCCCGGATTAGGTTGTCTGGGCTCAGGGAATTGGGGAAAGAAGGATGGATGATTTTGGGGCTGGAAATTGGGTGGATACCCGGGGAAAAAGTTCTGCCCAGGATTTGGAGAATTTCTGCCCTCCTGGGGGAAGTTAGGAGGGAAGTTCCCCTGGTCAGGTGCTTGGCTGGATCCCCCCCCTTGGGCTGGAGGAGTCCACACATAACCCAGGATTGGTCGGTTTCCCTTGTAGCGGGGATTTACATAGTCAGGGGAGCGGGGGACCCCATTTGTGGGACTACCTCCTCGACTCCCTGTCTGTGATTGGCCCGAGGGATTTCTAGGCTTAGGATTATTAGGTGCAGGTAGGTTTTTAGGCCCCCCCATCTCCAATCTAAAACGGGGGCAACCTTTACCTCTGCCACCTTGGCAGCAGCAGGGGTTCTGTTGGTTTTGGGGTTTTTCGGCACGTTATTTTTATTTTCGATAGGCTTCTGCACCTCATAGATCCGGGTAGCCTGTTCAATGACCCAGTCTAAAGATCTTTTCTCATGAAAATCTCTCACGAGCTGGGTCATTATGTATTTGGGTAAGGCATGGAAAAACGTATTGATAAATTCTCTGCTATCCGTGCGCACCCTTCTGGTGGTCTGCGCAAAAGCACGTTTTAATTCTTGCACAAACTCTTGTGGGGCCTGATACTCCCCACATTGCAAATTGTAGGCTGCCTTGCGAGCCTCTTGAGGATTTCTGTGAACAGAAAAATGTTTCAAGATGGCCGCCTTATAGGTGGACCATCTTAAATGATTTTGGTCCTCCAGCCCCGCAAAGAAACTGGAGTATTCTGGGGAGAATGTCCATTTGACGTACTGGATGCAGCTACTGCTGTCCTTCAAATGGAAAGTCTCCATCATTTGCTCATAGAGCTCCAAGTGTTCCCATACAGAATACTTGGCGTTCTTATGATAAGGCGTGATGACACTCCTGATTGCCTTAATCTGTTTCAATGGGTCCTTAAGCAACGCCCTTTTTGCCTTATTGGCCTTTTTGGTTCGGGTAACCCTGGTCCATTCATCCTCTGACTCAGAGGCACTGCTCCCAGAGGTTCCTGTCTGATCTTCCAGGTTTTCCCGGATTCTGCGAGCCTGGGAATGGCTGGCAGAATGTGGGGACCTGGTCTCCTGTGTCCTGCGCCGTTCAGAGGAGTCTTCAGATTCCTCCTTGCTGCCAGGATTTGATGGGTACCCCCCCCCCACTGACCTAACTGGGCAGAGGTTTTCAGGATGCCCTTAATGGGCCTATTCTCCTGGGGTTCCCCACTAAATTGCAATGTGCTTGGGTGCCATTACCCGGATGCCCGTCCATCCATTACTGGGAGGCACTGGCCTATGAGCCCCATGCTCCTGGCTGGATAGTAATCTGCCATCCCTGTGGCCCGGTGCTCATGTGCGCCAGGGGACATGGGGGTGGCAGAGTCCAGGGACTGAGAGAGATAAAGGCCTCTGGTACTAGGGCTCCTGAGGTTATGCTCAGGAGTTTCCCTTTCCCAGCGAACCTGGTCTCTATCCGCCCCTGCTCCCTGTTGCAATGCAAGAGCCTGCGCCTTCAGTTCCTCAGTTAAGGCCTTACTAGACTCTATCAGTCTCTCCTGCATCGCTACCTGTTGTTGGAGCCTATCATTGTGCTGGCAGAGAGCCTCATTCTCTCTCTGCGTTTCCTGATTGGTCCTGGAGCACTGGGCCAGTCTTTGCTGCAGGAGGGTTACCTCCTGAGTCCCATCCCTACCGGCCTGCTCCTGTCTTGCCAGAGCCTCCTCCACCCTCCTGGTGTGCTCTAGCAAGTCCTGGTGTTCTTTTTGGAGGTCACCCAGTCCCTGGTGGGCCAGGTGATTTTCTTCCATTTTTCTTTTTAAGTGGCACACTTCCTGGCCTAAGGTGTCCCTTTCCTGACTAAGAGTCTGCATCTGTGCCGTCAGGTCGTCCCTTTGCCTTTGGAAGGCACCAGCTTTCTGGCGCTCCTGATCAAACTCTGCCTGGGTATCCAGGTCTTTCAGGATCAGTTTATTGCTCTCCTCTTTCTCTCTGTCTAGTTGGATTTGCAGGGTGGCTACCTGCTCTGTGCATGCCCTGTTGAAATTGATCTGTTGCTTCAGCTTTTTCTGGCACTGCAGTAAGGAGTCCAAACTGTCTTGGTGCTCCTTCTGCAAAGCCAGAATTCTGGTATCCTGGTCAGCCTTTCCTGTTGCAGGATATCCATATCCTTCTTTATTTTAATGATGTACTGTCTACTCTCATTTTCGGACTCCTGGCTTCTGTGCAGCCTCTGCTCAGAAGAGTCCAGATCAGATTGGGCCTTCTGTAATGCCAGCAGTTGCCTACTCGCCAGATCTTGGCCTTCAGCACATTTGTCCTGCATGGCTCCCATATGTAAATATAAATATGCAGCTACCCTGCTCATCCTTGGCCTTAGGGGCCATGTATAGTTCACCCAGGGCCACATGTAGGGGACCCTGATCTCCCCATATATCTGACCCTGTTTCAGTAACCTGTTGCGCGATTGCCTGCAACCAGACCGTTTGGTCCTGGTGAGTCCACTCACCTCTCACAAATAGCTTATGTAAGAGGTGTTCCCTCGCTATTTTCATGTCTACCATTCTAGAGATTGATCTCTGTCCTGACTTACAGAAATTAGTATTTTATTTTTGCAAAACAGACCTTTTCCTTAGAGTGTCCCTTTGAAGAGTGCTTTACAGCGTAAAACAGCATGGTGATCCGACCGGATGTATGTATCCCCTCAGTTAGCACACTGTATTAAACTGCACAAGTGATAAATCTAACCCAGACGTCTGGCTCGAGCCCCCAATTTGTAAGAAGATCCAATTAAATACTACAGCTAAGTCAATGCCTAGTCTGGGGTACGGAATGGAAACCCTTATTGATATATCTTTATGTCCAGTTCATAAGTCCTGGATGACTACCCCTATATAACACCCCACTCTTAGAATCCCCCTGACCCCACTGAGCCAAGAAGTAGTTCAGTTTTGCAAGTTTAAAAGGTTTATTTGAGAAAAATTAAACAAAATATATATATCACACTTTTATGATAAATTAATAATTAATATCATACTTAAGAACATGAGCAGTGATCAACAATTAATAATGTCCTACTATTAAACTGATTTGGATACTCAGGAGTAGTATAAAGGATGAGGTAGCACACTTGGGAATAGGAACAGAAGAATAAGGTGGTAGAGAATGCTTGATATAAGTTCAAATGGATGCAATGTTGAATGAAAATGCAGTACAGAAAATACTCAATATGATTTCAACAAAACAATGTATCACTTTTCTCTGGCAATTCACCCCCCCCTTTATGCAATGCAAGGAAATGGAAGGAAAGCACACAGTTCTCAGAAATGCAATCAAATGTAATTCAGTTCACCCCAGCAAGCTTAGAGAAAACAGGTATGAGTTTGAAATACAGGCAAAAGTGCTTTGCGAGGTGGCAATGAAGTGAGGAATATGCTAAAATGGTTTTAATTCCCTAGGAGGTTCAGGGTGAGTGATAGCTACTTTATATGAGTTCAGGATCACTTTAACAATGCTCTAGGAGTAACTAGCAGGTTAAACGAGTTTTTGGCAAAGTAAACCAAGGAAGCTGCCGCTTTTCACACGTGAGAGAAATCAGCTGAAATCGCAAATCGCGGCAAAATTCGCGAATGCGTGAATCGTGATTACGGAGGCACTATAAGGAGATAAGATTCTAAGCTTTCAGAGGAAAGTTAAACCAAGTTCCTAGCCCAAACGGTTCCAGAGATACAGACGATTAAATAAAGGTAGTTTTTCGGATTTAAAGTAAACTCAAAATGACAGGTGACAGCTTTTAAAAATGACAAGCGACAACTTCTAGGAGGCAGTTCTGGTTAGATTAAAATAGTTTGGATTAGATTATTTTAACTAAGAGATCGGTTCTGCACAGTTCTGATAGGTACTCACAATATATTTTTGAAATAGGCCTCGCCACGGATCTGGTCAGGTTTTGGACTGGACTCCGGTTCTGGTCTCGGCACTTCACAGTGATCTGGGTCAGCTCTCTGGTTCTGCTCACAGCGGTCTGGTCTGACACTGCTCCTGGCCCGGCTCCTGGATCTCTGGGTACAACGTCTGTGCACAGCTCCTGGATCTTTCTGCACAGCTTTCTCTGGACACAGCGCTGATCTGCACGGCTCCTGGATGCTGCTACCGCTGTTAGGTTTGCTGGATGCTGAGGCCTGCTGAGAAGAGTTCTCAGTTTGTGGGTTTAGGCCCTTGCTTTGAGTTCTGAATCAAGTTCTTTGGAGTTTTAAAGTCTAAGTGTTGGATCTGGTATCTTCTGGATGTTGTGTGGTGCGGCAGAACGCGTTGCAGCAACTGGATTTGAATCTCCTCTCTAGCTTCCAGTGGCTCTTTTTATGTCTTTTGAAAGTGGGTGTGTGTGCAGCATCACTAGCCAGCCCCTCTCTCAACTGCCCATTGGTCAAGCTTTCCGCACTGCTTTGATTGGGGGAAGGAAATGTGTGTCATGGTGATGCTGTTTTATGGTCTGCAGAAAGGATACTCCCCTGTCAAATTGCACACAAATCTATATTTGACCCAAATACATATTTGCACAGGTACACATTTGTTTAAAATTACATGCACCCATCACATATCACATGAGGTATACTCTGTTCAAACTCTGCTCTTCCTGGGGGCTTGCATCCAGAAATGGCAACATTTTGTGCTTTTTAGTGGGTTTTGCAACATCGGATTTTTCTCCAGATTTATACACATATACACCCCCCCCCCCACACATATCTCAGTAACTTTCCAGGTCGCTAGCTTAAACACAGAGTATGTGGTGTCAATAAATAGTGGGGTTTTGCCCCAGAACATCACACAAATTCCCAACGCGTCTTAAAACGTGCACAGAAAAATCACAAGAATTATGGTATCATTTAAATAATTTTGACAAGTCCGAAACTGTGAGTTATACATCTCTCTTAGAATCATATTCTGGCCAACAGTGGTGTGTCTTTTCAGGTCACATGGTGTAGAAACCAGTTTATCCAGTTTCTGCCAAGCTCAGAGACCCTGCCCCTCCCAGCTTCTGCCAAGAGGAAGCTATTTTACGGTCCCCCCAATAAACCATCTGCCCGAGTCAAGGAAGGGCTTTGTTCAACCTCCTACAGTCTGTAGGTGCTCCACCCCTAATCCAATTATCAGAGAGATGGCATATCCTTTTAGTGTGGGCAGCAGAAGGCAGCTAGGCCTGGGAACTGCTGTGGATCCAGTTTCACTCCAGTTGGGGGAAGTTGTCAGGCAGAATTCAGTTCCTTCAAGCCAGAATTTAGCTAACATGTCGCTTTTTGTTCCCAGTTTAAATCAAACATACAATTTTTACACATGCAGCTAAAACACTGATTCTAAGTTCTAAACTACGACATTTCAACAGTGACAAACTATGTGACACTCAAAAGTAGGTCACTCAGTTAATTTAAACATTTTCGATTTTTGGTAGTTTTAAATCCAGTTTCAGTTAGGCTGCTGCAGACCTGCAGAGCTCAGCCAGTCTTGTTATGAACATTGTTTTGGGGCTCTTCAACTTCCCAGATTTTGTATGCACACATACTTCATTCTGCCAGATGTCTGCTGGTGTTCAGTGAGATTTTTGGATATGTTGCAATGTTTGAAATAGGCATTTTGAGCTGGCATTCAGGGAAACAAAAGGTGATTTTAAAGTGTGGTTTTTCCTTTGGCACACATTTCACTCATGGCACCCCGGCCCATCCTGCTCACACTGGTGGGTGGCAAGTTAGGCAACCATTTTAGTGTGCACAAACTGCGTGGTTCTCCTGGATTTTGGCACACATGTGGGCTTTTTGGCCATCTTGGATTTTCTAAGCCCACAGCACCAAATGTTGCAGCATGATAGCTCAAACGTTGGTCAGGACACCCAACAGATTAGTATATGAATGCTGACACCAGCTACAGGGCTCAACAAAAGGACAGGTTGGATCCATGGAGATGTAGGCTGGCCATAGCAGAAGGAACGTGTGTCCCCCTCCCCCTTCTAAAGATGCATGGTGTACCCAACCTGTCAGATCCCAAATAAATATGACAGGGGGACTGCACCTGTAGGCTGGGTACACCCAGAGTGCACAGGTCTATGCGTATGTAATGCAGTGGGAATAGGAAAATGTGTGCGGATTAGCCCACACATTTTCCGAAGGTTGATCTACCATCATTCAATTTCATTTAAAATTTCAAACAAGCCCAGGCGAGCTCTTATCTGCCGTGTGGATGGTCAAATTCCTCACAGTCCTGGCTGAACTGAAGATCATAGGGGAATGCCAGTTATGGCTACTAAATAACATGTATGACGGAACATAAGGAGGGGTATGATAAGTGATAGGGACTACATGCCCCTTTCAAGTCTGACTGGGAAATTGAAGGGAATAAGAAAAAATATTCCAGAGGTGCCAGTTCTGCTCGGGTATTTGAATCCTTCTAATAAAGTTGTTTATAAAACAGAAAAGAGTAACTGTGGCTGCATTAAATTAGCCCTTCTAACAAGTATTGATGAAAAATGGAAATTGAAGTTGTTCCTTCTGCAAAGAGGCTTGCACGTGCAACATTATCCTAGCAATAACGTCATTTGTAATTTTAGAAAAATATAAAAACCTGTATTTTTTTTTCTTTGTCATAGAGTTTTCTTGAATAGTTTAATCTTTCTCTTGTCTTTGATCTTGGGATCTATGGACTAGCTTCTGATTTCTTCTGGGTCTCCCGGAGCCACCGTCTCCGTCTCTGTGGCATTAAAGAAGCACACTTTCATCATTCCATTTGTCCTCACTCTGCCCGTGCCTTTGCTCCCTGGCACGCACAACAGAGGATATTTGCTGGTCCTGTGAAGTGATTGGCCCCCAACTCTGAATACGAAATGTTCCTATGGTTCCCTTGTTTTCACAGATGCCTTTGCACTAGTTTGTTTGAGTGATTGAACAACGGCTTCCAATAGACAAGGTGTCTCTGGTTCAGTTGTTTGAGTCAGCATCTAAAAAATTCAACTCTATAAGACCAATGCTTCTCTCTTTCACTTGGCTTGGTCTGCAGCTCTATGGTAGCTAGTTGGAGTGATTGAGCCACAGGGCAATGCACTTCGTCCTCACTTCTCTTAATTAGGGACTCGCTGCTAATATGTTAAGAGTGATAAAACTGCTACTATCAGGTGGCAGTGTTTGTCTGAGTCAATTGCCTTGGTCACTGCCTCTGTGCTGGTTCATTGGTGTGACTGAACCACAGCTCGCAACAGGCAACGTTTCTCTGGTTCACCTGTCTCAATCAGGGCCTCTGTATTCTGTCTTTGGAGTGTCTGCAATACAAATCTGAAACACTAATTATCTTTTATTTCATTGACTTTGTCAGTCCCGCTCTGCAAGTTTGTTAGAATGATTGAACCCCACAGTTTCCACAACAGATTTCTTCTTCAGGTTCTTATCCGGTCTGTTCCCTGCATTCTCCTTGTAACCCATGTCTCTCTTCTGGCTTTGAATCCCACCTCCTCAACGTTTCTCCCCACTCACTCGCCTTTCTACCCTCACCTGCTATCCCTGGTGGTATATTTAGGGGTTTCTCCGATGCTCGCCTTTACCGTGTCCGGAACATTTGGGAAACGGCTTCTCTCACTCGCTCCCACACTGAACTTTGCCACAAGCTCATTCATAGGCTTGTGCCCAACCCTCTGCGGATCTGGATTGTGGGTGACTCTTTGGAGCCCTCGTGGAATGAGTGCTCTTGTTGGTGCACCTTACATGGGGGCATTGCCCCATGGTGATGAACAGGTAGAGAGCTGGGATGGCAGCAGTAGAGGGACCTTTCCAGAATTTCATCACAGATGATGTCCTCTGTGTCCTTCGAGGCCAGTGTGTGCTCGTAAACCTAGACGATATTTCAAAATATTCAGCAACTCTGGAGTTACATGTAAACATGCATGCACAGTGCTACAAAGGCAGGAAGAACACCATATATATGCTAAACCTGAGGAATGTAACAGAGGTGGAGTTCCTGGGCTTTGTTGTGACACTGCAATTGGTGCACATGAGCTTAAGGAATGTGCAGGCTAGCCTGGAATGACCCAGGCCCATGTCCCTGTAGGCTTTACAGTCCTTTCGTGGTTTTGCCAACTTTTATGGGCATGTAATGTATTCATTTTCTATCCTTTCCTCCCCCTCTGCCCAATTTAACTAAAACTACTGTTCTGTTTCGTATGTCAGTGGATGCACAAGCAGGTTTTACTCCTGCCCCAGTGTGGCAACACCCTCATCCCAAGGTCCATTACATAGTTGAAACAGACACCTCAGCTACAGCCATGGGGACTCAAACTAATCGCCTCCAGCCCGTGTAGTTTCTTTTGCACAGATGCAGCCCACCTGAGTACTCATACAACACCACAGAGCGTGGTTTTATTAGACATAAAAGTGTTTTTTTTTTTTTTCTTGAATGGAGGCATCACCTACAAGGCGCCAAACATCTCATATGGCTGTATGCGGATCACCGCGATTTTCCTGCCCTGGCCTCCATTAAATGCCCAGCAGGATCAGTGACATCTGTTTTTCTCCATATTCAACTTCATTGGGACTTCATGTCATGGGATTCTGCGTGGGGAAAATGAATGCTGTGCCCCGGTTGTAAGCAGGAACCTGTTTCATTTTACCAAGAGTGACGTCTGAATCCAGACCACGTGGTATGTGTTTGTACTCCCTCTGTTTCTCTGACTGATGCATTAGGGCAATCAGTGGCAGAACATCCGGAATGCATATCCAGGAGGGACACCCCTATGATAGACAGACTCCCATTCATACAGTACCGTCCCTATATATCCGCAGAAGAAGCTTTAGCTTTGCAATGGTATCAAGATGCCAAAGTTGGAGGTCATCCAGAGCAACAATAAACATTAGAAATGTTGAAAAGATGGTGTTGGTGGCATTCCATGAAAAGCGATGTCATTTATTGTACCAGCCCTGTGCCATCTGTATTGAGGGGAAAACCAATCACAAACCAAGCATGGCTCTTCAGCTGGCCATATCTATACATCAAAAACTTTGGTATAACCTAACAATAAACTTCGTAGTCAAATTGCCAATGGATCATTGTTCTAATACTATTTAGATACTAATGACGCATTTACAAATATGGCGAAATGCATTCCTTGTCAGGAATTAATTCTGTCCCCAAACTGTATTAATTGTTCTTTCAACTCATATTTCCTTCTTGTGGGCTTCCCACTGTCAGGTTGCCCACATCGTTGTGTGGGCGGACCCCTGTTGGGTCCCCAGGACATGACATCCCGGACGTGACGTCAGGGGAAGGGGGAGGGACGAGGGGGGTTTCGGCAGTTCCGCCGACGCAGTTAATAAAGCAGGTTGAACACAAGACCCGGCTCCTGCGTGTTATTCTGGCGCGCGCCGGATCAGCTGCCTGGGCCCGCTTCAGAGCGAAGCGGGGACCCAACACTGGCGACGAGCGGGCGCGGACCCAGCAGGCGCCGTGCCGAGGTCTGCGGCCGAGCAGTTTAGCGCGTCGGCGCGCCTCGGGCACGGTTGCCAACCCTGCAAGGCCCCGCCTCCCGCGTGACAGAGGCCTCATATTCAGCCCGTTCACTCTCAGCAACAACGGGTGCGCCGCGTGAGCGCGGCCCCGGCTCCCGTGTGACATTACTCGCAAGCCGGGACACAGGTGCTCCGGCGCCGCAGGACACTCGTTACGAGCGGCCCCGCCCCCGAGGTCGAGCGCGCCGTGTGAGCGCGGCCCCGGCCCCGCGTGACACAGCAGACACCCGCTCAGAGACGCCCAGGGGACACGGGCGCTCCGGACCCGCGGAGGCACCCGCCACAAGCGGCCCTGCCCCTCCACACGCGGGTGTTCAAAAGAAGACGCGTTGGTGTATCCAGCACCGAGCAGGAATACAGGTCAAAGGCCACACCACGAGGAAGTAACAAAGTAGGTGCACACAGGGCATCTCACACAGCACAAAGGTCATTGCCACAACACCCTTACTACGGCGCAGTCATGTCGGACACTGCGACCACCCCGGCGTCCTCCTCAGGAGGAGCAGGACAGGCATCTGGAAGCGCCGACACAGCGCAGGACAACATCCTGCATGCACACCAGGAAGGAGCAGCCCAAGTCATGCATATGCCCAACCCATTTGAAATCAGAGACACCTCCAACCTGGGGCCCAGATGGAACATATGGTTACGAGACTTCAAGTTCTACACAGGGGCCATAGGATTGACGGACGACACAAGGCTGAAAAATACACTGTTCATGGCAGTGGGACCAGCGGTAAGAGACATCGCGGGGGAGTTGCTGGACGTAGACACCGTCACATATGGGGAACTACATGCCAAACTGTCCGAATACTTCGCACCACATACAAACGTGGATTATGAGCGCCACATGTTCCACACAACAAGACAGGAAAAAGGGGAGTCCATAGACAGTTTTGTGATGCGACTACGCATCAAACTGAAACATTGTGAATTCCACAGGTATTCCAACGAAGAGGCGCTCAGATCTCAAGTGATAGCTGGATGCCTCTCACAGCCTTTCCGCAAACAACTGTTACAGAAACAACGGTCACTAGAAGAAATTATGGCGCTGGCCCGCATGGAAGCAGCGGTGGACTCGCAACTGGACAACCTCGTCAAGGTGTCCATACACCAACCCAGTGACAACGCGGAAGTAATCAACAAGATATACACTCATCCAAGTCAGACCAACAAACACCCCGATGCCACGTGCTTCAAATGCGGCTACGAATATCCGCACACTGGTACATGCCCGGCCATAGGGCAGAAGTGCGCCGCGTGCGGGGGAATGGACCACTACAGGGCCATGTGCAAGAACGCCCCGACCCACTCAACGCCCAAACACCGATACCAGAATAGGCGCAGGCCCACACCACAGAGCCCGCCTAGGCCGCCAGCGGACAGCGAAAGGCGGCGTACCAGGAAAGAAGAAGGAGACCGCAGAAGTCGCTACACACGCGAAGACAAACGGTCATCTGAGGACACTAGAAGATCACACAGGCGGCGTTTCGTAAGGTATGTGGAGACCGATCCCCCACCAGCACGGATACCCTCTCGTCAGAGGAGGATCAGAGAAGGAAAGGGTACGTGTGGGCCCTACAGGACAACACGGTGGCCACCCAACACAGCCCCATTTTGACACTCCAAGTAAATGACACACCACTGAAGTTTCTCGTGGACACCGGAGCGACAGTCAATATCATCAGCGAAAGCGCATATCAGTCCTTGACCGCC
The DNA here is from genome assembly GCF_040938575.1 of Ambystoma mexicanum. Taxonomy (NCBI): domain Eukaryota; kingdom Metazoa; phylum Chordata; class Amphibia; order Caudata; family Ambystomatidae; genus Ambystoma; species Ambystoma mexicanum. The sequence goes on from NC_090936.1 coordinate 383,035,991, forward strand.
CCACCAAAGATCCGAAAAGCCACAGTGGACATATACCCCTATGGATCCAGGACACCCCTGCCATGCAAAGGCGTGATCACAGCCACATGCACACACAAAGGACACTCGGCGAAGATCCCACTGTACATTCTAGACACAGAAGCCAACAGCGGATGCATACTGAGTTTCCGGACAGCAGTTGACATGGGACTGGTACACATCTTATACCAGTTGATGGCCCACAAGTACTTCGCCAAACCGGACTCAATTGAACAATCATTCCCCAGACTCTTCACAGGTCTAGGCAAACTACGCAACCGAAAAGTGCACCTCCACATCAACCCTCAGGTCAAACCGGTAGCCCAACACTACCGAGGCATCCCGTTCAACATCCAGAGACAAGTAGAAGAGGAATTGGATAAGCTCATCAAAATGAATGTTATAGAACCCGTTTCAGGCCCGACACCATGGGTTTCACCCATCGTCCCCGTCCCGAAGAAGTCACCAGAAGGATCCATACGGCTATGCGTCGACATGCGCAGAGCCAACACAGCCAACGAGAGGGAGCGACATCAAGCGCCGAGAATCACGGACATGATTCACCACCTCCACAGGGCGAGAATATTCTCCAAATTAGACCTCACAAAGGGCTACCACCAAATGGAAATAGCACCGGAATCCCGTTACATCACCACGTTTGTCACTCATCTCGGCCTGTTTCAATACAAAAGGCTCAGTTTTGGCATATCCTCAGCCGCTGAGATCTTTCAGGAGGAGATCCACAAGGTGATCAGGCACGTTCCCAACTGTCTGAACTATTCGGACGACGTCCTGGTATACGGCAAGTCACAGGAAGAACATGACCTGGCACTGCACAGAGTATGTCAGGCGCTAGACGACGCAGGGCTCACCCTAAACAAAGCCAAGTGCGAATTCTCCAAAGGATCGCTGAGGTTTTTCGGGCACATCTTCTCAGATAAAGGCATGAGGCCAGACCCAGAGAAAGTGGAAGCCCTCAACTCAGCCACGCCCCCGTCAACACTACAGACCTCAGATCGTTTCTGGGACTGGCCAGTTACTGCTCCAGGTACCTGAAAGACTATGCCACTGTCAGCAATCCCCTACGACTTCTCACCAGGAAGGACACGTCGTTCACGTGGTCAAAGGAGTGCCAAGCAGCATTCGAAGCAATACGAAGGGCCATCACACAGGCAGAGGACATGGCATATTTTGACGCCAGACGTAATACCGAGCTGATAGTGGATGCCAGCCCTGTGGGACTGGGCGCCATATTGACACAAAAAGACCCCAAGGAGCCACGGTCCACGCACGTGGTAGCATACGCCAGTAGGAGCCTGACGACCACAGAACAGGCATACTCTCAGGCGGAAAAGAAAGCCTCGCGGTTGTCTGGGCCTGCGAATACTTTCATCTATTCCTGTTTGGCAAGGAGTTCACTATCATCACGGACCACCAGGCACTACTCACCATATACGGCAGCCCGAAGGCCAGGATGCCACCAAGAATTGCCAGATGGGGACTCCGCTTGCAGGACTACAGATTTACCATACAACACCGACCAGGAAAAGAGGAAAACCCTGTGGACTATCTCTCCCGACATCCCATGCCCACGACGGCGTCCCAACCGTCTATAGCGGACGCGTACATAAACTACATCATACACCACCTACAACCACTTCCGGTAGGGTGGCTGGAGCTGTCCGTCCAATCAGAAGCAGACCCTGCACTGCGAATTGCCCGGCACTGCCTTCAGGTAGACAAGACGGTCCTCATGAAACAGCAGGCTAGAGGTGAAGCGGAAACCATGAAAGAAGACATCAAGTGGCTAGATCAAGTCCGCGACGAGTTGACCGTGGTGGAGGATAACATCATACTAAAAGGCTGCAAGGTCATCGTCCCGAGAACCCTCCGGGAAAGGATAATACACCTAGCCCATGAAGGACACATGGGCGTAGTCGCCACAAAGCGCCTCCTTCGCCAGAAAGTCTGGTTCCCCCAACTTGATCGCCTGGTGGAAAACATAGTGGGCAACTGCCACGTCTGTGCACAAGTGGCACCCCCGCCACACCCGAACCCCCTACAATCCTCACCGCTGCCTAACAAAGTGTGGGAAGAGGTGGCAATAGACTTATTCGGACCATTGAACAATGGGACACACGTGGTTGTACTCATGGACGAGCACTCAAGATACCCGGACGCCCAGATAGTAGAGAGCAGCGCCACGACATGTGTCATCCCAGTTATCGACAGGATGCTCTCTGCCTATGGCATCCCCAAGACCATAAAGTCCGACAACGGTCCCACTTTCATCAGTCAAGACTTTCAGCAATTCGCAAAATACATGGGGTTTCAACATCGACGCATAACCCCCCGGTGGCCACAGGCCAACGGCATGGTCGAGAGATTCATGGCCAACATAAAGAGGACCCTACAAATAGCCCATGTGCAAAACAAGCCATTCGAACAGGCCCTTAATCAACTTCTACGAGAATACAGGCACACCCCCCACAGCATAACGGGTGTATGCCCGGCAGACCTGATGTTCCGAAGACCGATCACCACGCGACTACCCGAGGACCTGAGACCACAAAATCCAACACCGCTGGAACAAGAAGCGCAAGCAAACGACACCGCGAACAAAGCAAAAACAAAGGAGATCACGGACAGGAAAAGGAGGGCTCGGGAGAACACAATGCAACCAGGAGACGAAGTATGGCTAAGACAACCCAACAACAGGAAAGAGGAAGCCACCTTCGCACCCACACCGCTGGTCGTGACACATAAGAAGGGTTCTATGGTCACCGCACAAAGAGGTGACCACTCAACAATAACCCGGAACAGCTCGCACTTCAAACGAGTCAGACTGGCTCCAGCAGGCCAATGGACCTGGGACCGAGACAGCGATGAGGACAGACCACGCGAAGAAGCATATCAGGGAGACGGAGAAGAGTCAGAAGGTGAAGCGCCCCGCTCCCCACCCGCCAGGGAGGAACTGACCCCGAGCAAGACAACACGACCGCAGAGGAGTCGCATGAAACCAATGCGACTCATCGAGGAGATGGGGTAAGAAAGGAGCCCTTCAACTAACGTGTTAAAAAGGGGGGAGATGTCAGGTTGCCCACATCGTTGTGTGGGCGGACCCCTGTTGGGTCCCCAGGACATGACGTCCCGGACGTGACGTCAGGGGAAGGGGGAGGGACGAGGGGGGTTTCGGCAGTTCCGCCGACGCAGTTAATAAAGCAGGTTGAACACAAGACCCGGCTCCTGCGTGTTATTCCGGCGCGCACCGGATCAGCTGCCTGGGCCCGCTTCAGAGCGAAGCGGGGACCCAACACCCACCATCATTATTAAGGACCGGGGTTCCAATTCACATCCCGATTTTGGGCAGCACTCACTACGATCTTAGGATTCTATGCCCGATTCTCCACCTTCCCCAATCCAATGGACAAACGAAACGAGTGAACACAACCATCAAACAATGTCTGAAATGTATGTGTGTTAAATACCACAACAATTGGAACCCTCAGGTTCTTCCCATGGGGCCAAACTTGTCCTCACATACCCCTGCAGCAGACCACTATATTTCCCATATGATGGTGGTGCATTATGCAGTGAGGGGCCATCTGGTTCATGCACCTGGTTTAGTTAATTCATCGGCTGAACCCAGGACGCGCAAGTAGCACACGGGCCCTGCGGGATACTGTTCCAATGCAGGCATCCTGGGATCATGTGAGACCCGACTTCCACATCCAGGACACCTGCCTTGGTGACTAGGGAAGCAATGCAGTGTAACAAGACTACAGCGCCCTGCATGCCGAAGCGTCATGTACGTCACAGCATAGGGTGCCCCATGTCACACATAATGTATGGGGCATTCAGGAAGTGCAAATATGTACCCGCCCGGAGAAGGAGGCGTGCTTCTCACATGTTTTCTGACATGATTCGTGTTCTGTGTTTCCTCTTTGACTTTGGCTGGACTTACTTAGTGGTTTAACAGTGGCAGATCTGCCCGTCGCTTTTCTCCTCCCTCGCTGCCTCTTTTCTTCAGATTTCTTCTTTGGCTCCTCATCTAGTTGTTGGATTTCAGTTTCATCTTTCAGGATCTCGATTCTGAACCTTTCGGCTGGTTTTGATGCTTCGGATTTATTCTTTTCTCAAGTCCCTGGACCTGGCACTTCTGGGACTTCTTTGCATGTCACTTTCCAAACCTTTCATCATTAATCTACTAAGGGATTTCCAGGTGTGTTGCTTTGGACTTATTTCCTTCCACTGTCTTAGTTTCTCACGCTCATGCCCTTCAAACACTTGTGTATAGGCGCGTTATAAATGCCATATCATATCATATATCATATCATGCCATACAGGTTAGGCCTCTCAAACTGTGATTGCTCTCTTTCCCTTCGTATTGGGAACGCGTTTCCTGGACAATGGACTTTTCCTTCACCCATCACCACTCCTGGATTCCGAATGTGGTTCAGTATTCCTCTCAGGCAAGGTGTTGGAGGCCAGGATGGGGAAGCGGATAACGTGTTTCCTAAGAATTGGAACCTGGAGCTAGCCTTCACCTAGTGGCTTTCTCTTGCATCTCTGGTGGGAGCCCTAGGGCGCCCCTCCGCCTTGTCACCCTATCCCCTCACACAAGCATATCTTGCGGGCTCGTGTGGCAGGGTTGGGAGGAAAGTCTGTCGCTGCACCAGGGATTAGCCTCCATGCTAACAGTGGGAAACAATGCTGTAAGCGATGCCAGAGGAGTGCAAACACAATTAACATTGAAATTCCTCAGTGTGACCGATTACATATGTGATGTAACGTAGTCTTATATAGCTCCTGTTGTTGGCTTCTCTGTTCGTGCCATGTCAGTGCAACTTCTTGGACCATCCGAGGATAGTGGTAAATAAGTGGACCCAGACACTGTACAAACAATGAAGCTGAGCTATCGGCCCCAAAAGGCCTACAATGGTATTGCAAAATACAGGCTGAGATAAGCATTTTCCACCTAGGATTTAGAATGGAATAGACATGGGGCCTCATTTCGAGAATGGAGGTAGCCATTGAGCTATTAGCTCCATGGCTGCCTCCGTTCCGGGCTCCATTACCGACTTCCTCCAATGGGGACTTACCGGCTTACTCCGACATAGGAGGACCTAGTAATTCCTCCTTGCAGGAACCCATCCCCATTCCCATTGAGCCCCTATAGGGCTCAATGGGAATGGGGAGGGAGGTAATAACGGGCAGATTACATCTGGCCCATTATTGCCTCCCTCTTCCCCTCGTGGGACCCGGAAAGGACGCCTGGTTTTACCAGGCGTGCGATCCTGGTCCCGCGATGGGAAGTTCGTAATCGGCGCTCATGGAATGAAGGGGGCCAGTCCCGTACCGGCCCCCTTCATTACGGGAGCGCCAGCCTTATAATGAGGCTAATGAACTCGTTTATATGGAACAAAGGTTTACCTTTAGACCGGCGGCCCTCCCCTCAATTGTGTTAAATGCTGTATATCCTGCAGAAGGCTGTTGCTGGAGTAATGCGCGAGGTCAAATCATTGTCGACAACATTCTGTCAGAACAAAGTCACCCACTTTTCGGAGGGAATGCTGGGTACCGCTATTCAACACTTGCTTGCAAAAGAGTATAATGGCCTCATTACAGAAAACATTTTTCACTGGCCCATGTGGAATTTGACGAGACATTTTCACCAAGTCAAAAACTCAATGGTGCAAAAACACATTCTTTCTGGTTCAAAGTTTCTGTACAAATCTGGCCGAGGCAATACCATTCTGAAATGCAATCCCTACAATAAGAAACGCAGCCGAGCCCAGCACCGATTGCGCAGCATCCCAATGAATATTCAGCTCGTGAAAACCAAACCAAGGGTCCCCTTTGGCATCTGCTTACCTGAAATTTTCTCCTGGCTACAAAATACTGCATTCTCCGAATGACTTTCACGGCTGTTCGGTGCGCTTCGGTGAGCCTGCGTGGAGAAAGGGGAGCAAAAGGAACAGAAAGACAAGCGTCAGCAGGGCCACAGCCGACATGTCACACTGTCCTTTAATGTTACACATTTCATGCATGCATTTGGGCTTTCAGCGGCAACAGATTCCTATTGAACGGTGGAAGACATCAACCGCAGGTGCACACAGATGCACAAGCACGGGATTAAAGGGATGCATGTCATGCGCACAACAGGCGTCAACTAGAAGGACGTCATCTGAATGCAGACGTCACAAAGCTAGACGTTGCTTTTATTGAAAGGTGTCCAAAAACCCTTAAATCCTGTCGCAGTGCACTCTTCCAGGCAATAAAGAGTTGGAGACCAAATGCGTGGGGCTTCAGTGAGGTCCAATGCTCCCCGTAAACTGTGCTAATCTGCGCTTGTCCAGCTTCCTTCTAGGTGCCACTCAGAAGAATTTTTACAGCGCGCACAGACAATTCCCATCTAATCAAAAAGATTTAATAAGGCACAAGCCACAGCAGGTGTCTAATATTTGCTTCTCTCAAAATGAAGCTAAATTATAATAACTAGTCTTAATATTCTGGTCTAGCATACTTACTTTGCCCTACTATGCAAGCTTGACCTTAAACACCCAGAAGAGGTTAACAATGAATATGAAAAAGTGGCTCCATGAAAAGAAGGTATAACAATGATGTGCCTGAACACATTAACCAAATTATCTTCCCTCCCCACCCATGACTTCTCTACTTGATTCTGCCCCATGTATACCTTATGACTCAAACGTCCTCCCCAGACAACATTCAGCTATTACCAGACAGCCTTGACTATCTACCATGGCTCTTTAAAAGGTTACCAGTCTTTGACCTGTATCCACTTGTTTTATGTTTGTTATAATATGAATGACATTCAAGCACATTCCATTTCTCTTTACTCATCAGCGCCTTTGCAAAAACGTCACCCGAACTATGTAACCCAATTGTCAGATCCAATATCAGATACTGGCCCTCATTACAACCTTGGCGGAGGACCATGGTGCTATTAGCACCATGGTCCATGCCGCTAAGGTTACGATTACCACCCCATTACAAGGTGAGTGGGGCGGTAATTCCCCATTCACCAATGGCCACTTCCCCATTCCCATTTTTGCCCCATAGGGCATAATGGGAATGGGGAAGGCGATAATTACGGCACCGTAAATTACGGTTGCCGTAATTATCGCCAAGGTCCCTTAGCGGGTTGGTTTTTAATGCCTGCAAAAAGCAGGCGTTAAAGTCACCATCCCGCTAAGGGACCTTGTAATCAGGCGGTAAGTGTTTAACGGCGCCGACGCTCTTTACGGCGCCGTTAAACACTTACCGCCTGGGTTGTAATGAGGGCCACTGAGTGTAAGTAAGCGGGCTACTTTGATGTATAACCTCACTCCATGCTTCCAATTCTTTGGACAGACATCACACAAGTACTTTGAAGCAGCCCCCTTAACGCTTTATAAAATGCAAATATTAATTTGCCCTCTAAGGATTTTGAGTAGGCAAATGTCATCCTCAACGTCTCCTACCTTAGCATTGCTAACATAACTCTTTAAGTGGGGAGCAATACTGCAACATCATTTACTTGGCCTGCAAGCAATAATCAGTATGGACTATGCCTGGCATTATTTGTATATACTATCAGGGCAATGGATATTCAGATAAATAGAATGCTCTTCACACAATCGGGATCCTTTCCAAGTTTTCAGACTTCCATGGGGCATACACTGTAACACATTATTTGGCAATTCACTTCTATTCAAAAATGATTGCACTGAGCACTTGTATAAGCCTAACCAACAATTTAAAGATGGGTTTTGTTGCAAACGATCTTGTATCCACTTCATAGTAATTATGCACATACAAATTGATTACATTTTCTTAAATTGCACATGATATAATTTACATATGTTTTGCTCACAAAGTATTGTGGGTATGCAAATATCCCAGTTAATGTTTTACTGCTACACTCCCTCACTATTTACAGAGCCCTGTGAACTAGTATTAGATGCTAGCACAGGAGCAGTGGAGGGGTATGGTTGGAAGATCACAGGAGAGCAATGCATCAGGGAGAAGTACAAATCAGCAACCTTTCTGTGAAGGAACACGCTGGACCGGTGTTCTCTTTATTGACTTGAATGAAAATAAATAACAGGATGGCTGCTATTGGGCTTCTTAGAGGATAGGGCATGAATCTGGAACTAATCCTCACAAGCCCAACGTAACGCTGCAGCTTCTTCTTTGCCTCCCTTTGTATTCTGAAATAGAAGGGAGAAGGCTCTGTTAGTCCCTTTTTGCCGTTTGCCTTAAATAGGGGCTGGAGTCCCCTAGGCAAATAAGGGCCCACCACACAGAGTAAGCCCCCCAAGCCCCAGCCCCTTCTTTTCTGAATGTCGGCCGCTATGATGGAATCAGCACTGGTGACTCGAGGGGACTGCCTTTTGGAATAGCATGTGCCGGCGTTATGGGTAAGTCACAATAAGTATTTTTAAATACTACATTATGTGCAAGTGTTCGTGTTTTCTTTCTTTTTGTTGAACGGAATTCTGATGGCAATCCGTATGGGGTTCTCTCCCTTCCCAGTGTCTGGGTATTGTGAGGGCGTCCCGGCCGCTTAAACATCATGCTTTCGGCGGCTCGCTGTATGGAGACCGATTCACTACTTTCGTCTCGGGCTGTAATGTGTAGTCCGCCTTTTCTCCCTGCTAGCTTTGCAGCCGCTGTTTCGTCGCTTTCCACTAAAACTTGTCTGCGTTTACTGTTCTCTCCAGTGTTACTTGTTGCTGTCTGCTCTTTGGGTGGGTGTTCCGCCCAGGTTATGTCCCTGCCCCACCAAGTGTTTTTCATGTCTTCCTTGACTGCCCTCTTAATTCCAGTGGTTATACCGTGTTCTCTTTGGACGGATTTTGGCAGTACAGTACAGTGAAGAAAATGTGTTGATTGTCTGCTTAAGGATAGTAAACTCTAGTAACAGTCTAGGAACTGCACCTTCTGTTTCTTTCTATGCTCTGCTGCTGAGGGCTTTTCAATATAATCATGTGTTGCATTTAATGCCTCTAGCAACCCTAATGCATCTTGTTCAACTAATAGCAGTGAATTGCAGAAGAGGGGTCCCTAGTTGAAGAAGAAGGCTCTGAATCTGTTGGATTTCTGAGCATTGCTGCTATTTACTTAAAAGGAAAATATATGTGATTTTCTTCAACGGGGCTCCTGAAGAAACCTCAGAAAGGCTCTTGTTAAATTTTGTCTAGACTGTGGTGAGGAAGGGTGGGCAAAACTATGAGCTTTGTTATGTGCTTTGTAATTTCACTTCATATATCAGGGCTACAATCATGGTTCTGATATGATTTTGCTCCCTACATGGCATTAAATGAATTTTAAGGGAATAAAAAAGTAAATAGCTTTGCGACTAGGGATATTTCATGCTTATTAAAATGTTGTTTCCCTCAAAATTTCAATTGAGATCGGACAGTAATATTATTTGAGTTCCCACCAATGCCACTGCTCTACTGGTCAAAGATTCAAGGTAGATGCAGGGGGTAGGCTCCTATATGTTCATCGTTTCCGATTTTGCAAATGTTGTCACAACACACATGACAGTGTAATGTGGATAGTAAGCAGAGCCCCAGGAATTCTGAGCATCATATTCTGTGTTGGAGTATTCTGATGCAATTGTCAGTACACATCTTATGAGAGGCATGTCCTCTTGGCGCTTGAATTACTTCATTAAAGAGGCACATAAACTATTTTTTCCTGACAAATTCCTTTTAGTTGCCATTATTCCGTTTGCAAAAATCGTAGCCTGTCTACATTTTTTGACAGCCACATTAGTGATAAGCGATATGTGTTTTTTTGTAATAAACATGAGTGTTCTTTTCCAATGGCATTAACACTTTCAATTCAATTCAATTTATTAGATATACATATAGCACTTTCTGCAATGTCTCTAAGCAACAAATGAATAACAAGAACTAAACCTATTATTTATCCAGAGCATACAAAGCTTTTTTTGCAAATACACTTTTTTTCTCTGTAAAGGACTACTCTTGGTAGGCATCATGGCATACCTTGACGTCCTGGAATGGACGATGAGCTCTCCTTATAATCACATATAAAATATTTTGTTATTTTAGCCTATATGATTGGGAACATTTTTCTAAAATGCACCTTTTACACTGATTTGTAACAAATTGCAGCGTTTGGGAAGGGGACATTTCCTTCCAAACTCTTTGGAGATGGTAGCTCACTAACTATGCACGCTCACAAAGTGGCTTATTTCATTATTAAGGCGCACACTTGGAAAAATGTGTGCACAAAAGCTAACCATTTCCGCACTTATGGAAAAATAATTAGAAGGAACATTGGGGAGGGCTATTGTGATTTTAAAACGTGGCATGGCCAATCCAGCAGGCTTGGGGCTATGCACTCAAATGCATAGGTGCCGATATTTTCCCTGTTTAAAAATGGTTTGACCTTAAAATATATTGCACTTGAGGTGCTTTCCAGCTTGACAACAGAGGGGTGAGGATAGCTCAGCGGTAACGTGTTTGTCTTGAATGCAAGACAAAGTAGTGCAACGCAGGTTCGAATCCCTATCCCATGCTTAGAAACCACTTGCTGGTATTAAGCGCGTAATAAATGAGCAATAAAATAAATAAAAATAAAGCACCAAGGCTGCCATGGGAATTGAAACAGAGTCCATCAAAACTGGTCAGAACCCTAAAAGATCCAAAGATACCTCAAAAGGGCACTTTAACAGTGTCCCCTGCTAGTACCTTGGGGTAGGGATTGGGTGGCCATGGGGGGGGGCAGGTAGAGGATGCCACCACCTGCTGCATGATGTTGGGTCCAGATGAGGTACATGGAGGCTCCCCAGACCACCCCACCATTACCAGGACTATGAAGTAGGAATATAACTGGGTGATAGCTGGCCCAGCACCTGGGCCTTTAAGAGATGCCCATAAAGAGGGAGACCTAAATGTGGAATGTGGCCCTCATTGCACCTATACTGCTCTCAGCCAGGTGACAGAGAAACAAGCGTTGTATATTGACGTACCACGGTGTTAGAAGTGCTACTCACTCAGACCATACCCGGGTGACAGCATTGAAGAGCTACAACTGGCATCAATTGAACTGACTGCAGCCTTGAAGAAAGCCAATGACGTCACGACGGACTTCATGACATAGATGCGTTAGACATGAAGCACGTAGGCATCCCTGCTTGAAGTTATGCAGACACTTAGGCCGCATTTCTCTTAGACACAAGGAAGATGCTTATGACTCATCCGTATACCTTTTGACGCATAAGAATTCATCTGTACTGCTTGCTGACGTTTAATGACAACTAACATGGGCAGCCATGTGAATACAGATGGAAGTCATAGGTACATTGGAGTAAATGGGAAAAGCAAGATGAATTCAAGAACATAGAGAAAGGCTGACAGGCTGATCCTACTGAAGCATACAGAATAGGCTTCCAGCGTGCACACCGTGTACAGCCTCACCAGGGACACTGAAAGAAGGAAGGTTTCAAGTTAACAGAAGAGATAGGACACGTGCAGGAAACACAAGCAGAAAATTCTCATAATTTCAAGAAGGAGAGCTCAATTTGTTGATCCCTACGCACGTGACCTGAATCTACGAGACAGAGCCTATTCATTTGACCCAAACAAAGGTGTCTGTTCCCATCGAACTAAAGGCAGGAGGATACCACAATAATACAGGTTCAAAGCCGAATGTTCTGTCTCAAGGCCTAGGAGATTGCAGAGGGTAACTTATTGGGAACATGCAGCACCGTCTGGGTCATTCCCACTACCTTGAATAGTTGCACTAGGCCTGGTAAGTGTCCAAACCTCCAAGGCAGAGAAGACCTGTTCTGTCCAATCCCTCCAATCCCTAACCACCTTACACTCTGTTGCAATGACCAATCACCTTTAGCTAACCTGTAACTTTGTATTCACAACACATAGATGTGGTCTCAGGAGGAGCAACCAGATATGGCTTGTCGAATAACCGTACGAGCTCATTATAGAATGTATATGTAGTTCACCTCGCTAAACAATCCCTGCCCCTTTTAGATTTCTGGAGATAACCACATGTTTGTGATGTCAGTGGTTAACAAAACCGGATGACATGTGCCTTGAGAGCGAGAGCACTTGGAGAATATTGCATTGTTCATGCTGCAATCGCTGCCTGCCCTTTCGTTCTTGGGGTAGGGGATTTCCAGGGGCCAGTTCCTTTTTCATGCAGACGGGGAGACTGATAATAGTTCCCTTGCCACTAGTACACCCATGTGGGTCAGATATGTCTGAACGCCACTAGTCTATTTGAGGTGATCAGCAGGCAGTATGGAAGCCTTAGGCATGGTGATGATGAGCTGACAGCATTCAGGAAGATGCAATGGCTGCAATGGGCAGTGAGGAGAAGCCTATGTGAGGAAAGTAACACTTGACAGAATCCTGTGCACATGTATGGAAATAAAGATGGCGGACAAGCCTGACATAGGCTTGGTCCATGCTGCAGTGTACAGGGGTAGGACAACATTACAATCAGCTGTTATGGTTTTTCAAAGACTCCCACTCCAATTACACCACCAATAACGAGACACAGGTATAATTGTTGTCATATAAGCCAGTCTAAGATGAGGGGCTAGAACCCTATCAAAGTTACCAGACGTTTCACAGTGGGGTGAGTGGAAAAAGTTGCCGAGAGAGTTGCAGAGGAGGTTGCTGGAGAGAGAAAGAGGTGGAAGAGGAGGAGGTTGAAGTGAAGGAGAACTGGGGGTGAAGGGAGCAGCAAAAGTGGTGGCCTGGAGTAAAGGAGACCTATGGAGGAGATACTGGGGTGAGAGGAGCTTGGGGGGAGATTTGAGGAGGAGGATGTTAAGGATAGACAGAGAGGTGAGGTTTGGAAGGAGATAGTAATAGTTTTGAGGAGATACTAAAGAGACAGCAAAACGGGTGGAAGGAGGAATCAGATGGAAGATGCAGGAGTTACTGGAAAGAGAGAAGAAGGTGGTGGGGCCATGGGAAGGTTAGGAGGAAAACCAGGGAAGCTGTTGGAGGCAGCACTCAAGAGGCAGGCAGCAAAGAGACTGGGATTGGTGGAGGTATGAACTTATGTCAAAACAGCAGGAAGGCACAGAGAGAGAGAGAGAGACCGGTATGGGAGGAGAGAACAGAAGGTGCAGGAGAGGTCCCCTTATGCATGATAAGGTTGCAACCCATTGTAGAGGAAGAAAGGGGATTTGTGCAATAGAGGCAGCACCCTGAGAGAGGCATATGGCAAGGAGGCTGAAGTACAGCCTCTAGGTAAACTCACGTTACCACCCTCCTGGTGGCCTTTTAGTCATAAAACATCCAATGTAGCCCCAGTGTAGAGGATGGGGGTGCCACATGGGCAGTTGACCTGAGGCGACCTAAATCCGTGCCCTGCCCAGATAAATCTGTGCACTGCCCAGATGGAGGTCTCCTCAATGGGCAGACAGGTGCTGTGTGCAGATCTACTTTGGGGAGCAAGGCCTAATTAGCCCATAACTAGTTATGGTCTGTGACTCCCAGAATGCGACACACCCCAAGAATGGACCCTCAAAGATCACATTCATGTTTATTGGTCTAATTCTGGACAGTGCTCATCCTTACTCCTGCGCCATGACACCAATATGGCTTACTGCATCAACGAGCCAGGTGGCAAGGTGTATATGCATCACATATGCCCACTGACGCGGGTATATGCCAGTGGGTGAGACCAGTTAGTGGATGGGCTTTTGTAATGGGTGTTGTTAGCTGAGCTACAGTAACCATGGTTAAAGAAAGGTGGCTACTGGCTTACGAGCAACATTTTTTATTTTCATAATGTAGGCTTGGACATCATTTGGGAGCAGTGCACAGAGGTGGGGTGTAGTGGGCTGCTTTCTTTATTTTCAGACCACCAGTGTGAGCAGTTTACATTTAGCGGGGGCCACATGGATGTCCTTCGGGCACCATGGGATCGGTTTAATTTGATTATGGCAACACAGGGCCAGCTTTCTCTTCCCCCAGAAGCCATGAGCCATGATGTGGGTATTTTCTTTATTCTAAGACCATGTCTGGCATGATTACTTTTATGCCAGGCTCACAGGGACCTAGTGCCAGATCGTTATTGCTGGTTGTTGTCCATTTGCTTTGCTTTCTCTTCTTTACTTTTATTAGGCTTTGAGCATTCTGCTGCAATTGTACGCGTGCACACAGTAGCCTTCTTTCTTTAGGTTGTAGCTTTGTTGAACTATCCGTGCATCATGCAAGTATTTGTATGCCAGGTTTATTTTTTTTACCAGAAAAATTAGGGTTTTCTGCGCTGCTCTCATCACACATTTATTTGACTAGGTGTAGTCAGTTAGGTGAAGTGAAGTCAAGTGTGGAGAGGCCATGGGTGGTGCGGTGGATGTGCTGTGCAACAGTTTCCTACACCCAAGGACATTAACAGGGGCAGCCACTGTTTATGTTTTTCCATCAGCAGATGATGTTGGACCACCTAGGTACCCTTTGACTGTCCAATATGAAATGGCGTGGTTAATTGTGCATGTACTGGTAGTAGCTGTGGCCTGCCATGGAGTTGCTGTGGTGGTTGGTTTCCGTGTGCGTCATCTGCAGTGGGGTGGGGCAAAGCTACTGATGGTAGGCGGACATCAACCTCTGGGGCGTTGGAGGGTCCAGTTTTGTTTACTTCATCAGCAATGAAGGTCGGTATAGCGGGGTTAAAGAACTGACCACACATCCCGAAGATCCCTCAGTATTCCATTTCTTTTGTCATTTGATCAAGTGCGCGTGACATGAGGCTGCACATCTCTGAGCTAATCAGGACTTGAATGCATTTCTGAAATGGAGTAATGAAGTGCAGGTAGGCAGTGCCTGATAGAACCTTAATATTTCAGTGCAAATATTAAAATTATTCATAGGTCTGAAAAACTGGAGACACACTCTTTCAGCACGCACACCCTCCTCATATAGCGCATGAGAGAATCAGACATGGTTTCGCCACTGAGTGAAGCTAAAACAGGTAGTGTTATAAGGAATAATTACCACTCATGCATGGAAGGAGGACACAATGCGTCTTATCTCAAACTTGTACTTTATTTAACCACCCGCCTCTTCCCTTCAAGGCTCTTCCTGTTCCTCCTCCTGCATCATCGCCCGCCTCGGGAGGATAGCTCGGGGGCAATGTGCTCATCTTCAATGTAAGACTAGGCGGAGCAACACTGGTTCAATCCTCGGGTCTGCGCTTAGATACCTCTGGGTATTAAACGCATTATAAATAACCCATTACAATTAGCCTTAACCCTGCTTGCTGCCTCCTCCCTCGCAACACCTCCCCCTCACAATATCTCCTTACATCCATGTTACACTTCTTCAATAAGTCTGCATGGCCTCTTACCAGTTTGCCTGGGTCTCTGCCCCCCTTTGGCTGGAGTCGGGGGGCCGTCCTCGTTCTCCTCTCCTTTTCCTTCTGGCGCCCTCGTCTCCTGTCCGGTGTCTTCCTCCAGTTTGAAGTGTTTCAAAAATGACACGTTCCTTGTGACGACCCTTTGGGCATTGGCAGCCGTTTTCATAGTCCCCTTTATCTCTGTCACTCTGAGGGGGGTGCTGTCATATCGAGCGTCTGTCTTTCTTTATATGCACAGCTTTTCCAGCACCTCTTCTCCTTCAAACTTCATGTCCTTTGCTCCCCTGGTTCGGTTGGTCCTTTTCTTTACGCTTCTTTTGCTGCTGTACCCCATTCCCTCACTTAATTTTTCAGCATCCCCCACTCTCCTGGTTCCCTCTGGACTATGGTCGTCCCTTGGGGTTGGCACGTCCTAGCTTCGTATGCCCTCATCAGGTCTCCAGGTGCTACTCCAGTCACTGAGTGTGGCGTGTTCCGGTAATGGCAGAGCATGCGGTCCAGGGCTTGCTGGATTGGCATTTCTTCGATGGTCACCTTCTCAATGGTCCTTTCGATAGATGACATAAACCGCTCTGCCATTCCATTGGCCTGTGGCCACAGTGGGGTTATCCTCTGGTGATTGAACCCTAGATGTTTTGCAAATCTCTGGAACTCGTGGTGATTGAACGGCAGTCCGTTGTCTTTCTTAACGGTGGTGGGGATGCCCCACTTGCTGAACACTTTGTCTATGACCCCAGCGGTCTGGGCACAAGCTGTGGATGAAGTGCGTTTGATGATAGGGAACCTGGAGAACTCATCAATGATTACCAAGAGGTAGTCCCCTGTTTCGAGTGGGCCATAGAAGTCAATTGCGACCCCTCTCCATACCTCTTCGGGGATGCATGGCGGTTGCAACCACAGCAGTGGGTCACTCCTTGCTGCGCATTGGCATGGTAGGCAGCTTCTCACGGTATCTTCCACCATAGCGTTCATGAATTGGAACCATGCTGATCGCCTGATTACGTGCTTGGTTGCCTTTCATGAGCCTGCTGCACTACTCTTCTGCGGAGAGACGACGGGATGACGATCCGGCATCCTCTCAGCTGTATCCCCTGTTCAGAGTCTGCCAGTTCTGTTCTGATCTTGGACATGCATTCCAACTCCTGTTTGTTCACTCCCTCGCATTGGAGCGATAGCCTTTTAAAGTCCTTCCATTTGTTTGACACAGTGAGATTCCTGGGCCTCCTGGTTGATGGGTTGGCTTGTGTCACTCTGGCTATGTCCTCAATGGGGAGTTTGGGCGGTAGGGTTTGCTCTGTGATGTAGCATATGTATTCTGCATCGCCCCCCATGGCGGCGGACCTGTCATTGCCGGGTGTCTTGACATGTAGTCTGCTGGGTTGCTGTCACCTCCTGGTCTCCTGGCCTTCGTGGTCTCTGCAGCTGCAGTAGGGCCTGGCAATGGGTGCAATGGCATGTCCGGGGATTAGCCTGGGGAGGCACGTGCTACCCCTGGAATTTGATTGGCCAACTCAATAGTCAAACCTATGATGATTATGTGTATATGCACTCGTTCTTCATGCCATCCCTGCATAAGTCAGTGTCCAACTTAGGCCACCCTATTTAAAAGAGTCTGGACACGCCACTGGGTAGGCGTGGATATCAAAATCTTCTCTACCTGTTACCTCTGCTCTGTGCAGTAAAAACGCCAACGTCTCCATCCGCATCTAATTGTGATGCTTGAGTCCCTATGCATTGCATGCCGTTTGATGGGAGTTCTGTCAATATAAACCGAGTTCTTTTGATCTTTCTTCACTGTCCATTCTTTTTCACATATCTGCAGTCTAGCCACACGTGTGATTACTATCATGGCTTTGATTTGGGACTCTACCTGCTAGATTCATCATAGATTATCGGCCATAATACAAGCCTGCGCAACAGTCAAATATTCTTATTGGGAGAGTGAAGGTTGGTCCAGTGCAATAAGTGGGATATGAGATCGAGGAAGGAGCTCTAATGCGATGTGATGCAATTCTTGGGGGGCAGGTCCGAAAAAGGGTCTTGGGCAGCCTCAAATCCTAAGTCGCCAATGAACCTTTAAATGAGGTGGGCCTATGCAATTAAAGGAGTGACCTAAAAGAGCCAATCAAGTTTTCATATGTGAAATGAAGATGCATTTACATATAATTAATGCGTGCAAACATATGGAACAAAATAAGTATCTTCACATATGAAACAGAACATCAAACCAAAATAGGTCATTGCACCATGCAATTCATACATTCTTTTGAAAGCAATCCATGATTCTTGCATACTAATTTAAATGATTGCACTGTCGATACTTCAATAAAAAATGAGTTGCAAATATTAAACAATGTATACTGTTATAATTTACCTATCCTGTTTAAAAACAGCTTAACTTCCCATTTCCTTAAACGATGTTGCATTTCTAAACGTGGCTGAAAGTGACATCTACTGGTAAAGAACAGTAGTGTTGCTCATTGTTAATTGCATTAATGAGGGAAGAAATCTGCCTGGCTCCATGGCAATATTTGGAGACTGCCTGAGCTGAGTCTGCGCTTTCCCCGGCCCACTTAAAGCCCTGGGTTGCATTGAAATGCATTGAAGAAACATTTGAATGGGAAGGGCCTATGCATGTGGAATTCCTGGGGGCTGCATGGCTATCATTTTGTTTAGCTCACCTGTCCCATTACAGAAAGTGACCCAATAAGTACTGTACCCTGTCCCCTCAGCGAAGCCCGAAACCAAACCTGACGTCTTTCAATCAACATCACCACAACCACCGACTTGACTGAAACCACTTCCGTGCCAGTTCATTGTGTGAGTTTCTTTTCAATGTGTTCTCACACATTGACCACAGCTTTAAAAAAGAAAACAAAACTCCACAAATGACTACTCGGTCATGTCATTTATTTATGCATTAGTTATTATAGTGCACAGCAGCCCTGAGGCATCATCTCTACCAAATTACCATGGGTGGTATTGCAATGGGTGGTATTGCAAAAACTTGGCACCAGTGCAAGTGAAAATTGCACTGCGCCAAAAATTGCCCTAGCACAAAAATGGTGCTAAAATGCATCGAATGATTATTTTTTTGCACCAGTTGGGCAGGGGTGCAGTTTGCAGCAATGGAGCAAAATAACCAAGAAATGCAATTCAACAAAAAATCTACAATGGCACCCTTTAGCACTGTTTATGTACCCTGGCCTATGATGTCCACAAGCCTTGGCTCCAAAGACAGTTTAAATAGAAAAGGACAATGAAAGTATACTCTGCATATTATTTCCTATAGGTGTCCTTCCTGACGCAGCAGAGAATCCATAGGCCCACAAAGAAGCGCAGAAAAGTCTTGGCTTTGATGGGAAAGCAGCGCCTTCCCCAGGAATAGCTCTTTCGGAAACAGCCTCCGCAGCAGAAATAAATATCCGACCACAACGGAGAGCTATTTCTGAAGGCCAAGCTGCGGGGTGGAGATATTTTTGGCCGAGCTAACCTTAACCTTAACACAAACCTCATGCGCCTGGGAGCTGCACTTGTACGGGCCAGAGTTGTGAGTGCCGCTTTCTAGGCCCCTGGTTACCCACATCACTAAAGCAGTAGGTAACTATTGTGGTGGCCTGGTTCTACCCGCGACGGGACTACACCCATGTCTGTAAGCCTGGCGCAGTGATTAGATGGCCACAGTCACCAAGGCTCCCCGCAAGCCACTCATGTCATGTTTCATTCGATAATGACTGTTTTCAATAGGGATGACTCAGTGGTATATTAGAGCCGGCCAGAGCAGACTGACGTGCCTCTAGTCACGGCTGGTGCTGCGCTGGGGTAACTGATACTTCCCCACTGCTCTTGCCTGTAAATGGGACCCCATTTGGTACTTGTAAGGGTAATTAAGCATCCTCTATGGGGGATGGTGGGAGGGGAGGGGGACGACGTAGGTGGCTGCCTGGTGCTGACATGATGTGAAATGGGACCAGCTTCTAGTTTTGATTTTGCTCTTCAGAATCAGAACTACAAACCCCAGCATGCATTGCCACACACGCATATGTATTCGTGGAGTACTCCACATGAATGCATTGCAACTCGTATCTCTCTGAACCACCCAAAAAACACTTCCTCTGCCCACAACAAGTAACTGCCCTAGGGGCACCAGACACAGCAGCCCAGTAACCGTGCACAGTGCAATCTAGTGCACTGGCAGAACTCGGTCAAGTGTTGAACCACTGAGATGTAATGCCATTGATCCGTAATCGTGTTGATGTCTGGGTAACGCAAGCATGCAATCATTGCATTCTGCATCAGACAGAAATGTGATTGTTAGCACTCGTCTGGAATCCTGAACTTTAGCTTGCATCGCATCTAGATAGAAATGTGAACGTCAGCATGTACCGCACCTAGATGGAATCCCATAATTGCAAGGACAGTATCTAGATAGAAATGTGATTGTTAGCACTCGTATGGAATCCTGAACTTTAGCTTGCATCGCATCTAGATAGAAATGTGAACGTCAGCATGTACCGCACCTAGATGGAATCCCATAATTGCAAGGATAGTATCTAGATAGAAATGTGATTGTTAGCACTCGTATGGAATCCTGAACATTAGCTTGCATCGCACCTAGATAGAAATATGATTCTCAACATACACCAAACTTAGAATTCTGAACTTTAGCTTGCCCCGCATCTAGACAGAAATGTGATTGTTAGCACTCGTATGGAATTCCGAACGTTAGCTTGCATCGCATCTGGATGGAGGTGTGAAGGTCAGCATGTACCGCACCTAGATGGAATCCCATAATTGCAAGGACAGAAATGCCAACTAACCAACCAACTAACAATTTCATCCCTCTGCATACACCTCTCAAACTCTAACCAAACACAGCCACAAGCCTAAAACGCAGCAATCCGCACAAACTTCACAACACTGCAACAACAAAACAAACCACACATAGGGCCTCATTACACGGATGGCGGTAAGGGTTTAGGGTAAAATACCGGTACCGGTAAATCCTCACCGCCTTACTACGAGGTCCCTTTGCGGGTTGGGGAATTTAACGCCTGCTTTTTGCAGGCGGTAAAAACCAACCCGCAAAGGGACCAGGGAGCTAATTACGGTACCGCAATTTGCGGTACCGTAATTAGCGCCTTCCCCATTCCAATAGAGCCCTATGGGGCAACAATGGGAATGGAGAAGGGCAATGGTGGAAGGGGAAATTACCGCCCCGCCAACCTTGGAATAGGGCGGTAATTCCCCTTTCCACCAAGGCGGTGCCGGTATTTTACTGGCATGAACCATGGCGCTAATAGCGCCATGGTTCACCGCCATCCGTGTAATGAGGCCCATAGACTTGCACAACAGCACACAATGACTACCGACCGTAAAACACCCCAAGCCCAGCCAACGGGCCCACCGGGTTGAGGCTGCCAACAGCACATCACTGCTCTCTTGCACTTTTCCAGCTTCTCCCCAATAACCCACCCCCACCTCCTCCCCTTTTTCAGAGCCGCCAGAGCGCAAGGGGACCACTCCGGTGGTGATAGTGCGCGGTACAAATATCCTTTAACATTAACATTAACATCAGTCTGCAATCTATTTATTAAAATGCGTTTGTTCTGCAACGTCGGACAGTGATGGTCCAGGAGCTGGTGTCAGCGCAAGACTAACTGCACTCAAAGCCAGCTCCTGCGTTTGTGGCCCCACCATTGAAGGGCTCCAGGCCTTTGTGAAAAAAGGTATTTGGCAGTAAGGTTGGCTGAATTTTGCACTTTTTACTGTCCAGTAACTTTTTTGATGCGGAAGGGACGCTGCAGGGTCAGCTTGTTTAATCTCCCTCCTTGTGGAGAAGCGAGCCTTTCATTAACATGCAGAAGCGCAACGTCGAAAGAGACAGGGGCAATCGCCTGCCCTGCTCAGATCCATCTACCGCCCATGTATCCAGGGGCTTAATACATTGCTTGCAGTTTTCTAGGAAGGCACACCCCTACCCCCAAATTAGCATCACACAAATGGGCCAAGTAGGAGGTTGTAGGTCAGGGGTGAAAGACTGAAGGATATGGCCAAAGAAATGCTTAATTTTTTTTTAAAAAAATGATTTTGTATTTGTAGTGCACACTACAGTCCGCAGGCATCGAGGCCCTATAAAGGAGCGTAAGAAGGCTTAATTCAGGGTTACAGGAATGCGGCCCAACAACAGAAAATCTTGGTACAGGTTACTCATATATGAGGAAATGGAGGAATCAGCATTCATTTAAGGTCTTGTAGCAGGTGACTAGGCTAATTTTCTTGCTTGCGAGATCTTCTAGGGCTAACATAGTGAGTGACTCCATGTCCTCTCAATACCATTAGGGTTTATTTTGAAAATCACCGTTTTCTGGTAGATAAATCAGTTAAAAGAAAAAAAAGACTACAACTCCCAAAATCCAGTGATCTGTTACATGAAAGCCCAGGAGTGGCGAAAACATGTTCAGGTGGCATGGTGTCACCTTGCAAAACTATGCTGTTGCTGGGAGGCAAAGACAAAACATTTGAATAAGTAGAGGGAAAACAATATTGTTACCAATTATGTTTGCTGTTGCACTTTTACTTCTAGCAAAGGGACCAGAAGTTGGAATAATTGAAGGTTTGAAGACTTCCTTAGTTTGGCGTTACATGTGTCCAGAAGCACATTTTCCTGTGTGTGGCCGATTTACTGTGAAAAAATGGTATGTGCAAAGGTATAAAACAAGCAAAGCCAATAGTTTGGCCTTGTGCATAGCAGTGTAAATGTTTTCTTTGCTGCTACTGTAGGTATTGAGATCACCTGCCCATGTACCATCATGAGTTGCCAGGTGTTACAATCGCATGTCAAAGTTACCAGCATTTGATTGGTTTGCCAGGATATGATCAAATACAGTCAATTGAGCAACATTTTTGGAAAAATAGATCACACTGCAGTAGTAGATGCTTTTGCAGCAGCAAGATCTAGGAACGCGCCCTTCATTCCTTCTTCTCGTCACTGCACTTGCACGATCTGAATGTCACAAGGCCTAGCAGGACCAATGTCAATTTCTATTCATTCATTGTCATTCTCTATTTGTTCCCATGTTCCCATTGTGGCGCTTAGACAATGAAAATAAACTTGAGACAATGAATTGTAATATTTTTGTATACATTGACTACTCATTAGTATTAAGTACAGGTCAATAAAAGTACAGGTCAATAAAACGGTATTGACATTGCAATAATCCAATGAGTTTGGAGGGGGTGCAGTGCGGGGTTGTAGTAGAGGAGCAGCGTTGGGGGGGGGCATATTCTGGGGTTTCTCCCTGGGCGCAATATTGTCTAGAAACTGCACTGCCCCCGGCTCCTGCTTTTCCCTGTCTATCCTCTGAACCTCTGTTTTTTTATTTTTTATTTTGAACCATTTCCCATCAGCTCTACGTGTTTGTTACATCGACTTCATTGCCAAAGTTATTTCTAACCGTATGTTCACATGTTACCGTGGATGAGCCCAGCCTTAGTTGGAGATCGGCGTCATGGCTATTGGCGCATTTTATAGCGTAGAGTCGTGATCTGCAACCTTTGGCTCTCGAGATGTTTTGAACTGCAACTCCCATCAGCCCTAGCCAGCATGGTCAATGGTGACGGATCATGGGATTCGGTGTCCAAAACATCTGGAGAGCCACAGGTTGCAGACCCCTAGAGTAAACCGATATAGTGGAAGGGGAATTTAGTTTGACTGTGATTGCACTGCAGAGGGTGTGAGATGTTGAGCTCTGCCGTGCTCTCAAGAGCAAATGTAGGTGAAAAGGCACTGGTCGCCCAGAGGAATAATAGCCATTTACTGGCACACTAAAGAGCCATTGTCCTCTTAAGTGCAGATGGGCTGCAGTATTTCTATGAGTCCACCTGTTCCCTATGGCGGCAACTCCCAGAATGTGATCGAAGGAAGAAGCAGGGACTCCACAAGTTTTTGTGATTGGGACATAGAAAGGTTGGGATATATTCAGCTGGGCTCTATGGAAGGAAAGGCAGGGAGGCAGGACACGTCTTTCAAATAAAGGGAGCTCTGTCCTCGGTCTATATTTGTCTTTTGTATGTGTTCAGCTGCTTGAGAGCAGAGGCAATCTCTGTGTCTACTGAATGGACTCATAAAGGGCTGTGTTTGCCGTCATCCCGGGGGCGGTGCTGGGCACTGCCCCTCGGGAGCACTGCAGCCTCCCATTGTGTCACGTCCTTTGGTAACAATGTCATGGCCCATGCCTGCGTCAAATCGTACTCCATAGTCCGGGGACAGACGGGGAAGCGAAGTCCTTTTCTCTTTTTGGCGTTCCAGTTCATGGCTTTTCTTTTGCTGTGCTTTACAGTCATAACATAGTGGATTCAGCGTTAACATAACATCGAACATTTAACACGTCAAGGGCCTGATTCATGGAATTTTGTGCCCGGTGCAAAGTGGCTTTGCACTGCTAACAAACACTCCGATTCACAGAGAAGTGCAAAGTGTAATTTTACAGTGCAGAGTCACTTTGCACTGCAAAAATACTCATTGGACCGCGCTAAATTGGCCTAATGCACGGTGCAAAGAGTACTTTTGCAGTGCAAAGTAACTTTGCACTGCAATAATACACTTTGCACCGCTCTGTGAATCAGGGTGTCTGTGCGGGGGGGGGGGGGAGGAGGCAGTGGAGGGGCATGACCTAAGCAAGGAGTAGTCTTGTAGATCTTATCAAAATCCTCCATGGATCCCCACCCCTTGTTCAGTATGACGTTTTTAATTGCCCAAGTGTTTCCAGCAGGACATGGCTAAGTGTAGAGCCTATAGGCCTGCCTAACTAAATACTATTATCAATCCGAGTATTGTCAATTACCCACAAATAGTTCTTATATCGGTGTTTACCCATTATCATTATTTTGGTGTTATTATAATTGATGTGTAGCTTATTACCATTCAAATACGTATGAAGGGCTTACAACGATCTTTGTGGGCCCACAGGAGTGCAATCTGGCATGACCGTCTCCTCCGCATACGCCAACTAGGCTATGCTGTGCTTATTCAAGCAAGGTGGAAAGTTGTTACAGCCTTTCAAGCACTCTAGCTGCTCAGTCACGTATACATTATAGAGTAGGGGGGCCAAGACGCTTCCCTGCTTGAGGCCGAACCTGGTCTTAATCGGCGCAGAGAACACCCATGTTGAATAGAGCCAGAATGAAACAGAGGTGGCTTCAAAAATCTTTTAGATGAGATTAAGTAAGCGCTTTGGTGTAAGGCGCTTTGGTGTAAGGCGCTCTATACATCAATAAATACAAATACAAAAGGAAGGCCATATGTTATAATTTCGCCATTTGGCTCATAGTATGTTACGATCAACACTGTCAAACGCTGCTAAATAGTCCATAAACACCAAGTAAAGATTTAGTTAGAAGCATTTTGTTTATCAAAAACTGAAGCGTACAAACAGAATCGAGTGCTCATGACTCTACAGAACTCGGTTTGTTGCATATGGAGTAAATTATTATTGGCAGTCCAAGAACGCAAGTCCTCCAATAGGACATTACAGAAGATTTTTCAGCAGGAATCTGCCAGGGCTAACAGCCGATAGTTAGTAGGAATATTCCGTGGGCCCAGTTCATGGATTGGAATTATGACATATTCTTGCCATGAACCCGGAACACTTCCAGTTTTGAATATTTCGATAAATAACCTATGCAAGCTCTTGGCCCACAATAGGGGCTCCTTTTTCATGACAGCATTTGCAATTCCATCGGGGCCGGGGGCCCTAGAATGTTGGAGCTGCAATATAATGTTAAGGATATCTTGTACAGTTTTATCATACTTCTTATAATAGTACAACTTGTGTTCAGGAAACTGGTTACCATCCAATCTCGAGACATCAACATAATAAATCAAGAGGACATGGTCTGTCCAGGCAGACTCAGAGATGAGATCCATTTCGTTTTTTACTAAGATATTAGAATGTTTCTGGAAAATTTACCAAAATGTCCTATTATCGTTATGATGCAATGCATTCAACATAACTTGCCATTGAGCCTTAGTTAATGAGTATCTTTGAGCTTTTAGCGAGCGTTTACATCTGGTCTTTTCTTTGCTCATCAGATTCATTTTTTTAACTTAGCTAAGTGATTTCGATTTTTTAATGCTATTCAATTGTGATACCATAATTCACTGTTTTGTCTGCAGGGGCTGCATCATAGATTTCATTGGTAGTTTTATCCGAATAAAATAAATCTATTTCCTTGTATTTTAATATGATAATCAACCTGTATTTCAGATTGAGAGGTAAGGTATTTTAAATTCAGTATTAATTTCATAATGAAATGATCACTCAATCGGGTGACTATGGTTTGGTATAGACATATTACAGCCATTATTTTTTGAGCTGTAAAGAAATAATCAATCCTACTGGTGGATATCCCATTTGTTCAGGTGTAATAAGGACATTGCACACCATTTTCGGAAGAGTTCATAAAATCATAGCCATGCCCTTCAAAATAATGTAACCATGGTTCACCTGATAAGGTTTGCGGCAATTTTGACATCTTGAAATCAAAATTAGTACCTTCATACCATCCTGTCCTTAATTTCCTAGCCACATCACAATAGTAATTGAAATCACCAGCAATGATTTCATGGTCAGCAGAATAAGACTAATTCTATTACGTCAAGTTTCAAGTAAGTGTGGACATAATAGACCTAGTATGATTCCCCCAGAGGGATTATTAAGCAATATTAAACGGGCAGGGTGGACATTACCCAGCCAGGTAATGCCCTGGGCCATAGTTACAAGCCTGAGTGAAGCGAGGGCCTTACCAAAGCTCTGGGGCATTAACAGCCGGTAATGCCCCCCTGCCCATATAATATTGGTCTTAGTACCCCGGCACAATGTACCAGAGTACTAATAGTCCGTTTTTCAAAATTAAAAAAATGTTGCATGCCATGTGTTGGATTAGAAGGGACTACATAGTCCCTTCTCCCTTTCCATTGTGAAATGTTGTGCATCGGAAACACGCCTGGGACCCCACTGTCCCCAGCAAAGGACATGAAAAGAGAAGGTAAGTGAAGTGGGACTGCAAGGGTGCGAAATCTGTGGGAAAAGGGGGGTGGGGTACGCGGGGGAGCACTTACCTTGTTGCTCGGCAGGGAAGATGGCAACCCACATCACTGAGGAGGATCGCAGCAGTGGGATTACTGTATGGTACTGCCCTCGCTCCAAGCCTCCTCATTGGCTGGGAGAATGACACCACGCCCCCACTGGGTACTAATAAACATTAATGATGAGAAAGTCAATCCTCTTTTTTGAATTAATAGAGCTTAGTTTAGCAGATACAGGGTCTCATTACGAGTCCGGCGGTAGCCGTGCCGGAAAAACTGGCATGCTGCCGCGGGACCCATAATACCATTCCGCCTCTGTTATTGCC
Organism: Ambystoma mexicanum; assembly: GCF_040938575.1. NCBI lineage: Eukaryota > Metazoa > Chordata > Amphibia > Caudata > Ambystomatidae > Ambystoma > Ambystoma mexicanum. The sequence continues at coordinate 383,062,802 of NC_090936.1, forward strand.
GGAATCACTGGGGCATTACAACCCTGGTGACCCGGTAATTCTGGAGGCAGAATTCTGTAAATCCCCATTCCCATGGAGTCCCATAGGGGACCATGGAAACACTGGTTCCATCTATGACAGAGCCGGTGTTTCCATGTCCGCCTGCAGGCGGGTGGTGTTACTCCCGCCAGGTCAGACCTGGCGGGAGTGACACCTCCCGCCTGCAGGACTCGGAATCAGCCGGTCCGGAAACAATGGTGGTGGCAGATTTACCGCGCCTGTTGTTTCCGGACTGACTGACTTGTAATGAGGCCCACAGTCTAGCCGAATAAAAACACTTTTCAAGAATGATAAGTGTTTCTACGTGGCTAGACTGGAATGCAATGCAGCAGGGCTTACACCCCCAAACCCTCCTTGGTTGGATCGAACTCCCTCTCTGTGCTCGTTCACGTTCACATTTTCGTGCGATTAAAAAGTTCACCAGCCACTACTGAAAAGTGTTGCTGAATCTGGAAAGCCAGAGTGACCTCCATAGACTGGCAGTATTTCTTTCCTCAGTGCTAAAGATTAGAAAGGCAAAATAGCAATAAGATGAAATGTGGTTTGTGGGGGGTCAGATAATGATATGGATTGGACATAGGTGTTATAATTTCTGCACTGTGTGTTTTCGGTGACATCCGCCATATTAGGTTGGGAAGCAGGTCAAAGAAACTGGCCTTGAGGATTGATGTAGGGATTTTAAGAACAGAGAGCCTTGGGCATGATTATGTGCACATAATTTGAACGCTATCATGTTGGGCTTTAATCAAGCTGCACACATGTGTAGCCCTTTTTCATCACTGTAGATGCCTGTCCTGAAAATGATGCACGATGAGAATGATGTGTAGCATTGCGTAAGGCAACGTAGCGTGGTGCATTGGCTAATGTATCGTATGCTATCGGTTTTAAGGCTGTATTGTGATATTAGATGCCTTAGATGCTCCCAAGAAAACACCAACTCTCAAAGATGCTTCAAGGGTTTTATTATAAGCTTAAACAAGGTCCAGCTAAGGGCCACCCTCTGCCCCTTGTCTCCCTGTGGGCTTCCTCCTGCCCTAGGCCAGTCTTCCCTAATGTTCACGATGGTCACTAGAGATCATTAACCCCAACTATCTAAACTCTGACTGGCTGGTAGTGAGGCTCTAGCTCTCTGTGGGATCTTCTAGGTGGAACCTAGCCTGGTGTGTCATAAGAACTGTAATGGTTTTCAAACCAAGAATTGGTGCTTTCCAAATACCCAAGTCTCACTTGCTCTTCTCCTTCTCATATCCTCGTATTCACCACCCTGGTGTCCCTTACTTTCACTTCCTGCTACTACTCCACCCCTTCGCTTTCCTTTCACCTATATTTCCTTTCCCCTCTCTCCTATGTCCCTCTGATGATACTCCATCTCATTCTATTCCTCGTTCTTACCCGCCACTGCTCCCTACTGCACTACACCCCCACTACTCTCTACTCTACTCTACCCTAAGCCCCCCCCTTTCTTGTCAGTCACCCTTCTTTCGCCCTTTCATTCCCCTTGCTCACTCAGTCTCAGTCGTTCCCCTACTCTTCCATTGAATCACACTCACTTCCCCCACACACCGCACATGCACTCTTATACCCAAGTACCACTCTCAGCAACCAATACCTCACCTTCAACACTCTCTCCTTGGAGCCCTTAGATGTACAGGGCATGTCTTTTAACATCATTGAATTATATATTTCAAAGTCAGTCTGTCCTGCCATTGCAGCACATTGTACATTGTTGCTGATAGCTTAGAATTCCTACAGATCAGCACCTTGCATATGCATTTGTCGATACAATTGTATTTTGCGACCAGATATTGTTATGCCGTTTTCTTTTTGATCACTGCACGCTGCATTTAAACTCAAGCCCACTGCGAATGAAGAATGACAGGTGCCCTTTTGCTGAACCATGTCTGAGTATCTTCTTAGAGTTGTACTGACATAGTTATTGTAGACTCCAGGTATAATTCTGAAAGGTTTCTTTTTGACTTGTTCTATACATATATGTGCTTTTTGTGGCTCCTTCCCAAATAATGCATTTTGACTAATAATATTATTATTATTATTATGAACGTTCTAGTGGCTATTATGCACAATTGGTGGTGCTTTGCTTTGTCCCAATGAGAAAGGGGTTAGTTACCGGAAAGGGAGGGGTGGGCCTGGGGCTTGGTGGGGGAGGGTTGCAAGAGGAAATGGAATCCTGTGCATCTGAGTAAGTTATCCAGTTAGGGCAGCACATTAAACTCAGCAGTAAGATCACACGGTAGGTTTTTTCACCTGCTGCCGAATCTATGTTTCACCAGCAGGTGAAAGGTTACAAGATGGGTATGACGGCATCAGCGGTTGGCAGAATTAGTAAAGGTAAAGCGGGCAATTGTAAGATTAACATCAGAGCAGTAGCATCAGTCACATGTCAGGCATGCCTGGATCTGCCTCTCGCCCATGGGCTGATACATTCAGTAGAATTGCACTTTAATATATTACTGTACATAGAATTCATAACAGACATAGGGCCTCATTACGAGTATGGAGGTAGCCATGGTGCTATTAGCGCCATGGCTACCCGCATACCGCATACCGGGTCTGGGTTCTCGGCATGGGATTTACCGGGTCATTCCAACCTTGGAGGACCCGGTAAGTCCCCATTCTGAGAACCATTCCCCATACCCATTCGCGCCCCCATAGGGTTCAATGGGAATGGGAAAGGAGCTAATAACGGGCCCGCTATTTGCGGGCCCGTTATTAGCTCCCTGGTTCCTTAGCGGCTCCCGTTAAGGGCGGCTGGTAAAACCAGCCGGCCTTAGTGGGACCCGCCAAGGGACCTCGGAATGCGGCGGTAAGGAGTTAACGGCACCGGCAATTTTACCGGTGCCGTTCACCCCTTACCGCCGCACTCGTAATGAGGCCCATAGACCTATGAAAAGCCGGCAGGGCTGGGGCGGGGTCAATCATGCATTAGGCGTGCAATTTGTTTCATCCTGCTGAGCTTCCATGAGGACCACTGCTTTTAAATATTTTATAATAGAGAGAGTTCCTGGCTCTCCTGGCTTCCTAGTTACCTAGGAAAGACTAATAATAATAAAGCAGGGGCATAAACTATGACATCGCAAGCATTCATGATGCAGATTTCTACCCCTCTGACGTTGCTTAAAGGAATACCATTCAGTCGGCAAGTACTGCAATGTTTTGGACTAGTTTGAATCAGAGGAACACAACGAGTTAATGTTGGTTTCTATATAAAAGAAACAGCCAGGTGCAAGCTGTTAGCCGATAAGGCGCTTTGTTTTCTTTGGACATCCCAGGCAGGAAATGTTCTGACCGTTTCCATTAGGCTCATACCTCGTTTGTTCTGAACCTCTACTGACATGAGAGGGTCGGACCTCTTCAACCCACGGTTTACAGCATTGGTTCATCAGCATGACATTGTCATGAGCTTAACTGGAAACTGTCATGCAAATCTCATACAAATTCAGGAAGTCCCCCGAATCCCAAATAGCGTGGGAACGCAGGTGATTCGGGGTTAGGCCGAATGTATCCACCCAGGCTTGTTTAGCACACCTTTGACTGAGTTGAGCGGCACCTTTTAGAACAATATGATTACTATTGCCTCACGCATATTTGTATTTCCCAAAAGGCAGTAAGTGTAAAAAGAAATTACAATTCTGCCTTCACCCGCCATCAGTAATGAAGAACATTGTTAATTACATTGCAGCTGCAACATAGGATTGGATGCGGGTTAAGGTTAGTTGCAAGTAACCATTGACTGAATATTTGTGAGAGTCTCATTTTTTCAACCTCAACTCCCCTTCTCAGTTTATATGTGTACATTTCAAAGCTGTAATCTTTTATCTACTAAACATTTGCATGAAGTCTTCTCATGACAACTCCTCTACCTCATAAAGACTAGCATTAACACATCAAATTACAGTAGTGTTTCTCATAGTGGAGTATGCTCCCTAAAAATGAACGAGTTTGTTTTATTTTAGTGCTGGAACATTACACAGCAAAGCTACATTTAATCAAAGCCTTTCCTCAGCATTTGCCAATCACCAACGATGCTATGCCTTTGGTTTCCTTGGTGAATGTTTTCCCCTGTGTTTGTACTTTGGTTTTGTTATGTGTCTCTCTAATTAGAGAACTGGACTCCCCCCATGTAGGCACTCCGAGTGGAGAAAGCTTGAGATTAGGAACATAGTTCAGGAGAGGAGGTTTGGGTGGTGTGGCAGATCAACCAGATGCAGGTGAATTGAGAAGTGCAATTGATGTCGGTTTTGTTTGTTTGCACATAAAGAAACGACTGTATAAGCAACATGTGTGCCTACCTATGTTGAAAATGGTTTGATTGTATCATCTAACTGGTCTACTAATGGTACATTTCAAATCCAATCGCTGCAGCATCCTTGCGTGTTGACTATCTAACACCTAATAATCAAAGCCTAGACAACCCATACAAACCACAGGGCTGAACTCAATATAACCTGGTATTAACTCGTCATTTTTCTTCAACAATTTATTTAATGTAAAATGACATTTAAGATAATAATTATTAATTAGTGAAAAAAACAAAACATAACCTTGTTATAACGCATGTGTAAAAAGCTGACACATACCATTGGTACAGGTACTGGTTTTTCACCTTATGAAGGCTTTCTAAATGCTAACATCTAAAACACAAATTGATTAACACGGTTGTTCCAATAATATTGCTGTCACAAAAGTGACTTTCTCATAAGTACATTCATGATATTCTTAGATTAGTCGACAATTTCCATGTTGGAAATAAAGCAGTTATGATTTTTGTGGTTATCCATGTGATTGTAACATGGGAAGTATATTTAAGCAAAGTCTGCATATGAGATAGAAAAAGACAGGGGATTTAAAAACAGTTGATGGGGAAAGGAAAGAGGGAAAAGGAAAATGAAAGGAAATAAATCACACATTTCAACATAAATTGATGCTACAATTTTTGCGTATTTCAATAAAATCAGACTGTGTTCACCCCTATACAGTAACAGCATCCTCCTAAAACAAGTGTTCTAAATATATTGTGTCTCAGTCTATATTTAGTTGACAAAGTTAAATTCTCCTAAATCGTTTCATATCAGTTCTTGATCTACCAAGTGTTCTAACTCTGCTGTGGTCAATCGCTATGCGTGTATCCCTTCCTTTATGACTATTTTTAAAAGTACATGCTATGACTTCATAAGTGATTGGTTGTCTTTTATTGCTAGTTATGCTCGCACTGATGATTAATATTGTTTGTTTAATACTGCTGGATTTGTATTTGGTATTTCTAGAAACTAATGTTCTCTTGGTGATTTATCGAAGGCTAGAATCCAATGTTATAAAACCAAATATTTCATCTTCCTTACCAGTCTTTTATGGTAAGGTAAACACATTGCATTTTCCCCATATACGTTGAAGTTATTAAGGCTATTATGGTTGGGTGAGCCCGAAATATAATAGTACACATTGTATGTATTGTATGGGAATTATGTTTGATTTAAAAACCACCAATAATTACAATGAAATTAGTAAGTTATTACATTTTAAGATTAGAGTGAATGAAGAACATTCTTTGAGCTCTTGTTAAAAGGAATCAGTGATCTTATGGGTGACAGTGTCCCTTTGAATTAAGTCATGGGGTAACCATTAATTTGGTGGACATTTCAGCAAGGCAATATACTGCCTAAAGTGGTTTTAACACTGATAATACCATTTCTTGTTTTCTCTTCAGCCGATTATTTCAATTTGTGGCATTGGTGTATACTGTGTCATACATGATGATGCCATACATACACAGCTTGAAGTATGGAACGTCTTGTTGCAAAAAGGTATTTCTTTGTTATATTTTTATATTGTTGAAAAAATAAAAAACATTATTATAATTTGGTTTTTGCAAATGTGAGGATAATAAGAATATTAGGAATACATAATTCAGTTATCGTACTAATGTGAAAACCTAAACTCCTGTATGAATACTTTATTTGAGATGGTAGATGTATTACGTTAAATGCAAAACAGATATTTTTTTTAATGAATTCAATACTGAATTCTGTACACCAAGTGGTCATTATATAACTACCTTTATTGGACCTGTCTTGGTTTAATACCAACAATGCTAGACATGTTTGCCCAGATCTAGACTTTGAACCATTTGTTGTCCAATTTTGTATACAGGTGTTAAGTTCTAATTATTCTTTCCATAATGTAGGTTGGTGAAGATCAAGGTCTTCAAAAATAAAATAATGAACACTTGAGGTAGACAAAAGTACATATTTGGACCTTATTGTTGTTTCCTTGTTGTGAAAAGATGATAAACAAGGTCCTGAATATTCATTTAATTGCAGAAAGACATGCATCTCTTAGTCGCGGGTAAAATCCTTAAATGTGGTGCATAGTGAACATATGATTTTTGCTTACTTCTGTAATAATTTCTCTTTCTGGTCTCTTTTTACAGATCACCTGGTATATGTCTAATTCCCAAAAATGGGATTTCATCAATGCAGTCAATCAGATGTTCCTTTTGCCAGTGTTCCGCCAGTGGTAACCTTGGATCGATGTGGCAATCAAATTACTGTGCTCTTTAATCCTAATTCTTAATTCTGTGATGGTGCTGTCCACATATAGCCTTTTGCAAACACAAACAATAATGTAGACCACAAATATTGTTCTGCAGTTGATGACATCAGCTCTGATTTTCAAACGACATTAAACTTTTCACATTGCTTAAAGCATAGTTGCACATGTTGCAGTTCACATATCCATAGAACCCCCTCAATGGTTCCCCTGTAGGTTCATGTGTATTAAGGAGTTATGATGTATTCTTCATAAAGCTACGGCTCGGTTTGGACCTGGGGTAGGTGCTTTTGTATGAACAAATTTGGGTTTGTCTGAAATGTAATCATTCAAATCGGTGTCCATTTCTAGTACATGCCAATGTTTCTTGAAACTTCTTTGAATCAAATGGCTTTCATTTGTGTATCTTGTGATCATTCTCACTGTATCCGTTTTCTCTCCTGAATTAATATACTTGGGCATGAGCTATGGCTTTGTATTTGTTTGCATTAGCAAGGGTTGGGATGTAGCCGTGTGGGGTCTATGGATTTGTCTTGAACAGAATAAATGTACCCTCATGGGATCTTGTCTAAACAAACTGTGCCAGTTTGGGGCAAACAATAAGGTGCCTAGGGTCCACATCTAAGAGGGCGTATTGATCTTGCTGAGGGTCTCTAATCATTTGCACAGTGTTAGGAATATAGTGCACAGGAGACTTTTCATCTGCAGTCCATAAAATAGAAAAATATTTGGACAATCCCCTATGAGATAAAGGGTTGCTTTACAAAACAAAAAACAAAAAAAACAATTGCCCTTCCATGAGAAAGACCAAGAACAACAGTATTAGGATAAAGAACCAAGAGTGTTCCTATAGTTGGAATACTGCTCTCTCAGAGTCTCTAACACACACCACTGCCTCTGTGACATAATGGCCAGCCACTTCTTAGCCCAAGCTCACATCCACAGGGCCTGTAGCAATCAGCCGCTTCTTTGTTCGGATCACAGTTGGAGGGATATTCAAAACAGCCATATCCCTTCTACAAAGGCCTCTTGACAGTCATATTGTTCCATGCTCCATAATTGTAATCCACCCCCACAAGGATAGCCTCAGGCACACTGCCTCCTGCTTAGGGATCATAATCCCCCATTTTACTAAAATTGGGTGGGGTGTGCTTTGTTGGTTTACTACCTTGACCTGTTACCCCCTAGACCATCCCTTTCTCTATGTAAGGAATGTAACATCATTCCCAAAAAAGGGTTGCTTTAACTCACTTTACTTTAAGGGGTGTATTACCGTTCTCATTGGAGCAAGAAAGGGTGCCCTTGCCCTTCACTACTGTGATGCACTCCCTTCTATTGCTCCTCTCAATCTTCTCACTGAAGAGGGGTATGTTCACACCTAAAATAGGCCCAGGGTGTGTAAAGAACAGGTCCCAGCTTCTGAGGCCTACCCTAAGGTTGACCAATTGCCTAGGTATTTTCGAGTTCTCTGGATTCTACTCCCTTGGATCGGCCAGGCTCTCCCCGTCCCCCTGGGAAACTGTCCCTCTGCAATGCTCGTTACGCCTCTGCCTTGCAGGCTGTCTGCCTCCTGTCTGGTTCAGGTGGCTGGTTTACCCGCTCTGCTCTCCGGGTTACTGCTGGCTCTCCGGCTACCACACCTGCCTCTCTGTTCTGGCCTTTCAATGTATGTACCACACCTTCTTTCTTACTTTCTCTTCCCTGCCCGTCATAGTAGGTTAATTATTGTAATTCTTGGCAAAATCTCCTAGTATTGATCAAGAGCGAAACTCCCAGCGTGACTCCCCTTGATAAAATGCCCAGTGGCCATTTCTATTCCAGGCAGACATTCCACTTTTCCTACGGCTCTGTGCGGGTCCCCTGTTACCTTTACTTGAGTGTTTCGGCAGCAGTCCAGATGTGTAGGTCCTGATTCTCCAACCCTGCTTTCCAATCTGAAGGGAAGCCTCTTGGTTTGTTTGGGGGTGGGCATGTGCACAGCTGTGTGTTGTTTTGCTGAATCCCCCCTCATCTAATCCAGCTCCAGGGCTACACTGAGGAGATGATTGCCTGCCAGTTGGTGAGGGGCTCTCATCTTATTCTTTCTCCTCCCTGTCCTCTTCTTTCCCATGAAATTCCCATTTATTAGGGAACTTTGACATTTGGGACTTCGGTCCCCATAAGGTGACCTAACAGATGCATGTGGGTCGTAGAGTGATTATATTCATAGTCACCACTTGCAGGTAGAGATTTAGGGTCCAGTCTTTCGCCAACCCACATGTAGGTAATTACATATGGTAATGATAATAGCAAGATGATAGCTCTTTAGGGATGGACATTGCATCGTGCAGTTCTGGGCATGACGGGGTGAAGGACTCCTCCCCATTTCCCATATAGCACCCCAAGGAAGCGTATGGCTCTGGCCGTCTAGCACTTGCTGGCTGGCTCCCCTGCGTGCCAGAGACCCCCACCCAAGGACCAGTGATAGAGGAGATGTTCCAAATTTGTCACAGCAGGAAGGAGTATGAAGATGCCAGGAATTGATTTTTTTTCTGTGGTTTATCAGGTATTTCTTTGAATAGTGTGACAAAGTTCCCAACCTGACCCTTAAGGTGTGTGGAGGGGTACCAATGGGGGCTGCCTGAAAATGCCTGCAGCATGATGCTGGTTTCAGGGGTGGTACTGGCTGAGTCACCCGAACACCCTTCCCACGTGACAGGAAGGGGATCGCTACATGTGTCTTAGCGGGCCCTTAATGAAGGACAGATTGCGGCCCAATATACTGAGAGCCCTAAAGGTTCTGGGGGCACTTTGAGATATGACCCACAGTTACCAGATACTTTTAACTCACTATGTGCTAGATGCCATTAGAGAAAGAGAGCTTCCTGCTAAGGTGTGGAGAGTGAGCAGAGATCCCACAACAACAGACAATGCATTGGCTCCTTTCATGCAGCTTGCCGCTCATACACCCGGCACACATGCATGGGTACGGCAAATCAACATGGTGAGCTGGGCTTTTAGAGGCTTCACTCGCAAAGTAGGGGGTGGGGGGACACTCGTCAGGAACACAGACACCAGAGTTAAGATCAGTTTGTGATGCGTTGGGAGTAGCGTGGAAATACAGCAAGCATGCAAGCACACCGCATCCAGATCGCCGCACTGCGTACACATGGTGAGTCTGATGTGAGTGTAATTGTGAGCATTTGTAGGATGACCGGGCATTCTGGTTGCCACCGTAGATGGGGAACATTTTTATTGACAGGATCATTTTGGAAAACGTATTTTGCCTGGCAAACAATCTTGTGACTGGATCCCAAAGTGGGGTGGCACAGGGTTCAAGAAGTGGGAAGGTACATGACATTTGCCATTGTTTATTCAGGATTTATGCAATACCTGGTGCATAATGCATGAATGTGAACATCCAGGGTTTCTTGTCAGGGATCACAGCATGCACATGTAATAGCCCTGATCTACATTCGTGATGAGCAGAAGCTGAGGAGAATTCCCTGCGTACTAGGATTCCCGACGGAAAGGAGACCACATAAAAACTACCAAGCAATGTCATCAAGACGGCATGTGCGATAAAGCACATTTCTAAAAAGAATATCATGATTGGGTTGATCTGAGGCCAGCCAGAGGGATTGCCTTAGAGTTGAAATAAACCTTATATCCTCTGGCATGAGGAAAACCAGGCCCATGATCCTAGCAGAAGGTGCACCCCGTTTTGATTTGCTCTTCAGGTCTTATTCTCTGTGGCAGGGCTATAAGTGGAACGCACAAAAAAAGGCCTTACGCTGACGTCAGTTCTCATACAGATTTTTTTTTTTTTTTAAAGATGGCAAGGAAAACAGCCCCAAAGTTTTTCAATATGCACACGACTTCAGTTCTTCAACAAAAACGCACCGAAGTAAATAAACAGAACAGTCCCACCACCTTCTCCTCCCTTCCCGGAGTCATGAGCTGTCTCTTTTCTCAGTCGCCCTGCCTCAGTGTGGGTTTTCTTGGGCACCCATACCTCAAAGACTACCACAATAGGGTGTCGGCAAAGCCCAAGCTGGCCTGAATTCCAGAGACTTCCATTAGCCTCCAGATGACATTGAACGTTTGTACACAAAATGTCAAACTGGTCATAGACATTCTATTTTGTTTCACATGAACTTCCCCTTGGGCCAGGCTCCTGGTGACCAGTGCAGAGGGGTGTCAGAGATCTGGAAGGCTGCAGGTCTATGGCTTCCTTGCACTGGAATGTGCACCCCGTTGCAAGGAGATCAATGGCAGCTCTCGCCATCCTCAACAGGATCGCCAAAGCAGAGGACTATAGGTGCTGCTCTCCACAGCCCATTGAATCTTCATAAGTATCTTTTTCCTGTACCTTCCAGTCTCTCAGAGCAGCATAAATAAGTACATACATTCATGCACACACATCGATGAGCACACAGGACCACACCGGTGTTGATTTTACAAGAAGTTCTGTTTTTTTCTTTTGCTCTGCTGTTCTAAATGTATAGCAATGTGAAACCAAATGAAACACTGGGTGGTGCCCCACTCATGGCCTTCCATCCATTCCTACCCACACCTTCCTAATCTATCTCTTGTAAAGGGAACAACTGACCAAAGCAAAACCAGACATCCTTCAATAGTCCACAGCTGTCCCTTCCTGGGCCACTAGTCCGAAAATAGATTTTGTAAATCAAATGAAACTCAATCAGAATCTATCATCTGTCTGATCAGTTCCAACAGTAAGCAACGTTGCTTTATTCTTTCAGCAGGCCAAGTACAGAAGTCACTTGCCGGCACTCACAGTATCTTTTAGGGAGTCCAAACAGATCCTGCCGATCACCTCTCCAGATGTTTTTGGAAAATTACCGGCTCCAGCCCTTGCAACTGCCACAGCATCTCAACCACAAGATGCGTCAGTAGTTGCAGCGTGATGCCCGTGAGCAGGGAAGGGCACCCCTGGTGCTTCTGGCCCTGCTTCCACATAGGGGATTTTGAGGCCCTTGGGCCCTGATGTCTACACTTTCTCCTGCTCCTCTGAGCCTACCTTAGTCCTGTCCCTCCTCCACACTTCAACGCATGCCCATTCCTCCTCCCACAGTGGGCTTAGCTCTTTATGATATGATATGATATGATATGGCATTTGTAATGCGCCTATACACAAGTGTTTCAAGGCACGACGAGGCGGGGGGGAACAAGTGGAGACAGACAACGATCCTACTAGGCCAGGTGTCATTCAGATTACGCAAGTGCAAGGGTAGAGGGGAGGGGAAAAGTGCAAAGGGGAGATGGAAAGGGGCGAGTGCAGTACAGGGTTAAGAACATACAGTATAAATAACAAGGGCCAGCTAGTGGCAAGTGCGAGATAAGTGCAGACAAGTGCTGGGAAGGGGGGCTGTAGGGATACAGACACAGTCCCGCAGTGCAGGGGTTGCCAGGGAGGCAGTGCAGGGGAGAGTGGCTGGGCCAAGGACCGAGAGCGGTGAGTGGCCCAGTTGCAGATTCAGTGCAGTTTCAGTAAGTTTAGCAGGGGAGAGGGGGAGAGAAGGCGGAGGCAAAGAGGAAGGTTTTGAGGTGCTTCCAGAACCGGAGATGGTTCTCCTCGAGTTTCAGGGAGGCAGGAAGGCTGTTCCAGAGGGAGGCCCCTGAAGCGGAGAGAGATCTGCCCCCAACTCGTTGTTTGGAGAAGCGGCTGACCCTGAGGGAGTTGGAGGCGGTTGAGCGAAGAGCTCGAGAAGGAAGATATTTAGGAAGAGAGAGTTGAAGGTATTTTGGCCCAAGGCCCCAGAAGGCATTGTGGACAATGCAGAGGGTTTTGAACTTGATCCTCGCAGTCACTGGGAGCCACTGTAGTGATTTCAGTCCTGGAGAGATACGTGTTTTTTCGTGATTTCAGTCCTTTCGATGTGTGTTTCATCCCTATGCCCTGCACTGAGATTGGGCAATATGTAATCACTTGTACCTCTCTGTTTTGACTACTACAGACTTTACTCGTTTTCCCGTTTCCTCCTGCTTTCGTGATGTTTAAGGATGATTCTCTCGGGCCACCACCTGTTGTTCACCTTACAACACTGGAAATGTTCCCCTGCCACAACCTGTGTGCTTCCTTTTCAACCCATGCTGTTCCCCTCCTTCCATTTTCTCATGTTCCCTTCCTTCCACGGTCTGCTGTTCTCCTGATTCCACCCTCTACTGTTCTCCTCCGATCTCCTCCACTCCTTCCCCCTCATTCGCTGCTTCCTTCCGACTCATAGATCCCTCTCCAAATGACCATTTTCTGCAAACGCTGCTCCTGTCCTGCTGCAAATGGCCACAGTGCTTCCTTCCAGGTCGAACCTTCCATCCCAGGGCAGCCTCTTTCCCTGGTTTAGGCATGGGTTCAGCGTTACCATGTGTGCCTTACTTTTCACTTGCTTTTTCCATTTGTCTGATTGAAAAAGCTGTTGCGGTGCAGCTGTTACAAAAGCCGTGCTGCTAAAATGCATGAAGGCCACACTGTGGCTTTAAAAACAGCATCGCCACCTTGTCAGTGGTCAAAGTGGGCGGGAGCGGTGTCCCTTTACTTTTTTTATTAAGTTTTACTGTTACTATACTTTTATTTTAAAAATAAATCGATCCGGGATGGTTTTGTTTTAAAATAAAAGTGTAGGAAGAAGTTAAAACTTGCACTTCAGTGCACTGCACTGAAGGTTCCTTTAACGTTTACATAAGCTTCAGAAGGGACACTGCATCTGATTCTGATTCTCTCAGGTGGGCAAGCGCTTGTGAAGTGCATTCCATTTGCAGGCAGTGGCTGACAAACAATTGCATCTTCCTTCCCAATACACAAAGTTTACTGGGCATGCGTGGGGCCAATGTGTATTTTGGTTTCCCTTGTTCACGGATTTTTGCTAGGACCTGACAATTGTGATGTGGGAGTCTTTGGGTTTCCTTCCATGCAGTTCTCTCTCTTAAAGGGCCAGGAGCAGTTAGCATGTACAAGTGATAGTCCACTGCCTACTAGAGGGGATTTTCTAGGGGTTACCTGGTGATTCCCCCCAAAATGCCCGTAGGCCTAGTATCCAGATGATCAGGGAGGGACACTGGTTTATTCGCAGTTCACTTCCCCTTGTGTGTCTCGGGCTTTTTGAGAACCGAATATGCTCTTGCTAACCTTCCTACACCCACCTGTGCTAAAGTTTGGATCACCTTCATGTTTTTCATTCTTTTGCTGTTGCCTTCATGTTCCCGCAGACCTCTGTCTGTCAAGTAGGCATGTATTATGGTGTGTTTTTTTAGCAAATTTACCAAGATCGGTTTTATTGTGGTGCTGGACTGGGTGGCTCTACGGTGTGCTGTTGTGTACTTGCTTGGTTCGTGGCATGATTGTATTGTTCGTTGGCAGGCCCTCTATACTTTGCCTTCTCTTGTGGACTTGTGAATTCTCGGTGGGAGGGACACCGGCTTAATTTGATCACAAGAACGTTTTGCATTTCAGGGTCACAGACGTTCAACATGTGCTGGAATAATGCATTCAGGCCCCATCGACTCATCCTACCAGCTTGTTCTACATATGCGTTCAGCTTTACATACCCTATTCTTGAATGGGCGAGTCTTGGCCCCTTTGGTTGGCAGTCCCAGACCTTCAAGGATCTGCTTGAGCACATCTTGAACCACCACACAGCCAACTACTACTTGTTATTAATTAGCTATTGTGCTTTGATACTGCCTAATGTTGCTAGTCCTTTTGATTCAACCATTTTATTACATAGCCTATTTTCTGCAATCTTGCCTTATGTCCAGTATAGCAGAATCCACATGGACCCAAGAGACCACATAGCATGGCCAGGGTCCGATTGGCCCATCGGCCTTTTTGGCCCGTGGGAGATCCGAAATCACATGGAGGCGGGTGAGGGGCCGGTTTGAGCCCACGCCTGGGCCGGTCTCGTGCCAGCACAGGGTTGCCTGCCGGCCCTGCCTACTCTGATCTGCTCTGCATGATCAGGGCCTGCTGGCAGCGAGTCAGCGCGAGACACCATAGCGCCGCCAGGTGAACTTCCCCAGTGAAGGAAGAAGTGTTACATTTTTACGAAACACTGGCAGCGGTCCGGGCTGGCTCAGCCCGGCCCGCTCCCAGTGTTTCGTAAAAAAGTAACATCCTGCAACTGCTCGCCAAGCCAAGAGAGTTGGTATGAGCTGGAGACGACAGCGCACAAACTACGAGAGCGAACATGGGCAGGAATGGGCTGCTGTGATGCTGCAGAAAAGGGTGGGGGGCTGACTGAGGGCAGCACCTGACTTGATCCAGTATTGGGCAGCACCTGGCACATAGCGAGTGCAGTACCAGATTAGAATAGCATACGTCCTATCATCGGGGCAGAACGACTCGGGAAAGCACCAGGTTAGGAAATACAGCACTAGACCCAGGTCCGGGACAGCTCCATAACAGTCAGCAATGATGCATTGGATCCCGGAAGGGTGGCGAGGCGTAGGGCGGTGTAACAGCAAAACATCTATTGGCAGATAGTCAATCATTGTGAATCCATCCCGGGGATCGACCAAGCAGATCTCATAGACATATACACTTGTGATTGGCGGATCACATTTCAGTCCGTGACTAAAGTCCAGGATCAGCTTGGCACACCATGGATCTGAGGGGCACCAGGATTGGTGTTTACTCGTTCAATAAATCACCTAGTGCTGGATCAGAGCCACGTAGGACGCACACCCAGACATCACCGACTGCACAAGATCACAGCAGCATCAGCTCCACGACCATACCCAGCCTCTTCGGGGCACACACGCTAAATCTGGTGCAGACCGTGGCATCTGGCGGGCTGCATGCGCTCCTGCCTCCTGTTCCGCCGAGTCCCCCTGTTACCCACTCGGAGCCAGGCCGACTGGGCTACCAGACCAGGGATCTGCGCCTCTTACAGGTGAGTGAGGGTCATGTGGGTTACATCCACTTCTGAACGCCACAATGATTACAAAGTCTCTGAAAAATCATACGTTACTTGGTCAATATGCGCATGTATTTTTCACACATATTTAACACTTTCCGGAGATGAAACTGAGCTCGAGTAGGGCTATTTCATATAGTATTTCATTCTGGGGTAGCCTGTGGTACATATTTCCATTTTTGTAATAAGGCAACAGGCAGGCGCGGTTGAGATAACGTGACTTGCCGAACATCACATGAGTTGTGTAAGTCGGGGGAGCTGGGAATATATAAATCCCCATTATACCGGTAGAAACAATTCTTAGATAATAGGAAAGCATTCAATACATGAATATGTTATTCCAAAGCAGTCGCAGTCATAACCATTTTTTCCACGTTTTTCTTCTGCCTAGTATCACATGTAAGCGTCAAGAGCCCCGTATCAGGCTCCACTCTTCCATCTAGAGTGACACTACTATGGCTAGTATAAAATCTGAATTTGGGCCTTGCACATGACTTAGTTTATTGTGTATTTGAGCTGCATTTAATTGGTCTGGGTAGCTGCCCTTCCTTCACCAAAGAAATCCCTCTGCAACACCAGCATAGGCCCACCTGGTCATGTGACCACCTCCGAATTTCTGAGGCTGATCGAACTGTGAACCCAGGCCCTGCAGCTTGAGGCACACACAGGCCCAGAAGGGGAGCTCCGCTGCACCATTTCTTTGCTTGTTGAGTATTGGGACTACTTTTACTGATCTGGGCTTGCAACGGTTCCTACCCCAAAACATCCCCCCAATTCTCAGCTAGACCAGCAGTCTAGGATAATCCTACCTGGTCATGTGACCCCCCCTCCTAATGTTAACACCCACCCTTCGGGGCAACGTTACCAGGGAAGCCAGCACATGGCAACGTGTGGTGTCTGTTTTCCTGTCCGCTCTGACTTCACTGTCCTGCCATCCGCCATTATCTTTATTCTCAGGGAAGGGACTACATCCTACTCACATCCATATTCCGTGCTTTGTTAACGTTCTCTTTTATTTTTGTTCCTCGCTGTAATATTGCCCCCTGGCATCAATATTAGTTGTTACCCCACTGTGTGTTTGCACCCTGGTATCCATATTGATTGGTGCTCAACTGCGACAGAGCACCCTGGTAAATAGTAATTGTTGTCTTACTGTGATATTGAACTGTGGTATAAGTAGTAACTGTTACCCGACTATGCTAATGTTACCTGGTACCTGTAATGGTTTATTTCCGAATGTCACATTTTCTAAAAGTCATTTTTTCGACACCAAAATGGCGGAAAAAACATTTTTTGAATGTTTTCTTTTTTCTTTTCTTTTTTAAATGGGGGGCTTCCCCCCCAACCCTCTGTTTTTTATAGACTTTTTTTCACTAACGAAACAAAAATAAAACAAAATTAAAAAATAACCATTCAGAATTTTCATACATTTTTTTTTTTTAAATGGCATTTCGAAAATGTGTTTTCGAAAATTTAACTGGATACCACCTGTAATATGCTGTGCCTTTCTATCAATGACGCCCCACTTTCTTTTTTGATTCCCCGGTTGCATATTAATGGTTGCAACTGTGATATTGCTCCCTGCCTCCCATTATCAATTGCTGCACCACTGTGAAATGTGCCCCCTGTGGGGCATAAGATTGTCTCGGGAACCAATTAAAAATTGCCCCAATGGCAATTCATTCATTTTGTGACAGACTATTTAACTAGTACCCAAGGGGGTACTTTTTGGTAAAATGTGTTGAAAATTGTGCATTATAAAAATATTTGTCATTTTTACACTGGTCAAAACTACTACACAGTAAAGTAACTCACACAATGGGACCATTTTGGACAGAAAACGGGCCCAAATGCGTATGTTGCACCTGCACTTCGTGCATTGAGATTGCACAGTGGCCAATCCGAACATGGGGTTGAGGCTGCAAGGGAGCACTTGGTAGTTACTTCTAGGCACTATTTGATCGGCCTCCCAAACCACTGCTCAAAGACAGGGCAACTAATGGTTCCTCCTATTATAGCGGCCTTGGTTCACCTTGCTGGAGAGGCGGTTGCTCTGCAAGAGGTAGGGGGGTGGGGCAGGAAGCGAGTGCAAGATTCAGAGTAACAGAGAGCAACTCTCCATAAGTAACATTTTCTGTAAAGTCATGAATTGACGCGATTCACGGATGATGGTTTGAGTGCCACTTTTTTTGAGGCGAGGGGTGGGCCACTTTTTGGAGGTGAGGGATGGGCCATTTTTTTGAGGCGAGGGGTGGGCCACTTCTTTTTGGGTGTCTGGGCCTATTTCCTGTCCCAGTCTGACCCTGAGCATGGCTTTCCCCTCTCTATATTCTCTCTTCCCTCCATCTGTGGCAAATGCACCCCTTTTTTCATTTCCTTATACTCCCCTCGATCCTTTCCCTCTGCCTACAGAGGTCTGTATACCCTGAGCGCTAGCAGCATACGCCAAATCCCAAGAAAGTCTCAGCACTCTTATTTAGTGACATGTAAGAGCTTTATTGAATACAACAGTCTCCCCCTTCCTCTCTGACTTGAGCCAGATCTCCTCAAAATCCGGAAGCTCGGCCTTTCCTTTTCACCTCCTCCTTCCCCCTCTGCCTCCCACGCTAAACCCCACAGACACTGAAATTGTTGACCAAGGCCTTTATGTGTCCTTCTTAGTCCTAGCCTTAACCCCAATCGCCTTCAGCCTGCGCACACTCCCAGCACTTGCCTTTGGGCGCCCACTGGCCCGTGCCTCTTACAGACCTGCACTTTTTGTAATGGCAGTTGATCACTCCTACCTAGTGATCTCTGCCAGGCACTTAACAGCTGCTTGCAAACTTACCCCTAGCACTTCCCTCTGTGGAACTCCTAGCACTTACCCCTCCCCCGTCCCTTCTCTCTCTTTGCACTTGCATGTTCTGAATGCTAATAAGGCCTAGTTGGACCGCTTCTTTCTCTCTCTTCACTGTTATTATATTTGCAGCCACTCCCATTCTCCCTTCCAGTTGCCCTGTGGGCGCTCTGAAACACAATTTACTTGCTGTATAAGCGCCTTACAAAAGCACAATACATTTCTTACAAAAAATAGCTTGAAGTTCAAACAACTCCGCACCCTCTGCTCACCCACCCTCCCTGAAGCCCTTCTGCAAGCATATTCTCTTCAGAATCTTGGAAATGTGCAATGGGGCCAGGTGTGTGCCAATACCCACACACCAAGATGATTTGCAAAGAACACGTGGGAACGCTGCAGGGAATTTTGGTGCGTAGGAATAACAGGATGATGCCCAATGAGGCAAAGCATGTTGGGGGTTTCTTTGTGGTCTAGTGTAGAAGGGATGTAACCCAGCAATTTGATCTGGCTTGCCTCTTTTGGGGTGGGACCACTCCCGGTTTTCATAGGGTCGATTTTCAAATGGTCTTTTCCCTCCTGTAATGGCACCGCAGGCGGAATAGTGGTGACTTGGATGGTTCCTCAGAGGAATCCCAATGGCTTTGATCTATGCCCACCTTCCATCACGACACTAGACTCTTAATGTTGCATTGATTACTCTAGTTTGGGCATGTATGGCCTGATCTGAGCCCCGAAACTGCTGCGCCTAGAGACCAAAGTGACCCCCTCACCAATCACTCCCAATGAGGCTTAAACATGCCTGTGAGTGATTGTGGTCTCATGCAGGAAGGCCTTAATCTAGCGGTTTAAGATGGAATAACCATGGTCTAAAGGTGTGCCCAGAGCTTTTTCCAGTGGCTCTGATTTATTCAGCAACTTCTATCCATCTGCACAAGTTTGAAGGTACATCAGTCTTTGAGATGCTGAGAAGCCATCAGGTACCAGGTACACTAGGGTGATTTAGAAAACATTAAGAAGCTAAGTAAGCTCAATAAGTAGAACATTAGCTGTTGAGGGCTGTGTGTGGGGGTGTATGTGTGTGTGTGCGCGCACACGCGTGGTAAGTGTAGGTTTCATCTTTTCAAGCTTGTGTAATGTTCAGTTTCAGCATAACAAAATGGCAAGGGTTGCAGGAAGTGTAGTGAGATTTAGGACATGTAAAGCTGTGAATGGTGTTCCATGCAGAGGCAAAGTTTATCCTGGAGCATGTAGCGCCAAATTGAGTTTTCTGTACTTTTGGTGGAGGCGCCCCTTGTATTGAAGCCGGCGAGGCAGAATGAATGTCAAATCTGTTAGGAACGTCTATACTGAGCAAGATCTAGAAAATTCTGGGAAAAATAGCCCTTTTAGGGATGGCTCTGAAATGGAATAATATGTCCTTTTGGGCAGGTAATCTTTTGCTATATCTGTACTTATTGATACAAAGGGCCGTTCAGGCATTTATTCCAAAGACATATCTACAGAGAGAGGCAAAGTGCATTAATTGTACTATAGTCCTTTGGGCTCTTCTGTATTAAATGGAGTAACGTAACGTGCATCCTTGAAATGTAGTCCTGCGTGTGAGGTAGGAGGGGCTTCTGAATTAAGTGAAGCAGAGTGTCCCTTGTGACATTTAGTATTTTTGAAGTGCTGCATGTGTATATGTACACAGTGGTCTGGCCGGAGGCGCAGCGGACGGCCGCAGCAGAGTTTGCACTTTGCGCACCGAAGTCGCACCAAAGTAAGGCCCGCATGTGCCCGTCCGGACCTCAGCCGGCATGGGGTAGGCGACCGTGGATCCTGCCTTTAGTACTGGCATCGCAGTACTACACTCGTGGTCAGTTATTGAAGCTTGCTCCAACTTTGACAATGTTTCCTATGGGATTCAGTATTCAGGGAGAGTCACCCAGGCTGGGTGGCACTCAATCAACCTCATTGAACTACTTACTAATGAACGCCCACTCAGTGGTAGCAAACTGTGTGCACTGCCATGATCTGATAGATGATTATTCTCTGAACCTCGTGTGCATAACTGAGACGTGGCTTGACGATACATCAGCCTCTGTTCTTGGGAATTTATTGCCACCTGAATATATCATTCTGCACTCAGTCCGGCCTCCCCCGAAGAGGGGGGTGGGCATTGCTCTTATTTTCAGGTCTTGTTATGCTGGTTCTACCGTTGTCATTAGTCATCCTGTTAATATGGAAGCTATGCTAGTACATCTATCCTTTTCTTCTAAAGCTTGTGTTCATTTACTTGTGGTCTACTGCGCTCCAGGCCTGGACTATTTCTGGATGCCTTTCTTGATATTTCCGCAGATTTATGCCTGAGACATGCACATCTTGTTATTTTGGCAGACTTTAATCTTAAGGTCAATGAGGTGGAGAACATTATGGTTCAAAGCTTTCTGACCTCTATGAAAGAACTCTCCCCTCCCCACTATGATCATGAACAGACCCATTCTTTCGGTAACACCTTGGACCTGATCTTCTCATCAGATGCTGAGGTCACTCTTTTTGCATACTTTCAAATCCTGTGGTCTGATCATTTTGTTGTCCCCTTCACCTGGGGTATTAAGGGCCCGCCATACGTCCTGCTGGCCGAATTGGTCCAGCGGCGTGGATGGCGTTCAGTATCTAAATCGGATATGATCTCTCTTTATACATGCCCAACTTTCAGGGCTGTCCCCTGTGGATATGAGCTCTTTAACTAGTACTCTGACCACAGCTGCAGACAGCCTTGCCCTGCTCAAGACATCTAGGCTATCTTCACGCCCCTCTCAGCCGTGCTTCACGGACGAGCTGCGTGCCCTTCGCCTAAAACGCAGGCAAATGAAGCGAAAGTGAAGGCCCTCTTATGCTCCCAGGGATAAGCTTACTTTATCTCTGGTCACTTCCCAGTATCACCCTGCCATTTCATGTACCAAACATGTCTACATTCTATTCTTATTGAAACCCCTGTGAATCACTCCAGGGAGCTGTTCAAAGTGGTCCATAATCTCTCCACTACCTTACCGTTTCCTGTTCCTTCTTTCCAGGCCCTTTGTAATTTTTTATGGATAAAATCAGTTCGATTCGGTTCAATATTGCTGCTACTCATCTTCCTTTTCAGACTGATATTGGGTCATCTGAGCCTCCGCCTGCCGCCTCTTGGTCTGTGTTTCCTACGTTTTGTTTTGGAGGTGACCACTGCTGTTATTAAGCTTAGGTCATCATCCCCTCTTGATCCTATTCCTCTTCATCTTCATCTTATTAAGGATATCCTTCCACACGTTGTTCATTTGCTGACTGAATCAGTTAACACATCCCTTTCTGCGGGACTGATTCTGGCCTCCCTTAAACAGGCCACTGTGATTCCACTGTTAAAGAAACCCTTGCTGGATCCACTGATCCCATCTAATTTCTGTCCAATCTCTCTTTTACCTTTCCCGATGAAACTTCTTGAAACTCTGGTCTGTCCTCTACTTTCCACTTTTCTTGAGGAATACTCTTTGTTTCACGCTTCAGAGTCAGGGTTTTGCCCAGGGCGTGGGACCAAGAGTGTCCTGGTCTCTTTCATGGACGACTTGGCACAGACTCATGACGGGGGCGGCGTAAGTACTCTGATTTTATTGGACCCGTCAGCCGCCTGTGACACCATTGATCATGGAGTCCTGTTGGGCCGCCTGGCAGGGGCCGGCCTCTCTGGCACCATCCTGAATTGGATCTCTTCTTTTGTATCCGACTGTTGTCAAATTCTATCACTCCCCCCTTTTTTCTCTGCGGCTATGTCTATATCCTGTGGGGTTCCTCAAGGGTCTGTCATCTCCCTGGTCATATTTAACATCTATGTTCAGCCTCTGACCTAACCGATATTCTCTCACGGCTTCCTCTGTTATTCCTACGCTGATAACAACATATCCTGGTTCGTCTGGATCTTTCCAGCCCTGAGTTAGTTGCCAGATTTCATGACTGCCTGGAGGCTGTGGGAGAATGGATGAATTCTAACTGGCTTAAGCTGAACAGTAATAAGACCAAGGTTTTGCTGATGCCCCTCCCCCTGCAGCTGCTTCTCTTTGGATGCCGACTTTGCGGTCTGCCTCTGTGGGCCCCTTTCCTCAGCCAGTCAAGGTCAAGGACCTTGGGGTTAACCTCACTGCATCCTTGTCCATGGAGTCACAAGTTAGCTCTGCATACCAGCGGGGACATTTTCAGCTGAAGCTTTTGCATCGGGTTATCCCCCATATCCCGGAGCATCTCTGTGCCTTTGTCATCTCTGCTCTGGTTATGTCCTCATTGGACTATTTCAACTCTCTGTATTTAGGGTAACCTGATTACATACTTCATCGCCTGCAAGACCTCCAGAATGCTGCTGCGCGGCTTGTGACTTCTACTCCTCGTGGCTGTCACATTCCCCTGTCCTCCGTAAACTCCATTGTCTGTCTTTGGCCAAATGTATTCAACTCCATGCCCTTTGACTGGTTCACTGAGATTTTTATGGCCAGAGGGTGGAATATCTCATGGTGAAATCTTCTCCCTACATCCCGAGTCGAGCTCTGCGGTGAGCTAACGCTTGTTGGTGACTGTTCCAGCAGTCAGGTAGAGCTGCATTGGTGGGTCTTTCTGACTGCGGCAGTTCTCTGGAATTCTCTACCTTTTTCTCTCAGAGCTACCCCTTTTCATCTGGCTTTTCACAAAGCTCTGAAAACATTCCTTTCTAGAGTATTTCTCTCACTGCTCTGTAGGGGGGGCAAGATGCCCTTGGGCGAATGATGCGCTTTACAAAATCCATTCCATTGAGGAAGGCCTGCTTGTTTATGGGGCACATAGTTGTGTGGAGGCATGCTTATTAAGTGGGCAGAGTCCCTTCTGGGATACTTAGTCCAAGTCTGCTATCTGCATTAAGTGAAGCAGAATGCATTCTGCGACCTACAGTTCTGCGAGGACAGCGGGAGTGAGGCAGTGAGCATTCTGGGATTGGAGTTAACTGTGGGAGCTTTTATATTTTAGTTGAGAATTAATTCTGTGATGTGTAGCCCCAAGTTGGAATGTGAACGCTGTGAGTCCAACGTGCATGGGACATGCAGTCATTGGAGGGCAACTATAATGAGTGCAGCAAAGTAAAGTACTGTGGTGACATCAGTAAAGAGTGTGGCTTAATGAACTCTGATGCATATAGTGCTGTCTCATAAGCAGTACTGAGTGATTGTAGAGGAGCAACTGTGTACATCTGGAGGTGATCCTGCCCTCCTACCTCCCATGTATTGGAGACATGAGATTGTGCCATGCCTGACACCAGCCATAATACCAAAACTGCAGCATGTGTTTGAAAGAAGATATCCATTGAGACAACGCTATCGAATGCACCCTCGACGTGATGATAGCTTACAGGAGGAAAATCCTGAAGGAGTATGAAAAGAAGCTAAACAGTTGAATTGATGACATCATAAAGAAGTGTGCTCAATGTCTCAAGGTAAAGAAGTATGACAAGGTATGAGTCCTATAGGACAAACAATGATGCAAATGAACTATTGACGTAGACAAGAAGAAAACTACGTAATAAACAAGATGCTGAAGGAAACAGAATTTCAATACATGTACAGATACTGAAATGCAAGGACAATTAAGTCATCATAAAGGCTAGCTATAAGTAGTAAATAGAATGCAGGTGAAGACGCCATTGTACAGAACTGGACATTGTTATCATGAATTAAGTAAGCCATAAAACCATGGAAGGAGACGGAAAGTTGTGTCACAGCAAAAATAGCGAGCTCATGGAGCTGCGTGGCGAGGGTATCTGGCCCAAAGTCAAGACTGAATCAACCAAGGTCAGCTATGTATTATGGAAAGGAGTGAGTGTGCAGAGGATGAATCTTCTCTTGTGAAGGTGCAAGAAACACCAAGGAT
Source organism: Ambystoma mexicanum (assembly GCF_040938575.1). Classification (NCBI taxonomy): domain Eukaryota; kingdom Metazoa; phylum Chordata; class Amphibia; order Caudata; family Ambystomatidae; genus Ambystoma; species Ambystoma mexicanum. Next base: position 383,087,063 of record NC_090936.1, read on the forward strand.
GCCAAGTTTTAATTTCTTTAGAGCATTTAAAACCTACAAAATGGACCAGATCATGGTCTCCTGTCATGTGAGCCAAGGATGGAAATAAAGTTCGAATTCGGAGTCCCGATCGCAAGTGCCCTCACCCCTGTGCATTCCCAAAGATGAGAATAATCTACAAGGCCAAGTACAAAGACAATTTCATGGCAGAAGGCATGGGCAATGAGAGATGCTGGGCTAATTGGGTGGTGGGGTAGTTTCATGCCCTATCTCCTTGCCCCTGAATGTGGGAGTTCGTGCTGCTAAATGTACCGAATGTTCCAGACATGGCACAAGCATTCCAACCAATTGCATTAGTCCATATAAAGGACCTTATAGTTTGGAGACCAATGAGAAACTGTGTATCTAATGTTTCTGAAATTACATGTTTTTAGAGGTAGGCATAAGTTCTCCACTTGACAACGAAAAGCCAATAACAATCCTAGCTCCTATAGAAAAGTATACTTAGATGACTCCCTTAGCCAATCCGAACCCTTGATAGGTTTTTCGCTATTTGCCTCGTAGTATGATGTCACTGACATATTTTTCATATAAAAAACACATTTTGTGTGGAGATCATTGAGAGACTGAGCGAACATCCGTTGATGTGCATTGTAATCTCCCTGTTTTAGATAATTGTTAATAAAGCAGTACTTTGCCATCTTCCTGAGTTGGTTCCATATTTGGACTCAGAATTATTCTGGCGTAAACCCATCCATTCCATATACATGTTCCTGAGGGCCATAAAATCACAGCGGTGCAGATTGTTTCAAGATCCAAATCAATTTGGCTCCAGAATTTCAGATGATCAGGCATCTTCCGCCATTAGCTGGAAGATTGCATAGTTTCCTGTGGAGAGCGGCTGATAGAAATACACTTGCAAAAAGAATCGAGATGGTGGGCAGGTCCCTCTTTGAACAAATCTCTGCTCAGTTTCTACGGGTGCTCTGCGGACAGAAGGCGAAGTGGTCGGATTGAAGGAGGAGTCGATACCAAAGGCCTCGAGTTGATTGATGAATGTAAGTAGACTAAGGGAAATGGCAATATAATGGGGCAGGACTGTGACATTTTGAGTAACGGGAAATTTTGTGTAGATAACAGGAATGCCTAAGAAATCCTAGTTCAAGGGAATTAGAAGAAGACATCTCAAACTCCAACCGGGGATATTAATGAAAAGGGATTACGCACAGTCAGAACCGTGAAAGGTGACATCTTAAACCTGTATGTGGTCAAATAAGTAGAGGTGAGAGAAGTATACCCCTTACTATAAATGGTTAATAATGAAGGGAAGGTGATCACAGAGGTTATTAATGTGTAATGTGTGGTTATTTTAAGTATTGTTTGCTGTGTGAAGTATCAAGAAGTAATAGAACTGTAGAAAGTTGGAAGTAACAGTGCTTGAAGTTAAGGTGTAGTAAACGATTGGCTCCAATCAAACGATAGATAGGTTTTTGAAACAAAAGAGGATTGAGTGGCGATTGATGGTGCTTGCTCATACTTGTTTTTTTAAAACTAAAGGTGATCATTTGAGTTGAAATAAAAGGTTTATTTAACAATCTGGTAAGTATCGACAGGCAATCGAGACTTGTCATTATGGAAGACACTCCTCTCATTCATCTTTGTAAAACATTCCCAAAACATGCGCCCAAGCACAAACAGTACAGTGCAGAATGGGTGAAGGGCACAGCTGATAAAATGTTCATGCCATGGCCACAAGGGGGATCATTGTCAAAAGTGGTATTGCAACACATGACCACATATGTGCACGCTGCATACACGGGGAAAAAGTTAGAGAAAAGGCTGGCAATCTCAGAACTTTGGAAAATGCATCAAGAGGTGAAGAAGGACCCACCACCAGAGTAGTGGATGCATAACAGCATAAGGGGGAGGACGTTGAGCCCTCAGCGACTCTTACCTTGCCCGAGATTAAGAGGGCAAATACAGAAGAGATCGGAGTGTATCCTTTAAATCAATTGAAAGCAGCGGCAGGTTATAGTAACCCGACATATGAACCTCCCACTTACAGTAGTAACGACAGTCCAGAAGAGAGTAAAAGAAAGAAAGACGCTTGTAAGTTTATACGAGATAATGAAGAAATCAGTGAAAGGTCGAATCTATCGACAGACATAGATCGAGAAATTAAGTGATGGAAGGGAGAAAAGGACTGGGCTGATGAGGTAATGCTCGCACAGAACGAGTGGATGGGAGAACAGATACTACTCAAGTTAGATGGGAAAAGCATTGAGGAGGTTAGGCAAAGAGAAGATAAGGACGAGCAAGAAAAAAAGGACAGGGAATGAGAAAGTAGATTGAGGGAGGATGAGCAAGAAAAAAAAGCAGGGACCGACGGGAACAGATATACAGGGAAGAACAAGAAAAAGATGAAATGCGGGCAGAGGAACAAAGATAGTATGACAATAAACAAAGAGTGATAGAAGAAAGGGACAGGAAGGAAAGAAAGAGAAAGGAGGAGGAAGCACAAAGTGTAAAGGACAGAAGGTTGCAGAGAAGGAGTCAAGAAGAAGATAGAAGACAGGAAGTAAGAAGGGAAGAACAAAGGCAGGAGGAAGAAAAAGCTAGAAGGGATGCGAGAAGGTGAAGGGAAGTGGATGAAGAAATAAAACAGAATAGGAGGCAGTGAGGTCTGGATGTCAGTCTCATCCTTAAAGAACAAATGAGTCTGAGTGAAGAAATACGATGGGATAGAGTGGGAGAGATTCTCCCGATAAAGGAGATAATGCCAGAAACACCTAGAATAGCGCAGGAGGAAGGAAGATATGATGCAGAAGGCATTTGGGAAAGGATCGATAAAATATATCAGAAATTACGACAGGATAACAAGTATGGAACTCGTGGGAACGGTAATCGATCACCGGTATCTCAACTACAAATTGAGGAGGAAAACATGTTTAGCAATGAACTTAGAGCACTGTCCTTTAGTTGATTAAATCTATATAAAGGCTAGGGGGATGATGGTCACACTAGCTGGAGTCTAAAAATGTCAGACAAGGAAAGAGTGAGGTCATGAGGCAGAAGTGGGTGTGTGCACCCCTCTGGGAAGCCAACAAATATATAAAGAAGAGAGATGGTCGGATCTGGAACATCCTAAAGAAAGAATGCCAGATCCCATATCATATCCCGAGCTTCCCCGAAGACGATCATGTAGTGAGAAGGGAGAGTCTCTACCGTATGTAAGCAGGTTAAGGTCACTACCAGCAAGAATGCGGAAGTGACGATTACCCCTGCCATAGATAGACTAATAGTGGGATCTGACTATGGAATGGGGTTCACAAAGTTCCCCTTGTTAGAGAAGGGGGAACAAGACCACAATACATTCCATAACCAAAGATGGATAAGGATAACTTAAAATGCAAGCTCCCTAGTTTGACTTTGAGGGCTAGGAAATGGATATACGAATTAGGGAAAATGACAGGAGGAAACATGCTGGCCATAGGAAACATAAAAGGTCACCTGGCAGCCATTCTTGGGGAGAGGGCTGATGACATATGGAAGAGAGTGGGTACACAAGTGTGACTGCGCAAAACAAAGCACATGATGGAGCGCCATTCAATAATTGAAGGGCAGATGTTTGGAGGGCTCTCAGGATACATCGGATACCTGACACATCGGATATGGGTGCAATTATGACATGTAAAATGAAGGAAGATGAAGACCCTATTGCTTTTATTCAGGATATTCGGGAGAAATGGCAGCTTGAAACTTGTGAGCCGTGGGAAAAGACAGTGGCACTATCTTATCATAATTTATGTCCGAGATTACCAGAACAGTACAAAAACAAATGAAAAAACATGTGGGGATGGAAGCAAAGCCATGGACTGAGATACAGTTGACAATATTATATCACTTTCAGTTATTACAAGAGAAAAACAAAAAGAAGGATGAAAATAGAAAAATTGAGGAAGCTAAATTAGTTCCAAAAAAATGGTCCAAATTTGCCATATAAGCGCAGGTATAGACAAGCTGAGAAGGAATGCAAATGCAGGAGGCAATAGGTACATTGCAGGTGAATAATCAATGCCCGATGGATCAAGGTGGGTATGGGTTTGCACCACAAGGCAGAGCTATGGGTTTCAGGGGAAGAGAAGGTGGATTTCAGAACACTCAGAATGAGAGTCAGAGTGCTCAGGGAAGTTATAACAAAGGAGGGTTTGCCAGAGGGCCACCCCCAGTGTGTTGGAATTGTGGAATAACAGGGCATATTGCACTCGTATGACAGAGCCGAAGGAGTGTCCAGAATGGCCACTTTTCAATAGGGGGACAGCTTATCCACCAAACAAGAGATGTGGCGGCCCAGGATCACACATCCTATCCGGCACAGACGCTGCAAGTACAGCAGGTACAACATCAGGGACAAGTACAAATGCACTACAAGGGCAGTTGCAACAAACACCTATGGAGACACAACAATATGCGAATACAGGGCAATTATTGACACCTAGATTAGGAGGTGTCACTGTGGTAGGAGGAAATCCTTTCACAGGGACGGGGATGAGTTTATGCCCTCAGTAGGATAGCTCACATGATTTGATGTGTTCAGTACTATCTGTGACATTAGACCACCCAAGAGGAACCAAGGGTCGATGTGATGATAGGGGGCAAATCCTTTTCTTTTCTTGTAGACACTGGGGCGACTCACTCGTGCATATGGGCGGGAAAATACCCAATGTCAGGTATTGCCATGAATGCTCAAGGGTTCTCTGGAGCTACAAATGTAGATCCTTTCACTGATAAATTACCATTTTCAATAGGGGAATGTGACATGCCTTTGTCATATTCAGGACAGACACCAGTTAATATTTTGGGAATAGATTTAATGACAAAATGTAACATGACGATTTAATTTACTGATCAGGGAATTGGGTGCTCCACTCTAGGAATACACTATTTAAACATGGGAGAGTTTAAACTGATGTTCACGGAGCAAGTAGCTCTGCGAGGCGTACCGGAAAATCCAGAAGTATTCCTATATGGAGTGATAATTTTATTGACCTGGCTCTCTGTGTTAGTAGGGAAGAGTGTGAGGATACCTGATGCATTTTTATTCAGACAATGAACCCTTGTGGATGAGGAAGACATACTATTCCTATAGAGTTGGAAGCAGCTATAGTATGAGGCCAGATAGCAATGCTCGAAGGGGTAGATGATGAAGGTAAATCATGGAGGACGGTGATAGCCCTTGAGGATGGGTACAGATTGACTGACATAATAGATGAAGATATGTTCAGAGAAGAATGAATCGATGATGAAGTGGTGTTCTTTATGAGCATTACATACTGGATAAGGATAGAGAAAAGAGAAGTAAGACAGCGAATGGCGATAATGTGGCAACGACCAGCATTTTTCCAGGAGGATCTATAAAAAGTGCCAAGTGTCCTGTGGACCACGGGCCCTTATGATGTAGATCTATTGAAGGGGAGGTTAAAATAAAGCTTAAGGCAGGAGCAATTTTACCCCGAACGAAACAGTACCCTATTTCCTGAGAAGCTGATGAAGGTATATTTCAGGCTTTTTCAGTGCTGATGAATCATGGTATTGTAGTGCCATTGGAATCATCGTACAATACCCTGTGTTGCCGATTAAAAAATCTAAAGGGGGGTCATGGTGATTTATCCAGGACATCAGGCCTCTTAAATAGATTGTAGAGGCAGAGTTTCCTTTACTTCCTGATCCTGCAACAATACTGTGTAATATCCCAGTTGAAGCTCAGTATTTCACGATGATCGATTTGAAAAATGCATTTTCCCAATCCCATTGCATAAGGACTTGCATAAGGATTCGCAAGACCTGACTTCCTTTATGTTTGGACAAAAAACCGGGTCCTACAGATGGATCAAGGCAATATCCATCTTAAGAGTGCAGTTATACAGTACGTAGATTACAGTGATTTGCAGTAAAACAGAGGATGAATATGGGCAAGACTCTGTCCAATTGATGACTATTCTAGCAGATAAGGGATATAAAGTGGACAAGGAGATACTACAGTACTGTCAGGACGAAGTGTTGTACATTGGGCAGTTAATTTCACATGAGTTAAAGAAAGTAATACCTGAAGGGCTGCGGCAATTATGAACATTCCAAAACCGAACACAGTGATACAAATGCAACAGTTTCTGGGCTTGTGCAATTACTGCACAGCCTGGGTTTTTCATTACAGCACATATACCAAGCCATCTTTGCAAGCATTAAAAAAAGCAAAATTTGGTAAGGAAAAGATAGAATGGACTGAAGAAATAGAGGAAGGATTTGAGGAGTTGAAAACAGCAATGTGTACAACTTCAGTTTTAAGAATTCCCAACTATAACAGTACTCAAACAAAGATTTTGGACCTAGCTGTGAGAGGACATTTCCCAATGCGAACAAACCTTGGCGGCTGCTACATTTGCAATTGAGAAGTCCACAAGTATTTTCATGGGCTGATCTATGACTCTCAATGTGGAGCATGCCTTATTTGCCATTTCAAAGAAATCCAAGGGCATGTTAATGTCCCAAAGAACATCTGCTTACAAAGTAATGATTTCCAATCCAGCAATTTAAATTGTAAGATGGAAAATAGTGAACCCAGCCTCATTCGTAACTGAACCAGTAGAAGAAGGTGATCATGTGCAGGACTGCAAATCATGTTGAATTTTATGATGATATACCCCGTGTGAAAGAGAATGCTTTGGCAGGAGGTGAGATTCTTTTTATTGATGGTTCTTCGAAAATTGACCAGACTGGTGGGGAGAGGCATTCAGGCTGCGCAGTGGCAAGACACAGATCAAATGTTGAATTTGAGGTAGGGGCTAGTGCAAGAATACTGTCTCACTTTTCAGCACAAGCAGCAGAATTAGTAGCGCTTATTGTCACGCTCGAGAAACATAAAGGGCAGGACGTGACGGTGTACAGTGACAACGCCTATGTGACATCAACCATGATGCAGGACTGTCACATTGGAAAAGGAGGGCCAATCTCTGCACAGATGGCTCTCCAGTACAACATCCGTCCTTATTGGACAGGCTCATCAAGGCACTATGACTCCCAGTGGCCATAGCAGTCGAAAAATGTGCAGCCTATACTAAACAAACATACTTTATCTCTCGCAGAAACGAAGCCGTAGACATAGAAGCCAAAAGTGTTGCATATTCACCAGATATTTCGAGTTTTGATACTGAAGATATTAAAGAAAATTCAACTAGAAGCATGTTAGTATGACAAGGGTATATTATGATGTCAATTACGCAACTAATAGAGATTCAAGGACGGACCCCACAGGAAGAGGGGGAGTTATGGAAACAAAGGGGTGTTCTCTATTCCCCACAGAAGCATTATGGTGACAGGAAAGTATTGGAAAGTCAGTGATGCCAGTGACTTTGTTGGAAGTCGCACTTGAACAACTGCATTACCCCGCGCATATAACAAGAGAAAGTCTTGCTGCCACTATTGCAGAAGACTGGTTAATTCCTAAACTGCTGGAACACGTTGGTTGTTCATGGTGATTTGCATCATGTCTCAAAGGTTTACTACTGGGCATACACTAAGAACAATTAGAGGAGTTCTGTCTCCACCGAAAGGTCCATTTCAGCATTTACATATCAACTATGTCAATATGCTGCAAACATGTAATGGATATAGGTATCTATAAGTGGTGGTGTGCCCCTTCTCTAGGTGGATCGAAGCCAGTTCGTGTGCACACCCAGACGCCACTTGTGCAGTGAAGTTTTTAGTGCACAAATTCTTCCCGAAGTAGGTGTAGTAAAGCAATGTCCATGCTTGAGTTAGGTTGCTTATAAGTAAGTTTACTTCCAGTTCTTCAGTTACATGTCACAGGACATAAAGATATAGGATAGATACTAAGATAGATAGATAGATAGATAGATAGATAGATAGATAGATAGATAGATAGATAGATAGATAGATAGATAGATAGATAGATAGATAGATAGATAGATCGATCACCGGCACCCATCACCCAGGGAGGGAGGGACCAACTGACCCATAAACAGAACACTCAGCACAGCCTTCTCTCACTCATACATCAACATACCACTTGGTACTTGCATGACATCACAGTACCAAGCGGCGAGCTCAGCTGGCTCAGGCAGTGCCTGAAGAGTGTGACATAACACATCTCCCTCCTTACCGAAACGTCTACACAAACAATAAGCACTTTACATATAGGCAAGTCACATCACCATCCACCATACAGCTTCACAGGAAATCCCAAACTATGCAATTCCAAACTTCACCTACATATCCAGGTCACCCTCAATACCAACATAAATCACCTTCTGTCTATCCCTGCCACGGATAAACTCTAGGGGAGGGAGGGGGACCAACTGACCCATAAACAGAACACTCAGCACAGCCTTCTCTCAGTCATACATCAACATTCCACTTGGTACTTGCATGACATCACAGTACCAAGTGGCTAGCTCAGCTGGCTCAGGCAGTGCCTGAAGAGTGTGACATAACAGTGGGGAGTGTGCAAAGTACTAAGATCTGGGCCACATTTTGTCAATGAGCTATTCAAATAAATAGGGCTTATATTGAGTATAAGGCACAGGTTTTCTTCTGCGTATCACTCAGAAGCGAACGTGATATGTGAGAGACTCAATGGTCTCCTCAAAGAGAGGATCACCAAGATTAACTTAAATCTAAAGAAGGGGTGGGTATATTGCCTACCCCTAGCCTTATATGCCCTTCGGAATCAGCCAGGTTCTGACAACAACCTCACCCCTCCCAAATTAGTGACAGGGCATCGTATGAGAACACCTCTTACCCCTGCATCTGGGGTCAGGAGTGCTGCCCAGAGTGTAGCAAAGACTCTAGGTGATGAAATGCACAATTATTTGAAATGTATGACTAGCAGTATTTCTTTTTTCAGATCAAGTCAAGCATTAGGGGGAGAGGTCTAGGAAAACAGAAGAGGACAATCCAGCGACCAATCCAATTGAGCTATTGCTACCACCAAAGTTATACTTTGGGGACCTGATCCTTATAATGAATTTCACTAGAAGGTGGCACGCACCTGGGTTCAATGACCCCTTTGTTGTTGAGGAAGTCTCCCCTTCTGCAGTTAAGGTATCGGGAAGACGAGCTTGGCAAAGGTTTATAAAGGCGAGACCCTCCCTCCAACGGTTGCTGACCCAGAAGCAAGACAAGAAGGAGAATGTTCTTGTCTGCAGACTCGATCGCTGAACAAGAAGAAGGACGATAAAGCAGCAAGTGATTAGCACATATTTCATTTGGACTGGAATTCAATAGACACTCCTTATATACATTAGCAGGTGTCAAGCTTCCCTCACGCTTCATGGCAGCCCGGGCTTTACCCTATAAACACCGTAATCCAGTCGTCCCTGTGTATAGTAAACAAAGAATTCCACGTTCTCATCCAGGCGTCTGGAAGTTGGCATGGCAACGCTGGCAGCCTGTTTTCCGTCACGTGACACGTTCGACTCGAGCGTGGTTGCCGGTTCATGTGACTTAAGCACCTCCCATTGTTGTTTCGGTGCTTCTGAATTTCGTTGCGAACAGTTAGCGCTATTCTGCCTCGGTCCCTTGAAATTCCTTGCTTCCTGTTTTCTCGTTTTTGCTCCTGTTCCTACCCGTCCTTATCCTACCCTCCTACCTTCCCTTATCCAGCTTGCTCACGGAGTGTCTCCGGACACGTTTTGCCTTCTCTGCTGCCTGCCTCCTGCCGACTACGGAACTCCAAACGGACTGCTTTTGGACACGTTTTGCCTTCTCTGCTGCCCGCCTCCTGCCGACTACGGAACTCCAAACGGACTGCTTTTGGACACGTTTTGCCTTCTCTGCTGCCCGCCTCCTGCCGACTACGGAACACATACGGATTGCCTTTGAACTTCCTGTTAGGATTCACAAAACCAATCAGTGACTTTTGGGTTTTTGGCACACGGACTAGAGACTTCAAATTGGTGTGCCATAAGTCTAGAGGCGTCCTCGTGCCGTCGGGAATAGCCAGTTGGGGTTTTCAGCATAACTGGAATTACATGGACATTTCTTTCCTGCACATCTTTTCTCTACGCCATCCAGACAGGAAACTATTGCTGGTTATTTCCGCATCTTGTGTGTATCAGGTCAGTGGTTACTTGAATAACTGTGTGGTTACGCTTGTTTACCAATCAGTCTTGTTGTCTTGTGATGGTAACCGTCTGTTGATATATTTATTATTTGTAACAGCGGAACCGCAGTATCCCGTGTTCCAGGCCTGCGCCTCCTGTGTCTCGTCTTGCATCCTATCTTGCAAGGTTTAACCAATACAGGGAAGACCTCCTAGGCTACACGACGGGGCTAGTCTCGGCTGGATATAACATATTCAGAAGCCTTATATACCATGGATGCAAACGAGACCATGGCCACTATTTTGCAATTAGTGGCAGAGTTACGTAACGATATGACTGCAGCTCATACGGCTACGCAACGGCGCATAGACGACCTACAGGTCGGGCTCCGGGCGCCCATTGGCGCTGATGCATCATCACAGGCCATGGCTTCTGGGTCAGGGGTACACCCACCTCGACAAGACTCCGGTCCGGTGTATATGACCGCTCAGTTTCCTTTGGCACCACCAGAGAGATTCAATGGTGACCCAAAAACGTACAGAACTTTCTTGAATCAATGTAGACTTCATTTTTTGTGTCGTCCGGCTTCTTTCCCTGACTCCACTACAAAGGCCGCCTTTCTATTGTCCCATCTGGGGGGAACTGCCGCGGCTTGGGCTAATCCACTACTAGAAGAAGGCAGTCACCTCCTCTACGATTGTGATGCCCTAATTGAGGCGATGAGCCGTGTTTTTGACACCCGGTATGCCACGCAAGCTACAGATTTAGAGTTGCTTGGGCTTCAACAGGGCGACACGCCTCTCCTTTCATATCTTGCAAGGTTTAACCAATTAGTAGCTGAAACAGGATGGCCTGAAGACAAAAAGGCATCCCTGTTCTACAAAGGGTTGTCTGATCCATTGAAGGACACCCTTGCTACCGTGCCGATCATACCCACTGCTTTTCCTGAGCTTTTGGATCTTGTTCTACAGATAGATTCAAGGCGCTCAGAGAGGAAAGGGGAAAAACGGCCACTTCCTTTAACACCAACCGGTCTTCCGGCCGCTGCCCCAAGTACCTCAGAGCCCATGCAAATAGGTGCCATACGAGGTCCTTTGTCAGCAGAAACAAGAGAACATAGAAGGAAAAATGGCTTGTGTTTCTATTGTGGGGGATCAGACCATCTATTACGTGCCTGTCCCAAGAAACCTGTCAAGAAACAGGGAAACTCCAAAGCCCGGCAATAGAGGGAGTCGTATTGCCGGGTACTCCGAAAAGCGACTCCATTTGTTTAACTCCCTATTTTTTGACTGTCACTCTTGCCTTTTCTGGGAAAGAAAAATCAGGTGTTTCGGTCGTTCTTGATTCAGGTGCCACGGGCAACTACATCGATAGCGCCTATGCTCATGATTTAGGGATCCCATCTGTCACGAAACCATGCCCTGAATTGATCAAAGCCGTTGATGGTACCATGTTAGTGTCTGGCCCTGTTACGGATTCCACTGAAGAAGTAACCATGACAACAATATGCGGCCACCAGGAAAACATACAGTTTGATCTAATCACTGCCCCACAATACCGTATTATACTTGGCCTTCCCTGGTTGCGGTTACACAATCCTACTATCGATTGGCTCACAGGGGAGGTAAGCTTCCCATCTGTGTGTTGTGAAGCGAAATGTTTCAGTACTAACCAGGAGTCCTCTAGTCCTAGTCACGCTCTTCTGGACTCTGCTTCTACGATTGGGGCTGTGGTCAGCAATGTACTTCCTAAAGAATATCAAGCATTGAGAGGCGTCTTTGATGATGGTGGGGCTGAGGTCCTGCCACCCCATCGGCCCTATGATTGCCCAATCAAATTGGTTCCAGGGGCCAAGATACCCTCTGGGCGTGTCTATTCATTGACCCAAAAGGAAGACATCATTCTAAAGGAGTACATCGACAAATCCTTGAACTCCGGTTTCATTCGTCCTTCCCGGTCCCCCGCGGCAGCTCCTTTGTTTTTTGTACCTAAGAAGGAAGGAGATCTCCGCCCCTGTATCGATTACCGTGCGTTAAATGCCGTTACGATCAGGAATCAGTATCCACTCCCTCTTATTTCTGTACTGTTGGACCAGTTAGGATCCTCAGTGATCTTCACAAAGTTGGATTTGCGAGGGGCTTATAACCTGGTGCGCATACGCAAGGGAGACGAATGGAAAACTGCATTCAAAACCAAATACGGCCTTTTTGAGTACTGCGTTATGCCGTTTGGACTCTGCAACGCACCGGCTACATTTCAGTATTTCATCAACGATGTGTTCCACGATATGCTAGACCAGTATGTGGTAGTATACTTGGATGACATCCTCATCTATTCTCCCTCGTATGAGACTCATGTATCCCATGTTACCAATGTATTGCAACGTTTATTGGACAATCAATTATATGCCAAACTGGAAAAATGTTTGTTCCATGTCCAAGAGGTAGAGTTCCTTGGTTATAACATCACGAGTCGGGGAGTACAAATGAGCCAGTCCAAAGTGTCTGCCATTCTCCAATGGCCGATACCCAACGGTCTTAAGGCCCTACAGTCTTTTCTGGGTTTCGCCAATTTTTACAGGCGGTTTATCCAGGATTTCTCTCTCATTGTTTCCCCTCTCACTGCTCTAACCAGTCCCAAAGAAATATTTCGGTGGAACCACCAGGCTCAGCAAGCCTTTGATACTCTCAAAACCGCATTTACCACTGCTCCTGTGCTCCAACACCCTAATCCCGCTTTACCATATATTGTGGAGGCCGACGCTTCGGATGTGGCTCTAGGAGCCATTCTCTCACAACAATGTCCGGACGCCAGTGGTTTGCATCCTGTTGCTTACCATTCAAGAAAACTCACTTCATATGAAAAGAATTATACCATCACCGAGAAGGAATTACTGGCGGTCCGCGACGCCTTCTTGGTATGGCGACATCATCTTTTAGGTACCTCTGATCCGGTTCAAGTATATACTGATCATAGGAACCTATTGGCACTCCAATCAGTGAAATGCACTACGGCTCGGCATGCCCGCTGGCATGAGTTCTTCTCGATGTTTAACTTCAATATAACTTACCGTCCTGGTTCACTGCATTCCAAAGCGGATGCCTTGTCTCGTATATACGGAGGCCCTGGCACAACCCACCATAAAGGGGAATTAGTGTTACCCCATCAGGTGGTTTGTGGCTGTACTCTAGGTGCGTCTCTCAAGGATCAGGTACAAGATTGGCTAAAAACCGACCCTTCTGAGGTGGTTCAACATGGCCTAAAGGTATACCATTCACTCCCCTACAGACAGGGTAAAATATACCTGCCAAATCGTGACACTAGGCTTACCGCAATGAAATGGTGTCATGACTCAGCAGCAGCCGCACACCCAGGTATCAGAAAAACGATGGATCTCCTGAAACGATGGTGCTGGTGGCCTTCAATGGAGAAGGACGTTACTGAGTACCTTTCCACTTGTGCAGTATGTGCACAGTGCAAGGCATCCCATGGCAAACCCGTTGGATTACTGCACCCTCTGCCTGTTCCGGATCAACCTTGGACGATGATATCTATGGATTTCGTCGTCGAACTGCCTATGGTGGACGGTTACGACACCATATGGGTAGTAATAGATTACTTTACCAAGTTGGCCTTATTCGTTCCCTGTCGGGGTATCCCTTCGGCTCCCAAATTAGCAGACCTATTCTTGGGGACTGTTTTTAGGTCTTTTGGGCTGCCTTCTATCATAGTCACGGATCGGGGGTCGCAATTCACCTCACGCTTTTGGAGGGCATTGACTACTGCCTTGGGTGTCAACGCGAGGTGTTCTAGCGCTTATCACCCCCAAACTGACGGTCAGACCGAACGTCTAAATTCGACCATGGAACAGTACTTACGTTGCCTCACCTTGCAACTCCAGGGCACTTGGGTGTCGGTGTTGGCACTGGCAGAGTTTGCCTACAACAATTCTCTGCACACCGCAACAGGGGTCTCCCCTTTTTTCGCCTTGTATGGGAGGCACCCTCGTTCCTTGCCCTTGAGTCCTGAGCTTCCCCTACATGCTCCTGCCGCTCTTGCCTGCGTTAAGGATTTGTCTGCACTACACTTCTCAATAAGGGAACATCTGCTGAAGGCTCAGGAGCGAACCAAGGCAGGTGCCGATCGTCACCGTCTACCAGCCCCAATATACCACTCAGGCATGATGGTATGGTTGTCTACTCACAACCTCCGATTACCGGGTCGCAAAGCACTTCTTCCGCGTTTTGTGGGCCCCTACAGGATCAAGGAGGTCGTCAACCCCGTGGCGGTTCGTCTTGCACTCCCCTCCTCATGGAAGACCCATCCTGTATTCCATGTTTCCTTGGTAAAACCCTGTCACCCTGCGACCCGACTGTCGTCGCGTCCCCCTCCTGTACAGGTGCAGGGCTCTGATGAATATGAGGTGGCTGGTATCTTGGACACTAAAGTTCGGAGGGGCAAACGCCTTTATCTCGTGGATTGGAAAGGCTATGGTCCCGAGGAGCGTACGTGGGAACCCTTTGATCACATTCATGCCCCAGTTCTTCTGTCGCAGTTTTGGTCCTCCCGGAGGGGGAAGCCATCTTTGGGGGAGGAATCTGTCAAGCTTCCCTCACGCTTCATGGCAGCCCGGGCTTTACCCTATAAACACCGTAATCCAGGCGTCCCTGTGTATAGTAAACAAAGAATTCCACGTTCTCATCCAGGCGTCTGGAAGTTGGCATGGCAACGCTGGCAGCCTGTTTTCCGTCACGTGACACGTTCGACTCGAGCGTGGTTGCCGGTTCATGTGACTTAAGCACCTCCCATTGTTGTTTCGGTGCTTCTGAATTTCGTTGCGAACAGTTAGCGCTATTCTGCCTCGGTCCCTTGAAATTCCTTGCTTCCTGTTTTCTCGTTTTTGCTCCTGTTCCTACCCGTCCTTATCCTACCCTCCTACCTTCCCTTATCCAGCTTGCTCACGGAGTGTCTCCGGACACGTTTTGCCTTCTCTGCTGCCTGCCTCCTGCCGACTACGGAACTCCAAACGGACTGCTTTTGGACACGTTTTGCCTTCTCTGCTGCCCGCCTCCTGCCGACTACGGAACTCCAAACGGACTGCTTTTGGACACATTTTGCCTTCTCTGCTGCCCGCCTCCTGCCGACTACGGAACACATACGGATTGCCTTTGAACTTCCTGTTAGGATTCACAAAACCAATCAGTGACTTTTGGGTTTTTGGCACACGGACTAGAGACTTCAAATTGGTGTGCCATAAGTCTAGAGGCGTCCTCGTGCCGTCGGGAATAGCCAGTTGGGGTTTTCAGCATAACTGGAATTACATGGACATTTCTTTCCTGCACATCTTTTCTCTACGCCATCCAGACAGGAAACTATTGCTGGTTATTTCCGCATCTTGTGTGTATCAGGTCAGTGGTTACTTGAATTACTGTGTGGTTACGCTTGTTTACCAATCAGTCTTGTTGTCTTGTGATGGTAACCGTCTGTTGATATATTTATTATTTGTAACAGCGGAACCGCAGTATCCCGTGTTCCAGGCCTGCGCCTCCTGTGTCTCGTCTTGCATCCTATCTTGCAAGGTTTAACCAATACAGGGAAGACCTCCTAGGCTACACGACGGGGCTAGTCTCGGCTGGATATAACAGCAGGAAGTGCGAAGACTTGCAGAGAAATTCCAGAAACTGAAATGAACCTTTAGAAATTCTTTGAAGACATCAATATTGCATCAGCATTATGCTTAAATGTCAGTCCCTGATTTCAAATTGGAAGAGGGAGCAATATCCAGATTAATTTTGTGGAGAATATTTGTTTTAATTGATAAAAGACATGATACCTGTTGGCAGTAACACAAACAGTCTTGTGGTTGCTATTTTTGTGTTCATACTTCAATCCTACCCTGCCCTTATTAGGAGAGATGCTAATATTCACACATTTTTACATGATACCTAAAATGGTCCAGTGATAAGGAGACTCTTGACAGCAATAATTGAACAGATTGTGCAATTACAGATGTAAAATGGAATACTTGAAATAAAAATGATTCGAGAAGAAGATAATGTGATTATAAAAAGAGCATGTGTCCAAAAAGTATTAGGATGACACACTAAATGTTTTTCCAGACTCCTATGCCTGATATATATATATATATATATATATATATATATATGTATTGTTTTTATCTTTCTGTATCTTACATTTCTGAAAATCAATTTCCCTACCAATCAAATTGAAAAAAAGATTGTCTATGATTCTTCCAAGTGCGTGTACAAATGATGATAATTTCATTAATCTTTATGAGCATGTTAAGTAACATAAGAGAGATGCAGAAGAGGATAGTCAGGGGATAAATACCTACCTTGATAATGCAGCTCACCTGTGGAATAATATGTAGTATCAGCACATGAAAAAGGTGGTGGAGAGAGCATCTGATGAGAATTGTTATGTCTGCTCTCCCGTCCCCTATGCCATGAATACTGTCAAAACCTTCATTTCAAAAGAGATGCCGTCGCAAGATACAAAGTGACTCAGTCATCTAGCAGCATGTACTACTAGAGGACAGTTCCAAGGAGGCTGGGCAACGTTGCAATGGAGATCAAGACAATTGTTTCCATGCCAGTATGATTATAACAAGACAACACAAATGGAGAGAGAACTGAGGTGGACCGACAAGATGCTTGTATATCCTGCTGCAGGCCAGCATGAGGTGATCGTTGAAGAAATGAAGAGAATTAACTGTTCTGACATGACAGAGAAGACTGGAATGCCTGTATGCTGGAAATGGTCACAGCTGCTGATCTATGGGCAAGCGCATACCAGTAAAGGATGGGAAGATGGAATGATGTCATGTGCAGCTAATCTACTAGGAAAGTAAGCAGTACAAGGAGTATAGAAGGTGAACGATGCATGCTTGAAATCCTGGTCTAAGAACTCTAAGCTACTGACATAGGTGGAGGATGAACCTGGGCCAGTATCTGTAGTCCCATAAAAAAAAGCAACCATGTGCTTAAAAAGCAAGGGAACAAAATATGTCGGACACATAAAGGGGTGTAAAAACACCATGGATGTTCCAGGAATGAGGAGAGGGACAATTGTCCTAATGGACCAATATTAGGCTTGCGGATCTAGAGCATATTTGAAATTACCCAGGAATTGGGGTGGAGTGTGCTCTCAGGTATACATCCATGTTCCAGCATTGGTGATCCCACAAAGTAACCTAAAGATTGAAGAGTGCCCAAAAGTAGATGACCATGTGAGAAGAAGAAGGTCACTAGAACTCCAGTGAAAGAAGAGATCGAATTATTTCTCAGCAAAATCAAAAGCAGCTTTTGGTGATATTCCTGATGAGCACAAATTGTTCAGTAAAACAGCATTGTTGTTCACATCTACGTTCATGCCTGGGGTTCAGACTGCTGTAAATGCCAAATGGTTACAGATCACCAGATGCGAGCTGCTGCAAACAATCAATGCCACTATAAAGGGATTTAACGCAATAAAAGAAGAATTGAGGTCCATAAGGCTGATGACCTTCCAGAACAGGTATGTCCTTGACATGATCACAGCCATGGAAGGAGCTGGTTGCGCCAAGTTCGGGCTATCATGTTGCACATTCACACCATCCCATGACAGAGAGAACGGGACATGGACAGAGGCCATATCAATGTTGACAGACCTGCACATAAAAATGGTGGACGAGACATCAGCCATTGAAGATGACAGTTGGTGTGCATTCCTGTTCTCGTGGATTCCTTACTGATTGGAAAACTTATTCAAGTTCCTTGGAGCTATTTTGGTGCTAATAATATTTGGATTCTCCACGATAAGGGTTATAATTGGACAGTGTGAGAAAACTGCCAAGAAAGCAGAACTGGACATTGGTATCATAAATTAAGTAAGCCAGAAAACCATGGAAGGAGGCGGAAAGTTGTGTGGCAGCAAAATAGCAAGCTCATGGAGCTGCGTGGCGAGGCTCTCTGGACCAAAGTCAAGACTGTAGCAGCCAAGATCAGCTATCTATTCTGGAAAGGGGCGAGGGTGTAGAGGATGAATCTTCTCTTGTTAAGGTACAAGAAATAAAACCAAGGATGCCAAGATGCAATTCATTTAGAGCATTTAAAACCTGCAAAATAGACCAGATCGTGGTCGCCTGTCACGTGAGCCAAGGATGGAAATAGAGTTTGAACTTTGAGTCCCAGACACGATAGCGATTGCCCTCACTCCTGAGCATTTCTAAAGGTGAGAATACTCTACAAGGCCAACTACAAAGACGATTCATGGCAGAAGGCGTGGCTGATGAGAGATGCTGGGCTACTTGGGTGGTGGGGTAGTTTCATGCCCTATCTCCTTGCACCTGGGTCTGGGCTTAAGTGCTGCTAAATGAAC
The DNA here is from genome assembly GCF_040938575.1 of Ambystoma mexicanum. Taxonomy (NCBI): domain Eukaryota; kingdom Metazoa; phylum Chordata; class Amphibia; order Caudata; family Ambystomatidae; genus Ambystoma; species Ambystoma mexicanum. The sequence continues at coordinate 383,105,542 of NC_090936.1, forward strand.
CGAATGTTGCAGACATGGCACAAGCGTGCCAACCAATTGCATTAGTCCATATAATTAAGGATGTTATAGTTTGGATACCAATGAGAAACTGTGTACCTAATATTCCTGAAATTACATGTTTTTAGAGGTAGGCATACGTTGTCCACCTGATAACGGACAGCCAATAACAATCGTAGCTCCTATAGAAAAGTATACTTCAATGTCTACCTTAACCAATCCCGACCCTTGATAGGTTTTTCACTATTTGCCACGTAGTTCAATGTCACTCTGATGATTTTCTCGTTTAAAATCATATTTTGTGTGGAGATCATTTGTTGTAATCTCCCTGTTTTAGATAATTGTTAATAAAATAGTACTTTGCCATCTTCCTAAGTTGGTCCCGTTATTTGGACTCAGAATTGTTTGGTGTTATCCCATCCATTCCATATGCACGTTCCTAAGGGCCATAACCATGATGCAGGGTGCAATGTCATATCAGCCAGAGTGTAATTTGGGACATGTAGTACTAGTGGACATTTCCACATAATGAGGTAGAATGCGTTGCAGAACAAAGCAAAAACCAGGGCAGTGTGTCAGCGGTACACATATACCACGTTAATCAGATTAACCAATATATATATTCTGGATTGCTTTTAATTTTTGCACAAATTAAATCCTTTCTTTCTTTCTTTCTTTCTTTCCTTCTTTCTTTCTTTCCTTCTTTCCTTCCTTCTTTCCTTCCTTCTTTCCTTCTTTCTTTCTTTCTTTCTTTCCTTCCTTCTTTCCTTCTTTTTTTCCTTCCTTCTTTCCTTCTTTCTTTCCTTCTTTCCTTCTTTCTTTCCTTCCTTCTTTCCTTCTTTCCTGTCTTCTTTCTTTCTTTCTTTCTTTCTTTCTTTCTTTCTTTCTTTCTTTCTTTCTTTCTTTCTTTCTTTCTTTCTTTCTTTCTTCAAACCCACCAACACAGACTTTATAGTGCCCAGTAGGGTGAAAGGGGAGGGAGGATGTGGAGGGATCTGAACCTTTGAAGCCTTGGAACATTCGGCAACGGTTAAGTACTGAAGGTAAAGTGGTCGCGGAAAGGTGCGTAAGGGATTGCTGTGACGTACATCATGCAGAAGTAAACATGGCATGACAAGGGTAAAGTGTCCATAGGTGCAGAGGGAAGCAAGGTAAGGAGCCCTGGTGGGGGCAGAGAAAGCACAGAGGGGCAGATAGTATGCCCTCTGAAACATTGGGGGGACTTAATGGAAGTGTTTCAGTGGCAAAGCAGAGGTTATAAAATAGGTCTTCAGTTGATTGCGGAACAGCAGGTAACTGCCCATCCCTCTGTTGCTGATTGACAGGTTGTTCTACGGGGAGGCACTCGATGCATTTAGTAATTTACCCCAAACTTTTCTTTTCCTGGGCCGGGCAGGCAAGTGGGAGAAGGGCAATCCTGACTATAGCCGTCTGGTGGGGCAGTGTTTGGAGATCTCCTGCTGGAGGTAGTCAGGGCGAGCTCCACAGTCAACCCAGCAGATAGTCCACAGGGTATTGAACGCAATTCTCTAGTCCGTGGGCAGTCAGAGCAAGAGGCAAGCGCACAGGTGCTGTGGTTCCAGGGCTCTGGGCCCAGGATCAGCCTAGGAACCTTGTTTTGGAGAAAACGGAGTTGGTGTAGAAGGCCCTTAGGAAGAGCCAGGTAAAGGCTGTTAAGTAATCCAGCGTTAGAGAACCAGGGCCCTGGCTACCTACGCTTTGCATGTTATGCTTAGGAACGGAAGAATAATCTTGCCATGACATATTCCAAATTCCAAGTTCATATACTCAACTGCGAATAATGACTTTGTATATTTACAGAATGGCCCAAAGAAATGTTATACAATTTGGGGAAGAACAGCACGTTTTCAAGAGTCCACATACAATACGCCCAGTGGTGTCTAGGTCCTTATTGTGCTTTCCATGCATCGTTACTGATTTCAGAAACATATTTCCCGATTGATCACATTTACTGGATACTTCTATTTGTATTTGGTGCACTGGGGAGCATGGTTGATCATCCGCAGTGATTGAGAAGCGTGCATTCTAAGTAATGTAGTCCTGTGATGCCCATGCACTTTGTGAAGGAGAAATCATTCTAAGATGTTTTTTGGGTACTTTGGGATATGATGGGACAAAATTGGAATGTTATCTGGGCATGAGCCTATCATACAAGGATGTATGTGAAAGGCATCCCAACATACAAGTGATACACCTGTTACGTAAGGCTGGACCTGGGCAAAGGATGACTGCAGGTGGGTGTTCTTGGCTGCATCTAGGCATCTGATGATGCACTGGTTATATGACAGCAGTACCATACCATATAAGATTGCACCTAGTGTATGATGTCAACAATGTTGCATGTGAGGCTGTCCTGGGGCATATAGCGGCATATGAGATTGCAAGTGGCATTACATAAAGCCAGGCCTAATGGCTTTGTCAGTGATTGTTAGTCTCTGTTTCTGGAGCTTAAATGTGCATACTACTTCTTGGGAATTTATAAATCTGGAATTCTGGCATTGAGGAGGGATGGGAATCGATTCAAGCCCTAGCAGCATCCTTTGCTCACATCCATTGGTGGAACTGAAACTGTGTTCAAAGTCAACAATATATCAGTCTTTCACTTTTTCTACATGCACCAAATCGGTTCTCATGAATCAATAACTTATCAATATATCGTTTCCAATTGAGCAAACATCACAAACTTTGACATAGGGATCGGTGCAGGGGCTTTGTCAACAACAATTATTATAATTTCCATACTTAAGTGACAACCATGTTCTAAAGGTAGAAGTTTGCAATTTTGCACAATTTTCCTGTGAATTGTTAGCGTGGTGAGATTACGGATACACATGGGTAAACAAGGGAGATTATCTAGAAAAGAGTTGCCTTTGATCATTGAAATGCTCTGGATAAAGTAATATCTTAATTTGACAACTTTTTGGGATAAGAGAACAGGGAGGAGTAATCCAAAAAAGTGTTCTGGTCCAAAAAAAAGTATTCTGGTCCTACTAACAGTGTCTGTCAGCAACTATCTCCTCTAGTGTTTTTGATGACTATCTTGGCATTATATTAAACAACTGGAGGAACATAAACACATACCCTTATTATTAGAAAGTGTAACACAAATATCTGCAATCAATAACTTTCAGTCATGGGATCAAAGCAAGCACTAAAGGGAAACAGGGAATGCTTTCTCGCTTATGGACCAGGTATACTGCGATAGGAAACCAGCAAACATTTCCTCACGGCTCCAAAAACCTAACAGCAACAAAAATCAGGTCTAATGCTGAGCCCAGTGACTAGACCTGGACATACAAGTGGGACGTGAAACCACCTTGATGGTGGCAGGCATACCGCCAAGGCAACAATATTATTCAAATGACAACCGAAGAGCACCAGCAGTAGGCATTGTTACCACCATAGGCATTGTTGTCGATACCACCACCTCCTTGCACAAGAAGAAAGGTACTGTCAGTGACTAATTCCCTTACCCCGATCGCTTACTCTATGGTGGGGTTTCAGCACTGGCAGTCCCCCAATTTAAATGCTCCGGGGAAGTTAATAAGTAGAAAAGGAAGCAGCAAGTAAACTAAAAACAATTAATGTCAATGCTTATGACAATATGTCTTGCTAGCATTGCATTTCATGCTTTTTGGTTTTGTCTGTTCCATTCCGGAAGTGGACCAGCTATATGGAAAACAGGTTTGCCCCTCCCTGGAAGGGATCAGCGCAGTCTGAGCTACTAGGCCATGTACTCTATGCAAGCAAACACAATCACAGTCTGGGCTAAGCCTTGTCAAGCTTCAACAGTGAGTTGATTCTGGAGCCCTAGGTACGGCGAGCTTGCGACCCATGTCTAGGCACGCCCCCATCACTTAGGGAGACTCACTCAGTACAATAAAAACGGATGGAAATAGAGGAGCCAACACTTCTATAATACTGGGTTTCCTCAGGGTTGAGTCTTGTTGGAAGAGACTCAAGCTGCACGTCACTGGTGAGGCCAGGTAAGGGCGAAACGCATCTGCGGGCACTTGTATTTCCGTTGAGCCTGACGGTGGCCCAGCAGTTATTGACGGATTACTCCTTTTGGAGGAAGACGCCATTGGCATGGTGTACAGTTGCTATTTGTGTGCACGAAGCACTCACCGCCAAGAGCAGTGCTCAACGTTCAGGCCTCAGGACTGAATATCGGCAGTGCTATTTACGAAACTAAGAAATTGCTCAAAATGTAGTGCATGTGCTATTAAAAAAGAGAATGTTGCTTTTACTAGTAGAATTTGAAGCATGGCCAAATATTGCCCACTGACGCTGTTGCCCAGATATGATTCAGGCGCTAATATTTCACTGTCTTCCTGTCACATTACGGCAAGAACATACTACTGCCTACTGAAACCTGAGGGCCTTAATTGGATATCAGCTCTTTCCTGTAACACTTTAAGGATCAATAAAATTAGCGAGGTATTAAAGTCAAATAAAATGTCCAAAGCATCATCTAGAATATAAGCACGGATTAATTTGAACCTTCTCAAAATCAAACATATTTAGTTGCAAGACCTTTAGTGCATGTCTAGTAAAAGTGTAATAACAAGTTGCTCACAAACTAGTAAGAAAAGTACTTTCTACCTTTGATGTACGGATACCCATGAATTGATCGAATCCAGAATGTCTGTTATTTGAACGAACATAACTTTCGGTTTTCTCTCGGTTGGACATTTCAGACAACCCGCTCCCCCCACCCACTTACTTACCTTCGATGGCACACTTCGCTGTGTGCCGCCGGCTCCACCATCCCTCTGCGACGCCCGTTCCCTTCACTTGCGTGCATGGAAACCGGCGCTGGCGGGTCCTTTTCTTTTTAAACTTTATTTTTTATTTTATTTTTTTATTTTATTTTGGTTGGTTAAAATTAGATAACCTTTCAAAACAAACATTTACATAAACAGATCAATAAATGTACAACTATATAATTTCTTTCTCGTTATACATTGATTTGATTAATCAAATACAGCAAAGAGTGAGACAAATTTACGAAATTCTCCACAGGAAGAGATATACTTGCATAGATGTAAGTCAATATTACCTGCAGTAAAATTCAATTGATTAGTTTTCAAAATCTCGAAAAGCCATAAATAAAGCAATCCACAATAGGTAGCTGTTAGTTCTCATTATTATAGTGAATCATCATACAAGAACGGTCAGCTGATTGCATTACCGATTCCAAAAACTGCATCGTGGCTATTCTTATTGAGATTTTAGTTGTTGCAAATAATTCGCACCACAATCCATTATCAGAGCGAGCTATGTAATGCAAGTGTGTTAATTTTTGTAAGATTGTTTCTCTTTGTTTCTTTAGTGAGCCACAAACAATCAATAAATGTTTAAGAGTCTCTTCCATTCCGACAATTTTGCAGAATCGACAATACGCGACTTCTGATTTTATTATACCTCTCCTTAATAAAATCTGATTCGTTGGCCAGAGATTCATACGGAATCTTAAAATTTGAGTTCGAAGTTTAAATGAAGGACATTTCAAAAGATAATCGGCTGTCTGTCGAAATTTTTTATGACCAAATAGAGTTCTATCGAAATCTTTTAATCCCAGGCATTTTTGTTGTGTGTATTGCCAATCATATTGATGCAGTTTTAGTTTGGCTCTGTTCGGATTATTTAGCAATAAGTCTATTGAGATGTTTGCCATATTCAGATCATCAAAAACTGCGGTTCTCCATTTTTTCGGAAACAGATGTTCAGAGCGAAGTAAATAATCCGCCAATGTCGCCAGCACATTTTTTGCCGACAGACCCAAAAGACATTTCCGAAGGAGACTGCACCTTTTCCATACTACTTGTATGTGTAGCGAGAGATTACCTAATTCAAACCGTAACAGGGCATTAGGAGTGGAATTAGGAAGATTAAGTACTTTCTTCCAGAATTGAGCTTCAATTCTGTCCCAGTATAATCGGTTTTGGGGAATCCAAGTTTCAGCCCCATAGGCAATTACAGGAATTACCTTCTGTAAATAAAATGTTATAACATGGCTACACGAGAATTTGCCAAACTTGGCTAAGAGTATTTTAGCCTGTGAGGTCAGCGATGGAAGCTTTCCAGATATACTGTTTTGCTGGGGCTCATTCAGGACTGAATTGCTAAACATAATGCCAAGATATTTATATTCATTTATTAGAGTTAATTTCTGCTCTTGTAATAGCCATTCATTATGTTTCCAATGTTTCAAGTTGGTATTTTTCAATTCCATTACTTGGGTTTTTTCCAAATTAAGTATTAGGTTGTTTTTGGTAACATAAGATCCCAGCTGATTGAGCAACAACTGCAATCCGATTGGCGTTTGCGAAATTAGAACCAAATCGTCGGCATACAAGAGCCAGGCAACAACCTGATTACCAAGCTTTGGTGCATCATTAATTACTTTTAAAAATTCGACACCCAAATCAAAAATAAACAAATTGAATAGTGTTGACGCAAGAATGCAGCCTTGTTTAAGGCCGCGTCTTGTATGAATAGTTTCTGATAATAGTCCATTTAAGTTAAGTTTGACCTGCATTGAGGTATTAGTGTGTAGTAGCCCTATTAGCGAGATGAGAGAAGGCGGACAGCCATAATTCGTTAGTTTATTGAGTATTAATTGTCGATCAACAGAGTCAAATGCGACTCGGAAATCAACAAAAGCAAGGTAAAGAGGTTGTTGTTTGACTGCATAAGCTGTTTTAATAGCATTAAGTATAGTTATGTTAATAGCAGTACCTAAGCCCGCAACAAATCCTGTCTGAAAGGGATCACGACAATTTTCTTTGGAGGACCAAATATTTAGGTCTCTTAAAATAATTCTAGCAAAGATTTTCCCAGGAGCATCAAGAAGTGCTATAGGACGATAGCTCGCTGGGTCCGTACGGTTCCCTTTTTTGTAAATAGGGACTACCACAGCTCTACACCAAGAAGAAGGAATACATTGCTTTGCTTGGATAGAGGAAAACAAAGAGTATAAAATACTGGCCCACAGTTCCGGATTTGATTTCAGAGTGTAATTCGACAGGCTATCTGGCCCTGGGGCTCTAGATGAACTTGCTCTATTGATATAGAGCAATATATCATCTCGGTCGAATTTAAGAGAAAACCTAAGGTTAGCCGATCTCAATGTTGTATCATGACAGTTATTTGGTGGTAGAGCATACATATTTGAGAAATATTCGACCCAACACTTTTCAGGTACATCATTACTTTGAGATGAAAGTTGGGATGACACTGTACCTGCATTAATTAACTTCCAGATCTGAGAGGTATTTTTCATTTGTACTACCTGAAGCCATTGCTCACCATCTTTTTGATACATCTTAGCTTTATACGCCCGAATCCAATTTTTATAGTCAGTCTTTATCTTTCTTAAAGCTAAGTCACGATATTTCGCCAACAGAAGCAATGACTGTCTTTTCTGTTTCCTAAATAGGGACTTTCTATTTCTGACCAATTGATCGAATACATGAGTAGGGCGCATAGTACTAGATAGTTTATGACAAGATGTATTAGCAGTGGCAAACATATGTATTTTATCGTGATATTCTAATAAATCATGTGCTGCATCTGAAGGAAAGCACTGTTCTCTCATAAAATCTTTGTCTAACGCTTCCAAGGCAGAATGCGTCCAGCGTAATCTAGTGAGCTGTGAATTGACATTCAAATTTTTTATCTGATGTTGACATTGCTGTTTCCTGCTACGACCATGAAGCCTAATTTCAAACGTCAGCATCAGATGATCACTATCTACAGTAGGCATAATGTCAAATTTTGGGATCTGATCAAATAACAATCGATCTACATAAACATAATCAATAGTTGCTTTGTGTGACCCGCTTAACCAAGTATGGGAGGCTGGAATATCAGTTTTGTAAGCACCATTTAACATTAGCAAGTCCCAGGTTTTAACAAAGCATGACCACTGAGTGACCCGTTCCGACTTTCCTTTTTTATTTGGAGAGAAAAGATGAATATTTAAATCTCCAGCAAGAATAACATGTGCAATATTAGAAGAGCCTACAATGTTCTCCATAATTATATTAAGATCCTTTATGAAAGTAGAGGTTAGTATAGCTACGGGATTCCAATAGAGATTGATGATCGCTATTTTTACATTCCCAATTGAGATTATAGACCATTGCATAGAGGAATTCGGAGAGGGACAGTCAGCTTCATTGATTATAGTAGTGAGATCAGATATTATTGCCAAACCAGACATTGGTCTACCTTTCTGACCTTTAAACGCAGGGACTAAATGAATGTGATGGTTGTCCCAAGACGGTGAAGTCATTAACCAGGTCTCTTGTAGAAGCACTACATCAAATTCTTTCAATTTACAATTTACGTCATTCAATAAGTGCTTGTAACCTCTAGTGTTCCAGCTTAGGATTCTAATTTTCTGTGTCAAGGGACACAGTTCGTCATAAGCTAGTTATGCATCCTTGCAACAACAACAACTACTAGCCTTAGCTACAGAAACCGTACTTTCTTTAGGAGTGATGGCGGGAATTTGTCCCCCAGCCACCGCTCTTCCTAGGTGTTGCGTGTCTTCCATTGAAGGACTTTCACCCTGGGTAGGAATTAATTTAAATCCTAACTCAAAGAGCTCCAATCTTGCGGACCATATAATATTAAAAATTGCACGTGATTTGATCCAAAGACAGGAGACAGTTAAATCATTTTCATCAGGAAATTCTATCCAATCAATATCTCCTGAGGCCAGACACTCCAACATTGGGATATCCGAGAATATTTCCATAATACTTCGCCTATTCATAGTACATTTTGCAAAGGATCCTCCTCGACAACTAAGGAATACTGAATATAATTGGGGCAATTTCTTCTGATTACCAGTCCCCAAGGACATAGGGGTCACTTTTCCTGTATGTAATGCTTCTAAAATAGTATTTGATTTATCATTTGCTTCTGGCAGTTTGAATGTAACATTCCTAGAGTTCACTCTCTGATCTGCAATTTTTGAAGAATCGTAACTAAGGTTACAATTAGATAATTTCATAGCAGATTTAACTGTCTTTTGCTCTAAGGTTAGGGCCACCAAACCGTCCTTAATCGAGGATAGAATATCAGTTTGGATATTTGTCTGTACTACCGGTATAACTGGTGTGACAGGCATGCTTTTAGTAAATTTCGCATATACTTCATCTTGAGACAACAGACTGATTGGATCCGTAATAAGATCAGCACTTTTAATCAAAGTTTTGGGCATAACGGAGGACAGCGGATGAGATATAACTGGATTTGATTGAAATTGACTCATATAGTCTTCTACTGCTTTCTTAATTTCTGCGTGGTTAGATGGATGAACAGATTGATCACAGTTATTTCCAGAAACCAGCTTGGATGGTGCTGTTACCCGCACTTCGACAGGCGAGGTCTCGCACTCACTTTCACAAGTCTCTACCACCTGCAGTAACTCATCTAATGGTGAGTGGTTTAAATTTATCTGCGGGTGGTTCATCCCATCTTTTATATTTTTTTTCTTTTCTTGTACTAGATTGGTGTATTTTTTGGTTATAGCATTAGATACCAATCTCAAACCACTAACTGGCTTTGGGAGCGATTTTATAAACTGTTTAGTGTGAGCAGTAGATGGAACTCTCTTATTTTTTTGATTTTTTGTTTTCTTAATAGATCTAATAGATTCAGATCCGTGTTTCTTATTATTTTTATCAAAAATCATATATGCTTCTTTCTGTACCGGCGCATTTCCTACTATACAAGATGTCTTTAACGGAGAAACCGTGGGTAGTTCAACTGATGGTTCCAATGGTATTGAGGGTACTGTGATAGGGATTTCAGCAGAAATTTCACGAATTATTCCCTCTATAAAAGGGACAACAACCTTGGAGCATGATTTGGACTTATTAGTTGTGCAACGAGTGCATTGTGATCCAATCTGATCAATAGTCACTTTCAATAGGGTTACAGTTTCCAGTATTTGACTTAAAGATGTCAAAGCAACTTTGTCATCAAGCACTTGCCTCTGGGCCAGGGAATCAACTATCGATTTTTGCCATATAACGGTATTTTTAAGATTATCAGTAATAATGTTTACCTTTGAGTCAAGCACTTCGAACAGTTTAGCAAGAGATGTAATTGCAATGTTCATCACCTCCAGCATTATAATTGGGGATTTTTCTAAAAGTGGCTCTCTGGTTGTAATATGATTCACTCGATCAGGTCTTCGTGGTGTTGGGGGAATAAATGAAATGGAGGTTTCAGAATCAGAAATACTTTCATTCTGAAATAATATAGGAGATTTGGAGAGATCATGATTATTATCCCCAGCCGAGAAGCAAGAAGCCGATGAATGAAGATCAATAATAGCATCATCCACAACATCAACAGTAACTTTAGACTTTTTTACTAAGCTCATAACATTGCCTGTACGGGCATTCTGTAATATCATAGTGTCTGACAGTGAAATATTACAGGGCTGTTCACAGCCTTTGTTAATAGCATTTGTATCCAATATGGTTGGCGAACTCATTAAATGTTGTTTTTTAGCCAAGGACTCTTGATTAACAGAAATCGGTTGGGCCTCCACATTTGATACACTTAGGTTTGTTAATTCTGGCATCTTTGCTAACGAACGACTAGCATGCAATACTCCAAACCCAAAATCTCGGATATCGCCAGCCGGTGTAGTAGGGCGAGTACGCTTTCTTCCAGCTCGTTTGTCCGACTGAGGGCCCTTTAAAAAAGGGCGAGTTAATTTTGGGGCTGCCACAGGAGTAGTTCTCTTTGAACAATCTGAATACACACGTAAACGTGAGGGGCATGGCATATCCGTGCACAAGTTATAGATTGTACTTCTTTTGTCCACCATAATAAAATATAAGGAGGAAATATACTGACCACGTATACCTGATAAGTTATTACAAAAAGGAGAGGTTGTGGTTTTAAAATAGGAGTTAAATTACACCTGAAAAGGTCCAATACTAATGACTTCACAATTGGAGAATAGAGCCCCCCCACTGGCTTTCACGGGTGCGTACGCGCAGTTCGTGCACGAGCCAGCTTATATAGGCATGCCCACTGATAATAGAGTGCAATGACTAAACCACCCAAAATAGATGGTTAAGTAGCGTGTTACTATTTAAAGTCAATTTCTAAGCTTCTTCTGAGTGTCTAAACCCCAAAAATCCACGTACCACACGCCGCGACAAACACGCCTGCGTGGGTTAAAACTCACAGCCCTCTTATAATATCGTATTAAGTGTGTAGTATTGTGATTTGCTTCTTTACCTCTTCACCGCCCAACAGCCCAACAGAAATACAGCGCCCTTTTCGCTGCCGGGCTTATCGCCGCAAGGGTGCTTCACGGGTGTTTAAATCGTCCGTGTGGGTCACGTGATTCGTCACGTGTTGTCCTCGAGCCCAGCCTCCTCCAGGAAGCAACACGGAAAATTAGAATCCAGCAAGAGCAGAATCCTGGCTCGCAGTGCTGGTTTAGGAGAATAGGCAGTTTTTAAAATAATCGCAGCAATGAACACTCCAACAGCAACACCCCGCTCGGGCGCTTCACGGGTGTTTAAATCGTCCGTGTGGGTCACGTGATTCGTCACGTGTTGTCCTCGAGCCCAGCCTCCTCCAGGAAGCAACACGGAAAATTAGAATCCAGCAAGAGCAGAATCCTGGCTCGCAGTGCTGGTTTAGGAGAATAGGCAGTTTTTAAAATAATCGCAGCAATGAACACTCCAACAGCAACACCCCGCTCGGGCGCTTCACGGGTGTTTAAATCGTCCGTGTGGGTCACGTGATTCGTCACGTGTTGTCCTCGAGCCCAGCCTCCTCCAGGAAGCAACACGGAAAATTAGAATCCAGCAAGAGCAGAATCCTGGCTCGCAGTGCTGGTTTAGGAGAATAGGCAGTTTTTAAAATAATCGCAGCAATGAACACTCCAACAGCAACACTTTATTATGTGGGTCATGGGGGTCACCCCTGCAACCCCGATGAAATTACAGTGCTCCCCTTGTTCACTGTAATGTAACCGAATGGCAGATGTTTTCGAAATGTTCAGCTTCATGTCATTTTCGTACAGCCGAAATCCGAACATATGTACCATTCGGTTTTTTATTTTCTGTATTTTACATGGATACCTTGATGTATCATTAAATTGGGGTAATAGCAGTTAGTTCCCCCACGTGTGTACAAGGAATCCACCTCTTGAATACAATTCCAGAGTAGAATCCCGTTATTCCTATAGGGAAGGGGACAGGTGAGGGGGACGAGAGGGGCGGGCAAATGGGAGGGAATGGGTGGGGCCTAGCGGGAGATCTGGGGCTCCGGGTGTTTCCCGCATGGGAGAAGGGTTGCAAGTGGGCAGGGGCTGGGACTTCATTGCATGGAGTACAAAACTGAACCTGGGAAAAATAGGTTCCACAAGAGCTCCTGTAGTATTCAGTCCACTCCCGCTGAATTTCATTTTCGCGACAGGAGTCATGGTAAGCATATATAGATGGCAACTATTGGGAACCTGACCGGAGAGTACTTTATGATTGCTCATTGGAGGTAAAATAGATCAGATCCCGAGTGTGCTTGGTTGACGAGGCAGAGTGCGTCCAATGTCATGTGAGAGTCCACTCAGATCAAATGTTTTCTGGGCCGAAGGGTGAGGACCATGGGCCTCAAACCAGGATCATCCAAGTAACCGCATTCTGTTTCAATTAAGTCTGGTGCGTAAGGCCTTGGGAAGGCCTCGGAAAGGCTGCTGCAGTAGTTCCATTGGGAGAGGGCCAGGCTTGTGTCACCTCCACTTTATGCGTTGTGTTCATGGGGAGAGGATAAGCGTATGCAGATGAAAGTGTGATTTCTTGCAGGGGTCTCGAGCTTGCGGAGCAAAGTGGAAATGATCTTCAAAGTTGAGGCCCAATTCTTTTGCTAAAGAAACAAGAGTGGCAGAAGTAATCATACTAGCAGGGCACATGGGAACGAAGGAGGGACACAGGAGGCAAGGTACATTGGGCCTCAGTCGAACTTTGGCAGTGTGGGAAAAAAGTGGCAGTTATTTTGTTACCGCAACCATTTTTTTTGGCAGGAATAGAATTACCGCCATTTTCGTACACCACCAAAGGAAACTTTTTTTGCAGATTTACTACTGGCAGAATAACTGTGTGGTAAATCCTCCGATTTTTGCAGGAAATGGGGTGGATCCACCTCCAGTTTGTTCCTGAATGTAAATCCTCCACTTTACCTCCCAAAATTGGCAGACTTACTGCGTGGTAAATCAGCTGGCGGTAAATCTGCCAAAAATCCCCATGGAGTGCTATAAACTACAAAAGTAGGACATCAAATTCAGAATGAGGCCCATTATCTCTGTTTTGGAAGCATGAAGGCATAATATGTTATCAATCATTGAGTCATTGATATGTGAAAGGCTGTCAGAACACCAATTCCTGCTACACGTCCCCGCTTACCTGACAGGCTTACGGTAGTCAATATAGCTAGGGACAGCAATAAGCGCTTCTATTCCTCTAAAGGTTTGTTTCGAAGGCATTGGGGATTGCCATGGCGACAATGGCCACTGCTACGTCTGCAGTCACGTGTTGCTCCGTCTTCACGGTCACGTGACTCCCGCGTTGTGGTCACGCAATCTTAAGTCCGGCCAGTCCGCTGTTTCGGTGCTTCTGATTGTTTTCTTTGGAATTCTACAGTGGCGCTTGCTATTTTGATCTTGTCTCTTCTCGACCTCTGGCCTGTTTTTCGGATTTTGCTCTTGTCTTGCCCTCGGTACTTCTGCTTCGGACTTCAGCTAGGAACCCCTGCTACGACCCGGATTTCCTTTTGACTTCGATTCTTGCCTCATACTTTGTCTTGTCTGGTTACCTGATTCTGACCCGGAACGTTTGGATTCCTTCTTCCTAGGCGTACTCGTGCCGGCGGGAATAGGTTACGCGTGCTGGACTAGAGACTGCCTGTAGCACGTCTGGGACTATTCTCTAGGCGTACGCGTGCCGGCGGGTATAGGAGTCGAGTGCTGGACTAGAGACTGCCTGTAGCACTCCTGGGATTATTCACTAGGCGTACGCGTGCCGGCGGGAATAGGTCTTGCATCGGACTGAGGATTCCTTCAACTCCGTGAGACTGGGCTCTCTCTTCTTGGATCCTGGGAGATCACCATCATCCTATCTTCATCGTTGTTTCCCGTCTCCCGGATATACAAGTAAGAGTCCTTATTTCCTGCTCATTTTCCGTTATTGGTTCTTTGCCTTTCCTTGTCTTATTTAGTTCCTGTCTCTATTAAGTACCGTACCTCACCCTGTTGACAATCACTGAGTGTTCAGTCTGTCTTGTGGAATTACCAGTTATCGGCAAGACTTGCAGTCATCAGGAGTTCCAGAGGGTCCTGTTCATTCTTTGAACATCTTTCAACCAATTGACCGCTCAGACTGTTTTTATATACAACTGAGTGTTACATTGGTAGGAAGAATATACCACTGCACTACGGGTTCAACAGCGTCTCTTCGATCACCAGGCGCTTCACCCTGTTGAGGCTCAGATCTCTGACAAAGACTGGACAAGATTTGGACCTCCTATCCTCGAGGCAATTATGGTATTATTGGTTTAGGTTTGAAAAGAGAAGGAGAATAAAACAATGGGGTTAGCAATTGATTTGGGGAGGCATTGAAGAGCAAAAGAAAGGGAACACATCCATGGAGAACTTTACAATGTAAGGCACTTGTGGGAGAAAGGAAGGGGTTGAATCTGACTTGCAATTGTCTGCCTTGAAGAAAGGATGAAGCCCAGTTTGTAGATGCTGAAAGACCCTTTCAGGTGGGTAGGTAGAGCTTCAAGATTCACTGTGTTGACTGTGGCTGACATATCTAGGAGAATTGGACTGGATAGAATATTGTTACTGAGTCAATGTCGGAGTTTGTTACCCATGTATTTATTTATTTATTTATTGGTTATTTATAAGGCGCTTATACAACACAAAAGTGTTTTGAAGCACCATGGGAGGGACGAGGCAGTCTCTCTAGCCAGTCAAAAACTGGAATGATCATTTTGAAGCAGGTAGTTAGACCCACTTTAGCTAAGCAATTATTGAGCGTCCATTTTCCACAGAATTGCATCCAAAAGTGTATGTTCACTGCAGGGGAACAGTTGCTCAGGTGGAGGGGTCATTAGAAGGTTTAAAATAGGGAAGATGTGCACCCTATTTAAGACATAAAGAAAGAAGCCAGAGCTGAAGGTCCTGTTGACCGCTGCAGCCAACAACGGGTCCAGTGTACCGATTTTATCTTTAATAGTAATTCCTGAAAAGGGGAAGGCTTGCTCCAACGAGGACTTAATTTTAGGACTGTTTTGATCATTTCAGGTGGATTTTCCTGCCTGTAGGTAGCATAGGTGGCGTTTGAGAAGGGGTTTTGTCTACAAGTGAGGAGGAATGCTGGTGGGTTGCAATGTTGGATTGAACTGACATGGTCCTTTCAGGTGGATCGGTTGTCAGCGTGCTCTTCAGATCAAGTGAGATAGGGGATGCTTTCTGGGTGATGTGTCACTTCTTTGCAAATCTTGAAACTTCTGTGAACATATTGGGGACTGGATGATTCAGTGATGCAGGACATTTTTTTCTTCAGGTTTATGGTGGTGTGGTAGCCTCTCAGGTGTCTTAAATAATCTTCCTACTCACTAGTTTTCTGCCAACAACTTTCCATTGCCCTGTATTTACCTTTTCACGAGGGCCAGCTCATTTATGGGGTGGTTTCCCTTTCTTGCTGATGGTGGGGCGATGTAGGGTTCCGGTGGGCTCATCATGCAAGCTGGTAATTAGCCCATCTGGTGGTCCATTGGTGAAGCAAGTGCCTTTCAAGAAAAGTGGCTACTGAGACTTGTTTCATGAGTCTCCCCAGTAGAAGCTATGTGTCCGAACCCGGTGATGTGGCAGGGAATGCTCCCGACCTGGCCAGTCTTGAAAGAATTAAATAACGGTCAGACCAGGGAAAAAGATTACAAGAAAGTTAGTGATGGAAATGTTTCAGGAATAGAAAGCATCCAGGGTCTGATCAACATCATGAGGATCTTGTTGGAGATTGACTGCAGATTTGCCTTGTAGTCCAACAATTCTTTGGCAAAATGGATGGCGTCCCCAGACGGCTTATATATGGTGATAGTGATGAGGCAAGTGTTGGTGTTTAGTGCACATTTGCACACCAGACTTTCAAAGGATGAAGTGGCCATCATGAGAATCCTGGTGTCATGGGAAGGGGAGAAGATGTTGACCCACCCACCAGCTTTTTTCAGTCTATTTCTAACATGGAGTGTGTTTCCTGCATGTGGTAAAGACTCATCTAAATTGGGGGAACCCGTTTTAATTCCTGGACCCCTGCTTTGTGGAATGTACTTCCCAAACATCTTGCTGACAGTAATTCGACTGGTCTTTTAAAAAAAAACATTAGAAAGAAGACGTTCCTTTTTGATAGAGAACTTGTTTAAATGACAAAAAAAGTATCTTATTTGACTCACCCCTTTCTGTGCCTGTTTTTTTTTGTTTACCCTTTCATTGTCTTCTGTGTTTCCCTTTGTGAGTGCTAACTGTGACCTACTAGTTAGTGGCGCTATAGAAATGAGCAGATAGATAGATAGATAGATAGATAGATAGATAGATAGATAGATAGATAGATAGATAGATAGATAGATAGATAGATAGATATTTGAAGGTATTGTTGTCCATCACCTGGGAACCAAATGTCTATAACACCTAAGAAGCCAATGTCTAAAGCGTCCAGGCAATTGTGAATGCCTTCAGCATGTTTATTACCCAACTTGGCTCTTAAGGTGCCCAGGTTGAAATAGGTGCTGGAGTGATGGCTTTTTTAGGAGAAAGACTGGTTGCCCTACCTGTGTGGGAGCAGGTACTGCAGCCTAGGCTCAAAAGTCTAATTTCCTAGAAAACTGGTGAAGCAATAATGTATTATTAGTTTGAGGGGATGATTGGTCCAGAGAGCTAGGCGCCTGTCTACCTGTTGGTGGTCTGGACGGCAAGTGGAGAAAGGAGGGATGGGGGTGCGTTAAAAATAATGAGGTGCATAAGGTTCCTGTTCTTATAGGTATTTACAATGCAATTTATCAGTGAGGGGGAATCATTCCAAATAGTCCATCTAGTGCATCCATTGATCTCCATATACTCTGAGGTGGAGTGTTTTGAGAACATGTGGGTCTGACATGCAAACGGATCATGTGTGAACATGAGAATGTCAGTTACAGTTTCTCTGGACATGAAGGAGATAAAAGTATCCGCGACAGGCATCCCGCTGGTGCATTTCGGAGTTTGGTTTTTCATTGATTTCATAGAAGGTTTAGAGGTGCAATTTGAAGGGCAACACAATCATGAAACAGTTAGCGAACATTGGGGAGATGATTCCAGATATATAGGGGGTTAAACAGCTACAACTATGAGTGGGACGGAGCCAATTGCAGGCATCTCTCCTGGCACTGGTGCCTGCTAATTACTGACAGAGCCAGCAAGAAACAGTTCTCCAGGGAATGGCCCTAGCATATGACTGGCAATAGCAGTAGAGTGCACTAAGTTGCAGGTAGAGGTAGATGTTACTACTAGGACTGCAGATATGTGGAGCCTCTACTCCACAACACTTAGGCCATCACAGCCCCCCTCGTTCCACCTGACTTGCTAGACCAGAGGTCTTCAAACTGTGGGGTGCGCCCCCCAGGGGTGGGGGGGGCGCTAGAGCAAAGCATGAAAAGTAACAAAAAAAACATTTTTTTTTTTTAGATAGGAGGAAATGGGAAGGGGCAGCTCAAATGGTCAGACTGGGCCATAAAACGGTCTTAGGCACCAATTAAAATATGGCCAGCAGTTGCAAATGGATATTCAGTGTTTAGTCACAGACTGTTTGAATAGTACCCAAGGCCAAGGGGTTGTTTTTTGTTCAAATGTAAACAAATGGTGATATTTAAAGAATATTTATTCAGCAACAATGGTCAAAACTACTAGCTGCATAGTGAAGTAACTCCTCAAACTGGCCCACATTGGCCAAAAAAGTGGCCCATTTTTACTGGCCTACACTAACATTTTGCATTTTTGGTACGGTCATCGCCCTATTGCCCTACAGGCCAGTCCAAGCCTGCCAGCTCATCCATAATGGGTGAGGGGGCGTACACCCACTGGCCACCTCACCCATTATGGAGGAGCCAAGGAGCCAGCCCAGTGAAACACTGAGCACTCCCTCAGCTGCTTTTTCCAGCTGAGGGAGTGCTCCTGGGCTGGCTGAACTGTCAAAGGGAAACTCTGTTTGCCTTTGACAGTTCATTTCCCCAGCCGCACATGATCACTGAGCCATGCAAGGCTGGGGGTGTTTTGCTTCGCCAGCCTTGCATAGCTCATTGGAAATGCTGGCTGGGGCACTGCATGTATGTATGTATGTGCGAGGGGGTGCTCTGGCGCCTCCACGCACATACTGGCAGAGCAACCTGGAGCGGGGCATTTTAGCAACCACGCGAGGTACGCTTATGGTGATTTTTTTTTTTTTTAAATGTTTATGGATGTGTGTATGCTTGTGTTATGGGACTGTGGTGGGAGCAGGATCGGCGGCAACACTGATAGTGGTGAGAGTAGGGTGGGGAGAGCCCAGGGTCTGTACTGGGAGTAGGGTGCGGTGACGGCACGCAAAAGTTCATAGCGATTTCTACATACTGTCCATCTGGCACTTTTGGGGGGGCCCGGCCTGGCCAAACTTTGCTGAGGGGGGGCCCAGGCCAAAAAAGTTTGAAGACCACTGTACTAGACGCTGTCCGGCCCTCTCCTCCTCTGTGCTCCTCTGTATCCTACCCCCTGCTGGATATCTGTTCTGTTACCTCGGAAACGTGCTCCGTTATGCATCTGCTCGGTTGTTAACTCTGAAAAGCTCTCAGTTCTGCATCTGTACTGTTGTATACCTCTGTAAAGTGCCCTGTTGCTTCTCAAAGCTACGTCCGTGCTCAATAAATACCATAATAATAATAATGAATAGGTAGTGGCAAAGCAAGCTGTAGCAGGGTAGCACTAAATGTTACAGCCTGGGCCAGGTAAGCGAAGTATGCACCAATGTTGCAGTGTTGTAAACCGTGACTACCCCCAAACGACATGTAGCGACAAAAGACTTACAATATTGGAATGGAGAAAGTTTAAAAGCAGGCATACTTGTTAAAGGTATAGCATTTGCTATGAAACCGTAAAACCAAATGTATAACAATATCAGGTTTGTAAATAGCACCAGTGCTGTGGCACTACAAAATGAGCCGGGGCTCCTCTAGGGGGCGTGGCCTAACGGCAGGGATCCTGTTGGCCCATCAGGCCACGCCCCCTTGACAAGCCCCAGCTCAATGGGCTACTGGCACCCCTGCCAGGCAGCCTTTTGTAGAGATCAGCACCCTCTCCCCATAGCAGTGAGGGTGCTTTCGTCTGCATTTATATTCTAAAGGCTTGCCTGGCAGGGGGCAGCTCGCCTATTCAGCCTTAATGGTGGCGCTGACCCCAGCCAGCTGGGGAGGGGCAACGTCACCATTAAGGCTGAAAGGGTGAGGCCCCTGGAAGCTGAGGCCATTTTCCTGAAGACTGAAAAACCTGCACATTCGCGGGAGTTTCAGAATTAGGAAAACAAGACCTCTGCTTCCAGCAGCCTCACGTTTTCTCCATAATGGTGGCGCCAGCTCTGGCATCTCTTGCTTAAAAAGATGCCTCGCAGGTGCGGCACCGCCGTTATGGCTAAAAGGCATTTTTTTATGAAGCCTGAAGCTCTCGCACACGAGCGAGAGCTTCAGGCTGTAGAACAAATGCCTGTTCGTGTAGTGGCTGGGGCTGCCAGGGGAGATTAGTAGGCCCCGGTAGGGCCCCGCCTCAAAACGAAATTTCGGAGCCTGCTGGGGCCCAGCCCCGGCAGGCCCCGGCCCACTTAAAGCCCTGAATAGCACTCTATGCCGGATTCCTCACACTTCTAAGCGCTGTAGTAATAGTGGTGATTGTTGACCAGTTTAATGGTACTCAATGTATCTACCTCAGTAGGGGGCCAGGAGGGGTGCTGGGGGGAGGGGTGCTAATTCGGCCCTGCTGGGATATAAACTTGTAAAGTACTGTCTGGGCCCGTGATGGAGCTGACCTTCAACCCCTGTTGACAGTACAGAATGCTAAATTCACATGGTCTTTTTTTTGTTATTATATTCAACGCACCACATGTGATTCAGATTATTACATTAAATATTAAATCTCCTAATCCTTCTAGTTTACATGTGATGCAAATGTCTTTGGATATTTCGTTAAAAGGGTTATGCTTTTGCTAGAGACAATTGGTTCTGAAAATACAACAAAAAACAGCTTCTTTCTAAATGTTGTGCAATTAAACGTGAACTCAAAAACGAAGCCTTTCAGCCCATATCTTCTAACCTCATTAAAGGCAGTAAGTGCTCTGGGTGAACAGTTCAGGAACGTTCCATGGCATGAGCCTGCGCAGTAGATTCCTATCTCTGGTGGAGCAATATATCATGCATTGCGCGGTGGCGTGCTTACACAGAGGAAGAAAAATGGCAGAGGAAGGCCCTCAGAGACGAGAGGCGGCCATCCCACTGCTGGGACCATATGTTTCATGTGATAAGGTCTTTTCATTTCTCAATGGAATGCAGAGCAATTCGCTCCTTCTCCCCTGTGCCCTATGGGCCCAACAAATCAGTCACTTTGTTGCCCCCCACCCATCCCCCTGCTTATCTCCCAAGGAGCGATGGATCCCGCTACAGAGAACATTAACTCCTGGGTGAGGATCTGCACAGAACGCTGTGGGGTGAGTAGCGTTGAGAGTGCAGCTACTACTACAGTGTGTGATGGTGGGGGAACATGTGATTGGGAGGGTGCAAGTGAGCACACAGTTTGCTTTTTTAACCTATTTACACAACAGATGTTTGCAGTTACAGGCACAGTGAGATGGTACGTTTTGTACCGAATCACATGATACCTTTGGTCACAAGCCAAAACTGGGATTAGAATCCAGGTGTCCAGGCGTTGATGTCAAAAACGTAGTGACTACACCGGATTCCATTGGGCTTTTACAAACTGATGCCTTCTAGAGTTTTAGAAAGTAGTACATTGATGCCTTCAAGTGTTTTATAAAGTGGGAAATAATGTGCTATAATATCACATTTCCAAAATCATAGTTGCTTGACCGTAGGAGTCCTGTATCACCTCCCACCTCTTCTTAGTATTTCCTTCTCTAAGTAATGTGCAGTTCT
Source organism: Ambystoma mexicanum (assembly GCF_040938575.1). NCBI lineage: Eukaryota > Metazoa > Chordata > Amphibia > Caudata > Ambystomatidae > Ambystoma > Ambystoma mexicanum. The sequence continues at coordinate 383,126,809 of NC_090936.1, forward strand.
GCCCTGCAGACACAAGTGTCAGCCTTTCTCCATGCCCTGTCCTAGCCTTGCACAGCTGGGGCCTAATCCTTGCCTGCAGAGGCCTGCACCCGGAAGCCATGTCCCTAACACTTCAGATTGGATAAGGCCTTGGGAGGCCTGGACACCCCAGAATAGATGAGAATATCTGAGGTTGAGGCCACTCTTCAAACTTGATGGGCCTCATTACACGGTGTGCGGTAACCATGGCGCTCCTGGCGCCATGGTTGCCGCAGGTATTTTACCGTGTCCGCCATGGTGGATGGCGGAATTACCGGCCTACTCCAAGGTGAACGGGGCCGGTAATTCCCCATTCACCAAGGCACTTCCCCATTCCCATTTTTGCCCCCATAGGGCTCAATGTGAATGGGGAAGGAGGTAATTACGGTACCACAAATTGCGGTACCGTAATTAGCACCAAGGTCCCTTTGCGGGCCCGTTCCTTGTTGGCTGGTAAAACCAGCCGTTGAAGTCGGGTCCGGCAAACAGACCTCGTAGTAAGGCGGTAAGGGTTTACCGGTACCGGTGCCCTTACCGTTACCGGTAAACCCTTACCGCATACCGTGTAATGAGGCCCGATGTCTTTGTGCTCCCAGGTGCCCTGTCATCCTACACAGAGGAAGGGACATGCAGATGGATGTGCGAGCAATTCTCCCTGATACTCGCTCAATTTAGCCCTGGGTTTCCAAGGAAGATGCATGGATCGGGGAAAGAGCAGGTGATCATTGAGGGCCTGTGGTGAACGCCCTAGACCGCTCTGACCTAGATACCTTTTCAGCGTGATCCCTGGCTGAGTATTAAATCCATATCTTTCTCGTCTTGCTCTCATCACACATTTCGCTTCAACCCACCCTCCACCCCCGTTTTCCCTTTCCTCACCCCTCCTTTTCACCTTTTCCACTTCACTGCATTGGAATGACCTCAAAGAGGAATTAAATGCTATACTAGAACCATCATATTTTAATGACAATCTCTCCCTACCCTTTAGCATCTAGAACCCGATTGATGGAATATTCTGCACGGTTTAAGATGACTTTGCACTGCAAAAATACACTTTGCACAGTTCCATGAATCAGGGTTTGTGTCGGCAGTGCCACGTCAATTTGAACTGTGCAAAAGATGCCATGAATCGGCCCCTAGTGTCATAAAGCCTTGTGATCTTAGGAGGAGAAGATGTAAGGTCAGTGGTCTTATGTACCACCCGTTTGCCAATTATGTTGGCCTCACTGTCTCTCTAAGAAAGGAGAGTGGGGTTGGGGGTTAGTCGGATAGTGAGAAGGCAGATGTGGAAAACTGGTAGTGTTGATAGAGCAGGTCAGAAGGACCCGTTTCTAGTGTAGCGATTTGAGAACCGTGTGTTCTTTGTGATGGGTACACATAGGCAGAGGTTAGCAGCAAAGCCAGCACTTTGATTGTGAAGCATTTACTGAAAGTGGTAGGATAGTGGCTTAGCTAGAACCCAGAGTGCCCGGCCCTAATCAAAGCTTTGACACATGTCTATCATTTTATGGTTAAGGACAAACCACTTTAATCACCCTGTGGTTCCAATTGGAAATGTGTATTGTAAAAAAGGAGAAACACAACATTACAGTGTGCAGCTTAATATTGGCCTATTTACTTATTTGCATATCCCTTCCCCACCAATAACTGCTCACTCACACCTTGTTAATTGTAATCTAGGCCCTGCCTGGACCACCTCACTATACTGTTCTATTCTCAGCACCACACACTCTAGATATCCTTATTATTTTACTAGAAGTCCCCGAGCTACCTCACAGAGAAACTCAGCATCTCTTGAGGCCTATGATCCAAGAGAAGTAATCCCATGTGCAGACTTGAACACTGCCGGTGCAGGAAGGAAAGAACCAGAAGACAGGCCTTTTCTGTCTATGCCCTAAGACTCTGGTGCCTCCTCTCCGTCAACATCTGACTCATCCCCTCACTTCTACAGTTCAGGAAGGAGCTCAATACCCTTCTATTCAAGGCCTGGCTCCTCTCGAACACCTAGGTCCACACACCCTCCACCCACCAACCTACCTGAGATTGGGTGATTTGATAACCAATGGTTCCTCTCCTGGTTGCAGTTCTCTTGCTGCCAATTTCCAGCCCTCCCGTATTGTTAGCTCCTTGCTCCCTTGTGTCTCTGCTTCCCTCACCATATTCTTTCTTCTATGATTGTTGCTTCCTGAAGCTAGATCTGTGCACAATAAATACAATAATAATAATAATAATTAAAGATACAGATCCTGCACTAAAATGCCTACATTATATAATTTTGGGACTGTTCTAGGACACCAGATCATGTTGTGTTGTTAACGGCAGGTATTTTTGATTCATATTTGCTTTAACAATTTCCTAATTTTATTGAAAAAAATTGTAAATCCACTAATTTTGCCCAAAGCTAAATGATAGATTTTCATTTGGATGGATTTAGATTTGTGTATTTCACAAATTAATTATCTTTGTTTTTTAAAAATCAGTTCCACTGTTTAACATACAGGTTCATTTTCATCATTATTCAATTTGTTTCCATCACAAATCATTGTTTTGCATTAATTAATTGTATCTGTCAATGACAATGCATCAATGAATCTACAGATTCTTGAATCAGTAATGATTAGGCAACGAGCAATGTCAAAATATATGTTTTTTTCACACTGGGAAAAACACACAGAGGGCCTCATTCCGAGATTGGAAGTAGCCATGGCGCTAATTGCGCCATGGTTGCCTCCAATAACGGTACCGGGTCCGCCCTCACTTAATGGGGACTTACCGGTCTAGTCAGACCTTTGCGGGACCGGTAAGTACCCATTGAAAATACCATTCCCCATTCCCATTTGAGCCCCCATAGGGCTCAATGGGAATGGGGAAGGTGCAAAGAATGGTAACGCAATTTGCGGTACCGTTATTTGCTCCCTGGACCCTTTGCGGCTCCCGTCAAGGCCACCTGGTAAAACCAGGCGGCATTAGCGGGACCAGCAAAGGGACCTCGGAATAGGGTGAAAAGGGATTACCGGCACCGGTGTCCTTACCGGTGCCGGTAATCCCTTTGTGCCAGCCGCGGAATGTGGCCCAGAGGCAGACTTACAGTGATAAATCGTCCACACATAGTGGTGGGCACCCAAAGAAAGACTCAAAGACAATCACAAATCATGAAACACATACAAAAGCACACAAGCACGCACACTGATGGGCCCACACAGAACCAACCATGCCATAGATCCATAGCGTCATGTGAGGATATGATCTGGCCTGGTCCACATGTTAGCCTACTGTTTAATCGAAAAGTGTTCCCAGCATGATCATGTGCAACACTCATCCAATCGCCAGTGATTAAAGAACTGCAAGTTAAAGACGTACCTGCCAGGCTACCCCGTGATGTGTGGTATCTGCTGACAATCTTGACAGGCGTCAGTCTTGACCACTGCCAAAATCGTCTTGTCCTTCTCCAGTTGTGAGGCCATTGCTATTTGCAACAGAAACCGCCACACTTTTGTGGCTGGAGTTGCCTCTTGAGTCTCTACAGTGATCTCAGAACTCAGGTCTTTCCATAGTTGACTTGAGCGTGACATTTGGACACACTGCTCTTTTTTATCACCCCCAATGGCCATTTCATCAACGCGTACTGCTGAAAATATCCCAGAGATGGGTCAAAGCAGTTGTGCAACCACTATCTCTCATTTCTGTGGCATTTGAACAACGCCCCACCTGCTTATTATTTTACGCTACCAAGGCTCTGTTTATTAAGTTTGAACAAGCACATAAATGCTTAAATAGAACATGATATAACCTGTGTGCTGGGTGCCATATTGGAGATGTCTTTATTGCCTTCCTGAAAGAGGCCAAGCCGGGGATTGGTCTTATCGACAACGGGAGCACATTCCAAAATTGGGGAGCCCGGCAGTCGAAGCTGGTACCACCAAATTTCTTGAGATTATACCTGGGAATGGATAGATGGTGAAGGTCATTAGACCGAAGGGCCCTTCTGATGGGGCCACCTTAAGGCACTTAGAAAGGTAGTTTGGTGCTAAGTCATACAGGCTTACCCATAGAAGCCACTTTAGGTGGAATCTGTGTCTCATCGGCAATCAGTGCAACTCATGTCTGGTAATGGAGACATGCTGTTGCTTCTCAAGACCAGCCACAGCTCTGACTGCACCATTCTGAACAACCTGTAGTTTACTAACATAAGCAGTAAGACATGCCATCCAAAAGAATATTGCAGTAGTCCAGTTTTGATTTTATAAAGGCAGCCGCTATTGTGGCTCTGTTTTCAACTGACAGATAGGGCGTATTTGCCAAAGAAAGTTATTCAGATAGGTGCAAGATGATCGTAAATTAGCTACATGCTTATGAAATGAGAGATTGGAGTCAAAATAGACTCCCACGGTCTTAACATAGGAAGAGTCCTCAATGGGACATCCAGCTATGGCAAATAGGCAGTAATGTGGGTCCAAATATTTTGGAGTGGCGGAAGATCCCAATATCAGTAGCTTTGTCTTACCATCATTGAGGGCCAGAGAATTCGAGGCCATCCATGATTAGATGGCTGTATAGCTGTTATTGATTTTTATGGAGTCAAGATGGTTATCCCCAGACAGCTGCAGCAAGATCTGGGTGTAATCTGCAGCGTTTGTGTATTGTACCCCCATGCTATCAAGCAAATGAAATAGAGGTCTGGTGTAAATGTTTAAAAGCATGGGAGACAGGCAGGAGTCCTGGGGGACACCATTGGTCAACTGGAACGGTAAGGCCTTAAAGTCCCCAACTGCCACCCTGGTCCTACAAGGTTCTAAAAATAATGGATCCAGTCTTCTGTATATTGAGAGCAACTACCCAGTTCAATCAATCTCTTCACAAGTAGCTGATGATCAAGTAAGTCAAATCCTCAAATGCTACCACAAGGTCCAAGAGCATGAGAAGTGCTTTATGCCCTCGATCAATGATGAAAATGATATTAGATTTTAAATCAAGGAGAGCTGTCTCAGTGCCAAAGCCCGTACAAAACCCGATTTCCGATGTCCTAACAGGTTGTTATTTTCAATAACGCCCTGAAGTTGGCTGTATACTATTTTATCCAAAAAGTCTCAGCAAAAAAGGAACTTTAGTAATTGGTTGATAGTTCCCCTTATCCAACAAGTCTCAGCAAAAAAGGAACATTAGTAGTTGGTTGATAGGTCTCCAGTATTGCTGGGTCCAAATTGTCCCTTTTTAACAATGAAGTAATCCTGGCCTACTTGATAGAAGAGGGACATAGAGACTTTTAAAGGACGCATTTACAATTCCGGTGATCCAGGAAATCAACGCCTCTGAACCCTTGATTATACTGGAGGAACATGCTGGAGTCCCCAAGACACAAAGTAGGTTTCATACCTTTAAGAATATGTACAACCTCACCCTCATATACCTGGTGAAAGGAGAAGAGGGGAGAATCAGAGACAGGGACACATTCTATGGCTGCCACTCATCATCCATTGATAAAGGCAATGGAGAAGTGGTCAGGAGAGCTTGCTGAGCTTTGATGTTCAATTGGCGAGTAGAGGTTTTTTTTTTAAGAACTCATCTTGGATAGCTTGACAACAAGCATCACTTCTTTAAATCATAGGGTGCTTGTTCTTTCCTCCTAAATCTTGAAGGATGAACAGTTCCCGCAAGCTGGATTTATATTAGATGATTCTGTTGTTATAGTTTTCTTGTTTGGCAGATAGAAGTCCCTGTTTGTAGTCAGCTGCAACCTTTTATATTCAAGGAGAGATTCAGTACATGGATGTTGGTGCCATTTACATTCTATAACCCTTTTTAATTGCCTAAGTAAAATCCATTTACTGGCGAACCAGGTGTTCTTTTTTTGTTGTGTTCATACTTTTGAGCTCCAATGGAGTAAGAATAGCTTTAGTTGTTGTGGGCTAATACTGTAGAACAAGGCTTTCAACATGTGGGGAGGGGGGTGTTATCAAGTCTATCAGATGTATACCTGATTATGGATGCTAAAACTTAATGGGTAACCTTGCTAAAGTTCCTAGTCATCCTTAACAGTGCTAGAGAGGTCAATGAGGTTGAGCAAAAAGGGCATAATATGATGGTCGGACCAGGGACATGGGGATACCTCTAGAAAGGAAATCCCATCATTGTGGGTCAGCACCCTATCCAAACTGGGACCCTCACGATGGATGGCAACATGAACTTCCTGCTTAAAGCCCAATCTGTCAAGAGAATGATGTAAGGAGGATGCATCCTTGTCATGGGCACTGTCAGCCCAAATGTTAAAATCCCCACAAATCACAGCCTGTGAGGTAGGTTTAAATGTTTTATGACAAAGGGCAAGAAATTGCTCCTAAAAAAAAGGGAATTTTGGATGGAGGGCAGTATAACACAAGGAAAATAATGGACGCCGTAGGATTTAACATGAGTTTTATCAGTAAGGATTCACAATTGTCTGGCACAAATGTTTTAGAGAGATGAAATGTCAAAGAATCCTTATAAATTACAGCCACCCCACCACCTCTTGCAGAGACTCGGTCTACCCTCTGAGATGTATATCCAGTGGGAGTTGCCGGAGTAAGAGAGTGAGTAGCTGCCTTCAGCAGCCAGGTCTCTGTCATGGCCAAAAGACCAATAGAATACTCAACCAGATAATGTGCTAGTTCAACGACATGTTGCACCAGAGAACGTGTATTTATCAAGGCAATTCTAAGTTTGTCTATGGGGCCATGAGCAAGGCCCTTATAGAAGGACACCTTCAAAGGACTAGGAGTGGGAATAGCATATGAAAAGTTATCCATTGGTTGGCCATTATTATCAGCATCATGTGTGTCTGGCTTTTTTAAATGGCTTTATCAAGGACGCTGTCAAATCAAGTGGGACTGGTGCCTCGCTAACAAGGGTTTCAGTCTGGATAATTAAATGTTCATCCACACATATAGATAGAGATGCTAATTAGCTACAAGAAGAACCTATGGCTAAAATGGGAAGGGTTATGGAAGAGCAGATCTCCAGCAAATTTCTCTCTGAATTAGTCACTGGGGCACTGGATCCTTGAGACTTTCCAGCACTAATAGGGACGATAGGGTCCAAGGCCATAGCCAGATATCGTGCTAAGATATCAGCGCTTTTAGAGTAGGTTAATCTGGCGGAGCTATGTCCAGATACATCAGTAGTCATTGTTGTTGTCGTTAACGGCGTAGTGAGGACAATAAGCAGGCAGGACACCTGCAAGAGGGGGAACTCAAAAATCAAGGAGCGGTGGGAAATGCACACTAGCTGTTACTCTATGAATTAACAAACTACATAAAGATGTCAAATATATCAATCTGTATTTACATGCCAAAGATTAACTAACCAAACAAATTATAAAAGAATGAAGATACCAGGCAAACTCTCACTAACTCGAACCAGCACAAACCAGGGTTGTTACTGCACCCTTCCTGACGAGCCGGTGCTGACGCACCAGAAGATAGTTAAATAGGTTCTCAGGAACAAGGAAGCATGAGAAATGTAGTCCCAAACAAAATCAATTGGGATCAACTTAAAAACGACTCCCTACACGTCCCTACATGTGTCTAAATTACCAGCTACATATTAAACATGCTAACTGCTTAAAAATGCTAAAAGCTGCAATTAAATCAGGCACACTATATGTCTAGGACACTCAGACAAGGTGCACTACATCGTCTGGCTCTTCACACATCAATGCGTGGATTGCACACCTGAAGATAGTTAAATAGGTGCTTACAAGGAAACATGGGAAGTGTGGCACCAAACGAAAATCAATTAGGATAAACATAAAAAACAACTTCCCACAAGCCCCTAGATGTGTGTAAATTAACTGCGGACATGTTATGCAAACCCACTGGTCTTAAAACTTTTATAAAGCATGAACTGTTTCCTGCTTGCTTCACTGAACTTTTTTATTCTGATTTTAATTGCATTATTTCAGCTTCAATTTTGAATTTAATCATCATTGTAGGAAGGTATCCAAGCGTAGGACATCAATAAGGGGGAGGTAAGTCAATCTACTATGTGTCTTCTACAGGAAAATGAAGCAATCCACTGCTTAAAAGCACTCCCTCTCCATCGGACCACCGCAACATTAGAACAACGTTCCTCACAAAGTTAGAAATTCTCCTAACTTCCCAAATTCTTTAAGGGGATCTCAAATCTTTCCTCCTTTATCAACATTCAGCCTGTATGCCAGGGATGGAGTACCTAAAGGAAATCTGATTCACATGGTGTGTGCTCCGCAAGCTTTCAGAGCAATCAAGCAATTCAACACATCACTCTACTGTGTTGTTCCAGGACTAGTCGCCATATAAATCTACCATAAACCGAGACAGGAGGGATCCAGGGAAAAGTAGCACGAGTGCCCAGGACAATTGTCCAGGCATGAACCATGCATCATGATCTGACGCGGTATTCCCACCGCCCGTTCCATGTGTACGTCTATGCCTCAACTATTTTACCTCTGATTTGTGCGCAGTAAAAAAGTCTTCATTACAAAAAAGTTATGTTTTGTTTTGCTTTATAGCTGGCACTAATATTTAGGACTCACAATGTACCTGTTATGGGTAGAGAGAGAAATGACACTGTGGAGGAGATAAAGTCCACAGGTGTCCTTGGGCTACACGGCTTTGGGCCGTAATTGACACTTGAGCTTCACCATTAGTTTTTGGCTCACAGGTGGCACTTAAAATAAATGTTGCCTTTAGCAGGCAATATGGCCCCAAATCATCAATTTCTCGTCTCTGACTTCCCATTTTGATCCACCCTACCCTAATCCCCTCGTTCTTGCAAACCTCTGCCTGCAGTTCAGCGTCTACAAATCTAAAGGCTGTGTTACATGCCAGACTGTGGGATGCGGGGGATCAAAATGCAATCCGGCTATCATAGTCTCCAACTGGCTGCTTTGTTTTTCACGTGCATGTCTCCCCCGCCTCCGGCCCCTTCCCTTGCCCCATATCAATTATTGGGATTGCCATGCAGTAAATGCACAATACTTTCGACTACCAACATAACAACAGATGAAAAAGGTGCATCGCTATTGATACTGTTGCGGCATTCATACCAACCACCAATTTGTTTGTGAGATATTTACCTAATCCCATATAATATATCATTACATTAGAGATGTATTTGTAGACCGCACGTTCCCGCCACAGCGGTATCCTGGCCCTATTGATAGATAACAGATGTTTATTGTTTCCTAACTTAATGGTACTCAAATGTCACATGATATAGGTATAGTACTTGAAAGAGCACCTATGTTCCCAACATGGCTCTTTGCATTGGCACACAATGTAGGGAAGCTTTTACTGTGGTTAAGAGCCATGCCTTGCATGTGTTTCCCAAATGGAGACCAGTTGGAATGAGAATACCTTGCAAAGAGCCATCGCTAGCACTCAGCTTGCCAAGGCAGAACGCCTTACACTTCCCCACAGTCATTTGCCTGGTTCTTTTCTCATGGAACCATGCACTGAGCAGGGTCACAGCACAAAGAAAAACTGAAAATAAGCAGCTTTCATAGGGCCAAAAATAGTGTCTACATCCCTGTCCCACTATCCTGGACCCAAAAAAAACAGCTAATTAAAGGGGAGGTGTAGTTATGTTTTGTCTCAGCCGGCAGTCCTTTGTTCTCCGGGTCATGCAAGTGTTGGGTAAATTATAAACCTGTAATTCTACCCCGAGGTCAAGGGACTTCAGAATGTATTTGATAAATTGGTCTCCTGCAAAGTTCTTCTCCGGCTAATGCTGTTTAAAGTGCTTTCGCGAGTCGCTTGCATTAATAACTAATTGAACTATATCTGGCACCGGCTCTTTTCTAAATTAACCCTTCCAGGTCATGTTATGAATCACATAATTGTCTTCTGCTAAAAGAAACATAAGTTCATATAAAGGGTAACTCGATCACTTGATTTAATGAGTTTTCTGCTTTGGCCATTTACTGCGAGGCAGCAAATAAAGACCCAGGTGACAGCTTTGCAGAGCTGCTGGGGGTGTTGGGGGGTCGGGAGGGGGGGGGGGGGGGCAGGGCGAAGGAGCAGGTTGAACTGTTTTGAATCTTCCTTGGATGTGAGAGACTGAGACCTCAGACCCTGCAACGCAATAACCGCTTTGCGAATGAATACATTCCCTGGGGGTGTGACTAGTGTGACAGGACCTCAAGCCACATGACGCAAGCTGGACATTCTTTGAGCCCCAGGGCATTCCAGACATGATGGCCATGAAGTTCTAGTATGTATATCCTTGCCAGATGTGCAGGGCTCCGCAAGTCCATGGGCCAGGCCTGATGCAAATATGCGCCCCGGCACAATTAAGCTTGGTAGACCTAGCCTGAGGGCCTTGTCATGAGTTAGGGGCCCCTAAGACTGAGTTAAAGGCCAGTGCGCTCCGAGGGTGTTTAACAAGGATTGGAGTGATGATCGTGATGGTGACCCCCTAGATATCACTCATTAAGCCCAGTGCAGGTGCAGGTCGGGCCGCTGCGGTCCGACCTTTTGGGCACAAAGAAAGAAGTAGCCAAGTGAAACTGACCAGACTTTTGTTTAGAAGGTTGATGGAATATGAATCTCGCGGGACCCTCTATAACTACGAGGAGTCCCCATGATAGATATGATAGGTCATTTATAACGCGTTTAATACCCAGCGGTTTCTAAGCGCGGACCCGGGGATCGAAACTGTGCTGCTCCGTGTCATCTTGCTTCCAAGGCGAGCACGTTGCCCCTGAGCTATCCTCCAGAGACATGGGGAGGATCAAGGCAAAACCGGCCACGCTAAGCGAAGAACAATTAAACCAAGAATACTGCTGTGTGAGCTAGTGGGTCTCCAGTTATGAACGGGGATGCCCGTGAGTCGTTCCCCAGAATGTACTGGCATAAAGGAGCACGGTGCCAGAGACTGCAGTGCCACGTAGCATACAGGGAGCAGCACCGGGGAGCAGAGGCTGGCGATTGCTGCGACCCATGGACCCTGCAGTGAGGCGGGGCTCCCGGCTGATATCAAGATGGCAGTGGGGCTAACTGAAGGTTTCGAGCACAGCAGACCCACTGAAAGAGGGGTAAACAATGGCTCGGACATCATCAGCCAATCCAAAGTTCCCAAAGAGGCAAGCAGAATCATCGAATGTAGTGAAACCAGTGGTTGAAGTGGGCGGGAGCGGTTGGGACTGTGCTCCCCTACTTTTTTAAAATAAGTTTTACTGTTCCTATACTTTTATACTTTTATTCTAAAAAGAAATCGTTCCGGAATGGTTAAGTTTAATATAAAAGTGTAGGAAGAAGTTGAAACCTGCACTTCAGTGCACTTCACTGAACGTTCCTTTAAGGAGCAAGCGCATTTGTTTGAGGGTTTGTATTGTGCGTGGGAGGGGGCGTGGTGATGGGGTTTATGGGAAGCGGAGCAGGCCAGCAGGGAACAGAGTTTGACGGCTTATTGTCCTTACACTTGGACCACTGAGTGAAACACAGAATATCAAGAAGCGTTCTAGCAAATGCTGGTTCAGGGAACATGGAGGGGCACTGCAGGACAGGGTAAGGTGGGCTTGAGAGGGGCAGGAGCAGAATGGAGTGAAGCAGTTCGGAGAACAGAAGGAGAAGCAGTCCCACAGAAGCCGTTAGCACTTCCAGGAGAAAGCCAACAACCAGAGGCCAGACCCATCCTCCTAACAATGCACCTAAGACATGTTGAGAGAAATGCCTCAGAGGTCCTCAGTCACCTGGGGAGGTGAACCCATCATCTCTGGCAAGGAATGAGGCTGGTACCTATAAACAGGATCCACTTAGTTGTCTGAAGGGGAGAACACTGCTTGTCGGCAGAAAGGGCATGATATCCATTACTGATGGTTGTAGTCTCGGGCGGATAGCTCAGGGGCAACGTGCTCGCCTTGGAAGCAAGACGACACGGAACAATACAGGTTCGATCTCTGGGTCCGAGCTTAGAAACCTCTGGGTATTAAGCGTGTTATAAATAACCTATCATATCATATCCCTTGTTGAGGGTGAGATGGGAAATACATCCATTGATGAGGGTCAAAAGGGCCTCATGTCCCTTAAAAGTGAAGTGTGGGGCACTTCAGGCGGTGCCCTCCTGAGGGATCACAGATAGTGAGCCGGCATTGCAACCCCATGAAGAGGAAGCAGGGTATAGAAGTTATTTGACAGCACTATCAAAATATGCAGTTCCAAATCCCCAGAGAGCAGATGGGGTGCACCTTCTGGCACGCTGCTCCTTCACCAAACCAGCGGTGAAGCACACAAAAAGAAGTGGTGGAACTATGTTCCCTGCTGCTGGCCTGCCTCCGCTGCCCCAGAAACCCCATCGCCACCAGGGGCAACGACTTCAGGTGCAGGAAAAAAAGTCCCATTTAAACAGATGGCCTTTCCCGTTGGGGGTGAGGAGGGGGTACCTGACCCCTGGAGCACCGACATATTCGGCGCCCCGATCGCCACCACCCCCCCCACACACCATCCAAACCCCCAAACAAACACACCTACTGTTTAAGGGAATGTTCAATACAATGAACTGAGGTGCAAGTTTCAAATGCTTCCTACACTTTTATTTTAAAACTAAAACGTTCCGTAATGGTTTGTTTTTTAAAATAAAAGTACAAGTACAGTAAAACTTTCAAAAAAGGAAGTAGAGGAGCACTGCTGCCAACTGCTCGTGCCCACTTCGATCACAGCGCCAAACCATACTGCACTCTGGCCTGGTCAAATCGCACACTCATTGTAATACGGGTGAATATTTAAATCTCACCAATGTCAAAGTTCATTGGTGACCACTGTGACAGGGCAACAGGAAACTACCCTCAAGCCTTACAGGAAAAGGTTTCCCATTCGTCAGACGGATGCTTTGTGTGGCCCTCGCTCTCATAATTTGCTCTCATCGTTTGCTTAGCGGACATTGGACGTAATGTAAGATCCAACTAATGACGGTACGTGTTACACACACGGCTAGTTTCTACGAAAACAGTACGTTTGACTCGTTTCTGATTCAGATGCTACAAGCGTTGACCTGTCAGTTATGTGTTCAAGACTTTTCTGTCGGAAGGCCGCATTCGTTTTCAGTCAACCAGTTCTCTTGCCACACTCATTATGTGTCGTTAACTATCTTAACAAGGCATTTATTTGAGTACGGGCTGTCTCTATGAACGCTGCCTTCCCCACAGTGAATGGTGCTGAGTGAATGCTGACAGCATACCTGCCTACATTTGAAAATCAAAATTCCTGAGATTTATGCCACGCCCACAGCCACACAAGACTCCGCCCATTTGCACACGGCCCCGCCCACCTATCAAAAAGGTAAACTCGGTTGCTGTAGCCTTCAGTTTTCTTACTATACCATTGAAAATAATTAATTCAATGCTAAAGTAGCCGAAATAATAGTGCTTTCAATCCATGTCATTGGATTGAAAGCACTATTATTGCTGCAGCGGCACCTTCAGTTTGCTTACTATAGCATTGAATGAATGATTTTCAGTGCTATTGTAAGCAAAATGAAGGCGGCGGCTATATAATAGTGCTTTCAATCCATGTCATTGCATTGAAAGCATTATTTCGGCTGCGCCGCCGCCTTCATTTTGCTTACTATAGCATTGAATGAATTATTTCCAGTGCTAACGTAAGCAAAATGAACGTGGCACCGTCGCCGTAATAATACTGCTTTCAATCCAATGACATGGATTGAAAGCAGTATTATTATAGTGGTGCAGGCAGTGGGCACGAACATTTCGCGTCGTTTCCGGGTACCGTCATATTCTCCACGTGTAGCCATCTCCACGTGTAGCCAATCAGGTGGAGAATATGACGGACCAGAAAGAATCACAAAATTCCTGAGATTCAAGGGACTTTTTCGGAGACCCGGAGAAATGCTGGAAATTCCGGAGTCTCCGGAAAAATTTCGGAGGTTAGGCAGGTATGGCTGACAGTCCGATTCAAAATGTGTTTATAATTCATACTTGTTCTTTTATAATGCGCTTAAAACCACAGTGAACCAGCTTCTAATCACGGGCCCGGGATTCGAACCTGTTTTTGCTCTGAGCGTGTTGCCCTCGACAAATCCTCTCTACCCTGAAAGGTACGTCTTAAGCATTGGCTAATGAAGCAAATTGCCTGCGAAATGCCTTAAGCCTTTACTGAGCCCTGCCTAGGCATGCACGTTGAGGACACGGAACATGTATATAAGATATGTAGATAGCGAGCATTTGGTAAGCCGTTTATTCAAGGCGCAGAGAAAACCCGAACGGCTTGTAGTAGAGACATGCTTAGCACTGCCTGGGAACTGTTATTTAAGCATTCAACGGCTTGAATAAGTGCTTGAGAAATGTTAAGCAAGAATCCCTCTCTGCCCAGGCAATGTATTTGGGGTCTTTCCCTTAGAATTACATATCATGTTAATTGATTGGGTTTCTGTACCCCGCTCTGTAACCAGCACCTTGACGCCTGTGAGTTTCGCTCGCTTTAAAAATACAATAATAAAATCAAAATAAATAAATAATTGTAAATGTCAGTTATAAAATTGCAAAATACCATGCCTACTCCTTTAACTTCTTAAGTGCCAGGCTATTATTGAAGTCTATGTAAAAAGCCTTGGCACTTTTAAGACTTCCCCGCACGTTTGATGCATTACAATCGGTCTAACCCAAGTGACGTTTGAAACAAGACTTTTTTAATTGTCCCCACGGGTGGTCTTTAAACGGGCGGCGCATTTTGGAAACGACCAGCCAAACAAAATTAGCAGATGGAATCGTACAGTCCGTCGCCTTTACCCCTAGTCAATGACACCTCGCTGTTCACTTGCAGGGAGTACATTAAGGAGCATTTAGGCTTTTTTTTCTGGCCACGAGGTTGAAAAAGAAAACCTAAGGCGGCTCTGTTATGATTTCCCTCTCCCGCTCAGTGGGGGATGTTTGTGCTGGACAGTGCGCTGCTCGGCTCTCTCCGGCGCGCTGCCACCTTCAGAGAAAATGCCTGGTGTGCTCTAATGTGCATTAATGTTTAGAGGACCTCCTGCCGGCCTGGCCATGCGGCTGCGGGCCAGATTAATGAGTGGTAGAGCCAGGGCGGTTGAACTACTAAAGTGCACCGGTGTTGCAGCCCTCCTAACCGGAAGCGCTCGCCGTGCTTCACGTAGGCGCACAACTGAAATCCGCTGGAGGTTGCATTTTCCCATCTCCTGATTTTGAGGGGACGGGACCGTGCGTCGTCCTGCCAGGTTAAACATACACGTGAATCATTCCCGCTCACAGACTTCCGTGACCTGATTGCATACATTGCGCCAGTGCAAGGCTATGTTGCACCAGTGCCAGGTAAACCAAATACTGACATGTGCAACGGCACACTTGGGCAAAATGTCACCTTTACAGGAGTCAGTTGGGGCAGATGTCATTTCTGCACAAGTCAGTGCATATGTTGCAGCAAAACCTATGTGCGCAGGTTTAAAAAATGACCCTAGCCAGTGCTAAAGTTCTTGGCAGTAGCACTCATTATGTAGTCTGCCTCTGACTGTGCAGACCCAGGCCAGGGCCCGCCCTAGGATTGTGGGACCAAGTGCAGAAAACTAATTGTGGTGCCCCTTTATTTGCATATAATATCACAGGAAGTGACATCACTCCAACCTGAACTCGGAAGGATGCAACTTGAGGGGATTGGAACCCGTGACCAGCAGTTTAAAAATAGCTCTCAGCAGTAGGCACATTAACCAAATGGCTACCATTGCTGCATGCATATTGATTTATAACACACTGAGTATAAAGGTACTTTCTTGTCACCTACCTGCCCGTTTACCTCAACACACAGACATAAACACTTGATTTTCTATGGTAGACTATTTACAAGATTCAATAACACAGCATAACGGCATAGCAAGAAGTTTCACCCATTCTCTGTTGGGCAGTACTCTGGATGGCCCATGTCACTTTGGTGACTGGCAGCAAAATGAGAAAAGTTAATGATGGCTCTGCTGAGGCCAGTGCTCTATACTACGATTGATTACATTATTTGTCCAGGATCACACACACTGGTTAAACAGTTAAGCTGGGATTTTAACCCATGCACACTTTAACCACTTCAACACATACATGCAAAGCTCCACTTGGTACAAATATTTAAAGTTTGGATGGCTAGGCCTATAATAATGTTGTGTAGAGCAGATTTCCCATGGCTATGTATGCAGGGACGGCATTTCACCAAAATGCCAGGGGTAGCGGAAGTGACATCACATGATCCTTGACCTCTGATGACATCACAGGAAGTGATGCAATTTGACTTCACCCTGAAGTGACATCACGGGGAGCGATGGAACATGACCTTTCACCCCTCGACAAAACAGGAAGTGGCATCACATAACATTGTTTCTGAGTACACTATGAAAAATATGTCAATTGATATATTTCATAGAAGAATGGATCACCATATGTATCGGTAATATCAGTGCGTATATGCACATATTACAAAATCCCTGAATGCAAGCAGACGTCCAAGGCCAAATGATAATGATGTGTTATTATATAACACTTAAGCGTACGTGCTTCATATAGAACAAATATACATACAATATCACCCAACCTGTTTTGGTACTCATGTATCAACCTCAACAGGATGAAAGGCTGAATTGACGTTGCTGGGAGTCGAACCTGCACCCTGATCACACACACATATTGCAGCAGCTAGCGCTCAACCCACCGAGCTATTTTACCTTTACAGCTATCAGAAAACCAGCCACTCCAGAAATATAGAGTCGCATGCTGCTGGCAATAAGCACATGAGCCTCAATGTAAAACAAAAAAAGAAATATAAAAAACAAATAGTTTATCTTTTAGATTTTTTTTTTTAGGTGTAGCAAGGCAGGCCCAGGAGTAGAAATGGAGACTTCAGGGATTACAGTTGCGACCCCTGGTGACCCCTAAATGACGTCCATGCCATCCAGTCCCTATTTTCCCTGGAATTCTGGGAAACTACAGGTCCCAGAATCCAAATGGAAAAAAGGAACTTAATGGCTTTCTCACACTTGGCCATGAGAAACTCCAGAGCTAAGATAGTTTACTTATAAAATACACATAGCTCATATTATAGCAACATTAAAATAAGTAAATTCCCAGAGACAAATGTTAAAGCAAAATAATATATTTTTGGCTTCATTTTCCACATCCTGAATGGAAAACCTGAAGGCCTACAATGCAAAAATTACAAGCCTGAAAAAAAAAATGTTCTTTTTAGACCACAACTTGGATAAGGTTACTTTTGTCACAAACTTCCAGCAGGCTGTTGTGCAAGATGTTAAGAGCATTTGCCTATACGTATAAGGCAACCCTTTCTTTAAATGTCACACATACTGGCAAACCTTTCAATGGGGGAGCAATATTATAAGTGAACACTTTCTTGGTAAGGTAATGAGCCCAACAGTGTCAAAGAGTGTGCTGGATAAGAGAAAGGGGCATGTCGTAGGTCATTAAAAAGGCACAGACAGTCCAGCTCAGGATGCTTCATGTGGCCTTGATCTGTACCCTACTGTTTCCACCCATAGTTGCGTTTAGATCCCTTGCTGCCAATGTGGCCACCTCTCCCCTGCCCCATTGTTAGCTCCCTTCTCCATTGTAACTTTGCTTCCCTCACGGGCCTTAGAATTGTAGAAAAGCACAAATGTTTCTAATGTCCAGCACTCTCTCACCTTTCTCTGACGGGCTGGTACTCATTGCAGGGTGTTGAGAGCCAGATAGCTATCTGTTTCTTTATAAACTGTACAGTAATTAAAGATCCAGGAATCTTTTTAGCCCGTGTTTGGTGTATTTCCTTTGTGATACCCAGCCTCGATATTTCTTTGTTCTTACAGATGGCGCCCGAATAGGGACCCTCAAGATTGATGCCACCTCGTTGAAGAGTTGCTGCGGCTATTGGACTAGGATCGGATGGTGAGAAAAGGGGGCCCCTTTTTGGATGAGATGCGATACCTCAACAGTACTGCACAATCTGATCCCTGGACGGTGAGCATGTGATCCGAGACTGCATCTTGACGAGGGTCCATATATCGAGGCGGGCAGTTTTGCCGAAATCACCAACCACGGGGGTCCTTTGTTGTCTATGGTAATCCAATCGGACCTCCCTTAGTCCTTTGAATCAGGTGAGTCATGCCCCGATTCCCAAGTGTCCCGATATTTGATTTGGAGTATTGTCCTCACGAGCACAATTATTGCCAGGTAACACCAGTAATCTGACATGGCTGAGAAATTGTGTGCCTATTCCAGGGTGTTATTCTGCAGAGACAGACAACCTTTGATATTTGGCTGACCGGCGCCACAGGAGGGGTCGCCGGCATGTCTATGAACTGTAAGAACGGCATTTGGTAGTTGAGTATTCGATAATATTTGGCACAGACAAACTAGACATGTTTCCGAATTTTAGTGGTCAGTCAGGTAGTTTTGAGATTGCCCGAATAGCTATATTTTTAAGGAAAGGAAAAAATGCTAGAACTGCAGTGTTTTGATGTAATACAGAATTAGAAAAGAGAAGCTATGTAGTAACTTAAGAGTAAATAGAAGTATGCATGTCATCTATGTTAAAATTCTGAAGAAAACCATCATTTTATGGTCAACAAAAACAGTCAGAGTCTGTTAGTAATGTAGATAGGGTGCTTTAAACTTGGTGTATAGAAAATACATCTGTCTAAAGATATTTTATGTCTTAGATGAACTAATTGATAAACACCTAAATGAACGAAGGCTTGGTGCCACCGCACCACCTCCTTATGTACCTATTCCTGCTGTCTTACCTCTTCTTGATGTT
This sequence comes from Ambystoma mexicanum, assembly GCF_040938575.1. Lineage (NCBI taxonomy): Eukaryota > Metazoa > Chordata > Amphibia > Caudata > Ambystomatidae > Ambystoma > Ambystoma mexicanum. Next base: position 383,145,597 of record NC_090936.1, read on the forward strand.
GCTCCTTCTCCCGTAGTAATTCCTGTTCTTCCCGTTCTTCCTCCGTCACTAGTTATTGCTTTGTATTCTAGTGTTGTTTCTCTACTTGTATCTCCACCTTTTCCGACTGTTATTGTTCCAGTAAGTTCATTTTGTTGTCAGCAGTAGTGTCTTCACTATTTATTGTACAGGATTTGTCTACTCTCTTTCTTTCCGAAGCGGTTTTGCTCTGCTTGTAGCTGATAAAGGGGCAAGCGCCGAATCAAAAGTTGTAACATAGGACATGGTTTCCAAAGAGAAGAGGAAAAGATTTGAATGCATGGGCTAGATATAGAGAAAAGAGAAAAATGTACTGTCTTAGCTAAAACTCATTATTCTAGACGGTATTCCTGATCAGGATGTCTTTATTGAGGGGATGGGGATACATTTAGTTGAAATGTGGAATAGATTGACGGACGCGGATGTCCCACAAGGGTTGAGGGATTTGAATGTTTTAGGCTATTCAAGGGATTCTGCAGAGAAAGTACATGAGCATGTCGAGAGGGTTTTGAGTTAAGAAGGGAGTTAGAATGGTTACAGAATGATGAAATAGATGGTGATAGTTTGGATGCTTTTTATGCGCAGAAACGGTTCCTTCCTCCTTGTAAGTCAAAGAGTGAAGAAACGCGAATTTGCACAAGGGATGCACTTAGATGGATTTTTTGAATGTGTTGATGTCTCCCACAGAAGTATATGCTACGTATAGTTAGTATACTCCAGAAATGCAGAGGTAAGTGTTACTGGTAATGATAGAATACCTAAAGGATAAGTGTATAAAAAAGAGATTTGTTATCTCGCAGAATTGATGATTGTCTGTAAGGGAGCTCTTTTGCACCCAATATTATTCCTCCAACTTTTTAGCGCTTGATCTGGTTTTTTCTTTCCTAAACAAATGATCAGAGTTGCCTACTTCTCAGTTGCTTATGAGGGAGGGTCCTCCAACATTTGTTCTTAGAGTTGAGATTCAGATAGTTAGAAGGATTGGAGGTGGGAATACATAGTTTTGAGGTCAGTCTATTCCACAGAATAATGAGCAGTTGAATCCTGTACACATGGACCAATGTGCATATTACATACAAGAGGGTCAATAGAGAGCACAAGGTCCGATCCTTTAGTAGAGGTCGAATAACACCTATGGTGTAATGGGTAAATGACCCAGAGGCCACCCTGGAGTGAGGGGTGCTGGGGGGAGCCAGTTTGCTCAAAATTCTCAGTTCTTTTCGCGAAATAATCAGTAATCTAATGTAGATAGTAGAAATATCTTTGATAATGCTTCCACTGTCTATCTTTCTAAAGATCTTGTCTTTGATGACATATTGTTCCGTTAGGGTGGCCCGAAGCAGGGTCTGGAACCGATGCCTATTCCCGTTAATCAAAGAAGTCTCTACGATGAGATGAAGGTGGGGAATAGGAAGCATCTATTTTCTCATAGATATGGGGGCACAGAAGTGTTCTATTGATCATTCACGGGTTCCAGACATTCTACTGAGAGGGCAGAATAACGTCTTTAGGATTTTCTGGTACGCCAGTGGTTAGTTTGATTTCTTTTTCGGTTCTGATTTCATTGGGTCAATTCGCGGATTACTGTTCATTCCTTCTGACAACGAACTGTGGAGAGAATTTGTTGGGGTTGAATCTGATGAAGGAATTAAATGCGGTAATTCATTGTTCTTCAGATGAAGTGCGTTTGACGATTTCACCTCAATAATTTTCTGCCTCACAGTTTCTGACTACACCTTTACCGCCAGAATTTAGTGAAGTTCCGACACATTTTTGGGCAGTTGACGATAATGATGTTGGTATTTTACAGACTGAGCCTGTTAAAATTCCTTTGAAACTTGAAGTTAAGTTGTCACAAATTCCACAACATAAGATTTCAGTTGATGGTGAGCAAGCTTTTGAATTGTATATTTTTCTATTTTATACATCGGAGAGTGATTGAGGTAATTGCAGGAAGTTTGTGCAATAGCCTGATTTCACCGGAGTACAAGAAAGGGGATAAGGTGATTCTATTCCCTTTCATTATCGATCTACGTGCTATCAATAAGGTTGTTGCTCCAAAATTTCCTATTGTGCCTGATGTAACGATACTGACAATGATTCCAGCTTCTGCTACTCCTTTTAGTATTATGGATTTAAAGAATGCCTTCTTTGGCATTCCCACATACATGAATAGTAGATATTTGTTTGCGTTCACCCTAGGGGGACGCTCGTTTACATTCACCCGTGCATCACAAGGGTACACGGAGAGTCCGAGCATTTATAGTAGGGCTTTGAAAGGGCAGTTCGATACATTTTAGTTACCTTTCGCTTGTACATTTTTGTAGTATATTGACAACCTTCTCTTAGCTTCAGACTTGGAAAGTGTTTGCAAAGAGAGTACTGTGTTATTACATATTCATCTAGTAGAACAAGAACATAAAGCTTCAATTAAAAAAACGTTTTAGTACTATTAACAGGAGGTCGCCTATTTAGGCTATCTTCAGTCAAAAGAGGGAAAAAGATTGACGCCTGAATAAATGAAATTTAAATATAAAAGTATGAAAAGCATTTCTAGCATGTCTGTCCCAAATACACAAAAAGAAGTTAGAGCCTTGATAGGAATGGCTTCTTACTGTAGATAGTGGATCCATAAAAATATGATAACCAATGTTGGCATTGACAAAGAAGGGTATTTCTTTGTCACTACCCTAGAACTTGGAACACCAGAAAGCCTTTGATCTGCTCAAGACTGCACTGTGTTCAGTACCAGTTTTGGTCACACCAAAGTATGATAAGGCCCTTGTGTTGTATGTGCATGAATGTGCTTTGGCTGTGTTAATGCAGGAGCATGGGAGGGGGGAGAGAATAGACCGTGCGGTTATTTTTTCCTCCATACTTGATCCTGTTGCATGCGCTTTGCTGTGATATCTGAGATCTGTCGCTGACGCTGCTGCATTCGTAAAGCAGAGTGAGGGAATGGTTGTGGGCCATATTTTAACCAGCATGGCACCTCACTCTGTAGATGTTCTATGAAGTAGAATGCAAAACGCAACACCTTACTTCCGGACGATCAACAAAATGTGAACTGATCTTATTTGTACCGCATATCCCAATTAAAAGGTGTTGCGTATTGAATTTGGCTGAATTGATTTCTCTTCCGCAAAATATTGCATGCAGTGATGAAATGTCACATGACCGCCTTTTATACCGCAGAGTAAGAAATTAAAGGCGGGAATGATTTAAGTGATGCACCTTTGAACGATCTACAAGGGGAGCTGTTTTTCGATGGCTCCTGTTTTAAAACTTTCGGATGGTACCTCCAATGCTGCTTATGCCATCACTACACTAAGCAAGATTGTGGAAACCAGGTGAACCTTTGCATAACTCCGTGGAGGCCGAAAAGATTTTTGCACCGATTTATACTTGTGAACTTTTAGAAAGATTTAGAGTGGCTATATTTACAGATAACTGGTATACCTTTGGAGTGGTTCATAACTTGGGTTGACAAATGGTAGAACAAGGTTTCTTGACCTCACACGGAAAACAAATAAAATTCAACATTGCACGCTGATAGTTCAGCTACTCTCAGCACTTGTGCTTCCTACTCAACTAGCGATCATGAAGTGCATAACAAATCAAAAGGTAGTAGATGATGTAGGGAGAGGAAACGCTTTTGCTGACAGCATAGCTAAACAGACTTCTATTGATTTATACTTAGAAATGTATGTCAGGAAAGAAACCACAAATATATGTACAGTAGATGAAGGGATTGATTTGATGAAGGATATTCAAGCTGATGCTACTCCAAAAGAATTTATATACTGGGCTGTGGGTTTTAGCGAGTTTGGATGAGGAAAGGTGTTGGGTAGACAGTTCAAAGGGAAGACGGATGCTACCCGATACAAGCCACCTCCATGATCACAAAGGCTTGTGGTCCCATTTACATACGTGCTAGAAAAATCCATAAAATACTGGAACCTGTCTGGGTAAACGCAAAACATCTCAGTAATTTGAAATAACTAGACACTTATGTATAGATCCATTGTCCATATGGACGACCCCACAGATTAGAACTGGACCCCCCCGGATGAAACCATGGATGGGAGGCCAGCTAATATTTGAAGTCTATTGTCATATCTGGGCGTACGATAAACACCAAAACACATGTGCATAGCCCTTTAAGGACGCTGCAGCCGGATGCCTGGAAGTTGGCATGGCAACGCTGGCGTCCTGTTTTTTCCTCCTCCAGGTACCGTCGACGTGGAACAACGTGCAGCATTCTCACGTGACTTGTATTTAAGCGCCTCCCACACTGTTGCCGGCGCTTCTGATTCAAAATTGGTGGCGCTATGGTGAATTCTTCCTGTTGCTTCTTGCCTTCCTGAATCCTTGTCCTTGAAGTTACCTTACCCTTGGACCCGCCTTGTCCCTATCCCTCTTGTTCTGCCTCCACCCTCCTTTTCCTTGGATTTGCCTCGTTCCTTTGACCCGGACCGTTTACCTGGATTACGTCTTAGACCGCCCATTGCTCCCTTCTCTGCCCGACTCGTGTTTGGACCACGGACTGCTAACGGACCTGCTCTGTCATCGCCCTTTGTGTTATTGTTGCTATATTTGTCCACAGCTATTCAAGAACTGTGCCTTCTTCTGACTCTTCTGTTGCCGACCTGGAATGTTATGGATTTGTAACCGGAACTGTCTTGGGGATACTGTCATGATTCCTGCCCCTCATGTCCCCAGCCCTCCAAGATGTCAGGCTGGAGCCAGGCCACGGTCACCTACATGGCCCTCAAAGGCCTCTCCATCCATCCAAAGACCCACTTGGAGTCAGACTTGGCACTTGTGGCACCAGACTCACTCACTCCCATAGGATAACATTGGGCATTGGACTTGTAGTGCATTGATGGGGACTGTCACAACCCAGAGGTTGATTTCTGGTCGTTGCAGATAATCCTTCCCCACTCTTCTAGGGAAGTTCCTTTCTTTCAAGGAATCTGGGGTCTTTAGGTGATGTGCCAAAGACTTCCCTCCCAAGAGCTCAGCCTACAGGGATCAATACACCTGGCAGGCCGGGGGCTTGAGTGAAAAGGCCGGAGCAGAATCGTCAGAGCTAGAGGAACAAAGAATGAAACAGTTGTTCAGGAAATGCAGCCAAGTAGTGCCGGAGAATAAACAGCCGACACCGCCCACAATTACCCACTCTTACCTGCTCCGTAGGAATGATATACCAGTAACCTACTGGTATCGAAGTGCAGAAAACAAGGAGGATGAAGAGTGAAGGGAAGGTGTGCCAGTATCCTAGGAACACCACGGTGGAAGCAGCAGAGCGTCTCAATTAAGTTCAAAAGCAATCAAAATGTAAACAGCAGAGCGTCCCAAATTAAGGTTCCAAGCAATCCAAAGGTAAACAGCAGAGCGTCCCAAATTAAGGTTCAAAGCAATCCAAATGTAAACAGCAGAGCGTCCCAAATTAAGGTTCAAAGCAATCCAAATGTAAACCGCTGAGCGTCCAAAACAAATGGACAAAGCAATAGGTGTGGACCAGGAAAGAAATGAAATGATCAGGGAAGCGAGCGTTAATCTCACGCTATTTCCCTTTCGCAAATGTTCGGGTTATCGGGTCACCAATACTTGAGGATTCAGAAGTAGGAGGTCAATAATGGGTAAGCCGGGTTCATATAATCCAAGGGGAACAATCGAGGGAGGCAGGCGTCGGGAGACAGACAAGGACAATAACGTGATTCAAGCGCCGGGTAGTCAGGAAGTCAAACAGGAATCCGGGAACAGAGCTCGTAACTAAGAGCAGTTTAGGAGCACTCGATCTCCGGATAGATGGGAGTTAAATGAAGTTCCCAACCAATGAAAACACAGCAACGTCATGCGTGTACGTCACGTGGTTGTAACAGCAAGAGTTGTGGGAGTTGTGGTTCCAAGACGTTTACGTGCCGGATAGCGCTCAGACAATCGCCAAGGCAACTTCCAATTTAGCTGAGACGTGACAGTACCCCTCCACAAAGAGCGCTCCCTCCTGAGTCTTCGCAAGCGTTGAGACCAAAAGGCACGCAACAAATGGGGTGCGTTCAAATTAGAGGCCGGTTCCCAGGACCTGTCTTCCGGACCGTACCCCTTCCAATCAATCAGGTAAGACCGGACCCCACGACATAGGCGAGTGTCCATGATAGCACGCACCTCATACTCGTCCTCTCCATGGACGGTAACCGGGGCGGGGACAGCAGGCAACCGTGTGCCAGGAACAAAAGGGCGAAGCAAGGAGACATGGAACACCGGGTGCACCCGCCAATGAGTTGGTATCTCTAGGCAAACAGTGACAGGGTTAAGGCATCGTATAATCGTATAAGGACCCAGGTAACATGGCAACAGTTTCCTCTTACCTTTAATGGCCAGATGTTTTGAAGAGAGCCACACACGGTCACCACAAGAATACGAAGGAGCCGGTGCGCGTCGCTTGTCAGCCTGCATTTTGGTACGACATTGCGCAGCTTGTAAATGAGATAACACAGATTTACGGATGGCAAGCAAGGAATCCTTCACAGCATTAGCTGCGGGAAACTGTTTTAAAGAAGGCAAGACAGGTGGCAGAGTCCTTGGGTGCAGACCATATAAAGCATAAAACGGAGAGCAGCCAATCGATGAATGGATAGAATTGTTATAGGCAAATTCTGCTGCACCTAGCAGCGAAAACCAATTAGACTGATGTTGCAGACACAGACAGCGAAGAAACTGTTCCATAGTGCCATTGGTACGTTCAGTCTGGCCATCCGTCTGAGGATGGTAGGCCGAGGACAAGCGGGCATCAATACCCAAAGATGAAGTAAGGGAGCGCCAGAAGCGAGAGGTAAATTGAGACCCCCGGTCAGATATCAGAACCGTAGGAAGGCCAAAAAAACGCACCACATGGTCAAAAAACAGACTCGCTAACATAGAAGCAGTAGGTATTCCTGAGCAGGGAATAAATCGTGCCATTTTGGTGAAAACGTCCACAACTACAAGAATGGTGGACATCCCCCCAATACAAGGGAGTTCCACCACAAAATCAAGGGTGACCGTATGCCACGGATACGGGGGTAATGGCATGTTCATTAGAAGACCCACGGGTTTACCTGGTGGTCTTTTGCACTGTGTACATACGGCACACTTGGAGACATATGTTTCGGTGTCCTTTTTCATACCAGGCCACCAACACCATCGGTGGAGAAGGTCATATGTTTTAGCCCGACCAGGGTGAGCTGCCAACGGGAGATCATGGGACCATTCGAGGGCTTTTCTCCGGGTTTGATTATCAGGCAGGTATAGTAGGCCTTTAACATATGGTAGACCGGTGATGAGTTCGGCGTCCAACTCTTTAATTATAGTAGCATGATCCTTGGCCCATCTCTTTAACTCATCTAGGATGGACGGAGAAACCGAACAAACACACACTACAGTCCCTGAGGACAATACTGGGGTTGACTGTTTCATAGTTTCCATATCCGTACCAATACGTGATAAGGCGTCCGCCTTTCCATGTAACGGACCGGGGCGATATGTCACCGTGAAATCAAACATGGTAAAAAACAAATGCCACTGTATTTGCCTAGCATTGGTGCATTTCACATGGGACAATGCTTGGAGGTTCCGATGATCCGTGTACACAGTAATGGGATGCTTAGCACCTAACAGATGATGTCTCCATTCATTGAATGCCACCTTAATCGCCAGTAATTCTCTCTCCATGATTGTATAATTACATTCGGCTGGCGTTAGTTTCCGGGAATGGAAAGCCACCGGATGTAGTCGATGGGTAGCCGGACAAATCTGCGACAGGATGGCCCCCACGGCAATTGCAGAGGCATCGGCTTCCACGATAAAAGGAAGGGCCGGATTAGGGTGTTGCAAGACGGGGGCAGTGGTAAAAGCCTCCTTCAGTTTGTGAAATGCAGACTGCGCTTGTTCATCCCAAAGGAAAGGGACCTTCGGACTGGTCAACCGAGTCAGTGGCGCAACTATCTCGGAAAAGGTAGCGATGAAACGTCTGTAGAAGTTAGAGAAACCCAAGAATGATTGAAGGGTTTTTACTGAAGTCGGGACAGGCCAATCCAGTACTGCCCGGACCTTGGAGGTGCACATAAGCACTCCCTTTTGGGATATTTGGAAACCCAGGAACTCTACAGACGATGCATGGAACACACACTTCTCCAGCTTAGCAAAGAGAGAGTGTTCCCTTAGACGAAGCAGGACAGAGCGTACATGTTGTATGTGTTGTGGTAAGGATTCTGAATATATCAGGATGTCGTCCAGATATATTACGACGTAACAATCCAACAAGTCCCTGAAAATATCATTAACAAAGTGTTGGAACGTCGCTGGGGCATTGCAAAGCCCGAAGGGCATTACACAATATTCATAAAGCCCGAACTTCGTCTTGAATGCGGTTTTCCATTCATCCCCCTTACGTATCCTCACCAAGTTGTATGCTCCCCGTAAATCCAACTTGGTGAAGACGGTAGAGGAGGTCATTTTATCAAGGAGCTCCGTGATAAGTGGTAGAGGATACTGGTTTTTGATCGTGACATTATTGAGAGCACGATAATCCACACATGGGCGTAAATCCCCTTCCTTTTTAGGTACAAAGAAAATCGGGGAGGCTGCTGGTGAACGGGATGGACGTATGTGTCCCAAGCGCAATGCATTGTCCACATAGTCTCGCAGGTGTTCTTCTTCCTTTTGAGTGAGTGAATAGATACGACCGTGTGGAATGATTGCCCCAGGGATGAGATCGATGGGGAAGTCGTATTCTCGGTGTGGAGGCAGCTTTTCTGACAAGCCTTTATCAAACACATCCGAGTATTCTCGGTATTCCGATGGAAGCACAGGGCCCGGGATAGAGGATAAGGCACTGATGGAAGGAATACTAGTCACCAGGGCCAGCCAAGGAGAGAAGACTGCTGCCTCGTGAGACCCAAGGCATTTCTGTATGCAAAATGAGGATGAGAACCGCACGGTTTGTTCAACCCAATCGATTACGGGATTATGAGTTTGCAGCCAAGATAGACCCAGAATCATACCGAACTGGGGGGCCGTTATAAGGTCAAATGTGATAGACTCCGAATGACCTTGTAAGGTGGACATTTGTAGGGAAGTCGTTTGCTCCGTGACTTGTCCGGATATCAAACGGGAACCGTCTACAGCATGTATGTCCTCGGGTCGTGTTTTGGGAATTATGGGTAGTTTGTAACGTTCGGCCAAGCCAGAATCCATATAATTCCCACTAGCCCCGGAGTCTATCATTACAGGTTTGGAAAATGGTTTGATGCCAGGGGCCTTGAAACACATTGTAAGATACACATGTGAAGATGGAAAACACATATCCGAGCCTGGGTACATTTGACTCATCCTGAAGGCCCGGTTTACGGACGAGTCCTGGCATTTCCCGCCGGTTTGGCGGGTCTTTTAGGACATATACGAATATAATGTCCTGACTGGCCACAATAGAAGCATAGGTTGTTCAGCACCCGTTTCTCTCTTTCAGCCTTGGACAATGGACCCCTGATGGCCCCGATTTGCATGGGTTCGGCTTCACCTTGAGAAACAGGAGTAGTGCCATCTGCTCGGGAAGAGGTACGAATATCAGGATACCGACGTTCGCCCCTTCTTTGCCGAATCCGAGCATCGACTTGAAGGACCAGGTCGAGTAACTCAGGAAAACCTGGTGGAAGGGCGGGCACCACTGATAAGGCATCTTTTAGATCATCCGACAGACCTTTGTAGAAAACAGCCGCTTTCTTCTGTTCTGGCCACGTGGTTTCAGCCGCCAGCTGGTTAAAACGAGCCAGGTAGGTCAGGAGATCCGTTTTGCCTTGATTAATAGCCAAGAATTCCAAATCCGAAGTTTGTGCTTTGTATCGCATATCAAAAACACTGTTCATGGAATGAATTAACATATCGAAGTCATAAAGAGCCGGATCATTGGCTCCCAGCAACGGGTTAGCCCACGCTGCGGCGGTGCCACCGAGATGGGAGAGAACGAAGGCCGCCTTAGTAGTAGCGTCTGGAAACGCCAAGGGACGACAAAGAAAGTGGAGGCGACACTGATTCACAAAAGTCCGATACGCCTTGGGATCCCCCAAAAAGCGTTCGGGTGGGGCCAAAGGAAAAGGCCCAGGAAGAACAACCGGAGCTGGAGCCGGAGGGGATACAGGAGGAGGTGCTGCTGCAGCGGCATCACCGAATTCCTCATCATGGGGTAATGGCTGCACGAAGCTCTGTAATACATCCATGCGTTGATGTAAAGTCGCATGGGCGGAGGCCATATCGGTGCGCAAGGCGGAAAAAGCCTGCATGAGAGCTGCCATCGGGTCTGATGCAGCCTCCATAACAAAGTAGGCGTTATTGTAAGGCTCCTAAATCTGTCACAACCCAGAGGTTGATTTCTGATCGTTGCAGATAATCTTTCCCCACTCTTCTAGGGAAGTTCCTTTCTTTCAAGGAATCTGGGGTCTTTAGGTGATGTGCCAAAGACTTCCCTCCCAAGAGCTCAGCCTACAGGGATCAATACACCTGGCAGGCCGGGGGCTTGAGTGAAAAGGCCGGAGCAGAATCGTCAGAGCTAGAGGAACAAAGAATGAAACAGTTGTTCAGGAAATGCAGCCAAGTAGTGCCGGAGAATAAACAGCCGACACCGCCCACAATTACCCACTCTTACCTGCTCCGTAGGAATGATATACCAGTAACCTACTGGTATCGAAGTGCAGAAAACAAGGAGGATGAAGAGTGAAGGGAAGGTGTGCCAGTATCCTAGGAACACCACGGTGGAAGCAGCAGAGCGTCTCAATTAAGTTCAAAAGCAATCAAAATGTAAACAGCAGAGCGTCCCAAATTAAGGTTCCAAGCAATCCAAAGGTAAACAGCAGAGCGTCCCAAATTAAGGTTCAAAGCAATCCAAATGTAAACAGCAGAGCGTCCCAAATTAAGGTTCAAAGCAATCCAAATGTAAACAGCTGAGCGTCCAAAACAAATGGACAAAGCAATAGGTGTGGACCAGGAAAGAAATGAAATGATCAGGGAAGAGAGCGTTAATCTCACGCTATTTGCCTTTCGCAAATGTTCGGGTTATCGGGTCACCAATACTTGAGGATTCAGAAGTAGGAGGTCAATAATGGGTAAGCCGGGTTCATATAATCCAAGGGGAACAATCGAGGGAGGCAGGCGTCGGGAGACAGACAAGGACAATAACGTGATTCAAGCGCCGGGTAGTCAGGAAGTCAAACAGGAATCCGGGAACAGAGCTCGTAACTAAGAGCAGTTTAGGAGCACTCGATCTCCGGATAGATGGGAGTTAAATGAAGTTCCCAACCAATGAAAACACAGCAACGTCATGCGTGTACGTCACGTGGTTGTAACAGCAAGAGTTGTGGGAGTTGTGGTTCCAAGACGTTTACGTGCCGGATAGCGCTCAGACAATCGCCAAGGCAACTTCCAATTTAGCTGAGACGTGACAGGGACAAGATGGATGCCCCCACATATTTCGGTTCCCAGAACTGCATGTGCAGTCTAGTCGTTTGGGTGTGGTTCATCCCAGAGACACCTGGGATACCCACAGACTATTTAAGCCACGCCCAGGCTGAGAACATGCTTTGCGTTTTCTGCACCTGCAGCGTGACACTTACCGTGTTCGGTTCGGTCTCCAGTAGGCCTGTATCTGCGCTCAGCTCCTGCAAGAACAAGAACACCGTTAGGAACAGCCTTACCTTGCGGCGCTCCTGCCCATCATTCATCGCTCCTTCTGTTCTGCGGGCATCTTCAGCGGTGTCATTCCCATCCCGGCACGCTGCTTCCTAAGGAAAAGGGAAAAGAACAGAAAAAAGGCATTAGTAAGCATTCACCAAATCTTCACTTATTTTTAAAGACTGTACGAGCTTCAAACGCTTACCTGAATCCCAGACGCTCTGGGGGAACTCTGTCTCCAGAACTTCTCATCCATCGGCAAGAGGGAAAAGACACTCCAGCTTAGCGTGGAAACATCTAGAGGCGCCGCATACCGCGCTTACTCACCACATTTCTTCTTCATAACCGGCATCCACGCTGAAAACGCTGTGGCACCTAAAAGACACAGAAAAAGAACTCAGTTCAATACAAATACGAAAGGGTCGCATCACGCATCGCGCTCTCACTCACCTTCAGTGCTACTCATCTCAGCAGCACGTTGCCATCCCCGGACGCCGGCCATCATCTAAGGAAGGAAAGGAACGAAGATAGAGAACTGTTCAAAAGACTCATTATACTTACCTGTCAGAATCTTGCCAGTGAAGTAACTAGGCAGCGATGAGCCCACATCAATCAACACGCCCCTGTGCTGAAAGCAGGATTGAGAGCACACTTTCCAAGAAAACAAGGTGAGCTGTGGATCAAAGCGAAGGGTTGGACCCCGGTGAAGAAGGGGTTCAAGCACACAGAGACAATAGGGAGTTAAACTCTACCAATCCTGTGTTTCAGGCCCAGTCTCCAGTCGAGTAGATTCCAGGGAAGGGTTCAAGGTCGTAAGAGGTCCGAACAGGCTGAGTGAGGTCCCCGTGGATAACAGGTGAGCGTTACAGAACGCAAAGCCTCACATCAAAATCCACCTGGGCGTCATGGAAACGTCAGAAACTGACTAGTTAGCCCACATGTTGGGGCAGCTACGTTCCGAAGTACATGCAGCCAGGCAGGAGACCAACACCCTGAGGAGAGAGCTGATAGTAGCCAAAGAACGCACTGATGATTTAAGCCGGCAACTTCTTCAGTCACAAGCAGGGCATGCACTATTGCCGGGAAGTGTGCCCTTGATGCCAGCACCATCAGCCAATCCCGTTCAGATAACCCTTCCTGGGGCAGTTCCCTTGGCCCCGCCCGAACGATTTACGGGGGATCTCAAGAGGTTTGCAAAGTTCATGAACCAGTGCCGCCTGCACTTCCTTTGTAGACCAGGGGCCTTTCCAAGTGACCAATCACGGGTCGCTTTTGTGCTATCCAACCTGAGTGGTAGCGCCGCGGACTGGTCTGTATCCTTCGTGGCCCAAGACGATCCTTTGCTGCATGACTTCAGGGGCTTTCAGCAGGAGATGGAAAAGCTGTTCGCCTGTCGTACTCATGGGCAGGCATTAGACAACGAACTTCTGTCCCTACGCCAAGGGAATCAAGACCTATTAACATACATAGCCACATTCAATAGACCCGTATTTGAAGCAGAATGGCCAGTGGAGAAGAGAACCACATTATTTCACCAGGGGTTGCGGGGGGGAGCTCAAGGATGTTCTCCCACAAGTAGTGAACCCCCCAAAAGACTGCTCAGAATTCATTGACCTTGTTGTTCAACTGGATCATAGGTTGCAGGACCGAAGAGCAGATCGAACCAGACCGGACCCTCGCCCTATGTATGTGCGTTCAAAGGACAATATTGCCCGCACAACGGAAGGTTCAGGAGAACCAATGCAAATCGGGGGGGTCAGATCCCCCTTGACTAAAGCGGAAAGCGATAAAAGGAGACAGCAGCAGTTATGTCTGTACTGTGGAAGGTCAGGTCATTTCCTTAAAGAGTGCCCTGTGAAGCCACCGAGGAGGACGGTAGAGGCCACGGACAAGGAAGATACCATTAAGGAATTGGAAAACTCCCCAGCCCGGCAAGTGTAGGGGTCCACTTGTCGAGCGAAGAAAGTGAACTACAGACCTCCCATTTTGCACTATCTGTGGTCTTGATCAATCACCACCAACCATCTTGTATGCATGCAGTAAGAGCGTACATTGACAGTGGAGCCGTTCGGAATTACATCGACCAGGATCTTGCGGCAAAGATGGGGCTTCCGTTATGCCCTAAATCAACCACTGACACTTTTACCACTGTCGACGGCACGGAAATAGCTTCTGGTCCAGTATCCCAATGCACTGCAGCTTTAACCCTTCTGTGCCAGGATGGACACCAAGAATCTATCATTTTCAACCTCATTAAGGCACTACAGTTCTGGTTGATTTTGGGAATGCCATGGTTGGTAGCTCACAATCCTCGAATCGATTGGCGAGCAAAAGAATTGGCCTTTCCGGAGACTTGTGCCCACAAATGTTATCGCCAAGAGAAACAACCAATAGACACCAGAACCTCCACGCTTGTGACTGTGGCAATCGGCACCCTACCAAGTGAATACCAGGACTTTCAAGATGTCTTTCAGAAAGAACAGGCTAATACCCTGCCACCGCATAGTCCATACGATTGCCAAATCGACCTGATACCTGGCGCACAAATCCCTTGTGGGCGAATTTACGCACTCACGGAACCAGAAAACCAGCACCTGAAGGCCTATGTTCACCAATACCTGGCCAACGGGTTCATCCGTCCCTCGAAGTCTCCAGCAGCCAGTCCTCTATTCTTCGTGCCGAAAAAGGAGGGGGACTTGAGAATGTGCATCAACTATCACGCACTGAACCAGATTACTGTAAAAAAACACTACCCCCTGCCACTGATCCCTGAATTGCTTGATCAAGTCAAAGATGCCCAAATCTTCACAAAACTAGACCTGAGGGGGGCATATCACCTTGTTCGCGTAAAACAGGGGGACAAATAGAAAACCGCTTTTCGCACCAAATACGGCTTGTACGAATATCAAGTAATGCCCTTTGGCCTTTGCAACGTGCCTGCAGCATTTCATTACTTCATGAACGATGTCCTACGGGAATTGATTGATGTCTGTGCTCTAGTGTACATCGTCGATATTCCACATCAAAGCAGGACCACACTAAACACGTCCGATCCGTATTGGAGAAACTCCGTCAACACCAGCTCTACGCCAAGCTCGAAAAGTGCTCATTCCACGTCTCCGAGGTGGAATTCCTGGCCTTTATTCTCAGCCCGAATGGAATCCAAATGGTTGTACACAAGGTAGATGCTATCCTGAACTGGCTATCCCCAAATTCATTCAAGGGGGTTCCGAGTATGCTGGGTTTTGCAAACTTCTACCGCCGGTCCATCCCAGGATTTTCGCAAATCGTGCATCCCATCACGTCATTGCTAAGGAAAAGCAACAAAAAGTTCCAATGGACAACAGAAGCTGAGGAAGCTTTCCAGGAACTCAAAGCAAGATTCACATCTGCCCCAATCTTACGCCACCCTCGCCCTGATCTCCCATACCTGGTGGAAACGGACGCCTCAAGCATGGCTATGGGAGCCGTCCTCTCACAAAAGTACCCCAAAACGGGCCAGTTAAACCCTGTTGCCTTCTGGTCGCGTAAATTCACACCCCTGAACTTAATTACGCTATCACAGACAAAGAACTCCTGGCCATTAAGTCAGCCTTTAAGGCATGGCGGCACTACCTCTTGGGCGCCAGACACACAATCATCATAATAACTGACCACCGGAACCTCCAGTACCTAAAAACAGCAAAGGCCCAATCCTCAAGACAACTACGTTGGGCTCTTTTTTTGCTGAATATGACTACGTGATTACATTTTGACCAGGGGTGAAAAACGGGAAGGCCGATGCCCTTTCCCGTATGGGGGTGGAAGAGCAAGGGTATCAGACCCCTGACCCAATAGCAATCATCCCGAGTGACAAGCTCCTGGGAATCACAGCAACCATAACTCAGAAAGAATTACATGAAAAAATCCAAAACCTGATGAGTCTGGAGCAATTACAAGCGTGGAGTGCACAAGGAGAACATTACATGATAAAAGATCAGTTGCCCTACTTCAGGAATCATTTATTCTTACCAAACCAAGAACTGCGAGAACAAGTCATGTCCAGTTATCATGATTCCTTGATCAAGGGCCACCCTGGAATCGCTAAAACCCTAGCCAAGGTAAAACGAAATTATTGGTGGCCCACGTGGCGTAAAGACATTATCCAATTCATCCTATCTTGTGGCGTCTGTGCTCAAAACAAGTCATCCAAGCAGAAACCGACTGGGCTATTACAACCATTGGAAATCCCACCAGCACCCTGGCACACGTTGTCCCTCGATTTTATTACTGACTTATCACCCAGTCAAGGGTTTAACACTATTCTTGTGGTCGTGGACCTATTTTCAAAAATGGCACATTTCATTCCTCTTAAGGGGCTCCCAAATGCTTCCACTCTGGCAAAGGTATTTCTTGAAGGCATCGTACGGCTCCATAGGTTTCCTTCAGTTTTGGTCTCAGACTGAGGTACTCAATTCGTATCTATCTTCTGGAGAAAATGCTGCTCTATATCCCAGATCGACATCCCCAAACGGATGGTCAAACTGAGAGGACAAATCAGACGCTCGAGCAGTATCTGCGTTGCATGTTACACCAAGCTGAAGGAAGCTCTTTCGACCTATTATGGATAGCTGAATATGCTTATAATAATTCCCTACACACCAGCACTGGGCAGGCACCCTTTTATACCATGTATGGCAGGCACCCACGTACTTCTGAGTTGGACGTTCCTACAACCTTGGAAATGCCAGCAGTCAAAACCTTGCACACAACCATTTCTCAAACCTTTAAAAGGGCAGCTGAACACCTACTTCAAGCTAAGAATCGCCAAAAGAAGTTTGCTGATCAACACCGAGCAAAGGCCCCCAACTACCAAGTGGGAGACAAAGTCTGGCTGGTGTATAAACACGTGTCCATTAAAGGAGCCCGAAATATCCGTCAAAGATACCTGGGTCCATTCACCGTCACCTCCGTGATAAATCCTGTGGCGGTCAGACTAGCTTTGCCGTCAAACATGCAGATTCACCCTGTGTTCCATGTGTCTCCCCTTAAACCTGTTCAACCTGGGACCCGGGTAGCAACGCCACCGCAGCCAGTAGTAGTCGCTGAGGAGCTAGAATTCGAAGTCAAGGACATCCTGGATTCAAAGTAAGTCAGATCCAAATTATACTACTTAGTAGACTGGAAGGGGTATGGTCCACAAGACACGACATGGGAGCCTTGTGAGTACATCCATGCACTTCGCTTGCTTAGACGATTTCATCAAAACCATCCAAACAAACCAGGACCAGACCTAAGAGCCACCTTGAGAGGGGCCTTGGGGGGGGAGTGCTGTCATTATTCCTGCCCCTCATGTCCCCAGCCCTCCAAGATGTCAGGCTGGCCACGGTCACCTACATGGCCCTCAAGGGCCTCTCCATCCCTCCAAAGACCCACTTGGAGTCAGACTTGGCGCTTGTGGCACCAGACTCACTCACTCCCATAGGATAACATTGGGCATTGGACTTGTAGTGCATTGATAGGGACAAGATGGATGCCCCCACATATTTCGGTTCCCAGAACTGCGTGTGCAGTCTAGTCTTTTGGGTGTGGTTCAGCCCAGAGACACCTGGGATACCCAGGGACTATTTAAGCCACGCCCAGGCAGAGAAACATGCTTTGCGTTTTCTGCACCTGCAGCGTGACACTCCCCGTGTTCGGATCGGTCTCCAGTAGGCCTGCATCTTTCTTCTGCGCTCAGCTCCATGCAAGAACAAGAACACTGTTAGAAACAGCCTTACCTTGTGGCGCTCCTGCCCATCATTCATCGCTCCTTCTGTTCTGCGGGCATCTTTGGCGGTGTCATTCCCATCCCGGTACGCCGCTTCCTAAGGAAAAGGGAAAAGAACAGAAAAAAAGGCATTAGTAAGCATTCAGCAAATCTTCGCTTATTTTTTAAGACTGTACGAGCTTCAAATGCTTACCTGAACCCCAGCCGCTCTGGGGGAACTCTGTCTCCGGAACTTCTCATCCATCTGCAAGAGGGAAAAGACACTTCAGGTTAGCGTGGAAACATTTCAACTTTTCCCACCTGGAATATGACGGACATCAAAGAAACCGCCACACGGTAAGCCCATAGGGGAATCCATTTGGAGGGTGGTAAGTCATTGATAGGGGAGGGGGCTTACCTTGTTCTTTAGGAATCTGCAATACCAAGGACCATTGTACCAGTATAGTCTGACTGCAATCGAGAACTGCTAGTCATTTGTATATTGTCTTGCCTGAGAGTGGTTGCCCTGCAAATATGCATTGTAATTAACCTTGCACTTTGCTTGTAGGTTCACTGCGTGTCCTGTACTATGCATCTCATTTTATCTCGTCGGCACCTGCTTCGGCGGCATCTGTCTACAATTGCGGCACCTGGGTCTCATCTGGTATCCTTTCTTTCCTCTGATTCACTACTCTGGTTGTCTGATTATAGGACCAGAAGATTACATCAGGAGGAAGAACTCATCATCTAAATTATGTGGGCAACCTTAATCTGACATCTACCAAAAACCTAGAGTGTTAAAAATATGTGGAGTATTTTCTTCTTGCTAAATGCTGTAACTAGTTAGCTCAAAACCTTTATTTGATTTATTAACAGGTGCGAGAAGCTCTCCCAGTTAAGTACTAGGGGCCAGGTCACAGAATTCGACCAGGTAGATGGATGTTCCCGAAGTTATTTGAGAGAGCATCCAATCTCGCACCACGCAGAAGAGAACCGCTCCAGGTCCCGTTGGCCACACAGACTGCTGTACGAGTAGATGGGAAAAGACACTGGATCGACACACATCAAGAAAATACCTCGCTCTTTTGTCATCTGACAGAGAAGAAAAGAAGAAAAACAACTTGCCCTGCTTCTAAGGATCAATCAATCTCGAATGACATCAAGGGTGAGTCGGGGAAACTTCCTGAGCCAGTGGGACCTGGGGAGACAGCTGCTTTGTCTTTGAAATCCTCTTTTGATTGTTCTGCACCCTTGAGCAATCTTTCCCTTGTTTTATCACTTCCATCAGGAAGCAACAACACTCTGTTCACAGATCACGCAGTACCTGGAGTCTTAAGGTACGGTCTGCACCCACGGCACTAGACTTACTGCATAGTGCGACTGCTCAAAGGAAACGATTGTTGAGCGTGTCCTTTGCCACTTTTGCGCTGAAGTATAAGCAAGTGGTTGGGGACTGGGAAAGACTATCATCAATCAAGAAACCACGTGATCAGGAGATCACCAGCACATGAACTGCAGTGTTTTTCACAGGAACCTTTCGGGGAAGAGCTCTGAGGAACAATGCCTGTCATATCTCTACTCGTACGGAGCAATTGATTGACTGTGTGGCTAATAAGGACATTGGACGATCAAATACATCGTCCGTGGGGACGTATTGTTTTCTCGTAATTGTGTTAAGCAGTCTTACAGTATTGATTACTTTTAGGTTTTGGTACATAGAAGGGGGTGCGTCCGCTCGAAACTTTGATACCTGTTGATAAATGTTTTTATTTTGTCTTTTCCTTTCGTGCATCTGCACACTCTATATCCTCTAGGGAGTCCCAACATAGATGGGGCTATTACAATAATACCCTTTTGTTAATTATGAATGTGATCCATGTAATTTCAATAGAATTAATTAATGGGTATGTTTGAATTTACTACAATATGGGGAAAAGGGTGTGGCTGGTATATTGATCCTTTGCCTTTAACTACTGTATGCTATGCCTCTCTAAGGGCACTATTCTTTGGTCAATTGGAAGGACAGCTTCTCAGGGATTTTAGATGGCACTAACTTGAATGAGTTGAAAGGCGAGTTCTGACGCCACTGGGATGTTCTCTTTTTTAAATAGGATTAACCCTAATGTTGCTTTATTTAGGCCTTTTCATTAATTTTCCAAACCTTTCTAATCATTAGTTTCTTTTTCAAAATGGCACCCGTAGGCAACCGGGATGCCACGTCTCCTTCTTACACTATCAATCACAGCCCTTACTCTGTTTCCTTCTGCATACAAAGGGATGGTTCTTAGTCAATGGGTACTTTTAAGGGTTGTATCAATATTGTGAATTTGATTAGTAGGGACAGACCTCTGTATGTAGATAATTCCGTTCACTTCATTTGTGGCAATTAAGACATCATTATGAAAGACCTAATGGCGATTGATATGTCTGATGAATGTGATTCAGGATGTATGGACATTGAGGCGTGAAGTCACAAGTAAAGCTCTTGGCTTAGGCCAAAAGAAGGGTTTGTGAAATGGTAAATGTATAGTGCCTCCTTTTAATTTATATTGGCCTAAGCCTAGTCGCTTTATGAGGAAAACCGCGTTGCAAAGTTCCGATTTTTGGGTTAACTTCACCACCATTTTAAGATTAGTCCGCCATTTTGATTTCTATTTGTATGTCTCTTCATTCTAACAAGCTCTTCATTGCAACCAAGCCTCCTGACCTTTGAGCTCTGTTAATGTTTAGGCTGTCCGAGAGCCCACTGTTTAGACTAGCTAAAGAGACCTTGCGCTCCATATGAACTGTCATCTAAGTATTGTCTGCGCACATAAGACTCATCCTTGTATAAACATTGGGACAATGAAGAACAAACCTCGAGTGTATACTCAGGCCGAACTGCATTGTACAGAAATGTAGAACAAGGCTTACCGCGGGATCCGAGAACATACACCACCATTGTGCCTTCATAGAAATGCAAATCTATGTAATCCTTTGCATATTATTGTATAAGCTGTATGTGAACTAGGCACAAACTCTAGACCACAAATTATTAACATGTAGAGAGGCTGGACAATATTATTTAGAATTGTATAAAAGCATGAATGTTTCTAATGTCCAGCACTCTCTCACATTTCTCTGACGTGCTTGTACCCATTGCGGGGTGTTGAGAGCCAGATAGTTATCTGTTTCTTTGTGAACTGTACAGTAATGAAAGATCTGTGAATCTTTTTAGCCCGTGTTTGGTGTATTTCCTTTGTGGTACTCAGCCTCGATATTTCTTTGTTCTTACAGAGGGATGGGCATGACTCATTGGGACAATTGGTGATGTTCAAGCACTGGAGGATGTCACGTGCTTGATAGTCCCTTGTGTAAACTGGAAGAGGTATCTAGCTTGTATACTCTGGGAATTTGGGCTTAGGGGCAATGTTTTTAGGACAGATAGTATGATCTTGTTTAGGTGCGCCTGGGTAATGAGAAGTGACCATATCCCTGGTAGATGCGTTTTGATTTTAAAAAAATTGTTCTGCAGCTGATTGCGCTATGCCTTCCAGGGCTAAACAGGTTTATTGTGTATGTTGAGCTTCATCAAGTTTTTTATTATGTTAAAAATGGCATGTGTAGCATTATATGCCTCACACATCTACTTAGCACATCATGTTTTTTTAGCCTCAATAATAGAACTCTTGGAAGCTTTGAGGGCAATGTTCTGCAAGTTACACAGGAAGCCACAAGGGTCGTTGTGACACATCATTTTCACTCAGTTAAGTTCAGTTCTCGCCACTGAATCCTATTTACGATCACGATGGCCTAGTTCGTTTATAGGTTTGACCTATTTATATTTTTGCAACTAGGGCCTGGCATACTGAAACACTCCTGCCTGAAATTCCAAAAATGTGCCCAGTGGTAGAAATGTACCAAAAAAGTAGTTGAACTGTGGTCTCAGCAGGGAGAGGGTAGGTGGAAGCATAGTGCAACATAGGACAAGGTGTTGCGGCCCGGGCATTGCAATAGGCCGACTCGTAACTAAGGCTCCTATTACAACTTACACTTGCACAGGGACATGAATCGACAAATCCTCTGTTTGGAATGGTGAATATGGTGGTAAAATGTAGAGCAATGGTAAACAGAAACAAATAAAAATAGTGGAACACTGCTACCGTACGTTCCCGCTCACTTCGATCACTGACTGTGCCCTAGAATAGTCTGCTTTTGTTACTGGAGTGTGTAAAGCACCCAAGTGCCACTGACATGTTGTCATAGGTCTGTGGGTGTATTTGGGAGTTTGTACCACTCCTCTCTTGGTTACGCAATATACTTCTCTGGTTTAAAGGGTGAGATATAACTTAGGGCAGACGATCTAATGTTGCATGATTTTATTTGATTTTGCATTCATATTGCACACATCCAATGGAACCAAGCGAAAACCTGCATCTAGGCGCATATGTTTTTTTCCCAGAACAGTAACTTAGAACTATGAATGGCTACAGGTTGTCATGGCCATCTTGCTGCAGCTAATGCATGTGAATTTGGAGTCTGCGCAGGATAGATGAGCACCTGTGCAGACTGTAGGATGAGCAAAAGCACTTAGCGGGGCAGGGGCGTTGCTAGGTCTGGAAAAGGTCCGGGCTATGCTAATGCTGGGACTGTCGGTGGTAGGGGCTTTCTAGCCTTTTGGTTGTAGCCCCTGAGATTCTATCTGGAGCTACAACCAAAGGACCTGGGGCTATAGCCCCTTCAGCCCCCCCCTTGCAATGCCTCTGTAGGGGGGTAATTGGTGAGGGTGGAAGTAAGGGATCAGCGAGGACTAAGAGTAATTGGTGGGGGAGAGGAACAATTTTTGTTATTTTATTAGCTTATGTATTGTTTATTACAGACCTCACTCGGCTTCAGAGTGCTGAGGAGTAAATGCTCTACGTGTGGAGGGGAGGTAGGTGGTGAGGAATGAGACAGTAGGAAAAGGTGATGTAGGGGAGAAGGGAAAAGGTGGGATTTGCCCTGAGCTATTTAACATTTAGTTCCGAGGGCCCAAAGTGGATTTGTGATGACCTCCTGCTATTTGAGGGTCTAATATGATTGGGTTTTAGGCATCTTGGGGGTCCTCTTGGAGTTTATGAGTCTCTGCTAAGTGATGAAATGGTATGCTGGTAATAGTTTGTGTTGAGGTGTGAATTGAGGAGACTTTGCGTATATTCCAGAGTAAGCGTCATTAGAGGTGTACATTTAGGACAGAAGAAGAGCCAAGGATGAATGGAGGACAAGAGTCAACTCTGAGAGACTTTTGAGGGACAATGTGAAAAATAATTTCAGAGAGGGAAACATTTTGGCTGGAGGAGTGGAGGAGTTGATTCTTCAAGGGATAACTGCAAAGGCGCCGGTGATTAAGGGCGATAGTGTCCACTGCAAACTCTGTCACTGTTCTACATTCAACAAGGAAGTGTTTGCTGTCAGACTGTATATATGACACTTGTTCGTGCTGTGACATACTGGCCTTGCCAAGAGGGGATGAAAACCGCTCTCATCTGGGGGTGGCAGGCCTACCAGGGAGAAATTCAGGGCCAGTCTTACCCCTGAGTTGGACGGTGGCAATGGAGAGGGCCCCAATTCCTTTATGGCCACCCTACCACCACTGATCAACAGCCAGACTCAGCAGAGACAGAACAGCCCAGTGAGAGACAGAGAAGCAACAGTAATCCTACGGCCTAGTACAGAAGAGCTACACACGTAGAGCTACAGATAGCGTTCACATGTGAGCAATTCAGATACTGGCGTGTAGCGCCCAGACAAAGACCGGGGAGTTGGTGCTTGAAACCCTAGACCACTAGGGGAATTCAAGGGGGATTCTGACCCTCCCTGTCACCGTACTCACTTGCAGGGGGCAAGAAATAAAGCCCCACAAACCTAACTTGAACATTTCCTATCCCGTGCCACCTTGGAAGTTCTACTGCACATCCATGTGGAGAACGTGTGTGGGTTTTAGTTCCCTATTTATCACATTTCCTGATTCTGTCACATATGGGAAGAGAAAGACAGGACAGGATTGGATAGGGATAAGGGTCCCATCTAAGAAGGGAGAGGAGGATGAAAGGAAGCAGCGGACAGAGGGACCTGTGTGTTACCAGGGTGAGTTCAGAGTTGGAGGGAGGGGATGATCGAGAGACCAGCAGGATGGAGGACCTGTGGACTGTGGAGGTGGAATGTGGAGCAGGTGAGGTATTGGCTATCGAGTGGAAGTGGTACTGTGTGTTAGTGTGGCGAGTGTGTAGAAATATTAGTGTAAGGAGTGGTTGTGAAGTGGATGGTACTGAGTGAAATGAGGGTGTTTGAGCACTGTGGAGGGAGAAGCGGTAATAGGAGGGAGGAATAGTAATAGGAGGGAGGAGTAGAAATAGGAGGGAAACATAGGAGTAGCCGGAAGGAGTAGTGGGATGGAGGGAGGAGTAGTAGGAGGATGAAGTATTAGTAGAAGGAACAAAGAGAAGTGTGGAGGATGGAATAGTAGTGTGGACGAAGGAGCAATAACATTAAAGGGTGGAGGCAAGATCTGGGAGGAGTGACAACATCAAAGGGACAGAAGATTGGTAGGAAGATCAAGGCGAAGTGGAGAAGTAGAAAGACGAAAGACAAGAGTGAGCGTGTTAGAAGGAGCCTGAATCAAACACTGTATTTCCAATACACTATCCCAATTCCCATGAGTACACAAACCTTGGGATAGTCTAGGGAGAGTTAGGAAGTCCCAGAGGGATTCTAGAGCAATATGGGTTCAGCCTTTAGGTTTTCACCACAAGCTGAATGTAGAATTCAACAGTAGAGTCAGCCATCTGTGTATACTAACCTGGGACCAGGGATGCCTGGGTTAGAGTAGAGGTTCTATACGAGAGAGAGGGCCAGCCATATGCCCCTCAAAATCTTCCTTAAAAACCCTTGAACTGCCTCTGAGACTGGGAGTGATGCTTGAGCCATCTGTGACAGTACCATTGACTTTGAGAAGTCACCTTGCTGCAGTTTCAGTGTGTTACAAAAAACGTGATAAAATACAAATACAATAAAACATGTTGGTGCCTCAGGGGAACAGAAAGGTGAGTAGGGTCTTGTAGGATGAGAGGTTGTTCTTGGTGCCAATTATAGATGTTCAAAACCGCAAATTGAAAACATGGATGAATGAAAAATGATGAGGGGGCGCTGTTGCGCTCATTAAGGATGGCCGGCTGACGCGGAGCTCCGAGCTAAGAGGCGATATTCCTTCGTAAACTCTCCTTCGGTGCTCTGTTTCTCGCTCCACCACCAACTTCAAGGCTTTACTGTTGGTCCCGCACCCGCTGTCTGAGCCCCGCGTCTTGGGTCCGCGTCACGACGGAGATCTGCAGCATTGCATCAAGCCCGGGAGCCGACGCTGCTCCGTCCCGCCTTCCGGCTCTAGCGCGTCTTCACCCTGGGGCCGGGATCGGAGGCCTGCAGTGGGGGAGGGGCACGGGAGCCGCGTGCTGCAGCCTCCTTCCCTCATCCGCCTGTGACCTGCGGCGGGGGGGCCTACATCCTGTGCGGACCCGGAGATCCTTCATACTGCAGGGCACCCCGCTCCTACACCCCTTCCGAGGGGGCCTTCTGCGCTGCACCCCGACTCGGAGGGCTTCTCTATTGCTGGAGAGCGGTGGTCAGTGGAGCCCTGATGCCCACCCAGACCCGGCGGTTCCTCCTGTACTGAACGTCCGCCCCGCGCCACATCTCGAGGGCAGCGCGCTGACGCCCAGCGCCTGTGCTGGTGGGGTGCCTCCCTGGACCAGGGGGTCTTCCACGCCGTAGAGCGCTCTGTTCCGCTGCCCCTCCTGGGCGGCGTGCTATCTCCCGGGGCCCGTGAGAATCTGCCGTGGTTGCCGCATAGTGCTGCGAGAGCTGCTGCCCCTTCCTGGATGATCGTGGTGAGTCCCGGAGCCCCCTACTTCCATTACTATCTGGTCCCGGGCACCACCTACCTTGCCCAGCACTGTCTTGAGACTGCCACCGGTGCCCACGTCTACTCCTGCTATTGAGTAAGGGGGCCTCACTGGACAGCAATCTGCGTATCCCACGCCCCATCTGATGCCAACACACCAAGCCCACTTTTTGAACTGCTTGATGAAGGTCCTTCCCTGGCCTGGGACCCCCTACTCTCCCTGGGGCACCCCAGGGTAGAGGCCCTTCTGCGTACCCACGCTAGCCGCATCCTCTGCTTGTATACATCTGGGATAGGCCCAGGGGCCCTGCGGACCACCTCTAACACCAGAACTATACCCACCGCTCGGACTGCGCGGAAAGCAGATCCTCCACTTCGCCAGGGCGCCCTTTGTGCCGGGGATCTCCGTCCCGACTATCTAACTGCTGTCAGGCCCTGGACTCCAGTCTACCTCCTATTCGCTGATGATTGACACGCTGTAGCGTTCCAACTGTCTACTCACTGGCAGGCGAGGCATTCGCCCCAACCTCTCCACCGGGACCCACAGTTACTGCTCTCCAGGACACTGCTACCACACTGCTGCTGCGCTGGCTCTCTGGCCTCCAACCCCCACTCCATGCCACCAGGATAGTCCACTCTGGTAACCTCAACTGCGGTCCATTCAATGTATGCCCATTGTGTTAAGCTGGAGGAGTCCCCCCTATCACCACTGGCGGGCGGCCAACCACACTTTAACAGGCTCCACCTCTTATTACTGTTCCACTCAGCGTTGCAGTTTGGCGTTCCTCTAGGCCCCTGAACACCCCAATCTGCTCACCTGGCCCCCCCGGAAACCCTCCTTCTCTTTTGCTCTGCCTTGACACAACCATTGCCTCCCTTGGCCCCCGGACCTCCTATCCATCTGGCACCATGACCAAGGGGACGGGGAAGAAACAAAGCTCGATCAATATGTTTACGAAGGCCACTTCGGGCCCGGTGGCGGAGGAGCCCGACCAAGAGCCCTCCAACTCATCAACCTCGATTCCCTCTGACTCTCAGAAAATGATGGAATTCATCCGGTAGGGATTCACCACACTCCACAGTAAACTAGACGACATGAACAGCACTATATCTTCCATTAAAGCCCATATGGAGAGGACTGATGGCCGTGTGGCCGCGATCGAGACACGAGTCAGCACCACCGAGGATCACCTGGGCTCTCTCAGGGCGGAGGTGTCCACGCTCTCTTCCTGCGTCACGGAAGTTGGGAAAAAGAACGAGGACCTTGAATCGCGCTTGCGGCGCAACAGCCTCCGCATAATCGGAATACCCGAGGATAGCATAAAGGAACCTATGGAGGAATATGTTGAGCACACTTTGCTAATGCTGCTTGATTCTCCAAAGCTCTCCCCACAATTTGCGATTGAGAGAGCCCACCGGGCCCTTACTGCAAAACCCAGACCTGGCGCACCTCCCCGACCTATCATAGAGTCCTTAACTTTCGCGATCGGGACGCTCTTCTCAGAGCAGCGAGAGCCAAGGGTGAGCTCCTGCTGGGGGCCGCTAGGATCCATTTGTACCCAGACTTCTCGGTGGTGGTTCAACAGGAACGTAAAACATTCCTAGCTGTGAAGAGGAGACTACGTGACCTGGAGTTCAAATACTCTATGCCATAT
The DNA here is from genome assembly GCF_040938575.1 of Ambystoma mexicanum. NCBI lineage: Eukaryota > Metazoa > Chordata > Amphibia > Caudata > Ambystomatidae > Ambystoma > Ambystoma mexicanum. The sequence goes on from NC_090936.1 coordinate 383,172,619, forward strand.
CCATCCAAACTGCGGATTAAACACTCCAACCGGGTGTACTTCTTCACGATTCCCGAGGAGGCATCTAGGTTCATCGATGAACACTTCCCTGGCTGATCCCCCTCTTCGAGACGCACGTCTGGCGCTACGGGATTCCTCAACAGCCTGTATACCGTCCACGTGCCCTCCAGCCCGGGACACTCAATGGGCCTTGAAATGCGCAAGTAATCAATCGATATGCGGCCTAACTCTCCTCTACGGCGCCCATCCACCACCTTAGATTTTCCGATTCATATGTTGATGGATCCAGTTACATGTTTTATTTGACTACAAGGGAGGCCCCTCCTCCCGACCTTGAGAACAATGCCTTCATCCTGCTTGGCCGTGCCTTCCCCGCCCACACGGGGCCCTGCTCGGGTTGTGCACGTGGCCACCGCTAGGCACAATGTTTATCCTTCACGTGCCTTACTGTTCAGAGCATCACCGCCTGGCCAGCTCACAGGCCCCCTCAGCATTGATGCCATTGGTTTGGATTTGGTTGTTTGGGGTTGGGGTTACCATTCCTCTGTTTGGAGGAGGGATGTGGGAGGGGGTGGGTGATGTTGGGTTTTACGTTAAAAAAGGCTTGGCAATCGCGAGGATGGTGGAGCGTGGGGCAATGCGGCCCGCTGTTGTTACAGAGTTGGGCAGACAGTGCACAGTCCTTGGGGATCACTGTATTGTTCCTGTAATCATTAACAAATATCTCTAGACCGATGATTGAAGACAATCTAACACTCATGAGTTGGAATGTGCGGGGCCTTGGAAACTACAAAAAAATGAGACAATTACAGCTGCAGGCCGAACGACATGGGGACAAAATCCTATTTCTGTAGGAAACACATGCCTGCGCTGAGCACTGCGGAAAGTTCGCCAAAACATGGGGCCCTCAAAGGTACTTTACCAACTACTCCACTCAGAGCCGTGGAGTCATGACCCTGATTCATAGGAGTCTCAAGTTCAAATCCATATCCACACAGATTGACCCCCAGGGCAGATATGTCCTTCTCCATGGTGCCCTGCAGAATAAGGAGGTGGTACTGTTAAATATCTACGGCTCTAACATCGATGACCCGGAATTCTACTTGCATCTTGACAGTTTCCCCCTCATACCGATCCTTTGGGGTGGTTTTTTCAACACAATATTTGATGTAGACCTGGACAGGTCCGGCTCCAGACCCCGCCAGCTCTCCAGAGCAGCCTACACTACATTGCTATCCCTTCCCCGTATTTCCATGGTGGATGCATGGCGACTCCTATACCCAGACTCCTGCTCCTACTCCTTTTATTCCTCTGTACACGACTCATATTCCCGAATCGATAGATGGATGGTGTCCGATATACTTATCAGGAATGTATCCGACCTTAAGATCCTTCCCACGACCCTATCTGACAACTCACCAGTGACCATTACCCTCGGGTGGGGCCCCGATCGCGACCGTGCCAGACGCTGGAGAATGAAACCCTACTCTCTTCTCGACCCTGTCTGTAGTTCTGAGCTTGAGACTGCCATCGAGGAGTTTTTCGAAATTAACACCAATACGGTATCCTCGCAGGCTACCCTGTGGGAATCTTTCAACGCATACATTAAAGGCATTGCCCTGTCCAAGGAAAACGGCATCCTTAATACAATCCGCAGAGAGATCACGGAGAGTGAGGCCACCTTGTCCACCCCAATGCTCGCTACACCAAACTCCGGAACTCCTAGCATCAATCGGTGCGGTGCTTGATACGTTCCGCTCCTTAGCGGAACCGTGAACTGAGGTTTCTAGACAGCCCGGGCCTTGCTAGGAAGTACGGTGAGGGTGAACGCCCAAGCCACTTTCTGGCCAGACTTCTCCGCCGAGAGTTCGGTACCCCGTCCATTCCTGGAGTAGAGAGACCCGATGGCTCCCTGGCCACGACACCGCAAGAAATCAACTCCAAATTCCACTCTTTCTACAAATCCTTGTATGCCAACGCGGAGTGTTTCATCAACGGAGATTGATTCCTATCTCGACAATCTCCCCCTTTCGGCTCTCTCCCCTGAGACCATTGCATCCCTCGAGAACCCATTCACTCTCGAGGAATTCTCAAACGCCATCGATTCACTCTCATCAGGTAAATCTCCTGGCTCCGACGGTATCCCTGTTGAATTTTACAAACACTATAAACCCCTCCTCCTTCCTCACTTGATATCCCTCTGGGAGGAATCGGTAGAGGCGGGCCAACTTCCCCCCTCGCTCCGCGAAGCCACGATAACCGTCTTGCTGAAACCCGACAAAGCTCCCACACAATGCGGCTCCTACCGCCCACTCTTGCTTATTAATAGCGATTTAAAAATGTATGCCAAACTCTTAGCCCAACGCCTGGTCCCCTACATGCCTTATATTATCCATCCTGATCAAGCGGGATTTATCCCAGGACGCTCTAACCTCCCTGAACTTGAGACGCCTCTTTAACATCATAAGCAGAATTTGCCCAAATGTCCAGGCAGTAGCCACGACTCTCGATATGCAGAAAGCGTTTGATTCTGTTGCGTGGAAATATCTCTGGCGGGTGCTCGAAAAATGCAAATTTGGTCCCTGTTTCCTTTCTTGGGTCAAACTGCTCTACTCCGATCCAGAAGCTAGGGTCCGTACCGAAGATCGGTGTTCCCCCCTCTTTCCAATAGCAAGAGGAAATAGACAGGGCTGCCCCTTCTCCCCCCTTGTATTTGCCATTGCGATGGAGCCATTCACAGACATGCTCCGTCAATCCCATGCACACAGGGGCTTACGTACAGCGGGTCAATCAGACATAGTATCTCTATATGCAGATGATGCCCTTCTCTTCATTCGTTCTCCCGATTCCAACTTAGCTCAGATACTGGAAGACACTATCCTTTTCGGGCACATCTCCGGCCTCAAAGTGGACTGTTCTAAATCCACCCTGTTCCCGCTCACTGCCTGCACACGCCCCCCCCCCTGACACCCTAGGGTTCGCTTGGGCCCAATAAAACTTCACCTACCTAGGTATAGTAGTGTCTCATCACTTCGAAAGTGTTTTCAAAGAGAACTATCAAAAGTACCTCACAAACCTCACAACTAAGTCACTGGGATGGGACAAACTCCCGATTTCTCTGGAGGGCAGGATAGGAGTGCTGAAGATGGTGGTGCTACCCCAACTACTGTATAGATTCACCAGCATCCCTCTGTGGCCGGGCTCCGGGTTTTTCCAGGTGTTGACTCGTATCCTTAACACTTTCCTTTGGCACTCTGGTGCGGTCCGACTCGATGGAGGTGGGCGGCTTTGGCGCACCCGATTTCCTCAAGTACTGGCTGGTTGCACAACTCCAATACACTTCATACTGGTTCAACGCGTTGGATCCCCCACCCCATCTTAGACTCGAGAGGCTATCGGTCAGTGACCGCGATGTCTGATCCCTGATTGTCACACCCACACTGATAGTACCGGAGTCACTCGACCCGGTGAAGTGCACGTCATTGGCCATACTAAAAACTTGGAAGCTACTAGGAGTCGCCCATCCGTTTCATGGCAACCTATCACTCTGGAACTTCCTCCCGGGGGTCCCACACGTGCCATTTCTCATTGTTCGCCGATGGGCAGATGCTGGCTTCGAGCTGCTTCGCAATGTCTTTGAACAGGGCAACTTCATCGAGTGGCCTGACCTCCCATTGTCCCTTAAGCGGAGACCTTCCATCTGGCTCCAGTACACAACTGTCTGGAGAACCCTTAAACACATGTACCCCAGCTTCCCAGCGATACCACCGGACGAGCTCATAGTTACAGAGTTGACCTCCCCCACTCCCATGAGAGGCAAAATTTCCAGGCTCTATGCCCTACTGCAATCCAGAGATGCCCTGCCACTCACTAAACTGGGACAAGCTTGGGAGGACGACCTTGGGCTGGAAATGTCGGACGAACGATGCACCCGCATGTGTGCCCGCACTCATGGGGTATCCTATAATTCCCGATTCAAGTTGATCCAATTCAAGGTGCTCCACAGATACCACTATAACCCAAACAGACTGCACCATATCTCGAACGACCTGCCCTCTGGCTGCCCTAGGTGCGGCTCAGATAGTGCTGGCTATATCCACATGGTCTGGTCATGCCCGCGCCTCGCCCAATTCTGGAGCACAGTATGCTCAACTATGTCCGATATGCTTGAGGTTCCTGTCACTCCATCCCCGATGAGATGCCTTTTCCATGAATTCCCTGAACTCCGCCGAGACTCCAAAAGACTAGCTGGCCTTTGCATGCTACTCGCAGTGCACTCCATACTACTCTGCTGGCTCCGACCCGCCTCGCCCACCCACACTCAATGGCTCAGGGCGGTCACATGGGCCTCGGACACCGAAGAATCTTGGGCCGTACAACAGCCAACCCACTCGAGGCCCAGAGACGTTTGGTCAAAATTCCGGTCATATATGTCTCCCACCGACACTGTCTCCGATGCTTCATCCCTAGCCCTTTCCCCCTGTTGTTCCCCCTCTGACTGCTGAGCAGCCCCCCTCTGCTCCTCACCCACCCCTACGCATCCTGGATGTGCTTATATTGGCTCTGATCCTGCAATATATGCCTGTGTTTTTTCTTCTCTTTGCACTGCTCTGTATGTAATTGTCTGTATACCTCCGCCTGTTCTTGTGTTGCCATGCCAAATAAATAAAAGTTTTTAAAAAAAGAAAACATGGATGATATAAATGCTATCATCCATAATGCTGTTATGCCGGTATTTACCTCTCTATCCCATTTTGCAGCAGTGACAAGATAAGAGCACCACTGTGCATTCCTCCTCCATCTTGTCAGTGCGTTTCATTTTATGTCTGAATGGCATTTTCATTCAGGCATGAGCGATTGGATTCCTATGGAATACACCTTGGTTTAACACCTGCTAACGTCCGAGTGGATTCCATGGGAATCCATTAAGAAATGCTGTTGGCGAAGTGTAACATGCAGGGTGCATTTACTCCTTCACTTGATGGAGAGGAAAACCAAACACTAAAGGGGAGTACATTTTGTGAACTTTTAAAATTGCAAGCAGGAGAAGCAGCAGCAAGATTGATGGTCCCTGCATGCAATTTACATTTTTTATTAAATGATCCAATAATAGGGGAAGTTAGGATGGAAGCTCCAACTTGGGTCTTGGGTGCATTTCTGGACCCCACTGCATAGGTGGTATGGTGCAGTTCCATAGAATGCCCAGTGTACCAGTGTGGGGCTTGGAAGGAACTGTTCTGCCTCACACCTCTTTATGTTTTCTGTCTGGCCAGACGCTTGCTGTGCGTTTATGGACCCATTGTACTTCATACAGGCTATTTCTGCATTCCAAAATGGAATACTTACTATGCATGTCGCTTTGGTTTGAGAGACATTTATGAGAGAGCTGGCCGGGGAGTCTGAGTATGTGATGTGAGTTGCCAATAACCTTGTAGGTTTTTGGATTATTAGGTGGTAGACCTGCCTAGCCAAATGTTGATCGTTTTTTCATTCTACTTTGGTTAGATTCCAATGTTGATGTCTGTAGTAGTGTAGTCTGTGGCAAGATATCGCGGGGAGCAAAAGATCAATTTAATAGCATTGAATTTGAGCATTTTTGATGCCATCGTATTAGTTGGACAATTTTAATGCTGTTTGGGTTATCCGTTATGTGGAGGTGTAGATGGGTGTCATTGTTATGTGAGGTTATGCCAACTACATGGGTTTGCATGATGGCGTCATCACTCTTAGGTTAACAATGAGAGGGATTGGGAAAAGAGGGCATTTTTGACATAGTTCTAATTTCATAGATTTCACTGCAGAAGACAGTGTCCAAAGATTTGCACCTTGTGTTACCTCACATAGCAAAGATTTCAACGTTTTCATACACACAGCCTTCAGACCAGTGGCAACCTCTGCAACTGGTCCTGGGGGGGGGGGGGGTCTCATCACTGAGGCTGTGAAAGGACATGGGAAGTTGAAGCCGTAGGACAGTGAGTGGGGCTTATAGACCTGTACACATTCCAGGGTGGTTCTGTGTCACAGGGGGACTTGAAGCCAGAATGAATGGCTTCAATGTGCTTGCTAGGTGTGATACACACAGCATACGGATTTCCTGAATTCAGACCGCACACTGCAAAGATGGAGATGGATTAGGCCATTTAATAAACGGGAACACATCCAAGGCTGTTTTAGTTGCTCTTAGACCTTGTAAAAATACCAGTAACAACCCTATTCAGTCGGCCACTTGTCACGTGACAGGTTCCAGAGCTCTATAAAGTCAGTAAATAAATGAATTCCTATGCAATACTGGAAGGCCTTCCTGAATCACTGTATGGTCAACTTTAGAGTATGCTCTTAAACTGACCTTTCAAGTGGTCCTAGAAAACATAAGACATCTAAAGACCTTCGAGATAAGGTAATGAATTAGATACACAGTCCAGCCCTGCATCCCACCGCTATATATCGCTAACGTACCCCCCGAAGGCTACGTTGTGCATCCCACACACATAGCCAGTAATTAGCGGCCAGTGGTTCACACACCTGGGCCTTTCTTTCCCTTACATCCATCTTGCATCATTCAAGTATCCTCCAAGACTTAAAAAAAGTCTTAGCATTGAGGTACGTGTGCATTTTCAATTGTTCTGTTCTTAATCCCTACAAAGGGTCAAAATACAGATCAATTAGCAATGTGGGTGCATACAATTCCCCCAATAAAAGGTAATTCTATAATGCATACCACCGTAGAATTGATTCTAGAATTGGCCACGTAGTTGAAACGAGTATTAAGAGTCAAAGGTTTTAAGAGACAGCCTCATTACGAGGTTGGAGGTTGCCTTGCCGGCAGAGCCGGCCTTGGGGGGGGGGACGAGCCGGTTGACTGCCTGGGGCGCCATGCCCCCAAGGGTACCATTAGCCCCCGCCACGCCAGCTCGGGGGAGTCTTTCAAGGGCTCCCCCCAGCTGGCGTTGTGAGAGAAGGCGCAGCAGGCACTTTTCATAAGAAAAGGCGCCATTAGCCCCACACTACAGCAGCTCAGGGGAGTCTTTCAAGGGCTCCCCCGAGCTGGCGTAGTGGCAGGCACCTCTTTGTCATTGAATGAACCAGCGGCAGCGGGCTCATTCAATGACAATGGGGTGCTAACGCGCCCTATTTAATCTCCTCACTAGAGCGAGGAAGTTTAAAAAAAAAGTGGCCATCCTGGCCCCTCCCCCTTCCACCCTGCCCCCTGTTATCCAGGGGCGTGCGGTGGGCGAGGGGGGGCACCAATTCGCCCAGGGTGCTGCTGCCCTTAAGGCCAGCCCTGCTTGCCAATTAGACCGGCAAGGCTACCTCCAAACTCGCATCCGGGTCCGGCACCCGCGAAAGGGGAATCACAGGTCATTACAACCTCGGCGGATCCAGTAATTCCCCTTGCGTGGGTGCCGGGCCTGGTACTTCCCCATTCCCACTGAGCCGTCATAGGGCTCAAAGGGGAATGGGGAGGGTGGTAGCAACGGTACTGTCAATAACGGTACAGCTGCTACCATCAAGGTCAGACCTGGTGGCTGCAAGGGCACCCACGAGCAGAAGCCCTAGTATGGGTACAAACGGTGCCGGTAGCGATACTGGCTCTGTTGTTGCCTTATCACCATACTCATAATGAAGCCCATGGATCCTATGGTTGTGTGTTATTTTTGCGCACATGGCCCATCTTGAGATCAGCACGAGTCATGAATGCACTAGTGTGGTTTGGGTCCAGAAAAATGGCTCTGTTCAAAGAGGATTCATCTTTTTTATCATCCCCGAATCCCCACAGAGCCTCTTTGGTTGGAGTACCTAAATGCTCACACTGTGGCCAATCTTACTCCCGTAACAGCGGCGAGAAGGTCCGCACCTGGGCACGACTTTTTACTATCCCACATAGCATTATGTATAATGTGTTCCCCAACATGGTATTCATCACATGCATACACACACATGTGCGGCAGTTTCTGATTTCCTGTTTCACCTGAATTTAAATATTGACTAATGTATTTAAGTAACCATTGCTTTATTTTCTTTAACTCACTGTCTTAGTTAATTTATTTTTATTTATTTTATTGGACATTTGTATGGCACCTTTAAACAAGTGATTCCAGGCGCAACAAGACAAGAAGGGGGTGGAGGGGTGGGGGGGCAGTGCATGGCATATCATCAGAAAAAACAGCAACAGGAAAACAAAGACGGTTATTTTGTCCTTGTGACAATCCTACTGTGCAAGTTCTTAAAGGAGATACGTGCAAGGGGGTGTGGTTAGAGGGAGAAGTGCAACGGGGGGCAAATGGGGTTGAAGGGGGAGAACAAGTGCTGTACAGGCCAAGGCGGCAAGTGCCAGGGGAAAGAAGGGGGGGGGCAAAGTGCAGTGGGCACTGGACTGGGTAGGGGTAGTCTGGGGAAAGGGGGCCCAAGGGCAAGTACTGGTGAAGGATGCTGTGAGGGACAGGTAGGGGGTATACTGGCCCCTGTATGACTCACAAGGTACCAGGCCCCAGTCACAGCAGCAGATGGTGAGCTTAGCAAGGATGCTGGGAGGGACTGGTAGGGGGGTTGGTCAGGTCCCTGTATGACTTAGAAGGGACCAGGCTCCAGTCGCAATGTCAGGTGACAGCTTAGTAAGGAAGGGGAGATGAAAGGAAGAGGAGAAAAGGAAGGTCTTGAGAAGTTTCGGGAACTTAAGAAGAACGGGTTCAAGTCTGATAGGAAGAGGGAGGCTGGGCCAAGAGAGAGGCTCCAGACGAGGAGAGGGATCTACCCCCCACTCTGTGCTTGGAGAAAGGTAAGACCTGCAGAGAGTTGGAGCCAGAGGACCGAAGGGTTCTGGCTGGACAGTATTTAGGGATAGAGACCTGGATGTAGAGAGAAGTCAGGCCCCAGACAGCCTTGTGGATGTTGCAGAATTTGATACTTGCAGTCACTGCGAGCCAGTGTACAGACCTTAGAGCTGGAGAGATGCAGTCACTGGGCTTGAGGCCAAGGATAAGTCTTGCAGCCCTATTCTGGATTAGTTGGAGGGGCGAAGTGAGGAAAGAGGCAGGTTTAAGAAGAGGCTGTTGCAATAGTCAAGCTTAGAGAGAACCAGTGCTCAGGAGACATTGAGCTTCTGGCCGGAAATTCTTATGAATTGACCAGGTGAGTAGTAAACAGGGTTTGCAAAAATCAACAATTAATCTCTTTCCAAATGGACTCCACCTTACATGAAACATATTCAGGTATTGCATTTCTGTCCACTGGCCACAATTGCAACATTTAACACTTGTCAATTCACCTATGATATGTTACCTGCAATGATTGGCAGTATTTTGTGTGCTGTTCCAATATGTACCATGCACTCTGGTTTCACTTCCGTTTGAATTTGTTGATCTTAGTTCATTGGTATGAAAAAATAGGTATAGGTTTTGTAGGTGCAGAGGTGAAAGTACAACCCTGGCATATGGGTTGTTTACAGGACACTTTAGAAGGAAAAGGTTCCCTAATTTGGGAACTCACGTCCCCTGCACACTATCATTGGCTCTATAAAGAAGCCCAGCTTTGTAGAAACTGATAATGGTTTAGCTGAGAATACTTTGTAAGTAGTTTCAAAAGTTGTTTAGTCATCAAATGTTGCATAATGTTCAATCTGGGATCATTTCAAATAAATTCACTTCCAAGTCGATTATCTTCAGTTTACAGTGTTTTTATTATTATGATTGCCCAATGCGTTTCAAAACATACATAATTACAAAACAAGTATAGCGTTCAAACTACTACATACTAAATTACTGTTCAAAGGTGTGGTCCCAGGTAATATTCCTCGTTGAGTCCAAGTGAGGTCATTGAATCCAATTTATAAGATACTTAAAAGACAGAGATTTGCAATGTATTACCACACATTTTTTTTAAATAAATCTTCTAATAATTATGTTTTTGAATATATGACTTGTAGAAAGAATAACCCTTGAAGAAGAGATTTACTATCTCGAAATGCGTTGGGCAATCATAATAATCAAAACACTGTAAACTGAAGATAATCAACTTGGAAGTCATTTATTTGAAATTATCACAGATTGAACATTATTCAACATTTGTTGACTAAGCAACTTTTGAAACTACTTACAAAGTATTCTGAACTAAAATATTATCAGTTTCTAGAAAGTTGGACTTCTTTATAGAGCCATAGATAGTGTGCAGGGAACGTGAGTTCCCAAATTAGGAAACTTTTTTCTTCTAAAGTATTTTGTGTGCTACCATTTGTAAAAGCCACCCTCAGCCAAAGAATCAGTGACCAATAATGATCCAGTACTGTGCTACTGCATGTACAACCAGCTGCGTACCCACCCAACTACCTACAAATGCTCTAGCAACCTGTGCATGACAACTGAACTCTAACCTGTATGGATCTTACATTACTTTGTCTGGATCTAATTGTTGTTATTTTTTCTTACTAAGAACATGCCATGTCACCTAATGAGGTATTGGTTCAGGAATATGTAAATTATCAAAACACTGCCCTGCCCTATAAGACAAAGACATTTTTCAGGAGCTAAAGGCTTGACTGTGGGCTAATGCTTAGCTGATGTGGCTCTGAATTGGAGATGAACGTCCAGTGATGGCTCCTGGGTGACACTTCAACATGTATGACTTGGCCCAAATCACTTATTCTGCTGTAACATTTCAGGAGGAATGTTTTTTCAAGCCTTTTTTCAAACTCATGACAAACCTACTATAACCTTGCTGGTGTGAGCTTCATATGGCCCAATGCTCCAACCACAAGCTGTTGGGGTATGCTGAACTGGAGAGGCCTAAAAAGGGTTAAACTGGTATGCTGTTACGCTCACCTGGTCTCTGCGGGGGCGTTGGGGCACGGTTGGAGCCCTCCCTTGACTTGGAATCTCTGGATCACCTCCCTCTCCCAATTGCTGCAGAGCCTGCTGTTCTGGATGCTGGTATTGCCCCTGAGAGAAGATGAGAGCTAATGAGAATGCGTGGGGGTGTCGTGACTTCCCTCAACCCTCTCCTGCCAAAATGAAGTGTGCAAGCGTTTTCCCATGCAAGATCACCTGTTTATTGTAATGTTGAGCTATCCATCCTGCTTATCGTAGCAGGGGCATGTAGAGCGGACCGAGTTGCTTCACTGGTCCGTGGAAGTGTTGATCCAGACCGGCTGCGACCAATCCACTTAGAAGGTAAGTATTTTGGTTGTGATTATAGTTTGTTCATTATAATGTCTTTGCCTTTTTCAATAATAATTCTTGCAATGTCTAATCTCATCCCAATAGGTATGAAGAAACAGATCGGAGTCGTGGAGCGAATCCACGGAGTTCCTTGAGCCTGATGGAACTGGTAAGTTGGCCTTTATAATGGAACTCTAGTCACTGGTATGGCAGCCAAGCGTTCGTTATTGCTATGAATTCTAACCTGTTCTGTTCTCTCTTTTCTCTTGCAGGAGAAGGCCGGCGGTGAAGAACGAAGTCCGGATGCTCGATGCAGCTCCACGGTTGCAGGGTGAAGATGCTGTGAAGAAAAGGAACGAAGTGGAGCTCCGGGTAGTTAGACGCCAGGATCAGGTGAGAAGAAGGCTCCGACTCCAGTAGTGATGGGATGCAGGTAGGAGGTGCGCACAGCGATGGAGTGGCTGGGAGCAGGTAGGAGCGCCTTCGGCGATGGAGTAGCTGGATTCAGGTAAGAGACCCGCACAGCGTTGGAGTAGCTGGATTCAGGTAAGAGGCGCACACAGCGATGGAGTAGCTGGATTCAGGTAAGAGGCGCACATAGCGATGGAGTAGCTGGATTCAGGTAAGAGGCGCATACAGCGATGGAGTAGTTGGAATCAGGTAAGAGGCGCGTACAGCGATAGAGCGGCAGGAAGCAGGTAAGAATCGCCCTCAGGTAAGAATCGCCCTCAACGGTGGAGATGCTGGAATCTGGTAAGTTGTCTTCAGAGATGAAGCAGCTGGAATCAAGTGGATGCACAGGTAAGAACAGCGGTAAGTGTTACGCTGCAAAAGCAGAACAACGCGAAGCAGAGGCATGTGGATGGGTTGGCCTTATATAGGCTGGCCCTGGCCCCTCCCTTTAGCCCCGCCTAGAGGCTCCACCTTGCCCCACCCAGGGACTCCTGCACGTGCCTTCCAATGTTGTTCTATGGCCACGCCCGGCCCTGCTGCACGTGCCTTAGGCACAGAGTGTGCTAGGCACACTTTTACATGAGCCTGGCGCCTCTCCATTTGGACCCTGGGGATGAGGGAAGACTGGCCCTTAGTTCTGTGGCCATGACATATGCAGTTGTCTGCAGCCATGAGAACAGTCTTTCTTGAGTTGAAGAAGATATGTATACAATAACTCCCATAAGGCAGACAATTTTCTTCAGCTACTTTGCACAACCATCATGCTTTGCTCAGGTGGCTCTGAATTGGAGGTGAGCTTCCAGCGATGGCTAGTGAGTGGCACTGTGGCACGTCTGACTTGGCTCAAGCTCTGCCATCAAAGGACTACAATTCTAATGCCTACAATGGGAAGCATTGCATCAACGGGCACACCATGCAAACGGCATTAGCATGGTAACAGATCTGGTTTACTCAGGATTGTAAAATGCAAGAATAGTTTACACAAATCCATCCAATAAATCATAGTGCAGCTTTGCAGTATTCAAATTAGATGACTTCTTACGAATATGTCTGCAATTCAGCTTTTATTTAAAACTTGTTTTAATGCTTAGTTTCAAACTTTTCTCTTGAACGTTCTATCCCCTTTGCACCCCTCAGCCTAGTGAATCTGTTAAAAAGTTATTATTTACTATGATTTGATCTATAAACATTTGAATCTTGATAATAATGATAACACCCTAGACTGTCTTAACAGTGAGTAATATATTGAGCAGATGCCAATCGGCAAACATGCTGGAGCCTATAGCAATAATTCTTTCTCAACCAAAACTTCATTTTCTTGTAGGTTTTTCTCTGTAGGGGAAACTCGGAGTATACTATGGTCTTCAAATCCAACATTTTCCCCAGATGAATAATACCAATTGGAAAACAGCATAACAACTACCACCATTTAGCAGCTCGCATGATCACAAAGTGGACGACTTCATAGTTGGAAACATATTATGACAAACAAGCTAAATAACAACATGTTATTAAGACTCTATTAAAATAAATAGTCTTGTTACAAATTTGAGGGAAAGTGTCAACTACATCTACCTTAGTCAAAGATTCGGCCATCCTTCATCACTATTTTATTGACAGTGAGCATCTAGGGTTGTCCAACACTGGGCCTCGAGGGCCGGAATCCTGACTGGTTTTCAGGATCTCTCTCATTAGAATTTGTGAGGGAACATTTGCATACATTTAGAATCATTGTATGCTATTTTATCTCATGGGTATTAATGAGGGGTATCCTGAAAACCCAGCATGGATCCGGGCCCTCACGGCCTGGAGTTGGACAACCCTAATAAATGGAAATTGGAAGATGTATGGGGCCAAACTTACTATTGAATGGTAAAATGTCTTACATTTTTCACTAGGAACAACTGTGACAGAATGCCACCTGAGGGTGGAAAAGCCTGACATTTTCTATTTATTTTGAATATAATATGATGCAGGAAAATCTGTCTTTGGAAGTGAGGTCTGGTAATCAGACCTCATTTTCATAATTCTCCAAGCTACAAAACATATTGCAAACATGCAACTACTGAGCATGTCTACTGACATCTCTCAGCAACTGCCTTGTGTCAAGGGTTTTGACCCATGTTGAATCAATAGACTGGGTAGATGTGGGGATGAGCTGTCACCGCCCATTATTCTATCCCAGAACAAACTAAATCAATAGACTGGGTAGATGTGGGGATGAGCTGTTGCCACCCACATTCACGCCAGAATCCAGGAGAACTGCACAGTTTGCGCACACCAAAATGGTCACCTAATCTGCCACCCACCAGTGCAAAGAAAGGTAGTTCTGTTCAAAATCCGTTTTTTTTAATGTCAAAAAGTTGCTAAAATCATGGGCACAAGACCACGCTAAAGATACAACCTTCTTGTGGGGGGTTCCACATCATCACTCTACTGTAAGGATGCCATCAAAACAATGTTAAGCAAGGGTCCTATACTATCAAGCAAAAGACCACTCTATTGAAATGCATTAATTCAAGACAGATCCCAAAAATGGGAGCAGTACCAGCTTTGTCCACAAACCGGCGCTAGCGGTCTAAACACTGACAGTAGGACTGTATCTTAGGAGTGCAAGAGGATCCAGCCTAACTGGGACTTCAAAGCCTTTTGGTTAATTAAAATTCTTAACCACCTGCTGTTCCCAGAGACAATCTGATTCAATTAACAGGCCAAGAGGCTGGGAAACCTTCTCACCCCAGAGACCCACACAATAGACTCTTTCCCTTGAATGGAGTATGTTAATTTTGGATGTGGACTGTAAACAGAGCTCTGCCTGGGAGCAGGGACATGTGAGCTGACCCACCCAGCTTCGAGGGGCGGGCCAGACTTGAGTGTGGATTCCTATTGCAGCAAATATATGTTTAAGTTAAATGCTTCTAAAATATTGTATTAAGCTCACAAAAATGTGCAATTTGGAGAACCTTAATCCAAGAAATGTCCCCACAATTCAAGACTTGATTCAACTTTGTACCATGTTCTGAGGCGAAACCACGCTATTTATTGATATTACAGACACTGGGTCTATGCTAGAAACCTAGTAAATTACTGGAATGTGTGTAGAAGGAGGGTGTACATTGGTGTAATTTTTGATACAGATTTACCATTGGTAAACCAATTAAAAACGAAATTAAGTTGTCATTTTTTAATGCAAGCCCCCAGGAAGATCAGAGTCGGACAAGCATGGGCCATAAGGAATCTGTAATATGTACATGTAATTTCAACAAATTGTGTATCTGGGAAATATGTATTTGGATCAGAAATAGATTTGTGTGCACATTGACAAGGGGAGTGTCTTTCTGTAAGCCATAAATATGACACACAACCCGGCTCCCCAATCAATGGAGAGAGGAAAGCATGGCCAATGATAAGTGAAATGGGCAGGCTTAGCTAGGCCCAGGCACACACCCATTTTCAAAACACATAAAAAAGAGCCACTGGAACCCAGGTGGAGATTCACTTTCCACTTTCTTGCGGGATGCATTGTCGGGAGACTTCAGACTTCACATCCAGAGATCCAGACTTCAAATCCATCAATCTCCAGAGACCAGAAATTAACTCCAGAATTTGTAGCAGAGGGGCCTGAATCCACAAGCTGAATCCTCTTCAGCAGGCCTCAAAACCAGCCAAACTATTCAACAGCCGGGCGAGCTGTTTGAATTCTTTGCCAAGAACTTTTGCAAGAACCTGTAGCAGTATCCAGAAAGCAGTGCTGTGTCCGGAACCAGAGAGAACCGGAGACCAGATCGCTGTGAAGAACTGCTAGCAGAAGTCCAGCCAATCCTGACCCGATCGGTGACGAAGTCGCCTTCCTGTCCAAAATCTAGTGTGAGTACCCAGCTAGCACTGTGCCAAAATCAATCTCTTAGTTTAAAATAATCTAATTCAAACTATTTTAGCCTATTAGAACTGCCTCCTAAAATCGTGTCTTTCTGTCATCTTTAAAACTGAAAACTGTCATCTGTCATTCTGAGCTTTAAAATTCCCAATCCGAAAATCTACCTTTACTAAATCGACCGTATCTCCGGAACCGTTTGTGCTAGGAGCGAGTTTTAACTGTCATCCTAAAGCTAAGATTCTAAGCTTTCCAACGAGCCTAGAACCAACTTCTCCGTAAAGTGCCTCCGTAATTGCGCTCGACGCACGCGTCTAAATTTGCCATGATTTGACATTTTGCTTAATTTCGGCCACGTGTAAAAATATTTGTCCTTGCTTTCCTTGCTGAAATTCGTGTGCAACCTGACAATAATTCATAGAGCATTGCTAAAGTGATCCTGAACTGATTCAAAGTATCTATCAACTACCCTGAACCCCCTATAGGGAATTAAAAGCCTTTTCAGCATAATTTTCACTTAATTGCAACCACATTAAAGTATCTTGCCTGTGTTTAAAACTCATACCTGTTTTCCTCTAAGCTTGCTAGGGGGGAACTGAATTATATTTGATTGCATTCCTGAGAACTGTGTGCTTTCCTCCCATCTCTTTACCTTGCATGGGGGGGGGGGTGAATTGTCAAAGAAAAGTGATTACATTGTCTTTCGTTGAAGTCATATCAGGTTTATTTTCTGTACTGCATTTTCATTCATCATTGCATTGTCCTTGAAGCCATAAAAGCATTCTCAGCTACTTTATCCTCTCTATATCACTTCGAAGCCATCAAAAGAGTGTACCACTGCAACATTATCCATTGTTGATCACTATCATCTTCACAAGTGTGCTATCAAATATTAATTTACTATAAAAGTGTGATAGATACATATTGTTTAATTTTCAAATAAACCTTTTAAATTTGCAAAACAAACCTACTTCTTGGCTCAGCGGGGTCGGGGGGGGGATTCTGAGAGAGGGGTGTTATATAAGGGTTGTCATCCAGAGTAAATGAACTGGACATAAAAATACATCAATAAGGGCTTCCATCAGCATCCCAGACTAGGCATTGACTTAGCTGCAGTGTTGAATTGAAGCCGCTTACACTTGCCATTTGGCAGCATAGCAACCACAACGTGATATTTGCATTCCTACCATCACCTGATGAAACTAAAGGGCAAGAAGTCATGGGCTGCCTTTAACCATGGGTAATCCTGATCCTGCATTAAATGATGTAGTTGTGTGCTCCCAAAGACTGGTGGCAGATGAAACTAAATATTAGCCATGTCTGGCTTTGACATAGTGGTCTGTGGCAATCCACAATTAAACAGGGAAAAACCTATTGCTATCATCATTTTGTTAGCTTGTTTTGTATGGACTCTCTCACAGGGTCATATGTGTATCAGCATCTGGGAACTTGGGCTCACCACACAAAAGACCCATTTGAATGAACCAGAGGAACACCCCCCCCCCCGATCCCCTACTTATCTCTCAGGAAAAACGTGTCACCTTTGCTACAAGACAGGAAATGATTCCAGGGGGTTAGCTGGGAACCCCTGCTTTAGAGGCACCCCTGTTAGACCAATGGAGAGCCCACACCATTGAGGTAATTAACAGATTCTCTTTGATAGAGGTAGACAGGAGAATTTGTTCCAGCAAGAGATGGGTTTCACTGTCTTGGGAGTTACTAGGGCTCCCAAACCTCTTGTGTCCCCTCCTAACTTCCTGCAGACAAAACACTCCAAGACTAACAACACCAGGAACAAGTCTCTGGAGCAGTAGCCCGGATTAGGCCCCTTAGAAAAAGCTACAAAGGAGCCAATCTACTGTAATAGACTGCCTATTCAAAGGGATGGGCCTGCCCCCTCTGTTAAATCATCTTTTGACTACTGAAATAAAAGAAACTCAACTGAATATTTGTTGTGGATACAGTCTCCTCCAAAGTCATCTTCCATAGAGGTGAACATGAAGACTTAAAAGACATGGGCAATCATTTTTCTTCACCCATCCTAGGGGTGCACTGCTGGATGGAGAAGGCTTACTGAAAGCTGAGGAGACCACTGGTGCCCAGGTACCTGCGCTGCAGGTGACAGCACCTGGAAGTGACACAAGAAGAATTCAGCTGGAACACGGTTAGGAGTACCGCCTTCTCCAAAGTTCTCTTCCATAACGATGAAGACCTAGATTTCCAAAAAGAGGCAAGCTCTTCCATGTAACCATCCAAAGTGAATACTTTGGGTGTACGACTGATTGGACAATGCCTACTGCAGCTAAGATCACTGGTAGCAGGACCCTGTTCACTGGAGGTGACAAAACCAGGCAATTGCTCTCTTTATACCTTCCTGACTGGGAAGTGCAGATCATGGACTTACGTGCCCCCTGGAAACCCTAGATGGGGTCCACCAGCAACCACATGAATCAAGGAACATCCCTGGTCCCAGTTTTCAGCTTCAACCTATTTTCGAGGTGGCTCAAGCACTTTGAGATGCTTTTCGAATTGCTGCAAGCACACAGAGCTGTGATTGACACTCTTCACTTTTTGATCTGATCGCGAGCTGTTGAACATCTAACTCAACACAGCATCTGCCTACACTCCAGTTGGTTTAGATCTGTTAGCCAATGAAGAACCACATCACATCATTGGACCTCTTTGAGCCAACTCACCAATTCAAGGCACTAACTTGACCCATCACCTGACCTTTAGCCAATTCGAGCTGATCGCCGCTACAGAACAGCCCAGCTTTTCTTGGGCTGTCTTGAGTCAAGTTTATTGTCGCGATGCACGTGATCCATTGGGGACAACCAACTCAAAAGTTCTTGATGATGATTCAACCCATTGCAAAGGGCCTAGAAGCCTGGCATAATGTTGTCAATCCCCTAGAACAACCATTAAAGGAATTTGAAGTGGTTCTAACCCACTAGTAAGACCCACTCTCCACCTTTTTAAAAACATCTCCAGTAAACTTGACATTGCTGCTGATACATAGTCTGTGTCTTCTACAGGGATGGTTTAGTGTTTTTTGATTAGTGTCTTTGTATTTTTAGTTTATTAAAGTGTCCTATTTTTATGGAACCTTGGTTGGACATTCTTGTATTTTGTTATTATTAATTTGTGTTATCTTAGTACTGTGTTGTGTTGTCTGCTTATGTGCTAGCTCACATCCTTCCTGAAGTGCATAGCCTGCCCTTAGCTAACATTACCAAAAGATGTTAAGGAGGTATACCAGTCAGGCTGTGCCTGTTTCACCTTTATGATTGGGATCACTGCTGGTTTAGTAGTACTGTGTGGTTCAGTAGGAGTTCTGTCCACTACCCACTTCTGTACTCCGGCAGAGCAGTACGCATTTCATCACACAACCCCTCGCAAAATCGTCCCCAAAAGTAATCATTCCCAAATGTATTCATTGTGGATTCTCTGAAAACATGACTTAATTGTACTTCGTTGGGTGGCAAACCCAGCAGGAAGCTACATTTGTATTCCTCAAGAAGAGCTAGCGCTGTTTTCTTAGACACGCGAGAAGGCATTTTGACTTTCTGAAAAAGCATTCCATCTCGACACTTGCTTCTCCTTGTGTTACTTGACTCAACACTACACGCAGAATCTGCTTCACCTGAAAGGGTCGCCGCTTAACACCTTTCCTGCACTTTCATGGGGGGAGAGGCGATAAAATATCTAGTAGTTGCCCAAATCGGCCAAATGTGGTATGTTTTTTTTAAGTCAAGTAATACCCACTCTTTATTTTTTTATGAAAATGTTATGCTGGCAGATATAAAGCAGATGAATGAGGTGGAGATTTTGAAGAGTTTCTGCAAACTGGGGGCCATGGCAATCAGTCATTCTGGGGAACGTTTGTAGAGTCTGGGGTGCAGAGCAATGGCTGATGCGTTCTTGCCCCGCAAATTTATCTGAAAGAGTAAAAAAGACCAAATGACCACAATGGGCCCAGATACTGGTCTTACAACGTATGGCATTAGCTAAAAATGTGGCATGTATAGAATTAACAAGAATGGTGGTGACTGAAGAGAAAAACAACACCTTTTCACAGTCCTTGACAGTAGCCATGAGAGGGGGCTGCCTGATTTAGCTGGTGAGCAGTTCAAATCATTGAGGCTGAGGTAAGGTGTCTTGAAGATGTTAAGAGCATTCAAGGTCCTTGACAAATAGTAAAAATATATTGACCTCAGGGAAAGACTCTGAGCATATGGACTATCATTGAACCGTTTCTCCTTTCTGTGAGTGCAGCAACAAACTCTACCACTGATCATTTCCTCTAAAAACATAACCCCAACCTCAGTGGTCTTCAACCTTTAGCTCTCCACATGTTTTTGGACTACAACTCCGATCAGCCTTATCCATCATAGTTCATGGTGACAGATCATGGGACATGTAGTCTGGACAGCCATAGGTTGCAGAACCCTGCCCAACATATCCCCACTCAATGTAAGCAGGCGACTTATTAAGTTACATTAAATGTATAACTGTTTCTCCAACCTTTGCATGGTAACCACACCATGTGTCATTTAGCAAGTATCAGCACTCTGATTGCACGCCTCTGTGCTTCGCCAGCTCTCGTTGTGCGTATGTTCACTAGTCTTCGTGCGTGCTCCCACCATAGACTGCTGGTCTTCCATATCCACACCAAGTTCTCTGTGTTGAGGCTGGATGTCTTCTAATTAAGGTTGGCGCATGGCATACCCTGTACACCTGATGCCCTGTCTTTTCAATGCGATCACATGCAAAACTCGTGCAGGCCAACCTCCCGCTGACGCCATATTGGAGTGGTCAGTCTAGCCTTTGTGTATCCTTCTCCCCCAGCCTCTTAAGAGCTCCATGCCCACAACTATTTCTTCAAAAGTTCTCCTATTCTGACGGTAACCTCATCATGTGATATATTTACCAGCGCGCGGCTTCCAGGACTTTTTGAAGATAAACGATTGCTTGGAAAAGGTTTAGGTGCTGTAAAAATCACCGAGCAACAAGCAGCAGTGAGCCCACTGAGTGTGAAAAGGGCAGAGACATAGTCATGTCTGCCTGTTCACAGAATCTAACGCCACTGATGAGATCTCTGTCTTGGGAACAGGGCAATGAAATATGCATTTCAGTCCTGGTTCTGTTGAGTACATTGTGTGTTTTCTGTGAAAACACGGCTCTAGCTGCTTCCCTGGGAGCATGTAACCAAATATTTATCCCTAAAATGAACCGATGGCCTTTGAAATGTCTGCCTGATGTTTGAAAAATATTTTCCTTTGCCAATGAAAGGGCAGTAAAGTGCTTCACTGGGGATCTGTCAACCGTTCTCCAGAAATATCTTTGGCATGAGGGGTCCAGGTCCTGTTTCTCCACATGAGCGCACGAGCTTGCAGCTTGCCGTGGCATAAGGGGATGAAATTGCATCGTTTTGGGATTACACTTTCATGCTTAATGTGTATTAGCAACTACTAAATTGAAAGATAACCACTGAAGATAATGGAAAAAGGAAAAGGAGAGAGCCAGGAAAGCGAAGGACAGTGACAGTGAAGCTCCTCAGGGGACCCTTGCCCCCCAGTGCTCCAAGCCGCCCAGATTGTACTGTAAGCCATGCGCTGTGTGTCCAGTTCAGCGTGGGCACCCACAGGACATGGAAGCGTGTCGTTCCACCCGGTGGCCAGGCCAGGCAGGCTCAGAAACTGAAAGCCACAGGCCGAATATGGGGGGCATCCCAGGAGACGAACAGGGCCCTGACCAGGCGGTGTACACTTGGGACCTGTTGGCTCTCCCTGCGGGCCTGTCAGAGCAAGCCTAGAAGTGCGGAGCGTTACCAGCTCACCGAAGTTTAGGACGGGGGCGTCCAGCAAAGAGAAAGGACCTGGGCTGCGTCTGCATGGCAGCCCGGGTGAAGGTGCAAACGTGTAAGCCCACCGGGAGCCAAGTGGGTGGCCAGCGAAGAGAGAAGCCCCGGACTGCGTACACGATGATTGCTGGGTATGACTCCCTATTGTGGGTAGTGTGGTCTAGCCGTTTGTGTGGGTAGAGGATGGAAGAGGCGGGCCCCACTCGGGGCACCCACCCCAAAGAACAGACCTCAGTTTGACCAGGTTGTGGCAATGACTATACTGTGCCCCAAGTGGACAACGCGGAGTAGCAAGGATGAAGGAATCCTGCAGTGCTGATGGTGATGATGGCAGAGCCACAGGAGGCAAAGTGGACATCATGATAAAAAGACCACCAGGGGCCCTACATGGCACTGACAATATCGGTGCCCCAATGGAACAAGGGGATCCGCTATTCAGAGGACAGCACCTGAGGGCAGATCAGCCCACCGAAGGCATCAGGGTGGGGCTGACCTTGCCTCATTACATCGACATCAACCACAGGTACAGTGGGTGACCAGACAAGAGGTGGCAATCCATTGGGTGTGGCTGAATGCAGCAGTCACAATCCTTAATTTAATTTAATGCGTCTATATGTTTATTTAGGTATATATTTGTAGAATAATCCATTTGAGCCAAGTCACACATGCCACAGCGCCACCTAGTAACCATCGCTGAAATTTCACCAAAAGTTCAGAGCCACATCAGCAAGACATTGTGGGAATGCAAATTAGTCCAATGCAAGCATTTTGCTCCAGGAAATTGCACTTGTCTTGCAGGGCAGTGCTACATTATGCATTGCTTACTCTGCCCAAGACAGACATTTTACACGCCGCAGACAACAACATACCTGGTTCACCCTTATTCAGGATCATCAGTGGAGTATAGTCCTGACAACATAGAGGTAGGAGCAATGGGCCATGCTTAGCAAACATCAGCAACCTTATGGTGGGTTTAAAAAAGGCTTGAAACCTTTGACCTGAAATGTGAAAGTAGAATCATCCATTTGAGCAAATAATTCGATTTTCACATGAAAGGTTTTTTCTAGCCTTTTTATACCCACCATAACTTTGCTGATGTTTGTTATTTATATATGCATACATGTCATCACCAAACCGTGCAGCAGTTGTAATTATAATTGTTCTTTCATAACGCGCTAAACACCAGCAATTTGTTTCTAAGTGCGGGATCTGCGGGATCGGGTTTCGAACCTGTGTTGCGCTGGTTGTCTTGCTTCCAAGACAAACCGTTTGCCCCTGAGCTATCTTTTATGTCGCACTTGGGCGAGCGCCGCACGATAAAAAAATCTCGCTTTAATCCACTGGTAAACACAAAAAGAATCCTCCAAGCGCTATTTTAGACAAAATAAATCATTTTATTGCATTTTATTGCAGAACGGACAACATGTCACTGGTGCCCATAGCTTATTCGTGGTTCAAAACATGAGCGACCACATTTTATAACTTAAGTAAACTTCAATTCCCATATCCATTGGGTAATCTTGCAGTTACACACCAATAGTAAACAGAATAAAGGGAACTTTAAATTAATATAGTGCAAATAATAAAATGCAGTGCTTCAAGCTTATGCGCAAATAAGGTCCTTCAGAAAAGGGGACAATTACTGGTATGCTTAAAGAGAGCTCAACCATAATGATGAGTTAAGAAAACATGTATGCCTTTAAAAGTGCAATCAGATAATGACATTGATGGTTTATAGTGACTATTTCTAATGTAATTTTTTCAAATGCCATTTTCTCGAATCAGTTTTGCCGGAAAAAAAGATTCGAATATTTTTTAAAAATTTTATGTTTAAAATGGGGGGATGTTGCCCCCAAACCCCTGTTTTTTTAAAACACTTTTTTTTAACTTACGAAACCTAAAAAAATAAATATAAAACAAAAAATAATACATTCAAAAATCATTTTTTTGATGAAATGTTTTCGAGATAATTGCATTTAGAAAAAATGCATTCGAAAATATGACCGGATACCGACATTGATACCATATTGGGGGTAAGGACAATATTGAAGAGTATAATTTTTATATTTTTTTTAATTTTATTGTGTATCAGTCAAAATTTGACTTTTCACAAAACAGAAAAACAATAACAAGATTAGAAGAAAAGAAAGAAAGAAAAAAAAGAAAAAAGAGAAGATGAAAAGAATAAAAAAGAGTGTAATCAATAGAGCATACGTACACCGTTATATAATTAGGTATGTTTATGTTGGGTCATTGTTAAGGGGTGGAGGAGCATGCTTCTGGCATAATGAGAGGTTATATGGCGGCCTGCTAGAGGGGCCGCACACAGGGCCATCATCGGACCCCCACCTGCAGGTGAGTAGTGCCAGACAGGTCATGTGGGTCTATCCTATCAATCTCTTCATGTCTCCCTGGATAGAGGGTATAGAGGGTGGACTGACAGGGCAGGCTACGGGACCACACAAGGGAAGGGACATAAGAGAGGGGTTGGCAAAAGTTAGTAATGTTTGAAGTTCATTGGTTACGGTTTGAAGGGTCCCATTGAGGCCTTAAAAAAATCTACCCTGGTGTCTGGTGTCTCAGGTGAAGAAGGAGTTGCAACAGTGCATTGTAATTGGTTATGGAGCTTAATATCCAGAGGTTTGAAAGCGCGGACCGTGGATCGAACCTGTGTTGCTCTGCTTCGTTTTGCTTCCAAGGAGAACGTTGCCCCTGTACTATCCTCCCGAGGATGGTATGGTAGCTCAGGAATAGCCCATCTGCTGTTTTGTAGGGCAGGTTTAACATCCTGTTTTAGTTTGCAGGTTGGCTAATGCCGGTCTGTGGCGAGGGGGACAGTGGGTAGTTCCTTCCTTCATTGGGGTAGGAGAGCGCACACGCCACAAGGCCAGGACCAATAAAGCCAGTGCTTCAGTAGCCTAAGAGGCGAAGGAGGTGCACCTGTCAGGCCGGCCCTGCTTCTGCTTTATGATTGCCATCACTTCTGGTTTAGTAGCAGTTTGGGGCTGAGCAAAAGTAATTTCATCACACGGCCATTTTCCCCTTTTCTGTTGAGATTTGTATGTTCTTTTAAGTTTTTCAAGACAATGTTAAACACCCTGTGCAGCTTAAAGTTTATTGATTTTTTTGTTTTTTTGGTTTTGTCTGATTTATCGTTTTCTCTAACTTACTTTATTTTTCATATGATTTCAGTTAAAAGGGCATCCCCTTATATAGTATAGTATAGTATAGTATAATATAGTATAGTATAGTGAATGGATACAGGAACACATACTACTTCTACTACTACTAATAATAATAATAATAACAATAACAACACTCATTTGATGTCTTTTATAGCGCCACTATCACCAGACATCTGGTTTCAAAGCACTTAGCATCGGATGATACTTATCACCATCATTATTACCCACAATGTGGTACTTGGTTTATCACATGGTGGGTTAGGGCAGGGAAGGCCTCATTTGGGTATCTATCCCACGGCATGCAGCGTTGCTTTATCAGCTGGTGGTTTGGGGTAGGGAAGGCCTCGGTTAGGTATCTATCCCATGGTACATAGCATTGGTTTATCACCTGGTGGGTTGGGGCAGGGAAGGCCTCATTTGGGTATCTATCCCACGGCATGCAGCGTTGCTTTATCAGCTGGTGGGTTGGGGTAGGGAAGGCCTCAGTTAGGTATCTATCCCATGGTACATAGCATTGGTTTATCACATGGTGGGTTGGGGCAGGGAGGCCTCATTTGGGTATCTATCCCACGGCATGCAGCGTTGCTTTATCAGCTGGTGGGTTGGGGTAGGGAAGGCCTCAGTTAGGTATCTATCCCATGGTACATAGCATTGGTTTATCACCTGGTGGGTTGGGGCAGGGAAGGCCTCATTTGGGTATCTACCCCACGGCATGCAGCGTTGCTTTATCAGCTGGTGGGTTGGGGTAGGGAAGGCCTCAGTTAGGTATCTATCCCATGGTACATAGCATTGGTTTATCACCTGGTGGGTTGGGGCAGGGAAGGCCTCAGTTGGGTATCTATCCCACGGCATGCAGCGTTGCTTTATCAGCTGGTGGGTTGGGGTAGTGAAGGCCTCAGTTAGGTATCTATCCCATGGTACATAGCATTGGTTTATCACCTGGTGGGTTGGGGCAGGGAAGGCCTCATTTGGGTATCTATCCCACGGCATGCAGCGTTGCTTTATCAGCTGGTGGGTTGGGGTAGGGAAGGCCTCAGTTAGGTATCTATCCCATGGTACATAGCATTGGTTTATCACCTGGTGGGTTGGGGCAGGGAAGGCCTCATTTGGGTATCTATCCCACGGCATGCAGCGTTGCTTTATCAGCTGGTGGGTTGGGGTAGGGAAGGCCTCAGTTAGGTATCTATCCCATGGTACATAGCATTGGTTTATCACCTGGTGGGTTGGGGCAGGGAAGGCCTCAGTTGGGTATCTATCCCACGGCACGCAGCGTTCTCCTGTTCCCAAGAAGTGCAAGTTGTGTTTGAAATGTCCCCCCCATATGTTTTTTTTTTATTTTGAACAATATAAATATGATCTGATTTGATGTTGATTCCTGTAATAAAACTGAATTAAAAAAACATACAAAATATATTTACTGGTGAAAGGATACAGCTCAGTTTACTCATGCACACTGCTGACTACATGGCATCAAAGGTCATGAGGCCGAAATCCAGCAGGAGACCATCCATGACCTGACTATGATATACCTGAAGAAAGGGCAATGCTCAGGTGCCTCACATGCAACCTCTGATCCATCGCCCAACACCTGATTGCAAGCTCTTCTTGCAAAAAAGGCAACAAAGAAAGTAAGCCACATTCTAAGCCAAGAGCCATTCTTAACACAACCCACTTCTATAAACAGCACAACTGCCCGCAGCTTACACTTCGACGTGCAACTTAACCAGCGCAATAGCAGCACATGACACGAAGCAAGACTTTTGATGACACATCAGGGTTGAAAGGCCTGATACAAAAAATAAGAAGGCTGAAACCAAGCAGCAAAATACCACAGTATTAGTTTCACATACAGGGCTGTGAAACAAATCATGGCTCTTGCCTTCAACCAGTAAGGAACCAGCTTTTGGCTTCAGAGCACTCCATTATCTTTGTGTGTTATCCTCGATGACAAGCCACCACATGTGACCATAACACAAAGATCGGACTAAAGGAGTGTATTTTGAGATTGTTTGGGATGGGCCATGATACTTGTAAACATGTCTTTGTTCATTGCCCACAATGTCTTTTGATTCTTCTTCAGGTCACTCCTTTAATGGACCCTTTCCTTGTGTGTCATCAATTAATAACACCATCCTTCCATCTCACAAAGGCGCTAAAAACCAAGCTATTCATCTAGACTGTGCCTGATTGTGTATAAGGCTGTTCCTCTGTATCCGCAGAACACTACACTTGTTTATGAACATTGTAATTGAGCCTGCAATTCTGCCTTTTAAGTACCTGTTTTAAGCTGTATCTAAGTGAATATACTGTAACAGTGCCACGATGCCTCTGGGCTGCTGGGCGCTTTATAAATCCAAATAAATAAAATAAATAAATAAATCTCAGAATGTCTTCTTCACTGCACTTGCATTGCTTCCTTTTTTTCTTCCCTCTTCCACCCCCCCTGACCCCCCCGTGCCTTTTTCACTTGACCCTTCTCTGGCCCATTTTCATACGCTCCCTCTTCCTGGAATATTTCCTGGAATATTTCCTTTCTGAGACTGCTTTTTTGCCCCTGTCCTCCTGCTTAACTTCTTTCTGTCTTTGTGTCTGTTCCTGGAACCCAGGATCGGACTGGTGTTTAGGGCAATGGGACAGTGCCCCAACCAAAAACACAAAATGCTAGTGTGGCTATTTTTTTGGGGTCAAAGTGGGCCACATTTTTGGCCAATGTGGACCAGGATGATAAATTACATCACCATGCGGCTAGTAGTTTTGACCAGTGTTACTGAATAAATATTCTTACAAATACATAATAGGCATCACATTTGATCAAAAACCTCTGTCTTGGGTATTACTCAAACAGTCTGTCATGGAAGGAAAGAATTGCCATTTGCAGCTGGAGGCCACGTTTTCATTAGCACCCAAGACAATGTTATGCCCCAGTCTGACCCTGGTGGAACTTTGTCTCTTTTTACGTTTCCTGGGGAGCTTGTTTTCTTCACACCTTCCCGAGACCTCGCTCTTGGCTATCCTCTCTGTAGTTGTATTCTTTATAGGGCCTTTCTCTTATTCTGCTCTGATATTCTCTTCCTGTTGTTTGTTACTGGGACCTGTTCCTGTTTCCCTTCGTTTAGGTTTCTGTGCCTCTTGACACTTCCTGGGTCCTGCCCATAAAGTTTTCTCTTGTTTCCTCTATCTGGGGTTCAGTTGTATTTTAGCTTCATGGCATTATCATCTTATGTAGTATTTCAGTGGTTTTGTTCACCTCATCCCCTCCTGGGGCCTTTCTGTTATCTCCTCTCTTTGGGATTGTCTTCTTCTTGTCCATTCATTGAGACCTTTCCCCGGTGTGCAGTTTCTGGGGTTTTATTGCTTATATGCCCTCTCAGGATGCAGGGTCTTCTGGTCCCTTCTGAGGATGTTCCTCTTGCGTGCCCTCTCAGGTGTATCAAACGCCTCATCTCTTCCTGTGCCTTTCCCTTATCTACCCTGAGACTTTACTCTCCTTGCTCCTTTCGGGGCCTTTGTTGTATTCCCCTCTCTGGATGTTGGCAATTCTCCGCCCTTCCTATGGCCTGTCTGTTATTCTTTTTCTTGTCACCCTTCCCTGGGTTTTGGTATGTCTTCTCCCTTACGTGGACATGTGTCTTGTGTCCTATGTCAGGGATTACAATGCCCTTCCCCTTTACTGGGACCTTTGTCTAATCTCCTCTCTGGGATTCTAATCCACTCGTCCCTTCTTGGGACCTTTCTCTGGTGCATCTTTTCTGGGTTTTTTTTTTTTTAATCTATTTCAGGTATCTTTCTCTTCGCATTTCATTTTTCTCACCTCTCATGGGTTAGGGTCTACTTGTCCGTTCTAGGAATTCCCCTTATCTCCTCACTCAGGGGTAGTGTTATCCTTGTCCCTTCCTGTCTCTTTCCCTGGTCTCCCCTATCTGAGAGTTTACATTTCTGGTCCTTTTTGGAGACCTTTCTCTTGTCTCCCCACTCAGAGTTCAGGGTCTTCTTGACCCTTCCAGAGACCTTTATCTTGTCTTGAATGGATATTATCCTCCTCATCCCATTCTGGCACCTTTCCTTATTTGCCCTCTCCAACAGTCCTGACTCCCAAGTCTCCGGCTGGTGTTCGGAAATGTGGATCCTGCAGGTTTACTCAGGCTCAGTCTCAGTGTCTCACAGTCTCAGCTCTCACCCCGCACTGCTGAGATGATTTATTTTCTCGCTTTGGGACTCTTTGCCTGCCTTTTCCTTGTGGTCCATTGATGAGTCTTTACTCAATGGCTTACAGCGATTCTGGCGATTGGGACCCATCACTGCTCCAAAGATGTCACCCCTTGCTTCTCAGCTCTCGTCCCACACTGCTGAGATGATTTATTTTCTCGCTTTGGGACTCTTTGCCTGCCTTTTCCTTGTGATCCATGGAGGAATCTTCACTCTATGACTTACAGCGATTCTGGCGGTTGGGACCCATCAATTGAAATTCTCTGCACATTTGTTATAGCTTCCTCTCCTGGTATTGCTTCGCACTATGGAACTCCATCACCCACCCACTCACTTGCCTGGTTGGTTCCTTTCTTGTCTGCCCTTGTATCCTTCCATATTGAATGGTCTGATGTTGATTCTCCCTTTGGAAGTTGGGATTGTGTTTCCCCAATACCCAGAGTCTCTCTCATTTGCTCTTCTAGCTCTTCCACTGACACCAGTGTCTCACATCCTGGTTTTGGTCCTCATCACTGCTGATGTTGTTCTCGGCAGATTCTGATGCTTCTCTACAGTGAGTCTTTCAAACAGAAGCAGCATTGCTCTTTTAACAATCATATCTTGAACGTGAAAAAAACAGGACAATGTCACATCATGGTGAATTGAGTCTAGTGCCACAGTTGTTCCCGTTGAGTGCTGATGAATAGTTGTTCAGGCTTCATTGACTGACAAGAATGCCAACCATATTACACAGGACTGGCACTAGGAAAGCTAGAGGCCAAATCAGCTCTGCCGTATAGGATTGGCAGGCATGGAAATGGAAAAAGTAGAAGAAAATGGTCGGGGCTATGTCTATATTGCTGTGCTCTAGCACCTTCAAACGTCTCATGTGCTAGATGGAATCACCAAAAATTATCTCAGACCCAAATAACTGGACAGACTCAAAGAATATGGCAAAGCACTACTTTGTCAGCTCAAAGAAAGTTGTGCAATCTGGCGAACAACAAACTGCAGTCCACCCACTCACACTTCAATTTTGATTACACAAAATGTTGTATACTTCAATGTACGTCATCTATGACGTCATCCTATGTGGCAAACTGTAAAACTTATTGATAGGAGGGATTAGTTAAGGCAACATATTTACCTATATATCATTTAAGTATTAGTAATATCACTGGATGATCTTTATCTAATAGACAAGCCTAGAACCACGTCAAAATACGTATACTACAGAATATAGCAGCATAACAGCAGCGGGTTGCTCTGTGCAACATTGTATATCATGTTGCTACATAAACCCTCTGATTGGTTGGCATTCTCTCCATACCTCGGAATTTCCGCTCGATAGCAGCATGTAAGCAAAACAAAACACGGTTGCAGAGAGCAACGTCAGACTACTACCCACTTGCCCAATTAGTACATCATCTCTCATCGGGAAGTCCCCAAGCCAAGGCATCTTCTTCATAGTTGACCTTGCAGCCTGTTGTCTGTTCTGGGACTTTCAAGGAAGCCTCGGTACACTATTATCTTCATCTGGAGCTTAATAAATAGCCCTTGTTTTCGACATCTGATTCATGTGTGAGGAGACCACGATTTTGTCCATTTCGTCTTTTTATTTACTCTATTTTAATTTAATTAAGCTGGGTGTCATTACTCATCTTGACCTCTGATGACTTGCTCACTCCACTTTGCATATGCTTTTTGCATCTTTGATTGTACAATACTTGGTGCTTGCAGATGTTTTCTTTTTTGCTTAATCTAAGAGAAATATCTCTTACGTATATCGCTCACCCTCTTGACTCCCTTTGTGCTGTGCAATTATTCCTTGAAGTAGCATCCTTGATCCCAGGTCAATACACTCCTCTGTGTTCCTCACGCTAAGATGTTTTTCCAGCATCTCCTGACTCTGCAGCCATGGTCTGTCTCTGAGGTAGCTTAATTGGTTTCAACATGAGCCTGACATCCATCTTTCTATCATGGCCGCCTTAGCCACGTTATATTTTCTTCTGCAGCAAGCGTCTATGTGTCTCAACTACCTTGCCTTTCTGTGTATATGCATTCACTTCATCTCTCATTACTTATTTCTTTGATACATATGATTTCTTCGACTTCGATTACATGTTTCTCCTATTACTTTAGTTACATCTTTAATCTTTAAGTATTTGCATATCCTTTCAGTGCGCCTTTGTGTCTTTCTTTCATGACGTCACTCTGCCCTTGTACGATTTCACTTATAGCTCTTCGATGTTCAATGTTGTGTGCAGACATCCTTCCACCCTTTCAATACGAGGACACATTCGATAAGGGTGTCTGAGTACACATCATCTCTCATACACTCAATGCAGCATTGGGATGAAACCTGGTGTGTCACATAGGGCTCTTCTCTTGCTGTTCCAATATGATGGAGGTGGGGGGCGGGGGCTAGGGAGGATGTATCCAGCTGCTCCTCTACATTGCTGTTGATATTTCTTAAGGCTGAATTTTGAGTGAAGGAATGAGGAAGGTGCAGTAGTACAGGCGTTCTGCCAGGCTCCTTCCAGCTTCAATGCACCCATTCAGTGTTTAACAATGTATGTTCCTTTGCCCTCTGATATTTGGCAAAAAATGAAGTCACAGCTGTTCTCAGTCATCACCCAATTAGCAATGACATCACTCAGGATTTCCTACAGTGCACAGTGCACCCCTGGCAACTTCTAGCTAGCTACACTTGCTACATAACCACCAGAGCCTTAATTTATTTCATTAAAGGTGTTTATTGAGTGCAGATCTATCTTCTGGAATCAACAGAATTATCAACATTGTTAGTGGTAGCAGGCATACCTTGGAGGGGTCAGGGAGAAATAGCCCACACAACATAGCATGTAATCCCGGCACAGCCTTTAGGGTAGCAGGGAATTGCTAACAGTTTGCCATCATCTAGAATGTTGGGAGCAGAAACACTAATTTCCTCCACTGAAAAGAGGCCCGTACAACTGGATTCAAGGACTTGATGAGTCTGTGGCTATTGGGGACCGCACATATCAAGGGCAGCTCAGCAGTATTGCACCACAATGCTCTCTTTGCGCTGTGAACTAGGTAGCCTAATGACTAGCAAACAAATGGATACTGACAGGCTACTTAAAGAAATGTACTAATGCTAAAACATACACCTTCTTAAAGGTAACAAACCCTCAGAATGCAGGGTCCTAGGCTAAAGAGTGCTCCTATGCATCTGTCCAGAGCTCCCTGTGGCATCTTATAGAAAGATGCTAAAATCCAACATTCTCAAGGAGCCCTTGGAAGGGGCTCCAAGTGCACCCTCAGCAATGTGGAGCAGCTGACCTGCTGAGACATTGGCAGCACCGAGGGACACTGGAGGCATTGATGACTTTAAAATGGAGGCTCTAAAAATATTCTCATCGTCAAGGTAAAATGAATTAAGATGTGTTTAAAAGAGGTTTCAGTGAGCCAAGCAGTCCAGCATCCCTGAGCCTTGTGGTTCCCGCCTTCCCAGATCCATCCGTACAGAAGACAGTATTCATCGGTCTTTGATTCTGAGCGGTCTTGTGTTCCTGTGTAACTGGAGGGGTGCGGGCGGTGGGGGGGGAGGCAGACAATGGTCTTCTCAGTGTCAGGCCCAGCCTTGAGTAACTCTGCCAAGGGAGTCTGTTGCCTTCTCCTTAATATCTGCTGTTCTAAAAATACATTGATGAATGCCCTTTGAAGCTGGCTTTTAACATCGATTCTATTGAGCCTGTGCTCATGCCCGAGCCATACTATAACATATTTGTTTCTTTTCATTCTATTTGTTTCTGTCATTCAATGTCTTCCATGTTGCCCCATCTCTTTCTTTTCTCTTTATCTTTCCTGATGTTTATGTCCTTTACTTGCTATTTATTTTTCTATTTTCCTGCATTCATACCAGTGACGCATCTGATACAAGGTAGTTCAGGCCGGGGCCTAGAGCAGCAGATTACAAAGAGGCAGCAATATTTTAAACTTAGGGCAGCACATGCTAAAAGAGATCCCGAGCAATGGCGCCACTAAATGTGCATATTTAGTCACTAAGAAGTGTACTCTAAACGCAGCACTCGCAAACGCCCACTTGGAATCTGGAATAGCGAGCTCGATTAATCAAACTTCCACCCAGACACTGACCTCTCCTATCACTATGCTCACTCTCTACTTTATACCAACACGCATTTAGAGAGCAGCTACACCCCGCAATCTGTTTCGGCGTAGCTGCTCACATACGAACAATACTTCATGAACACCACAACATTCTGATAAAACGCAGCTATACCCCACAAAAATCGGCCTAGCTGCACACATAGGCGTACTACACAGGCCTAACGCAGCCAGAACTCACTCTTGGTGCCCATCCTCCAGACTGCACGCATTCAACTGACATCAATGACCACCACACCTAATGCTAGGATGCAGCTACTATCAGGCAATCGCATCAGCTGCGTATATGATTGGTGCAATCAAGCACCTTATGACACCTTACTGTCTTGACTGACCTGGACTATGGTCCTTGAGGATGTTCAACCTACCAGTGCTTTGAGGTCATACCAATGATATATAGAGCGCTATATAAATGCCCAATAACATAATGTAACATTTGCATGTTCATTCAGTATTTATTTTTCCTTGATGGATGTATTTCTCTGAGTCGGGCTGCTGAAATGGGCTTGCATAATGAAAATCATGAAGTTGCTCTGTGACATAACGTCAGTGACGTCATGTGATGTGATGTTCAGCATGTGCAGGAAACGCTGTTGGCAATCCTTCTATAATACGCTCTAGATGGTTAGCGGCAAAGGGGGATCACTTGCGGCACATCCAACACATGCAGGAAGTGGGTGCTGAATAAAAGCACTGGCAGCAAGAGGGGTGCCCTCTCTGCCCCCTGGGAGCTGTGGATGGAGGTAAACAATCCACAGCAGTCTGGTGTGCAGTCTGTCAGCAAATCAGTAGCCCAAATGCTTTGTTTATTAGCAACTCAGCGGGGCGATGAAGCCCAACAAGGCTGAAACATGCCTGGAGATGCTTGTGGTCTAGCAGTTTGGGCTGTACTGCCCCTTTGGCTGTGGGACCAAGCCTGATTTGCATATGGTCTTTCCCCTTCTGTAATGGATTGGCAGGGAAGAATGATGGTCTGGAGTGTTGCCCAGAGCAATGCCAGAGGTTAAGATTAATTCTAAATCTTCCAGCCATTCCCTCTTGTGTTTTGGTGAACAAACCACAACAGTCTGGTGTGCAGTCTGTCAGCAACTCAGCAGTCCAAATGCCTTGTTTATTAGCACCTCAGCAGGGGGTCAGGCAGCCTCACAGACAACCCCATTCTGAACTGCCTCAGTAGAGAGGGGCCAGCATCTTCCCCACCAGGACAGCAGGTAAGTGCACTCCCTGCTCCTCATGACCGCTTACCCTCAATCACCCTCCTCCAATGTCCACATCCTTGGCACACCCCCACCCATGCCCACCTTATCTGGCACTTCCTTGTGCCTTTCTGGAGCAGGAGCACTTGTTGCCCCGGTGCTTCTCTGATGAGGTAATGGATGCAATTGAAAGGGAGAAGGGACTACATTTAGTGCTCCTCTCCCTTGTCCCTGGTGTTCATCTTGTTTTTTTTTTCTGAGTATTGCCCCTCTTTCTCACCTAATCTCCTCCTTCTCTCTGCATTTCCATTGTTACACTGATGACACACAGCTTTCCTTCAAACTTTAGTCTACTACCTCCTCTTCCTCTTCCCTCATCCCCGATTGTCTGATTGCTATCCTGGCATGGTGTGCGGCTGATGACCTCTGTCTTGATGCCAGTAAGACAGAGATCTTATTTTTTTTTTTTTATTGTTTAATTAAAATAAGATTTTTACAATATTGTACGATCATTCTTGCATGCACATGCACATCGTGTGCTTGTAAAGTCCGTTTTTGTCTTGGGTGATTCTGCTGCTGTTGATTGTTCGTTATTAGATAGTTGTGAATGACTGCTTAACCGAGTCACAGATCAGCCTTGAGTAACTTGCTGTCAATGAGTTCTAAAATTTTTGCTGTCGCAATTTGCCAAACAGTGCGATTGCCTCCAATGAGTCTGTGCCACCATGTCTCTTCTTCTTGTAGGATGTCAAGTCCAACCATGGTGGACAAATAGCATTGCCTGATTTCTTTGGTTGCTGGACACGCCATCACAAGATGTCGTATTGTTTCAGTTGGTGGGGTGCGTTGTTAAGGCAAAATTGGCACTGCGGCGATTGACTGAGACGTCTAATATGGAGAATTTCATTGGTTTTAAAGAGATTCAGACGGGCGCGTAGGATTAGGTTGCAAGCTTTTTTGTTTGGAAATTGCTTTATTAGCTGCTGTGGCTCGTTTCGTTTTGTTGTGTTGCTTGGAAGGTGTGAGATGAGTTGTAGTTTAGCTGCCATGTCGTTAGTCTGGGCCCAGTCCGCGTCTTTGAGTTTGCGTAAAACTCTGCAGGGATTTGAAATTAATTCGTCTTCATCTGACGCAATTGTCTGTAGCATGGTTTGATTTTCTTTTTGCCATTTAATCAGCATCTCAGATTTTTGCCCGTCCATCTCGAGTTTAATCCTGCAGAATATTGCAATGCTGTTTTCCATTCTGCATTTTCAACAGAGATCCTTCTTATTGGGACACCTGCACCGTGTTTTCCTCCTCCCTTCTGGCCACCCTCCTTGGGCACTCTGCCTTCACCTTGCCTTGAGGCCAGAAACTTTGAGGTCATCCCTGATTCCTCACTCTCTTTCACCCCTCACATCTTGGACCTTGCCAAGAAGGCACACTTCCAGCTTCACCTCCTTAGAGGTATTCTCCCTTTCTTCCCCTTTCCCCAGAAGCTCAATTTTTCCGGAGCTCTGGTCCTCTCTAGGCTGGGCTACTGCAACACCTCTTCCTCAATCTCCCCCTTTCCTCCCTACGCTCCCCTTCAGCTAATCCAGACTAGGGCTGCAAGACTTATCCTTGGCCTCAAGCCCTGGGACCATATCTCTCCAGCCCTAAAATCTCTCCACTGGCTCCCGATGGCCGCAAAGATCATATACAAGACCCTCTGCATCATCCACAAGGCTGCTGGGACTGGACACCACGCTATCTTTAACTTTCTCTCCCTAAATACCTCCCTGTCAGAGCCCTCCGCTCCTCTAACTCCAACTCTCTGCTTGTCAAACGCTTCTCCAAGCAGAGAGTTGGGTGCAGGTCTCTCTCTTTGGCTGGTGCCACTCTCTTAGACTGGTGAGTCATGGTATAAGAATACAATCAGGTTTTTATATTGTGCTCAATGTCGGATTCTTACTTCTAAGCACTATAATAAAGCTCTTAATATTAACCAACTTAATGATACTTTATTTACAGCCTCAGAATGATAAAGGGCTGAATCGGCCCAGCTGGTATTTGAACTTCCCAGAATTGTAGGCTTGCACCATATTAGTGGCCAGCATGTTACCTGAGAGCTAGCAACCCAGCTAAGGGCCAAAGGCTGTAAGAGCAGAAAGGTTTGTACTGTGAATGGAAGTGAGCTGGAGATAACAAAGCATTTATCTGGCAGATTGAAAACAACCTCCCAGGTTTCATCTTCAAAACTATCTCTTTATTCATATAACTGCTCCATTAGGATAACGTATTTCAGGGTGACTGGTAGATGAGGGGGCCTGAGGATCAGAAGCTGTAGTAACGGCGGTGTTAGTATAAGCAAGAAACCCCGATGGGCAGGGGAATTACTGAGTCAGGTAATTCCCTGTGGCTGAGTCACGAGTGCCATAACGTTAGCCTTGGGGAATTACCAGGCTCGGTAATGCCCCCGTTCTGATGGTTTTAGTATCCTGGCATGCTTTACCTGGATGCTTATAGTTGGGAAGCACTGTGTTTGCCATTTCTCAACTTTAAAAAACTACAAAACAATATGGCCACCAAGGACAAGGGACAAGTACCTTCTGCCTTTCAATGGCAGACATTAGTGCATCGGGGAAGCGCCGGGAACACCAAACGTAATTAACCAGAATGACACAAAGTGAAGGTTTGCAGATGCGTAAACCAGATCAATTAGTGCACAGGGCAACATGGCACTGTGCTCTGCATTATTTAAGCAATTAACACTGAGTCAGGAAATTCCCCGGGGCCGAGTTACAGACCCGAGCAAAGCAGACTAGAAATGCCAAGGCAATAGCCTTGCCCCCTAGAGCTGGATGAAATGATGCACACAATCAGCAAATCCCCAGGATTCCAGGGTGAATGTGTCGTTTACCCTACATGGGGGCCTGGTCTTCTGCGTACAAGCACAGAAATATTATTTTAACATTTCTAGCATGGCTCAGCGAATGCTCCAATATCTTCTTTTATTTCAGGAGTAAACATTGTGCTGGAAATAGAATACATGCATGAGTTTCTGTATGAGCAAGCCTACTCTAGAATTAGTATGTATGATGTTTCTAACACAAAACATTTGTGAGTAACAAATAGGGAAAAAATTCAATTTCTAGGGTGGGGGATACAGCCTTTTACTGGAAACAGTATTAATACTCACGTGCCAATATTATTCGGAATTCGGGAACACAAAGTGAAATGCAAATATTTGAGTTATCCACATTTAATGGGTGGTGACACAAATATAACCAGGTCATATTTTCACTAATTTCCCCGGCACTGTTGTCAGTGTCACCACATTATATATGCTCCACAGCTGGGTTCTGCATCCTTTATATCTCCCAATGGTTTTGACTACAGCTCCATTCAGCTGCAATCAGTATAGTCAGTGGGAAGGGTTCATGGGAGTTGTAGTCCAACACTTCAGTAGCTTCTGGTTGGACCTGCTCTACATCGCTAAGGCAGATTCAAGAGGGGTTGTTACTGCAAAATATGCAATTCTCCTCTACTTAAAGGAAAAAAAAACACAGAAGCCCCTTAGTCCCTACACGAAAGCTCCCCTTGGGATGTCTTGCTAATCCCCTGGAGCCACCAGCTGTATTCAATATATAGTGCTGCTGTCAGTACTAAGCAGGCAGCCGCAGTAAAGAAGGAGGACAAATGAGACATCTGCTAAAAACGCAGGCACATGTTGATGACGTTCAGGTATTTCATCACAGGTAATTGACACAGCGACGATGGTCCTCACCAATAGAGGTCCAGCCCATTTCAGCCTGCATCTTTTTACTTCTGCTAGTCTGCTATTTCTGAACAATCCAAAATGCCCTCAGAACACATGTGCTAATGGTGACAAGCCTCATTTTGAATTTAGGATGCTTGGTATTGTATGTCTGTACTTTGCAGGCACTGATGCAGTGATATGCCAGCAAACCAATTTTCTGGATACCACTTGGCAAGGCTAGGTAGAAACAACTTTTAAATGTTAATTTATCCATAGCAGGCGGGAGGATTTCACGTAGCTTGGATAGATCAGGCTCCAGGAGGGTGGAAGGACTAATTCTACATTTTGACAAAATTCCACCACTCAGCAGCGACACAGGCATGGATCAATTTCTAAAGAAGTAAGTGACGAATCCAAGAAGCCGAGTCAATGGTGAAATCCCATTATATGAGAACACAGGCCCTAACTTGCCCAATCCCAGCCTCCAACTACCATGCCGTAACAATAAGGGATGTACTGGGACATGGCATGACCTCTAAAAAAATGTGTTCATTAAATGGGATAAAGTACCCCATACCGTGGGTTATGAGGATTTTTTTAAGTGAGCAAACTGAGAAGTTCCATGAGCTGATGGCTGAGTTCCTTTACCAGGTCATGGAACTCTGGGGTGACTTGCAATATATTTTTTTATATACAGTGGGGGGTATTTTATTCCTCATAGTACGTGGCCCTTCACTTTCCTCCTCTTGACCTCTTGCTTAGTGTAATGTAAGAGCATGTCCATTTGCTGATCCATATAATCAATGTAGAATCGAATCTGCTTTGATTAAAAAGCTATAAATGAAGCTTCTAATATATTGGCGAACATTCATTTAACTTGCTTAATAAAAATGCATCCAAAAAACGTTTTCATTTTGTGCTTTAAAACAAGAAATAACATGCAGATTGTTGCTCACATGTGTTGAAGTTTAGCAGGGCACATATTACAAAATTCTACCATAAAAAATTGCTTATCAATTAATTTCTGTAAGTGTCATAGAAAACGTATTTCTTTTGCACGCAGGCAATTTGATAAGCTAGCTAAAGCTTTAATTAAGGGCAGCAGTGACAGCGAGAATTCTGCTCTGGGCTGGCTCACGCAACGGGCATTGTGGCATCACAAATGAAGAGTAATAACTGATTACAGAGCAGTTGTGATGTCATGCTCTTATTACAGGTCAGTTGTGATGTTCCAATTAGCCTGTAATAAGAACATTGTTTCCAGGCTTTTATACAGGTATTGCAGGCTGACACACACATATATCTTAAAATCCAAATAAAAAGACGATTAATTCTTTAACTCTTCACTGGGCCTCATTACAACTCCGGCGGTAGCCGTGCCGGTAAAAACAGCAGGCTGCCGCCAGAGTTATGCTTTTCTCTGGCATTACACTCCCGGCGGTCCCTGAAGCCAGGTGCCGGAAAAAATAACTCCCCATTCCCATTCGAGTCCCATAGGACTCAATGGGAATGGGGAGGACGGATTCACCGGCACTGTGTGCAACAGTGCCGGTGCATCCGTCGAAGTCTGCAGGCGGGTGCCATTCTGCCTGCCAGGTCAGACCTGCCGGGAGGGCATCCCGGCCGTAAACTTGTACTTTGCCGGTCCAGTAACAACGGTGCCCGTAAGCATACCAGCACCATTGTTACCGGACCAGCAATGTTATAATGAGGCCCAGTGAATTAATTCATGACCATTCGAGACCTCCCAATATAAATATAATTAAGCAAGTTACAGGCTTGATCTGCCATAGACTATTGCTTACATCTGATCAATCAACGATCATTCAAGGGTCTCCCTCTTGGTGGATGCACATTGTGGGGGAAAGGGCCCTACTCTGGAATGTTGTCAATTCAAACGTAAGGACAGAACCCAATTAAAAGAGTTCTTGAGGGGTCTTAAAACGGAGCTGTTCTCCTAAGCCTTAGAAGCGTTTTGAAATGGCAAAACTCCATTGAGAAACGCCCTGTGAATTAGGCCAAATGGTTTAATTCATGGAAATGTCAGGACAGTGCTAAGTGACT
This sequence comes from Ambystoma mexicanum, assembly GCF_040938575.1. NCBI lineage: Eukaryota > Metazoa > Chordata > Amphibia > Caudata > Ambystomatidae > Ambystoma > Ambystoma mexicanum. The sequence continues at coordinate 383,212,483 of NC_090936.1, forward strand.
GTGCACTGCCAACACACACGTCGAACCGTCCCTGACTCACAGTGTGGTGCAAAGTGTATTTTTGTGGAGCAAAGTCTCTTTACACTGCAAAAGTACTCTTTGCAATGCCCATTTAGTGCAGTGCAAATAGTACTTTTGCAGTGCAAAGTGACTTTGCAAAAATACAGTTTGCAAAGCTTTGTGAATCAGGGCCGGTTCAACATGTTTGTTGGCAGTGCAAAGTCACTTTGCACTGTGCTAAACATTCCATGAATTAGGTCCTGAATAGTTAGTCAAGTGTTTGTCCGAAGCCAAGTATGAAGCTGAATAGTTGATTTATTCAATAAACCATGTACAATCTTGAAAACTAGACTTGTTTAAAAGAAATGAAAGGACTATTTTACAAATGTGTTCCCTTGTTGAATGCATTTCTATTTATTGTAATCAACATCTCATCCTTATTAATGCACACAGTCCAGAAAAGAACAGATTAGAATAAAGCAGGGACCATATGTGCAGAAGGATGTTGCACATGCAAATCCAGTGATATTTAAAGTGGGATGCTTCACAAATTAAACATTAAGGGAGGGACGTCATTTCACAAAAATGCCAGAGGTAGCAGAAGTGACATCACACAGCCCTTAACCTCAGAGGGCATCACTGGAAGTGATGTCATTTGACCCCGCCCTCAAGTAACATCACAGGAAGTGATGGCATTCAGCCTTCAGATGCATCTAACACCCGTGTTTACACCCAGAACATTCAAATACACACAAACAAATTCCTACTCTTTCACTCATCAGTCACACACCCACTACCACATTTCTTCTGCCAAGGAGCTTCCATAAAAAAAAAAGAAGACAAAGAAATATATATGTTTCAATACAGGGGTAGCAAAGGAGACTGCAGGGGTAGCAAGGGAGACCACATGAGTCACAGCTGTGACCCGTGGCAACCCCCAAATGACGTCCCAGGTGCAAGGGTAAAATCAACAAAATGCATACTGCAATATTCAGCAGTCAATGAAAATCACAACACAGTGCAATCTCTTGCATCTTGCAAGGTATCTTACGTGGAACCTGAATTTCAAAACTTCTAGATCACAAAGCAATGTATTAATGATTTGTGTCTGCTCATGCAGGACACAAGTCGAGGGTACATGTGAGGTAAGTGGGCAACATCTCCCTAATATTTTTAAAGCGGGGGCACTCTTCCCATATGTCATACATGGAAAGGACTCTTCCAGAGAGTCAGATAGAGTTGGAGCAGGAGTAACCACATGTAGGATGTTCTGACATGTGACTCAATATGCCCAGACATTACAAGTTCTAAGAAATCACTTGTCTTTTGGGCAGTCACTCAATTCCACCAAATCCCAATCCATGTACACTTACTTCACCTTGTTCTGCATGCACTAGAGGATGCAAGGCTCTATGGCTTTTCTTTGTCTCCCACTCTTTAACCTTCGATCCTACAACCTCAGCAGATACAGTGGGCACTACCATTCTCTATCCTCTTACACACTTTCGGACCGATTGGCCTATAATTGTATGTGAGGTATTTCCCAAAAAGCAAGTTCTTCCAAGAGGCCAATAAGGGTTCGGAAATGTCAGCTGCATCTTGCTCTGCCTGAAATGTAACTGACTCGCCCCCAACCCTTATTGATGTAGAAGAAGCAGCCCGCCCGTTGGGAAGTCTTCAGATTTCCAAACGTCCTCCTCTCCTGCCAATTTCACCAACGGAGCAGAGCTCTTTGACTATGGGGGTCATTACGAGTCGGGCGGTAATGGATACCGGGCACCGGTAAGGAGACCGGTGCCGGTAATCCCTTACCACCCGATTCCGAGGTCCCTTGGAGGGAACGGTAAGGAACGTGTGGTCTGACCACACATCCCTTACGGGTCCCGCTAAAGGACCAGGGAACTAATAACGGGCTTGCCATTTGCGAGCCCGTTATTAGCGCCCTCCCCATTCCGAGGGTACATGTGAGGTAAGTCGGAATGCCACCAGGGTCGGAATGCACCGGAATGCACCGGTAAATCCCCATTGAACAAGACCGGACTCGGACAACGGTATGGGAGGCAGCCATGGTGCTAATAGCACCATGGCTACCGCCCATCTTGTAATGAGGCCCAATGTCTCATACAAACAGAGCCCATATACCTATCTGTCTATACTCCCTCTAGCAGACAGGCCCACAAGGGATCTGTAGAGGTTTCCCAACATGAAGTTTTATGGGGGACACTTAGGCGGGAACATGTCACTCTACCTGACATATAACTGACCACCTCAGTCCTACTGGTCTTTCACTAGATGTGGTGAATTCAAGTTTCTCCATAGTCATTTCCAATAGGAACAAACCATGCTCACCTCTCACTCATCCTCAACTCTCCTCCTCCAATATACAAACCTATGCCCCTTAGTCTTATATTTAATAAGGATTGCGTTCCGATAACATGCAATGCATTTATTTTGCCAACCAGCAGGCAATATTTTTTTTAATGTGCATTAAAATGATTATACAAAGTATTCGGCTGGAGCTGAATGGCAAGTAATTGGTCGGCCAAAGATGAAAAGCAATTTTTGAGCCGCAATTCAGCAGAATACTTACTTGAAGCTTGCTATACCCATAACCCTGACAATAAGATAAAAAACAAAATGATTTAAAAAGGGAGGATTTTTCAAATGCAAATCAATTCTTTTGAAAGAGAAAAAAAAGCACAAAGAAATGCATCCGTGCTTTAGACAAAAACAGTCCATTTGTGTTGGAAATGAAACAATGCTTATTAGCTTGTTAAAACATACGTCTACTGTTACAAAAACAAATCTGTTTGCTAACAATTAAGTAATTTATTGCTGACTAATCGCAATCAGCCAGAAAATACGCCTCAATTTACACTGTTGTGAAATATCCAATTTTTCAGATTTCCAACCGGTTTTTGCAATTTGTGAAATTGTGCAGCCAGGAACCATAGCGCTTTCGTAGTGTGGCTGCAAAAACCTGCACATGTGACTAATCTCACCTATCCTGTAATAGCAGGAGACACAACATATACATCGCTGTGCTGGCTCATGCACGTGCTCACAGGGATGGCAGTCTATGCAAAGCGTAGCCCTGTTTGACCAACACAGATACTTCCATCCTGTTCTATGCAAACTCTCTCAGGACTCCTGGTGCAGGACTGCGAGGTCCCCCGGCCGTGCTAGGACCACACGTCTTCTCTGAGACATCTGTCCTTTTGTTTATCAGGCTTGGCACCTTGCAAATTAAATACAAGGAGAGCGTTCAACAAAAATAGTGTTACAGTATTAGAACATCTAAATAAAGATAGACTACTGAACTGGTTTCCAATATGAAAGAGAGATCTGCCAATAAAAGGGTAAAACACCTGTTTTATGTGATAATTTCCCGCAAATCATAACCCTACTGAAACTGAAGAGGCAAATACAAAGATGTAAAAATATCGACTTTCATATTGAAAAAAATCTAAATAGTAAAAATAAGGACACTTTTTATGAAGAAAGTAAAAATAACTAAATCTATTTTCTACAACATCAAATTCTATAAAATGTGTTTTTGGTATCGTGTTGATTTAGTAGTCCCATGGAAACCCCACCATGTCACCCCAGCCAACGCCCCCCCTACACTTTTTTCACAAACGTATTTCCTTTTTTCATTGTGCATTTGATTAAGCAAAACCTTAAGCACAGTTTCACACAAGGGAACAATTTTAAATACACTACAAAGTACGACACTTAAAAAGATGCTACACAATGATCAAAACTAAACTGTTAAAAAAAGAAAAAAAATACTCAGAATCCATAGGATGAAGCCATGTCCATATCAAATAAGTGAATTGATGAAAGAGACTTCTCAATCTTTGAGCCACAAAATGAGTATATGGAATAAGCAGTACTATCCACTTCTCAATCACTTAGCTACACAGAAACGTTAACACACATTACGATTATAAAGTGCGGGCCCTGCCAAATGATATCAAGGCCTCCTTCCACACATAATACCCTGAATAAATTATCAGTAGGGAAGTGGCTTCAACAAGAGTGCTCCAAAATGCATCGCCCTGAATCTCTTCCACACGCGCTACTAATGCTTAGTATCCCTTCAAATATTGCAATTCTAGGCAGGGACACTGCGTTAGTACATGGTGACTAGTTTCAACTATTCAATTGCATATTCGACATACTCTTGCTTTATAGGTTACATTAGACCAGCAGCCATAATATTCAAATGTCGGAGGGTCTACGACGAAGCTTTGTTGGCAGTATTCCTGATATCGCCTTTTACTATGCAATTTTTGAGTGTTGTTAGCCCTGTCCCAGACATGTGTCCTCTGCTTAAGGATTGCCACGACATTAGGTAATTAGGTAATTCCAGAATTTCATCTACCGGAAAATGAATATTGGTATAGTGCGTTAGTACTGTTTTCTTTAACTCAGTCAAGAAGCGGTTGGGGTTTCCTGAATGTAACTTAGATGCAAGAAGGCCCAAGAGTGTATTAGCATCAGCAGGGGCTGTCAACAGTGATATCAATGCCCTCTTCATGGAATAGACAACACAGGGCCTTGAGCAGCCCAGCACTCACATCAAAGACACAGACCCGCCACATACTTGTCCTTACAATGGCATTAAAAGACCATCAAAATATATCCAATCTCCCACCAACCAGAGGCCCTTTCACTTCCAACCTGGCATGTGAGAGAGTGGATGACCCAAGGGGGACCCCTTAAATCAGAGGATCTCCCTAGGTCTCTGCGGGATAAATCTTCGCTGGTGGACGAGAGAGAGAATCTGACCAAGGGGAAACCCTTCTATGATCCTCAGATACAAGCAGTGGTCACAACACAACAGATGCCTCACTAGCAGGGTGGTGGAGGCGCACTACCTTCACCACACAGGTCAGGGTCTGGTCTCACTCAACGGGTCAGAACCGCATTAATGTGCTAAAACTTCTAGCAGTGTTCAAAGCCCTCCAAGCATTCGAACCCCAGTGTCGGTACAGATCCTAACAGACAGCACCACAGCAATGTTTTCTATCAACAAATATGAATGAAATTAATGCCTAGAGGGGGATGAGTGCCTAGAGGGGGATGAGTGCATAAAACAGATGAATGCATAGTATGTGTGAGGCATAAAGCGGATGAGTGCCGGAGCGAACGAGTGCCCAGAGTGAGCGGACATGTTGAGTACAGAGGACGAGTACGTAGAACGAACGAGCACTGATTGCGTCTAATACTGATGAGTAGAATGGATGAGTAGAGCATGGGACAGACAATGCATGCGTGGGGCAAACATGAGTGCATGCGTGGGGCTGACATGAGTACATGCGTGGACCAGACAAGAGTACATGTGTAGAGCCGACAAGGGTGCATGCGTGGGGCAGACTGGAGCGTGCGGGGTGGGCTGGAATCCATGAATACGCGGAGCAGACCAGAGTGTATTGAGCAGACTGGGTGCATGGAGCGGATAGGAGTGCATGGAACGGACTGGAGTGCATAGACTTGCATGACGTATATAGTACGATTTGGAATGCAGAGAACGTTTGAAAGAGCATACAACTCATCATATCACACCACCACGCTTACTCTCGCCTTTACATCACCACTCAAATAGAACACAGGGATACTATGACACCATTCGGTATAACTGTTCTCATACCAACATCCGCCGCTCACTCCACATCATTCTAAGTAAACACTGCTGGTTACACACCCCCCAGCCAGGCGTTCTCCTCAGGCCTAACGCAGCCACATCCGGTCTGGATAAATCCTACCAGAGCGAACACATACACCTGATCTCTCTCCATTACACCTACCGCTATGAAGCAGCTATTACACGAATACCGCATGAGCTGTACACATACCCGGTGCTCACAAGCACCTTTTGACTCCTTCTACTCTCTCTACTGACCTGAACTTCGGTTCCCAAGGGCGTTCAACCTACCAGCGCCTTCAGACCATACCAATGGTATATAAGGGGCTATATAAATGCAAAGTAACATAACATAAATCTGCAGACATGTGGTCACTATGGTGCTTGTGTGGGCTTCATATCATAATGGAAACATTGCCCGACCTCTGAAGATACTTGTTAAAGGGAAACAATTGGACCACAAAAAGTAACTTTTTTAACCACCGTTGCCCCATGACCACGGCAGCCAGCGCGTTTAGATGCAGTCACCACACCCCTTCCAACAATGTCATGAATATTTTCCTTTTGACCATCAGAGAACAAATTAATTGACAAGAAACATGTACATGAATGGAATTAGCACTGTTAAGGGAGGGTACTGGAATGCGATTTAAACTAGTTCAGCATACATCTAGAATTTGGTCACCAGATAACGTTGTGCAACTGGACACCTTGCAAAGAAGACACGTACCATGTGAACATACAGGCAGGACAACGCTGCCCCCTAAAAGCTCAAAGCACACAAATGCCAAGTGTGTGAGTTCTTGCCGCAGATGCAAGTGCTGGCAAACAAGGGTCACTGGGACACCAGTAAGTTGTGGGCACAGGGCTGGAGGGTAATAATGGGCCATTTAGGAGAACCCTGAAAATATTTAAGCAATAAGCCCCTTCCCGGGGGCCATCACTGCGTTAGGTAATGGCCCCAGTCCCATAGTTACAGGCCCGAGCATAGCCCTGGCGAGGGGCTTATTGCCATTAATACCCTGGCCTGTTAGACCGGGGTACTAATGGTGTTTTATTTTGGTTGCGAAACGCGTTGCGTTTTGCAGCTGAAAAGAAATGTCCACTGCAGACTGGGAAACGTAGTCCATTCTCCCTTTCAGTGGCGGCCATAGTAAACGAAGAAAATGGCCACCATGGAAAGGGAGAAGGGACTACACGTAGTCCCTTCTCCCTTTCAGTTGTGGCCATAGTAAACAAAGAAAATGGCCACCATGGAAAGGGAGAAGGGACTACTATATGTAGTAGTCCCTTCTCCCTTTCCATGGCCTGAAAAAAAAAATGGAAGACTGGGGTGAGGGACACACTGCAACGTGTGCAGGCTTAACATCAGCTATGGTGCAAGTGCACCAATCGGTGCGTTTGTTTCATTGTTCTTAACGCACGCCGGGTAATAATTTTTTTTAAATTAGGAAATGAAATCCTGGCTGCAAGCGGATCTGCCGGTATTGGATACAGAGCTGACAGGGGACCAAAACAAGAAGGCATGAATCAGAAGGGCATCAAGCGTTTCCCCTGTTGCAGTGAGGAGGGAACATGGAAGTGGGATGGGAGTGGCATGACATGTCAGTCTGGCTACTATTCTTGAACTCTGCGCAAACAATCCAGCATGTCTTTAAAAAACCCTTGCGATCTTGTACGCCTGGCCATTTGGCTGATGGAGATTCACATTTATTTATTTAAAGTTGTAATAACCCAGCTTGCCAGCTTCAAAGCGCTTTGAGTGGGCTGTATTGACGGACACAGAGAACAGGTACAGTCATGTGGTTATGGATAGTTAACTTGCCAAAATATTTTTTTTTAAATATTTTGTTCTTTTCTCTTATGTTTCTCTTTCATTTTAACTAATTGGCTACTATATGATAGTGATATATGATGTTACTGTGTGAAGACCCCAAAAGGAAAGAAAAAAGTGTCCATGTGTGCTTGGAGATGTTGTTGAAAAGCCGTTACAGCAAGAGAAGGATTGATGGTTGAGGACATTTTTTGTACAACATTAACACTTACACGATATTGGCTCCTCGGCATGCAGTATTCAACTTTTGCAAAACGAAGTGAAAAGAGTACAAACAGGGGAACCACCTTTACACTTTCATTTTACTCTCAGTTTTATAAAAAATGTATGTGCTGCCTGCAAATGATAACATCGTTTACCATGGATTCCCATGGAATGAGCCCACATTTCGCTGTTGGTAAACGCAGGCGGGTACCATAAGCATGCATCCATTTTACAGCTTCAAGAAAATCCATAAAACCAAGAGGCATTTAATGTTAAGGAGGCAGGGTGGGTGGTTACTAGGGTTGAGCGGTAAAAGAGAAAGAGAGGTGTGATGTGCAGTTGGCCACTTCAGTTCGGAAATACTGTTCACTGAGCATAAATGTAATTTTTGCAAGTTGACCGCCATATGCTGTTGTGCGAGATTAAGTGTGGTTTGTTTTGTTGTTGTGGTGGTATTGTGAAGTACCTGTGGATTGTGGTGCCCCATAGGTCTGGTTCTGTTTAGTCCAGAGTCTGAGAGGTGTATGCAGAGGAGTGAGTTTATTAGTGCAGATTGTTGGTGACAGTCCTAGAAATCCATCCAAGTGCTCCACACCTCAGACCCCTGAAATCCACCCAAGCGTGCCACACAACCCTCTGGAAATCTACCCAAGTGCACCACTCCCCAACCCCAGGAATCAACCCAAGGGTATCATACCCCCCCTAAAAATCCAGCCAAGTGCTTCACATCTCCCACCCCTGAAATTCACCCAACTGCGCCACAACTCCCAGCCTCAAAATCGATTCAAGTGTGTCAAACCTCCCACCCCATGAATCAATCCGATTGTGTCACACCCCTCCCCCCCAAAATCCATTTAAGCGCATCACATTTCCTACCCTGACATCCACCTAAGTACGTCAGATTCCCTAACCCTTACATTCATCCAAGTGCATCACAATTCCCACCCCTGAAATCTTTCTATCTGCATCACATTTCCTGCTGATGAAATTCATCTAACTGCGTCACCTGTGGCAGTCGTGATCTTTGCCTCCCCCCTAGTTGCCCTTTCTGGGGTTCACCTTAATTGTCACCACAGCTGTCATGATTCTTAAGCTTCTCCGGAATTTGTTAAGCTCTCTGATTTATTAGCGCTAGCCCTATTTCTAGCTCAGTGATGTGTTCACTGGCCTAAGGGGAATCCGCAGAGAATGGTTAGTCATCTTCCTCGACACCCTACGGGCATAGTCTATTATCTATTGGGGAGGGTCTGGTGCATAACTCTGGTTCATTTGTTGCCCCTCACTTGGGGTGCCCCTAGGCTGAGAGTCTCCCTTCCCTGATTTTCAGGCCCCCAGTTTCCTTGAGCCTCCTCCCCTGTTTCTTAGTAGCCCCTCTTTAGAGGGTGGGAGGGAGGGTATATCTCTGTTTAAGATATCTCTTCCCAGTCCTTTCCCTCATTCCTCTATAGTTTTCAGGCTATTTTTCCTTTTTCTAGTACTTGTCTAGTTACGTGATGTGCAGGCGCTGTTCAGTTGGTTTCATTGTGTTTGGCGCTGAAGAGCCAGGTTTTAAGAGGTTTTCTGGATTTTGAATGGTCCTCCATAGTTCATATTTCCCTGAGAAGGGAGCTCCATAGTTTCACGGCTAAGCAGGAGAATGCTGATCCACCCAGTTTTTTCTTCGATGTCGTTGCAGGATCTCACGCTCCCTGGCCGTGTATTGCTCTGTGCGTTAAGCACATGGTTTTGAAAGTGATGATTTTTTTGACCGGGAGCCAATGAAACATCCTAAGAGTTGGTGTGATGCAATCTCTTCTGTTGAGTTTAAGGAGAACTCTGACTGCCACGTTTTGTATTTGTTGCAGTTTCCTTAGTAGCTACGCTGGCATTCCAAGGTATTTGCTGTTATTTGTATTTGTATTTTATTTATTTGTAAAGCGCGCCGGGCCCAAGGGCATCTGGGCGCATAATCTTATAGAACACAGTTACAGTTACATACAGTAGCAAATGAGCATGGCTCGACCAGTTTACAGACACATACCGATATGAGTGAGCTAACAGTAGGACAGCATAAGTTAGGTACAAGTTGATATATACAAAAGTCAAAAAAACATTATGGTCTTGAGCTTAGAGCGAGCTCAGGACAGCAGGTAGCATAGTCTATCCTGGACATGATGAGGGATATGATAGCCAGTGTTTTGTGCGTGAATGAGAGGAATGGTAGATTTGTTTTTTTCGTTTGTAGGTGGAAGTAGCACTTCTGAATTATCATATTAACTTGGGGTTCTACTATTAACTCGTCGTCCATGATGATTCCAAGTTTTTTTTACAGCTGCAGATGATGTTGGTCGGTGGCCCAGTTCCATGGGCCATGGGATACCCTGATTTCTTCCTCTGTCTTCAGGAGTAATCGTGGTTTCAGTTTGGTCTGGGTTGATTTTGAGTGTGTTGATGTTCATCAATTGGTAGGAGGAGGAATGCATGGCTGAAATGCTAAATCTGATTCATGCACGATGCACCTACTCCTTCGAATGCCTTGAAATAACCCTGGAGTGTAAAAGTAACACATAGGAACTCATTACAAGTTTCCTGGTATCCGGTCGGTAATGCCGGCGGGATACTGGGAAACTGCCCATACTGTCTCTGCCACCTGATATCGGGTGGCAGAGACGCTAGTAAGTTCCCATTCCATGGACTCCATGGGACAGAATTGCCAGAATCACCGGCACCGGTAGTTCCGTGGCTGGTTGATTCTGGCATTTAATTGCCAGTAGGGGCCAGATCTACTGGCAGGTCTGGCCCCCACCGGCAAACTTGTGTTTCCGCGGTCTGTAAAAAGTGCTGGTGCCGAAATTATCTGCATTTTTACAAGCATTTTTTCTGGACCAGGGAACTCCTAATGACCCCCAGAAGCACCTTAATCCTCGCTTTTACACCTTACTTTTTTACTTCATTCCTTAAAAAATGACCCGGTGTGGCGATCACATTTCATTCATTGTTTTGCATCCGATCTTCGTACATTTACATCCTCATTCTACAATGTATGAATTCCATGTCGTTTTACATATTCACAAGGGGGAGGGGAGAAGGAAAGAGTCAAAGCTAGGCGAACTCGCTTTCACCCCATTTCATATTCCTCTCCATCTCGTGAAAAAGTAAGATACACTTTGCAGGCTGCTTTTGTGAATGGATTCCCATGGAATCTGCCTGGTTTTGAAAAGGTGCTAATTGGAGGCAGATTCTGTAGCAATCTATTTGTTGTATACTTGCAAGAAAATCTGATGCAGGCTTACAACGAGACACATGGCGTCATTACGCGTCCGGTGGTAACCGTGCTGGTGCTACCGGTGGATTGCCGCCGGACCCATAAAAAATTACTGGCGCCTGACTTCCCAGTGCCACTGGGCTATTCCAAGTCTGGCAGCTGTACACAGAAGCACCGGCACCGAAGCACAGAAGCTTTGCCTGCCCTCACTGCTGTGCCTGGCAGGGTCAGACCTGTTGGGCATGTCGGCTCTGGCAGGCAAGCCCATAGTTTGCCGGTCCGGAAACAACGATGCCATTAAGCTTACCGGCACCACTTTTTCTGGACTGGCAAGCTTAGTATGAGGCCCACACTGACGAGACGGGGGGGAGGACAGCATGGCGGGGATCTGATACTTGCTCCGTGCACCTCTTCCACCATGCCACTTCTGCAAGCATTTTAAATGGAGGCGGAAAAGATTACACCTCGTTTTTCTACCTCCCTTTAAAACACCACCCCATTTAAAATGAGGCTCTTACTTCAAGTGTATCATAAAGTATATCCTGAAAAATGTTCAAGATTTTCAGAACTTCTGCATCTCAGATTAATCAAATCACCACAAAAATTGCAAAGTTAAATCCAAACACACAGAGGGCCTGATTCAAAGAGCGCTTTTCAATGGGGCTGCGCCATTGTAAAAGGCTTTTGTGAATCCGCCTATAACAGTCCTCCGCGGATGCTGGCTGGAAACATTCATCCAGAAGCAGTGTCGAGAGTATTCAAAACGTGCCACAGCCCGAATGTAGGCCTGCTGCCTGCTGCCTGCTTGAAATGGAGTCCCTCTCCACTGAGTAAGGCTGCTTGGCCGAGCCTGTGCCTAGTCAGGTCACACACAAACAAGAATATTGTTGTGTTCCGCAAGAGATGCTCGGCGGTGGCGTGACAGACACTGTGGAACAAGCACACCAGCAGATGAAAGGCGTGGAGACAAAGGCCAAGCCACGCCCTGGGTGAAGCCTGTAATTTTCCACCTGACTCATACTTTAATCACACACTGCATGCATGCAAGGGTGGGAAGTCGCTGGCGTAGCGGCACCAGTGTCCGCGGGGGTTAAGTGGCTCTTCATGACAGCATCATACGCAGAGGCTGCTGGGAGGGAGAGCAGTCCTGAAAAGCCTATGGGGTTTAGCTAGTAACTTCCAACTTTGCATTCTATTTTTTCTTCTTTTATCGATTGACTCGTTATAAATTGACCCTGGTAGCAAAGGAAATATATATATATATATATAAAATCTGTTATTTATGTGCGACCTTTAGTAATATAGAGCCCACCCTCTGCATTAATGCTGAGAACATCTGTTCATCCAATGCCTACATAACTGAAGTAAGGTCACTTTAGTATAGCGTGTCCTGTAGGTGTTGACTAGCATGTCAAATGTTTTATTAACCCATTAGAAGTCTATGAAAATTAGAAAAACGAGGGCGTCCGGCTTTGTGAGAAAGATCTTCACTTGGGGACTGTGGGGGTATTTAGGGGTGCACCTGGACAGATACACCATCCAACCCCTACACAAATGGCTTAAAATACGATCCTTATTTGTAGCTTTTAAGAACTTGAAAGAAACTAGTGGGATTCTGGGAATGACAACTAATATGAAACACACATACTTACTGAATTCTTATAAGTTTGCATTTGGCTTTATCTAAGATCTAATAAGATTCTGATATGATATGATTACTCATAAAGTGCTTAATACCCAGAGGTTTCTAAGTGCGGAGCCGTGGATCGAACCTGTGTTGCTCTATGTCGTCTTGCTTCCAAGGCGAGCACGTTGCCCCTGAGATATCACTAAGATCTGTGGAAGAAAATCAATAAGAAATTGTGTCAGGAGTGACAACAAAGAGCACTCTTTAGTGCATCCAGCGCTAACAGCAGCCATAATGCAGATATCCACTCCCCACGACCTTGTATTGGCACCCTGAACCACCAGTGGCACCAAACATGGTGCAGAAAATGTGGTCTTATCTGGTGGGGGACAAGCCTGTGTCCACCTTGTTCCCTTGCCACTGTGGCATTGCCTATTGGCATTTTCACCTCACTGTCTCTTGCCTCCAGGCTATTGCCCTTCCTCCCTGTGCTCTTGATGCCTCCTTGTCCTCCTGGTAGTTCTGACATCTTCGCCTCTGTGCCAGTTCTCCACCTTCCCATGGCGCGCTGCCTCTCTTGCACCTCCCTGCCTGGTGCACTGCGCACATCAATGCTCCATCCACAATTCACTTTACTATTTTCTTTTTTTGGATTCTTCCAGAGATATTTTGCCTGCACCAGCAAGGCGCTAATAGCGATGATTGCCTCACGGGTGTTCAATCCCATCTGGTAATTGCCAAACCAGCCCGATTAATGCTCTTGATTTGCTCAAGCTATTACCGCTGCATGGTAGACTGTTACAGATGGTACATCCCACCCCAACACAATTATTACCATATTCACACAAACCGTATCTGGAATGAGCCCTTTCTGGATCAACTTGAACCAGACATTGCACAATCATTTTGTCTGAGAGCAAACTACTCGCTCAATCCTAATGAAGGGTCTTGACATTCTCTATCCAGCCAATGCATCGTCGACTCGCTTGGAGCCAAGATGTCCTGGAATCCCCTTCCTTTTGGGTCACTGGTATCATTTTAAAACAAGTCTAAAACTATAGCCTTCATGTGACCACACACTATCATTTAAATGTATGTTTTCTTACTGTCACATTCTTTGTGCTATATCTCTTCTGTGCACTAATAGACATCAGGGAGGGTGAGTAGCACTCTCCACATCCATAAAGTAAGGAAATCCGGACGCCAAAGTGTTGTAAAAATTACCGTCTTTATTAGTGCCTTGCAGCATGGCACAAAAATGAAAAGGCCATCAAAATGTGGCACTCCCAAAGTGCATGATAAAGGTGCGTGTTTGGGAACGTTAACGCGTTTCGCGGCTTAACTCGCCGCTTGATCACAACCACAAGTCCACATACAAACAATGAGTTTATAGAGTTGGTGCAAAGCAATAGGTGACCATTTTCACGAAATGGAGAAAGGACTCCATTGGTAGGTGCACTCTCTATACAGTGAAGGCGTGGTGGCCATCTTTGCCTGTTTGTAACGCAAAGGTGGTTAATATGGTTGAAAGGGGCTATTCCTTATATTTGAATCAGAACAGTCCCTATCGCTGATCCTAATTAGGGATCTATTCGGTTATGCTGTAGGTTTTTGTAGTTCCTTATATGTACATTGCACAGTTTGACCACTTTAGCCTTCGCAGTTTTCGAGCGCGTCCCGATGGAGCCCTTCAGTGCCGAATGTATGCTTAAATGCATTTCATGGTTCATTACACAATCTTTGCTGAGATGGCAATTACGCAAAACAGACAGATGTCCATATTTGCTGCATCACAGCATACTCACACAGTGCATGTGTCGTGGCATGGAAATAGTCGCTTTACCATTACGACTGTCCTTGTCCGTGCACTAGACTTCCGCCTCCTAATTAATTCGGAGGATTGCAACGTACTGGACATTACGGGGGAAGGGAGTCAGAGCATAGTGCTGGGACTGCTGCTCTCTTAGGGTCCCTGGCATCAACTGTCCACATTTTGTAATAAGAGCAGCATAATTATTAAGTACAGCCTTGCAAAAAGATCCTATGGTGGATCCTTATAAATTGAGTGCCTAATGCAATAGTTACAATGCAGGGACTGACACTTTTATGTTGCATGTTGAAACAAATTTTCAATTGCACAGTGCAATGACACCTGCACACGAATAACTGTTAAGTAAAAGGTCACATGATAAAGTGCATCGATCAGCATAAAGTGCATTGTGCTTATTGACATCAATGAACAGCATGACAGGTAAACATCTTTTTTTGCTGATTTACAAGAGTATCCCAAAATTGCATACTTCTCAATAAAATGTCTATTGCAATAGCTGTGCAATAGCCGTACTGCTGAACCACACACTCTTATGTCCCATATGGGCATACGTTTACTATTGTCATGCCCTGAACCAACACACAGATTGCTGTTAGATATACAGTCACATAACAGATTGCATCGCTCCCTATAAAGTGCATAGTGCAAAAAACACATACTAAAGTGCATCGATCACTCTAAAGTGCAAAGTGCATGAACCTTGTAACTCGGCAACTGTCAAAATTATATATTCAGTGAAAACTTTAGGAAGAGACAGTTAAGGTGAATAAGTTCAGTGCAGCACAATTCTTGAAATTCAGTGTAGAAACTTTAGTTGAAGCACCGTTAGTGGCGTTAACATGCCAATTTCATGGAAAAACCCTGGAATTCGGCAAGTTTTGAAAAGCTATCTCACCTTAACCATGAGGCCCCATTGCGCAGTCCATAAGCACCCTGATGATATCACAAATAACATCACTGATAACATCACATATGACATCATTTGGGACATGTCAGATGCATCAGTGATGATGACATATGAGAAATCAGGTAGGACACCACCTGTGATGCCCTCATGGGCCTTACTAGTAAGTTCCAGCCATTGGAAAACACTTGGGACTGTATTTGAGGATATAGCACAGATGCAATATACACTGGGCCTCATTACGACCCTGGCGGAGTGGGTTTACGCCAGCGTTATTCGCGGCGGACCCGTCCGCCCTACTACGAGTTCCCGTAGCGCCATGGAGCGTTTTCCGCCTGGTTTTTCCGGGCGGAGAAATCCATGGCGCTACGGGACCTTGTTGTTAATTACGCCACCGTATTTTACGGTGGCGCAATTAACGCCTTCCCCACTCCCATTATACCCTATGGGGCAAAAATGGGAATGGGGAAGGGTAAAATGGGGAATGGGGATTTACCGCCCCGCCAAGGTCGGCATGGGGCGGAAAATCCGCCAACCCCCATGGCGCTATCGGCAGCTTTCCGCCGTGCTCCGCGGTGCATTTAGCACCGCGATTTCCGCCAGGGTCGTAATGAGGCCCACTGTCTTCATGAAGGTCCGAAAACATTTGCCAAGCTTTGTAAATTGTGGTTTGGGATCTACAGAAAATTATTGGTCTTCCACGTAGCAATCTACATTTTCAGATTCAATGCTGCAAGAATCTGCAAACTTTGACTCTCTAGAGGTTTTGCATTACAACTTCCACTAGCCCTACCCGGCAATGGTGAGGGATCATAGGAGTCACAGTCCAAAACATGTAGCGGAATGCTGGCTTCAAACCCCGGCACTAAACCGGTTACATCTTTTGACAGTCTAGAACGTTAACTACTCTAGCCCTGATAAACATATGTCCTCACAGCATGTATGTGTTTTTTTTAACATTGTTAACCCTTGCAGGCCACCTGCCCTAACCTTTACCATTTGATATGGTCAAGGCCTGCCTTTTGATTTGCTATACTGACAGTGAGTAGTCTGATGTATGAAGATACGAATAGTTCATAAACTGTTCCTTCTCACATCTTTTGTATTCTTTGGTGGTCTTGTGAAAGTATTTGAACTACCCAAATGTCTTCTTGGCATACAGGAATGTTTTCAGAACAGAGTTATAAAGACACTACAGTATATTATCAAGGTAAATGCTAATTCAATACAGAGTAAATCTGGTGTGTAATAATACCATGGTTGTAAAAGGACAGTGTTTTTAAATGCATCCTCCAATCAAGCTTTATACTTGAATCCACCCTAATATGCAGAAACACACCTTTTAAATGTTACATCTCTTTTACTTGAATGCGTGATCTTCTGTACCCGTAATATGTTTGATGATGCCTTAAGGGATGTCATATGTAATGTAAATAGTGATGTAATCTGTGATTTCATCAGTGTGCTTAGGGGCTGTACAATGGGGCCTCATAGTTAAGTTGGTGTAGCTTCCAACACCTGCTGAATTTCATGAGTTGCATTAAATTGGAACTTAACCAAAGCTTTTTCACTACTGAGTTTTGTTATGCTGTACATCCCACCACCTGTAATTCTGTCTTTTTTCTAAAAACATATCTGACATCAGATAATTTGCTATCAATATCTGTTCTTCAGCTATGCAACATTGGGTGGATCAAGCATTGATCAAGCATTTCATCTTTTTTGTGTCCACTAGACAAGAAGGGATTAGTAATGGTGTACTGTGACGAAGAAGAGTGAGGTGGGGTTAGTGGGAGACTGTGATGAAGAAGGGTGACATGGTTTTAGTGGGGGACTGTGATGAGGAAGAGACAGGTGAGGTTGGTGGGAATTGACGAGGAAGAGTGAGATGCACTAGTTGGGAACTGTGATGAGGAAGAGTGAGGTGAGTTATTCGGGGTTAGCAGAGGACTGTGACGAGGAAGAGTGAGGTGCGGTAGCTGGGAATTGTGACAATGAAGAGTGAGATGCAATAGTTTGGGACTGTGATGAGGATGAATGAGGTGGTTGTAGTGGGCAAATGTGTTGACAAAAAGTGAGTTGGCGGTAATGGGGTACTGTCATGAGTGAGTTGGTTGTAGAAGGGTACTGCAATGAGAAAGATTGTTGTGGTGGCAGTGAGGTACTATGACGAGGAACAGTGATGTGTTGGTAAGTGGGGGCTGTGAAGACCAAGAGTTAGTTGGTGGTAGTGGGGTGCTGTGACGGAATAGGTCGTCTCTGCAGAGTTCAGTTTCTGAGAATAGAAGGCTACCATTGCAATGTCTGGGATTGTGGGCAATATTGAGAAAGAACCACCCCTATGTTTGGTCTGAAGCATTGAACTCCACTATGAGAAGGGTAACTCCCTTTGGAGATGTTGTAATTCAGGGGCAGTGTGAACATCTGAAAATACTTCATATATGTTTGCCTCAATTTCTAAACATGGTTAATGTAAAAACCAGCTACTGATGTTCCAAATACATATTCCTATCACATCCTGCTTCAGGTGGTCAAAGCCTTGTGTGCTGCTCCCTATGAAAAGCCTCAAGTAATCTAGTGGTAGAAGTTGGCAAAGCCAAAGAATGCTCGTACTGCCTTCACATTACTGGGCACAGGCTATAGTTGAATCGCCTCTATGTTGCTATTGTCACTAGCAACCCCGACGGACAACATGTCATACTGCAGGAATTCCACAGACTCAGCGAAAAAGAGTCATAAGAAGACCAAAATATAATTCAGATAAACTATGACGAGCTGATCGATAATGTCGCAGAACATGTTGTTGATGAAATGCTGGAAGGTGGCAGGCTCATTGCAAAGCCCAAATAGCGCTACATTATACTCGAATATACGCATATGAAACAACGGGTAGATCCACCTAAGTTCAGTTTGATAAACTTTGTAGAAGACTTTTCTGCTCTAACAGTGGTGTTACTATACAACATGTTTTTTTTTACTGTGATGGCATCACTAGTGCGAATGTCTACACAGGCACAAAGGTCCCACTGTTTCTTAGGGCCAAAAACAATTGGGAGGCTGCTGGAGACCATGAGACACTGATGAAAATAGACCCTACCATCTCAAGATATTGCCTTTAGCAGTGATCTGCTTCGGTGAGGGGAATATACATCTGTGCACAGAATGCGTGCCACGGTAGCTTGGCCCTTGTGGCGGCTGATAAACACCCTGGCCATTAGCAGCGTAATGTGGTCAAAGTCATATATAAGTGGATCATTCTTTTCCAAGAGGGCATTAGCCAACAGAGCGGCTATATCGCCTACATAAAATAGAACACCGTCTGCATTGGGAGTGGTATTAGGAAAGACAGCGGCCCAGTACACAAAAACAACTTGCATTCATTTATGAAAGTACAATAAGCCTAAACCCACACACACCTCTGCAGATAGGAGCCTGGCCTAGTCCACTAAGAGCTGCATGCAGGGAAGAGAGTCCACAGGTAAGGGAATCTGCCACAAATGGTACAAGGATGATAAAAGGTCCAATGCAATGGTGCCTCCCGGACGGCATGAGGGCGCAGCACAAGTAATGAGGATACAGAGCGAATTCAGATGCCACAGAAGAAGGAGGTAATCCAGGGGAGCATCCCAAAATGTGGATCCCAAGTCAGTAGGGTAGTCCAAGAAGAAAAATAACATTCCACAATTTCGCAGGGCTCCCTTCCTTCGCACGGACAGAAAGGAGGGAAAGTCCAAGAATGGGTCAGTTGCCAGACAAGAACTAATCCAAGGGCAAAATGGTAGATAAATAAGAAGGCAAGCAGGGGTCAATAACAAGATCACACTAAGCAGATATCAGGTACAAGACCCGGCACAGTATGTTAACGTTCTGCGCAGAGTATAAAAGTGTGGTTCCATTGAGGAGCAAGAGGCTCAATCACAGAATTTTGCGTTTCACCGGGCTTCTGGGAATCCTACTGCGCTGTGTCTTTCCTACCTCGGTTATCAGCCCGAAACAAATTCTCCATTCGGGCTGTGTCCTGATCTCATAAAGCTTAATACAGGAATCGGGAAGCTGCCGGTTACTCCTGATGATAAAGAGCACGGTCAACGTGTCCGACCTGTGTGCAAAAACTGCCTTGTCAGGGGACTCTTTTAAAGTGTTGCGGGCTGCAGGGATCAATCTAGCTCACTTTACTACTCCCAGCTCTCTGGTGATAGATTTTTTGGCAAAAGACAGGGCGCAGGCTCATGTCCCCCGGTAAGATGTTTCCAAGTGTATTTATCCCTTTGGGCTTTTCACATAGAGGTGGGGCCCTTGAGCACCCCCTTCTACCGGATGTATGTGATTTTAACGAATTACGTTACAGAGAATGCTTTTTTATCAAACCAAAAAAACCTATTTTTTCTATAAGCATAAGCCCACCACAACCCCATGCCCACCCGTTTTACTCCCTTACCCCACCCCCCACATATCTAGTTACCAAATTTACAGGCCGATTCATGCAATCAACGTGCGCCGAAAAAACGGCGCACGCGTGCGAAAACGTGCGATTCGCAGAAAAACAGCGAAAATCGCAGTGCAAGTGCGATTATCGCACAGAAAACATTGCACATCAATTCATGGAAGCCCGTGCACGCGCGAAATGTGGGATGTGCGCTGAGAAAGTGCGCGGCGCACGCTGGCGCACAGGTCATCGAACGCCGTGCGATAAGGCCACAGCGAATTCGCACATAGCGCGGCGCACATGACAAAAGTAGGCGTAACACGGGGCGTCACACGCAGAATGGGGAACAACTCGTGAAAATGTGGGCGTCACGGGGGAAGTACAGGAGGCAAGTGCGCAGAACGCCCACACGCTCGCCTACAACACGTATTCATGGAATCGAATAGGGAAAAACAGCACATGGCCAAAGACGCGCACAGGCCCATAAATGTCCGCCACACGAAAGCAGGCGGTAGCGTCCCTGCGCAGGAAAAAAATGTGCGCCAAAGTCCTACACGCGTGAGAAGGCCCACACGCGATCGGGCCTGGGGGAGCGTGTGCGTGTATTACAGGGGTGCGCGTGAAGTTCCACACGCAATTGGCCTGTGCGCGTGTATTTCAGGGGTGCGCGCAAAGTTTTACACGCAATCTGGCCTGGGGGAGCGTGTGCGTGTATTGCAGGGGCTCGCGGGTGGTTTCACACGCGATTGGGCCTGGGGGAGCGTGTGCGTGTATTTCAGGGGCTCGCGGGTGTTTTCACACGCGATCGGGCCTGGGGGAGCGTGTGCGTGTATTTCAGGGGCTCGCGGGTGTTTTCACACGCGATCGGGCCTGGGGGAGCGGGGTACGTGTATTCCAGGGGCTCGCGGGTGTTTTCACACGCGATCGGGCCTGGGGGAGCAGGGTACCACTCACCGTCTGCCTTGCGTGTAGAAGAATGCGTAGCCAACACCCACCCGCTGTGAAGTAATAGCGTGTGAACCCCAACGCCTGCAAGACACACGCCCCGCACCCCACGAAAAGCAACGCCCGTGCGCAATACGTCACAGACACGCATATGCGCTAAGGGCCTTTGGTCCAATGGAATCGCGTATGCGTGCTGACGCGCTTACGCGCTAAGGGCCTTTCCTCGATTCACACGCTGATGTGCAGAATTTTCACGTGCCAAATCACTCCGTATCAAGCTGGCCACGCGTAAGCACACGGAAGACCACGCTCCTGCCCAGAAGGCCGAACTACTGCCCCCAGAGCCCCGAGCACGCTCCCACCTGCCATCTGCTGCTGCCTGACTGCCTGCTGCCCACGTGCCCTGCCATTTGCTGCCTGCACATCAGCCAGGGGTGCTGTTGCTGTGACCACCCCTGCTGGAACCGAAGACTCCCGACTGGGATTCCATCGCTCCACAGCCCAGCCCCAGGACCCAGTTGCCCACCCACTCCTGCCTCTGGGGTTGTCATGTCGGGGCAAACACCATCTGAGACCACTGACAACCCCCGGCCAGAGAGGCAGAGGGGCACCAGCTTCAGTGCCACCGAAGTTGGTGTCCTGGTGGAGCAAGTCCTGGGGCAGTATGATGCCCTCTTCGGAAGTTCCCGCGCCGACAAGGAAGGACGGACTCGGATCTGGACTGACATCGTGACTGCCATCAACGCGGAGGGGGTGGCAGTCCGCGACTTACAACATGTCAAGAAGCGCTGGGAGGACTTCAGGTCCAGGACCCTGAACAAGGCCCGGCGCCTCTTGAAGGCAGCGGATGCCAAGGGGCACCGGGTCCACTTGTCGGAAGAACAGATGAGGGTCCTGGAACGCATATCCCCAGCGCTCCACGTCCAGGTCCTTGAGAGGCAGACCCGTCTGGAGTCAAGCGGTGAGTGTACATGCATCCCGATTGTGAGCAGTGCGTGTGGTGATTATTCAGTAGTGTGCAGGTTGCACATCTGTTTGTATGGGGTCGAGTATGGGTGGGGGTGTACAGGGCCGTGGGGCTGACACATGCGAGGGCTGGAATGTGTGAGACATGGATGGTGCTTGTGTGTGTAGGCTTGCATGCCAAATGCAGTTGTGTGGGCACACATGTTTGGATGAATGTGTATGTAAGTAGACATGTCCGTGATGCCACGCATGTATGTTGTTTTTGGCTGCATGTATCAGCACTGTGTACATGTGCATGTGTGTGTATTTGACAAGGGTTCAACAGTGATGCAACATGGATGCATGTGACAGCGGTATGTGGAAGCCTGATTGGCAGATGTGACATGGATGCCCGTCTGAACACTGCGACACTTGGCAGAGGTGTACACATGCATGCAAGTGTGGTGGTGTGTGTACATGTGTGGTGCACTTCCTGTGTTGCATGTGATGTCTGGCTCACCTTTGGCTGATCATGCTGTTGTATGTGTATGGATGGTGGTGGCAGTTGCGATATGGCTGTGGTATGGCTCACGTGTGCGAGTTGTAATGACATGTGTGTTGGGGATTGTGATGACATGTCTGAGGTTTGCCAATGCCACTCATGTACAACTGTCATGTGTGTATGTGTCCATTGTACAGTGCCCTGATGCCTGTGTTATGTTTCTCCCTGTCTGCAGCGTCAACTGATGAAGAGGGCGGAGAAGGTGCTGTGGAGCACAGCGGCGGGGATCCCACCGCCAGCCGGAGACGCAAGGCCCGGCTCCCCTCCCATGTTGTGATCTCGTCGGGGAGTGAGGAGTTCGGTGCTGCATCCCAGGCTGCAGCTGCCGGGGGGAGGTCCAAGAGGCAGAGGTTGGAGTTGGACTCCTCGGCAGCAGAAGGGGCAGCTGGGACCCCACAGGGCCCAACAGGGGAAGATCGCACCGAGTCATCCAGGTTGGTGGGGGGTTTGGTGGAGGAGGAGGCCGTGCAAGCACCAGAGACGGGGTCTGGAGGTGGGGATCCCACTGGTGCTAGTGGTGCAGTGCAGGACCAGGGACAGGAGGCAGCACAGGCCGCGGCGGAGGTGCCTGTGTGCAATCCTGCCCCTGATCCTGTCCCTGCATCATCTTGCACCAGCAGGGATGCCTACGTCCAGACCCGTTTTCAGGCAGGGGATGAGCTCACATCAACTGGCCTTCCTCTGCCTGCGGACGTGGCTATCCGGGTCCGAGTTGAGCCTGTCCTGGCTGGTGTGGCGTTGCGTCAACGGGCCATGCGAGGTGACCTGCAGTCATTTCATGAAGAGACTGCACGTCATCTCGGATGGCTTGTTGACCACGTCAGCCTGCTAGGACAGGTCACCCAGGCCGGATTCCTCCGTCTGATGGGGCTTGCTACGACCCCCTCCTCAACTGGACCCCCTACGTGCCAGTCGTCCTCTGTGCCATCTTCCCACCCATCAGTCACCTGGGTGCCCTGTGGAGCTGCCTCTGACGGTGCGGCCAGGCTGGTGGAGGAGGCATCCCTGCCACAGTCGGGAGTCGGACGTCCAGCAGAGGTGGCCACATCTACGACTGCACCCCAGCTGGCGGAGGATGTGCAGGCAGCAGGAGGCAGTGCACGGGCAGAGGCACAGCAGCAGCAGCAATGTGGTGGGAGCCATGAAGGCTCGGGGCCTTCAACATCGGAGGGGCAGGCATCGGCCAGAGGGCAGGAGGACCCAGGACAGAGAGTGTCTTCCGTGTGGCAGCGGTTGGGCCACGCCATAGATGCGGAGCGGCAGCGGGCAGAAGAGGCACGGCTCACAATGGTCAGGGCGGAGAACTCCATGCGGAGGGCCCTGAGGCGGGCCGAGTGCCTCGAGGCAATCCGCAGGGGTTTGGAGGTGGAGACGTCGACGGCCCTGCGGACCCTCGGGGACATGGAGGAGGACCGCCTCCGGGACATTGAGGAGGAGTTCGATGATGCCCTGGCCCGGGACATCCACAAGTGAGCCGTGAAACTAGCCCGCTGCCCTTGTACATAGTTATGTAGGTAGTGTTAGGTTTCATTTTTGTTTTGATTTTATTTGGACCTTTCGGACATTGGACACATTTTTGTATATAGTTTATTTTATTAGTTAGTGTAGTTAGATAGGTTTCCTTTCTTTTGTTGGGATAATGGACCCTGGCTTGTTCCCATGTACATAGTTCACTGTTGGATTGTATTTTTTTTTCACTTTTTAACCATGGAGCAATGGCTTTCATTTTCATTTCCCATTGGATTTTGTTTTGTGGACATTGACTTTGGACAACATTACTTTGGAATTTTATTTTTGGTTTTGCTTTTTTTCACGGACATGCTTCTTTTAGTTTTTGTACATTCACATTTCTGTTTCTTCATTTTCTATTCGATTTAGGTTTCCTTTAATACATATTTTTTTGGTGAACTTCAATGTGTGGTATCTCATTGGTTTCATGCATTTCATGATATGTGTTTTGAGATTCACTGACACCCATTGGGTGTATGTGAGGGAGATGTGTTTGTTTCGGAACTTGCAATTGGTGTTCTGTGATGTAATTGCAAATTATGAGTGGGTGGATGCAATACTCGGGTGGGTGTTTTGCATTTGGAGGCTGACCATAGGGACCAGGGATCTAGGTTGTGATGACATGTTGGCTGGGGAACATGAGTTGGACATGGGTGGGGGCCTGCTGGCAGGTGCCCCACAGTGCTGGGGGTTGGGGGTGGTGGGGAACATGAGTTGGACATGGGTGGGGGCCTGGTGGTGGGTGCCCCACAGTGCTGGGGGGTGGGGGTGGTGGGAGACATGGGTGGAGGCCTGGTGGCAGGTGCCCCGCAATTCTGGGGGTGGGGGTGCAAGGGGACATGAGTTGGTGATCATTAGTGCAAGGAGACATGTGCCTTTGCTGGGGGGCATGCCCATGTTGGGTGGGCTGCCTGCGGGAAATGACCAGGGATGCAGGGTAGTCCCCTGTGGTGTGGGCTGCCTGCAGGGGCCGTGGAGGGTGTACAGGGAACACCTGGGAGGACCCACACTGGCAAATCACATGTAGGACTCCCCGGCACCCCCGAAATACACGTACCCTGCTGAAATCGCGTGTGGAACTTCCCGCGCACCCCTGAAATACACGCATGCAGCCCAATCGCGTGTGGAACTTCCCGCGCACCCCTGAAATACACGCACGCAGCCCAATCGCGTGTGGAACTTCCCGCGCACCCCTGAAATACACACACCCAGGCCATTCGCATGTAGAACTTCTTGCGCACCTCTGAAATACACGCACGCAGCCCAATCGCGTGTGGAACTTCCCGCGCACCCCTGACATACACGCACGCAGCCCAATCGCGTGTGGAACTTCTAGTGCACCCCTGAAATACACGCGCCCAGGCCAATCGCGTGTAGAACTTCCGGCACATCCTTCAAATACACGCACGCAGCCCAATCGCGTGTGAAACTTCCCGCGCACCCCTGAAATACACGCACGCAGCCCAATCACGTGTGGAACTTCCTGCGCACCCCTGAAATACACGCACGCAGCCCAATCACGTGTGGAACTTCCCGCGCACCCCTGAAATACACGCGCCCAGGGCAATCGCGTGTGGAACTTCCCGCGCACCCCTGAAATACACGCACCCAGGCCATTCGCGTGTAGAACTTCTCGCGCACCCCTGAAATACACGCACGCAGCCCAATCGCGTGTGGAACTTCCCGCGCACCCCTGACATACACGCACGCAGCCCAATCGCGTGTGGAACTTCCCACGCACCCCTGAAATACACGCGCCCAGGCCACTCGCGTGTAGAACTTCCCGCGCACCCCTGAAATACACGCACGCAGCCCAATCATGTGTGAAACTTCCCGCGCACCCCTGAAATACACGCACGCAGCCCAATCGCGTGTGAAACTTCCCGCGCACCCCTGAAATACACGCACGCAGCCCAATCATGTGTGGAACTTCCCGCGCACCCCTGAAATACACGCACGCAGCCCAATCGCGTGTGGAACTTCCCGCGCACCCCTGAAATACACGCGCCCAGGGCAATCGCGTGTGGAACTTCCCACGCACCCCTGAAATACACGCACCCAGGCCATTCGCGTGTAGAACTTCTCACGCACCCCTGTAATACACGCACCCAGGCCATTCGCGTGTAGGATTTCTCGCGCAACCCTGACATACACGCACACGCTCCCCCTGGCCCGATCGCGTGTGAATCTTCTCGTGCACGTGTGTTCCCGACACCCGTAATACGCGTTCCCCGCTTTTGCCAGTCCGGTAAACTGGTACAGTCTTGGCGCAGCCCTTTGCGATGGTTTTGCGATCTCGATGGCTTTTCCTTGCGCGAGGGCGTTCTTGGGGGCGTAACTGGCGCTGCTGCAGGGTCGCTGCGCCACTCTGCGCCACGTCTGCTTTTGGAGGCGAGAATCCATGAATACGCTGTGCGCAGGAATTGGTTTTATCGCACGCGGCTGGCGCAGACATTCGCACGGGCACGCTGTGCGCCAGCCGCGTGCGACACTTTTGGGAGGAATTACATGAATCGGCCTGATAGTTTCTTTTTGTTGCTCATGTTTTCGGTAAAAAAAAAAAAAAAAAACATTCTCTGTAATGTATTCGGTAAAATCACTGGACACCCCCCTCTACCACTTCACTGGACACCCCCTCTACCACCTCAGAAAATGATCACTTTAAATGTGTATTATCAGACCCCACCCTGTGGCTTAGAAACCGAATTTAGGTACAGTATTAGGCGCGTTATAAAAAAAACTATTTAAAAAAGAAACAAATGCAGATGAGCGCACTCTCTGAATCCACCAATCGCGTAGGTTGAATCCCCACTGTGAATGCCACAACCTCGCAAACACATTCAAATGGCTGAAAAAGCTCCAGGGCAGAGAGACCTGCATGTTCCAAGCACCTCCTAATGGCATTCTGAAGGTGTAGACAAGAAGAAACAGGGTGCGTGCAGGTGGCGTCGCGGTATGTCGTTTTGTCTCACCTACGCACGCTCTGTGTGTCCTGAGGCAACCTTAAGTGACATTCCACAACACAGGGTTCTACCAGGACACCGATGTGATCGTTTGCATGTTGTGTTAACTTGTTTTCATAAGTTCAAGGTGCTTTCATGGTCATACTTTTCTCTGGGAAAGATTCCCTTAATTATTACTTCACATTTTCTGATTTCTGAATGAATGTGCTTTTGTCATTTTTGTCTTGCTTTTGCCCTTTTCCCATGCTTTTTGTGGGTGTATTTTGTGGGTGTAATGTAAGTGGTCTTTGTATAACACAGAGCAGCCATTTTGCCAGCCTTGTGGTGTAAAACCTGCCACCACTAAGGCTCATCCTCTGTCCCTACATGTCTTTCTCCTCAACACTGCATGTTCTTGCCTTACATTCCCTCTGTCTATTGTTTACAAGAATGTAGCATTATGCCATCTCTACCCTAGGACCCCTTATTCACACAACCCCTCTGTTGTTGTACTCCTGTTTCCACTTCTGGCCACTCCATGGCCCACTTACTCACTCTGATCACCATACCTCCAGAAGTGGCCACAGGCCACGGCCTGCAGCCATGGTCAGTGGGCCATGGGACCGGACCCTCAGCTCAGCCATGCCGCGAGCCCGGCCTAATCTACTAGAATGAGCATTGGGCCTGTTCTGCAGCTAAGCACAGAGGCCACATTGTCCCTAATGTTGGACCATGCATCTGTCCAATTGACCCTGACCGGCCCCCCCCAGAGCTCCCAGAGTGGCCACTGGGCGTGTGCTGCACCCATGGCCAGGAGACACGTTCTCTCTTGTAGTTGCCATTTGTTATGGCCTGTGCCCATGGCAAGAACCCAGTAATGGAAGGGCATGACCTATGGCTAAGCCCTGGAACTGCCTAAACTCACAGAATGGGAACTGGCTATGGCTTGTGGTCATGACCAATGGCCACTGTGCCACCTGAAATAAATATTATTCATGCATTGGGCCCCACCAAACAGCCTGAGGTGGCGATTGGGCCTTTCTTGCAGTCAAGCCCAGTGGCCACATTTACCCTTTTGTGTGGTGGGGGTCATGTCCTTCAGCAATGCCTAAGGCCCAACAAAGCCACCCAAAATGGTAACTAGTCCTGACCCCTGACAATACTTGGGTCTGTGGGCTACTGACCATGGCCGTGGGGCATGGTTTTGGCCATCAGCCATGCCCCAACAGGCCACCCAAATGGCCTCTGGGCCTGACCTGCCAATTGTGGATGCAAGGCCATTACGCATAGCCCTTGTGGGTCCATGGACTACTTCTGTTCCACAGTCCTGGTGCACCACTCCAAGGCTGGGCCGCATCTGGGCTGTGTGACCCAGTCTTGGCCTACATATCAGTGGCCCCAGAACAGAGTATTTAGGCTTTTCGTGTCCAATATAATTTTGTCCACCCCTAGCCAAAAGCACACTAAACCTTCTGAAAGTTTCAGAGTTGGGTCTATATTCCTTTTGCCAACGTTTCTTGAGGATTTTTTAAGCAGTACTAAAGTTATATGCCTCCCAAAAGGTTATCTTCTTTTGATGAGTCCAACTTAACGAGAGACAGAAAAGGGAGTCTGTGTGTATGTCCTTGGGGGTAACTGAGTATAGAGTGTACCTGGCACACCCGTTAAAGACCTTGTGTCATAACTTCTGTGTTGCTTTTTATTAATGAATCTACATGTTTGCAATAGAACGAGTTCCCAAAAAACTGATTTGGGGGAGATGATAGCCAGAAGTAATGCGTGTAGTCAAACAAACAACATACATTGACAATTATGTTGATAAGTACTTTATCAGTCAATTGTTTATCATTGGTAATGATATACGAGTTTGGTGCAATCTAAATTGACATTGGGCCTCATTACAAGTCCGGCGGTAGCCGTGCCGGAAAAATTGGCAGGCTGCCACCGGACTCGTAATACCATTCTGCCTCCGTGATTGCCGAAATCACTGGGGCATTACAACCCCGGTGACCAGGTAATTCCAGAGGCGGAATTCTGTAACTCCCCTTTCCCAACACTGGTTCTGTCTATGACAGAGCCGGTGTTTCCATGTCTGCCTGCAGGCGGGTGGTGTTAATCCCGCCAGGTCAGACCTGGTGGGAGTGACACCTCCTACCTGCAGGACTCTGAATCAGCTCGTCTGGAAAGAACGGTGGCAGCGGTTTTACCACCACCGTTCTTTCCGGACTGGCAGGGTTGTAATGAAGCTCATTAAGTTAATGGTAAGGTGCAGGGAGTTATGAGAACTCCCACACCTAGTTTAGCAATCTGAGACACATTAGGTATAAGTGCCATTCTGTAATATCCTGCAGCTGACCTGGATTAAGGTTTTCCTTATACTAGTGCTAGACCATAACCTCTATAATGTCCCATTTTAGATGTATACATTACCAAATCACAGGGCATTGACTACATATACAAAATACTGGTATAAATAGTGAAACCTCTGTAAATTAGTATACATTCAGGGTCTTACTTCAAGTAGCGGCATTAAGGAAGTACCAAGAGCAACATTAAAAGCTCAGAAGTGAAGTCACACTGCTTGAAGCAGGTGTCTGCTAAGAGAGTGTAGAAAACGGCTAAGAAAAAGGTCGGCAATATCTGGAGGTGAGGAAATGTTAAGAATGTGAGCTCTTCTTTTAAAGCAAATATTGCCTCCTTTGCCAATGAACATAGATTAAAAGAAAAAAGGAAACTTTTTACTTCTCCTCTCCCCTGTTGAATTCCTGGCTGAAACTGTACTCGTTACCTGGCCACCCTCTGACCTCGGGTCCAGGTCCCCTGCCCCGCCAGTTACACACCTGCACTGCCTCCCTGGCATTTACCTGCACCCAGGGACTGTTTTCTGTACGTCTACTGTTCCCCCCTCCCAGCACTTAGTTGACACCTGTTGTCGGCACTTACCTTTGCACTTGCCACCAGCTGGCCCTACTTCTCTCATTATTTATTTATTTTTATCCTGCCATTTTTCCCCATGTACTGCATTGTCCCCACCGCTCTCCCTTTCAGCACTTTTCCCCTTCTCCTGCACTTGCGTGATCTGAATGTCACTTGGCCTAGTATGATCGCTGTCTCTGTCTTCCCTCTGTTCCCCCTCCCTTGCCACGTCGCGCCTTGAAACACTTGTGTATAGGCGTGTTATAAATGCCATATCATATATCATATCATATCATATCATACTTCCTGAGAGGGATTAGTTGAGAGACTGAGAATGTACCGTCTCCTGCACACATAGACAATGCTTGGCATCCTAAGAAAGGGCTGCTCCACCAATTGAAGCGATGTACTAGGGACACAGGTGTGATACTTTCACTGAGATGGGGTGGGATTAGATTGGCCTGAAAAGTATTTGAAAGAAATATATATGGTGTAAAATGCCACCTACCAAGTGTTGTAAGGATATTTCAAATCACCAAGGAGTCCTTTTACAAAATGATAAAGTTACAGAACCCCAAGAAAACTTGCAATGGCCTTTATACGAAATAAAGAAAGGGAGAAAGGAGGAGAGAAATAGAGAAAGAAACAAAGAAACAAAAAAAGAAAGAAAGAAAGGAAAGAAAGGAAGAAAGAAAGAAAGAAAGAAAGAAAGAAAGAAAGAAAGAAAGAAAGAAAGAAAGGAAGAAAGGAAGAAAGGAAGAAAGGAAGAAAGGAAGAAAGGAAGAAAGAAAGAAAGAAAGAAAGAAAGAAAGAAAGAAAGAAAGAAAGAAAGAAGCATGCATGGATGGAAAGTGAAAAATAGTAAGAACAAAACACAGAAGGAAGGAAAGAGGAATACAAAAATAGAAAAACAAGAGGAAAAAAGAACATTAATAGAAAGAAGGCAAGGGACATGAAAAAATAGAAAAACGAAGCAAAAAGAACAGGAATAGTAAGATGGTAAAACAGGTGGGAGGGGGGCCAGCATAGCATTGCAAAACAACATTATATATGTACAGTTTATGAATTTGTCAATTTCAGAATAGTTTCATTGCACTTCAGAGTTGAACATGTTTCTTTTACTCAAGTCCATTATCGATAGGTTGGAGAGGGGCTTCTCATGGTTGTAGAAATTGTTCTATAGTGATCGGTTGAGTCTATAATTGATACTGTGTACCAGGAGCCATGGTACTATGTGAGTCAATGAAAACGATGCCAGTCTCAAGGAGCCCATTTATGGGCTTGTTTTTCACAAGTCTGTTAGTGTTCACCAAAGTCCAATTTGTAATGGCTTCACCTTTTAAAATATTTCTTTTGACTCTCCAGCAGAGCACAACACAATGCCAAAACACGTTCCTTATCGATTAATAGCGTTAAAGTGTCACGAAGAGACATTTTAGAAGGAAATCTGAGAATCTAGTCACAGCTGCAACTAAGTGCTGCAAGGATAGCTGCATTTTGCCTTGTGCAGGCTCAAGCAGCAGGCATTGTGATGTCATATCTCGTACGTAAAATGCTATTCCAGTTATAGTAGTAATGTCATGTTCTTATTACAAGTGAGTAGTGATGTCCCTACTGGACTGTAATGCGAACATTCTTTGCAAGCTTGCATATGAATATTGCAGGCAGCCATGTATTCTTATTGGTTATTGTGGCATGAAGTGTCACTGGCATGAGGGTCAGTGGAGAGGTTTATAACAATCTCCAATAGTCTGCAGTGTGTGAAAGCCAGTGAAAAGACACAGTGAACCTACACCTACACCACTGTGCATCTTAGGGAGCCATCTTGTTTTGACTCCGGAAAGTCAGGCTGGAAGTCATTGAGGGTCATTCCGAGTTTAGAGGTAGCCATGGTGCTATTTGCACCATGGCTGCCTCCAAAATCGGTCCGGGTTCCTTGAATGAGGATTTACCAGGTAATTCCAACCTAGGAGGACCCGGTAAGTCCCCATTCAAAAAACCAATCCCCATTCCCATTTGAGCCCCCATAGGGCTCAATGGGAATGGGGAGGGAGCTAATAACGGGCCCTCTAATAGCAGGCCTGTTATTTGCTCCCTGGTCCCTTAGCGGCTCCCCCTAAGGGCGGCTGGTAAAACCAGCCGCCCTTAGAGGGACCCGCTAAGGAACCTCGTAATAGGGCGGTAGGGGGTTAACGGCACCGGCATCCTTACCGGTGCCGTTAACCCCCTACCGCCAGGGTCGGAATGACCCCCATTGCCTCTATGCGATTGTCAGTTGACTAAGGTGGCCTGACCCCTCACTGTTCCGTGAGGTAATAAACGTTCTAACATTTTGAGCTCTAATATCAATCTTTTAAAAAGAATGTACATGCTGTTTGGAAAGCTCTGAGAGGTGTGGGGGGGCGGCGGGTGCATTTGAAGCAGGAGTAGGAATAACACCCCTGAGTGAACACGCATGCTAAACGAAAATCCAAGAAGCCAGCATTGCATGGGCCTCTCACTGGTTACAGGAGACTGACTGGAGAGCGTAGCGACGAATCTCAAGTCCCTACATGTCATTATGCGTGTGTGTATGCAATTTGTATGACAATGGGCCTCATTCCGAGTTGGGCGGTAAGGGTTAATGGTCACCGGTAACGAGACCGGTGCCGTTAAACCCTTACCGCCCTACTATGAGTTCCTTTTGCGGGTCCTTCCTTAACGCCTGCTTTTAGCAGGCGTTAAGGACGGGACCCGTAAAGGGACTCCGGGGTCAATAACAGTACCGTAATTTACGGTACCGTTATTGCTGCCTTCCCCCTTCCCATTGAGCCCTATGGGGGCTGGGGAATGGCCCTGGTGAATGGGGAATTACTGGTCCCTCCGACCTCGGAATGGACCGGTAATTACTCCATTCACCAGGCCGGAGTTTGGACGAGTTCGGAGGCAGCCATGCCGCAAATAGCGGCGTGGTTACCTCCGAACTCGGAATGAGGCCCAATGACGTGGGCCACGTTGTCATTGATTGTTACCTGGGGGCAGGCTTTTACGTGAGCGGTCCCCCTTTCTTTTAAAATGTAGCAGTTCCTCATCTCTATTTAAATCATGAAGCGTGTATGGTTTCTTTAATTTTGTAAACATTTCAAATTTCTTTCACAACAGGTGTCCTTCCTTATATTTGGCATTCCACTGTGCAAAATAAAACCCATCAATTTTTAATGTTTAAAAAAAAAAGAAAAGAATTTCCATGAAGTAAACATGGCAGCATCCTGCTAGACAACGGGATGATACATCTGAAAAAAAGTATATGGAATTAAGATTTATATTTAAGCATTCATACAATCCGGTGGGCTGGATGGAGTGTTATTGGACCGGGGCCCTAGTTAAATGGCCGAGAGTAGCAAGGGCTTTTAATGATGGTCACTGGGCCGTTAACACCCAGATTAATGCTATTAGCACTTTGGTTTGCCAATCCAGTAACCTGAGGTGATGAGAGCCTTGTATATTGTTTGAATGAACGTGATGCCTCACAGCGTCTCGTTCATTCAAACAAAGTACTTTAGCAAGATGGCCACCTCGGAGCTGGAAAACAGGGCTCCATATGGACTGGTTGCTGCCCCTGCCCCCAGTGCTAATAAAACCTGGCACCCATGCAACTTCAATCTATTTTCATGTAGTCCACATTAAAGGTCTAACAAACAGGACATGACTGCTGTATACACTAGTGATATCATATTTGGTCTTGCATATAGTGCCACTTCCCGGAAATTGCAGTTTCAGACCGCTTGATAATAGATGTTACTAGTTACCATTATTCATACCACATTTGTGGTACTTAATTTACAAGCGCGGAAGGGTGAAATTATGAGCTGGTTTGGAAGAACATCAAACCCTTGTCCGATTAGCAGATCCACCTCATTGGAGACGCGCATCCAACGGTTGAGCTATGCACTCTGCCAGATGTTTTGTAGGGATGCATGTGATCATTAGCATTGATTCATTTGAACCATGAGATTACGTTTACAGTGCAGGTTCTAGCGAGCTGGGATACAGATGTCAAAAAGAGGTTTGGTGGTGGTGCTTGGGGAGGGTGGCAACCAAGGTGAGACTTATGGGGTTCTGAAAAAATCCTCAAAACCCAAGGGGGGATAGTACAGAAACATTGCACTGGTGCAAGACCAATAAGCACTCGATCAAAGATTGCCGTAGTGAAAAAAAACATACACGTTCAATGTATTTTGGCACCAGGGCAACGTTTGCCCGTTTTCAAGCACTTTTTCCAGCACTAGCCCAGGTGCAAAAATGCATTAAAATAATGTGTTTTCGCAATAGGGCAATTTTTTCCCGATTACTATTTCCACTTGCATCAGTGCAAAGTTTCTTCAATAGGGCCCAAAATGTGAGCTGCAGAGTCTTGTCCTTGGTTTCTGTTGTCTGGACCACTTTAGGACACTTCGGTCCTACTTATTGCACCATAGC
Source organism: Ambystoma mexicanum (assembly GCF_040938575.1). Taxonomy (NCBI): domain Eukaryota; kingdom Metazoa; phylum Chordata; class Amphibia; order Caudata; family Ambystomatidae; genus Ambystoma; species Ambystoma mexicanum. The sequence continues at coordinate 383,246,480 of NC_090936.1, forward strand.
ACGTGTTACACCATGTTATCACACAAAAATTGTTGTCACCATTAATTTAAAAGACACACGAAAACAGTATTTTAAACATTTTCGCGTTTTTGCAAAATGTATCAAGATGCCATTTAAAAAATAGCAAAAGGACACTGCAAGCAAATACAATTTAAAACGGGTACTTTCTTGTTCAAAACAGAGCACAAATGTTGACTGACTGCTCTCAGCAAGTGCTGTCTACCTCTCAAAGGAAAGTGAACAATGCAAACTGAGACTGCGTTATACATCTGCTGCGATTGTCACACATTAACCATATTGTGCTAATTTGCATTTGTTTACCAACGGAAAAGATCCGGAAAACAGTGAGTTGTCATTTAACTGTACTTTTCCATTTTCCAGGAGTTCATTTTTCTACCTATAGTTTATGGTGCCTGCAACAGTGGCAGACGTGGACTGGAAACCAAAAGTGGCCCTGACATGTTTTTGATAGTGGTCCCTTATGTGTGAGCAAGTCCAACCCATTTGAATTAGGATTTTGGGGCTTCTCCCACAAGAATATTTGGAAGAAATGGGTCGAAATTGTGAATTTTAAAGCATAGTAACCCCTGTATATGGATTAAAAGGTAGTTAAACACACAAAAAGCGGACATACAACATTTGCTAACAGTTAGGGATAACATACCAGAAGCTTTATGGGAAATTCTTTACTTCAAAGTAGTGTGGGGATGAGGCGACATGGGAGGAGGGGGTGGGGTGAGTTGGTGCTAGTGGAACAGGAGCACAATACAAGATTACCCACAAAGTACCCACACAAAAGGGGCCCTGGTGAAGAGCGCTACCGGGAAATCTCCAGAGTTCCCTGTAGGCCAGTCCAGCCCTGAATAGTGGGTTTGTGGTTGATAATTATTCTAGTCCACTCTCTAGTTCTATTGATCTTTGGAGTTGTGACAGATTCTTCTCCTTAGCTATAAAATAATGCCAACAGAAGCTTCCAGGGGAAGCTGAATAGGCGGCATTGCCTCCTTGTTTGGCATAGCAGTAAAACGTCGGTAAGGCTCTTTTTGCAAATGGTGGCATCTTTGGCACGTGTTTATTTCAGTACTGCTGCATCAAAGACATGCGGGAGAGCACAAATACATGCCCACTATGAGTTGAAGTAAGGCGTTGGAGGCTGGCACAGTATCTCTAAAATGGCAACTAGCACTAGAAGAATGGAAACTGCAGGCTGCAGAAAAGGGATGTTTCAAGATGGTTGATGTGCTGTCTGTTATTGAGTGCAGATCTATTCTGTGGCGTTGACACGGCCATTTGATAGGGTACGACATTAAGAGTGTCCCGTGAAACTATCAGACTAAAAAATATTTTCCAACGTCATAAAATTTCACTTTTGTGATTAAATGAGAATACAAATAAAAATAATCATTTTGTTTACATAAAGTATGTTTGTGGGACCGCAAAATTTAATATTATTGGTGTAATAAATACTGTGCGAAACAAGCACAATTAATTGTGGAAAATAGCAAAGAAAATGGGCCTCATTATGAGTCTGGCAGTAGCCGGAGTCATTTTTGTCCAGTGCCCTGTAATGGGGACTTACCGGGGCATTACAGCCCTGGCGGTCCCGGTAGTTTCCCATTGCCAGGCGCCAGAAAATATTCATGAATGTTGCCGGTGCATCCATCAAGGTCTGCAAGCGGGTGCCGTTCCTGGCGGGCTGAAAGGCAGCTACCCGGCACCGTTATTACCAGACCGGAATACTTATGAGGCCAAATGTCTCTGTAAATGTTTAAATCATTCTGCTGTAAATTGAGGGGAAGGGGCGGTGAGATTTGAATCACGGTGATGGCACAACCAAAAAGGCTAACTTCACTAGTAACACCCTTCTTCATTGCAGTTCGTCATGCCTATTGTATGCTGGGCTTTGCTAGGGCAGTGTGAACAGGAGTAGGACCTGATTTGCAAAGGACTTTTCATTGTAAAGCACTTTTGTAAATCAGGCCTGCAGTGTCAGTGGTGCCAGGAATTTTTCAGCCCCCGGTGAAGTGGAATTTTACCACTCTCGCTCTCCCCCTCACTCACTCCATGACTTGCTCGTGACGTGTACCATTTCCAGACTCGTCCGCATACACATTGCCTCCTCAAATTATTCATAAACATTTTACATCCAAAACATCTTTGAAAATAGGGCCAGCCCTAAAAAAGAGTTTTGGTCATAACGAGCCAACGGACCGAGCAATGATTGCAGCAATATTATAATTTCATGACCTTTTCAGAGCATCCTCCAGCCTGCTGTGGAAGTGATCCATAATCTGTTCCAAACACAGTTCTTGCTCACACTTGCTCTGCTCACGTTGCCGGCTTATTTCAGGCATAGCCCTTAGAGAACCTCTGGGCAGCCTGTTGAAGCATTCAGGGTTTGTGGGTCCCATTGCCAGAATCTGGAGTTGGAACACCTCATCACCAAAAGACATTGGGCCTCATTACGACCCTGGCGCTAAGTTTTTAACAGTGCCGTAAAAGGCTGCAGCGCTGTTAAACACTTAGCACCTGTGGGATGTTTTTATCCATGCATCCACGCCCTACCACCAAAGCTGTGCATTACTGGCATTGAAAACATCATGATGGCCAGAGCTTCCCAGAAAATGCACAGGGAAATGCATGAAGAATAGGCTGCCGCTCATTTTTGCCGATGTTATGGGCACAGAAGGGCACTGCCTAAAAACCCCATTGGACTACCCACACAGTAGCCTGAAACCATTGGGAATGGAAATGCTGATTGCCAAAAGCCACCTAGAACTGTTGGGAATTCATTTTCTTAAATCCCAAAAAGGGGTGCAGTACCAGTACTCACCACTATCCAAAAGCCGGCATTTTAAAACAACACCAGATTTTACTTTTTGTAGAAAACTGAATAAATGAACCCAAGGCAAGCCAAAGAAAGACTTACTGAGAGGTGGATCCAATGTAAAGTTATATTCTGAAGTGACTTGAAGGTTTATAACAAGACTGGCTGAGCTGTGGATTTCAGCAGTTTAAGTAAATTTGGACTGAAAGACACTAAAAATCTAAATGTTTAAAAGAAATGAGTGACCTATTTCTGAGTGTCACATAGGTTGCAATTGTTTAAATGTCATAGTTTTGAACTTAGAATCAGCATTCTAGCTGCATATGTAAAAAATTGTATTGACTTAAACTGGGGAACAAAAAGTGACATTTTATCTGAAACCTGGCTTGAGAAACTGAATTCTGCCTGACAACTACCCCCATCAGGAGTGAAACTTGAGTCACAGCTGTATTCCCAGGCCTATCTGCCTTTTGCTGGCCATACTAAGGATATGCCATCTCTCTGATAATTGAATTAAGGGGAGCCCCCACAGAATACAGGAGCTCTGAACAAAGCCCTCTCCTGACCCAGGCAGATGGTTTATTGCAGATGTCGTAAAAGTAGCTTCCTCCTGAAGCAAAGGGGAGGGGCACTGCCTGTGAGAGCAAGCTGGCTTGGCAGAACTGGAAAAACCAGAAATTCAACCTTGTGCTGGAGGAAAACCACACCCCTTCGGGGCCAGAACATAACTCTAAAAAGATGAATAACTCATAGAGCGGACATGTGAAAATTTTATAAATGATACCATAATTCTTGTGATTTTTCTGCCCACATTTTAAGAGGTTTTTAGAACCGGTGGTATGTTCACGGGAGTTTTAGCGGAAAAGAGGATATTACTCAAAATGTGTGCATGTGAAAAATCTGACACTTCATCAACTAATGTCCATACTCCTTGCGCACATGTGTGTAAATTTGGGGTAATGTCCGGTATTGCAAACCAGTTAAAAAGTGCAAAATATTGCCATTTCTGAATGCAAGCCCCCAGGAAGAGCAGAGTTTGAACAGGGTATACCTCCTGTGATATGTGAGGGGTGCGTGTAATTTTAAAACAATATGTACCTCTGCAAATATGTATTTGGTTCAAATCTAGATTTGTGTGCAAGTTGCCAGGAGGAGTGGACTTTCTGCAGGCTGTAAAATGACATCACTCTGACACAACTTAGCTCCCCCAATCAGGGGAGAAATGAAAGGTTGGCCAATGATAAGTGGAGAGGGGCTGGCTAGTGATGCTGCTCACACACACCCATTTTCAAAACACATAAAAGCAGAGAGACAGGACAGATAGGGATCTTCAAATCCATTTGCAGCTGGAAGCTCTGCCGGGAAAATCCATACTTTACCTCCATCAACCTTCAGAGACCCAGACCAGACCAGCAGAGTAGAGCTGACCTGTTAGCAGAACCAGAGAGAGCTGACCCAGATCACTGTGAAGTGCAGAGACCAGAGTCCAGTCTAAAACCTGACCAGATCCGTGGCAAGGCATATTTCTAAAGATATTGTGAGTACCTAGCAGACTGTGCAGAACCCAATCTCTTAGTTAAAATAATCTAATGCAAGCTATTTTAACTTGAGTAAAGCTGTCACCTGTCATTTTCTAGTTGCTAGCTGTCACTTGTCTTTGTGAACTTTAAAATTTCAATCTGAAAAACGACCTTTATTTAATCGCTCATATCTCCGCGACCGTTTGTGCTAGAGACTTGCAGTAACTTTCATCTGGAAGCTGAGATCCTAGGCTTTCCTAGGACCCCAAAACGATAGTGATAGTCCTTGTAGTTCCTCTGTAATCGCGCTCGGCGCATTCGCAAATTTAGCCGCGATTTGACATTTTACCGCGATTTACAAATTTCTCCACGTGTAAAAATCTGCAGTTTGTTTGCCTTTCAGTTGCCAAAAATTCGTTTAACCTGCTAGTTACACCCTAGATCCTTGCTAAAGTGAGCCTGGACTAATATTAACTAGATACCACTCACCCTGAACCTCTAGAGGGAATTAAAAGCATTTTAGCATATTTTTTTTTCTACATTGCCAGCACATTTAAAAGCATTTGGGCCTGTGTTTTCAACTTCTGTAGTCTAAGTTGCTGGGGTGAACTGAATTACATTTGATTGCATTTCTGAGAACTGTGTGCTTTCCTTCCATTTCCTTGCATTGCATAAAGGGGGGAGGGGATTGCCAGAGAAAAGTGATTACATTGTTTTGTTGAAATCATATTGAGTATTTTCTGTACTGCATTTCATTCCACATTGCATCCATTTGAAACCATAAAAGTACTGTTGCTACCTTATCCATTTCATGTCAACTCCTTAGTGATTATCAAGAAGTGTGCTAGTTCCAGATTCTCTGTTGTTAATCTTTATCATATCAGATTAAGTGTGCTATTCAATTATTAATTTATTCTAAAGTGTGATATATATACCTATTGTTGAAACTATCAATTAAACCTTTTAACTTGCAAAACAGAACTACTTCTTGGCTCAGTGGGGTCAGGAGGATTCCAAGAGAGGGGTGTTATATAGGGGTAGTCATCCAGAACGCATGAACTGGACATAAAGATATATCAATAAGGGTTTTCATTCAGTATTCTAGACTAGGCGTTGACTTGGCTGTAGTGCTGAATTGAATCCTCTTACACACCTTACTACGAGGTCCTTTGTGGGACCCGACCTTAATGGCTGGTCTACACCAGCCGTTAAAGTAGGGACCAGCAAAGGTACCTTGGTACTAAGTACGGTACCGCAATTTGCGGTACCGTACTTAGCGCCCTCCCCATTCCCATAGAGCCTTATGTGGCGAAAATGGGAATGGGGAAGGGCCATGGTTCAATGGGGAATTATCGCCCGCCAACCTTGGAATGGGGTGGTAATTCCCCATTGAACCATGGCTGACCCGTTACAACACCGGCACCAACCATGGTGCTAATAGCGCCATGGTTTAGCGCCGGTGTTGTAATGAGGCCCATTGAGTAATAGAAACACTCAGTGGTCAGGATGTATGTGTGAAGCCACAGTTTAGTGTCAGCCTGACTTAGGGAAAAAACGTAGGGCCTCATTACACGGTAGGCGGTAACCATGGCGCTCTGAGCGCCATGGTTGCCGCCGGTATTTTACCGTGTCCGCCTTGGTGGATGGCAGAATTACCGCCCTACTCCAAGGTGAGCGGGGGCGGTAATTCCCCATTCACCAAGGCACTTCCCCATTCCCATTTTTGCCCCCATAGGGCATAATGGGAATGGGGAAGGCGCTAATTATGGTACTGCAATTTGCGGTACCGTAATTAGCACCGAGGTCCCTTTGCGGCACTCTACTTTAACGGCTGGTAAAACCAGCCGTTAAGGTCGGGTCCCGCAAAGGGAACTCGTAGTAAGGCGGTAAGGGTTTACCGGTACCGGTGCCCTTACCGGTACCGGTAAACCCTTACCGCCTACCGTGTAATGAGGCCCTAAGTTCTTTCCAGCCCTGACCCAACCTTTCTCTTATGAACACTTCTCCAGCCTTCTAGAACCCTCAACAAAGACACAAGTCGACCATCACATTGGTAAATGTCGCACAATAGCAGTCTTGTGGGAACAGCCTTGCATGCATTTTGAGAGGTAACTGGGTAGGACACGCATCAAGGTAACATGTTTTTTTAGACTTTTAGTGAAAGCAGGGGTGGACAGGGAACCAAAAGGGGCCCTGGAAACAATTTTCGAAGTGGCCTCATATTACACATGTTGAACAACCGCAACCCTTTTCCTATGAGAGAATATGAACATAAAATACAAAAGATGCCCAGAGTGCAGAGGCCCACTGCGAAATCTCCAGAGTAACCGGTAGGCTAGTCCCGCCCTAAGTGAAAGCTCTGACTTCATAGGGAATCCTAGTATTTGCCATTGCTGTCCGAGCTCACACATCTCAGAGAAGTTTGAATTTGTATTTAGGTAGAATAATTCGAGAATCCCATCTTTTCCCAACTCTGATCAAGATAGGCGGTGGTAGTAAAGGTCCTTTGTATGGGTGCAAGTGCAATTGGGCAAGAATTTCTGTAGTGCAAATAATGGCTCCTTCAATTCATGGTTGCCCCAGTGCAAAGGACTATGAGTAGGGCAAAATTGCCCTGTTGCAAAAATGCATTAAAAGAATACTTGTACTAATGGCAATGTTTGCACTAAGTGCACTTGCACCAGTGCACAGGATTTGTGATATTGTCCAAGGTCTGATTATGCTGAATGCATAAATGGCTGATTGCTAATTGTGGCGAAATGGCGTAGAAACTCAGACTTTTACTCTGTCTTTATTTTTTATTTAAAAACAGTTTGAAATTGAATTGTGAAGGGGGTCTTTGACTGGAAATGACCGCAGCACAGAGGATGTGCAAAGAGAAGATTGGACTTGAAATCTAAATCTGATTATTCAGCAAATGCATGGACTTTGGGCCTCATTACGACCCAGGCGGTAAGGGTTTTACGGCGGCGTAAACAGCGCTGACCCTTACCGCCTGAGTACGAGGTCCCTTAGCGCCATGGCGGACTTAACACCTGCTTTTAGCAGGTGTTAAAATCCATGGCGCTAAGGGACCATGGAGTTAATTACGCCACCGTAATTTACGGTGGCGTAATTAACGCCTTCCCCACTCCCATTATGCCCTATGGGGCAAAAATGGGAATGGGGAAGGGTAAATGGGGATTGGGGACTTACCGCCCCGCCAAGGTCGGAATGGGGAGGTAAGTCCGCCAACCACCATGGCGTAAACGTAGTTTACGCCATGGTGGTAAAGTCACGGCCCAGGCGGTAACTTACCGCCTGGGTCGTAATGAGGCCCTTTATCTTTAAACATTTCAGAGTTAACAAAGTCCACTCTAAACATGTCTTTTCATATGTGTCTTTAAAAAAATATGTGTTTGCATATAACAGTCAATTATACAGAGTATCCGTGCACCACTATTTAGCAGGCGATTTCTTTTCAATATTTACTGTATCAGTGGCATTATTTATGATTCATAAACTTCACTGAAAACCTAAAGTTATCTGAGCGTTAACTGAACTACATCTGCTTGCATTTTCACGTTATTTAGACCCCCTAATCTGACTTCTGACTTTGAAGAAAAAACTTGTGCTTTTTAAATGATAATATGAAACCTCACTCTCATTTTGTATTATTAGGCGATTTTAACTCTTGGTTTCGTAATAAAGCCGATCTTAATGCCATATCTCTTATGAAGGCTCTGGAGGCTTTTCTGTTCCTGTTGCATGTTTTGTGGCATGTTACGATCGCAACACATGTTGGTGGGAGCATGTTAGACTGGGTGCTAGCTTAAGTAAGTCAACATTGTAACATTATTAGTAGAGTCTTGCTGCTTGTCTCATCACTTATCAGTATCCTTTGGATTGAAATTACCAGGACCATATCCCAGCGTGGACTCTAATTACAGAGTCCAAAAGAAGGTTAGAAATCTGAAAACCCTTATGCCATCAGCCAGTGTCGCTTTAATTGCTCCTACTCTTTCTGAAATCCATGATGATTCTAATGTTAACGAGATTGCAGAAAATATTCAATATATTTTAACAAATGCTACCAATACACTTGACCCTATCTGAGAAATAAGTGTCAAATTAGAAACCAATAAGAACACTTGGTTTAATGATGGGATCACCGGCCTTAGAAAGGCAAAATGAAAAGCTGAACGAGCTTGGAGAAAACACTCTAATGATGAGTCTTTCACTGCCTATAGAAAAACAGTAAGGGACTATAAACAGGCTACTATGGCTGAATAAAAGTCTATTTATAACCAACAAATTGATTACACAAAATCTGACTCGAGAGCTTTTTACTATTCTCAGGGTGTTGCAGGGCAAAGGCTCTATCAAACACTCCCAGGTGTATCATACGCTTGGTGTCAAGAGATCCATGATGAGCTGATGCTCAACGTCTCAAAGCACAAACAAGTAATTGAAATGCGAAGGTTGACCGTTAATGACACAACACTATCTTCTATTGAGGTAAAGTATTCCCAATTGTTCCCTCCATCAGATTACGGAACAAGAGACACAAACTATCATCTCTAACGTAATCCCTACCCCTTGCTTAGGTGATGCTTTTCCTGCACAAAGCTTTAAGGACTGTATCGATACCTTGCTCCCCTGATTTACACAGATGATTAACACCATGTTCCAAGAATGCTTTGTAGCTGAATGCCTCAAAGAGGCCTGGCTTACCCCGCTTCTCAAAAAAACATCTTGACCCTGCAGTTACAGGTAATTATAGACCTATCACCAATGTGCCACTCCATATGGAAATCCTAAATACTGTGGCATATTTTTTATTTCTTTATTTTTATTGTGCATTTGGCTATACAATTACAAACTTAAGCACTATCAACAGATAAAAAATACATTACAATAAATAATCGCTTTATCCTTAATAAAATAACCATTCATTTAAAAGAAAAAAAGAACAAGGCATTAAAATTGAGCAGCTATAACAGTGCCAAAATCTGAAATTATAACCTTTTCCAATAAATACAAGCTTTCCTTAATAATTCATCATACAAGTAATCAATTAAGTAGTGCATAATTTAAACGTTTAAGAGCCATTCTCTGTCTTATTTTGTGCCTTTTTTACACACACGAAAGGCTGCATTTGATATTACCAAAGAACTAGCTCCCATCTACAGGCTCCAGAAGTATTCTCCTTGAATATTCTGTATATCTTGTACAAATAGATTGCATCTGTTATAATATTTCTCGGAGAGCTGGATGCACTGCGTTAGTATATATCTAGCAGATTCTATCTTCATCTTACAAAGTCTACATATTCTCCTATCCCTAGGGATTCCACACCAGGCCCCTGTGTGTTCTGTATGTAGGGCTTATGTTAAACTGAAGATATCTGACACATAGTCTTAATTCTTTGTTACAAAGCTTAACAACATACATGCAGGGTTTATCATGTAAAACGTCCTGCCTACTATAATCAAGGTATCTGTTTTTGGTACTGAGCTGGGCAATACAGTTGGCCCTGTCACAAATTAGCGTTTTGGTTTTTTGTTTAGTATACATTTCCGGGCCAATTATACTTAAGGGTGCATCTGGGCTAACCACAAGCACTAGATGGATGTTATTGAAATGGTCATGTGCTGTTTTCCTTAAGGCACCTAAAAGAAGGTTTGGGTTAGGAGATTTTAAACCTCCAGAAAAAAGGCCAGCTAGGGTCAAGCTAGTATCGGGAGCGGTGGTCAGGGCTATGTATAATCTGCAATGTTTTACACAACAATTTGCTCTTTATAACTGTACTCCCAGTTCAAGGCGGAGGGCCTCCACAGGAACCGACCTGGGTACACCCAGTATTGTTCTAAGCATTTTGCCCTCCAATCTTTCCAGCCATCCTATGTGATGTTCAGCGAGGAGTTCCAGCCCATATAGTAGGCCCGGTGTTACACTGGTAGTGTAAATGGTGAGAAGCCCTTCGATGTTGCTACCTCAGTGTATAGAAAGATATCTTCTATTAGCCCCCATTTCTTCAAAACTCTCCCACTAATGTGTTCCTTGTAAGCCATTTGGGTGGGAGCAATGTATATCGGGAAGCCCAAATATATATATTTCTCCACTACCTTAAGTTGAGTTTTGCCCAATTTCAATACGAAAGATGTTTTCCTCCTAATTATCCACCCCAGTACCATTACTTTAGTCTTGCCGGCATTTATGGCAAGGTGGTTGACAGTGGCATAACTCTGAAGGGCATCGATGAGTCATTGGGGCCCAATTTGCGTATTATCCATGAGGACTGTATCGTCTGCATACATCAACCACGGAGCCGGCATGGTTCCAATTTTGGGTGGAAAATTGCAAATAGTTCTCAGGGCTTCATCTAGATCAGAGATGTAGAGATTATATAATTGTGGTGACAAACCACAGCCTTGTATAAGACCAATTTTCACTTTTAAATCGGCTGATGTGTTCGCCAACCAAATAGACACACTAGTGTCACGATATAGAGCCATGATAAACAATAACAAAGATGGATCCAGGCCCCATTTCTCAAGTTTTTCCCAGAGCAGGGGCCGCAAAATCGTATACAAGTTTCTAGAAAAGTCCACATAGGACAGATATAAATTCCTCTTTGTTGAGGTGTTGGGTGTCTTGACCCACGTTCAAGTTATTATGCTACAACATTTGGTGCTGTGGGCTTAGAAAATCCAAGATGGCGGAAAAACCCACATTTGCGCCAAAATCCAGGAAAACCGCGCAGTTTGTGCGCACACCAAAACGCCTGACCTGCCACCCGCAAGTGTGAGCGTGAGGAGCCAGAAGCGCCATGAGCGAAATCAGTGCTAAGGAATATGGTGCTGTTCAAAATCTGTTGTTATTAATGTCAAAAATGGGTGCAATACTGGTGCTCACCACTTCCAGAAAGCCGGTGTTTTAAAACCACCAGACACTTGTGTAAAACTGAACAAATGAACCCAAACCAGGCCAAAGAAAGACTTGCTAAGAGGTGGATACAATGTAAAACTATATTCTGAAATGACGGGAAGGAAGTAATTGTCTAATGTATGTATGTATTGAAAATAGCTGGGGATATCAGCAGCTTAAGTGAATTTGGGTTTAAAGCCACTAAAATTGAAATGTTTAGAATAAATGAGTGACCTACTTTTGAGTGTCACATAGGTTGCAATTGTTTAAATGCCATAGTTTTGAACTTAGAATCAGTGTTCTAGCTGCATGTGTAAAAATTGCACGTTTGGATGTAGAAAACTGGGAACCAAAGTGACATTTAGCAGAAGCCTGGCTTAAAGAGATTGAATTCTGCCTGACAACTACCCCCGACAGGAGTTGAAACTTGATCAGCAGCTGTGTTCCCAGGCCTGGCTGCATTCTGCTGCCCCTGCCAAAAGGAGATGACACCTCTCTGATTGTTAGGGGAGTGGCACCTGGGGACTGCAGGAAACTGAACAATGAGCCTTCCTTGGCCCAGGCAAATGTTAAATTTGGGGGGTCGTAAATGGCTTCCTCTTGGAAGGAAATGGGAGGGGCGCTGCATCTGTGAGCAAGCTGAGTTTGGGGAAGTGGACAAACCAGAAATTCCACCATGTGCTTTGGAAAACCACACCCCTTTGGGGCCAGAGCATAATTTTAAAAAGATGGATAATTCATAGTGCAGACTTGTAAAAATTATATAAATAATATCATCATTCTTGTGATTTTTCTGTGCACATTTTAAGAGGTGTCAGGACTCTGTGGTATGTTCTGGGGAGTAGTAGCGGAAAATAAGGTTGTTACTCCAAATGTATGCACGTAAAAAAATCTGACACTTTATCATCTGAAATCCATATCCCTTGTGCACATTTGTGTAAAATCTGGAAAAGTTTAGAGGTCATTATCTGGATGAAAAGGGAAGTATTCTGTCAAAAGTGGACACGACATCTTACAAAGACAGGGATCAGATGGTTTTGTGCTACAGAAAATATGTTAACTGGACATATAATATTAGAAAAATGTTACATAGATAAATGTGTATTTGGATCAAATATAGATTTGGGTGCAATTTGACAAGGGGAGGACCCTCTGACCCATAAACCTACCTCAACACTCTGACACACAACTCAGTTCCCCAATCAAGGGAGAGAGGAGGAATTGGCCAATGATAAGTTGAGAGGGTTGGGCATGCAGAATGAGCCGACCCACCCACTTTCAAAACACATAAAAGGAGACTGTGCAAGACAGGTAGAGATTCATTCACTTTCCACTTTCTTGCGGGACGCTTTGCCGGGAGACTCCAGACTTCAAATCCATCAATCTCCAGAGACCAGAACTTTGAATCCAGACTCCAGAACTTGTAGCAGAGAGGCCTGAATCCACAAGCTGAATCTTTTTTCAGCAGGCCTCAAAATCATTTGCATATTATTCAAACAGCCAGGCTGAGCTGTCGGATTCTGGCCTAGAACCCTGTGCCAGAAACACCCAGAAAGCAGAGCTGTATCCAGAACCGCAGACCGGACCCAGACCAGATCGCTGTGAGCAGAACCAGAGATCCAGAACCAGAGAATCAGTAGCAGAAACCGCCCAGAAGTCCAGTCCATCCTGTTGACCATATCCGTGACGAGGCCCATTCCTTCCAAAATTAGGAGTGAGTACCTAGTTAGAACTGTGCAGAACCCATCTCTTAGCTTGAATTAATCTGATTCAAAACATTTGAACCTGTCCCGAACTGTATCATAGAATCGTGTGTCCCCTCTCCGATTTTCAACCTGTAAAAGTGTAATTTTGCCATTTTGAATCATTATTTCATTTCTGAAAATCTACCTTCACGAAATCATCCATATCTCTTGAACCGTTTGTGATAGAAGCGAGATTTAACTTATATTTTAAAGCTGAGATTCTAAGATTTCCAACAAGCTCTGAACCGACTTGCTCCTCCTTATAGTTCCTCCGTAATTGCGCTCGACGCACGCGACTAAATTGCCGTGATTTGACATTTTGCTTCATTTCAGCCACGTGTAAAAATATTTGTCTTTTGTTTCCATTACGAAATTCGTTTGCAACCTGACAATAATTCATAGAGCATTGCTAAAGAGATCCTGAACTAATTTAAAGTAGCTATCACCCACCCTGAATCTCTTATAGGGAATTAAAATCATTTTTAGCATATTTTTCCCTTCTTTGCATACCACATTTAAAGTACTTTGCCTGCGTTTAAAATCATCCCTGTTTCTCTAAGCTTGCTGGGGGGAATTGGAACTTTGTATTGCATTTTGTTGGTATTCTTGAAGACTGTGTGCTCTCCTTCCATTTCCTTATATTGCATAAAGGGGGGGAGTGAATTGTCAAAAGGAAAAGTGATCACATTATCTCTTGTTGAAATCATATCAAATTATTTCTGTGTTGCATTCTGTCCCACCTTGCATTTCATTGAACCATATAAAACATTCTCTGCTACCTTAGTCCTCTGTTCTTATTCATAAGCAACCAAGAACTGTGCTACTGTAGGATTACCTATTGCTGATTACTGCTCATATTCACAAGTGTGCTATCAATTATCAATTTATTTATAAAAGTGTTATATATATATATATATTGTTTAATTTTTCAAATAAACCTTTTAAATTGCAAAACAAACCTACTTCTTGGCTCAGTGAGATCAGGGGGATTCAAAGAGAGGGGCGTTATACAAGGGTTCATCATCCAGATTATAACTTGTCATAAAAATATATAAATAAGGGATTCCCTTGAGCAATCCCAGACCAGGCATTGACTTAGTGGGAATGCTTGATTGGAGTCATTAATAGATGTCATTTCAGAAGCAAAGTATTGCAAAACACATGTACTTAATACTGTGCTATGGGACATCCTAAATCTTGTCTGGTATTTGTTTATTCAATGGTTTGAGTCTGCCCAAGACTGTAGTCTCCTCAATAGTAGGGAGGCAAATATCTTTGAGCAGGACTCTAGCATCGCTAGCAACCTAAAATTAGAGAGGTTGAACCGGTCGCCTTTTTTGTGAATGGGTTTCAATACAGATTTTGTTCAGCTTTTTGGGAGGGTACATGTGCTTATCATTTCTCTAAAACTGCATTCCAAGACCCAAGCCCAATAGTCCGGGTTTGTTTAGTATACCATATTAGGACCACCGTCAGGACCAGGGGCTCGGGATTATTGCATACGCTTTATAATCAACTTTATATCCAAAGTATCGAATGTTAGTTTTAGTGTACCCTCCGCCAGTTTAATCATAGGCTCTACCTGCAATTTATCATCATGAAAGAGGGATTTAATATATGTTAGCCATGTCATTTCAGCAATGGGATTTAGCCCGTTCCAGCAAAGCCAGAATGCAACATTCCTCAAGGATCATGTTTGTCTCCTGCATTATTCTGCATCTATAAGAAGCACCAGTTTGATTTGATGGCTAGCGTTGGTGTAGCATACACCAATTACGCTGACGAATCACAAATGTACTTAAAATCACAGGATCATGATCTGCAGGCAATTAATAAGACCTATGCGCTTATACAAGCCAGGATGGCTCACAGCTCGATGGCTCTTAATGATGGAAAAACAGAGCTTATGATTGTCAGTACCTGTCCTAAACCTAGAACACCTGACCCCTGTTACTCACAGTTTTCCATCTTAGGCTGGTTTATTCAGGTCACGCCTCATGTTAAGACACTTGGTGTCTACTTTGACTCCCAGCTAAAATGTACTAAACATGTGAATTCTGTCAGCTCCTTGTGCACATACATTAGTAGATTACTCAGACAGATAGGACCTTATCTTACTCTGGAAACCAGAGCAGTACTATGATAAAAATCTGTGGTTCCCGTATTGCTAGCCAAGTACACGTGAGTATTGAACCACATACAGGTGAGTAGATTACCATGTAAGTTTATTTGTAGTTACAAGATAAGCAGTACAACACTGGGAGTCCGCCCGGGTAACAGCTAATCCCCAACCATAAGCTGTAGAATCCAGCACCTCGAACATACCCACACATTCCACAGACTGATGATCACTCATGCAGCCAAAGCTCCATGCCTGCAAAGACATCACCCATGCACACGACCCACCAGAATATAACACTCCTCCCCCTTAGAACTCTAAAAGAACATCAACACTTAACACCTCCCTCTCCTAGAACTCTAAGAAAACACCACAACACTAACACCATATCTGAACCCAAAACTAGGTAAGTATAAATGTTGCTCTCAACCCAAAAAATGAATGCCCAACATAGCACACCACAACACTAACGCAAATGGAGAAGAAATCAAAAACAAAAGAGATCCAGACTAACTACACAGACCCATGGTGAAACCAAGGAAATACTAAAGAGATCCAAAACAACTCCATAGACCCATGGTGAACCGAAGAAAACATAGAATAGAACCAGAACAACTCCATATACCCATGATGAAACCAAGAAAATATGAAAGAGACCCCAAAACAACTCCATATTTCCATGGTGAAACAAGAAAAATACCAAAGAGATCCAAAACAACTCCATAGACCCATGGTGAACCCAAGAAATATGGCAGAGTCTCCAAAACAACTCCATACATCCCTAGTAACCAAGAAAATAAAAGTGAAACCACAAACAAAACAAATATTGCTTCCTAGTACGAGAAACGGAAAAGTGAGACCAGAAAGCATGAAACACCAACCATAACCCCGTAGAACCCACAAAAATGAAAAGAAAACAACTACTGCAGCACCAGCTGCAGCTTAAAACACCATAACACAGCACATGACTGCCCTTAATGCAGCACCTCTGCCCTTAATGCAGCACCTACCTGCACACCGCTTCTCTTAATGCATCACCTACCTACGCACCTCTGCCCTTAATGCAGCACCTACCTAAGCACTGCTGCTCTTAATGCAGCACCTACCTACGCACCTCTGCCTTTAATGCAGCACCTACCTATGCACTGCTGCCCTTAATGCAGCACCTACCTACGAGCCTATGCCCTTAATGCAGCACCTACCTACACACCGCTGCTCTTAATGCAGCGCATACCTACGCACCGCTGCCCTTAATGCAGCACCTACCCACACACCTCTGCCCTTAATGCAGCACCTACCTATGCACCTCTGCCCTTAATGCAGCATCTACCTATGCACCGCTGCTCTTAATACAGCGCCTACCTATGCACCGCTGCCCTTAATACAGCACCTACCTACGCACCGCTGCCCTTAATGCAGCACCTACCTACGCTCCTCTGCCCTTAATGCAGCACCTACCTATGGACCGCTGCTCTTAATGCAGCACCTATCTACGCACTGCTGCCCTTAATGCAGCACCTCTGCCCTTAATGCTGCACCTACCTACACATCACTGCCTGTAATGCAGCACCTACCTACGCACCTCCTCCCTTAATGCAGCACCTACATACGCACCTCTGCCCTTAATCCAGCACCTACCTTCACACCGTTGCTCTTAATGCAGCACCTACCTATGCACCGCTGCCCTTAATGCAGCATCTACCTACGCACCGCTGCCCTTAATGCAGCACCTAACTATGCAGCGCTGCCTTTAATGCAGCACCTACCTACGCACCTCTGCCCTTAACCTACTGCCCCCCTCAAACACCTTAACACAGCACCACACTGAACCTACTAGAAAAGAGAAAACCGAGAAAATGGAATAGAAAGAAAAATAAAACATAATAAAAGCAACCGATGTAGCCCCTCACCACACCACACCGCAGCACCCTCACTGCTCCTTAAATCACCTTTGCAGCACCTCACTGCACCATAAATCACCTTTGCAGCACCTCACTGCACCTTAAATTAGGGCTGTACCGAATAGCATATTTAGTATTCGGCCGAATACCGAATAGTTTGTCAACTATTCGACCGAAGCCGAATATGAAGCCGAATAGTTGCTTTATTTAATAAATTGTGTTCCAAACTTCAAAAAACACACTTATTAAAAAAACTAATAAAGCACAATTTTAAGTGCATTCTATACTTGTTTCTCTTCAGTGTAATTAATGTAGCATCTTCATTTAAAGTATAAAAGCCAGAAATAAAGAAGATTAAACCAAAATGAAGGGACCAAATGTACAGAAGATTGTTGCATAGTCAGTGCCAGTTAAAGTACGAGGCTTCACAAATGCAAAAGGAATGCCATTGTGAATCAGATGCATTGGATTCTCTATCCAGTTGCAAAGTCGATGCAGTCGAGTTTCGAAACTTCTTTGCAGTTCACATACAAATGTATAAAATGGTTCATGTCGGCTCATGCAGGACACAAGTCAAGAGGAAATCTGAAATGTGTGAACTCCATCTCGCAACTATTCACCACACCCAAACAAATGCTGCTCACTTTTCACTTATCCTAGCCACTCTTTCTCGCCAATGACTCAAGTCCTTAAAAAAAGAAAAGGGGGGACTATGACATACGCAATGGGAAGTGACATGACAGGAACTGAAAGTATCTGTGCACATTTTTTTCAGTTTGTTTTTTCTAACTGAAAAAAGTGCACATTGCATATAAACATTCACCAAAAGAAAAGATGTTCCTGTATTGTTGCAGGATAAGTATAAAAGATGAGCACCTTTTTTGTCTAAGAATCTGTAACAAAACATGCCCTAAAGAGCAGATTACAATATAAGATGTTTTCAGCTGTTTAATAGCAATTTGTCTGATGTAATTCTATTCAGTTTTGCAAACTGAAGTCTATATTTGCCTTTCTGAGTTTATATTGCATTGAATTCAAATGAGAATGTCAAAGTATTCAGCAAGAGCCGAATAGCAAGGAACTATTCGGCCAGAGACGAATAGCTTTTTTCAGCCAGAATTCAGCCGAATACTTACTCAAAGCCGAAGTTCGGTACACCCCTACCTTAAATCCCCTTTGCAGCACCTCACTGCACCATAAAGCACGATTACAGCACCTCACTGCTCAACCACACTAAGAAAATGTATCACAACAACGTGCACACTTCATACCACACACACATGAGACACAAACAAACTCTCACAAACCTACCACCAGAAGAGAACACTTTGCCCTTACACACCCGAAAACCAAACCGCCTCTTGCCCCGAAGGTTAGAATGCCAAGCATTTGATATAAACATTACATTTTAGCATCCACTCCGCGAAAGTCCAACATTTTCTTTTAAAACATTACATATAGAATGGCAAGCATTTGATATAAACATTACATTTTAACATCCACTCCCCGATAGTCCAACATTTACTTTCAAAATGTTACATTTCCCCACCTGAACGATAAAGTGAAGATACCGTAGCATTTACTACCTAACAATAAATGGCATTGCTACGCCAACCCACCAATCCAAAAAAATCCGACATTTCCCACCTGTAAAATAAAATGAGATTAAAGCAGAAACACATAACTGCTAATGGCTTCAATACGCCAACCCTTCCAAAAAGTCTGCCAACCCACAAGTCCAAAAGTTGCAAACATTTCCTACCTGTAAGATAAAGTGAAATATTGTAACCTTTACTACTTAACACTAAATAGCATTAATACACCAAACCACCAGTCCAAAAGTCCGGCATTTCCCCACCTGTAAAAAAAATGAGATTATGGCAGTAATACACCATCCACTGCTAAATATAAAATCTTTACAACTCGGTTAAAGATAGACCCTCTAATCCAGTTATAAAGTCGACCAAACCTGGGTCAAATTTTTTTGCTTTCTCCAGGATATTTCAACACCTCCTGACCCCACAGTCCACTGCATCAGAGCATGCACACACCAACGAGCATGCCCACTTGGACCGAACGGCAACCGTTCCATCAGCTTCCTCCATTTTGGAAACTGCACGCCTCTTGAAAGCTTTTCCAACAGTTCCCGAAGCACCACCCATTGTACATTGATCCTGTCTCCACATTTCCGCAGGCCTCGGAAATATCTCGCCAGAACTACCGTGGTCCACAATGCTACAGTCATCCTGACACGCAGAAGCGACTCCCAGTTCTGGGTCAGGAGCGTCAGCAACATCAAAAACAGAAACGTCTCCAGCTGCGATTTGAACTGATACATCCACGACAGCCGTTACCACAGGCAACGCTTCCTTCCAGGTCAGGAATGTCCACATATGAAGCAGAATCATCCACAGTTTCTAAACCCACTGACTCCAGGAAACCGTGTGAAGTGACGGGGTAATCGCACAGATCCACTTCACCCCAGACATCCTCATCCACTCTGTCATCAGTTGTCCCCACTTCGCCCATAACGCTGGCTAGTTCGTGAAAGCACGGACTTCGGCCAGACCCAGACACTGCACTTGGAGTCCGGGGAGAGGCAGCACAGCACACCGTTGAAACAATTGCACCGGACAACCTCACGAGTGACTGGCTGCGCCATCCACTCCACCAGACACCTGCACCTCCATCCCAACTTTGCGCCTGACCCTGCACCGGTCAAAAGGATCCATTCGAAGCAAAGCCTCCAGCAGCGACACACCGCAACTGGAGCAGGCACCAAACCAGTCCAAAAGTCTGATGACAAGACCAGATCGCCGTCCTGAGGACCCAGTTCCAAACCAACAGGACAACCTCCACATCCCAACAGCCAGGCTGGAGCTGGAAAAACGGATCCGGTTTCAAGCCAACAGGATAACCTCCACATCCCAACAGCCCGGCTGGAACAATTCCTTTCCCTCCCCTGGGCGGACGTCGGCTTGCTTTGGAGGGCGGTGTTACTGCTTGACAACTGCTCCCTCCCAGCAGGATGTGTTCTGTCGAGAATCCTTGTCTCCAGTGATACAATCTGTGGGTCCCGGATTGCTAGCCAAGTACACGTGAGTATTGAACCACATACAGGTGAGTGTATTACCATGTAAGTTTATTTGTAGTTACAAGATAAGCAGTACAACACCGGGACGTCCGCCCGCGTAATAGCTAATCCCTAACTGCAAGCTGTAGAATCCCGCACCTCAAACATACCCAAACATTGCACAGGCTGATGCTCACTCACTCAGCCAAACCTCCATGCCTGCAATGACATCACTCATGCCACAATCCACCAGAATATAACATACTACTAACTGCTCTGGCAAATTCAAGATGAGACTAGTGTAACAGTCGGCTGCCGGGCTCGTTGAAAGGCAATCTAAAGAAACTACAGTCTGTCTAACACGGTGCTGCTAGAGCTGTTTATGGGCTGAACCAAAGAGAGATCACGTGACCTCCAAACAGCACCTACTCCATTGGTTACCTGTACAACACACAAATGAATATAACGTACTCACATTAACACTAACACTTGATTGTGCTCGGAGGATAGCTCAGGGACAACGTGCCCCGGGTCTGCGCTTAGAAACCACTGGGTGTTATCAATAACCAATTTTAAAAAAACACAAATGTGTTTTAGGTACGGCTTCTCAATATTTGAAAGATCGTCTGCACAAAAAGACTCTCTAACGACGCTCAAATTAATTGGGAGCTTTGTTGTCTGGCCACCCAAAGCCTGGAATGGGTTACCCTCTGCTGCTGGACTTGACTTGCTCCTTGAGGCTTAAAAGGGATGTGAAAACCTTTCTCTTTGATAAAGTAATAGATTAACCGTAGCCTCTTTCCGTCTCTTTTCTAATTTCGGTCTGCCTTCTAGCGCTCTGAGGCCTCGAGTTGTGTGGCGCTCTATAAAAACTGGCATAAATCATTATGCAGAGTATCAGTACACCACTATCTAGGGGACAGAGTGTCAGTACACCACTATCTAGGGGACAGAGTGTCAGTACAACACTTTCTAGGAGACAGAGTATCAGTACACCACTATCTAGGGGACAGAGTGTCAGTACACATCTATCTAGGGGACAGAGTGTCAGTACACCACTATCTAGGGGACAGAGTGTCAGTACACCACTATCTAGGGGACACAGTGTCAGTGCACATCTATCTAGGGGACAGAGTGTCAGTACACCACTATCTAGGGGACAGAGTGTCAGTACACATCTATCTAGGGGACAGAGTGTCAGTACACCACTATCTAGGGGACAGAGTGTCAGTACACCACTATCTAGGGGACAGAGTGTCAGTACGCATCTATCTAGGGGACAGAGTGTCAGTACACCACTATCTAGGGGACAGAGTGTCAGTGCACCACTATCTAGGGGACAGAGTGTCAGTGCACATCTATCTAGGGGACAGAGTGTCAGTGCACATGTACCTAGGGGACAGAGTGTCAGTACACCACTATCTAGGGGACAGAGTGTCAGTACACCACTATCTAGGGGACAGAGTGTCAGTGCACCACTATCTAGGGGACAGAGTGTCAGTGCACCACTATCTAGGGGACAGAGTGTCAGTGCACATGTATCTAGGGGACAGAGTGTCAGTACACCACTATCTAGGGGACAGAGTGTCAGTGCACCACTATCTAGGGGACAGAGTGTCAGTGCACCACTATCTAGGGGACAGAGTGTCAGTGCACATCTATCTAGGGGACAGAGTGTCAGTGCACATGTATCTAGGGGACAGAGTGTCAGTACACCACTATCTAGGGGACAGAGTGTCAGTACACCACTATCTAGGGGACAGAGTGTCAGTGCACCACTATCTAGGGGACAGAGTGTCAGTGCACATGTATCTAGGGGACAGAGTGTCAGTACACCACTATCTAGGGGACAGAGTGTCAGTGCACCACTATCTAGGGGACAGAGTGTCAGTGCACATCTATCTAGGGGACAGAGTGTCAGTACACCACTATCTAGGGGACAGAGTGTCAGTACACCACTATCTAGGGGACAGAGTGTCAGTACACATCTATCTAGGGGACAGAGTGTCAGTACACCACTATCTAGGGGACAGAGTGTCAGTGCACATCTATCTAGGGGACAGAGTGTCAGTACACCACTATCTAGGGGACAGAGTGTCAGTACACCACTATCTAGGGGACACAGTGTCAGTGCACATCTATCTAAGGGACAGAGTGTCAGTACACCACTATCTAGGTGACAGAGTGTCTGTACACGTCTATCTAGGGGACAGAGTGTCAGTACACCACTATCTAGCAGACAATCAATATATGCCCAGCACCTTCTGTATCAGTAGCCTCATTTATGTAAACTTCACTGAAAATCTAAAGCTGTCTGGAGACAAGGGAGCAGCATCCCATTAATTCTTTGATCACAATACAAATGCAGCAGACTTCTCCGTGTACCTGCTGAGACGCATTTAGTATAATGGAGAAATACAACAGAAAATGAAGTTTAACAATTCCCATTCAAACAACATAAAACAAAAAGGGAAACAACGAGTACAGAAACCGAGCCTTATATAGGATGACTCGGTGGCTGCCCTCCGTCGAGTGCAGGGCTGAGCGCATAACCTGAGGGCCTCAAGTTTGGCTCCCAGGGTCCACTCCTTCCTAACCTACTGAAGTTGATGGATGCACCTGCACTCGGCTGGGCTGGAATTTCTCTCATTCTATAGTCCCCGCACACTCCACACCCTGCCTGGTCCATAAAGCCACATATATGCATAGGATGTACTTTAGACTCTAGTCATGCATAGCCTTTAAGGCACAGAGGGCTACAGTCCAGCATGCCTCCCCTGCCCTTTAAAAGGAATGGACAGAGTCAAAGATGCTACACTTTCTCAGAAGGCTTTTTATATGGCAAGCCTGCAAGGAGAAGGGGGTGCAAGGCTTTACTCTTACAGCAGCTGGAGCCATCGAGCATGAGCTAGAATAACAGCTTTGCCGGGGTTTGGGGCAGTGCTTAAACGATGGTACAGAAACGAGGATCAGGTGGGGGCATGCAATCGTGGCAGAACGAGATGGCACGCCCTACAGTTACTCCTTCATATATTTGCAATTTTGGGCACACAGGAAGATTATTAGGGGGGTTCTGGGAGTAAGCAAGGATTAGAACCCAGCACCTTTAGTTCCAAGCATAGCACTTTAGCCTGTAGACCACATCTTGTTTGCCACCAAACCCCCGTGCTTCCAAATAATGCATTCATTCCATATGATATAGACGAGCAGTGCAATGCATTCCTTCTGCCTCGTGTGTTCTGGGGCTACAACATCTGCCTCTCAGCTTCATGTGGCTTGCTCCCTCCCCCCACCCCCCTTTCACTGCGAGGATGAGTTTTTAATAATGTTGGCACTGGGGATTATGTGGCAAGTGGCTAAATTGTGGTGAATCGCTCAACATTTGTGTTTCTCAGTTCTCTTATTCTATGCAGTAGGGCTTGACTACCCAAAAGACTTTCTCCACTTAAGTGTCCCCTGCATGCGTACCACTGGACTAACCACCCACCTCCTGCCTGTGGGCTGATTCACAAAGCTGACTCTTTCCACCCCAAAGTCAGGCGGAGGGAGGCTCCGCCACCAGAAATAGAGGACCTGATGGACTTGGAAGCGAGAAGTGGAGACGGGTGAAAAGAGGAAAGGCGAGCGAGTACGCAACGCACAGAAGAGAAGCATAATTAAACATTGCAGAGAAGGAAAGAGTGCTGTGTGAAGCAGGTGGAGGATTGAAAAATGGGGTTAAAACAGAAAACGGGAACCAAAACAGGCAGGGTAATGGAATCAAAGGATTATGGTTCAGCATATGGCAGGCGGTGAGCAGTGGAAGGATATCGGCCCCGCCCCTTGTTCATAGGGTGCCAGATTTCGCCATCTGTGTAGGACCTCAGGTGAGATCTAGATATCTGCAGCTTTATCCAGCAACATCCTCAAATGATTTCTTTTAAATACTGGACCGGCTTATTCTTATTAGTATCATTACTATCATTATTACAGCTGCTGATATTCTTCTTAATAATATTGGTATTATCACTACAAAGATTATAATGACCATATTTACCGTTCTTGACAAATTGGGCTGTTAAAATGGATTTCTGAACTCTGTCTTGGAGGGGCAGAGGTTCAGAAGGCCAGCCTAGTTTCTTGGAACAGGGTACCCTCTGGACAGGGGAGTTGCTAGGTCTGGAAAAGACCCGGGGCTAAGCTGATGTCAGAACTGTTGGGACTGGGGGCTAGCTAGTCTTTTGGCTGTAGCTCCTGAGATTCTATCCGGGGCTGCAACCAAAAGATCAGGGGATGTAGCCCCCTTAGCCCCCCCCTAGCAACGCCCCTGCCTCTGGACAAGCCAGACCAATCAGGGTAGCGATCGCGGCAGTTAAGACTAGGTCTCAAGAGGGGTGAGGGTGACTGAAAGCCCGCAATGAGCACACAAAGCAAGGACACTTACAAATTACTCCAAGCAGGTGTTATATTAAAAATATAGACACATTTATTACAAGGCCTTTGTAACATTGACCGTAGCGAGAAATCACAATAAAACTCAAGTAAACCAACACATACAAATCTAATACAATATATATACAAATACAAATGAGTCTAACGAGTTAGACGCATGAAATGTGTAGACCACCTAAATGGGGAGGAAAACAGGCAGTGCGAATAATAATTAGACCCAGTCCGCCTTCAGAGGCACCTAACTAAAAGGAAGTCCAAGCCCTACGAAGAGTGGAGCCTTGTGCTCAAAAGTACCTGCACACGCTGGTGCCAACGGGCAAAAGGGGAGTCTCTTCGAGGGAATCAGGCAGTTTAGTTCGAAGAACAAATGAAGATGAACAGAGCTCCGCGACTCAAGCGCAGCCTCCACTGGGGGCAGAAGTACAGCACGAGTACGGAAAGGTGTGCTGTTAGACACAGCGGGGAAAAGCTATGGGCTACTGCAGGAGGTCGACCAGTTCCTAGCGATTCTACTCACCGGTCCCCGATGCAGGCAGACCCAGGCTTCTCCGTGTCAGTTTCGGTGCTGACAGGTTCAGATACGAGCAGGGGACGTCTCGGCGTCGTGTAGATTCCGCAGCAGTAGAAGTTGAGTTGAGGACATCCCAAACGCAGTGAACCCGCACAGTTTGTTACCACAGCAGAGCAACGGAGCGGCCGTATGTATTTCAGCCAAATGTACACTACTCACTTCAGACCTGGGAATGCCAAGTGTACGAATCGTGTGAGAGTGACAAGGACTCGTAATACAACACAACCTGACGGCGGTTACAGAGCAAGACTCCTGGGTAGGCTGGTCAGTCTGCTGGATGGCCCAGAGACACTTCCGAAGGCTAACGTGCAGGAGATGGTGAAGATGCTGAGAATAGTTGTTCCCACTATTCCAAGGGTCTAAGTACCAGTACAGGCCTTCTCGTTCGATCCGAGGTAGAAAGGGTTTCACAAAGCGACAGCAGTGCGGAGGAGCAGTCCTTCAGCGGGTCACCAGCGATTCCTCGGTTCAGCCTCGTGGTTGCAGGATACTTGGCTCCTGTATTCCTTTGTTCGTGAGAACTCAGGAGATCGACATGGCAGTGGTGTTTCCAGCCCCCTCTTATCCACGGTTCCCTTCGCGCCAAAACGGAGGGGACCCAATGGGAGATCCGCTCATAAAACACTCACACCATACGTGGACCTATCACGGACCACGGGGAGCCCAGGCATTCACACCACCCTAGACTCTCTGGCGCCCAGGATGTGTATTGAGACCAGACATCCCAGCCCCCATCCTGGAGCACACACAAGACCTGTAGAAGCCAGCGAAAGCATCTGTGTTTTGCGGGAAAGTACATGCCCAAATAAGGAAGGCCCCGAGTCGGCGCGACCTGGGGGAAGATGAAGGGGGCAAGACGGTCAGCAGACAGGACAAAGAGCCTCGTGGTCTGGCCATTTTGGGAGCCAGGCCACCATTTTGGGCTAAGCACGACAAACGCGCTTAAAACGCCAAAAGGAGCTCAAAAACACAAAGAAACGATCGCTGCCACCAGTCCCGTCCGTGATTCACTTGCACCATTCATTATCAATCCAAAGAGAGTATCTAGGGCCTGTAGAAGACTAGAGACCCAAGAGAGCAGTAACTTAGCTTACAGTGCCCTGTTGTGCCATGTTGCGCGAAAGCTGCAACATGATAAAGAAACTACGGAAAACAACGTTTCCCGGTACTGACTGTCTTAAGGGCATGTCAGTTTCCCCATAAGAATGGAGCGAAAACAGCAAAAAATGTAGGGGTTGCCACATGGAAGGAAAATTACCCACAATTAAGAAATCTTTCCTAACATGGGCAGAAGGCTTCATTTCAGGTTTTGTCATTTTTTGGCAATTTTTACCAATTGTAATATTATTTATTTAATGATTTAAAAAATTATAATAATAATCAAGCATTATGATTATTATTATAAAATGTAGAGGAGCAGGTGATGTCATCTCTACTGCCTGCCCCCTCACCTCAGTCCTACTGGAAGCAAAGCAGGAAGACTCTGTGCATGGCACCAGGTATCGTCCCAATAATGCACCGAAGATATGAGAGATGTTAGGCACTCAGACAACTGAACCGAATGTACCCTCGCACTGAAGTAGAGGAAGGATGTCAGCATACAGCATCAGACAAACAAGAGTTGTAAGCGCGATTGGATGAGAATAAAATGATGTCATAAAGGGAAGGCACCGTGACACACAGTAATGATATAAGAATACTTAAAGAATGAAGGTGTAATCCAAGTAACGAAGTAATCAAGTATAAAAAGATGAAGAAATAATCGATGTCGAGAAGACGAGTGAGATGAAGCTCAACGAAAGTATACATGCAGAAACGCAAGGTAGATGAGTTACATGGAAGCTTACTGCAGTAGAAACTATACCATGAGTAAAGAGGCCATGATGGAAAGATGGATGTCGGATCATGTCAAAACTACCTCAGAGACAAACCACGGCCGCAGATCAGAAACGCTGCAGAAAACAGCTTCCTGCAAGGAAAAAAGAATATCTGTTTTACTTAGACTAAGTATGGCACAGCAAGACATAATTTGAAAGTACAAAAGGAGTTAACCAGGATAAGCTATGAACGAAGGGCACAATTCTCTTAGATTAAGCAGAAGCGAAAACATCTGCAAGTGCCAAGTATTGCACAATCAAGAGTGCAGGAAGCACAAGTAAGACGGAACAACCAAGTCTCCAGAGGCCAAGAGGAGTAATAACACAGGGCACAATTAAATCAAATAGCAGTAAATAACAGGCCCAAATTGACAGATTCATGGTCTATTGACACATGATTCAGAAACAAGGTCTATTCATCAAGCCTCAGACAAAGATAGTGCTGTACCCTGACTCCCTTAAAAATCCCAGAGAAGAAAACAGCCAACAAGGTCAACTACAAAGGAGAAGCCTTGGCTCATGGTCTAGCTGATGAGAGATAGTAGGCAAATTGGCCAAATGTGGCCAGTGGTCTGACGTATCCAAACCAATCATGAGTGGCTATATAGCGACATGCTATACAATGTTGCAAAAGCCAATGCAATGTTATTATTTTCATAATCAGTATTATACGTATTTTGAGGCATGCTTACTACATAAGGGGCAGCCACTCATGTTATTAACACTTATTCATACTGTAGGTATATATGGTCCCTTAACCAATCCCTCCCCTAGATAGGTTTTACTGTTTGCCACATACGATTGTTTGTTATTTTATTTGTATGGCGCCCCAGACCCGTAGGTAGATGGGCGCTTAAGGAAGCGGTTACAGCATTGAGATATACATTACATAGTACAACAATTACATAAATTACATGGTACAACGATTTACATATAGAAAAGGCATGGTTGCGGCCTTGGTGAGTTGAAGATCTTAGAGGGTGAGGTATGTGCTATTTTTTGTTCAGTAACCAGCCAATAACATGTTTCCTAAAGATCGGAAAGGACTTGATGGTTTTAATGTTGAGTGGTAGGGTGTTCCAAAGTTGGGAGGCAAGCACTGTGAAACTAGTGCCTCCTGCTCTTTTTCAGGCAAATCTGGGCACTGATAGGCATAAGGAGTTGGATGATCTGGTGGTTCTGCTGGAGGTTGTTAAGGTAAATTTGTTGGTGAGGTACGGTGGGCTAGGTGGTTTAAGGACTTGTAGGTGAGGCAAATGGTTTTGAGGTCATTTTTTTGCTGAATGGAAAGCCATTTACATGCTTTCCTGGTTGTGGATATGTGCTCTCGTCTAGGGATGTTGAGTGCTGCTCGTAGCGCGTTATTTTGGAGAACCTGGAGTTTGTTGATTATGGATTGGTTGGCTCCTAGGTACAGGCTGTTGCAATAGTCCAGTTTGGACTGATGAGGGCCCTGGCAAGAGTGAGGCAGCTTTTGGAGGATATGAAGGGTCTGCTAGCCCTAATTAGCTTACCCGTATAGGCCGTGGCTGAGGCGGTCGCGTTGATTTGTTTGGAGAGGTTGGTGTTGGCGTCAAGGTGGAAGCCTAGGGTTTTCACACTCTTAACGATGGGGATGGTATTACCATCTATGATAATGTTATTGTAACAAGGACTGAGTTTAGACAGGTTATTGGGAGAGCCGACCAGAAGGAGCTCTGTCTTCTCATCATTCAGGCATAGGCCGTGGGTGGCCATCCATGCCTGAATGATGGAGAAGATTTTGTTGATCCGGGTGACGTCCGCATTGTAGTTGCCCGAGATGGTGAGCAGGATCTGGGTGTCATCTGCGTAGTTAGTGTAAGTGACACCCAGACGGTCCCGTTTGTCGAAAAGCGGCTTTGTAAATATATTATACAAAGTGGGGGAGACGCAGGAGCCTTGTGGGACTCTGCATGAGATGGGGATAGGGTCTGCCACTGCAGTTGTGGAGAAAACTTGCACAGTTCTGTTCGACAGGAAGGATTGTATCCATGCGGAGGCAGAGGAGGAGAAGTGGGCTGCGATAGATAGGTGGCTGCAGAGGATTTCGTGGTCGACTAAGTCGAAAGCCGCTGAGAGGTCTAGGAGAAGTAGGATTGCGGCATTACCTTGTCTTTGATTTCGTCAATCTGGCTTTTGAGGTCAACCAGAGCGGTTTCTGTTCCGTGTTGAGGTCTGAAGACAGATTGACGTATGCCTAGCAGTTGGTTGGATTCTAGGTACTCCTGAATTTGGAGGTAGGCGACTCTGTCCAGGATTTTTAACAGGAAAGGGACAGTGGTGATGGGTCTATAATTAGTTGGTATGGCTGGGTCTAGTGATTGTTTTTTTTAAGAGAGGAAGAACCCAGGATTGTTTTAGGTTGCTGGGGACAGAGTTGTTAGTGAATGAAAGGTTAATGAGCTTGGTGATAAATGGGGAGAGGTCTCTGGCTGCGTCCTTTATTATCTGGGCAGGACAACTGTCCCCTTTGCAGTTAGATGGTTTTAAGGAGGTGATGATTTTTTGGATTTCAAGGATAGTAACTTCCTTAAAGTTGAAGCCTATATTATCTTTGATAGGATTTGGTAGGCTAAGGATAGGGTTGGTAGTCTTGTTGCTGAAGAGTTGTTGGCGTTTGTCCTCGATTTTGGTTTGGAGTCCTATGATTTTGTTGTTGAGGGCGTTCTGATGCTGGTGCACCAGGGTTTATCTTTTGAGCAGGTGTCTGGAAGTGGATTGGGGTTTTCTAGCTCCTTCAGTATTTTAAATAGTTATTTGGTGGAGGAGCCAGCCTGATCTATCCTAGCGTTCTAGGCATCTTTTTTGGTGCAAATTATCTCACTTTTGTATAGCGCGGAGATGTTCTTGAGATTGGATTTGTTTTCAGATGATGGATTGGTTTTCCATAGGAGCTCTGATTTGGCCTTCTTTTTCCCAAGTAGTTTAAGTTCGGGGGTGTACCACGAGTTCAAGTGGCTTATTGGCTTGCTTTTAAGTAGTTTTAAAGGGGCAATGGTATCAATGGCAGTGGCCATGGAGTTGTTGAAGGTGTCAACAAGTAGATTTAGATCAGCATTGTCTGGTAGAGCGTTAAGGGTGGGTAGGACCAAGGGCAATAGGGCTTCGGCGGTGATGTTGCGTTTGTTTCTGGTTGTGCAGGCTGGTGCCAAGGGGCGCTTTTTAGGAGCTGCATGGTTGATGTGAATTTCAAGGGGGATAAGGTAGTGATCCGTCCAAGTGAGAGGTTGGGGGTCCTTACAAGTGGTATTGCAGTTAAGAGTTGCTACCCAGTCGATAATTCTACCTTTCTGGTAGGTCGGTGAGGTAATGAGTTGAGTGAATCCATGCTCAGTTAGGGTGTTTGCTATGGATGTGGCTGGGGCGTCCTTGGGGTCGTTGTATCCAAGATTGAAGTCTCCGAGGATAATGGTTTGTGCTAGTGGCTCAGAGTTTTCAGTATGAGCGCAGTGATGTCTTCTTCGAAGACTCCAGATGACATCATAGCTGACATACATCAAACTATAAAGTCTTTGCGTAAGAGAAAAGTAACTGAGAGTGTGTGAGCTGCGACTTGTTATGCTTGCCAGATTTCCCTACTTTATTTGAGCTGACAATAAAGTTGTATTTTGCGTTATTCTTTGAGTCTGTCCAGTTATTTGGGCCCGAGGTTATTTATAACAGTAATTCCATTTTGCGCACGAGATACACTCCAAGGTGCAAGTGCACACAATACTAATAATAACAATAACAATAATAAATAATAATACCAATACTATTGTTAAGCGCAATGTTTTGTTTTTCATGTCAGAGTTAACTGCAGATCTGAATGAAATATACAAAGAAAGACCCATGCCTTAAGGTAAACTCTAGCTCAACTGCATCATGAGCTAATGAGGGGTGACTAATGGGAAGTGACCCAAGACAAGACTAAGAGGACACGTGGTAAACCCACATCCCAATCAGTATTAAACAGCTGAAGCCTTGCCAGGTATTAAAGGAGAGTTCCGGGACTTTTTTTTTATTGTCCCTACGGTTCGGCCATGTGTTTTTAAGCATAACTCGGTAGATCGTGGAAAACTTTCCTATGGACCTTACCCGACTTTTCGTCCATTAACGCACTCGAAATCAGCCGCCATTTTATGATAATCCTATCACTTGCCGCATCGCCCTGGCTCACCTGCTTTTGCGGCACTAAATCAAATCCCCCGCCCCCGAGGCTGACATCAGCAGACGCGTACCGCCCATTTCCCAACGCCAAAGCACGTTTCGTGTCAACAATCGCTGCGCCTCAGCTAATGAAGTGTCGCCATGGAAACGGCAGGACGCCTCTTTCCTCAATAAGTATAAACACACCGTTTCACAACACACAGCAGCAGATTTTCGATTCCATTACTCTCGCTGTGTTACTTTGAGTATTCTGTGACTCGTTTCTGTGCTCTGGTCAGCTACCTTCGTTGATTGTAGCCCGTGTGAACAGATACCAGTACCACCGCTATAAATTATTTTACTTTCTTTACCACACAATGGCTACAATAATGCCGTATATGTACGAGCCCGAGTACACCGAGGAAGAATTACTGGAAAGGCAAGCACGCGAAAACGATGGGGATTCGGACGGCAGTTGGGAGGACCAGTCAACGGATGAAGAGCCTGGACCATGTCGCATGGACGGCGTCTCCACCTGGTGCACGTGCAATCGGTGCGAGCTAATGCCAACTGAGGAGGAGAACTGCTGCTGCCGTGAAAATTCCGGGTGCTTGGCCTACATTTCGGAAGGCGAGCCAAGTCCGCAATGCATCACCGAGCTGCCAGAGTTCAGGGAAGCCTGCCTCTCACGGACAGTGTTGAGGATGATGATGGTGCTTATGCACGAACTTTGCGGCACTGTTCGTCCGCGTAATCCGAGTAACGAGTAAGTATACTCTGGTTGTGATGTCAGTGATGCCACTACTATTTCATGGTCGTCTCCCACATATAAAACTACATCTACATATCATTCGAATGCATGTAAATTGGTTCCATGTTGTGCATTTTCTAGATAGAATTTTTTTCAAAGCAGAATGACATTTTTGTACCTGAATCGACAGTGATAAGAAAGTTGTCATTTTAATACAGTTTGCATCTTTCATTTTCACAGGTGGTACAGGCTGGTGGCCTATCGTTGCTTCACTTGGTGGCTTCACGGGAGGCTCGGACACCGCGTTCGGAGAGTAATACCTGCCTGTGCGGTACTTGCCATTAGACAACATTTCCCCAGCGACAGTGGACAATACCGCGGCTTTTCCCGGGATGTGCTGCAACCGCAACTTTACAATGTGTAATGTTTATTATTTATGTTCAATTGAAATTAAGATCTAAAATAAAACCCAACATATATTTTAACAATGGTTGTTTTGATTTTTTAAATGAATCTAGTGTGTCTCCATTGAATAGTCTTCCTGTGCCTTGTCTTGTCACACCACATGTCTCCGACCAGCATCCTCCCTCACGCTGGCCGCCCACCTTCAATCCACATAACCATTGAACCCATATGCAGCAGACATACATATGTTATTTTGCGGGTTGGCATCAAGCCTCCCGGCCTTGCCTCCTCCCCCAAAAATACTTACCACACCACTTTGTTCAGGGTCTCCAGGGTGAACTGCACCCATATATTCTCCTGGGAGGCTGATCAAAGGCAGTTCGCACCGGGGTACTTGCGCTGGCAAGTGGAGCTGTCAGGGAGCGATAAAGGCCAAGAGGTGCCAAAGACCATGTACACTTCAAAGTGGTCTATAGAGCATGGGTTGTTGTTCCCATGTCTACCGCCAGACCCCGTGTCTCCTGCCAAGCATCTCCCCTCACGCTGGACGGCCCCCTGCAATCCACATAAGTGTGTCTCCATTCACGAGTCTTCCTGTGTCTTGTCTGCATGACCACCGCCCCAATCCACCCCCCGCCCTATCAAAGGCAGTTCGCACCGGGGTACTTGTGCTGGCAAGTGGAGCTGTCAGGGAGCGATAAAGGCCAAGAGGTGCCAAAGACCATGTACACTTCAAAGTGGTCTATAGAGCATGGGTTGTTGTTCCCATGTCTACCGCCAGACCCCGTGTCTCCTGCCAAGCATCTCCCCTCACGCTGGACGGCCCCCTGCAATCCACATAAGTGTGTCTCCATTCACGAGTCTTCCTGTGTCTTGTCTGCACGACCACCGCCCCAATCCACCCCCCGCCCTATCAAAGGCAGTTCGCACCGGGGTACTTGTGCTGGCAAGTGGAGCTGTCAGGGAGCGATAAAGGCCAAGAGGTGCCAAAGACCATGTACACTTCAAAGTGGTCTATAGAGCATGGGTTGTTGTTCCCATGTCTACCTCCAGACCCCGTGTCTCCTGCCAAGCATCCCCCCTCACGCGGGACGCCCCCCTGCAAACCGCATAATGCCACGACATATACACGTCATTCATTCACAAACACACCCCTGTTTCGAATTCTTTATAACCCACTTCATATTTCTAATGAGAACTTCTTTGCGCTTTGCTAGTCAACCCGTGAAGGTGCTGGTTGTCTGCTCTTCGTCTCTGTGAACTTCCGTGACCACTTTGAGCAAACTCATCAGTTTGCAACCTGTGAACTGCTCCCTGTTCTACGACAAGAAACTACTCTGATCCCTGCATCTAACTGTTTGCTCGTCAAGGTAAGGCCATGTACCATACTCATTTTGCGTCCAATTTCTTTTCGTTCAAGACAGTACATGCAAGGAACTAGTCACATGTTCTGAGTTTAGTCAAATTATTTTTGTATTTTTTTAAAGTTATTCAAATACTTATCCGCATGTGAATAACGTGTATAGTTCCAAGAACCAAAACATACCTTGCATTGAACCTTTTATGTATTTAATTTTTTAACACATTGGTATTCATAGAGAATTGTTGATCTTTACTTTTCAGAACTTTCCACAATGCCTGCCTGTTCCATTGGCGGTTGTCCTTCGAAGACCCATAATAAATCTGAAGGTACTATAATGCATGTTTTCCCTAAGACAATAGATCAGATAAGAGAATGGGTCCGATATTGCGGATATCCACCCTCTGAGCTTGAAAGTAGAGTCCTAGAAGTCTTTGCGGACAAGAGGGGTGATCGATACCGCATCTGCAGCAGGCACTTTAGCTCAGACATGTACTCCACATCATTGCTAATAAAGAAGAACACACCGCGAGCGAGGCGAAAATTGCTCTCAACCGCTATTCCCACTCTATTCGTCCACATCCCTCCACTGGTGAGTCAAGTTTACGTATTTATCTCTCGGCCTTGCGGTAGTGTGTAGCATTAGCTAACAATAATTTCCCCATTTATGTATCCACTCAATATGAAGGCGGAAGATTCTCCATCCGTGTCGTTATTGCAGTCATCAGCCACTTCAAGCGCCTATCGGGTAATCTTACTTGGCTATTCTGCCACTGACTTGTTTTAGGCATGTAAATCAATAGTTTTAATTTATCGTGTAATTATTTTACCTAATGGTACACCCTTGTACTCGTCCTCTAGTCTTTGTTTTCAGTTATAATTATTGTTATCCAAAATAATTCAAGTACTGTCTTTCAGGGAGATGCTGAGGAGTCCAACATATTGACGACTACCGTTGATGTCACTCAGATGCTCGAGGTACGTGTCCGGACAGTTCCATCGATGGAGATCATCAGATCTTGCATTCTTGTAGCGTGATTGTTACACACAATGTTTCTTTCGTTTTTAGCCATTGATATGTCCTTCTGTCGTCGCCCTCCTATGTGTCTTCTTTTTTCAATATTGTGTTCATTACTAATGAAAGTCCTATGTTTCAGGGAGTCGATGGAGCATTAGTCCAAGAAGAAGGAGGAGCATGCAGTTACGGGTCGGCGCAACAGCTTGCAGAAGTGTGCACCGCAGTTACATCGTCCCTTAATGTTCTTATGCATTTCGAGGTATGGATACTGACAGTTCGATGAAGCGAAATCATATGACGTGATTACATCCGCTATACTTCCTTCTTTATTAACGCAAGTACTATGTTTCAGGGAGATGACGGAGCTTCTTCTACAAGAACATCACCCCTAGTAGTTGATGCAGATCTCTGGGTGGTGACACTTCCAACGATCGAGCAAATCGAATCATATTTAGATATCCATTATTTATTTTAGACAACTGATCATTTGTGCAGGTCTATTTAGATGAGCCGTTGACGCCTGCACAAAGTTTATGTTCTTTTTAACAAAATAGAAAACCATACTAATGCAATTACTGTATTTCAGGGAGTTGCTGAAGCGTCATCTTCATTAATATCATCAATGGAAGTCTATGAGGAGCCCGAGGTATGGATCTTGACAGTTCCATCTAACTAGATCAACAATGCGTGAATAATTGTCGTTTGAATGTTCTAGACAAAGCGTTCATTCGTGTTTTGCTATTGAGATGTACGTGGGTATTGGTCCCCAAGTACATTTTGTGTTTTCGATATTATTATACATACTAATGAAAGTTCTATGTTTCAGGGAGTCCATGGAGCGTCAGTGCGTGATGGATGTGCTTATCAGGAAAACATAGTCGTTGCAGCGCAAGAGGAAGTGGAGACATGCACACACGAGTCGGAGCAACAGCGTCCTGATGTTGAAGTTCGAGGCAAGAAAGTTTCAAAGAAAAGAAAGCAAAAGAAGGTTAGTGTCCTGGTCACTATATTATGTTGTTTTTCACTGTTAATAGTTCAATACTGTAAGTTTTGTTTAAACTGAACAACCCTTTTCCAATCTGTCCTCTAGTTGCGAGTGGGTGTACGAACTAGATCTACACAGACAGTGAAGCGAACGAGAGATGTTGCTTGTCAAACCTTTTGGCAGGGACTTGAGACTGGAGAAGCATCGTGCCAATGGGAAGAATATGAAGTGATTGACAACGGAGCTATACCACCACCAGCCATTGATAGTGAATGTCCTCCTGGTAGTTCGGATGCAGTCGGAGATCAATTCACAGAATCCACACCCGCAAAAACTAAGACGGCGAGAAAGTTGAAGAAATTGTTTTATTCACCCATCGCCGGAGAAGGAACAGATGTTGCAATGGAAGAGAATGAAGTGGACGACAATGAAACACCATCAATATCACTGAACATAGCGGAAGACGATATCAGAGATTCTACCTTTCATGTGAGTGACATGTCCTCAACGTTACAGGCCGAACCAGCTGGGATGCAGAGTGACAGTATAAGGAAAGAGGCCAAATTCATTGTATTCGATAGTTGTTTGATTGATATTATTATTCGGATTAAATGTGGGCATTTGGTAGGTGGGGAAGTATGTGGGGAGCCATTGATTAATGTGACTCGTGCAATTCGAGGCACTAACCTTAAAATACATGCCACCTGTACAAAATATCATCCTTTCACATGGTCTGCACAACCTATGCTGGGACAACTGCCAGCAGGCAATCTACTTTGTGCAGCGGCTGCACTTTTTAGTGGTTCAAGTTTTAAAAAATTAGAGTCTTTCTTTCAGTTTGTGGGAATCCGTTTCATTGCGAAAACTCAGTTCTACAAATACCAAACCGATTATCTATTTCCAGCCATTAGCGAAGCTTGGAGAATGGAAAAAATGTCTATTGATAGTACATTCGCGGGCAAACGGTTCAGGCTAGCCGGTGATGGACAGTGCGACAGCCCAGGATTTTCAGCCAAGTACTGCACCTACCACTTTCAGGACATGGAAAGTAAGAAAATTGTGAGTTCGGTGGTCGTGCAGGTGTCACAAAGTACATCCTCAGTGGCCATGGAGAAAGTTGGCTTTGTAGCATCATTGCAAGAACTACAATCGCGGGGAATGGTGATCGACCTGATAGCCACGGACAGACACGTTTCAATTGCCAAGACAATGAGAGAACAGTACAAAAATATAAATCACCAATTTGACGTTTGGCATCTTGCAAAATCAATCAATAAAAAATTGTCGGCTGCAGGTAAAAAAAAAGAATTGCAAGGTATTTCACAGTGGTCCAAGTCAATCAGCAACCATCTTTGGTGGAGCTCAAAAACATGTGGAGGGTCGTTGGAAATTCTACTGGAAAAATGGCGGTCAGTAATGCCACACTGTACGAACGTTCACCGATGGAACACGAACCAACATTTCCACAATTGTGAACATGGCCATTTGTCCACAGAGGAGGCACGGAAGAAGAAGTGGTTGATTCCTTCATCACCCACTCACAAAGCCATTGAAAAGATTGTATTTGATAAAACTATAACAAAAGCTTTGAGGGGACTCACGGAATTCTGCCACACAGGAGATTTGGAGGTGTTCCACAATATGTGCCTAAAGTACAGGCCAAAACGATTGCATTTTGGCATGGAGGGCATGATAAATCGGACTCTTTTAGCGGTCTTGGCACAATACCATAATGTTGGCCGTCAACAAAGTAGGACGACCGGAACTTTAGGGACGCTTCGCTACAATAAGGCCTTCACTAAAAGAAGTAAACAATGGGTGATCAAACCAGTGTTTGAGGATATGCAATATGAGTTTATTGAGAAACTTATTGTTGACGTTCTAGATAGGCACATAAATGGAGTTGTGAACGAACCTGTGCAGGGGACAACTGCATTGCCACCCAACATTGCATCTGTTCCATGTCCACCTAAAGAAGAACTCATTGAGAAATACACATCACGGTTTAAATGATTGTAATTTGATTGTCTGTTCTCTCAAGTCTCCTCATGTCGCAGGCCCATTGAATATGTGTATCTAGCCAACCTTGTTCATTTGCGCATTAAATTAAACCAAACAGTAATATAAATCATTTTTCAATAAATATAGAATCTCTCCGTATTTATGGTTCTGTGTGGCTGCAAAGCACGCAGACAAAATGCAAAGATGGAGTGTAAATTTCAAGTCCTGTGAGAATGCCTTACACTGAATGTAGCTAACTTGGAATGTGTGCTCATTCGAAGTGAAGGTCAGCTGCTTTGATTTTTTCTCGGGTGCCAGAATGGCCCACGACTCAGAATAAGGTTCTATTGTATTTTGACCTTGACAGGCCTGGACCACGTAAGAAACGATAATGAATATAATTTCAGAAACGAAAGCCATTTCATGTTCGTTCATTAGAAGAAATAACGTCGGCATAGAAGGAGTGGTATTTCGGGGCTGCCCTACGCACAGACGCAATGGAAAATGCAAATATAATGTAAGTAACTCTTTAGATGAGTTTATACCGCAATTTAATTACTATACAGTTGCTTTAAAGACGGGTTAAGTTGTACTTGTTCATTCTATGTGGCATGTTGTTTTGTACCGCGCACTATCTTGGGGAGAACCGTCTACTTGGCCCCCTTCCCGCCCCTACCTGCAAGGCTAAAAACCTCGGGGTCATCTTCGACTCCACACTCTCCTTCTCTCCTCATATATCTGACGTCTCTAAGAAGTCACACTACCAGCTGCACCTCCTCAGAGGTATTCTTCCCTTCCTCTCCTTCCCCCAGAAGCTCACTGTCTCCCGAGCCCTGGTTCTCTCTAGGCTGGACTACTGTAACAGCCTCTATCTTAATCTGCCTGCCTCCACTCTCCGCCCTCTGCAACTTATCCAGAACAGAACTGCGAGACTTGTCCTTGGCCTCAAGCGGGCCCTTTTTATTTATTATTTATTATTTATTATTTTATTACGCTACTTACCTTGTACTGCACTTCCCCCCCACCTCCTCTCCTTGCACTTTCTCCTTTTCCCCTTACCTCTGCACTTGCGCGATCTGAATGACACCTGGCCTAGTAGGATCGTTTGTCTTTCTTCCCCTTGTTCCCCTCCCTCCCTGCCTCGTCGCGCCTTGAAACACTTGTGTATAGGCGCGTTACAAATACCATATCATATCATATCATACTTTTACGGAAGCACCTCAAAACCTTTGCTTCTGCTTTCTCTCTCCCTCTCCCCTGCTACAATTGGTCCACTGTCTGCGATCTCGGTCCTGGGCCCTTCCACTCTCCACCTGCACTCCCTGTCAACCCCTGCACTGGGGGACTGTCTCAGTATCCTACAGCCCCCCTTGACGTTTAAAACCCAGTTGCACTGTCCTAGCTATGAAATAATTTCCAGACCTAATATATAAAATGAATAATTTTAATAAAGATCTGATGGTGAGAC
The DNA here is from genome assembly GCF_040938575.1 of Ambystoma mexicanum. Taxonomy (NCBI): domain Eukaryota; kingdom Metazoa; phylum Chordata; class Amphibia; order Caudata; family Ambystomatidae; genus Ambystoma; species Ambystoma mexicanum. Next base: position 383,285,590 of record NC_090936.1, read on the forward strand.
TAATTTCCTTTTTTTATGTTTTTCAAATAGATACATCGTCCATTATTGTCTGTGTCACGAGTACCAGACACCGGCGGATGGCTTCTATAATCGCCAGTTGCTTCTCCGCGTGAACACCGTTAGCACCCTGACCATTTTGTGGGACGATCGCCAAGTACAAGTATGCCCTTACGCGGTACTAACGGCTAGATGCAACATACAGACCGTTGTGGTGCCCTAGTGCCTCGTTGTTGGAATAGCCATGCGATTATCAGTGCGACCGAAGAGCTTATTTTATCGTAAACCAACACCATGTCTACTGCACACGAACATCGCTTGCCTCAAGACGAAATATTTTGGATCGAGAGCAAATAAAAATTCATTTATCTAAGACCCTGTGTACAGCAAAGGAACATCGTGTGCCTCGAAACGAACTTTTCGGAACGTGAACAAATAAAAATGCAAATCGCTGAATATTCTCAAAACATTTGATGTCAAATAAATGTACTTTGCCAAATGTACAATCTTGCCGTTTGCTTTTAAACCACTGTTTCATATTCCGAATTGTGGCGCTGTATTGTGAGATGATCTAAGACCCTGTGTACAGCAAAGGAACATCGTGTGCCTCGAAACGAACTTTTTGGAACATGTGCAAATAAAAATGCTAATCGCTGAATATTCTCAAAACATTTGATGTCAAATAAATGTACTTTACCAAATTTACAATCTTGCGGTTTAATTTAAAAGTACAGTTTCATATTCCCAATTGTGGCGCGCTGTGTTGTTTGAGCTCATCTGTGTTGATTTCCTGGTTCGGTGTGGAGTCGCGTAGAAGACGCCTGGGCGCGTTTGCCTACGCAGCTCAGTCACGTCACGGATAGAGGCGGGGAATATGAATGTTTTGATCAAGTCTGTTTCAGGGGCGGGGGATTTGATTTAGTGCCGCAAAAGCAGGTGAGCCAGGGCGATGCGGCAAGTGATAGGATTATCATAAAATGGCGGCTGATTTCGAGTGCGTTAATGGACGAAAAGTCGGGTAAGGTCCATAGGAAAGTTTTCCACGATCTACCGAGTTATGCTTAAAAACACATGGCCGAACCGTAGGGACAATAAAAAAAAAGTCCCGGAACTCTCCTTTAATGACGTTAACTCTGCGTGACTAGACAGGACCGCCAAGGAGAATGCGCCAGGCATTCACGGCTACCTCAGACATATTTCTTTCTTTCAGGAGCAGTGTGATACAGATTTCTCACGTCTATAATAGCAGGATTGGTCGACAAACACCAAAATCCCTTGCATATCGAAATGGCGAACTCACACTAGATGCATAGCCACACATTGTCCCTGTGCACCTACAAGGGCGAAAGACTAGGACCGCCCTCCTTCCGCATGGGTGTAGATTATGTGACCGTAAAGACCCGGTACCTGCCATCCTGGTGTTTCATGTTCGCTCCTTTTTCAGGGATGGAAATGTGAGAGAGAAAAAAACAGAAATACTGAGGCAGGCAAGGGTCTGACATGAACCTTCTCTCTATTGCACATGCCCCTGCACCTGACCTGCAACAGGGTGGACGATCCACACAGGGGGAATCACTTTGTGAATAATGGCTGTTCTGTGGAATGCTTTGTCAGCACTGCTGGCCAGCCCAGCAAGCTCTAACTGCTTGCATAAAGGCGTGAGCGCAGGCAGTTTTGCCCTTTGCAAATTGGCCCTCAGACAAAATGCATTCATTTTACTGAAAGACTCAAGTGGAGAACATGTTTGTGGATCACAGCATATATTTTTAGGACAAGGACATTTTAATCGTTTTTTATGTTTTAGAACATGTATTTAACCTTTACAAAAAAAGTAACTATGCCAGAGAAATAAGCACTAACAGCGGCCAATAAGGTGAAGAAGAGCGAGTAAAACAATGCTAGAAAAGAGACATTCTGCCCAGCCGGTATTGCCATCACGCAGGCGGATTCCCCTGGTGATGAGATGCCAGGCCGTGGGCTGGTCAGGGCACCGGAAGAAGCCCAGACATTTCACCCCTGGCACACAAGGCACCCGACACTCCGGAAGGACGCCCGGGTGAGGCGAGGCTTCGATGTCCCAAGATGTCACAGAGGCCTGCTTGCCGGTGCCTATCAAGAGCGCCACCGGCTGTTTGCCGTATTCGAGCGATGGGCATGATGAGGTCATTGTTTCCCCACCTGCAGACAGGCAATCTTTCAGATGTTCAGGACGTTCCAGTCTGTTCCAGGAAACCTTTGGCCTCTACCTTGTTGGGCATGTAACACGCTCGTACCATTCTCAGTGCTTTAAAGCAAGCTTACTAATGTTTACTGTATCATTTAAGAGCACATTCTCTGTTGACACTCAATTAGTGTTATACCAGCAATTAGGCCCTTAATTTAGCAGCGTAAGCCGGTAAAATAGCTCAGCGGGTTGAGCACTCGCTGCTGCAATCTGAACGTGATCTGCAGGTCGCAGGTTCGAATCCTGGCAAGGCCAACTCAGCCTTTCATCCTTCCGAGGTCGATAAATGAGTACCAATTTCGATTGGGTGATATTGTATGTAAATATGTGCTCTGTAAAGCGCTTTGGATTAAGGCGCTATATAAATAACACATCATTATCATTAACTGCTATGGGCGTCTATGTTCGTTCTGAATTCCCATATGAAAACACTGTAGGCTCCGCCCACTCTCGCAGTTAAGTGCGGTGCTAAGTTTATTAACAGTGGAACAAAAAATCTGTGTGTTTTGCCAGGATGTAAACATGTTACTTGCAGATGTCTGGGCATGCTCTAATCCTACTGAGCTGTCTTGCTCATAGCAAAGTATGACTAATGGAACTGGCTGTGTTTGGCCAACATACAGTGCGGACAATCAGAAGCGAACCAACAGTGGTTGCTTTTGCCGAACTGGGCTTGAAGTACCTGAAAGCCCCAAGGTAACTTTGCCTTCCCCCACCTACCCCACACTACCCGGAGAAGCCTCCCAAGAAGAGAGCTGCTATACAAGTCAAGGGAGGATGCAGTCACTGGGGTGTCACTCACAGGAAAGGCACAGCACCTGTGTAAAAGCTCATCACCCCTCCTCCGTCAGAACTGCTCCTGCCCTGTGACAGCAGGCCGACTCATCCCCTTCTGCTGGGCCTTCTTTTCACTAAAATGCCAGGCGTATTGGAAGAGACATCACACGTCCCTTGACCTCTTATGGCATCACTGGAAATGAAGATATTTGATCCCACCCCAAAGTGACATGACGGGAAGCAATAGAAGACAACCTTTCACCCCTTACCAAACAGGAAGTGGAATCACATAGCATTGTTGCTAAATACACTACAAACAATATGGTTATGATATCACTGTAATGTGATATACATTTCATACAAGAATGGATCACCATTAACATAAGTGTGCATGGGCAGATATTACCAAATGACTGTGATTGCAAGCAGATTACCAAGGCCAAATGATAATGATGTGTTATTATATGACACTTACGCTTAAGCACTTTGTATAAAACTAATATGCATACAATTTCAACCTACATGTGTTGGTACTCATTTATCAACCTCACAAGGATGAAATGCTGAGTTGGCCTTGCCAGGATTCGAACCTGCAACCAGCAGATCACACACACATCACAGCAGCAAGCGATCAACCCACTGAGCTATCTCACTGTTATAGCTATTTTACTGGCTATAGTAAAATGAGCAATTACATGTCTGAATGTTCACGAAGTCAGAAAGTAAATTATACTCTGTAGTGGGTACCATTACACTGGTAACTGAGATTTAACAGCAGGCCAGTTCATCTGCAGGTCTAGTGCATATTTGGCTACATGTCAAGCGTGTGGATCTACTTTTCAGACTTCAGAGGTGGCAAAATACATACAATTGGGAGGATTCATAACTGTGTATTAAAGAATTTAGAGTAGCGGAGGGAAAGCAGCGCACTCACACGGCATCCCGTACTCTGCCACTCGTTGCCTCATACATGCAAACAAACATCCTGAACAGCAGGCCAGGGAGATGGGAAAGATAGACACATTGCAAAAAAGCATTAATTGTGGCACAATGAAATCAAGGGCCACGATATGGTCTATTACCAAACATTTCTACACTGTACAAAAGCTTTCAGGCACAATGATTTTGTTAAGTGACCGAAGACACCGAGATGGAATGTCTTGTGATGATCATAACAGAGACAATGGCAGAGAAAAACATGCTATAACTGCCACTTGCGAAAAGGAAAATACATAGCCCGATATGGATGCTTATTCTACTCTAAATGCTTTTAGAGGTTTTTTATCTGCATTGTGAATTGGATGTGTTTAAGAACAGACTAAATCAGTGTCCTCTGAAATAAACCGTTAATGAGTCTAGCAATTATTGTATAGAATTCCAGAAAGACAAATGATTTGGTATTCCTATTCTTTCTTATTTAGGGTCACTTCTCAACGCGTTAAAGAACCCCCCCCCCTGAAAGCCAGCCACTCCAGAATCAAAGAGCAACATGGCGCTGGCCACACACCAGGAGCTTCCATTAAAAAAAAAAGAAGAAGAAAAGAAACCCAGGCAACCCCCAAATGATGTCCCTGCCCTTCGGATGCTGAATGGGATTTTGTTCTCCTCGAGTAGCACCCTGCCTGTTCCTACTGATGTCAGCATGAGGCAGTAGTAACACCTGATGTCGGGATCCTATTGCGGCTTTCTTCCGGAGGACAGGAAAACATTCTGATATGGAAGTATATAGAGATCGTTAGGAGAGTAAGATGCAAATTGAAACAAACCACATATATAGTTGTTTAGAATTATATGAGCAAATAACATAAATGTACACACTTCTCTGATGACACCCTGCTTCCCGACACAAATAAGTGACCATTGTCTGCTCTCAGCCCTACGTGTAAGGGGTGTGTTAACCACTTGTACTCCCTTAAATAGGCAAACACTCCCAAAAAAGAAAAACTGGGAGTGATAATACACCCAACAAAAAATAGGAAACCAGAGCATAGGAGCTCCATGGATTTGATTGGACCAGTAGTACAGGTCGGTGCCACAGGAAGAAAGTACTATTATTACTGTCTGATCCAAAGAGGTGCAAACATATCTTTCAGTGTGCAGGAATTACTAGGCGCAAGCAATGTTATTACAAAAACGTTTCTGTTTTACAGTTAAGACATTTTTACTCACTTATAAAATACGCTCATTTGCAATGGGGTTACTCTTTTACTCCCAACTTTAAAAAAAATAGGGAGTAAAATGCTCCTACTTAAAAATGTTATCTGATCACGCCTGCTCTGCCTAATGACTGCCACGTTACTGCTGATACTTCTGTGCCTGCTTGCACTTCCACTCGAGGTTAGTCAGCTGTGGCCTGACTGATTCCAGGAAAGGTCTATGAAATTCTCAGTAGCCTGCGCGGTGGACTTGGAGAGGTTATTAGGAAGGGCTGGCCGAGGGTAAGGGCAGAGAAAGAGTTGATTGGCAGCACGTAATCGTGTTCTGTGACAGCCCTGTGCTTTCCCAGCTAGCATTACCAGCAAATCCGATGCCGTTTGTTGGAGGAACACCACACAAACTTCAGAGACGCTTACATTGAATTCATTCTGACTCGTAATCCGCTGCTTATCAACAGACTCGCTTCTCCCTCCAGGGAAGTGCTTTCACTGACAGACAACAGGGACTCATCAAGGGGTTAATAAAGAGCGAGTAAGGTAGCGTCAACCTGCACCTGAACAGCCTGCTTCTGGCCAGCCGTTTCCCATCATTCACTAGTGTCCACGCTTCTCCTGCGGTCCTCTGCACCAAGCCCCTATTAGACTGTAATGCTGCTGGAAGATGGCGATGTATGGCATCCTTTGATATCTTTTTTTATATTTAATTACTGTTAGTTGCATTCTCTTTTCTTAAATTCTATTTTGTCATGCTGATATGGCTTGTGCAAATTAAATGGATTAAAATGTCATTTGGAGTTAAAAGAAAAACAGTAACAATTAATATTGATTTTAAAATTGTTTTTTGAAATAATTAAAGGTCTATTATAACACGCTGAGAGCAGAGACTTGTAGACTTTTTTTACGTACGTTTAGCCCTCTACCACGGGTTCACCTATGCGCCACCATAACATTTGAGTGCAACCTCGCTTAGCCATACTCAAATACATTTAGTTTCTTTTCTTTGGAGCTCTACAGCTTCGAGCCAGGCTTCTAGGTGCCTCACTGTAGTCAAGCCAGTGTCAAGACTGCCGAGTCATGCTTCCCCAATGGTGAGCTGGCATCGGGATAGTTTGGGTCACGACTTCCCAATCAATCAAGTCTGCTCAACGCTCAAGTCAATGTCTTCCAGTCGGTCGAATCACTGGTCAAGACAACGGCTTACCTCAGGTTGAGTCAGACTTTGGGTCAGGTCATGTTGATTCTTACGTTGGATCGAATTGGCCATCGAGACGCAAGGAGTCGATTGCTTCCACAGTGTCGAGCCAGAGATTGGGTCGAGTTGAGGCAATCTACATCAATGGGTCCAGTGAGATTCTGGACACCTCGAAGAGCATGTAAGCTGTTTGAAGTACTTGGAGTGCCAAAGGCAGCACCACAGGCGCCGTAACAGCTTGAAATTAGTCAAGCAAGTTCGTTCTGGCTTAAAAAACATCTTGGGGTGGTAAACAATTTTGGGCTGCTTTCTGGGGTTTCCAGTTAATGGAAGAGCCAGGCTTGGTTCTCATGGGAAAGTGTAGTGCTTTCATATGCTCTTCCCAGCATGGAAGGTTTGTAGAGAGCACTTTCAGGGTTCTGTCACCACTAGTTGTAAGGTCCTGTGTGCAAGTGTCTCAGTTTCAGTACGGCTTGTCCAATCCGCTGGTCTTCCCGCATAGGCCCTTGTAATGCTTTGGGAGAAGCGCTTTCTTTTCCTTGCAGGACCCTGTCTGTCTTTAATTATGTCAGAGGGCTTTGGAGCAGATGATACCCTCAAACGAATCCCAAGTGAATCATTCTTCAAGAATGGTCCAAAGATGAATCATCTCATGGGAGGGTTCCCCAACCACGTATATAGGCTAAACGCTACACCGGACTGCTCTATAGCAAGCCTGCTGTTAAGGGTCGAATCAAGGCTGCTGTAACAAGTGTCCTTAGCCTGCTGATGTCATACCAAGAATATTTTGTCTGTAGCAAGTAAGAAGGGTAGATAGGCAGTTTAGGAGACCCCCTCTGTCGAATGAACTTTTTGTCTGGTCTACTCTAACTCCGCCCCCTGTGTATATGATCTGAGTTGAGATGATCATCACTTCCCACATACGCTGAATTTCAAGGGTTTTGTTGCGTTAAATCTGATCACCTTAACTCAGTGGTTGAATTGAGCGGGAACGGTCAGGAACGGTGTTCCACTACTTTTATTATTTTCTGTTTGCCATTCCTCTACTTTTTACGACCATATTCACCATTCTATACAGAGGATTTGTCCATTCATGTCCCTGTGCAAGTTTAAAGTTGTAATAGGACCCTTAGTTGCTAGTCTCTTAGACTATTGCAATGCTCTGGCCACAACACGTTGCCATATGTTGCACTAGGCTTCTGCCTACCCTCTCCCCTGCCAAGACCATAGTTCCACTACTTTTTTCGGTACACTTCTACCACTGCCTTAACTGTCCCTTAACTAAGGTATTTTCAATGAATTTCAAGGGTTTTGTTTTACCATAGTTTATTCAAGGGACACTAGCCATGCTTTGACTGGGGTAGCTGTACATGTGCACCAATAGGTTTCTTTAGGGCCCACTAACCATGGTCTTCGGCCATGGCCAGTCATCACGGCCTTTGGCCATGTCCACTGTATATTTTAATACACTAGGTTTCTTTCAAGCCCACTCATCATGGCTTTTGGCCTTGGCGCTGCACATGTTGCACCAATAGTTTTCTTTGGGGCCCACTGACCAAGGACACTGGCCCAAAGACCAATAACCCCCTCTCTAGTAGATGTGATCACAACTGATGTCCCCCCATTTATTTATTCTCCTTAGATTTGATTCCCCCTGTCTCCAAAGTCCTCATTCGATGTCTCTCCACTACTCATCTCCAACCACCTGCTGTGATGCCTCCCCTGTCTCTCCATCATATCTGACTTCTGCATAGTATTTTTCCAGTCTGCCCCCCCCCTCTGATCTTGTCCTGGTCCAACTACGCCCTTGCCCTGGTCCTTCCTCCTTCCTTCTGCTCTTTGTTTTTGTGCTCCTGCAATCCAATGCTTTCTCTGGTCCTTCCTCCTTTGTCTCTGCTCACTCCACACACCTCCTCACTATTGACCCATTGCTAAACTGCCTCACTGTGGGCATTTCCCTTCCCCTTTCATATCCAGGCTCTAACAGGGTTTGGAATAATGAAGTTCTCAGCACGGACATCTGGGGCCTCTTAGTGGATTCCACTTAAAATTAAATTTGCGCCCACCAATGTTTACAATGTTGTTACTGGCCTACCATTCTGAGGGCCAAGTCGTTAAACGAGGACCTGGTATCTTGAAATCAGGAGCCTCTGTCATGATGACTGCCTGTTTCTGCCATGGTGTCCCGAGCATGTGTGTGATTATTCACTCATCCTAAAAGCTGCTGCCTGCATTTATCCACAGCTCCCATGAGGTCTCAAGCCATGGAAAACACTTGAAAAAATCAAGTCCATGTGTTTACCCGTGAACCACATTCACTTGGATCCTCTCTCTCTCTCTCTTTCTCATATTCTGTGTTGTGTTTGCTGTCCAGGCCTGCAGACCACAACATCTGACTGTAAGTTAAGCATCTAAACCCCTGATTCTAAGGGTGTTGGGGTTGCTGTGTGTGGACTTAGTGGGTTCCAGAACAGGAGAGAGGCCCTGGGGAGTCTACATATAAAAACCTCTGTTGATGGCAATGTGCAACAGGAAGTTTGTTTCAGTTCACAGGGTCTCTCACACCCCACCCGTTTCCTGGCCTCATTCTTGTGACTTTGTCACAGATCCTATGTACATCAATCTTTCATCCTCAAAGCAATCTACTGATAGAACTCTTTAAAATGTGCTAAAAAAGACTGAGGATTTTGCTGCATGGAATTACTGGGTTGAATATTGCTTACAGTCACAAAGACCACAAAGTCCTCTATAGACTTCTCTCCATTGAAACTGAGAGGAAGGATAGCTCAGGCGCAAAGCGTTTGTCTTGGAAACAAGACAACGCTGTGCAACACAGGTTTGAATCACAATGCTGAGCTTAGAAACGACTTGCTGGTATTAAGCATGTTATAAATGAACAATGAAATAAATAAAACAATATCCTCAATGTTTACGAGATGACTGGCAAAAGGAAGAAAATTAATGCTTGATGATCACTAAGTTTGTTGAAACTAGTCAAGAACAGAACAGATGAGACTCATAAGAGATAGATTGTTAAGGAAATCCCTTGGAAAATCCCAGGAGAAACAGAAACCAATTCATGATAATAAAACCCTATTAAACCCCCATGAGTGGTGTAAGGAAAGCATGGTATCAAAGTAAAACAGACACAAGTGACCTCAGTTCAAGGATATTTGTTGAACTTTATCAAGGGTGTGATGAACGCCTATTTAAACCTAAATCTAAGATGGGAGCTATGACCATACCATCAAATAATAATAATGCAGTCCTTGTGGAGTCTCGTCAAAATAAAAAGGGCCCATACTAAAAAACCTGTTGCCAAGCCTTACCGCTAAGTTACAAATATTGTGGGGGCAATGTTCATGAAAAAGAAAGAAGTGTTCACAAAAGGATAAGTCAGGATGTTCAGGCCGTTGGCCTCCCTTCCTCACGTTTTCAGCACGGGACAAGGCAGTTCACTTGAGCATAGCACACTCTTGGGCACGAGGACACAGTTCCATTACAAACATCAGGGCTTCCTACGCCCAAGTCTCTCAATTTATCAAAAGTCTCTTGCTTCAAAGAGGCTGATGAATCAAACAAACAAAAAGTTCCTTTCCAAGTATTCAAGTAGCTCGATTCACTCTTCAGCCCGGTTCAGATCCATTTTTATATAATTAGCCTCACTCAGCTGGACTCAGACCAATTTCAGTTTGCAGGTATCCCTCTGTTGGGTTCACATTTTCCACAGTAATATCTTCTCGGGTGACTCACGGTTCACCCCGGATACCCCTCTTCTGGGCTCAGATCCCCTTTTATACAATTAATATCCCTCAGCTGGGTTCAGACCAATTTCAGTTCGTAGACTATCAAAGATTTTCGACTGTGCACAGGATTTATCTTGACTCGCTGCAGGACTACTATGATTTCACAGTTAAATAATTCTCACATGCTCAGTTGGATACCAAACAGAGACCTTTCCAGTGAGCACCCACGTGGTGCTGGACCACCCTGTATGTGGTATCTATTTCGGTTTCATAAAGTTCATTCACATACGCCTCATCTTTCTTCATACAATGTTGCTGCTTGCAACCTTGAGCGCAACACAGTCCGGTCTGCTATCAGTCTCGCTGACTCACCGGCTGTGCTGACTTCACTGCCACCGCTTTGTTTTCAGAGCCAAGGACAGTACCATGGCGGCAATCACTTCTCCCCGCCTTGGCTATCAGTGCGGGAGGGCCCTGTGTACCTTCTACACACACTGCACAATCCTTCAGCTGTAATTCCCGGTCTTATGTTTCTTTTCCTCGAGGACTCTTGAAAGTCGTGGTTCTTCTCCGAAAAGGTCGAGGGAAGTTCCATCCTTGCAGCCCTCTCTGGTCTCGCCTCCTTTCTCCTCGGTTTAAACTGCCATCTCGGAATAGCTGCTTCATCATTTGTTTTGCCTTGCTCAGAGTGTGCTTTCGTGCTCTGCCTTTTATCCGTGTGGTGAAGTGTAATGGAAATCAGGTGTGTGTAATTATCAGTAATTGCCTGACTCTGCCTGACCCTAGTGCTGGGAAATGTCCGGTATACGGCTCTGGTGTTAGTCCGTTGTTGCTCACAGTGAACATTTTGTGTCAGAAAAGGGAGGGGGTGGTTGAGTTCCTAGGTATCCTACCTGGGAGGATAGGGAAAAGGTGTTATTGGGAAGTGGATACCAGGTCTCACCCTCCGGTGTCCCACTTCCACTCCCTGAGGACCCCTCATCCAGGTGACCCTCCCGCACTTGTCAACCCCCAGGAACTGGATCCAAAAGTGATGGCCATGTCCTGGCCACCTGGATGACCATCCCCAGGGACCAGCGGGTAAGGCATCTTCAGGTTTCTCACAGTGGCGAACCAAATGTTGGTGTTACTTCCGAATAGTGATCCAAAATTCCTGGTCCAGTTGATGGGGGGCGGGGGGTTATATTCTAGGTCAATTCTCTCAGCTCAATAGTGGAGACACATTCAAGATATACAAAATACATAACTTAATTGTATATTTCTCACACAGCTTCATTTACCCTTGAAGTTAAATGAAGACAAGTAAACCCATCCTCAGGACAAGGAGCTCAGGTCCTAACTAACACTCCCAGAACACTTATGTATCATCAGCTATCACATATTCACTGAGCTGTCATTCACTCACAGTTGACATAATGTGGAGATGGACATTATCTTTATTATTGTTAGGGTATTTATTGAGTGCAGACCTAGCTTCGGGAAGCAACGGAGCACTTTACAATCATAAGTGGAGGAACACAGTGAGGGAAGCAGAGAAAAAAGGAGTTGGGAGCTAACAGGGGAGGGTGAGGGTGGCTAATTGGCAGCAAGAAATCTACAAGCAACCAGGGGGACAGTGGGGAGCAGATCACTGAGTCTCGGGTAGGGTGGGGAGTGCAGGGGTTGTGGACCTAGATGTTAAAGAAGAGCCTTTTGTTGAAGAGGATGGTCTTGAGCTCTTTCGTAAACTGTAGAAGTGATGGGGTTAGTCTGATGTTGACAGGGAGGATGTTCCAGTGTCTTGGAGCATAGCCAGAGAAGGCCTGTTTTCTGGTCCTTTCCTTCCTGCACAATCATATTCAAGTCTGCACATTTCCTTACTTCTGGTCGATTGCAGGCCTCCGCAGATGCTGAGTTTTTCAGTGAGGTCGCTTGGGGACTTCAGGGTGACGGCTTTGTAGATGATGCAACAGGATTTGATGGGCTTGTAGTGTGAGCCAGTGCAGTTCAATGAGGGGGAGGGTGATATGGTCGAATTTTCTGAGTCCTTTAATGAGTCTTGCTGCAGGATGCAGTACACATTTCAGGGGTGCCACAGTAGTCGCCAGAAGGCGTTCCAAAAGTGCATTGCTGCCATTCAGGTGAAAGAGGAGCAAGGCTTTTGCCAGCAGATCTGAAGTTGTTTATGAAAGGTTTGATTTGCAGAGGAGATAAAGTTGGTACCAATCCATTTGTGTCTTCCTTGCTACATGCTGTTTGAACGTGAGGTGCTGGTCAATGTTAAGCATAAGGAACTTGGCACAGGTGGCCCGCTGGGGTGTGAATCCCTCGATGCTTATAGCAGAGAGCCAAGTCTGGATGTCATGTTCAGTGCTGTTGGTCAGCAGTAGGAATTCAGTCTTGGAGGGGTTGAGCTTCATATAAGCACTGGACACCCAGGACTGGATCAATCCAGACAATTGCACAAGACAATCCAGAGGTACATCTCAATCACTTCCAGGATACAGCATACTTCCTTTCCTTTATCACAGAGAAAAGAGTCAGACTGGCAGAATAGTTTTGACAAAACACAAACAATGAGAAGAGAAGTACCAAAAAAGATGCACCCACGCTCAAGCAAATGCGTAGAGATCATACACTTGGTCAGTCCCTTAGGAGGCAGACCCCTGTAACACTTCAACCATATGAAGCATGAAATCAAAGAACAAGCAAGAACAAATGGAGACTGAACAGTCAGCATGTATGGAGAAGACCAACACCACTTTCATAAGAGTTTCAGAAGAAAAATAAACTTGGGGTAGTGTCACTTTCAAATGTAACACCTAACCAGAAAAGGAAAACCCGCTTTTGAGTATCAGTTGTTTCCAGTACAGAGCTGAACACCATAACACGCACATCTGTCAGCTGCTATATGAGGGCTCCTAGGTGAAATGTTGACATTTTCCAACAGAAGATAAACACTTTACTTAGGTTCTAACCTAGAGAGAGACCTTACAGCAGTAGAAGTTCCCTCAGAGTAATGGCAATTTCTAAATTCCACATAACAATGAAACCCACTTTCAGATTCCAATTACTGCCGCAGTAACATGAAAACAAGGCAGCACATCCACCACCCATCCTCAAGCATACAAGCTGATGTCTAACCAACACTGATAAATCATCGGCCATCCAACATTGACTGAGATAGCTGTCCATTGCTCACGGTCAGCAAGATTCTGTCATCATGCAGAGATGACCAGAAGTACACATGCGCATGACAATCCGCATATGTCTCACTCACGACCAAGATACAATAGAACATTTTTGGGGATGTGAATGAATTGTAGGATTGCTCAGCCAGACAGAGAAAAAGAAAAACACATCATTTATAATTCAATCTGGCTAAAAACCAGGAAGGAGGTTATAATTGTGGCCTTCATTACAAGTCAAGGGGAAACTGGGGTAGGTATTCTGGATGTAATCACATTAGGGAAGCTCAGGATTCCAGACACCATCCCTGCTCATCAGTATCACGATCTTTAAAGATTTCCTGAGAGAATTTCAATCCTTTTTTGCTAAGAAGTCTTGGTAGGTGATTAGGTGGTGCCATCAGAAAGAAGTATACCATGGAACAAGTAAAATAGTGACCTTTTTGCCTATCAGATGTCCACTTAGAACTTGCAAATGAGGTGAAGAAGATACTTAAGATGTGAGTCATTGAACCCTCCTAAACTGGATTTGCCCCACTAATATCTCTGGATCCAAACCCAGAAAGAAACTGGAGATGCTGCATATACATGCACAAGATTAATAAGGTCTCAGAATTCAACACCAATCCAATGCCATGGATATATGAGCTCAAAATGGGATGTTCCATTTCCTACAATACCAAACATTACAAAAATAATATCTGGAGGTCCTTCTGCATCAAAATGACTAAGAACAGCCTTCACAGCACATCGGGAATTTTCCATTTTTACTTTATCACCTTTTGCGTTACATGGGACCCTAGACACATTTCAACGACTCATGGACCATATACTAAGACGCCATTCCCATTTTGCAGGAGCCGATCTGGACACCATCATCATGCATTGTCCAGATTGGTAAGCACATAGCCAGAAGGAAACAGACCAATAGGAATATTGCGCTACAATGTGCATTAGCCCAAACATTTGTAAACTATAGGGACTCCTAGGATAAAGGTACACGTTACCAAAATCTAGACCATATAAAACAATCCTTGCCCAATGAAAAAAGGAAAAGTGTACCTTTCTTGGTGCTGATTGGCTAGCATCAACTTGGCAGCATTCTCCGCCAGTGCTTGAGAATGATCTTTTGAAAGACCAGCACTCACCTAGGTGATATGGACCTTGAAAACCGTACAAGATCTAAAGGAAGCACCCAGACATTAATTGTGTTTTTATCCTACATAATGATGCCTCTTGACTAGGCATGAGTGCTGTTGTATATGCACCAGAGATGCAGAGGAAAACAATTCTTGTACACCAGTAAGAAATTATTCTCATGACAATCTTGATGTTCCACCATCGAGTTGGCAACGTTGTCAATTAAGTAGTGTTACAAACTGAGGGATCAACAAAAGAATTCGGGACTGCTAGGTGTGCTGCACTGCAGATTTATTATAATCACCTTCAGGGCAGGAGTAAGGAGTACAGAACAGGACTGAGTTTCAAAGCAACAGTGCAGCGGTTCTAAGGCCAAACACAGGCAAGTGATAGGGATATCCAAGCTCTAGTATAAAGAGGACCGTGATCCTTATTCCAAGCTCCACAGCCTATAACAGTAGTACATTGGTTAAATGACTCAGAAGCAATTGTACAAAGTCAGTCACATTTTCCTTAGGTCCCCCTCAGATCTTTCCTCGCCCTCTGGCATTGCTGCCACTCATTGCCCCTCTGCCCATGGGGTTTGCTTACCTAGTATCAATATAACTGTTGATTTCTTCCCTCTATATCCTAGGTGGACTTTCATTCTAACATAATTGTTTTGATGCCCCCTATGAAAGGAGCAGAAGATTCAATTTCAGGAATGTAGTGAGTGTCCTGTTTCGAGTTGTTGGGGCTGATATCCTCATCTGAGCAAGTCTTATTGTGCTTCTTTGGTGGCCTCCCCCACTCCCTTCCTCCCTCACTCTAACTAATTTACTGTGTCTGCTCTAATAGACTATTATAAAGGTTAGAAGGAGGCCAAGGGGTGCACACATCTTAAAACAGGGGGCTATTAGTTCTGTCTGTAATTAGTAAAGAATAGGTACTTAGATTTTAGAAATTGCACAAGTTAGGTGTGTTATTACTTGGGTATAAGATAAAATGAAAGTGAGTGTAAGGCAATTATCCCTCTCTTTAGAAAAGCGGTACATCTACTGGACCCAGAGTTAGCTCCCATCTAGGCATGGACAAGTACCTTTCCCACACAATGCATTTGTGTATACTTAACACATATTGTCTACAATTGAAGTCTCTTCCGCAATGTGTAATAAGATATTTCCAAGGTGAAATTACCCTTTACCTTAGTTAAACCCCCTTGGTGGTCTTGGATCATTTATTAAACAGCATGAGCTGAGAGCCCTTTAGGAACGTGCATGCATGCAGTGGATGGGTTCACAGAATAACTCTGAGTCCAAATAACCGAACCAACACAGGAAGATGGCAAAGTACTGTTTTATTAACAATGATCTAAAACAGGGAGTTACAACGAACATCAACGGATGGGCGCTCGATATCTCTCCACAATCTGTTCCTAGAAACAAGATTATATACTCAAAATACATCAGAGGTGACCTCATGCTACATGGAAAATAATGAAAAACATACTGGGGATCGGGATAGGCTTAAGGGGAACATCTAAATACATATTGTATGGGAACTAGAATTGTGATTGGCTGCCCACTGTCAGGTGGTCAAAATGTGCCTAGCTCTAAAACATGTCATATTCAAAAACATTAAATACACAGCTTCTTATTGGTCTATAAACAATAAGGTCCTTCTTTATATGGACCTCTACAATTGGTTGCCATGCTTGTGCCATGTCTCAAATATTTGGTTCACTTAGCAGCACGTAAGCCCAGACCAGGTGCAAGGAGTTGGGCCTGACTCTACTTCCCCACCCAATTAGCCCAACATCTCTCATCGCCCATGTATTCTACCATGAAGATTGTCTTTGAACTTGGCCTTGCAGAGTATCCTTGTCTCTGGGAATACATGGGAGTGCAGGCGCCCACCATCGTTGTTCTAGGACTCCAGTTCTAACCTTTTTTCATCCTTGGCTCACGTAAGAGGAGACCACGATTTGGTACATTTTGCAGCTTTTAAATGTCTTAAATGAATATGACTTGGCACCCTTGGCATTCGTTCTTTGCACCTTAAAAAGGGATGATTCATCCTTTGTATGTGTGTTCCTTTCTAGAATAGATAGCTGACCATGGCTGCTTCAGTCTTGGCTGCAAGCCAGGCAACCTTGCCATGGAGCTCCACAATTTCAGTGTATTCTTGCTGCAACATGGTTTACCCTTTCCCTTCATGGGTCCTGTCTCACTAAATTCATGACACCGATATCCAGCTTCTATACAATGACGGCTCTGCTATTCACTATACATAGCCCGCTTCTATGATGACTTAGTCTACCTTGCGTTTCAGAATCTGTTCAGTTATTGAATGGTTGATTCTCTGCTGCACTTTGTGCGCATGTAATCTTCTTTTTCATATGTAAGAGTTCACTCAATTCTTCACTTTTTCATTAGTTTCTGTAAGATCTATACATCCTTTTCAGCCAATGTTCTGAGACATCGTTCATACTCTCTTATGACATCACAGGCTTCTTTCTTTGCTCTTTTTCATATTCCTTCAGGGATTTCCTTCCTCAGATTGTTGTCTCTTTGGGGATACATTTTATAGCGTTGTCTCAATGGGTATCTTCTATCGAATATACTCTGCAGCTGCTCCTCTACAAACGTTCTCGGGTGAGAAAGTTCCCAGCCTCATCTAAACAAGTAGCAATGGGGTTCGTCCATCAGCTGCCTCATGTGCCTTCCCATGGATGAATAAAGTGGGATACCATGGTCCCGCTACTGCCTAGGAGACGTGGTATGTCTGCCAGGAGCAGTGGTCGAAGTGTACGAAAATAAGTAGTGGAACTATGTTCCCTACTGGCCTGCACCGTTCCTCACAAACCCCATCGCCACACACCCTCCCAGCACAATACAAACCCCAAAACACATGCTCCTGCTGTTTAGGAGAACGCTCAGTGGACTGAAAGTGGAAGTTTCAACTTCTTCCTCCAATTTTATTTTAAAACTAAACCATTCTGGAACGGTTTCTTTTTAAAATAAAAGTATAGAAACTGTAAAACTTAATTAAAAGAAGTAGAGCAGCACCGCTCCTGACCGCTCCCACCCACTTCGACCATTGGCCGGGAGTCCATGGACTAGGGAAGGAATATCGAGAGTATACGAGTCAAATAATACCAATCTTCCAGTTGAACGCAAATGGGGCCGGGACTTATAATTACATTCTTGAATTTCTATGAAAGATTTGAATACTGCTCCACTCAGAAGCTTTCCCCACATTTGTGGGCCATTTGTCATAGTAATTGTTAAGCTGTTATGTCTACCAAATACTCCAAGAAGAATGGGTGAATTCACAAAGTTAACCAAAGCATCACTTGGTGGCCACCAAGGACTTTTTTTATGGTCTTAGATGAAACTTACCTGTCTGAGAGGTAGAAGGCAGAGACACACTTGCATAGAGCAGTGGAAGACCTAGAGAGACACCAGGGCTCACAGGCACAGGAAGATGCAAAACTGCACAACTGCACGTTACACTGGGTGGGAAAAACCAAGATGGTGACGGTAAACGTGCCACGGGTTAACTTCTCGAAAGAACCTAACAATGTGTAATCAACACTCACGAGTAATTACCCGATATGATCAAGAGGCTGATGAAGGGCTAAGGAAGGGAGCCCCTATCAAATGGGACATAACCAAGTAGATTACCAGATTCAAAGCAAAAGATGGACTAACATATGGGAAGAGATGGGAGAGACTCAACCCCATTGGAAAGATTACAAAAATGGGCCAGAAAAGCCCATTCAGGGAGAGGATTCTGAGGGATACAGATGTCCCTGTTCCTGTCCTTTTGTACCAAATGGACAGCCAAAAGGAGAAGAGTTACATCAAGTGGACTAACATGTGGTGCTCAACCATGTTCTGGATGAACCTGCTTCACCATAGCAGAAGGGACCTCCTGGCGGTATCAAGACATCCAAAGAATTGGGGGACCATACAGATTTGCCTTGTGGGAACTGGAGGCTCCAGTTTATAGGACCTCCACCAGCAACCTCAAGGTCAGCACTGTTGCATGTAGCAGGAGAGCTATCCACAGAGGTGAGGAAGACATGCCATTCCGGTAGCAGAAAAAGTCCAAGATTGGCCTATTGGATGCGAGAAGTGAGGAGTCACTGACCAGAGATGTAGTGGAGAATACGCTAAACCAAATGTCTAGCAAGATACCTAGAAGGAAATATGAATCCTACAGTTCAGACAGGGACTTGCTGAGAAAATCTGAAAACCTGCCCCTGACACAAGCCCAGCTGAAAGGTCTGAAGTCAAGTGCGATTTATAGAGAAGTGGGAAAGCCAAGGTGGACAGCAGATCAAACAAAGCCGGAATCCAAAGACTCTTCAGAGAACTCCAAGTATTGCAAAATCTACAACCCAGGGAAGAGACCTCGGGAGAATCCTGAATCCAGGATCTCAACAGTGAGGACTGAAAGGTGAAGTTCTATATGCGCCTTTTTGAAAACCAGCATTTCACAAATGTCAGGATTAAGACAAGGCCCTGAAACATCCAAACCAGTAGTGAAACAAGTAACCAAGTTACATGGAAGAAGTCACAGGTCTCAAATGTCCATCATGCAGATTGACACAGGTCAGAGGGATTCCAGACTCGAGGTGAAAGATCTGGACAAGGAGAACCAGCTAAAACCACGGACGGGGTCCAGTCTGTGAGCAACCTAAACAGGAAACTGATAGATGCTTGATATTGTAGTCCAGAGATTGATTTATAAAGAATATTTGTTTCCTCTTGATTTGGTCAACCCTTTGGGCTTCTGCGGTTATAGTAGTGTAGCCAGATGGCTAAGGACTTCTTAAGGATAGTTTCATTGGATTTGTGTTGTCCATGGTAGGAATTGCCCTTTGTTGCTTAGATTAGCGTCTATTTGGTAGAGACAAGGACTTATTAAGACAGTGACCATGTATAGAGCTAAGTTCTAGCTTTGCCTGAGGAACTGATGGCAGTTGAACCCGCCTTTCCTGTGTGTCTAAGTAAATGTCAGTTCAAAATCATTTGTAGTGTCACGTCTCTCATCGCTTGGCCTCACACAATACACTTGAACTTTTCCCATGTTCTGGTGACCGGAATATGTTCATATTTTACCATTTAAAAATGGTGTTGCCATTTATTGGCTTGGAGCTGTTGCCTGGCATCTTCCTCATTTTTATTACATCTCAGTCCCATAAAGTGTGTGATGTCAAATCTATGTGATGTTGCCCAGAATATGGGTGAAGTGTGGACTACTGTTCATTAGGGTAACCAGACGGGTCAATAGGCTAGCACTCCAAGATTTCCCACTCTGGTACATGGGGTGGTGTCTGGGCGTCAGTGACATTGCTGGATTTTTTAATGGAGCAAATCAATCTTGGTTAAGCCTCCTAACTGACCAGGGTGCAAAGTATTTTCTGGGCCTAAGCAAAGAAGATGGAGTTCCCCATAAAAGCTTTAAAATGATTGACTTAAGAGTGAGTTTTGCGTTACTCAAGGTGTTCTGTAATCAAGTCATTATCGTTCTTAGATGGGAGGCACAGGTTCTGTGCATGTGCTGACAGGCAAAAGTGCAAGCGCCAGAACACCGCCAAAGTCCAAAGCTGCATGAACTACTCCTAAGTGGGTTGGCTAACTGTTATAGGGCCATGAAACTGGAAATGGGCAAGGACGGTGTGTGGACGTGCACCGTGAAAGAAATAAGGAATGGTCTAGGGTGGGCAGCACCATCAGCTACTTTGGAAGGTGGTATTACCACACTGATGGTCGGCACTGGTGTGACGAATCAACTTCCGGGGCACCAGTGGTTCAGGGCTAAATATCGGTTTCTAAACCATCGAGCAGCCCACACCTGTAGTACACCAGAAGGAATCCAAACAGATTGGAGTGCAAGTAAATTTAAACCTCCTTGTCCAATTTTTTGTAACATGGCCGGAACGGCAGGCTTATCTCTGCAAGGTTGTGAATCTTTGGTTAGTTGCAAAACCGCGGAAATACAATTATTACTCAATGATAAAAAGGGACAGCTCAGTAAAGGATGTATTAAAAAGGTCTACTTTATTATTAGTACAAGAGACAGTTCTAGCACCCTAAAAAATACAACCCACCCTATAAAGGAACACAGAGGACAGACAGTTTCTCAAAGGAAAGGGATGTACTCTGGATACTGACAGGAGGGTAGTTGGTAAAGTAATCAGTCTTATTGTTCAAGATTATTTGGTTTCAGCACCAAGGAGAAAAGGGTCATAACTGTCTCTAGGGGACTTTGGAGAAGGACCAGGGGGGCAGAACCACAATGTACCTGGTGCTTAAGATGTTCTTGATGCTCGACAGCGTCAAGGTGGTCCCAGGGCGCTCGGCAGCTCCTAAGACTGATTTTGAGGTGGGAGACAGCTGCGGGTAGCAGGCGGCAGGCAGTTCGGCAAGCGAGGCTGGACGGATGGCTGCAAGCTGGCCAGCGCAGCGGCTCAGTACCAAGAATTGTTGTCTCTGTGCTGGTTAGTGGATCTGGAACGCTGGTCTAGGCGTCTAGGATGTCTCTGGTGACTGCAGCGTGACAACAGTCAGTGGTGCAGCTGGTTGCGGTTCGAGGACTCGACTGTTTTGAAAATGTCCTTAAAAGATGGACGTTGATTGATGCTTGTATGGCACCCCTCCTAGCTTCTTCACAAGGCTTGTGTTGTTCTTTCAAGGCGGACGGCCCAAAGCTCACGAGAGTGTTTGCAGACAAAGGCCTTTTCCTTTGTTCTGATAGTCTTCGGCACTTCCCACCTAGGAAGCTTGCTGGCAGAACCCAGCAGGGCATGTTGTGTGCTGGCTGGGTACCAGTTCTGGAACTTCTGGGCCGGTCCTCTGAGTCCAGTATCTCCCTTCGTTGCCTGGGAGATGTTTAGGGGAGGGATCTTGCTTCCCTCTAGGAAATCCTGGCCTTCCTTCACTGGCGGAAGATGTACGGTATACTGTATCTTCAGACCGGGTCCAAGTGAGTCCTTCTTCTTACTCCTTTCGAAGTCAATGGATGATCTGCTAAGTGAGGGATTCAGCCCTCTTTTAAATCCAAATGGGCCCCAGCGATTGGTGCAGGTTAAGCCTACCTTAATGAACCAATCCTGGGTCCCCACCAACAATCATCTGTTATGTATGAGGTCAGGACCAGAGTGCTCTGCAACAGGAAAAGGTAGGTGGTGACAACATATACCTAAATCCCACCCATCTTCCTGTTTGTTGTCTCTCTGGTTAACTGAGCCCTCTGTGACTCTTGATTAAAGCGCAGGTCTCTTTTGAAGTATGTGAAGTATGAAGTAATTCTCCTCTCTGAAAGGGGTCTCTCTACAGGGGAACCTACGGTAACTGATGGGCCCAGACATGCCATTCACTGCCTTTCATACAGGGGGTGGGAACTAGCTTCAAGTGACACATTGCATACCAAAGGGGTGTTAACTCTGCTTTTCCTGTTGTCTGTTCCGGTAACCAAGCCTCTTTTCCAGGCTTCCCTTAATTATTCCTCATTAGTGTGCACTGCCATCCATGGGGCCTTTCATATTTAAATTAGGCTACCCATGGCTGGAGGAAGGTTTGCCTTCCCCCTTCTTGAGATGCGTTCATGTACCCGTGGCTGTCACGTTCCAGCTGGATATGACAGGGGAAGATGGCGCCTGTAGGCTGTGTCTTCCCGGAGTACACGTGACTATGCGTTTCGTGCGGTGAGCAGATGAAATGTGTGGGGAATGGCCTCACACATTTCTGGAGGCTAATCTCCCATCATTCATTTTTACTTATCAAAAAATTCAAAAACCCCAAGCGAGCGCACTCTCCCCATGCGGATGGTTGAATTCCTCACAACTGGTGTTTATAACATCCAAGTTGCAGTGATGGCTGCGACAGGTTACACAAAGACCCACAATGTTGCACTCCAGAGAGCATGATTAAAACGGTCCAATTTAGGCATGAGTATTTAAAACTCTATATTTTAGTCTTTCTTCTGCGTGGAGACGTTCCTCAGGCTATTTCTTTCATTGCTGTAATAAGCAATAGAAGCAGTGAAGCACCTGACGCCACCGGCTGAGTTTGCAGAAGCCATCAGCGACGTGACGGAGCTCTCTTTCCCTTCATTGTTTTCCATCAACGTGACTGCCACGGATGTGTTTTGAGGGGCGGCGGGCACATGGTGGTCTCTGCCAGCCCACTCTAGAAGTCGAGCTGAGGAGTCTTTTACTGAAAGTTTGTCACTGGATCGCTTGTGCACAATACTGCTGATTGTAATGAGCCACTGAACATGTCTTTGTGTTCAGTATACAGCAACGGCTTGTTTGTGTTCAATGTACAGCAACACTCTGGAGATGGTGTTTACCCCACACAGCGACACAAAGTTATCATTGTTTTAAAGAATTTCCATTCCTTTTTTTTCCACTCTCGTCTTATTTTAGCTCGGAAACCCGCCAACTGTCGCCACCAACCAGTCTTAAAATCGACTTGAAGTGGCACGATGCTAACTACTTTTAGGAATTGGAATCATGGCAACAGGTTCAGGACTACACTTAACTTTACAACACACCTGTAACAGCTTCAAGAGGGCACAAGTATCAGCAGGGGCAGACTGGCATACAGGGCATTAGGCCCATAGCCGAACCAAAACACAACATGATGGTATGGGCCACTTTTTTGCCCACCAATGTGTGCCAGTTTGATGAGTTACTTCACTATGTGTCTAGTAGTTTTGACCAGTGTTGCTGAATAAATATTCTTTAAAATGCACAATTTGCATCACGTTTTATCAAAAAAACTGCCCTTTGGATACTATTTAAACAGTGTCACAATAGGAACTGTGGGCCACTTTTTCATAGGTGCCCGAGACAGTTTTATGGCCTAGTCTGGCCCTGAGTATCAGACACAATTAAACATATATACGTTACAGTACACGTTCCAAGCTTAAGATGCTGGCCTTGCGTAGCTGCACGAAGGGACCAACCTGATTTCCCATTAAGTCAAGGGTCTGCAACATGCTGGACTCGAAAGGTTTTTGGATTACAATTCCCATCCCCCCGCACCAACGACCAGGCTGGCTAAGGCTGATGGACGTTGCAGTACAACACATGTGGACAGGGAAAGGCCACAGTCTTCTGTGCAATGACAATAGCGCAACATGATAATATAATTAACGACCACAAATGTTTTTCACATTTGTTTGTATTTTCACTAATCCATCCATACTGTTTGATTTTCGAAGCAGACATTAAGCAATCACCTGTGCCTTTAATGAGTGCTATTGTTATATTTTTGTTCAATGGTTTAGTAGCCGTATACGCAGGGCCGGCCTTAGGACAAGGCAGGCCGGGCGACCGACCGGGGTGCCATTAGCCCCTGCCACACCAGCTCGGGGGATTCTTTCAAGGGCTCCCTCGAGTTGGCGTAGAGCATGGGTGCACAACATACGGCCCGCGGGCCAGTTGCGGCCCGCCATGCCGTTTTGTCCGGCCCGCGAGGCACAAAGACTTTCCTAATGGAGGGTGGCCCGCAAGCAGCATCGGCCGCCCTCCATTAGGAAAGTCTTTGTTGTGTTTCGGGCCGGACAAAACACTGGCCCTCATTGGTTCAGTGCACACGAACCACGCAGCTCCTACGAGCCACGTAGTGCATGTGTGCTGCACCAATGGAGTGCCAGCACTACGGCTGGCATGGCCAGTAAGGCTTGATGCTGGAAGGCATTTCAGCCTTGCATGCCACGCCAGCCGTAGTGCCAGAAGCCTCGTCAGCGTTCCAGCACATCTGGGTAAGTACATGGGGGGGGCTGTATGTTTGTGTGTGTGTGTGTGTCTGTCTGTCTGTCTCGGGTCTGTCCTGACTGTGTTTTTTGTTTTTGTATGTATGTTGAGATGCGGAGGTGGGGGGGGGTGTCGGGTGTGTATGGGTGTGTTTGTATTTGTATGTCTGCAGTGTATGTTAAGATGCGGGGGTGGGGGGTGTGTCAGGTCTGTATGAATGTGTTTGTGTGCAAGTGCAGTGTATGTTGAGATGCAGAGGGGGTGTGTGTGCGGGTCTGCCTGAATGTGTTTGTGTGCAAGTTCAGTGTATGTTGAGATGCGGGGGTGGGGTGTGTGTCGGGTCTGCTTGAATGTGTTTGTGTGCAAGTGCAGTGTGTGTTGAGATGCAGAGGGGTTGTGGGGGTCGGGTCTGCCTGAATGTGTTTGTGTGCAAGTTCAGTGTATGTTGTTATGCTGGGGTGGGGTGTGTGTCGGGTCTGCTTGAATGTGTTTGTGTGCAAGTGCAGTGTGTGTTGAAATGCGGAGGGGGTGTGGGGGTCTGGTCTGCTTGAATGTGTTTGTGTGCAAGTTCAGTGTATGTTGAGATGTGGGGGTGGGGTGTGTGTCGGGTCTGCTTTAATGTGTTGGTGTGCAAGTGCAGTGTGTGTTGAGATGCGGGGGTGGGGTGTGTGTCGGGTCTGCCTGAATGTGTTTGTGGTCAAGTGAAGTGTATGTTGAGATGTGGGGGTGGGGGGTCCAGGTCTGTATGCGTGCATGCTTGTGAGTTTGTTTGGTGAGTTGGGGGGTTCAGGTCTGTATGGATGCATGGTGTATGCATGTGAATTTGTATGGTGAGTTGGGGTGGGGTCTGTATGGGTGCATGGTGTATGCTTGTGAGTTTGTGTGCTGAGTTGGGGGTGGGGGGTTCGGGTCTGTATGGGTGCATGGTGTATGCTTGTTAGTTTGTATGCAGGGGTGGGGGGGTTGGGGTCTGTATGAGTATGTATGCATGGTGCATGCTTGGTGGCATGGGGCATAGTGTTTGCATGAGGGGGGGTGTCTTGGGGCATAGTGTTTGCATGAGGGGTGGGTGTCATGGGGCATAGTGTTTGCATGAGGGGTGGGTGTCATGGGGCATAGTGTTTGCATGAGGGGTGGGTGTCTTGGGGCATAGTGTTTGCATGAGGGGTGGGTGTCATCGGGCATAGTGTTTGGTCGGGGAGTGGGGGCTATGGGGCATAGTGTTTGCTTGAGGGGTGGGTGTCTTGGGGCATAGTGTTTGCATGAGGGGTGGGTGTCATGGGGCATAGTGTTTGCATGAGGGGTGGGTGTCATGGGGCATAGTGTTTGGTTGGGGGGTGGGTGTCATGGGGCATAGTTTTTGGTTGGGGGTGGGTGTCATGGGGCATAGTGTTTGGTTGGGGGGTGGGGGCCTTGGGGCATAGTGTTTGCATGAGGGGGGGTGTCATGGGGCATAGTGTTTGCTTGAGGGGGGTGTCTTGGGGCATAGTGTTTGCATGAGGGGTGGGGGCCATGGGGCATAGTGTTTGGTTGGGGAGTGGGGGCCATGGGGCATAGTGTTTGCTTGAGGGTTGGGGGCCTTGGGGCATAGTGTTTGCATGAGGGGTGGGAGCCATGGGGCGTAGTGTTTGCTTGAGGGGTGGGGGCTATGGGGCATAGTGTTTAATAAAAATGAGGGGTTGAAAAAGCCTCCTGCCACGCCACGCCTACCGCCCCACCCACATTTACTTTTCGGTCCACTATAGCCATCATGTAGGGTACTTTCGGCCCTCTGTCAAAATCAGTTGTACACCCCTGGCGTAGAGGGAGAAGGCGCGACAGGTGCCATATTGTTATTACATTTGCACGGGGCAGTGAAGAGCATTTAATAACAATAAGGCGCTGATGCAGAAGCATCACTACCCTATTGAGATGATTACCTCTCCGACGTGGGAGCAAGACGGATTTCATTAGAATAGAGAGCTCAGCGTCCTATTCCAGTGATTAACTCCCTGATCAGGTGCCAGAGCGGGTGTGTGGGGAGGGGGGGGGATAAAAAAGAAAATTGGCTCCCCCCTGCCTCTGCTCGCATTGACCAGGAACGCCAAATTGTTCATAAACAGCCCGGGGTGCTGCCGCCGCTAAGGCTGGCACTGCGTATACATATAACATGTCCACCTCTCCTGCAAGGTCGACTCATACATAACACTTTGCTATATATTTAATAATTACTATGTGTATTACCTTTGAGTGGTTCCACGGCAGAGCCCTACAGTACACGGGTAGCAGAAGACTCTAACCACGGTGCAGCTGATTTTTCTCATGGGAATTTTTTTCAGTTTATTAGTCCACATGTGTTTCAAGTAGGGAGAATATGATATCTTCCACGTAAAGATTTCAACGCTCAAGCTAAGACCAACAGCTGTGAACTTCATGACCTAGATTTAAACAGAGCAATACACACCCCCCACCACTTCCCAACCACCAACAGTAATGTAATGTAAGAACTTATAATAACCTGAATCTTCAACCAGTAGTCCATTGTCACCCTGTAGACATTGATATTTGACAAGAGACACCATTCTCAAAGATATACTATGTTGACCACAAGGTGTGTTTTTTCCTCGGGAGGTGTCCAGGAATGGCAAATCTATCTGACATTAGTTTGTCACCCCGGCAAATGAGAATGCCATGAACAGTTATACTTGAGAAATTATCATGCGTCTAACAAGTCTTGGATATTGAATCTAAAAAGAGGGAGATGATTCTCTCTTTAAAACACAGGAAGTGAAATCACAGGTGCTTCACAAAGGCCTATGTTGACCAAATGTCCCTATTTTGCTGAGACAGTCCCGGAATTGGGCCCTCTGTCCCCCGGCGCCAAGAGTCTTTTTAATTTAAGAACCCCCCTCCTGGTTTTGGGGAAAGGGAGGGTAGACACCAATTATAAAGTAAATAAACAATATGCGACACTCTGAATTTTGCCATGGCAGGTTGGGCTCAAACCCCCAATCTTACAAGTTACCGCCTCGCGCATTGACTGATTAGGCCACCAGACCATTTGGCAAAAGAATGGACAGCAAGGCCTGTAATATATATCACAGCCAAAGATCTGTTTTATTAGTATGCTTATAGCCACAGTCTAAACAGGCAAGTTATGCAGGAGCAGTGCTGGAGATACTGTGGGACGGAGGGGCGTAGGGGTGGTTTGATGGGGGTGTAGGGGTGGGGGACTACTGTGAGAGAGGTAGTCCTTTTTATGTTGTTGGTCATCCCGGATTTTCTTCCTGAAAATCTGGACACCCTGCAAAGGCCTGGGTGGTGTTATCACATGCCAGGTTCTGCTCTATGTGCCTGCTTTTGGCGTAGTTTGCCTGGTTGCTGTTATCGTATGCCAAGACACTATTCAATAGCTAAGTGCTGTGTAATGTTTTATTCATGCTGTCTTATGGAGGGTCTGCTCAGTGTAGTTGGAAACTGCCAGTAATGTCAAGGTACTGACATTACTTTGTGTAATATCCAGGTTAGCCATCATATAAAATGGGTTTCTAAATGTGTGCTAAGTTAATTAAGAGTTCTTTCTCCATATGCAAGGGGCTGAATGTGTGAAATGACACAATATGCTAATGTTTTGCTGCGTGTCCATAGGTGCTGCCATTATATTTCAGAGGGACAACAAAGTGCTTGGTTATTACCAAAATGCCCACAGGCTTTTCAATGTTCCTGGGGGTTGTCC
This sequence comes from Ambystoma mexicanum, assembly GCF_040938575.1. Classification (NCBI taxonomy): domain Eukaryota; kingdom Metazoa; phylum Chordata; class Amphibia; order Caudata; family Ambystomatidae; genus Ambystoma; species Ambystoma mexicanum. The sequence continues at coordinate 383,313,458 of NC_090936.1, forward strand.
TAAGTGCAGAGTGAGGCAACTGTGTCCCAGAGGGCTGCTCAATAATTCTACAATATTTAAGGGGAAAGCACTCCCGCAAAGAGCTGAATGTTCATAATGAAACATGCCACTTTTAAGACAGCCAAGCTCTCATGACCAGGTGGAGCTTAACAGCCCACACTTGTGGATGAAGTTGGTTAGTTCTGATTTTAGATGGAGCAACAGAGGTGACAAAACAAATATTGGAAGATCTCACTAAATCTGAGGTGGTATGTCAGATACTTTGAAAAATAAATATAAGGCAACGGAGAGTGAGGTCAAAGATGGACGTTCATACACAACCAGTGATAGAATTACACGACTAATACATGACCCCAAACATACATTACAGTCTATGCCTATCTGGACAAAAGATGATAAGCCAGGGTCTTTCAATCAGCATCAATTGTCCCAAAAGAAGAGTAAAGCACGCGTAAGGTTTAGAGGCACCTCTTTGAATTCAAGTGGTGACAGCACAGAGGACGGATTTGAACCCCACCAGGCCCCTCTGAATCATCAGACCACCCTAATCAATGGCAGAGCAATAAAGGAAGCAATAAGAGGAAATAACGGAAGTGGTAACTGTCATAACCGAGGCAATCGTAATTCTAACTCCAGTCAGGCACCTTTTTTTAGAGTCAATAAACAGAATTGGATGACCAGGGGTCGACATTACTAGTCAATCTTCCCTCACACCTCGTTACATGAGAAGAAAATACGCGCTTGGAAAATGGCTATCTTTTCGAGGCACACCCCTTTCATGACCCTTTTAGTTTCTGTGGGTAATTTAAGAATTTTATATGAAAAATAGATTGCAAATAATGATGTTTAAATACCCCCATGATGAGTGCTGATACAGAACCTGCTGAAGATGGCAACCTACTTTTGAGGCCACATTCTCCAGGGTTAATGCTAAATCGCGAGCTGTTTTGTATAGAGGTCCTTCAAGATCTTGACCTTTTAGAGAAAGAGACTGCACCTTCATACACCTTAATATTCAAGAATTCAATGCCTTATAGTACTTAATCGATACCACAGAGGTCATAATGAAGCCATCAGATGAAGGTAGTAATATAGTGTTGATGGACCACGTAAAACTTGAAGCTGAATGCTTACGTCAACATGGAGATGAGGAAAGCTACAAGCGGTTTAATAAAGGCCCTGCCAATCAACTGAAAGAACAGATATTACCTCAGGTCACTGAAGAATTGAGAAGGGAATCCAATCCCAATAACAAGCAGATTTCCTCGTACAAAAGACTCTACAATGCTTCTCTTTTACACCTTCCCAAGATCCATAAAAACCTACTTGACTCCTCAGGGCATCCACTAGCATCAGGCATCAACTCTAAGTAAGGACACTGGCCATATTATTAATGTTGTCAAGCACATGTCTTACAACCCTGAGCACCATTTATTAATCGTTCTAGACAATGAATCTCTATACATATGCATCCCCCAACACACGGAAATAGTTGGGAACCATGTAGAAATATTTTAGACTGAATCAACAGAAGACTTTACATCTTTTATAGTCTGCGATCACCTAACTGAAAACCTTTTGAAATTCAAGGCTTGTCTTTACCATCAATTCGAGGGCATGGACATGGGAGCCAGTGTGACTGTTGGCTTTTCAAGAAACACACATTGTGTAGCAAATAGATGCACCCACAACCCAGCACTGCAACAGAGATATATTGATGAAATCACAGTAATTTGGGAAGGTACAAGAGAAAATGCCGTGAATGCTGTTTTCTGCTTAAACACCTGAGATCCACATTGAAGTTTACCAGCAATATTCATGAACAAGACATTGTTTTTGTGGATATCCCCATTTTCCATGATGGTAATTTACTTACGGGTTGACCATATATTAAACAAACAGCTAGCAACTCTGTATTGAGGTATGACAGCTTCCATTGACAGTCACTTTGAGTCAATTTGCCATATGGACAATTTGTATGCGCCCATACAAAAAGTACAAACACAGAAGACTTTGAAAGAGAAGCCAAGATATATGCATAAAATCTTTCAAATAAAGGTTACCCTTCTAAAGCCATTAAGAATTCCTTATGAAGAACTTCATACAATGACAGGTCAGCACTGTTGGGCAAACAGCCTAAAACAGTGACTCTGATTCATTAGCGTGCATAATATCTTTTACAATTTGTCTTACAAATCAAAGCAAATTGTTGAGAGGCACTGGCGCTTACTTAGCAAAAGCCCATCCAAATTAGACACACCCTTTTTGCTTCTAAGGGAAGTGCTTACCTATGAGACCACTTGGTACAAGCTAAAATCAGACCACTTAGTACAAGCTAAAACACAAATAGCCCCTTCCAGACAACAATCCTTCTTAGAATGCTAGGGCGTTTCCCCAGCAACAGGCCACCTACCACCCTACTGTATGGCAAAGGTGTTGTGTAACTGTACGAAACTTTGTTTGACTTTAGATCTTGGTCTGTCCAAACTGTGACCTCAAGAGAAAATACCTCTTGTAATGCCACAAGAAATGCTGTTATTTGATCACATATCTTTGTAAAAGAAATACTTTGGAATGAGCATGGGGAGTGCTAGAATCTGCCTAATTGAGCATCGGAGCTGTTTTCAGATAAAGAACTGCAATGCATTGAACTAGGACCTCCAGCAGAAAAGAAAATCTTTACTCAGAAACAGGGTCAAGTCCTAAAAATGAAAGTGGGGGGAGAGGGGGCTCATCAACAAACCCAATGAGATGTGACGTGCCATTAATTAGCATATCATGGTGAAATATGCACATTTCATTAAATTGGCTTTGCATAACCACCCAAATTGCACAGAACAAATGTCATTTGCCTTCCATAAAATAAACACACACACAAAACCAAGAAAGGATATTTTCTTCCAATGGTGTTTTTCAAAACGTTGAAAGGTGTGCATGTTTTAAACTCCACGAACCAATACTAATGTTTTCCCTGGAACATGCAATACCGAAATGGGGCATTTCACCCTTAGTTGTATGCTATTTTCATCAGGTAGTGCAGTGGTGAAGTATCAGGCCTGCAAACCCGAATGTGGTTGGATCCCCGAGTTCGGCTTTAATTAATAAATTCAAGGAAGACTTTCAATGTTTCTCATTTTAGCTGGGGGGACTGAGTCCACCCTCTGAAAAAAGTGGGTGGACTCCGTCCACCTGCGTGTACCCTCGACTTGAGCCATGGGAACAGTGTCTCATTTTCAAAACAAAAAGTCATTGACATGGTCTGAATGAAGAGTTTACTCCTATGTGGCAAGCTGAAAATGTGTTTAGGATATCGTTTGCCTCACGTGAACATCTTGTGTATGTTCAAGTCACAGTGAACATGCTGTGGCGCAAGAGCTGCTTGCCATGGCCTGCTAAGTATTATATGATCACCATAACAAAGTATCGGTCAATCACTAGAGAGGGGAATATTCTTGCAAGTTAATCAGCATCTATTCCATCTCAGATTCACTTGTGCACAATAACTACAGATACCCCCATAGAGGGTTTTATCAATATTTCTTTTTTCCAACTGGACAGTGGCAATTCAAATGTCTTTGTCCCTTCCATTTCACCCTGTTCCCCAATACAGACATCAGCCTTAAAGGTGGTGGTCCCCATAGTAACAGGCATCCCAATGGGATGTTTGCAACTTGGATGAACATAAAACACATGATGCAAAGGTGTTGTTGCTGATATGGCAATACCTTCTCTCTGATCTGAACCCTTTTGGCATCTCCTGGGTACATTACTGTACGAAGCCCCCCACGCCCTCCGCATACCATACTATAAATATTTAAATTATACGCACAGCCAAATATAAAAGTGTCCCCACTGTTTAGGCTCTTCACATCACACGGCTGCGCCGTGACCGTCCCGTACTCGCTACGTGACTACGGTCATGGGAGACCCCCATCAGAGGCGGGACTTTGGGTTACCTAAAATTGTCAAATGTGATCATCTTTGACATATAGATGCATCCTAGGTAATTAAACACCACAATAAATCATTAGATCACTTATATTTTATTCTCAGGCATTCGATATTAACTCTGCACCCCTATATAATGCAAGACTACCCTGAGGTTAGTAGACTTGTAAACATACGTTTTTTCTCCTGCCTCTAGATTACTTCATGGCTAAACAGATGCAACAGTTGTGCTGTTGAAAAGTACCCCTCTGTGAGAGGAGGGAGTTCCTTTAGTAGATAAAGTGATCTTTTATCATATATATCACCACCCGGTAACACATACTTTGTGCTGATAACCCTCCTCTTAAACTGTTTTTGGAGATGTCCTGGTCTTACTCAGAACCTGTTACATCTTATGCCCCTGAGGAAGGTGCAGGGCGTTGGTTTGAAACTAACTTGCACGCTTGACAAATCTATTTGGTCCCAATTACCTTAGACTCGGGAGGATAGCTCAGGGGCAACGCGCTCGCCTTGGAAGCAATACAACGCAGAGCCACACAGGTTCGTGCTTAGAAACATCTGGGTATTAAGCGCGTTATAAATGACCAATTAGAAATTACAATATTGCATATGCATGTATGATATGACAGCCTTTGTGTGTACCTTGGATTGCAGTGTGAATGTATGTTAGCGTGATTTTTTTTTTCTCAGAACCTTTATTCGATGTAAAATTATTAGACAACAGACAGCAATGCACAACATACATGATGAAAAAAGAAACACATAATTACAATTTTAAAACGCAGGGATTCGAGTAAGGTAATTCAAATCAAGACTAAAATTAGATATCAAAGCATCAAAAAAAATTTGCACCTGATCCGATTTCCAATGGCAAAAAAATGAAAAGTGCGTACAACACATGACAATACACATTTTAGAATACGTCACACGATCTAGGTTGATACAGTGAAATCCGAGTGCATGGGTCATGTCACTCAGAGCCAGTTCAAAGCTATTCCCCCTCTCCATTCAACAGTCAGAACCTAGTGAGCCAGTCACGATGTAAATACTTCCCAACAAAATGGACTATATTTAGAACTTGCCTTGATTTGCACAAACCCATTGCCTGATTAACCCTGCAAACTCCCCACAGTCTAAAAAACGACTTCAAAGATCAAAGTCTCAGTTCCTTGTAACACACACAAAAAAACAAAGTGGACAGGTGTTTCATCTCCCAATTTGCATACGGGCATAGGCTTACACCTTTAGACTTCCAGGCATTCATGAACTTGGCCACACTAAACATTTTAAATAAAGTGCTCAAGCAAACTGTGGGACAATTTTGTATTTGTTTAATATTTATATCGCGCACCAAACCCTGAGGTAACTGGGTGCATGAAATCTTAGAGGTTACAAATATAGTAAGGCAGGCAAATTACAAACAAGAGTAGAGACAGGAAGTGGGACCCTGGTTACAGGTGGGTCAAATAACAGGAGAAAATGTGCAATATTCTAGCTAGACAAAAGATGATGAAGAGTAACATAAATAGGCGATGAACAGGTAACATGTTGAGGGCATCTTAGTGATGAGGCATGTTGCTCAGCCAATTTCCTATGCTGGCTTTAAAGGTGAGGAAGGAAGGTTCCTGTCTAAGAGGGATAGGGATGGAATTCCATCGTTTGGCAGCTTGGAAAGGGAATCTGGCTCCTCCGGCTGTTTTTAGAATGAACCTTGCTACCACTAGGCTGTGGGAGAGAGAGGATCTAGTGGAACGTGTGGGTTGGTGTTTGCACATTTTGTCCACCAGATTTTGGGGCTGAATTATTGAGGCATTTGTATGTGATGGCCAGTGTGCGTAGTGTGATGCTATCCCGGATGGGCAGCCCGTTGGCGTTATGTCTATGCTTGGATATACAGCAGGATCTAGGGAGACTAAGTGCAGCTCTCAGTGAGTTATTTTGGAGTAGCTGGAGTCTATTTAGATTGTGTTCAGTGGTGCCAAGGAATAGTGTGTTGCAGTAGTCAAGTTTAGATAAAGCGAGTGCTCTAGCTCGTGTTAGACAGTTGCTTGTAGATAAATAAGATTTACAACTGTAGATCAGTTTATTTGTGTACGCTGTGGAGGACGCCACACTGCTGACCTGTTTTTTAAGAGAAAGAGTTGAGTCAAGGTAGACCCCCAATGTTTTTATCTCTTTAGAGACAATGATTTTGTTACCGTCAATGACGAAAGATGCGTATCTGGTGTCGAGTTTATTCAGGCGTGCCTGAGTACCCACAATGTCAGACTCAGTGTTCCCCTTCCCTTCTTCCTCCTCACCTTGTTCTTCAGTGGAGCTTTCTGGGGTTTCTGTCTTGCACCTTCTGCAAGTTGTCTTCTTTTCTTCTAACTTTTTCTTTATCTTCTTTTCGTGCAAGTAAGGACGGGCTCCGTTGGAGGCCACGTTGTCTGGGTGTCACAGCACCAGACCACGGGGTAACCCGGGAGCCAGTCCTCCAACAGGGAAAAAGCCTCCTGGCTGAAAAAGCCCTGGGGTTTTCCGGTAGAGGCGGCTGATGGAGTCTTTCTGTACGTTAAGGTAATCCAGTATCAGATGAAGTATAGAGGAAGGCGCAATGAAGGCCAAACGTCTTTGTGGATAAGCAGATCCAATAAGGAAGAACGAGCATCCAAGAAACGTACACTGACGAGAGGCAATTGCTGTGGAAGAAGAATAAGATGGGGAAGGAGAAAAGGCTGAGAAAAGTCAACAATAGAAGCCAACTCAGTAGAGCAGGTATCGGAGCAACAGCACCCAAGGATACAGGTAAGAGGGAGACAATACAACAAGGAGAAAATGCAGACGGAAGAGACTCGAAATACAGGGAAGGGCAAGAGAGAGAGAGAGAGAGAGAGAGTGATAGAGAACCAGCGGGATGACAGGAGCGCCGGCTGAGTGCGAGTCAGAGAGAGCCGGCAGGATGACAGGAGCGCAGGCTGCGCGAGAGTGTGAGAGAGCCAGCAGGATGACAGGTGCAAGTAAAGGAGGGAATCGCAAGGGAGGAAGGCCATAAGGAGAAAGGAGGAGATGGAGCGTGAGCTGAAAGGTTAGAACAAACTAGCGTTGGCTGATCCAGGGGAAAATCCGTAGATGCAACGCACCGGGCGTGGAAACAAATGCAGTATAAGGTGGCGGCAGCAATCTTAGAAGAAACAACTAGACCGCTCAACACGTACGGCCAAGAACGTGGCGGCCAAGTCAGTGGAGTCTCCATGAATGCCACAGCTTCCATCGGGGGTGCATGACACACGATCATTAATTTGGTCTTGTCGTCATTGAGGCATAGGCTGCTGGTGGCCATCCATGCTTGGAATACACTATAGATGTTGTTTAGCAATTTGGAATCATGGTCATAGCATCCAGTGAGGGGGATGAGGACTTGAGTGTCATCTGCATTGTTGGTGTAGACGACATCCAAGTTGTCAAGGCGGTCGAAGAGTAACTTCGTAAAGATGTTATATAATGTGGGCAACACACAAGATCCCTGAGGGACACCGCAGAGTATAGGTGTGGGATCTGCTGAGGCCAAGGGTGAGAAGACTCTGCTGGTCCGGTTTTATAAGAAGGATTTAACCCAGTCAGATGCATTGGTGGAGAATGCTGCTGCTGTTTTAAGATGCTTGGTAAGAATTTGGTGGTCGACGAGGTCGAAGGCCACAGATAGGTCGAAGAGTAGGAGGACTGCTAGCTTACCTTTGTCCTTCGCCTCATCCATTTGGATCTTTAGATCTAGAAGGGCTGTCTCAGTTCCATGTCTGGGTCAGAAGCCTGACTGTCTAAGTCCTAGGAGTTAGTGATTCTCGAGGTGCTTCTGGATTTGCAGATAAGCAACTCGATTCAGGATTTTTAGAAGGAACGGGACGGTGGTGATGGGCTTATAGTTAGTGGGGACATTTGGATCTAGGTTGTTTTTTTTTAGTAGGGGCATAACCCAAGCTTCCTTGAGGTTGTTGGGTACCTGATTAGAGGAGAATGAGGAATTTATCAGGGAGATAATGAAAGGGGCTAGATTTTTAGCTCCCTCTTAATGATGGTGGCTGGGCAAATATCTCCTTGGCAATGGGATGGTTTTAGGCTTTTTATGATATCTTTGACTTCCTTTGAGGTCACTTGAGAGAAGATGAAGGGAGTGCAGTTATGTTGGGTTGTTGTTGGGTCAAGGGCAGACTGAGAGTCGATGGTAAGGCTTGCCTTTTTAGCTTAGATCTTATTTTGGAGTAGAGTGATTGCGTCTGCGAGGGCTTTCTGAATTTTTGTACACCATTCTGCGTTTTTGATGCTATCTTGTGTAGGCGGTGCGGGGGATTCAAGTTCTTTTAAGATGCTGAATAGTTCCTTAGTACTAGATTTAGCATTGTGGGTTCTGGAGTTGTAAGTTTCTTTTTTTGCAGAGAGGATAGCTACTTTGTAAATAGTGGGAGCTGACGTAAATGCAATTTTATTGTTGATGGAAGATGATTTGAACCAAGTGGATTCAGCTGATCTTTTAATATTTCTAAGTCTTTTTAATTCGGGGGTGAACAACTTGTTGAGGTGGGCCAAGGGCTTGGCTTTCCTGCGTTTTAGAGGTGCCGCAATGTCTATTGCCGATTTAAGAGTAGTGTTATAGAGGTCTACCACGTTAGGAGGGTCGAGCTTGTTGAATTTAGTCTCGTTAAGGATGTCGCTAATGAGAGGCTGGAGGTCTGTCTACGGAAATGTTACGACAATTTCTAGAGAGTGAGGGGGGTGCTAATGTAGTTTTAGTGGGAGAGGGTCCAGGGATGGAGAACAATATGAGGTGATGGTCTGACCAAGCAACGGGTCCGTTTTGGATAATGGAGACAGAGCAGTTAAGGTCTGACACCCAGTCCAGCGTTCTGCCTTTGGAGTGGGTAGGTGTTGTGATTCTGTGTGTAAATCCCAAGTTAGTGATAGTATTATCCACGGCTAAGGCAAGATGATCGTTAGGATCCGGGAGGCCAAGGTTCAGATCTCCAAGGAGGATAGTTTGGGCTCCAAGTTTAGTGTGAGTGGAAAGGAGGTTTAGGATGTCATCCTCAGAGGAGGGAGAGGGGCCGGGAGGCCTGTAGACAAGGTGTAAAAGTATTGTTTGGATGGGTGAAAGAATTAGTTTCACTTATAGGAGCTTAGCCGAGGGGAAGCTGGCGGTGGGCATAGCTCTGAGGTCTAGGTGGGTTTTGGCAATGAAGGCCACTCCACCACCTTTGCCCAACATTCTATTGGCCCTGATAATGGTGTAACCTTCTGGTAGGGCTAGGGTGAGTGCTGGTCCTGCAGCATGGGGCAGCCAGGTTTCTGTAACAGCCAGGAAATCTAGGCTGTTTGATATGATGAGATCTGTGATCTCTATAACGATGAGCAGAGATAACCAAGGCACCGTTGCAAGTAGTGATCTGGCAAGGTTTCAGATAGGCACAGTAGGGTAACAGTGTGCGGTAGGTGGGTATCGCTTAGAGGACAGTCTGACATTCTAAGCTAAGTAAAGGGCTAACAGTCACGTTGGGCAGACACTAGAGGAGGCCGACCGTTACAAGCAAAAAGACAGGGAGAGCTTTCCGATGATGTCGAATGGGAGTGGTGTAACGAGGGAGGTTGGATTTGTGCCGATGATAATAAAGATGGCACGAATGTAGGATATACGAGTGTAGCGAGCAGGTGCTTAGTAGCTTACCGGATGTAAGTGTTGGACGGCGGGAGCTGCACGGTTGTGCAGGAGGCGTAGGGCCAGACAATAATGTACAGATATTCTTCATAAGCAAAATCAGGCCTGCATTCAAGGTATATTTTCCCTGTTGTCAACTGGAAACAGGTAGGCTCCATCCTACACCGTGCTCCTGCTCTAGCAGCCTCCTTAATGACTGCTTTTGAACCCGGCATAGTACAGGTAGTTTTGCCAATAAGTGTTAAGCCCCAGATCTGTCAAATGTCTCTTAATATGTTGAAACTGTGGAAGCGATCTACCACCCTCCAGAGACATAACATACTTAAGAGATTCTTTATATCTTTCTAGCCCTGGCATGCCCGACATTCTGGACCCAATACAGCATGGGCTTCAACGAGATTTCTTCTATAATGAGTCTAATATCCATCTCTATATGTAGCGAAGCACTGGGTGTACTTTTGGGGCAAAGCAATAGCTTTTTAAGGAAAATATGTTCAATTGTGCAAAACTCATGGGCCCTAATGAATCCCCAAAGCTCCACCCCATATAGAGCTGAGGGTTTGGCCTGTACATTGTATACCTTAATCGATGGTAAGATAGCTCCACCCCCATGACATAGGGCAAACCTTCTCACAACACAACAGTTGCAATCTAAAATTGTGGTGGCCTTTGCAAGATCCAATGTCCAAAGTCAGTTCTCTGAAAACCTTAGGCCCAGGTCCGGGTAAGAGGCTACCTGCTCCAAACTATTACCCTACACTTCCATAATCAGCGGGTGGGACTTACAATATGAGAGCCAGAAGGTCATTGTCTTTGTTTGGCTGGCATTAACCTCCAGGCCCAGACTCTTGAATTTTCTACCAAAGGCAGCCAACCTCTGCCTAAGCCGTGCAGGTGTTGTAGACAGCAGATCTGCATCATCATTGATGTACACACAAAAGAGCAGGGTGGCCAGAACACATCCCTGTCTAACCCCCTTCTCAACATTGAAGAAGCAGGACAAATCCCCAGCGCAGAGCTGTGCGGTGTCTTGTATATAGGAGCTGGACCAGGGTAAGTAAATGTTTTGGTATTTGGCTGTCCCTCAGAACCTGCCAGAGCTGGGTCTGTGAGACGCCATCAAAAGCAGTCTTCAAATCAATAGAGACTGCATAGATTTTGGCCTTTAAGAGAATATTGCATATTTCAGTAAAACTAAGAAAATCTGAAAGCCTGGTCCACAGTGCTCTGCTCCGACCTGAAAACCTGCTTGCAGGCGACTAATAATTTCTAAAGAGGTGACCCACTCCTGCAGGTGCCCGAGCAGAACCATGGAAAAATCTTCCCTGATGAGTCTAATAAGGAAATGGGGCGACAATTTGCAGGAATAGCTCTTACTCCCTTCTTGTAGATTGGAACAAGGTTGGCGCTCCTACATGATTCTGAGCAGGCATTTGTGCAAATAATTGCATTATAATATTGGCACAATATTGGAGCCCAGATCACAGGTGCTTCCCTAAACACATCATGGGGATCTTACCTGGGCCTAGGGACTCCCGCCCTTTTGCAAGCTAATTGCTTCTTGTACTTCCCTTAGGAAGCAATGCTATAAGCAGCTGTCCTGAATACAGCCCATTGTGCGGTCACCACTAGCTCATTGACCTGAAAGATTGCTCTTGAATCCTGGTAAAATTCACCAAAGTGACTAAACCAGGCTTCGGGGCCAATGCAACCTTGGATAACGTTATCCTCCTTTTCCTTACAGCCGGTGACCAGTCTACAAAACAGCCTTTGATCTCCTGACATAAATGCAGCTAAAAGGGAATCCCATTTTTCATCTTGGTAGGATTTCTTCTTGCCCTCATTGAGATGCCTATACTCCGACCTCAATATGCGTAGGGCGTCCTTATCCACAGGCTGGGTGCACTTTAGGCAGGTAATGATAGCCCTTAAAGCCTTTCTACATTCTCCATCGTACCACCCAGCAGTTTTTAGTGCATGTTTCTTCACCGATTTCTTGGTTTGGTAACGAGGGGCTGCAAGTTCTTGAATATGGGTTTAAAATTCTAATATCATTCGTGCCTCAGAGAGATTGTCTTCACATAACTTAAAAACCTGACCTAAAGCAGATTGGCAGATACCTGGGATACAGTTCTTTTTGTCTAGGTTCGCCCATTTCACCGTTATAACTGAGTGTCCAGATAGGGTGATGGCTGATCGCCCACCCTGGTCCCGGCAGTGCTGAGGGGATGCAGCTAATTATCCAATGATGTGGTCACTGTCACTTTTGCCCAGGGCCGCAAAGCTCTCCACCAGGCCCCAATCCCTAGCTAGTATGTAATCAATCCTTCTTGGGCAATTATTACCAATAAATGTGGCCTTTGCCGGATGGTCCACAAGAAATCTCTGACTGCAGGCCCTCAGCTCGGTCGTACATGATACGTGCCACATCAGTGGCCTGCCTGTGCCTTCTGGTAGGAGGTACCGATTTTAGTTTGGGGATATCCCAAATCAGGTCTTGTTCTTCCCGTAGCCCATCCAGGACCCTGATTGGCTCGTACTGAAGGTTAAGATCCCCTGCCACCACAACATGCATTTTGTCCGGTTCATGCCTCTTGGATTGAGTGCGAATGGATTGTTTTGTGATTTTATAATATCTCTGTGCTGTTCATAATTATGTAATTAAAAATAGGTTTGCTGTATGTTTATATATGTTTTGTACATTAGAGTTAATTTGGATTTACATGTCTATGTAGTGTGCAACAATTGTTTTATTCATATAGGTATTTTTTAGCACTGCTGGTAGTAATCCGCATATTATGTAATGAGCAGTATGAAAATTAAATTTCTCTGGAAATTTCTAACAGGAAACCCAGATAATTGGTGTGGTGCAGACAATGAGGGAGTGTGTATTTTCAGATATAATGGTATTCTAGAGGGCTCGTCAATGTGTCCTGGCACTGCCTTAAACAGTCTGCTCAATCTGCATTGGTGCTGCCAGTGACATCATCTACCATGTACCTATGGGCTACTAAATTCACCTGCATAGTACTATTACTTGCCAAAGGCTGCTCAGCGTGCCTAGAAGGATGCCCAGATTGCCTAGAAGCTGCTATCTAATGACAATGGAATTGATGCATGAGTGCTGCTATTTTATGCCATGGGATTGCGTAATGTGCAGAGATATGCTGTAAGTGACTCAATAGTGCCATTGTGTGTACAAGAATATTCAATGTATCTGCCTTTATAGGCCAAAGTGCTGCCATGATGTACCATGTGGTTGTTCAACAGGCTTGGGTTCTGTTGTCGTACGCCAATGTCCTTCTCAGTGTGTCAGAAAGAGGCCCAGCAACTGCACCATGCTCACAGATGATGCTCACACAACCCCTGTCCACTTTGTGGGGTGCATTTAAGGCCCCAATCAGAAACCCCCATCACCTAAAAACCGTATCTATACAGTGCCACAAAAACAGCTGTGCTTTTTTCTCCCTGGCACATGTGTGGCAAGCATTGAACACTGCCACCCTAAAAATGGCTCTGCATTTGCTTTCCTTTCATTTGAAACATATGAAAAGGACCTGCATTCAGAACGGCTCTACATTTGCTGTTCTGTTATCTGAATACCTAAGTTGCGCACAGCATTCAAGAGGGCCCTGCATTTGTTCTTTCTTTCATCTGAAATACCACAAAGTTAGGCACTGCATTGAAAACAGCCCTGCGTGTTTTATTCCATCTGAATGCCAAAAAGTTAGGCAATAGATCCCAAAAACAGCATTGTCTTACTCATAAATCACCTGAGGGGCAAAGAGTTCTACATTTCAACCCAACATGGCTTTTGTTTCCCTTTGATGTGAACCACTGCACTCAAAACATTGTAAATGAAAGAAACTGCATAGTTTTCCATCTTTATTCTGTGTCCAATCAAACAACCCTGTGCAGGACCCCTCTGTGTCCATGAACCAACAGTACATGTGAACTCACTCCAAAACTGACATAACTGCATCTGAACAGTAAATGAAATATTGCTTGCACACGTGTGAAGGGAAATAAGGGAAAATTACATTTAAAACTCATTGTGAAATGACAATTTCGCTTGCACAGAAATGTCAGTGAATATGTGGGGTGTGGGTTGGGGGGGGGTTTGGTTACACAAGTAAATTATGTTCTTCCCCACAGGACTTCAACTACCTTGAGAACCAGTAAAACCAGTTTGGCTCAGGCCGAAAAAAATCTCAATTGGAAGACCTGCATCCCCTGGAAGTCACACTTATAAGTGAACTATTTAGCAATGGCAGGTGAGGTGGCCGAGAGTGTGAGGATTCACTGCCCTGTCAGAAGAGCAGGCAGTACTGGAACATGGAACAAAGAAAGCCTGAGTGGCTAGTGCGTGACCAAGAAGTGTGATTTCCTCCAGCACTCTCTCTGAAGGATGAACTGTCAAACTTCAAAGGGCATCATAACAGTCCTATGTTGCAAGTCGAGCCAGGAGGAGACAGTTTGCTGTGGGGGGTTGCAGCACCACCCCCACATGTGACTGATCTTCCAGATTGACATTAAATGACTTCTTCATTTAAGACATTTCCCCAGCACCTTGAATACGTAATAATTGTGTATTATGCTAGTTTTCCATGTGATTTGTAGACAGATGTAAACAGACCAAGTGCATGTTTCTAGCACTGTGGGAACCGATATGGCCAGGAAAGATGCTTTGCCGGCTGATTTATAAATGGGACAAATAGGAAACTAGGTGGAAAGATGGAAAGTGATATTATGAACATGTGTAATCATTGGCAGAATTTTAGCTGTTATGTATTTCAAGAAAAGAGCAAAAATGTGCTATGCTCTCTCCCCTGAACCAATAGCCCTAGCCCAGGGGGCGGAGAGAGGAATGACAGACTGTTCTATCCCAGAATAGGAGTAATTCCAGAGTACTTCCCCCCCAGATTGTAAAATGAATGATGTAATTTGGGCTATATAAGGGGACACAGAGAGAACCAGGGGATCAACTCAGCAACATACACAGATTGCAGATCCAGACATACACAAGAATCCAGGGGAGACAGGAGAGGGGGCAGCTGATCCCATCCAAGAGAGTGCATTGACCAGATCTTTGCCTAGCTGACCCCATCCAGGAAAGCGCATTGACCAGACCCTGGCCTAGCTGTCCAGAATCCCATCCAGGAGGGTCCAGTGACCGGACCCTGACCTAGCTGTCCAGAAACCCATCCAGGAGGGTGCAGTGAACAGACCCTGGCCTAGCTGTCCAGAATCCCATCCAGGAAAGCGCAGTGACCAGATCCATTGCCCGAGCTGTCCAGAGTGACCAGAGACCTCGCTGGTTTTTCAGAATCACAAACCAAAGCTTACATTGTAAGTAGCAAATAACCCCAGTCCCAAATGCATACCCCTCTCTTTTGAATCTTTCAACCCATTAAAAATCCCAGTGAGAGTTCCAAATTGCCAGCATAATTCATTCACCTTTCCATAGAAAAATCTGTATTAGCCTGTGTATGCTAGCATATTCCTTTGATACATCTTTCAGTAGTCTGTATACATCTTTTGCATTACTTTCAAGTAAATCAATTAATTCCCCTATAAAGAGATTCACAGTGTGAGTTGGTTGAAATTCGAAATTATCCACCTTGTGCCAAGTGCCTTTCTTTAAGAACTATAGCCATTAAAGTATAGCTTCAACAGAATTAGTCTTTGTGTAACAAAAAACGAATTTGCCCTTGTACTGTGTGCCTTCTTATGAATTCCTAATTTGCAGCGGTTCCATTGAAAACCCCAAAAATAAGTCCCATTGAGAGCAACTCCTTTCTGTTATCTGTTATGTGCCTCTGTTCCTTGTCCTTAAAACTGATTTCCGATTTTGATAGCTAAGCCCTTTCCATGGCTGCCTGTCATCACAAGTCCTGTGTTAAAACGAATTTCCATCCATTCCAAGATGGCGGCCAAGCCGGGTAGACGTGCGTGAGCGGTGCTCCGTCCCCCAGCTCGGGCCGCAATACAAAGAAGAAATGCAATTAAGCTGACACCGATCCATCGAAGTGCAACCTCCCTCCGACATTAAGCGGATGGTACAGCCCGGGATCTCAAGCTCCATTGAGCGATCCCGCCTTGAAAGGACCCCTTAGAATCGGGGGCCTGCCCCCGGAACAACCCAGCAGCGCAAACTTTGGGAGGGCCCGATTCGCGGGGAAAAGTGCCCCGGATGGTCCCCCTAGCAGCCGGAGCCGGATGACTGAACCCACAGGGAGAAGAAACCAAGACCTAATGGCACCGCGATCCAGACAGACGCAGCAGAGGGAAGCCGGATGCAGAGGAGCCCGAATCGGGGCTCAAGGACAGGCGCCGTCCGAAAAGAAGCTCCAGACCAGGAAGCGGCACGGAGAGGAGAAGGCGCCGATCAGGCAGGAGTGGACGACATCGACGGAGGCCCCGATCGGGAAGGCGGCGACTCCAAGCAGAGCCGCAGGATAAGCGGCACGCAGGTACGAGGCGGGGGGAAGGACACAGAAGCGCCGGATTCCCTCCCTGGCATAGTCAGACTCCGAGCCCTCCCCAGAACACCCCCAGGGTGGAAAGACACGGGCCATCAGGGGGGACCCCCAATAACAATATCAAACCCCAGAAGGCATAAGAGGCCCTAATCCTAAACTACACACCCGGAGCGGACGAAGGCCCGTGCACAAGGAAGAAGGCCCTACCCCCGCCCCCTGCCGACAGCCGATCGTGGGCCTAGCCCACCACACCAAAGGGAGTAAAAACAAGACGCACACCTACAGGGCCGCAATCTCAAGTACCCCACAACCCATAAAGCTGCAGTGGGGCCCCCCCAGACAGAAGGGATTTCTATTGAACCCGGGGGTCACAACAAGAACTCAGGGCACTCAGAACGGCGTACAACCAACCAAGTAAGACGGGGGCGCCTCCCCCACTAGAGCACCACAAGGGCCATTCCGGAACCCCCAAAAAGGAGCACTGACCCACAGTAGACCCAGCGCTGGCACACAGAATCAAAGAAGCCGAAAGAAACGACCCAAAGTGGTAGAACCCAGACAAGCTCCTAAGGAATACGGAAAAGGAAGTACACCCATACGTTTGTGGAGCCCAAAAAGGAGAGCACTAGAAGTTAAGAAGCGAAGCCCCCATAAGGACATACACATGCCAAAACCTAGAACTCAGCACGGGATTCAGCCTCCATCCGAGCACAACAACAGACCCAGACAGGACCAGGACCTGACCCAAATCTGGGGAGTGGACAAAATATCGACAAAGCAAACCAACAAACAGAAAAGAAAGGGGGGTAACGCTTTAGACCAGGAAGAGGAGATAGAAATGGCCACTAAAGACGATATGAAAACCTGGTTCAAGGTATTTCAAGACCAATTCATATCCTCCACACAAGCACAGTTTGAAAACATGAAGGGGGAAATGAGACAGGCAGTACAGGGCCTGAAAAAGGACATAGGAAATCTAGAAGAAAGAACGGACAAACTGGAAAGGACGGTCCAAAACATAGACGAGGAAACACTTCAACAAGCGGAAGAGCAAGATCTCCTAGCACGCCTGGCACTAGAACTAGAATCTCAATGCGAAGATCTGGAAAATAGATCCCGAAGATCAAATATAAGGATTAAGAACATGGCGGAAACGGTAGAGGACAAGGACCTATGCTCCGCAGTACAACAGGAGTTCCAAGACATAGTATCAGATGGCTCTGGAGAGGAGATTCAAATAGACATAATTCACAGAGTAGGCCCACGAAGAACCGGAGAGCCTGGATCCCACCCAAGAGATGTTCTGGTGGCCCTAACACGATACACACAAAAAGAACAGATCCTCAGGAAAGCCAGGACAATGGAACAGATAAGAATGAACGGCAAAGAAATCCAACTGTTCCAGGATCTGGCCCAATCCACGCTCAGAAAGAGAAGAGAGATGCACCAAGTGACTAAATTCCTCACAGAGAAACAAATACGCTATAAATGGATATTTCCCTTCGGCCTTCTGTTCACATGGGAGGAAAGGCCATTTCGCATCACAACATGTGAGGAAGGACTGCGGATTCTGGGACACCCAGATCAGGAGATGGAACCCCCAATCGATAAAGAACCGCAAATACGAAGAAGAGATCAGAGGGGATTTCAAACGACGAAACGAAGGACGAGACTCCAATCCCGTACAGCGGATACCAACCAGGAATGAAGATCGGGAACAAGCTAAGAAGGAGGGAGAGACAATAATAAAGGCAAGAAGCAATAGAAGATCAGGTGATCAGACGATGGAGGCCGAGCCATGGGACACCTGCGGAAATTGGAACTTTAGCAGGGTTTAGGATCCCCTGCAAAATTATGTTCCTGAGAAGTTAGGGGGCATGGAGCAAAGGCGAAACACCTGAGCAACCATAGGGCCCAGCGCCGTCCTCAGGGAAAAAGTTGGGGGGGGGGACAGAGGGAGGGAAAAGGGGGAAGAGTTGGGGGAAAAGTTCAAAGGGAAACAGAGTTACTCACCGGAAAGTTAGCACTCCACTGCGTCCTACATGATAACAACCAAAGGGCACCGAAATCACAAACGAAAGAATGGGGCTGAAAATTTCAACACACAACATCAGAGGGCTGAACACGCCAGTTAAAAGGAAAAAAACTGAACACTTCCTACATAGGGAGAAGTTTGATGTTATCACGCTTCAAAAACACACATACAGAAAAAGAGGAAGGGACTAATCCGGATAAGAGGCTACAACCAAATCCTCCAATCCAACGATGAAGAGAAAAAGAAAGGAGTCATGATAGCCTTCGCCACACACCTCAATGCACAAATTAAGGCCACGCTGGCAGACAAACAAGGTCGATACCTGTTTGTGAAAGCCCAGATAGAAAATCGCCAATTTACCCTAGCAACCCTATACGCCCCAAACACAGGCCAGGATGGTTTCATCAGAGACACAATGAACAAACTAGAACATTTTGCAGAAGGGGAAGTGATTCTAACAGGAGACTTCAACCTAGCATGGAATCATAAGGAAGACCGCTCAGATCCCAAAAACACCCACCAGGGGACTCCATCGGCAGCGTTAAAATAGATGATGAATAGGATGGCATTAGAAGATGTGTGGCGCAGAATCAGAGGAACTTCCCAGGGATACACATATCACTCCCATGTACACAACACAAGCTCCAGAATAGATTACATTTGGGCCCCAGGAAGCCTAGTAGGCGAGATCCAGGACATCGAAAAAGGTCAAATATCACTATCAGACCATGCCCCACTATGGATAACACTACCAAAAATATGGAGGAGCTCCGCCCTCTGGCACTGGGTACTACCCAGAGAAATCCTACAAGACCCGGTCCTGAAGGATACAATCAGAGAAAGGATTGTGGAATACTTAGACCAGAATGACACCACGGAGGTCTCTCCATCCACAGTCTGGGAGGCCCTCAAAGCGGTGATATGCGGACAAATAATAGCATTGAAGGCACAAAAAGACAAGCAAGAATGCAAATGGGAAAGTGAACTAGAGAAAAAGCTGGAAGAAATAAGAGAAGAAATGACAAAGAACTCAACTCAGAAAGTAAAGAGGGCATATCGCCACGTCCAGAGTCAGATAGACCTGCTAAGAACCAAAAGAGGGGAATCGCAACTTCTCTACACAAAACATTAGTACGCAATGAAATCAAAAAAGGCAGATAAACTATTAGCAAGACAACTAAAAGGCAAACAGCAAAACCAAACGATGCAAACACTAAAAGATGGACAAGGAACGAAGAAAACGCAAACAAAAGATATTAAAGAGATATTTAGAAACTTTTATCAGACGCTATACACAACACAGACACCGATCGAAGAGAAACAAACAGCCTTTCTGCAGGAAATAACCCTCCCAACAATAACAAAAGACGAGCAAACAGCACTGGACAATCCAATAACATCAGAAGAGGTAGCGAGGGCAATCAGAGAACTGCCAAAAAATAAAGCGCCAGGACCAGATGGCTACATAGCAGCCTTCTACAAAACTTACGCAGATTTATTAACACCTACTTTAACAGTCCTCTTCAACACCTTTAAAGAGACGTCCAATATCACGACTTCAATGAACGAAGCAAAGATACTAGTTTTCCACAAGAAAGGGAAGGACCCAGAAAACCTGAGCTCCTATCGGCCCATAGCCCTAATCAATATAGACGCCAAACTCTACACAAAAATACTAGCTAAAGGGCTATCACCCCTACTCCCCAAACGAATCCATCAGGAACAGTCGGGATTCATCCCTAACAGGAAAACCCACAACAACATAAAACAAGTAGTACACCTTATGGAGAAAGTCGGGATCATAAGAACTCCAGCGGCAATCCTGTCAGTGGACGCGGAAAAAGCGTTCGACAGAGTAGAATGGTCCATGCTCTTTGCGACGCTAAAAAAAATGGGCTTGGGGAACTCATACATGAACATGGTTCGAGCCAATTACAACTCTCCAACGGCCAGAATAGCAGTGAATGGAGAACTTTCAGACTCAATTAGAATAGAAAGGGGCACCAAACAGGGATGTCCTCTATCTCCACTCCTATACCCAATATTCCTCGAACCACTATTGGCAAAGATCACAGACATAAAGGGAATAGAAATGGGAGGACGAACTCACAAGCCAGCGCCATACGCAGATGACATGATGATGATGATTACAGATCCAACCAAGACACTCCCCCTTCTCATCCAACAGATAGACAACTACGGATCAATATCAGGCCTAAAAATCAACAAGCAGAAATCATCAGTAATGGTCCTGGCTGGGGACAAAAGAGAGATTTACAGAAAGACGGAAGAACTCCACTTACAATCAGCGGAAGACGGGGTGAGATACCTCGGAGTGACACTGACACCCACGATAAAGAACCTCGTCACAGGGAACTATCCGAAACTCCTAGAAAACATACAAAGTGATCTGCACAGATGGAACCCACTAGTAATATCTTGGTGGGGCAGAATAACAGTCATTAAGATGACAATACTCCCCAAACTATTGTACTATTTCCAAGCACTCCCCATACGGATACCGACTTCATTCTTTAAGTCTCTCACCAAAATCGTAACCAAATACATCTGCCAGAACAAAACACCACGACTTTCGCAAAAAGCGCTTACAGCACAAAAAACAGATGGAGGAATGGCGCTCCTGCACTTTAAGAAATATTATGAGGCAGCACAAATGTGGGTCTTAAACAAATGGATTACCAACACCTCGGACAAATTGTGGGAGGCACAGGACAGAGCAATAGCAAGAACAAACCTGCGCCACCTATTGTGGAGCAAACCTGAGCACAGACACCAAAATCTCTAAATAAGTGATATTATGAGCTCCATTATGGAAGTGTGGGATAGAGCAACAAAGCAGGGTACTCTCACGATAGATCCCGCCCCCTTCATACCAATCCTAGACAACCCAGAATTCCCTCCGGGGTCCGAAAAAGGAGCTTTCCAGAAGTGGAGATCAGCAGAGTGCACAAAAGTTGGAGATATGTTTACAGGCCAACACATCAGAACATTTGCCGAATGCCAAGACCTACTGGGCCTAACGGAAAAGGACAGATACAAATACAACCAGCTCTTTCACTGGCTCAATACTCCAAGAATAATTGACGCATTGACAAGAACACTTATACCATTTGAGACATACATGATGACCCAAACGGGAGAAAAAAATGTTTTGTCCACCCTATACAAATTCATAAATGCCCAGACCGAAAATATATCCTGGCTGTACATGAAGAAATGGGAAGATACTCTAGGGAAACACATCACGAGGGAACAATGGTCCTATATCTGGCAAATAACCCCCAAATGGACACGGGCGATACAAACAAGAGAAGCATGGATAAAGATAATGATACAGTGGCACTACACCCCAGAAAGACTCCACAGAATGTACAACACCCCATAAGCTAGCTGTTGGAGAGGATGCGACACAATAGGAAACTGGAGACATATCTGGTGGGACTGCAAGGAAGTGCAACCCTTCTGGGCAGAGGTGAAATCACAAATGCAAAACATCTTCAAGGAAGCGGCGAACCTAGGAGAGGAAGTATGGATGTGCGGCATGTGGGACCCGGGAAATAGGTCACTTACAAAAACACAAAAGAGGAATTTCATGGGCCTCCTTATAGTTGCCTTACTAGCAATAGCACAAAAATGGAAACAAAAGTCCCCCCCGCCCCCTCCCCAACCAAACAAGAATGGCTTCACAGAATATGGACGTATGTGGCAATGGAAAAAATCACTTATAACATACAAGGGGACAGACAAAGATTTGCAATAGATTGGGGGGAGGCAATAGAATATCTACAAAGCGACTACATGCTCCAATGGTGTCCGCATAAAATCTGTGTACTGGACATGTTCTCTGGATAACCAGAAAGAAAACTGGAGGCAGTGGATCAGCTAAGAACTATATAACCGGTGAGGGGGCAGGGAGGATGTCGGGGTGGGGGGGGGGAATGGGACAATGTTGAGTCCCGATGTTCATGTTTAAAGAAATGCAAATAAAAAAACTTTTAAAAAAAAAATGAATTTCCATTCTGCCGCATGTGTTTTTCTTTTGCATTGTTTTCTGTCCCAAAATCGATTTTCCTACCTTGTTTTCACGTTGCCCTGGAATGCTGAGTAGTAGTCTTTAGGCTTCCTTATCTTCTAAAGTGTAGCAACCCGAATTTCCTTTCTAGCTGTCCCACTGTGGTTGTGAGATGTTGTGCGAGTAACAAGCAAATCGATTCTGCCATTTTGCTCCTAAATTGGGTTTTCATTATCTTTTCTGATTCCCATCTTGGGGTGGTGGCCTGTATTCTCAATTCGATTTTTCTCTCTTTATCTTTACTCCTTGCCACTGCCTTCCATTAAGTTAACTCATGTTTGGGGTTGAGTGCTGCAGGGGGAGCGCTTAACTTTCATGCTATCGATTGTTCCAAAATAATTTTCTGTTCGCCATTAAAGATTCATGAGAATTGTAGGGATTTTGAACTAACTGTGTTGTGGGAATCTTTGCATTTATATTGCCACAACAGTGGTGGTTGCTGTCAAATGATTTGATTTTGCTTTTATTTTCATTAACCATAAAATGTATAAATATCTTATTGATATACACTGGCCTGGTTCCTAGTCCATTGTGTCACGGGGTGTTTTTGAAGATGTGTGCGGGACGGGTTGGGGGCCTACTCAAATAAAAGAACATGTGGTTGATTAAAGATGGAAAGCGTTTTTGTTCTGCGCCACATTCATTGGCAGGGGAAGGAGTCTCTGGCTGGAGTGTGCTGTGTTATAAAAACTATTACAACTTATCTCATGGACCCCTTCCTGGGGCAATAGAGCACTAATCATTTGAATTTGTTTATTTATTGTTTGTCTGTTAGGAGCTTTTACAAGCTATCATCTGGCAATAGCCGTACACCTAATATTACTTTTTAACTTTGTATTTTGAATCCTGTTTGATCCATGGACCATAAATATATTAGGCTCCTTAGTACAAATGGTCAGTACCAAGCCAGGGATACATACCCTGCACACGCATGCCGTATTCGCATGACCATGGGCAACATACATTAAACATTTTTAACAGATCTCCTTTTCTTTTTTTAACCTTCTTTTTATTAGTTTTACAACATGTATAACAATTCTTTCCTCACCCTTCCTCCCAGCTCCCTCCAAACCCCCCCTCTAGTTTTAACATCTTTATTTAACACTGACATTTGCAAAACAGATATAATGTGCATATTGCATAATATACGTTGTTCTTGAGTTCTAAGGGGAGACCAATGCATCCGGCACATATCTTTCTGGACCATTCAGTATGGATGGGTCACTCTATCATTCTCAAAACTGGTAATACATCCTCTCACATGGACTTGTCAAACAAGTCGGGTCGAGAGTTTAGTGATTCATTGTCGGAAAAGTCTGAAGTTGGATTTAAATAGTTTCGTAAGGGGGCCCATATGTCCTTTGGTCGGCAGGTGGCTGCTATATTTCTGACATATGTCTCTTCCATCTCCTGTACATATACGAGATCCCTCAGCCAAGCCTGTTGAGATGGGGGTGATTTCTATTTCCAGGCTCTAGGGATATTTCTCTTGGCGACCATTCCTGCCACCACAAAGAGTTGTCATGTTCTGATCGGGACCTTTCCTATATCCCCCAACAAGTACTTCAGAGGGGTGGCTGCGATCTGGAGGCCGATGATGTCGCTCACCGTTTCGACCACCTCCTTCCAGGATTGCTTGATTGGAGGGCAGTCCCAGTACATATGGAAGGAGTCTGCCGCTGGGGTCTGACATTTAGGACATGTTGGGTTTGATGTG
The DNA here is from genome assembly GCF_040938575.1 of Ambystoma mexicanum. Classification (NCBI taxonomy): domain Eukaryota; kingdom Metazoa; phylum Chordata; class Amphibia; order Caudata; family Ambystomatidae; genus Ambystoma; species Ambystoma mexicanum. The sequence continues at coordinate 383,337,419 of NC_090936.1, forward strand.
GGGTCAAATTTAGCTAGTTTACTCGGTGTAATATGTAAGTGATTTAATATCTTGAATTGAATCAGTCTAAAAGTTGCGCACAGCGAGGCCAATTTAGTATATTGGCAGTATCTTGCCCATTAGGCATCTTCCACGGGTATACCCAGGTCTTTTTCCCACTTGGCTTTCATGGTATTTTTAGATGGGTTATATCGTTGGACGGCTCTGTATAGGGTGGATATACCCCCAGAAAATCCCTCCATTGTCATGGTTTTGGTTAGGAATCGGTGTTCGGGGGGGGGCTTTCTGGGAAGGAAGTCCACCTCTTTTTACATGCTGCCTTCATCCTGTGGTATTGCAGTGTTGTTGTCAATCCTGTTCCTACTTTTGCCTGAACGATTTCTAGGGTTGCAAACTTCCCATCCGGGAATAGGTCTCCCACCCGCATTTCTTTCTCTGGGTCCCATTTCCTCTGTAGAGCAGTGTCTTGGGTAGGCTCAAGGTCTGGGTAGTGCCACAACGGGGTGAAGGAACAGAATGGTTTCTGGCAACCTATCCTGTCATATAGTCGGGCCCAGGCCCGTACTGTGGATGCTACCGGCTCAGGGTCCCGCTTGTCGGGTGTAGCTTTGGCAAACGGCATTGCCCTTAGATTAGGTGGGGCAGCTGAAAACTTCTCAGCTTGTATGTGTGCATGTCTTTCCCCAGTCGTCGCCCAGTACTTAGCAAAGTGTGCTTGGGCTGCCTGGAAATACAGTGGGAAATCTGGAGCAGCTAGACCGCCCGTTTCATACCTTTGACATATCTTGGACCACTGTATTCGTGGTGTTCCCCAGCTCCATACAAAATTAGTTGCCATACTCCATAGTTTTTGAAAAAACAGTTTGCCAGGCCATACTGGGATATTACAAAATAAGTATAGCAATTTCGGTACCACCACCATTTTCAGTAATGCAATGCGCCCGTACAGTGATAGTTTGTCCCATACCCTAAATTTGTGGTCTAGAAGTTCCAAGTAGGGGTCATAGTTATTTGCTACTAGGGTCTGTTTGTCTGTGGACAGTATGATTCCTAAGTATCGGGCGGAGGTGGGTGACCATTTGAATTGTGTCATGGCTGGGGATTGTACTGTGGAGGGTGTAAGAGGGATATCTCAGATTTTGCTTGGTTCATTCGGTACTCAGAGTACTTGGTGAAAGTCTGAATTTCCCGCATCACTGGTAGCAGGTGAACTGCAGGGTTTCTAAGGTAAATCATAGTGTCATCTGCATACAGGGAGACATATTGGGGGGGTCCCATTATACAAATTCCCCTCCATGCATGTTCATGTCTTAATTTGGCTGCCATACCCTCTATCGTAAGTGCAAAAATGAGGGGGGATAACGGGCATCCCTGTCTTGTCCCTCTTCCAAGCGTGAAGTTTGCAGATAGGGAGTTGTTGGTCCTGACGGCTGCCCTCGGGTTAGTGTACAGAACCTGCATGTACCTGATGAATACTGGGCCAAAACCCATTTTTCTCAGGACTGCGTACACGTACCTCCAGGACACTGAATCGGCATCCAGGGTGACCGCTATGGTCTGGGCTTTCGGGTCCAATTGTGAGGCAATGGAGAAGAACCTCCTTAGGCTTAGTGCGGTGGATCGGGTGGGAATGAATCCAGGTTGGTAGGGATGGACTCATTTATTCATGTATTTTACTAAACGGTTAGCAATTGCTTTAGCATTTACTTTTGCATCTGAATTAATTAATGATAGGGGTCGGTAGGATGCAGGATCTTGTGGTGGTTTTTGCGGCTTAAGGAGAACCGTGATAATTGCTTCTCTAATGGTGCTTGGCATTGATTCTTTTGTTAGTGCCTCCTCCCATACCTCCAGTAACTTCGGGACAAGTTCTGCCTTTAAAGATTTGTATAGATTTATTGGGATCCCATCAGAGCCTGGGGTCTTACCCTCTTGCAAGTCCATGATAGCATGTTCTATCTCCTCAGTGGTTAGGGGAAGATCGAGTGTGATTTTATCTGTTTCATCCAGGATGGGCAGTGGGAATGAGTTCATGTATTGCCGTAGTTCCTCTGGGGGTCACTGTGTCTGTGTTGGCATAGAGAGTCATGTAGAAGTCTCGGAATATGTTGTTAATTTCCTCTGGCTTGGTTCATACTGTCCCATCAGTGCCTATTATGCTGGTCATGTGTCTCACCCCTTGTTCTGCTTTTATTAGGTTGGCCATGGTCTGACTAGCCTTATTCCCTTCGCTGTATTTCCTTGCTCGCACCGGCTGAGTCACGTAACAGAGTTTGCGCCCTGTCCGTGATTTGAAGTTCGCAAGCTGTTCAGCTATTTCCTGGAGGTGGATATTGCTATTACTTTGTGCTTGTGCCGCGCTTCTAGTTCCTTCAACTTGTGTTCGGTATTATCCAGCTCTTGTCATTTCTTTTAATGTTACATGTGTCTGTGACATCAACATCCCTCGTAGCCATACTTTAAAGGTTTCCCAGACCGTGGCATTGGATTCGACGGAGCCGGAATTTCTTTCAAAGAAGTCCACTATCTCTTGCCTGTGCGTCTGCACCAAATTGTCATCTCTAAATAAAGCTGGTGGCATTCTCTAGATAAGGGTATTGGCTCCTGGAACTGATCCCGTATTGGCGGGATCAGTTCCAGGAGGACCGGGGAGTGGTCTACATTGTTTGCGGGAGAATCCTGCAGTCGCTAACATCTGTAATAATATTCGGCGAGCATAACCAATAGTCTATACGTGAACATGATCCATGTACACTTGTGTATATGGTGTATTCCTTCTCTTGTGGGTGCAACTCACTCCATACATCTGCCATGGGAAACATAGACATGGCTTGCAGTATGGTTGCAGCAGCTTTGGATTGGATTCTGTTACCCTCCGAAGTGCGATCTAGGCTGGGATCAAGGATCATGTTTAAATCGCAGCCCCATATCTACTGAATGAACGTGCTGTCACTAAGCCTGCCAACCCACCAACTTTGGACAGCAGCACTGCACCTATTCTGAAATGTGCCTTAGTGAACGCCCATTCTATCCCTGCCCACACTCTTGATGTGCACAACCTGACCACTAGTGACCACATAGATCTCCTCTTTCTCTGTGAAACCTGGCTACAGGAATCATCCGGCCCTGCCCTCTCTCTGGCCATCCCTAATGGTTATACAATCTTTAGGCAAGATAGGGTCGGCCAAAGAGGGGGAGGTGTGGCCGTCATTGCTAGAGATACACTTAACATCAGGAGAATTCAAAGTGACTTAGGACTTAATGCTGAATATCTCCTAGTGAAACTTCAGACTTCGCCCACCTCCACCATAGCCTTCCATCTTGTGTATCGTCCTCTTGGCCCCTCAACTGAGTTCCAAGAGGCTCTTATACACGCACTGTCCAATAACATCAAAAAAACATCCAGGATAGTGCTATTGGGTGACGTCAATCTTGGCCTGAATGATAGTAACGATGCACATGCATCTACTCTACAAAAAGCACTAACCACATTTGGGTTCAACCAAACCATTACAGAGCCTACCCACACAAAAGGTTGCATGCTTGACTGGGTAGCTCATCATAACTGTCCCATCTTTATCCCAGAGATCTCCCCTATCCCTTAGTCTGATCACTTCTGCATCAAACTAAACAACTCAACTCAACTCAACTTAGCAGCCTTCTCTAGAAGCTTGCACAAACTACCAAAAGAGAATCTTCTTCCACATCTCCTAGCTCCAGCTCTCCAGCCTCCATTCCCCAATGATCCAAGCCTCTTCGCTAACGCCTTTAATCAAGTCATCACCTGTGCAGTCGACACCATAGCGCCTCTTACACTTAAGAAAGCGAAGACAACTAAGCACTCCAATGCCTGGTTCACCCAAGAATTTATGGAACTACGTTCATCTAAAAGGACCTTGCTTGTGCCCTGGAAGAAAAACCCTAACAAAACAACCAAAACAGAATTCAAAAATTGCTCTAGACAATACAAAGTAGCCATCACTCAGGCTAAAGCTGCTTCCTTCAATACAAGGATTAACAATGCCAAATCTGGGACCAAGGAGATCTTTGCAATCTTCAGGGAACTTGAGACTCCTACTACCCCTCCATCCACCATCATCAAGGATAAATCCTGGTGCAACACTATTCAAACTGCCATGCTAGATAAACTGGCCCCCTCTGCAAACGAAAATCCTAGCGCACCAAAAAGCACTATTGTCCAATATATATATGCTTCCCCCTACCTCCCGGACCGCCATAGCTGATGAGGTACCTACTTTTGACTTCTCTGACATGAGTGAAGCCGAAGTCACAGATTTGATCAAATCTATCAAACCATCCAACTGCAAAGGGGATGCATGCCCAGCAAACATCATTAAGGAATGCGCCCATGCCCTTGCTCCTTTCATCACTACCTTCATTAACTCATCCTTCCGCTCAGCCCAGGTACCCACCTCACTGAAGGAAGCCCTGGGTCCGACCACTCCTAAAACAAAACTCCATTGACCCAATGGTACCAGGGAACTACAGACCCATCACCACAGTCCCCTTCCTGCTAAAGATTCTTGACAAAGCAGCCTACCTGCAAGTTCAAAAATTCTTGGAAGAAAATCAACTCCTAGGTCTGCGCCAATCAGGCTTCAGGCCATGGCAAGGCACAGAAACGGCACTACTTGATCTCAAAAATCAAATCGATGATCTAAGAGACACTGGTAGGCCAGCTCTCCTTCTCCTGCTAGACCTGTCTGAGGCATTTGATCTGGTAGATCACAAAACCCTATGTCATCATCTGTCCTCCACTGACAACTTCTCCCCGAAAGCCTGTGAATGGACATCGTTTTTCCTCAAAGAGAGCGTGATGAAGGTGTTCTCCGACTCCTCGAGTGCTATCCCTAGGCCTATCAAATGTGGGGTCCCTCAAGGGTCCTGCATATCACCAACTCTCTACAACCTCTTCACCAGGCCACTGTTCCAAATTCTCGATGCCATGAGCATCTCATATACTAACTATGCAGATGACACCCAGGTGCTCATCCCACTGACAGGTGACTATCTTACAGATATGAATACTCTCAATCTCATCTATTCCACAATTCAGTCCTGGATGGCTGAAAACTGTCTGTGTCTAAACAGTGAGAAAACAGAACTCCTGCTAATCGGATCCACAGCTACACTGGGTAAACTGGGCACGCAATACAGCTCATTTACAATAGACAACATTCCCATTACTGTGTCCCAAGTTATCAAGACAATGGGTGTGTACCTTGAACCTAGCATGACCATGGACAGGCAGGTTAATGCCATTGCATCCTCAGCTGCCTATCATTCCAAACTGATCAATTCAGTTAGGCTGTTCCTGTCACAGAAAACTGCATCACCATTGCGAGGGCCATTATCAGGTCTAGGTTGGACTACTGCAATGCCCTCTTTGCCGGTACGTCCCAAAAGAACTTGGCTAAACTTCAAGTAGCTCAGAACAATGCCTTGAGGGCCGTGACTGGTATAGCTTGTAGGGATCACATCTCTGGGGTTAGAAGGCAGGTTCATTGGATGCCCGTCAAAGAAAGGATCCTTTTCAAAACATTGGCTATTGCACACAAATGCGTCCATGGATTAGCACCCACATACTTAGCTCAGAGGATCATCAAAAAAACACCCTCTAGACCCTCTAGATCTGCATATGCCAATCGCCTAATTGTTCCTCAAACGTGAAGAGTGCGAGCCGGTGGCTCCAGTTTCCCTACCTTGGCTGCAACCTACTGGAACACCCTCCCTGCCCAACTCAGAATGATCAAATCCCACGCAACCTTCCGTAAAACCTGTTTGATTTGCCTCCCACCTATCGCCATCACCTGAATATTGTACTGTTTACTGTACCTTGACATATAACCTATTGTAAACTATGTAACTGTATTAATCCACTGCACTGGGCTGCTATCCTGTAACCCTTAAGCAAGCCTGCATACATATTCTTTTCAGCGCCTCTATGCCCTTGGGTTGTAGCGTGCTATACAAATACTAAAATAAATATATAAAAATAAATATCACATTGGCTTGGCCGATTGGTGTTATCAGTTCCAGGATCTTCAAGTAGAAGCTTGGGGAGTCTGTGTTAGGACCGTAGGTGTTTATTATGATCATTTCTATATTGTAAAGTTTGCCCCATATAATCACATTGCGGCCCTCGTTGTCTATTTCCGTTCTGGTTAGCTGGAATTCCACACGCTTATGTATCACTGTAAGCATGCCCCTTGATTGGGTGGAGTAGTTGGTGGCTATTTTCATGAGGACCCATGTCTGGGCAACAGTATCTGTGATTTTCTTGGTGGCGTGAATCTCCTGTAGGGGCAAACCGTTGATTTTGTGCCTGTTGGCGTAACGTACGAGTTTTCTCCCTTTATTCGGGTGGCCCAGACCCCTGATATTCCATATTAGGAGTTTAATCCCCTGTGCTTTTCTTACTGAGGGCATTGGTGCCGAGTTGTCTCTTATGCTTTGGTGGACTACCCCAGATGCAATATCGTGTTTTTTCTGCTTCTATTGTCCCAAACAATGTCTGGAAATGTTTCCAACTGGGCAACCGGCCCTTCCCCTGCTCCTGCCCCCTCCCTCACCATGCCCCCAACTGGACAGTGTAACCCATTGGAACAATGCCAACATGTGTAGTGTCAGGCAGCCCTGTGTGGACGTCACTTTCTTAAGGCAGACAGACCGTCCCGGTGGTTGCCGCGCCACTGTGCTTTGGAATCGAGACTTCACGTAACTTGGATACCTTTTATGGGTCTAATGCTTCTTCAAGTATTGAGGCCGCTGGATGCGGAATGTTTTGTTCAATGTGCCTGTGCTTTGCCAGAGTACTGCAGCCAAAGTCTGGCCGGGAATAACATGGCATACGGTACGGCACGGGCTCTAAGCGCTCTTTTCAACTGGCCGAATGATCAATGGGCTAATTGCACTCCTCTTGAAAAACCAGGGTATATATGTATTGTGGCAGAGTCATAGAACAAGATCACTTTCTCCCTAGACAACCTCAGGGTCAGGTCCCTATCCCGGTAGTTGAGCAAGCGGACAATTACAGTCTGGGGTGGAGCCCCCGGTTTAGGGGGGAACAAGGGACCTGTGGGCTCTTTCAATTAGGAATTGCTGGGATAATTGGGCGTCTGGGAGCACAGTGCAGATCACTTTCTCTAGAAACACTTCGATGGTGACGTTAAGGGGTTTTTCTGCCTTGATCTTGATTCTAAGTCCTCGCATTTCATCTGGACTGACTTCAGATTCTTCCTGATGTCCTCTATGTCTTTACCTTGTTTAGTTGAGGTATCTTCCAGTTCCCCTAATCTAGTTTCCGCCTCTGACACCCTGCTGTTAACTTGCTGCACATCAGCTTTAATAGAGATGATGGTGCTGCCTATTTCGTCCAGTTTTTTATTTACAGCCGCCAATCCAGCCTGGAGGGCTATCATGTAAGGATCTGAGGCATTGTCGACAGGGGGTTGATCATTGGAAGTAGTCAGTTGGTGTGTGTCATCAGCCCGTGACTCCATTTTTGCATTAGTGAAGGCATCCATGGGGCCCTTTCTGACACTCTTATTGTGCCTGGACATATCTATGCGGATTAAACAGTGTATCTGGTGTGCTCTTCTTGCCCCAGCGCTGCTAGTGAGTTCAGGCGCTGTTAGCTGCGTATTATGCGGTAGAATGTTGTTCCGCCAGGCAGGTTAGGTCAGATGCAGCTCCGCAGGGGATTCAAATTATGGGCCATCCGGGGGACCTCCAGGTGGCGCCCGCACAATTATGCAGTGTTAGGAGATGTGGCCACTTGAGGTTAGGATATATATGATCCGCCTTGAGGGTTTTGAGGGGACATCCCCGTCTTACACATATGTAGCGTCACCTCTCCAGGGCCCGTGCTATAGACAATTCTGCTTCAACCAGTAGATGGTAATATTGAGGCCCCTTCTACTTGAGCCTTAAATCTGCATCCAGGGCCTTGTCCACAGAGTTCAACTGTAGTGCGTGGGTAGCACTTCTCCTTCTGAGCTCTATTTTCCAAAGTGCAGGTCACTACATTATTAACAGACACTTGTCACTGGGAAGTAAGCTTCAAGTGTTATCTTTGTACTCATCGTTAATGAGCAGGCATGCACTTTTTAAACGTGATGATATAATGCACTTGTGCGTCTACAATCATTGCCGGCCTCCGCTTAATGTAATTAAATGTGTCACTGTGTCCGGGGGGATGAAGGCAGTGATCCCCGTGCAGTGGGTCCTCACACACCCCAGCCGAGCGTGCTCACCACGTTGTCACCACGACTCGACTGCCTGCCGCCCGCACCCTGCACAAGCAGGTCCACCGGGCCACAGGCCATTTAATGACCTTCTCCCAGCCCGGGGAGGGGGACCAGCAACACGGACCTCCGTCGTGGGGTGAGGGCCTCTCTTTCAGGGTATCCCTCTAGCCGGTCGCCCGTGCCGCTCGTACACAGCACACACGGCGGGCGCCGGAGAGGGGGACCCATATATTCTCAGCCACTTGCCTGCAATATCCCGCACTCCAAAGCCCTGCTGGCTCACACCAGAGCACCGCCTCACTGATCCAGAGTGTGTGAGCAGGCGGTGATGAGCCACCAGTGCGCCGTCCAAACACTGTGGTGCAGCCGGTGGGGGATGGGGTCCGTGGCCTGTGCTCGCGCCGCTGGGCTCTCAGAGTCGCTCAGCAAGCCCCCTATATTTCTGCTGTCTCAGTTCAGCAGGGGACTCAAAGGCAGCTCCATGTATACGGAAGTTGGCTCCAGCCTAGTCCAAGCAAGTTTTGACTTCAGCAGGTCTCGTTCCTCAGGATGGGATCAAAAGGATTTTGATATGTGGCACAGCTATACAGCTAGGCGGCCATGTTCGTCGGCATCCCACAGCGCCCCCCCAACAGATCTCCTTTTCAACAAAGTGATACCCGATCTCACCTAGTCAGTGCTTAGCATAACCACTTAGAAATAAATAAATAAATAAATAAAAATTGTGCATAAGTTACCATCAACTCATTTGCTCCTCTTGGTCTTTTTAAAACTCTTAAAATGACTGTACTCCATAAGGTTGCTCAAACGCTAATGTGAACAATACTAGCTAATATGGTCTACAACACACACTTAAACCTCCTGTCGCTTTTATAGTATGTAATTAGGACGTATTCCTGTGCTGCAATTGGGGAGTGTGACAAAGTCACATGCCTGACCCTTGGGCTGAAGGATGGGGTCAGGTGCACCACCCATTAAGCAATGCCGGGTCTGACAGCATTGTGAGTGGATCCCTGGTGCGTGCCGAGGAGCCTTCAAACCTCCTGATACTTGTCCTCGAGCAGGTGATGCTAGGTGGATCTATGGACCACCTTAGCTCTGCTATTTATTTATTGATTTTTAAAGAACAAAAGAAAGAAACAACACAAACATATTCATTACATCAGTGGATTATATTTTGAGTATAGTTCATACAACCTTAAACTAATTATTACAGTAACCATATTTACACTATCTAATATTATCCACTATAACTAATCCTTTATAGTACTACAATAATCCTACACATATAATACAGTCAGAAAATACACCCTTGACAAACATTGACAAACAACAAATAGAAATTCCATATTAGTCCTCTCTCCTTTCACGTCATATCCTCCACCTATTAGTCCTATGATGTTAGCATCAACCATACAGTTCATTGAATGGCCCCCAAATCTCAGAATTAGAGTCCTCTTGCATCTGTTTTTTTAGAATGACTTTCTCATAACTAGACTCTGTCCGCAGGTCCGTCATCCATCCCTCCACTTCAGGCTTTTTCCTTGACTTCCATACCCTTAGAATTTGCTTTTCCGCCACCACAAGTACTCTGTTAATCCACCCACTATACTCTGGAGCCACCACACATGTCTCGTTATTTGACAGCAGAATTGTTGAATATGGCGTTCTTGGTAGTGCAACTCCCAGTATTAAATCTAATCTGCTCAGAACATCATTGCAGAAACCAACCACTCTCGGACATTCCCTTAGCATGTGTAATAGGATACCCCCTTTACAGCCACAGCCCCAACACGAATCTTCATCAGTCATACCTAAACCAGCCACCCATGCAGGAGTCCAGTGTAGGCGATACAGGATCGATCCTTTGATGCACACTTTGTAAGTTCAAATCCATCTTTGAATGTGTGACAGTTCTCATCAGGTTATCCCACTCCTTTACATATAAGTCTTGCCTAGCTCATTCACCCTGCCTGCTGCAATTTCTCCCATACATTCACACAAGTACAATCCAACGGCATCATTTTCAGATAGGTCGATGGCAAACATGAAGAGGATTGAAAAACGCTGCAGTCCCTTGTTTTTTAACACAGATTTGTGCACCAAGGATCCTACCACCCGCTCATCCCCCTTGACAATGCAGTCCTCTGAATGAGACTATTGGGGTCCATTCGGTCTTCCTGCAAAATAAGTTGTGCACCATTCAACATTCGCCGTAATGAGGGGCACACGAAAAAGCTGCCTCAAAAATATTTAGAAGGAGGCCTGTCTGCACCCCAGGTCAAGACAAAGTTCTTGCCAGGGTGTGGACTAGGAACCAAAAGAGGCCCAGAAAATGATGTTCAAAGTGGCCCCATATTACACATTTTCAGTAAGCCCAGTCCTTATCCTATGGAATTAAAAAAGGGTTACAGGCCCAGGGAGGCCCAGGGTGCAGAGGAATACCGGGAAATCTCCAGAGTTCCCTATAGGCCAGTTCACCCCTGGTTCTTGCAATTGCCCAAGACAGTGCTGCATAAGTACTGCCATGGGCTGGCGCTCGGCGGTCTGACCAACGATGAATTATCATAGCCTTTTTTTCTTTTTAGTGCACCGAATTTCGGACATGTCAACATTATCTGCAGATGGGTTTTAATCGTGCAGTACTGTCCAGTGCAATGGTAGGTATCAGTTAGCTCATGAGCGACCTCACTAGTCCTGCCTGCTCGTGAGCCGACACAGCAGAAATGTGTAAAACGGCACAATTAATTAGATCCTAAAAAAAATAAAATAGGAGGACGTGGAGCTGAGGGGATTGTGAGAATAGCTGAAGACCCCTTGTGCACAATGAAGCACTCCACTGTGAACGCCTCGGCGTGATTTATAATGCATTGAGTAATAGGATTTGGGGCTGTTTAGCGGGATTAAGCACGGTAAAGAAAGGCCTATTTACATCGGCTCGACAATAGAGTGTAAAAGTGCAGAGTGCCCTCCGTTGTTATTTTAGGCAATTTACGGGATTATACGGGCGGTGGAGGATCGGCCCTAGCCCTGCTGCTATCTGTAACGTGTCAGCTGTAATGGTGATAGCTGGGTAATTGCAGTTTTCTCCCTACAGCCCCAGAACTGCTTTGTTTACACGAGCTGGCAGGACGCCATTGTGAAGTGGGAGGCGGGAGAGGGTTGGTAGAGGTAGAAAGTGGAGTGAAGTAAAGCCCTTCTTGTAAAGGCCCTGACCCCGCGACCCCGGCCCTCTTGTTTTCGGGACTGCAGCTCTCTGGTGTAGTTGATTTGTTGCAGGGACTTTTCATGCCAGAGTGCTGACGGTGCTTTCTGCACACACAAGGTCCACTGGAAGGGCAGTGGCGCTCAAAGGCTCTTGTAAAGTCGAACAGAAAGCAGATTTTAACAGCCTATGGTTCAAACCCCCGGCTTGGAATTGAATGGCGCGCATTGTACTGAAAGGGCAACGTTCCAGATCTCTCATAACATGTTCATCGCGACTTTCTTTTCTCAGAGACATCAGGATTTGATGAACTTATTTATTTGGGTATTTCGATTAGCGTAACGACCATTTTGCAGCCGTTTCAAACAACGTTCTGCCAAAGTAGTGGACAGGTCCTGTGCAACGCGTGCTGCCAATCCTTTGTATAGTTACAGCAGCTGTAGACGGACGGCAAAAGTGAACAGGTGCATTGTCAGACACCTGCGGAAGCCCCGGAATCAAGCGAGGCCTAGAGCTGGGAGAGCCACGGAATGCAGGCATATGGGCCGAGTCAGAGCCAAGCCAGGGGGCCTGGCCTGGCTCTTAGGGCCAAACACGAGCCGAGCCAGCAACTCACTATTTCAGGGCCACGATGCCTCCGGGCTGAGGCACGCTTTATAAATGTGGATAAATAAATCAGCGGCAGTGTACGTGATACAAATATCGAGTAGCATAATAGACACCTAACGTGCTCCGTTCTATTCAGGAGATGTTTGTTCAGTCCTGTTTTTTTATTTACATTTGGTGACTTTAGTCCTAGATTTTTCATGGGGAAATCAGGACTTCAAGTACCAGAAAGAAAGGGGAAAAAAGCATTGATATTAATATGCTAATTTATGGGTTTTAAGAGTTAAACTAATACTTGTCAGATTATACATCAGCCTGAAAAATATGTACATTTAAAGGTTGCTGAAAACGAGAATCTTTCTAGCTTTAAGTTTCCTCAACTTGAATGAGCACTACAGGTACTATAATGCAAAGTGATAACAGTTTAAACGCTTCTACATTCAGGAGAAAACAAAAACTGTACATTTTTCTGGTTTTCAAAAAAGCAACAACAAAAAAATTAAATACACCATGGGAGGCACAGGGAGAGGGGTGGAAGGGAAGCCATAGTATAGGTTGGAAGATTGGAAGAACAGAGACCTCAGTTAAAAACTAGGGGTGTAAGTTGTGGAGAGGGCTTTCATATTTATATATGAAAGTATCCTAGAGGACAACATTTCCTGTGCATATCAGCACTTCACCTGTTTACAAGGAGTTGCTAAAAGATGGATCCAGTCGGGCACTTTTCATATGGGGACCAGTCACAGATTGGATTAAGGAGGTTCCAGCGTTGCACCTGCCTGCCTTGTGTCCAAAGGAAGAGAGGAGTTGTGGTGGAGCTACAATGCTTGGAGCTACAATGCTCCAGGAGAATAAATCCCTGCTGGGGCAGTGAGTAACAGGCAGACACTGCCTGCCCTGTGCCCAGAAGAATTACCCTCTTTTTTTTTCTCATGATGGAGGCGGCAACTGGGGCAAGGAGGTACTGGCATAACAGGGCCCCCCGCAGCCCCCGCAGTGAGGGGGGCCCCACCAGCACATGTCCTGTGAGGGGGCCTCACTTGAAAAAAAGAAGGATTTTTTATTCAACAAAAAAAAAAGTTTCGTTGTGAGTTCACTCTGCATTAATAAAGAAATTATTTCTGTAACAGGAATCATTTCTTTATGAAGGCAGAGTGACTACAAAAAGAAACTTTCTTTTTCAAGGCTGAGGACTCCCCCAACGCATGACATGTAAGACCCTAGGCTGGAGGGATCCATGTCATGGGGTGGGGGGGAGCACTATGACTTCAAAAATAAATAGTTTATTTTGGAAGTCACTCTGACTACATAAAGAAATTATTTCCATTATGGTATGGTTCGGTCCTGAACTGAATGATTTCTTAATGAAGTTAGAGTGACTTCAAAAAGAAACAATGGGGCTCATTCTGACCATGCCGGCGCTGAAACAAAGGTGCTGGTAATCTTACTGGCACAGTTGTTTCAGGGCCGGCATATTACAGGTCTACCTGCTGGGGCCGCTGTGCTCGACAGGTCTGACCCTGCCGGGCACAGCAGCCACACTAGGCAGACTCGTCACTGAAGCACCGGCACCATTAACAACAATGCCAGTGCTTCCGTGTCCCCAATCCCATGGAGTCCTATGGGATTCCATGGGTATGGGGATTACCGAAATTACCAGCGCCTGACTTCCCAGCTGCTGGATTTGGAAGAGCCCGGTGGCACCGGGAAGTTAGGCGCCAGTAATTTTTTACGGGTCTGACAGCAATCCGTCGGTAGCACCGGGACGGTTACCGCCGGACCCGTAATGAGTCCCAATTTCTTTTTGAAGTAATAGGGCTCCCCTCAACCCCATGACGTGTGCGTGTGCGAGTCTATGTTGAAAGGGTGCACACAAATGTATGGGTCGCTGGGTGTGCGGTGGTGCCTGTATGGTGAAAGGGTGCACACTTAAATGTATGGGTGGCTGCCTGGGTGTGCCTGTATGGTGAAAGAGGCACACTTAAATGTATGGATGGATGCCTGGGTGAGCTTGTATGGTGAAAGAGTGCACACTTAAATGTATGGATGGCTGGGTGTGTATATGGTGAATAGTGTGTGTGCTTGTGTACAGGGGCACAACAAAACATACTTTTCGGGGGCTAACCCTTCAATTGTTGGAAGAGGCACTAACTTCACAGGTGGTGGGGAGGGGCAAACTTATTTGTGTAGAAGCATCTAACTTCTTTACGCGTTTTAATGAGACTGTTCTAATGCAGCTTCAATGTTACAAGCAGTTAACTCTCTCCTTTAAGTCTCATATTCGCTCTCTACTAGACACACATCGCGATTTCAATTTCCTAAAGAATTTGGCATTTGAATGCAGGTACTAGCAGTGAAATGCTTTAGGTTGGTAATTGCTGGGCTCTTATTAACAGCAAAACCCAGCTGCCGTTTAACATCTGTGTCCTGTTCTGTCCGGCAACTGCTCTGAAGGTCAGCCAGGTCGAGTCAACATAGCCCAAAATGTCAGTGGGGGGGTGCTGAAGCCCAGTCAACTCAATGGTGTTGCGCCACTACTTGTGTTTAATGCCTTGATTACTCCTAGCCCTATTCTTCCTCGTCCCAGTACTTATGTATGAGGCAGTACTTGTGTACACTGCCTCATACACAAGCACTGGGATGAGGTAGAGGTACATGGAGGTAATGCCTGATTTAGATACCTGTAATCTTCATTACTCCTAGTCCCACTCTTCCTCATCCCAGTGCTTACCTGTGAGGCAAGGAGCCTCATATGTAAGCTCTGGGACAAGGAAGAGGGACGTGGAGGTAATTCTTAACCAAGGAGCTGATTTTGGAGGTTGGGGAAGGGGGTGGGAGGGAGAGGGGATGTGTGTTGGGGTGGGATTGTGCGATAAATCATAATGGTTATCCATGTCCAGGCTAAGCAGGCATGATATGTGGTATTAGTGGCTAGAGAGGCATTTTGGTGCAGCCAGTCTAGTCATTCCTCAGTTTGGTATGACTTTCTTTTAACTGGGAATTTCTGGTAAAGCAGTCCTGCTAAGTGTAATTACCTGGCTAGATTGGCATTTGGGTGCTGCCAGTTTTGCCATTTCTTACTACGGCATTGTATATTTTTCTAGGCATCTGTGATAACATGATATGATAAAAGTCATTTATAATGCGCCTGTACACAAGTATTTCTATGCGACAAATACAAGCGAGGGAAGATAGAGGGAGGACAAGACAAATGGTCTCACTAGGCCTTGTGTCATTGTGAGAACGAGAGGTGCAAGAGGAAAGGGAGGGGGGAAGTTCAAGGGAGAGGGGAAGGGAAACCAGGGCTGCAATGCTCCGAGTAAGTGCAGCCAGGGAAGTGCGGCTATGGGTAGTGCAAGGTGAACAAGGTACTGCAGGGTTACAGTTACAGCCCCTAAGTGCATGGTAGGGATGGAGACGGTGCAAGGATGACCGATCAAGAAAGTGCCTGGACTCAGAGAGACTCTGAGGGTATCCAAGCAACCAGTCGGCACAGTAGACAGGTAGGTCATCAGGGGAGGGAGAGAGAGAAAGCAGAGGAGAAAAGGAAAGTTTTGAGCTGCTTCCAAAATTTCAGATGGTCCGGCTCAAGTTTGAAGGGGCAGGGAGGCCATTCCAGAGGGAAGCACCAGCAGAGGAGAGAGATGTCTGGAGAAGCGTCTAACCCTTAGAGAGTTGGAGGTAGCTGAGTGAAGGGCTCGAGAGGGAAGGTATTTTGGAAGAGAGCATTGGATATAGTGCGGGCCCCGGCCCCAGAAAACCTTGTGGACAATGCAAAGGGTCTTGAACTTGATCCTTGTAGCCACCAGGAGCCAGTGGAGAGATTTCAGGGCTGGACAGATATGATCCCTGGGCCTGAGGCCAAGGATAAGTATTGCAGTCCTTTTCTGGATTATTTTCAGATGACGAAGAGTAGAGGAAGACAGAATGAGAAAGAGCATCTTGCAGTAGTCCAGTCTAGAGAGAACCAGGGCTCTAGAGACAGTGAGCTTCTGGTGGAAAGTGAGAAAGGGAAGAGTCCCTTTGAGGTGGAGCAGCTGTTAGTGGAACTTCTTGGTGACATCCGAGATGTGAGGAGAGAAAGAGAGAGTGGCATAGAAGATGACACCAAGGTTTTTTGCCTCGTAGGAAGGTGAAGGAAGAGGGCCCTAGGCGGGCGGCCAGAGTGAGAGAGAGAAAGCTGGTGCCAGGGTCCCAATGAGAAGGATCTCCATCTTACTGGCATTAAGGCAGAGATCGTTGGAGGCGACACCAACCCTGAATCGCGGATAGACAGTCAGGAATGAGTGAGAGAGGAGAAGAGGCTGAGGGGAGCCTGAAGGAAAGCTGAGTCATGCGCATAACACTGAAAGTTAGAGGAGAAGGTAGAGATCAGGTGGGCCAAAGGGGCCAAGTAGAGGTTGAAAAACCAGGGTGAGAGTATAGAGCCCTGGGGAATGCCACAGGTAGAGAGAGGTGGCAGAGAGATTGAGACCAGGTTGGACCTGGGAGGGGGTGGGGGCGGTCCAAGAGGAAGGAGGTCAGTCACTCCAGGGCCTGATCCATGATACCCTGGTTCTCACCGAGTCGATTGATCAGGATGGCGTTGTTGACTGTGTCGAAAGCAGAGGAAAGAAGGAGGGTGAGGACAGAAGGAATGCTGGAATCAAGGTTAGAGAGCAGATCTTCATGGCTTTTCAGGAGAGCAGTTTCCATGCCTCTGGCATCTCTGAAACCAGATTGATGGTCATGGAGACAACCAACAGATTCAGTGTGGAGAGTAAACTGGGAGATGGCAAGCTTTTCCAAGAGTTTGCCCAAGAAAGGGGTGATGGAGATTGGGCGATAGTTTGCCGGGCAGGTAGGATCAGCAAACGGCTTCTTGAGGAGTGGGTGCACGAGGGAGTGCTTAAGGGGAGAGGGAAACTTTCCAGTGGCTAAAGAGTGATTACAAAAATTGGCCAATGGTGTCAATATGGTCCTTGATGGTTCTGGAGAAGCAATGGAGCACCTGTTTGGACGACGCCTTCATAGATCAGACTTGTCTAGAAACCTCGGCAGGTGTTGTCAGAGAGAAAGAGGCAAAAGGAGGGGGAGAGGTAGTGATGGCCAAAGGGGCCGAGAGAGGAAGAGGAGATAGAGGACAGGATGTCCTGAGATTTAGCGGAGAAGTGAGAGGCCAGAGCCACACAGAGGGCCTTGGAGGGAACAGGAGAGGTAGAGTCCTCAACAGGATTGACCAGTTCCCTGCAGATTTTAAAGAGTTCGGCCTTGTTGGTAGAGGCTACGGAGACGCAGGCTTTAATGTGTGCGCTCTTCTTAATGAGTGTTATTGCTTTGACTGGCATTTTGGTGCAACCAGTCTAGGTATGTCTAAATGTGGCCTGGCATGCTTTACTGTAATGTTATTACGTGTCTACACTGGTCTACATTGTGCAGCCAGTTGGACATATTTTCATTGTGACATGCCATTTTTTATAGCAAAGCATTAATGTTCCTGTGCACTGTTGGTGACTTACATTTATTGGCTTGGTGTTAACCTACCAAACAATTGAAAACACTGTGGCTTTATAGCCAAATTATTCTCAGAAACCGTGCAGTATATTGCAGTAAAATACATATTTATATCTTTCTCCTAGTACAGTGTGTGGCATACCCCTTCAGCAGCACGATTGTGTATATTGCGCAATCGTGACAATCTAGGCCGTCCCAGAGTGTGGCGCAACCCGTGATTTGTTGCTGAGTTTGAGGGGTGGGCCCTCAGCATGGCTCGCAGAGGAGCCCCCACATTTTGTGTTACACCACTGAAGGAGGCAGGTCTCAGAGAGGGACGCAGGGCCCCTTATCTCATAGCTAGGGTCAGGTTGGTGTCAGCCACAAAGCCCGAGCTGGCTCGATCCCCACCTGTCTCTCCCTCCTCTAGTGAAGCAGTAGTGAGTTCCAGAAAGTAGAGGCATATGAGCGCACATATCTCCCACCGAACAGTGTGTAATTTGTTGGTTGTATGGCTCTCCGGTTCAGGGAGACCGATCTTAGGTAGGCTTGAGACAGTGAAAGACGCGGGTAAGGGCATAGCGGGCCGCCCCTCTGGCCACCTCACCCCCCGGGCGGAAGGGATGTCCCCGGGGCCCAGCCACATCTGGTGGGGCTCCGGGGGGAACGGATATAAGGCGGGGGTACTGGTAGCCCAGTCTCTTTCCACAGCCCCCACGCCTGAAGTGGTCATTTGGGCGGAGTCACATCGAGGAAGGAACAATCTCTACTTGGTAAGTATGGGATTTGGGATCGGCTGAATTACGATGATTACCTGAGCCCGAAATGGTGTCTGCACCGCAGGCATTTATATCCTGTCTTTCGGCCTTGTCGTCCCACAGCAGCGGGGCGGGTGGCCGTTGCTTTTGAGCTGCCCCTTATTTTAACCTTCCGGATGTGATGGTTTATGGGGTCACTACATGTTTTTGTTTGCTGTGGTGTCTGCTCTCCTGTGCGGCCGCCGTGCCAATACATAAAGGTTTGATGCATTTCACTGGATGGATTTGTGTTGGTTTTTGCAGCCTCCGTGCCGAAAGCAGTGAGTTGATGACAGCATAATCACGCATTTGCAATAACGGATTGGCCGTATAACGTTGCTCCATTATGACGGCTTTTGTTGTTTACCATGCAGCCGCCATGCCAAAAGCGGGGGTATCGAACAATGTTTATGCGCATGTAACAGTTTAGAAATGGTTTGCAGATTAATGTTTGGTGTTCTCTATGGTCTGCGCACCTCGCGCCGGATACTTACAGTTACATTTGCTGAATTTTTAATATGCTCCAGTTAAAGCGCACTGCAACTTGCACTGTCTACTCAATTTTTAATTTGTTTGGGAATTAAGGTTATGTTCAAGAGAGCATTGAGTAACGGCCGCAGTGACGCATTCTCCTGGTTTAACAATGGAGAGAGGTCTAGTGTACTTTCTGGTCCGCCCTCTTCGCGCAGCACACTTTTCGATGCAGTTTTACATTTTGCATGGTTCTTTGCCGTGTCCCCAGGGCATTTGTTTTGTGATTACTATAAGGTTCAGTTTGTTGCGGAGGTTTTTGGATGGAAGGATTTCCTGGCGAGGAGCATTGTAACGGCAGGCATGCCACATGCTCATGGCTCGCAATAAAGAAAAGTTGGTTTCCTTTGTGGTCCGCCCTCGTCGCGTGAAGGTTTAAACGTAGTTCAATTGAAAGTATGAGCTGCTTTGCTAGCCATAAGCCCTTTCTACCTGGCATTTTTGTAAATATATGCTCCTTTCAAGACCAGTAAGACTGCATGCTTTAGTGTCCGTTTTGGGCCACCGCCACAGAGCCCCTTGCACTCGCTCACACACAGGGAGCAAATGTTTCGGCTTGGGGTCGAGGTCCTCCACTTAAATTTTATACCGGCCTAGAAGTGGGTGCAATTAGCTACAGTCATCATGAAGGGGAGACGGGTTACTCGGAGGCGGGCTGGCGCGGCAATGACAATAAGTTAAAGGGGTGTTGCTGTGCCTCATATTATACGTTTTACATCATTGATCATGGCCCAACTGTATAATGAGGGGGTTACTGCCTACGCTCCCGGTTGGACGAACTAGATCTTGCTGGTCATTTTTAACCACGATTAGGGAAAAAACATTCTGTAAGAATGCGCAAAGGCTCTCTCAGCTTGGAAGCAGGTCGACGCAAAGCAATGCAGTTGTATTATCCCGCAAATCTTGAAATGTGGGTTATTTGTAATTATGTGTATGCCACGGAAGGGCATGTTTTTAGTTGGTGTGATAACAGAACTGCAACCCGGGTTAATTAAGCCGAGGACCACAGGGAGCTTGGGATTGTAGAAGTTTGGGGCTGGGCAAGACAACATGAACACCGGTATAGTGGAATGGATGGACTGGACATTATTGAAGTAATAAATATGTACATTTTGTACCAAAAACAAGTTTTAGGTTGCAGGAAAGGATTGCTTGTGGTTGAAACGGTCAAGGTACCGTGGAAGAGCAAAGATGGACCGGTAAGGTTGACTTAACACTTATGTGTATAAACTGCAGAATTATATAAAATTGTTGTCCCAGGATATGCAGGAAGGCCGGTTAGTAACTGCAAAAAATAGTTTAGGAAGGTTAGCATTAAATACATGGGTCATCACACAAGTAATACATTGTTTTACCCAATACAGGGCACACAACATGTCTCAACTAGGGTTGCCAGGCATGTTTTCAGGAATAGATGTAGTCTTGAACAGTTCTTGCAGGGACAAATTTGACGAGGAGGCTGAGATGTTTGCACGCTTTCAAGAAGAAATGCAGATCCACCATGGCACGGCATATCTCTATGCAGGTCAAACAAAAGATCTGGGCGAAGGAGTATTCTGATATATTTTCACTGTTATGGGTGGAGACAGCAAGCCGTGGCATTAATATTAGCTAGGAGGATGACAAGAAGAGGCAGAGGAGGAACAGGCCGGGAAAGAGCATACATAATTGGGAGATGGCTTTCTCTCTGTTGGCAGCAGTCTGGATGGAAAAAGATCCAGGTCAGGGTCTGGCTTTGTGGAAATACAGAGGGGTTATTATAAATGAACATAAGAAGTATGGCTCCACAGGATGGATTGCATATGACAGGGATTTCAGGTCCAAAATGACTCTGTTACCCGAGAAGACATGGGATCAAAAAGATGTGGAAGTGTGGATTTCATTCATGGGAGGTAAGGGTAGGGTCAGTAAACCAAATGGGGAAATATCCAGAGGATCAAGGAAGCCATGGTATGGTAAGTATGAGCAGAACCAAAAAAGTGATTGGCGGCCCTTTCAGTCAGCCCCCTCAGTACAGTGGGGGAACGAGCAAGCACACAGGGGCTCCATGGCGGGAAGGGCCTGCAGATCTTTTAACAAAGGATCATATACTTGGGGGCCTAGGTGCAGATTCCTGCACCAATGTTCCAAGTATGGGGGGAGCCACCCGATTGCAAGCTGTGTCAAGATGGAAGGGGGTCCTAGGGGCAGAGGCCAGCACAGAGGGGGCCAATAATGGGGTATGGGTGAAAGACCTTTCTGCGGTAGACAGGAGATTTTTGCTGGAATTTTTGCAGGATTACTCGAGGGTGAAGGAGCAGGATTTGTTGTGGGAAGGGTTTAGCGAGGGGTTCAAGATCCCTTATGGTGGGCCACTGACAGGTCAGATGGCCAGGTACCTCTCTTTGGTGCTCCAGCAGCCGCAGGTGGTAAGAAAATAAATAGAGAAAGAAGTGGAGCTGGGCAGGGTGGCGTGGACACAGGAATATTGAGTTCAGGGCTCGACATGTACAGGGTGTAGTGAATGTTGCGGCTGATTCTCTTTTTCGTTTTCAGTGGTGCAATTTTCAGGGGGCCCATCCAATGGCAAAGAAGGAGGGGGTGTTGTTCAGGAGCGAGTGTTGGCAGCTGGTGTCGTGGACAAGGCGCTCTGGAACTTGGGGGAGAGATCGCTCACACCAATCGTAAGTTCCGGGTACCGGCATGGCTACAGTAAGTTTTTGAGGGTGGCAGAAGTACTGCAAAAAATGGACTGTTCAGTAGAGGAGCAGGTACGTGCATTTGTGGTATGGGCGCACGGTGATGGTAAGAGCAGGAGCTGGGCGAAGGGGCACCTTGCAGCCATAGCGTTTCATTGCAAATTAAGGGGGAGGAAGGACCCCACCAAAGAGTTCTTGGTAAGTATGGCATTGAAGGGATGGGGCCGGTCTGAGGACACAAGCGGGATAGTCAGAAACCCATCAACTTTCAATTATTGTAGAGGCTATTACGCGCCTTGCCTGGGGTATGCTTTAATGAATTTGAGGTGGCACTTTTCAGGGCAGCATTTTCACTGGGATTTTTGTAGGCTTTCCGGGTCAGCGAATTAGTGGCAACGGGTAAGGATGACCGCTCTGGTAGGGCTCTGGCCTTGAAGCATATGCAGTTCAGTTCAAGGGCTGAGCGGTAGGTGTTGAGCATCAAGTTGCGCCAGTGCAACACCAATCAAAGGGGTAAGGGGAAGTGGGTTGTGCTGCACCAAACCAGTTGCATTAACAGTTGTCCTGTTGAACTGTTAAGGGCCTTCTTGGCTTTGAGGCCCCAGCAGCCTGGCCCCCTCCCTATGCATTCTAGGGGAGCCCCACTACCAATTTAAAAGAATTCTGCCAACCACGCTGGCAGCAGTGGGGGTTCATGACAAAGGATGGTCCTCCCACAGTTTCCAGTAGGTGCCGCCATGGCTGCCTTTCTACAGGGCATGCCAGCACCAGCAATTCAGGAGATAGGTAAATGACAGACAAACCACTTTCAGTTGTAGGTTAGGCCACAGGGTAAGCCGGAGTCCAGTACAGGGACTGACTATAGGGGGATCTCTGCATGTTAACAGACTGAATTCTTGTTTATGACTGATTGTGCGTTTTTGAAATGTTTCTGAACTATCCAATTGCTATCAACAGATGACGCAGTATGGATTATGTTTGTTTGTTTGTTTATTTGGTATAGCGCAAAACCAAACCCAAAGGGTAGCTGGGCGCAGACAATACAAGGATACTTGAGATCTTGGTTACAGGAAAATGCAGTTATACATTTCAAATTAGAAACAAGGTGCATGTACAAGCAAGTGCGAAAATACAGTTAAATTGAATTAATCTAGTTACAATCATCAGGGGTCTCTAGAGCAAGTGGCAGTGGGGAGGTCGAGCTAAGTGTCATTGGAACGTATCCAGGTGAGGACTTTCCGCCTGAAGCTAGGTAGGTTTGGTCCATTCTGAGATCAAGAGGGAGTCTGTTCCAAGTTTGAGCAGCTATGACCGGAAAACTGGAGCCGCCAGCTGTACTCTTTTTGTATCTGGGCACCACTAAAGTATAGGCATTGGTCATTCTAGTGGGACGGTTTGAGATTCTCTTGTTGACTCTGTTTACCAGGTAGGGGGGAGCTATGTTGTTAAGACATTTAGAGGTGAGGGAGAGGGTTTTGAGGGCAATCCTGTCTTGATATGAGCTCTATTAGGAATATTTAAAGCTACTCTAATAGCATTATTTTGGAGAGTTTGGAGTTTATCAAGGATATACCTGTTAGATCCTGCATATAGAGCATTACAGTAATGCAGCTTGGATATGATGAGTGCATTAGCTAGTGTAATGCAGCTAGTTTCAGTTAGAAATGGTCTACATGCTCGGATCAATTTACAAGTATATGCAGTGGAAGATGCTAGTGAGTTAGTTTGTTTCTTGAAGGCGAGCGCTGAGTCAAGATAGACCCCGAGGGTTTTGACTGCAGGCATCACTTTGATGACATTATTGTCGATGTTGAATGAGGCATATTTCGGGTCAAGTTTTTTGATGGCCAACTCGGAGCCGAGGATCAGTAACTCAGTTTTATTGTCATTCAGGCAGAGGCCGTGAGATGCCATCCATGCCTGAATGAGGAGATATATCTTATTTACTAAGGCCGTGTCTTCCAAGAAGTTGCCCGAAAGGGGGATAAGGATCTCAGTGTCATCTGCGTAATTAGTGTAGATGACACCCAGTCTGTCCAACTTGTCAAACAAAGGTTTAGTAAAGATGTTATACATCGTTGGAGATACACATGATCCTTGAGGGACACCGCATGAAACTTGTGTGGGATCAGCGGCTGCTAGGGGGGAGAAGACTCTCATTGTCCGGTTTTCGAGTAAGGATTGTACCCATGTTATGGCATCACTTGAAAAACGAGCGGTGGAACTGAGGTGATTGCATAAGACTGCGTGATCTACCAAGTCGAAGGCCGCAGATAGGTCAAGGAGGAGTAGCATAGCTGATTTGCCATTGTCCTTCAACTTGTCAATTTGGGTCTTAAGGTCAATCAGGGCTGTTTCAGTACCATGAAGGGGACGGAAGCCAGATTGACATGACCCTAGTAAATTGTTAGTTTCTAAGTAGTCCTGAATTTGCAGGTAAGCTACTCTGTCAATGATTTTAAGCAGCAATGGGATGGTGGTGATGGGTCTGTAATTTGTCGGTATTGCGGGGTCAAGTGTTTGTTTTTTTAGCAAGGGGAGCACCCAAGATTGTTTTAGGTTATTAGGCACTAGGTTAGACTTAAAGGATGCATTGATGAGTTTAGAGATGAAGGGGGCTAGGTCTCTAGCTGCATCTTTTATAATTTGGGCAGGGCAATTATCTCCTTTGCAGTTGGATAGCTTTAGAGATAGTATGATCTTTTCTGTCTCTAATATAGTTATTTGTCTGAAGCTAAATGGGTGAGGGGTGTTAGGCTGGTTTAGAGGAAGCTGTGACTGAGGTGTAGGCTCCGTTGGCAGGAGCAGGGAAGCTTTTTTATTGGCAATTTTGGTTTGGAGCAAGCTAATTTTACCCGCTAGGGCATTTTGTATAATAGTGCACCAGAGTTTATTTTTAGGAATATTATCAGTCGGGGGTAAGGGTGATTCCATTTCACGGAGGATGGAGAATAGTTCCTTGGTGTCTGATTTAGCCTTAGATATTCTATCGTTAAAGGTATTCTTTTTAGTGCTTATGATTTCCTTTTTATACTGTTTGGCGAGAGTGGCTAATTTAATTTCGTTCTCCTCAGTGGGTGAGTGTTGCCAAATTGACTGCAGCTTTCTTTTTTGAATTCTGAGGTCTTTCAACTGTGGTGTGAACCAGTTGTTTAGGTGACAAAGTTGTTTGCTTTTACGAATTTTGGTGGGGGCAATCAAGTCAAGTGCCTTAATCATTGTACTGTTGTAGGCTTCCACAAGTGATGTGGGGTCTGTGATGTTATCTAGATTGTCGAGAGTGGGGAGGAGGCGGGGTAAGAGTTGTTCTGCTGTTATATCTTTTTTACTTCTGGGGGGAGTGGAGGAGCCATAAGTATAGGTTTGGGTCGGATAAGGTCAAGTGAGGCATTGAATACAATTAAGTAGTGGTCAGTCCAAGATTGTGGCATTATGTTGGTAATGCTAATGTTGCAATTCCGATCAGCAACCCAGTCTAGGGTCCTACCTTTGGCATGAGTAGGGGAGGAGACTTTTTGTGTTAGGGCATAGTCATTCAATAGTGAAGCAACAGATAGGGCGTGTTTGTCATTACAGTCATTAAAGCCCAGGTTAAAGTCTCCCAGTAGTAGAATTTGAGCGTGATCTTTAGTGTTATTAGTTAAGATACTAGTTAGGTCGTCTTCAAAGGATCCCAGTGGTCCAGGTGGTCTGTAGATGACATACATGGTAAGAATGCGGTTACAAGAAAGGTGAAGTTTAGCAGTAAGGAGTTCACATGATTGAAATAGTAAGGTAGTAGCTAATCTGATGGGTAAAGTGGATTTGTGGATAATGGCTAGGCCACCTCCTTTGGTATTAGGTCTGTCGACTCTTAGTAGTTGGTAGCCATTATGTATTGCTAGCATGATGGCAGGGCCAGCTGCCTCCTGGGGCCAGGTTTCGGTTATGTCCAATAGGTCTAAGTTCTCATTGGTTAAAGTGTCAGAGATCTCTGTAGAGTGGGCTACCATGGATCTAGCATTGATGAGTGACCCAGTTAGTGATATGGTGCTAGTTGGTATAGTAGTGGGAAGTTGTTTAATTTTAGCTGGGGTGACTCTTTGTGATGGTGACTGGTTAGTTGTTATGAGGACAGGGTGGAGAGGGGCAGATTTGAAGTATTGCGAACGTTTGTTTGCTAGATCGATATAGCCTCTATAGTTATGGTAATATGATGGTTCATGGAGACGGGACAATCTTGCCCTCAGTCTCATTTTTCTATCCTTAGGGGGGTGTGAGGCAACAGATGCAAGTGCCATGGTGGTGAGGAGGCTCAGTACAAGGTGTAATGTTTGGTGCTGGGTGATTTTCATTATGGTCGTGGGCAGGGCGGTGTTAATGATAGGCAAATCCAAGTTTGGGCTATAGGTGTAGACTGGTGCCGTGTGCAAAGACGTGTAACTATATTAGTTATGGCAATTCGGTAGCAGGGAAGTCTAAGCAATCTAGTAAGAGACCGTATACTGGTAGTTAGGTAATCTAGGCAAGTACAAATAGGCTAGGACCTAGGTAGGCAGGTAAACTAGGCAGGTACAAGTAGTGGCAAACTAGGCAAGTACAGATGAGCTAACTAGGGCAGTGTTTCACTTAAATGCGAGAATCAAAGCACAACCAAAAACACATTGGAATACATAGAGTAACTAGGGCAGTGTTTCATCTAAATGCGAAAATCACAGCGCAACCAAAAACACATTGGAGGACATAGAGTAACTAGGGCAGTGTTTCACCTAAATGCGAGAATCACAGCGCAACCAAAAACACATTGGAGTACATAGAGTAACTAGGGCAGTGTTTCACCTAAATGCGAGAATCACAGCGCAGCCAGAAGTCACTTGTGTGTACACATCACTTCGAGACCCAAGAAGAGCAGGTTGAGTGGGGCTTGGTGTTACAGTGGGGCGTATTCTGCGTCAGGAGCCTGAATCAAAGTTTGTTGGAATTGGGGTGGTTGAGTCAAGCTTAGAGAGTGTAGCAAGAGTTACCTTCCATTGAATGTTCAACATGTGGCTTTTTCTGTGGGTGCATAAGCAGGGAGTCTGGCCCTGGGCACTGGCCAGCTCGGGACAGTCTCTGGACAGTTGTTGGGCCTTACCCTCAGGGCCTTTCCAGGAAGGTCCGGCTCACGCCTGTCGGCTTCTGGTAGGCTCCTGATGTTGCTGCGGGGCCCAATCACCAGCAGGCATCACTTTGGTGGAGGGGCTGGAGATGGTGAGCAGTGAGGGAGACACGGGCGGCCATCTTGGAGAGTGAAAACATCTCATGTGTTGGAATGGTGGCACACGGTCCTGGTGATATTTGCTTCATACAGCACAACTCATGTGCATCATGGAAGTATAAAGATTAAAAGCTTTCAAACTTGCAATTTTGCATGGGCTACCGCACTCGCCGCGCTAAGAATAGCCAAAAAGATAAATGCTATGTTTAAATACAGCCAGCTGCCAGAATACCATATTATGGGTCATTCATTTATTACTCGGGCTGAGAACACGGCCCGTCGATGGGTACTGGCTCCAAATTTAGGATTGCAAAAAACCAGGGTTGTTTGGATTGGGGGCACTAGGTATGAGATGGCACTCTTTGCTGCCAGCAGTGCACAGGCAGCTGCGGTAGAGGCCAGCACCCAGGGTGCTGGTGGTACACTTAGGTAGTAATGACCTTGCCATATTGGGGAGGGGCCAATTATGGGCCCAGATACAAGTGGGGGTGCCCGCATTGGTGCAAGAATTGACGGGCAGTGATATCATCTGGTCTGAGGTGGTATCCAGACTACAATGGCATGGGACGGCATCTCACATAGGCATGGAGAATTCGAGGTGCAAACTAAACAAAGGAATAGAGAAATTTGCGAAGGATGAGGGCCTGGGATTTGTAAGACACTCTTGCCTAAATTTGCTCCCTTCCCACATTGTGGTGGATGGGGTGCATTTATCTGACAAAGGGAATGATCTTTTCCTCACAGCTATAACGGGTCATAGAAAAGGGGGTGGCCAATGGGTGATGGCACCGCTGTGGGAACCCAGAGCTCTTCAGTTCCATGCCTTGTGGACGAGGAACAACGTTTTTTTATTGAGTGCACGTCTAGAGTGTAAGGTTGGAAATGGTAAGGCCTGAACTCCCTTGCTGGTGTGAAATGTAGTATGATCTCACAGTAAGTGAAGGCCAAAACAGATGCTGGCATTTTTGCTGCGCGGCTCCAATACAGACTGGAAGGACAAGAGGCTACGTCTGAGGCTGTAGCTCAATGCTGATCATTATTTTTTTGCGTGGGGTCCTCAAAGCGCATTTCCTGTGCATCCCATTAAAAATGCAGCACAGGAAATGCTGTTAGCTGGATGTCGCACACAAAGAGAGGTGAGCCACAGAGGAGCACGTAGAGCGAGGCTGGCGGTGTGGAGGCTATTTTTATTGAATGTATTTGTTTATATAGCGTTGTAGCCTGCATGCATAAGGGCACACAAAAAGACAAAAGACAGAACATGAAATGCTGGACAAATCAGTTGGAAAAAAGGTTTTGATTATCAGATCTACCTGAACAAAAATGTTTTCAGTTGCTTACGAAAACATGGTATGATATGCTATGATATGATATGATGAATCATTTATAATGCCCCTGTGCACAAGTGTTTCTAGGCGAAACAAGACAAGTTAGGGAGACATAGGGAGGACAAACAAACTATCTTACTAGGCCTTGTGTCATTCAGATTGTGCAAGTGCAGGGGGGAGAGTGAGAGGAGACGTGCCAGGAGGAGTAAGTGCATCTGGGGAGCCGGTGCAGGGTAGTGCAAAGAGAAAGTGAACTGTAGAGTTACAGATACAACCCCTAAGTGCACGGAGGCCTGCAGGCAGTGTAGGTGCTTGCATGTCATGGTGGAAGCCTAGTCCCATTGAGTTCTGGGGGGTAGCCAAACAACCATTCAGCGAAGCAAACAGGTGGGTCAGCAAGTGAGAGCAAAAGAGAAATCAGAAGCGAAAAGGAAGGTCTTCAGCTGCCTCTGGAACCTGAGGTCATCCTGCTCAAGTTTGAGAGGGGCAGGGAAGACATGCCAGAGAAAAGCCCCTGCAGAGGCGAGAGATCTACCTCCCACTCTCTGCCGGAGAAGCGTCTGACCATAAGAGAGTTAGAGGTAGCTTAACAAAGGGCTCGAGATGAAAGATGTTTAGGAAGAGAGAGTTAGATGTAGTGTGGGATCCACAAAGCCTTGTGGACAATGCAGAGGGTCTTGATCTTGATCCTTGCAGCCCATGGGAGCCAGTGGAGAGATTTCAGGGCTGGAGAGATATGATCCCTGGGCTTGAGGCCAAGGAGAAGACTTGCAGTCCTGTTCTGGATTAGTTGCAGAGGGTGGAGAGTAGAGGAAGGATGATTGAGAAAGAGGCTGTTGCAGTAATCCAGCCTAGATAGAACTAGGACTCCGGAGACATTGAGCTTCTGGGGGAAAGTGAGAAAAGGAAGAATACCTCAGAGTAGGTGCAGCTGATAGTGTTACTTCTTTGAGAGGTCAGTGAGGTGGGGAGAGAAGGTGAGAGTGGAGTTGAAGATGACCCCAAGGTTTTTGCCTAACAGAAAGGCGCAGGGAGAGGTCCCAAAGAGGGCGGCCAGAATGAAAGAGGGAAATCGGGAGCAGGGGTCCCAATGAGGAGGATCTTGGTTTTGCTGGCATTGAGGCAGGGATCGTTGGAGGCGCTCCATTACTGAATCGCAGATAGACTGTCAGGAATGAGCAAGAGAGTAGAGAAGGCAGAGGAGAACCTGAAGGAGAGCTGAGTGACATCTGCATAGCACTGAAAGTTTGAGGAGAAGGTTGAGATGAGGTGTGCCAAAGGAGCCATGTAGACATTGAAAAGCCAGGGTGAGCGGTTGGAGCCCTGGGGAACACCACATGTGGAGAGAGAGGTGGTGGACAGAAAGGACCCAAGGTGGACCTGAGAAGGATGGTCCGAAAAAGAGGTCAACCATGCAGGGCCTGATTTGTTATGCACAGCTTCTCACAGAGATGATTGATCAGGGTGGCATGATTAACCGTGTCAAAAGCAGAGCAAAGATCATGGAGTATGAGGACAGAAGGAAGGCTGGAGTCAAGATTAGTGAGTAGGTCTTCATGGGTGTTCAGGAGAGCAGTTTCTGTGCCTCTGGCTGCTCTGAAGCCAGACTGATGGTCATGGAGACAACCAACAGATTCAGTGTGGAGAGTAAGCTGGGAGATGGGTAGCTTTTCCAAGAGTTTGCCCAAGAAAGGAGTGATAGAGATTGGGCAGTAGTCTGCCCTACGGGAAGGATCAGCGGGAGGTTTCTTCAGGAGGGGATGCACAAGGGAGTGCTTAAGGGATGAGGGGAAAGTTCCAGTGGCAAAAGAGTGATTGCAGAAATCGGCCAAGACTGGAGCGAGGGTGTTAATCTGGTGCTTGATTGTTCTGGAGGAGCAGGGGAGAACCTGCTTCGATGACACTTTCATAGATCAGACTTGCTTAGAGATGTCATCAGGAGTGATCACAGAAAAAGAGGAGAAAGGAGGAGGGGAGGGAGAGGCAGCCTGATGGGGCCCATGAGTGTTAGAGGGGGAGGAAGAGGAAAGGGAGGAGGAGAGAGAAGACAGGATGCCCTCAGTGTTAGTGGTGAAGTGAGAGGCCATAGTCATGCAGAAGGTCTGGGAGGGAACAGGAGATGTGGAGAGTGCAACAGGATTGGCCAGCTCCTTTCAGATTTTAAAGAGTTTGGCTGTGTTGTTAGAGGCTGCAGAGATGCGGGTTGGATGTGGGCTCTCTTGTTGGAAAGGACTGAGAGTCTGTATTGCCGTTTTTCAGATGATTGCTTTCCAGCCTATGAGTCAACAGCAGGGTATTCCACACTTTAGATGCCA
This sequence comes from Ambystoma mexicanum, assembly GCF_040938575.1. Lineage (NCBI taxonomy): Eukaryota > Metazoa > Chordata > Amphibia > Caudata > Ambystomatidae > Ambystoma > Ambystoma mexicanum. The sequence goes on from NC_090936.1 coordinate 383,367,857, forward strand.
GCGCACTGAAGGACGTTCCGCATCTCAATGTAGGTCTGGCTTAAATAATTTTGAGTAGACCAGTTCCAGAGGACCTTAACGTTCTGTCAGATTTGTATTATGTCAGTCACTCAGAGGTATCAAGGTGCTGAGCCATACACACACTTATGCACCAAGATGAGTAGCTTGAACTGTATTAGCACCACAACTGGTAACCAATGCTACTCTTTCCATAATTCGGAAAAATGCGAGCTGCGTGTTATATTTTTTGCAGCTCGATTCACATAATTCTGGACGACTTGAAGTTTCTGGACTCAACCTTTGTTGGTGCCTCCCAGTAGGGTGTTATAATAATCGGTTCTTGGGGGACATTAGTTCATGCAAAACAAATGCAATTGTTTTAGGACAAGAGAGGTCTCATTTGCCTTAATAACTTTAGTTGGTAATGACTACTTTTTAGGGTGTAATTAACTTGAACCTCTGGTCCGAATGATGTCCATGATGTCTAGCATACTGACTTGCAGATCTAACAATGCACTTTCCATTCCATGATGGGATAGGAAACCAGACTGTTTGGGTTGCAGAATCCCGGCTCCTCTAGGTGTTGTTGAAGCTGGATACAGGCAACCCTGTCTCTAACTTCAAGGAAAAAGTGCGAGTTAGTTATAGGACAAAGGTTAGCTGGGTCTCTTGGGCTGAATCCTGCTTTCTTTACCAAAAGAGTCACTGTGACTTCCTTAATACAGTCTGGTACCATAGTATATTGAAATTAAGAGTTCACATATCTTGTGAAGGAAGGGGAGAAGGTTTACATACTATCCAAAATAATTTTGTAGGGATAACGTCCCCAGAACATGTAGTAGGATGACCTTTCTTCAATATATTTTCCATCTCCACGATAGAAATTAGAGGGGAATTGAATTTTATAGTATTCGTTTGATATTTGATGTTAAGATTATTCCTACTTTCATCCACTACATTTTCCTTAGTATGCGAGATTAATTCAATGGTTTCCACCCTTGTAATTTTTTCTCTGGCATTGTTTGTTAGGTGACCTAGTATTTAGTAACACTAATTTTATAGAATTCTCTCTCGATGGGTTTGGCTCAGATGGTGCACCGCAAACTTGACTACAATCGTAAGATTTAGGAGGTAATGGTCCCTCTAGGATGTATCATTGCTCCCTCAAGATGTTTTAGGATCTAGTTTATGGACATTACAAGCCATGATGTCCTCTTTAGGTTCCACTATAATGTCACAGAGCAGCATAATAACAGGGACTTTCCCTGCTTGTGCTTCCATGTCTATCATACATTTAGGAAAGTCTAACCCATTGATAACCATGAGAGTCTGCTCCATTTGCAGGTAGGGGTTTGTAAGGGGTGGGGAGTAAAGTGTTTCGGGGGCATGTAGCAGTGAGAGGGGCATGCTAGGTATTTGAGGGTTAAAATATGCACGTTTGTAATTTTGGGGGAGTCCCTGAAATTGTAATGCAGTGAGCGGAGGAGGGTTTGAGGTGGGCTTCCCCAAATATATAAAGCAGCATCTGGAGGTTTTGTGGGAAACAAAAAAAAGAAGGCTGGCACGTGAAGACATGCACAAGGTTTATAGGAAGTGGTGGTCAGGTAGCATTTGGGAAGCAGCATCAATGTTCTGCGGCAGTGTTCAACTGGCAGCATGATAAAGAATTTATAATTTTGCAGCATTGCATCGGGATAACACACTCAGACTGGTTTATAGGGCAATGCCGGAAGAGCGGCACCATCACACTAGTGTGGGTTAATTTTGTGGGAGAGTGTGGGCCAGTTTAATGATTGAATGCACTGTGCAACCGGTAGCTTTGACCCATGTTATTTACTCAGAGGGTGTTCTTCATTCTCCCTTTGAATTCTAAAATATGTGAGCGGGAAGTGATATTTAGTTGCCACATTATCATGATGGTATCAACATTTTGGATTTCTGCTGTTTAATTTTCTTCTCATTCATGGGACATATACAATTTGGGCAGCAGGATGGGTCATTGTGACACGTCCGTAAACCTGACCTTGTCAAGAGGGGATGGCAACCCCTCTCAGCTTGGAATGGGAGGTCTACCAGGGAGAAATCCAGAGCCAATCCTACCCCAAAGGTGGATGGTGGCAGTTGAGAGGGCCCCTATTCCTGTCCCCTGCTTTATGCCAACCTCTGTTTTTGCAGACTACTGTTATCTCCAGCCTTGCCTCATGCATCAGATACTTGCCAGTGTCTTTCTGTTGATTTCAGATTATCATGCCAGAAGTACAGCCTCCAGAGAAACCAGAGACATCAAATTGCCGCTATGGGAATCTCCCACAAAGAGAGAGAGCACGAAAGACACAAAGAAAGCTTGAAGCACTCTGATGGAGAACCTTCGAGATTCCAGTTCGTCCCAGCCAAGAGCATGAGAATCCATGTTCCTCCATGACAGTGCCTGAAACAATATGGAGTGGCTGAGGGGTATCACAAAGCAAAGATGTCTCCTAGACCATCAGGGACGTGAAGGAGAAGATGAAGCAAACACCCCCAGTGGACTTACCAGGAAACCTCACGGGAGCAGGTATTGAACGCAAACGCGATAATTGGATTTCCTAGACCACCATCTTTAGTACGCATCAAGTCAGTGTGAAGAAAGTGGGCGGGCGTAGCCCCCTTCTTTCGACTTTTCGTTTTACATACAAGCCCCAGGTGTGGAAGACAGGGCCAGATTGGCCAGGACGAGTTATCCAATCCCAGCAGAGGGAAGGGGATTTAATCAGGTGACAGGAAGCAGGAAGTGTAGACTTTTCAGTTAAAGTCACAGGTGGAGGTGAACCACGACGAAGAAATCACTAGGAGGAAGGAGGGAGCAGCAGCATCTGGAGAAGATTTGTGGAGCAGGTGACGTATTGGCTTAGGAGTGAAGTGGTTCTGCAGTTTGAGTGTGCTTGTTTGGTGGCCGGTGTGTAGACAAGGTAATGTAAGAAGTGACTGTGAAGCTAATGTCCCAGAGTGAATGGAGGGTGCTTGTGTAGTGTTTTGTAGGGAGGAGTGGTAGATTTGGAAGAGGGACTAGTAGTGTGGAGGAGGGATTAGTAGTTTGGAGAATGCAGTAGTGGTGTAGTGGTGTGGAGGAGAGAGAAGGGTCTTGAAGAAGGGAGTCATAGTTGGAAGAGGGTGGAGTAGAGTAGTGGAAGGAGGAGTAACATTAAAGGATGGAGATGATACCTTGGAGGAGTGAGAACAGCGTTGGGACCCAGGAGTGATGGTAGGACTATGATGGAGGAGACAAAATGAAAGAGTAGAAAAGTGAGATGCAAGAGTGGGCATGATAGGAGAAGCCTGCATCATAAGAAGTGTTTGCAAGACACCACCCTGCATTCCCTTCGATCACTAACAACTGAATAAAGTAGGGATAGTTAGGCACTAACCGGGGGTTTAAGGAGGCCTGGGTAAGGGAGAAGGTTCATTACAAAAGAAGAGAGAGAGAGAGAGGGACAGCCCCAGGGCCAATCAAAACATCAATAAAAATCCATTAACCGCCTCAGAGAGTTGGAGTGATTCTTGTGGCATCTTTGTCTGCTTCTACTGAAATAATCAACAATGGTCATTTCTAATCAAGCCTGTAGGACACCTCATGTGCTTTTGACACAAAGGTCCCTTTGTATTTTGGGAAAATATTGTGTGGTGTGACCAGATTGCAAAAGACACCCACATGGTTAAAAGCTCTCTTAAGTGAATTATATTTTAGAGTTATTTGTCCTAGTATATGGACTCCAAAGGATATTCATTGGTTGAAGACTTCTGCATGGTCTTCTATGTTGTCACTGCTGATTAACAGACCTATGGACGCTCTCTCTGTACTTCTCAGAGCATCACAAGTCAGTGGTTTACATACATACTAACCCACCCCTGCCCCCCTTCTTATTTTTCAGATCCGCCAGAGCGCCTGGAGACCAACTCCATTGGTGATGGTGCGCGATATAAATACCTTTAATATTTAACATATATTTAATATCCAGCACCAAAGGGAATCAAGCATGCCAGATAGCAAAATATGCCAGCCAACCAAATGTACCCTTAATTGAGGCATTCCAAATGATAAAGTGACAGGAAATACAGAGATAGTGCCAGAGGATTATGACAATGAAGATACTGGACTCAGAGAAATTAAGATTATTAGTAAGTCTTCGGAGCATTACCGTCTTGTGCCTTCTTCTACTTCTTAGTCCTAAATAAAGTGAGCATATAGAAAGCAACAGGTTTTGAAATTAACTAAACAATAGCATCCTGCTATTTTGCAGCGCAAACCATGTATAACATCATTGTGAACCCAGAAGCTAAACATTGCAACCATCTTGTAGCACTCCAGGGCTTAAAGAACCAGGTCCAAGACAATCTACGTCAGAAAATCTTTAGGGGTCAGAGGCAACCCATGGGATGTCAAACTATTCTACTTAAGGTTTCTGACTCCAAATTACCTTCTCTGGCATGTATGTGCATAATGTGATCCATTTACTTCTGCTCCGCAGGAGTACAAGGATGAGTAGAGGCTAAATCGCCCACTCGGCTCTCACACTTCTACAAACCAAGAGCCAACACAATCATAAAGGTAGAACAGGCACAGTCAAGCAATGGTCCCCCTTCCCTTTTGTGGTAACGTGGGTCGAGGTGCGCTATACTCTTACGAGGGGTGTGAATGTGGTTCAGTAGTAACCCGAACAGCGAAGTATTACAATCCAAAATAAAGGAATGTCCAATCAAGGTGCTATAAAAATATAAACACTTTAATAAAACACACCATGTACAATAATAACTAACTAGAAAACCACCACACAAAACCCACCCCTCAGGAAAGAACACATAATAAGCAAAGGGCCATGCAGAGCTTAAAAAAAAAAGTATACACAGCACTGAGGTTATGGGGAAAAAATGTATTTCCCACACAAGCTGAAGTTAGAAGACCTGCTCTGTACGATGTGATATATAGTACAGCAAGGCTAGCCCCCTCTAAGCTCAGGGCCATCAGGATCCGGGCCACTATACACCATCTGTTCCAAAGGGGATAGGCTGATTTGTAAACCTTTTGACGCCCTTAAGGTGCGTGTGTACATAGACGCACATAACATATCTTCTTATTTAATCCTTGTTGGGAGTAGTGGGGCATCTATGTGCCACCTAAATTCCAGGGTCCATGCATGGCCAACAACTTTGTTTTGGCTGTGGCTGCTTGGTCCTCCAGGCGTGGCAGAGATTAAAGGGATAATCAAAGCTAATTACACAGACAAACAATCAAAAAGGTCTAGAAGAGCAAATAGGCATGCACAAAAGAATATAGTTCAACACACCTGTATATTTTTTCCATTCACCTTGCTATTGATTCAGATTTCCTAGTCACTTTTGGCATTGCCACACCCTATACAAACATCCCGTAAGATGCAGCCATGTCAGCGCCACCACCCTTGACAATGGAAGCATGCGACACCACACTCAGATTGAATATATTATTTAACTTTTGTCCCTTCCCCCTACACAAAATAAGTTGATATGATGGGAGGTGCATTATCTCCAAATAAAAGGTACTGAAATGGGCACATGTTTCTACCAAGTGTGGCCAATCCCTTTATAGCAGACATATGTGAATGAAATGGATAGTTATACTGCTATATATGCATATGACATAGTAAAAATGATGTTATTTATTTATTTATTTAATGTGTGTCAGTATAAATCTTTACACATAATATCAGAAATATATAGGAAAGGGAAAAGCAAAATATAAATTCAAAAAAAGATGAGAATATGTTAAAAGTTTCATAACATTTCCTTAAAAACAATGTTATATTAATCACGTAGTTTGCTAAAAGTATCTTTTTACAATATTTCTCTAAAAAGTTGAAATAAAGTGATGCAAAAATACACTGCACTGCTCCACCCTGGTTCATGCAACAGTGCAAAGTGTACTTTTGCAGTGCAATCAAAGTCAATTTGCACCAGTGAAAAGTCACTTTGCACAGTGCAAAACATTTCATGAATCAGGGCGTCAGGCCCCAATTCACAGAACATTTTTCAAAGGATTGCGCCGTTATAAACCGCTTCGGTGAACAAAGCCCTTTGTCTTAATCGTTGTAGAGGATTAAAGTTTTGGATGACAAGTAAACTATTATGTTGAGGATTTATGAGGAGTTCATTGTCTTTGCACTGCCAATAAACACGTTCCACCGGGCCTAATTCGCAGAGTGGTGCAAAGTGTATTTTTGCAGAGAAAAGAGACTTTTCACTGCAAAAATACACCTTGCACCGCTCTGTGAATTAGGTCAGCTGGAACATGTTTATTGGCAGTGCAAAGCCACTTTGCGCCACTCTAAACATTCCATGAATTAGGTCCTTAAAGTGCTAAAGACACTTTTTCTTGTTTTAAGTTGTGTAAAAAGGAGATCAATTGGGCAATCGAAAACCGTTATCCATACCAATCGATACCATTGTATGTCATCACTTCATCCAAATGTGAACTTCTGATGTACATTACACTGCTTTTGTCGTTCCTCTGAAATGCCAGCGAAACAAACACGTTTCTCAACGGACAGTGTTCAGCGAAGGACGTGCTGTAATAGGGTTGGCATAATGTGCAACTATTAATTGTGGGGGAAATTGACTTCCTGATCTCCGCCAGAAACCAAAGGATGTGAAAACCAGCAAAATCTCTACAGCGTTAAAAACCTTAGCCCATCTTTGGTGACCATAGGGAAAGTACAGGCAACCTTCTCCCATGTGCACTGAATATTGTAACACACTAACAGGCTACCAACCATAGATTTGGGCCTTTACCAATGGATACATCTTTCAACCATGTCCATTGTATATTATATACACTGATTAGGCTCTAGCTATGGACTGTAGCACAATTCTGGCAAGTAGCCCAAATCTTTGACCGTGCCCACTATATATTGTAACATATAAATGGACCACTAGCCATGGCCTTCGACCTTGAGCACTTTGTACATCTTTTGGCCATATGCACTGTACATTTTCAAAAAATAAAATGAAATAAGCAATGGCTTTTGGCATTGACTACTATGTATTATACAACACTAACCAACCACTAGTGTCCACTGTTTATTATATACACTGATAAGGCATTACCCATGGACCTTAGCACAATACTGGCCTGTGGCCCCAATCCTTGGCAGTGACCATTATATACTGTAACATATATGTAGGCCACTAGCCATGGCCTTTGACCTTGGTCAGTTTGTACATCTTTTGACCATGCCCACTGTATATTTAAACATAATAAAATGCAATAAGCAATGTCCTTAGGCTGTACCCACTTTATATTATGTACATTAACCAGCCACTAACCATGGTCTTCAACACAATACTAGCCGGTGGCCACATTCTTCTGCTGTGCCGACTATATATTCTAACATATTAATGGGCACTAGCTACGCCCTTTAGCCATGGCCTCTGTCTACAGCTTTCAACGTTGGCCTCTGTATATTTTAAAACAGTGATGTCCTTGTAGGCATGGCTTTTAACCATGCACATCAGTATTTTTATATACTAACTGATGACTAGCTATGGCCATTGGTGCTCGCCAGTGACCCCAGCCTCTGTTATGGCCGTGTACATGTCCTAAACTGTTATTAGGTAATCAAACTTTTCATGAGCTACCTTATAAATGATGTTATGTCTAATGCCATTATTGATGAAATCAGTTATATTCAATGTAATTAGTGTTGTCACCAGCGCCGGCATCAGTGATGTGATTTGTAATGTCATCAGTGTTCTCATACAACATGTAATAAGTGATATCATCAGTGATGTCATCTGCAATGCCATCATTGTGGTCATAGGCTGCACAACAATGAACGCAAATTCAAGGTGGCTTTATCTGAATTTCAGGGGTTTTGTTGCCTTAAGTTTTCACCTTAATGTCCCTGCAACTGTATTTCATTTGTGATGTCATCTTTGATGTCCTGGGTCTTAGTCTTAGCAGTGCACGGTGGTGGCGCGAGTTATGGTTGCTTAGCTTACCATGACTGGCGAATTTCAGGGGTTTTTCGTTTTACTTGGAACCATAACGTCTGTTTAACAAAGTTTTTTCTTTGACTTTCATAGGTTTTTATTAGTCCAATTTAACCATAACATCCATTTAACAAAGCTTAATATTAATATGCACCTAGGTTGGAGAGATTTTACAATTAAATGGTTTGTATTGCGGGGAATGCGTTGGTTCCACGTTTTTCCAAAATTGTTAAGACTAAGAAGTACAGGACAACCAAACATCATCCTAATTCATTGTGGAGGCAATTATTTAGGGTATGTACAGGGTGTGTCCCTTACTTTAACGATGAAACAAGACATGGCAAAACTAATGTAACTATTTCCTCATACCATCTTTATATTTTCCAATTTGACTCAAAAATGGAGATGGACCACCAAATGTAATGGTAAAACTATTGAGAAATCCCAAAGAAATGTTAACAAATCCGTTTCAGGATTCATGAGAGACCCAACCAATAATGGATATCAAACAACAACATACAGTTCTACAAGACTAATTTCTATAGACATGACGGAGTACACCTAACAGATGAAGGAAATGTAGTATTCCTTGATAACATCAAATCAATACTCCAGATGTGCTAAAATACTACACTCTGTGTACCCCGAAACAGTCCTTTTAAGGATTACATATGACATACAAATACACAAATACAATAAAATATGCAAAGAAATATGTGTTCCCATGACCGCGCCTACAGTTCATTGACTTTTATCATAGCCGCGCTTACAAAACTTTGCTTGAGAAAAGAGGGACTCAGATTTAGAACCACAACAAACCTAAAGCATCAATACACCACAACACAGCTCAAGCAGTAATGTACGATATCTAAAGTTAAACAAAGCTAAAAATAATATACAACTATAAACTAGGCACGCAAAAAACTATACAGAGAGTAAAATACAGTCTAAGGGGTGTCTAAAACTACAGTACAAAACATCCTTTTTATATTTTTATTGTTTTTCTCAACAGTCTCATGTACAAAAATCTAAAAACGCACAACTCAAATAGATACAACTCTAAAATAACTTCTGAGTCACTGACCATGGCATTTTGGCCATGGCCAGCGATTTTTCACCCCCGACATCACTATACCTATACAAATAAATTTAAAAAATAAATAAAACACAGACACGCAAAAACATATAGCGTGCAAATACAGAACAAGTACCCCCACCTCAACCACCTCACCCATATTGCCTATATGTTGGGAGCCTGAATGCGAAAAAAACCATGCTGTACTAGTGGGAATACCAATACCTAGAAGAATCCTGGAGGCAAGGTTCCCACTGAGAAAATTGTACCTGCATGCAAGAAAATATTATGGCCATTTGAATAAAATCCCAGAAGAAGCAGAGCAAATGAATGGCAAAGACGAATGGTGACGTCACACAGAGCTGAGCTGACGTGCATGAAAAAGATGCGGAGACTAGAGAATGCAGATATTCTATAAAGCATCAAGAAAGTAGCAAAGATAAGTGGCATCTTGGGATCAAGGTGAATAAGCGTATGCTACAAAATGGATGAAGATATCAAATCAGTTTACACGTGTACAGATGCAAAAGAAACGCAAGCAGACAAAGTAATCCTGATGCTAGCCTAATAGTGAATAAATTGCGGCAAGCGCCAATGTATATGAACAAGTGAAGGATGGATATTTCCACTATCTATTGTAGCAGTACTGGACTCTAGAAAGAAGGCCTCATTTGTAGTGTGTCGCAGCTAACAACAATTCAAATAACAAAGTCAATCTTGAAAATGCGAGGTTGGATGAGCCATGAAGCCAAGTCAAGAAACCAAGGTCTTATCAGGCTGAAGTTAACTAACATTGGATACAAATCGTGGGAAAGAACAAAACTTCTGTTCAAAAGACATGAACAAACGAGGAAGACTTCAGAGGTCTATTAAAACATAGTATTTTAAAGATAGTGAAATCTCAAAATCATAGTCTTCAGTCACATGGAAGATGAAGTTGGACGAGCAAGATGCTCACACCTACGCATGAGGGCAGAGCGTGCCTTCACTCCCCTGAATTCTCCACAGTACAGAACAAACTCAAGGCCGAGCTTCAAAGCCTAATTGACTAACCAGAAAACTGAGGTGATGATGGATTGCTATGCTAATTGGTAGGAAGGTATCGCTAAGACAAGCAGCCCAGCACCTGAAAGGCCAGCCTGCTTGCTGCTAGGCGTGGGTGGAAAAGTACTGACGAAGGTTAGAGTGCCAACCAATTGTAGGGGACCGCATAATTAAGGGTCATGTACTTTGTTTAGCCAATGGGATATCAAATATTTAGTGACGTTCATAAGTGATCTTTTTAGAGGGTGGGCTCAGTTGCCTCACCTGATGATAAGTAACCAATCACATATTCATACTTTTTAGTGTAGTATGGGTCGTATACTTAGATGTTCACTAAAAGCCTATCACAGTTACTCTGAGGTTTTTGTAGTTTGCCACATAGGATGAAGTTGGTAGTAATGTAGGTCAATGTCAATGATGACGAGTTTTGATATATAAGCTCAGTTTTTTATGAAACTATTTGAGTAAGAGGATCGAGCGAATTTGTTGATGTTCGGTGTACTCCCCGTTTTAGATAATTGATAATAAAACAGTTATTCTTTTCGCCAACTACCTGAGTCGTTTCTATTATTGTTGTATGAATAAAATCTGCATCCCCATTCATCTCCAGGGTAATTGCTACTCATCATAAAGGGCTGAGGTTATTCAGTTCACTGCTCTTACCCGCGGGTATCTGTAGTCCTTTGTAACCTCGGATATAACCGTGAATATCAGCAAAACGGCCAGAAAAAAAAATGATTCCCTGCCCCCCCAGGCCACCACCAAATGCCCCCCCCTCATCTATGTCAGCTCCCCCACACCCCAGACGGCCTCCTCACCTTCCATGCCTTTCACCACAGAACACATGCTGCATCTGTGATGCAATTTGTTTCAGATGTTGGCTATTCGCAGCTATAGCTAAGGCTACAGCCGAGGCTACAGAACGCTTTGTGTTGCGAACTCGGTCCCTGGACCCCCTCCAACTCCCGAATTTCACTCAGTGCCCTCTAGCTGTCCCCCCACCTCTACCCTTATGGCATTTGTATATTTTTTTACCTGCAAATAGTTTTTTAGTGCAATTCTGATAACCTTAGCTATAGCCGCAAATATCTCTCGCATCGAGAGAAAAACAATTTGGCGTTCATTCAATTTCTGAAAACTGTGATCCTGCAAAGCACCATGGGAGATATCTCTATTTTTTGGGGGGAAGGGACACCCCCTATTCCAGCAAATATTTAAATAACTACTCACAGAATAACCCCAAACCAAGCAAAGCACTCTTTTGAATGCTTTGTGTCCAAGTTGTTTCAGACCTGGTCCAAATCCGTCCAGCGATTTGGGATGTGCGCGTTGGCAAAAAAATGATCTTTTTTGTCTATTGGAAAATGAACGGGAAGCAGGCCGCACTTTCGGGAAAACATTTTTTTTTGGGACTCTCAATAACTTACTTATTTTATAGCGAATCTTTATGAAACGCTGCAGTCTGGGGAGACTGCAGAATTTTAAACACTTTCGAAATTTCGGTGAAATCCGTTACTCAAATCAAAAGTTATTAACAATAGAATCTTGAGAGGTTCTTATGTGTCTCCGACTCACCTTCACTATAGGGCGGCTATCGCTGACCTATAATATATATATAAATATATATATATGACCACTTAGATTAACACAAATACAAACCAGTAAACATGCTTTAGCTTTACAAGCACACACTATGCCTTTAATAAACTTAGCGGTCGAAATACCATCCAATAAATGTTTTGTCAGCACCATAAATTTATACCGACTGTGGTACAGGAGGGCTCGTGTTTAAATACAGAGGATGTTCCTCTCGGCTTACCCAGGGCCAGACCACGTTTTTTGTGTGTTTTTTTTAGCATACCTCCATTCTGTAAATCGGCAAATGTGTTTCAGTACACTTTTTGGGACAGAAAGTCATACAATTCGAAGACTAAACATTTGGAAGTCATTACAGTTTTTTAGAAGTCAAACTACGCCCATGCTCAAAATGAATAAGTGGGCTTGAAGAAAAGTTGAAGCCTCCTACTTTTTGTTTCTCAAGTCTGAAATAGTAATTGCTTGTGTAAAGGTCCCAGCGTGCGAGTGAAGGGAGGGGCTCCTGGAGACAGACGTTCATGGAAAGGGACTATAGCACCAGCATGCTCGACCGGGATCCACAGCTTAAAGTAACATTGCAAACATGGTGCAGTCTGTGTCAGCCTTTGCAAGCATCGTGGACATTTCTGGACTTAATAACTGTTTTTAGAAAAAGGGGGCTTGACTGAAGCACGGGGCACAGCCTGTGTCATAAGGTTGCAAGAAAATTGGCTCACCCGTTCCACTGAAAAACAATGCGGCAGATCCCATTGTCCATCCAAATTCCTTCCCTTTGGTTCATGCGCTTGAGTCAAGGAGCCACCATGAAATGTTAATTTTCCCCATTCGCTCATCTTCCATGCTCATCAGGTAGGCACAAATGCCTGGACGGAATGCTTGACCGAGGATTGGTCACCACTGTACTAGAGTAAAACCCATACCTAACGGGGCTTGTTGTCTAGAAGGACTCATATTCCTTTCTTCCCCACATCCTACCTAATTGCATCACTTTTTTCTTGTAACACATGCACACCTGTGCCATTATGTTGTTTGGATACATGCATATGTTTGTACTGGTTTTTAACAATGCAATGCAGTTGCTTCTATTCACACTGTACTTAAACCCAATGTGAAGTGTGTCACTGTTGTTTGCTTAAAAATGTTTGGTTTATCACAAATCTGAGACTTATGCTTTGATTAATTTGTTTACTTAGGACAAACTGGTATGTACCACCTTCACTGTTCTACAACCAATATGTTGAGTAACATGAAATAAATCTCATGCCTAAGCTATTTAAATAAGGCTATCAGCAAGTGCGTAATTTGTTTACAAATAGTTATTATTATTATTATTATTATTATTATTATTATTATTATTATTATAATTATTGCACCTCAATCCCTGATTAAAGTATGGATCACTGGTGGCCTCGTTAACACCATTACAATCTTGTTGAACAGGAAAACATACACAGCTGTGATCATTCAGTCTGGTGGCTACCCTCCCCGTGACACACTCTACGCTTTAGCCCCAGGCTCCGCCTCTAGGGCTGCCCCTGATTGACATGTATATTGTGGGAACCTCGCTGGCAAGCAAGGGAGTACATTATTCTTTTTTTTTTAAGTTGAGTGAAGGAAGAGTAAAATCAATCGAGGTGGTGTAGCACCAGGGAGAGGGTGAGCGACTGGAAATCTCGTCAGGCATGCGGAAGGGCGTGGGGGAGTGCCCAGCTCAGCAATCAGCTTTCAGTGAGCTATTCTGTGCAGAGAAGAATCTTCAATTCCTTTCTGAATTGTAGCATGTAGGAAGCTCTTGGGATGTGCCCACCTAGGTTTCTCCAGACTGCAGGGGCATAGCAAGAAACACATTGCCTTCTGGTGTTCTCATGTTTGCGTTCCTAGGCTTCAAGTATCACAGTGGTGTGGCTTTGCAATTTGAGTGGATTCCAGAGATGGCGAGTGTTTCTCCAGGTATTGCAATGTTCTGGTTTTTATTACCTTATAGCCGATGTAGGCTGCCTTGACAATTATGCATAAGTGAATAGGCGGCTACAGACGTTCCCTGAGAGTGGGGGGAATGTGTTCACATTTCTTCATGCCTGTGAGGAAATGGGCTGCCGCATGTTGGACGTCTTTCGAAGGTGGCAACGTGGGGACCGGACCCATGTGCTGAAGGAGTTGTCACCATGTACGTGGAACTGGACTAGTAATTGGACAAAAGGTTTTGAAGTCTAATAAGGTGATGAATGGCTTGATTTTGTGGAGTGAGTGCTGGTACCAGGTGGTCTGGTTTTCCCTGGTGATGTGCATCTTGGCCAGAAGGCAATGTTGGTGATTCTGAGTGACTTGGAAGAAGGGGAGAGTTGGGTGGCGAATCCCTCGAGTTCCATTTCCATCAGACAGTTTTGGTCTTGGGCGTGCCTCTTGGAGCACTTGAGGAGAAGGGACTCTGCCTCCATGGGCGGCCAGGTTCGGGTAGGTGCGGGGTATATAAGCCCGGAAGAGCAGGAGGTTTTGTTGCATTGAATTGACGTGTTTAAAATAGATGACCTTATGGCAGAGTTATTTGTTGTCATATTTGTAGATTTTGGTGGTGAGGAGACCCTTGTGATCAATGGTGTTGAGGAAGGTGCCATGGTTGAGCAAGGCCAGTGGGCAGGTGTCCCCATACTGCATAATGTGAAGGGCATAATTATTCACCAGGATGGTGGCAGCCTCTGCATAGCATCATCACAACATCTTCATCAGAAACTAGACCGATAACCCCATAGGATGGTGTGCCAGATGTTCTTTTCGTATCGTACAATTAACACTTTTCTTGGCAGACTTAGCCATGAAGATTTGGGGCCCGATTCATAGAATATATTGCACAGTAAATATGGACTTTGCACGCCAAACAGCATGTAAAACCCTGTTTGTCGATGCATGGAATCGTCTCCGCTGCACTTTTTCGTACTTTGCGTGGTCTTCGCGCAGGCTCAGCATGGCTTTGCAATCGACCAAGTAGCTTGCGCGAGATTCCATGCAAGGGGTGGGAGTGGCCTCCACAGGGCCCAGAGTAGGGGGCGGAACATGAAAAAAATGAGAAAGAACAAGTGAAATAGTGCGCGTTACAAGGGACGGGCCGCAGGCAGTCCAGATCATACCCACAATTGCGCATGACAAAGCGTATTAATTGATGTGACTGTGCAACATCTCTCCTACGAAATGCTCACGCAAAGCTTTCGATCTTTCCACCACCCGAAGGCAGGCATACAGACACTTGCGCATAGGTTTTGCAGTACGGAGGTGAGCTTGCATGTCAGATATAGGGGTGCGTGCATGCAGACGGGGTTCCGATCGGATTTAGGGGTGCACAAACCTGTGCAGTGTTGCTGAGGGTCTGGCTTGGTTGCAGGGGACCCCACACAGTTTTCACATGGTGCATGTGCTCGTGCCAGAGCAGTCCGCAAATGTAGGTGAATGCAGCTGTTTTGGCTTTGCGTGGGAGCTTGTCGGGGGCGTTCCGGCGCAACTTGTGGATAGGCCTAATTTGCAGGAACAATTCCATAAATACGTGGAGCGTGCAGTTTTCTTTCTGTGCGCCAGCCCACACAGAGCTTTGCGGGATATCTGCACACTTTTTCTTCAATCAGGCCCCCGGTGTGCCCACTGATTGCACTGTTAGGCTCGAGTATGGGCGTCCACAAAAGGTGGGACAATCTGGCTCCTTTTCAGTACTAACAGGAAGATGCCTTGAGGGAGATGTTGATGGTGTGGAAAAGTGGAATGAGTGTTTCCCCTGTGATTTTCTTTTATGGTGGGGTGGGTAAGGTGTTATTCTCAGAGGCATTGGGCTGTGGGGCTGAGGAGCAGAGGGTCGGTCGGCAATTCTTCTCGGGTTATGACTCTAAGCCTTGTCCATTTGGGGGCATAAGCCAGCAGGAATTGTGGGGGTCTGTGATGTGGTAGATGCAGCTAATGCAGGGCCCGCTCTAGTCAAATTTGCCCATGAAAAGCTTTGATGTTTTTGCAATTGTATGTGGATTGCAGTGCAGTCCGTTCAGGTAGCAGGATGGCACAGTATTGATACCCTTGGCAACGACAGTACTGTTGCTGAAATCTTCTGCTATCGTTGATGCATAGTGCTTGTCTCACTTTTGCTGTAGCATTTAGCTTCCTGCCAGCTGATCACATGGATTTCACTGTGATGATGTCATCTTGTCATTGGATTTTGCATCAGATGATTTCTTGTTTGCGCATAGTGCATTTGCTCGCAGAGAGTTCTTGCATGCACCAGAGTATGGATGGCTTTGGTTTTTTGACTTGAGGCTTAAATGGTGCATGAACTGTAGCATAACATGGGTGTTGAATTTGATTATCAGTGTGGTTGTCTGCATTGAGTGGCCTTCTTCCAGTGCAATTATGGGATAAATACATGCGTTCATAAGAGATAAGTACATTCTCGGTGTATGTCCTTATGCCACAAATGTGTTGTATGTATGTATCATATTTAAACGGCACGTCTTTTCTGCATGCTGTTGCCATGTGGCCACTGGCATAACGGGGCCCCCCGCACCCTGTGCAGTGTGGGGAGGGGGGCACCACATGTCCTGGGAGGGGGTCTCATTGGACTTTTTTTTTTGTCATTCTGCCTTCATAACGAAATTATTTCTGTTACAGCGTAACAGACATACTTTCTTTATGAAGGCATTGTGACTACAAAAAGAAACTTTCTTTTTGCATGACCGAGGGCTACTCCCAACACATGACATGGAAGCCTCTAGGCTGGAGGCCTCCATGTCATGGGGCGGGGGAGCTCTATGACTTCAAAAAGAAATTATTTCTTTTTGAAGTCACTCTGCCTTCATAAAGACATTTTTTCCATTAAGGTTCGGTCCTTAACAGAAATAATTTATTTATGAAGTCTGAAGAAACGGTTTCTTTTTGAAGTAATAGGGCTCCGATGGCGTGTGCGTGTGTGAGTTTATGGTGAAAGCGTGAACACTTAAATGTATGGGTGGCTGCCTGGGTGGGCCTGAATGATGAAAGGGTGCACAGTTAAATGTAGAAGTGGCTGCCTGGGTGTGTGTGCCTGTATGGTGAAAGGGTGCAAACTTAAATAGATGGGTGGCTGCCTGGGTGTGTTTGTATGATGAAAGAGTGCACACTTAAATGTATGGATGGCTGGGTGTGTGTGTGTGTGTGTGTATGTTGAATGGTGTGTGTGCTTGTGTTCAGGGGCGCAACAAAACCTACATTTCAGGGGGATGCTAACCCATCAAATGATGGGAGAGGTGCTAACTTCATGGGCAGTGGGGGAGGGCCAAACCTATTTGTGTGGGGCATCTAAATTCTTTATGCATTCTAATGAGACTATTGTAGTGCAGCTTCAATGTTACAGGCACTTAACTCTCTCATTTAAGTCTGAAAGCACTCACTTATGGACTGCTGTGAGAATAAATGGTCTCCCGTCAGCTCTCTACCTTTCCAATCACTTCCCTGACATGCAAGTACTAAACCCACACCAAGATTTCAATTGACTAAAGAATTATGCATTTGAATGCAAGTACAAACAATGAAATGCTTTACGTTAGTAACAGCTGGGCCTTTATTAACAGCAAAACCCAGGTGTCGTTTAACATCTGTGTCCTGTTCTGTCTGGCAATGGCTCTGTAGGTCAGCCAGGTCGAGTAAACATAGACCAAAATGTCAAGTGGAGGGTGGCGCGGGGGTGGAGGGCTCTGAAGCCTAGCAAGCTCAATGGTGTTGCACCACTACTTGTATTTAATCCCTTTGTTACTTATTGGTAATCTTCATTACTCATAGCCCTATTCTTCCTCATCCCCGTACTTGTATATGAGGCACTTCAATTCATACACAAGTACTGGTATGAGGGAGAGGGACATGGAGGTAATGCCTAGCTTAGTTATCTGTAATCTTCATTACTCTGAGTTGCACGCTTCATAATCCCAGTACTTACCTAGGAGGCAAGGTACCTCATAAGTAAGCACTGGGACAAGTAAAAGGGACATGGGGATAATTTGGGAATGAAAAGCTGTTTGTAGGGTTTAGGGCAGGGGGAGGAGGGAGAGGGGATGTGTGAGAGGGTGTGGGGGGTGGGGTGGGGTGGGATGGGGATAGTGCGATAAATCGGAATGGTCATCTATGTCAAGGCTAAGCAGGCTTGCTTTGTGGTATTAGTGACTAGAGAGTCATTTTGGTGCAGCCAGTCTAGTAATTTCTTAGTTCGGCTTGATTTTTTTTTTTAACTGGGCACCTCTGACAAAGCAGTTGTGCTATGTGCAATTACTTGGCTAGACTGGCATTTGCGCGCTGCCAGTCTAGCTATTTCTTAATACAGCATTGTATATTTTTTCTGGGTAACTTTGATAAAATAACCATGATAAGTGTTATTGCTTCAACTGGCATTTTGGTGCAACCAGTCTAGGTATGTCTAAATGTGGCCTTGCATGCTTTACTGTAAGTTGTTATTACGTGTCTAGACTGGTCTCCAGTTTGACATGCTTTCATTGTGGCATGACATTTTTATTAGCAACGCATGATATTAATTAAAGTACTGATGTTCCTGTGCACTGTTGGTGACTTGCATGTATTGGATTTGATATGGGCATCCTACTTCGGGTGTTGTGTTCATGCCTCACTTGTTCATCACACATTCCAACACCCTTTGCCGTCAAATGCAGCCATTGGAAGGCGTTCCTCTGCCACGTTGAGTTCCATGTCTCCTGGCATGTGCTCGGCAACATGCTCCTCACGTGTTGCGCTATTCTGTGTTCTGCTATATATGTCGTCCAACATGCCTGCCACATACGTTTTACACACATGCTCATTTAACATCCATGCTTAAGCAGTGTAATGGTACGGTCAGTGCAGATGGCCCTGGTATGCAAATGGTAAGAAAGGGGATCCCAGAAAAGCTTCCCCTAATTACCCCGCCCGCATAGCGACTCTAGCGTACACGGCACCAGATATCTGCCATAGTCTTAGAGGTGACCTGCTAACACACTCAGTCCAAAATCTCCCTTTCAGGTGTGCAGTGCTCCCAGCTGTGGCAAAGAAGCAGAAGGCCCATTCAATCCTGGTGCTACCTGAAGGGTGCAAAGATGACCAAACAGTCCTTGTGTCCCCAGGGGGATGAACCCTGACTTTTGTTCTTGTCAGGCTTTTTTAATTCGATTTATTCAAGATTTTTATAGAACACTGCGTGCCTCCTTACCTTTGTTTCCTCCTACTCCAATAGAACGGCGAAAATTGGCAAATTGAACCCTTCACCTGGGACTTGCGTCCAAAGGTGAGTTCTGCTCCCCACTTAAAGGAAAGACCCAACAATATTCCATTAGGAAGAAGATCAGAATGTGAGTGGCTGAATTTTCTGTGCTACTATCATTGCAAGAGCGGGGGATTTTGTAAAGCGCCGCTCTAAGCGCCTGAGGCAGCTTAACGCAAGACCTCACAAGCGAAAAGTGAAAAGCCCAATGTGATTAAAAAAATGAGTAGAAAATAGTAGAAACAGCTATAAAAAGCCTTCATTGGACGGGAGCCTAGATTTCAGACCTTGGGGACGCCACAGGCCAAAAGATTCACAGCGCAGCGAGAGGCATGTCAGGCTGGTTTGTGTCTTGACTGTATAATGTGATGTCTCTAGTTTCCATTAAAGAACTCCTATTTTCAGTAAAAAGCTCCACTGCTCGTTGCTGCCGCTTTTACTCCTTTGGCTGAATTTTAGAGATGTAGCTCTTATCGATTTCAGCAGCCAACTGTGAATATTTGAACTTAATTGGCAAAGTAACAAATAAACTGGTCATTTTCATCACTGATCTCTTCTATTTAGCCAAAAGTCCAATTGCATTTTATTTTACAAACTAGCACTCAACTTTTAGGTGCATATCAATTTGTAAGGAAACGTGTGTGCCTTCACCCTATGCCATGGTGCATTATTTCAAATTCTTCTCCTGGAGGCTAATTTTTAGTTTTGGCTCCCAGTTCATCTCTGTGCTACTGAATGAGAAAGCCTTTCTTTCATTTCCATAATTGTCTTCGTGTCCTACCCTCCCCTGCTTCCTTCAATGGTGTGTAGAGGTCTGCTTGTAGGCCATCATTTGTTTCCATGATTACTTAGAAGCCCGAAAATCCTAAAAAGACTGTGCGTGTTTTAGCCTTGAATTCAGACATTTGGAGGTCAATAAAAGTAAGAGCTGGGGAAAGTATGCTCTGTCCTTTCTCTTTCTTCCCAGCCGCCATGTTTTCCTGCCGCCTCATAGGGCCACTGATGCTGCCCCCACAACCTTTCTTTCTTGATGTGTTCCACACCTCTCAACCTTTTGAGTCTCCAGGGCAGGAAAAATCACATGGTTTTGCTTTTGGCAGATCCCCCGTTGAGATCTATGGACGAGCACGGGTTGTGCTGTGTGTATAACCTGACTGCACGGCGGGGGGCACGAGCCAAGACGTGTGATTTGAGAGGTATGACGTACTTCTCATGTATCTGGCCACCTTCCCCAAACGTGGTCTGGTGATGCCACTCCTGCTCGCAGAGGTTAGGCAGCACCTTCCAATTTTTACCCTCATGCTCACCCTTAACAGCACCCAGGAGGCCACAGAGTCTGCAGACGCAGCCATGGGCACTACTGGCTGCCGCCACTGGCATAAACACAGCACCAGCACCTATCCAGAGCCTGCCCATCCCCAGACAGACTTTTGCACTTTCCTCATTTCTAGTGTTCTGGGCAGCTCTGACAGTTTCCTGCAGCGGCTTTGACACATATTCTTGTTTTTGGCATCGACTGAGCTGCCAGTTATGATATGATATGATAGGTTATTTATAACGTGCTTAATACCCAGAGGTTTCTAAGCGCAGACCCGCGGATCGAACCTTTGGTGCTCCGTGTCGTCTTGCTTCCAAGGCGAGCGCGTTGCGCCCTGAGCTATCCTTCCGAGACAAAGTTAATGTCTTAATGATTTGAGGACTTGAGGGTCCGCCCTGGCGATCTAAAAAGACTGTCATAATGATCGAAGGGGCTATGGTGGCGACGTGAGTGGCTGTCTTGTTGATCCGAGAAGTTGCCAAGATGTTGAGAGTGCCTACTCAAATTCCCTCATTAATTTAGAGCAAAGAAAATAATACTTAAACACAAGAGAACATATAAACAAACGTTTAAAGACAATGCTTTTCCTCAATGAGTTGTTAAATGTATGCAATTGTTCTTTCAGGTGGAAGTAAATGAAAAATGAATGTAAAAAATGGCAACATCTCATTGAAGTAGATAAACACACTTGGGATACTAACCGTATTTTAACTAGAGGAGAGTGCCAGGCACTCAAGTGGGGGTCTGAGGAAATGGCACGTGCCAATCAAGAGTATCAGAGAATACAGCTATTCAAGAAAGACTGGCACAGCATTGCAATCACACTCGGCCAAGCCAAGCCATCCTGCCAGCAACCTGGCCAGGCCGCAGCATGCCATGTCCGCTCCCGAGGCACCGCCACATCCGTCAATCACGCCTCACCTTATTGTCACTCAGAGGCACCGACATAGCCATTTACTTAACACCTACAATGAACAACCACAACCCCCTGCAGTAGCACTGGTGCCTGTGGCACGGTCATTCACGAGGCACCGCGTCAGCCAAAAAGCACGTTCAGCTTTACCGCGAAGCAGCAATGCTTTGAGTGCATAGCAGGGTATTTTAGTCTCGCAATTCATTCAAGGAGGAGTAAGGGAGGGGCGAGCTAGAAATGGAGGGTCAAGTGGAGGAAGGAAAGAAAGAGGGGAGAGAGAAGGAGAGAGAGAGCGCGCGAGAGAGAGGACAGACTATTAGTACCCAAGTCGAGCAGTACTCGAATTAGTGCTACATCATTAAAAGGCATACTCAAATCAATGCTCCAATTCCCATGTTGCTTGCTTAAACAGGGCTATTGGAGGTCTGTCTATTGTCAGTACAAATAGTTTAATGGTCGAGTGTAGCCTCTTTTTTAGCCAGAGCCGGCTCAAAGAATTTTCATCTGGGTGGGCCAGCTTTGTGATCAGGGGGGCCCAATATTGATTGGGTGTGGGTGTAGCAGTAGCCGAAACACATTGAACCAGATTTCCCAGATCCACGATCCAGCAAAACATTTCTTCCCGCATCACAAAAAATTCATTTGCACCCTTCATTTCTTTTAGTCTGGTCTGCTTTGAAAGGTGCAGACGCCTAGATTCAAACCAGATTGTTAGGACCAGGGGCAAGACACTTACCCCTAAAACTACTTGAATGTATGATCAGGATGCTTGTTCACTAAGTGGCAGATTTATGGAAAAGAGCTTCATGGCAAGACTGACAGAGGGCCTCACTAGGCTGGCCATGGGGGTTGTTGGGAAAGATTTAATAATTGTATGTAATTTTCCCTCCATGTGGCAACCCCCAAACATTTTGCTGCTGTTTTACACCCTGATCTAGACTTTGCCAGAGAAGCGCAGCCTTCTGCCACACTCCTCTGGGCTTTCGCTCAATTCTTATGGGGAAACTGACATGCTCTTAAGACAGTCAGTACTGGGAGACTTCATTTCCCTTAGTCCTGTCCTCATGTTGCAGCTCTTGTGCAACATGAAACAAGAGTGCACTGTAACTTACTTTATCACGCTCTTGGGTCTCTAGTCATTCCAAAGACCCTAGAAACTCTTGCTGGACTTATTATGAACTGTGCAAGTGTGTCACGGACAGGACTGGTGGCAGATATCGTTTCTCTTGTGTTTTGAACCCTTTTTCGTCATGTTATCTGCGCTTACCACGTTTGGCACAAATGAGTGGCCTGGCTCCCAAAATGGCCATGCCACGAGGTTCTTTGTCCTGTCCTCTGACCGTCTTGCCCCTTCCCCAGGTCGAGTCGACCCGGGTCAGTCCTTATTTGGTCATGCACTTTCCCGCAAAACCCCAAAGCTTTTGCGGGCTTCTGCATCCCTTGTGTGTGCCTCCAGGATGTGGGCTGGGATGTCTGTTCCCAATAAACATCCTGGGTGCCAGAGAGTCTGGAGTGTCCTGAATGCCTGGGACCACCGTGGTCCGTGATAGGTACACGTATGGTGTGAGTGTTTGTGAGCAGATCTCCCATTGGGTCTACTCCGTTTTGGCGCGATGGGAACTTTGGATAAGAGGAGGCTGAAAACACCACTACCAAGTCGATCTCCTGAGTTCACACTGAACAAGGGATAAGGAGCCAAGTATCCTGCAACAAGAAGCTGAGACGAGGAACCACTGGTGACCCGCTGAAGGTTTGGCACCCTGAACCGCTGTCGTCCTGTGAGACCCTTCTGCATCTGATCGTCCTAGAAGGTCTGCGAAGGCACTTTGACCCTTTGGAATAGTGGGACCAACTATTCCCGGCACCTTCATCAAACCCTGGAAGTAAGCCTCTTCGGAAGTGTCCCTGGGCCAACCAGTGGGCTGACCAGCTTACGCAGGACGCTTTGCTCTGTCACCGCCGCCGTTTCTGGGAAACCCTCGAAACTTGGTCTACTGCTTGCTCTGCGTCCACAGCACCCTCACACCGAATTTCGTACACTTGGCATTCCCAGGTCTGAAGTAAGATAAAGTATCATATATATATCTATTGTTTAAGTTATCAAATAAACCTTTTAAACTTGCAAAACAGAACTACTTCTTGGCTCAGTGGGGTCAGGGGGATTCCAAGAGAGGGGTGTTATATAGGGGTAGTCATCCAGAATGCATGAACTGGACCTAAAGATATATCAATCAGGGTTTTCATTCAGTATTATAGACTAGGCGCTGACTTAGCTGTAGTGTTGAATTGAATGCCCTTACAAATTGGGGGCTCGTCCGGGATAACTACAGAACTTTGACGGGAAGGAAATTCCCGTTGAGGGGACTGCAGACTTGGACATTAAAATTGGGCGACATAAGTTGAAACACCCGGTCATAGTTGTGACCCCAGAGGGCACCCCTTGTTTACTAGGGAATGACCTCCTGAGAAGGTTGTCACCCCTAATAGATTGTGTAAACAAGGTCCTCTGGACCCAGACTAGCCGACCAATAAAATTAAAACAGAGTGTTAACCATGTTAGTTTAAACGGCACCTGCCACATGGTTGAATAAAAATCTGACCAAGTAGAATTTCACTTCCAGAACAACCAGATTCCAGACGTGACAGTAATAGCGGTAGGACAACAGACTGGTGATGGGGGGTCCTCTCTATTTCTGAAAATCAACCTTCCTTCCAATTTAAGGTGGTATTCCACGCTGGAAGGAAACACTCTGAGATTCTATACTAATCCACAATCAGAAACTCACACTCCTATAGTCCAGAAAGATGTGAAATCAGCTCAGAGCCTGGCTGATATTCAGCAAATTGAAGAGCAGTTGTTCATCCCTGTTCAGTTAAATTATGGGAAGGACTCTGTTCTCGCTCGAGTGTGTGTGAACAACGGTAAGAGCTTCATCAGCGAAGCCATGTTTCGCCAACTCCCAAAAGATCCAGCCATTCCCACCTTCAAACTGATAGACAAATGGGAAATGGACCTGGAAGCACCTAATTCCAAACATCTCCTGCCAAGCAGGTGTATGCTCAAAATCTCCATTGGCAACAAGAGCATAGTCCACAATTGTTGGGTCGTGCGAGACGTCCCTGCCGCCTTTTACTTAGGCAGTGACATTCTCAATCGCTTTGCCATTAGTCTGGACCTAATAAACTTCAAAGCTTGGTCCCGATTAGCGGATAATCCCATGGGCTTTGATGATCCAGAAAAAGCATTTAGGTCAGCTCAATTACTACCTTATGCAGTTGAAATTCAGATTAAAGAGGAAGTCACCATCCCAGAAAGGACCCGACAATTCTCCCTGGAAGTGAAAGTTAAAAGGGGACAAGAGTTGAAAAACCCTGATGCTTACATACATCTAAATGCTTCTCTCCAACAGCAAGGGTTGGGGGTAAACCCAACTCCATTAGTCAACATAGAACATGACACCATTCCAATAGAGGTGGATAACAGCGACTTAAAGAGTATTACTCTAGCCGCAGGCACCATTATTGGAATGGCGGTTGATGACCGACATTTCTCCATTGATCTTGTAAATGAACTGTTAGGACCAATCCCCAAGGACTGCGTTGACAGTGACAGTGATGACAATACAACACCAGACAGGATTTTTACCCGGCATGGGGGGAACTTCCTGGTGTACACTTCCTGCCCCTATGGTAAGGAAGATGTGACTTGTGACTTCAGGAGGGATGAGGTGATTTTCCAGGTCCATGAGGGCTGCCTTTCCCACCTGAAGCCTCCGGTCCAAATCAGCACTCTAACCAGGGACTTCTCCACCCAGCTGGAGGAGGCCGCTGAAATAGCCAAACCAGAAGTCTTTCCAGGCTTCAGGCAGATGGTGGAAGAGAGAGTCAACCTAGCTGATGCCTGTGTGACTCTGGAACAAAAGCAAAAGTTGAAACAAGTTTTCTTGGATTTCCAAGATCTCTTTGCGGTAGACTCATATGACTGTGGTCGCACTGACATCCACACAACAACAATCCCCACGGACCCTGGCATGACTCCTGTGTTTGTGAAGCAATATCGCTTGCCTCTCGCATCAATGGAGTCCCTTACTGAAATAATTAAGAACCTTGAGTCCCGGGGAATAATCCGTCCAGTCCACAGCACCTTCAATAATCCGGTGCTGGGAATATTGAAGCCAAACGGCCAGTGGAGACTCTGTGCTGACCTTAGGGAGCTCAACAAACGGGTCCATACTTCCCGATGGCCTCTGCCCTACATTGACCAAGGGCTGGCCCAGATCCAGGGGTCACAGGTATTCACTGCAATAGACCTGACCAATGGATACTGGACCGTGCCTGTCAGCAGGGAGGACCAATACAAACTGGCTTTTACCTTTGGGGGCCAGCAGTATACATGGACCCGGACTCCCTTCGGATACCTCAACTCCGGCAATGAATTCAACATTTTTCTACACAAGGCCGTGCCCGACTTGGGTGCAAGGGGTAACCTGGCTTATGTAGATGATGTCCTCATCAAAAGTTCATCTGTGGAGGAACACATAGTGGAGATCCGTTATGTTCTGACGCAGTTGAGGGCCGCCGGAGCAAAACTTTCCTTTCAGAAAGCACAGTGGTGTAGAACCCGTGTTAATTTCTTGGGGCATGAGATTACTCCTCAGGGCCTCTGTCCCCAGGAAAAGAAAGTGGAAGCACTTCAGAAACTGAAAGACCCCACAACTCTGCGGGAACTAAGGAGCCTCCTTGGACTGACTAATTACAGCAGAAAGTTCATTGAAGGCTACGCAGAGATCACCAGACCCCTGATTCATCTCCTGAAGGGGGGGGTCAAGTGGGAATGGGGTCCAGAACAAGCCGAGGCAGTAAGACAACTCAAGAGAAGCCTCTCACAAGCGCCTTGCCTAGCTTACCCTGTCAGAAACAAGGAGTTCTTCCTGGAGACGGGGTTCTCTAATACGTGCTTGACGGCAGTATTATACCAAAAGCATGACAAGGTCAATAAAGTAATCTCCTATGCGAGCAAAACTTTATCCTCTGTGGAGGAAAAATTCAACGATTGTGAGAAGGCACTCCTGGCAACGGTGTGGGCATTGAAGAATTACCGTCCGTTTATCCAGGGGGAACACATTATAGTGGAGACTCCACACCAGCCTCTGCAATATCTCCAAAGTGACAGAATCCGGGCCGGAAATGTGAGTAATTCCCGAATTACTTCCTGGATTCTGTCAATGCAAGGCTTTCCTGTGGAGGTCAGATATGGCCAAAACAAGAAGAGTCCCCTCGCGCAAGGTCTGGCTGACTTGCATGATTGTGCCAGAGAAAACTGTCTCGAGGACGAAAGTCTAAAAATCAAGGACAACATGGAGGCATACCTTAATTCCCCCCACAAAGTCTTTGAAGAGGACAAGTGTGAGGGAATGCCCACTGTCTATGTGGATGGATGCTCTTACCATGTTGACAACGACGGGGAGAAAGAACTGGTGGCTGGCGTAGGGAATGCATGGGTGAATGAGTCCCCAGAACCCTCCGCTGGATACAAAATTGGTCCCCGAAGTAGTCAGGTGGCAGAATTGATGGCTGTGCATCATGCCATCCTCACTGCTGTCCAGCATCAACTCCACGAACTGGTCATAATCACAGATTCGGATTATGTACGGAACGGGTTCGTGGAGCACCTGGTTAATTGGAAAACCAGAGGCATGTTATGTGCTAACAACAAACCCTTGAAACATGGGAAGTTGATCCAAAACATTGATGATCTGGTCACATCGAATGGGATGACCATCTATTGGAAAAAGATCAAGGGTCATTCCAAAGTAGAGGGACCAGACAAAACTGGAAATGACTTAGCTGATCACCTGGCCAAAACCGGGGCCATCCAAGGGGATCTAATTGAGATTGAGTCCCTGTTGGGGGAAATCCAGGTCACTGCTATCACTAGGTCCCAGACAAATGCTCACAACGACCTTTCAATTGCACAATGGAGTAAGGAGACCCCTGATGCTGATTTGATTACCGCTCAGAAGGGGGTTCCAATAATTGGTAAATTTTACCAGCACCTTGAGGACCCTGAGAACTTTCCCCTGACGGATACCGATTACATTGGGAAAGAGGACCTAAGAGTGTTGATGAAATGTCCAAAAATGTTCCGGATCCAAGACGGTTTGTTGGTAAGGAAATCCAAAGCTGGCCACGACCAGTGGGTGGTTCCTACCTCATTCCGAAGCCTGATGTTAAGTCACGCCCATGATGCGGCCACCGCCGGTCATAGGGGGTTTCACACAACATTGGAAATCTTAAGAGAGGTTGCATACTGGCCACACATGGGCCAGGACCTCAACCAATATTTGAAGGGTTGTCTTGTGTGTGCACAATTTCAGCCATCCTCCCTCACGCACCGTGCGCCTCTCCAAAAGCGGGGGATGACACTGCCATGGTCAGATTTACAAATCGACTTTGTAGGCCCTGTGATTCGCTCGGCTAGGGGGAATAAGTACATGTTGACTGTGACATGCTTGTTTACCAAGTGGGTGGAATGTCTCCCAGCCCCAAATTGCAAGGCAGAAACTGCAGCTGCCTTGATGATTAACCACATCTGTTCCCGTTTTGGTCTACCTCAAAGGATTGAGTCAGACAGAGGTAGCCACTTCACCAGTGAGGTAATGACAAAGATGTGGGAGATACTGGGGGTCAAGAGAAAGCTGCATATTGCTTACCGGCCAGCTTCTTCTGGGGCAGTAGAGAGATATAACCGGACAATTGTGAGCATATTGAAGAAGTTTGTGGCAGATTCTGGGCCAAGTTGGGATATCCGATTACCTCTGGTCCTAATGGCTATCAGATCTACCCCTTCGTCTGCAACCAAAATGTCACCATTTGAGTTGATGACTGGACGCAAGATGGTGCTTCCTCAGCATTTGCTCTACAGGACCCAAGAGCAGACACTAATAAATGCCTCCACAACTCATGAGTATGTAGAGAATTTAAGGAAACACCTCCAACATGCTTTTGCTTATGCTCAGCGGAATCTAGAAAGATCGGCTGATAGCATGAAGACCCATTATGACCTGAAAACTTCCAGGAAGGAATATCAGGTGGGAGACCGGGTCTATCTATACAACTTCCAAAGGAACCAGGCCAAGCAGCGCAAATTTTTGCCTACATGGAAGGGACCCTTTGAGATCATCGATAAGATCTCCCCTGTGGCCTACAAGATCCGCATCCCCAAAGGCGGTTCGGCAGAGGGGGAAGACAAGTGGGTCCACATAAACCAGTTGAAATGTTGCCATCCCAGGCACACTCTGCAACAACTGGAGGAATCCTCTGGAATCCTAGCGGGTACTGTATCAGACTAATTCAGTTCCAATCATAAAACATACCACATCTAGTCTCTAAAATATTGTGATTTGCATGAAACTGTCTCTTAGTTATACTGTTTTTATTTTTTCAAAATAAGAATGTAATGTTTCGGATGATAAAATGCATATGCTGCCCCACTATCTCAACCGTGGTGGAAAAAAAAATCGTCTATGAGTAGATATTGCCGCTTTTGCTTTATCATCCTAGGAGAGATGAAACCATGAAGAATGACCCAGAAGGACGATCCGGAGACCGGGAACGAAGATCCAATGGGCCCAGTGGACCGCCCAATATTCCCATCAGGACCGGCGAGGAGAACCGATCGATCAGTACCGGATGGAGAAGAAGATGCGGAACTGTGCCATCTATTGGAAGAAGATGAGGAAACATCCCAGATCTTGCGAGTCCCATTCGTGAAATAGAATGGCCATCGCAAGAGGGGGGCTTGTGGGATGTATTTACCCATGCATCCTAGCCCTACCTCAAAACTGTGCAGTCCTGACATGGAAAACATCCTGATGGCCAGAGCTTCCCAGAAAATGCACAGGGAAATGCATGAAGAATAGGCTGCCACTCATTTTTGCCGATGTTATGGGCACAGAAGGACACTGCCTAAAACCACCATTGGACTACCCGCACAGTAGTCTGAAACCATTGGGAATGGCAATGCTGATTGCCAAATGCAACCTAGAATTGTGGGGAATTCATTCCTTAAATCCCAAAAATGCGTGCAGTACCAGTACTCACCACTATCCAAAAGCCGGCGTTTTAAAACCACTCTGTTTCCCTGAAGGCAAGTCAAAATGCCTATTTTCAAACATTGCAATATGTGCAAAATATTTACTGAACACCAGCAGACATTTGGCAGAATGGAGTTTTGTGTGCCTACAAAATCTGGGAAATGAAGAGCCCAGAACAATGCTTATAACAAAACTGGCTGAGCTATGGAGTCAGCAGTTTAAGTTGCACTGGATTTAAAGACACTAAAATCGAAAATGTTTAGATTAAATGAGTGAGCTATGTTTGGTGTCACATGCCTTTGTAATTGTTTAAATGTCATAGTTTTGCACTTAGAATCAGCCTTCTAGCTGCATGTGTAAAATTGCAAGTTAATTTAAAAAGCAACAAATAACATGACAGTAGCTGAAAGTCTGGCTTAAGGAACTGAATTCTGCCTGGCAACTACCCCCATCAGGAGGGAAACTTGAGTCACCACTGTGTTCCCAGGCCAACCTTCCTTTTGCTGCCCACACTAAGGATATGCCATCTATCTGATAATTGAATTATCTGTGCTCTGCAAGAGAGTGAACAAAGCCCTCTTCACTCAGGCAAAGGTTTTTATTACGCAGTCGTAAAATGTAGCTTCCTCTTGGCAGGAGCTGGGAGGGGCACTGCCTGTGAGAGCAAGCTGGCTTGGCAGAAACTGGAAAGACTGGTTTCTATACCATGTGACCTGGGAAACCACACCCCTTTGGAGCCAGAACATAACTTTAAAAAGATGAATAACTCATAGAGCGGACATGTGAAAATTTTATAAATGATACCATAATTCTTGTGATTTTTCTGCCCACATTTTAAGAGGTTTTTCGACCCGGTGGCGTGTTCAGGGGGGTTTTAGCGGAAAAATGGATATTACTCTAACTGTATGCATGTTAAAAATCTGAAACTTCTTCAGTTAATGTCCATACTCCCTGCACACATGTATGTAAAGTTGGGTCAATGTCAGAAATTGAAAAATCAGTTAAAAAGTGAAATATCTGCCATTTCTGAATGCAAGCTCTTAGAAACAGCAGATTTGGATGGAGACATGGCTAAATTCAGCCACACCATGTATATGTAATTTCAAACAACTGTGTAACTCTGAAGTATGTATTTTGATCATATATAGATTTGGGTGCACAGATGATAAGGGAGGTTCTTCAAGAGATCATAAATGGCTGACATCACTCTGACACAACTTAGTTCGCCAATCAGGGGACGAATGAAAGTTTGACCAATTAGAAGCTGAGAGAGAGGTAGGGTCAGTGATGCTAGAACACACCCACATTCTAAACACATAAAAGCAGACAGACAGGACAGATAGGGACCTTCAAAATCCATCTGCAGCGGGACGCTCTGCCGGAAAAATCCATACTTACCTCCATACAACATCCAGAGATCCAGACTTCAAATTCATCAATCTATCCAGAACTAAGAGACCAGACCAGAGAGAAAGCAGTGCTGTACCAAGAGACCAGACCCAGAGAGAAAGCAGTGCTGTACTAAGAGACCAGCAGAGAGAGTGACCAGAGCCCAGTCTAAAACCCTGACCAGATCCGTGATGAGGCCCATTTAATTCAAGAATATAGTGTGAGTACCCAGCAGAACTGTGTAGAACCAATCTCTTAGTTTAAATTCATCTAATTCAATCTATTTAACCTAAGTAGAACTGCCTCCTAGCTGTCACCTGTCATTTCTAGTTGCAAGCTGCACTTGTCATTTTGAGCTTTTGAAATTTGCAAAAACCAAAAACGACCTCTAGTAAATCGGTCATATCTCCGCAACCGTTTGGGCTAGAGACTTGCAGTAACTTTTATTTGGAAGCTGAGATCCTAGGCTTTCCTAGGACCCCAGAACGATAGAGATAGTCCTTGTGGTTCCTCCGTAATAGCGCGCGGCGCATCCGCGAATTTTGCCGCGATTTGCAAATTTCTTCACATGTAAAAACTGCTGCTGCTTGCCTTCCATTTGCCAGAAATTCGTTTAACCTGTTAACTATCCCTGCATCATTGCTAGTGTGAGCCTGGACTAATATTAACTAGATACCACTTACCCTGAACCTCTGAAAGGGAATTAAAAAGCATTTCCAGCATATTTCTCATCCATTGCTAGCACATATCAAAGCATTTGGGCCTGTGTTTTCAAAACTCCTATCTGTTTTCTGTAAGCTTGCTGGGATTGAACTGAATCACATTTGATTGCATTTCTGAGAACTGTGTGCTTCCTTCCATGTCCTTGCATTGCATCAAGGGGGGGAGGGGATTGCCAGAGAAAAGTGATTACCTTGTTTGTTGAAATCATATTGAGTATTTTCTGTATTGCATTTTCATTCAACATTACATCCATTTGAACCCTGTAAAGCATTCTCTACCACATTATATTTCTGTACCTATTTACCACTGTGCTACCTTATCCATTTCATGTCAACTCCTTATTGATTATAGAGAAGCGTGTTAGTGCCAGATTCTCTGTTGTTCATCTTTATCATATCAGATTAAGTGTGCTATTCAATTATTAATTTATTATAAAGTATCATATATATATCTATTGTTTAAGTTATCAAATAAACCTTTTAAACTTGCAAAACAGAACTACTTCTTGGCTCAGTGGGGTCAGGGGGATTCCAAGAGAGGGGTGTTATATAGGGGTAGTCATCCAGAACGCATGAACTGGACCTAAAGATATATCAATCAGGGTTTTCATTCAGTATTATAGACTAGGCGCTGACTTAGCTGTAGTGTTGAATTGAATCCCCTTACAGTCCGGACCAGAGTAAACGCGGTTGCCGTGTTGCCCTGCTGCGATAACAACCTGGGCCCGTCCGCCTCATTTGGGACACCCTCAACCCAGCATCCTGCTGCGCAGAATCTACACGGTGTCGAGACATCCTGATCATCGCAGTTGAACCTGCCAGCAATGTGAACTGAACTGGAGAACTCTGGGTCTGCCTGCGTAGGGGACCGGTGAGTAGTCCATACCCCAACCGGTGACCCCTCGCGCAGGAGCCCGTTTCTTTTCTACCGCTGTTGCGAAATAGCGACTCTATCCCACACTCTCACCCTGCCTCTGCCCACAAGTGGAGGCCTTGCTTGAGTAGTGGGGACTTGTTCTGCATCACTTCATTCACCTTCCTGAACTACCTGAGACCCTTGAAGAGACTCTACTTTATCCACTGGCACCAGCGCGTGCAGGGACTTTTGAGCATAGGGCTCCTCTCTTCGTAGGGCTCGGACTTCCTCCTAGATAGGTGTATTTCTGATGTTGAACTGGGTCTAATGATTACTTGCACTGCCTGTTTTCCTCCCCATCTAGGTGGTCTACATATTACGTGCTCATAACTCCTTAGACCCCTCGGTCTTGTATATATATTGTATTGATTGTGATGTGTTGGTTTACTTTAGTATTATTGTGATTATTTGCTATGGTCGATGTTACAAAGCCTTGTAATAAATGTGTCTTTATTTTTAAAATAACACCTGTCTGGAGTAATTTGTAAGTGTCCTTGCTTTGTGTGCTCATTGAGGTCTTTCCGTCACCCTCACCCCCTTGAGACTTAGTCTTGACTACCGCCATCGCTACCCTGATTGGTCTGGGTTGTCCAGAGGTTACCCTGTTCCAAGAAACTAGGCTGGCCTTCTCAACCTCTGCCCCTCTAGGTCGGAGTTCAGAAATCCATCTTAACAGGGGTGTAGGGTGGTGTCACGATTTTATAACACGGCATACTCCAGCCAGGGACTCCTTCCCCGACAATTAACATGGCACATAATAAAAATGCTTTTAATCTTTAATAAATCACAGATTCTTTTGTTTGAGTAGGCCTCCAACCCGTCTCGCACCCAAGCTTCACAAGCACCCCGTGTCACAATGGTCTAGGAACCAGGCTGGTGCGTATCAATAAGATATTTATTAATTTATTATTTAATGAAAAAGGAAAAATATTCAAACTAAAACAGCCAATAATATGTGGCAATACAAGTGCAATGATTCCTACAGAACAATTGGTTCAGATATCCTAGCACAGTTTACACAGATCTTTAATGGCAGAACAGGAAAAAGAACAGTTTTTAATCAGGTGATAGCATCAGGATCTACCCCTCCCCCCTGCAGCACTCACCCCCAAACATCAGCTAACTTAATTTCTTTTAATGGAAGGCAAAGGCAAGGAGTAAGGCTACAGATAGAAAAAAAGGATTTGTAATACAGCCCACCACCCCAAGATGGGAAATCAGTAAAGAAAATGAAAACCCCGTTTTTGGAGCAAACCGGCAGAATTGAATTTTGCTTATTACTCGCATGGCTACGCACAACTGCCAGGGGACAGAATAAAAGGAAATTCGTGTTGCTACACTTGAGCAGATAGGGAAGCTTAGAGACTACTAATCAGTATGCAGAACAATGTGGAAATGAGGTAGGGAAATCAATTTTGGGAAGAAAGCAAATGTGCAAGGAAAAAATACAAACGGCAAATTGAAATTCGTTTTACAGAGATTTTACAATGACAAGTAGCTAAAGAAAGGGTTTAGCTTTCAAAATCGGAAATCGTTTTCAAAATCAAGGACAGAGGCAAATGACAGATAGAATTCTAGGCAAAAGGGATTGCTCTCAATGGGACTACGGTTTGGGTTTTTCAATAGTACCGATGCAAATAGGAATTTGAGGAGAATGGACACAAAACACACAAAAATTCGGTTTTCAGTGACAAGGAGATTAATCCTCTTGCAATACTTTAATGACTATAATTAATAAAAACACTTGAAAAGATTGTTGATTTCGATAGGCAACAAATTTGAACATGAATTTCAAAGGGGTAATTAATTGATTTATTTAAAAATGATACTAAGGACTTGTACAGAAAACTGAAAGATGTATCAAAGGAATACGCTAACATACACAGGCTAATACAAATTATTCTATGGAAAGTGAATGAATTATACTGGCAATGTGGGATTTTAATGGGATTTTCAATGGGATCTCAATGGGATTTTGCTGCAAAAAGGAAAAGATTTTGCAATTTAGGGCTGGGGATATTTGCTACTTACAAAGTAAGCCTTGGTTTGGGATTCTGGAAAGCCAGCTGGATCTCAGGGCACTCTGGACAGCTAGGGCAAGGGATCTGGCTCTCTTTGGTATGGTATTCTGGACAGCCAGCTGGATCTGAGGATACTCTGGACAGGCAGGCAAGGGGTCTGGTCTCTACACTCTCTTTGGTATGGTTCAGCTGCCTCTTCTCCATCCTCCTTCTCCTGTCTCCCCAGATTATTGTGTGTGGGTGCCTCTGTCTAGTACTGTCCCACCTTATATAGCCCAAATGACATCATTCACTTTACATTCTAGGGGGAGTATTCTATGATTACCCCTATCCTCTGATAAGACAATCTACCCTTCCTCTGCCCGCCCTCTGGCATCATTGGTTCAAGGGGAGGGTGCACCATCTGTCTGTTTGGCATTTATTACAGTTCTTTGTTTCTGAAGTCAACTTTTTAGCAAAACTGTGTAATGTTTTATAACCTCATATTTATACTAGCCACTGCCATAAGAAATAGATATGCGGTTTCAGTTAGTCATAAGTAATTAGGTAAGCCGATCGCCAACTCCATGCCAGGTAGAATGGCCCTTTGGTGCATTTTCGTCCTTTTCATAAAATATATAACAGTTATAACTCTGCAAATAATTAAGCATGTTCATAATCTCATTTTCCATCTTTCCATCAAATCCCATGCTTGTCACATTTTTAAATCAATCAGAAACTAGTCTTTACTGGTCATTTTAGTCCACAAAGTCCTAGGAACATGCACTTAGTCTCTAAACAACGACCTGGAAATCATATGGAAAACAAGCAGAAAACAAAATATTTCTTATTCCGAGTGCTGTGAAAATGCCTAAAATGAATCAATCCTTTAATGTCAATTTGGAAAATCTATCACATATGGGAGGGTGGTGCTTCATCCCCCACAGCCAGGGACCAATGATTTTTATTAGACCCTATGAAATTTTGCCAGTTTGTCCTTGGTAGTGGGTGCAGGAGGAACTCACACTTCCTGGTCAAGCTCTCTCCACACTTGCTTTTTTTTGTCCTCCCTGCTAGTACTGCCTTCCAATCTGGCAGAACAGGGAATTATGACGCCCTCAGTCACATCACATGTCATTGCGGAATAGTTCACTTATAGGTGCGTCTTGCAGTGGGAGGCAAGGCTTTCAATTGAGTTTTGTGCCTTAGCCCAAAAACGTTTTTTTCTGGTATTCTGAGCCTCCTCTAAGGTGATGAAGTCTTGTGGGGGAAAATATAATGTTCATGGCTTTAGTCAACACCCCACCCACACCATATGTCACTGATATTTTCTGCAAGAGCAAAGCTATCCTTTCACAGTGGCTTTTAAAAGTCATTTTTCTTTATTTCAAACGTGTGCAGGCCGTTTTTCATCTAACGTTTGAAATGCTGTTCTGTAGGTCATGAAATTCTTTAATTTGTCCTTTTTCAGTGAGTTTGCATCTGCTGTTGGTCCATTAACACAGAGGGGTAGGCCCCTGCACAGGATTATTTGATTTGACATGGAATAAAGCAAAAGCCAAGTTATTTTTTTTCCATTTGTAGTGTTTTAGAGTGCTGCTCTTCACATGACAGGGAAAACAAAAGCTGTGTCGGGTTGCAATGTTGAAATCCTTGCCCCTCATGTGAATTAACAGTAAAACAAGGCAGTTTTTGAATGTAGTGCATAACTTTCTGGTATTCAGATGAAAGAAAAGCAAACGCTGGCCCGTTTTGAATGCAGTGCATAAGTTCTTATTATTCAGATGAAAGAAAAGCAAACGCAGAGCCGTTCTTGGTGAAATGTCCAAATGCTTGCCACAGACGTGCCAGGGAAAGCAAAGCACAGCCGTTTTTCATAGCAATATTTCAATGCGTTATTTTTTTAGGTGACATGGATTTCTGCTTAGGGTCTGTAAATGCACCCCACAGAGGGAGTCATAAATGGCTGTCATAAGTGCAAACATTTTTTTTCCTTTTTAAGTGTTTTCCTGACAAAGTGATTTGTCCAGGATCTCTCAATTTGTTCAAGTGGGGGACAGTGGTGCATACCTTAAATGCAGCCCAAACACTGAGTTGACTGTCACTGCAGCTGTCAAATGGGCCTATGAAGCTGCTCTGTGCCGATGGTAGAGCAGACACTGAAGATCAGAATTTAGATGCAGCAGGGCACAGGTACACACCATGCTTTTGGCCTGGAGCTTATAAAAAAGGTGAATCTGATCAGCAGATTACCTTTTCAGAACTGGAATTAGCCATATCATGATTTTAATTAATACAAATTAAAAAAAAGCCAGGGCTTTCACTTCCTTTCCCAAATGATGGCAATTCATCACAGTTGACAATAGCAAAATATAGCAGCAGTCCAGACCACATACCAAACACGTTGATCAAGTGTGGATATATATATGCATCATTTATCATGTACGAAGGTGGGCCCCCATGCTTTGCCCTCACAGGATCTTTGTGATTCGCTTTCTTCTTTTTTTCACACTAAAATTGAGGCCATTCATAAAAATATTGATGGTGGGGCTGGCCAGCAGTCTACCAATCCCACTCTCAATGGTTTATCTCCCTCTAACTTTACCTGGTCTACTTTTCCTGTTTTTTCGGACCTAGATAATCTGGGGGCGATTTCTCATCTTAAATCTGCCTCCCCAGCTGATGCCATTCCCTTGGCCATTCTTACGGAAATCTCAGGTGATCTGATTTCCTTACTTACCACAGCAATTAACGCCTCATTCCGTGATGGCGACATTCCCACCACTCTCAAGCACGCATTGGTGATTCCCCTTCTTAAGAAGCCCTCTTTGGACCCTTCTGTACTTGCCAATTTTCACCCCATCTCCCTTCTGCCGTTTCTTATGAAGTTGCTGGAGGCCTTGGTTTTGCCACTGCTCTCTACTTTTTTGGACTCTTCTGGTTTCTTTGACTCCTTTCAATAAGGCTTCCGGCCTGGGAGGGAGGACAGAATCAGTTTTAAACTCTGTGTTGGATGACCGAGCTCGTCTGGTGGATCGAGGGGGAGTCGGAGATGTGCTGCTGTTAGATCTTTCAGCCGTTTTTGACACGGTTGATAATCCCACCCTGATCTCACATTTATCTGCAGCTGGTCTGTCTGGCAAAGTTTTGGTTTGGTTTACCGCGTTTCTCACCGATCACTGCCAGTCAGTCTCTCTACCTCCTTACCACTCTAAACCCACTCTGTTGTTGTGCGGAGTCTCCCAGGGATCTGCTTTTTCACTAATACTTTTTAATATCTATATCAGGCCTCTTCTTCTCATCTTATCCCATGGGTTTCAGTACTATTTTTATGACGATGACACACAGATCTTGGTCCGCCTGGATCTCACCCGTTCCGATACGGCGGCCCGGTTTAGGAGGTGCCTTGAGGACCTGGGGGCATGGATGTCAGCTAACTGGTTAAAGTTGAATGTCAACGAAAATGAGGTCCTTGTTGTAGGAACTAGTTCTCCCCTCTCGTTCTGGACAACTGACTTCTGGCCTGCCTCTTTGGGCCCTTTCCCTCTGCCGTCCCCCTCAGTTAAGAATCTGCGGGTAAAAATTACTTTGTACCTCTCGATGCATGAGCAGGTCGTGACGGTATGTAAGGCCGGCCATTTTAAAGTGCGTATTCTCCAGAAAGTTCTCCCCTTTATTCCGGTAAAATGTCAAGCTCAAGTGGTGGCCGCTCTTGTGTTTAGCGCAGTGGACTACTGCAACTCATTGTACTTGGCTCAGCCACGTTTTCCTACCAACCGTCTTCAACATCTTCAAAATGCTGCTGCCAGGGCTATTCTCCATCCCCCTTTTGGGGCTCACATGTCTCCTCTGCTTAGACAGCTTCATTGGCTGCCTATTGAGAAGCGGATTCTTTTTAAGTCCATGTGCATTGTTCATCGTGCTTTTTACGGACTGGGGGAAGAATACCTTCAAGCGAAATTTCCATGCTATGTTCCATCTCGCTGTCTCCGCTTTCAGTCAGCTCTAATGGTTTCTGTCCCTCGGTTTAGACTTTCGCGCATGGGCGAGTGTGCTTTCTCAGTGGTTGCAGCAAGGGCATGGAATGCCCTTCTTTTTGCTCTTCATGCTACTGCAGACCATCTAACTTTCCGTCATTCTCTGAAAACTCTTCTGTTTCAACTTTCCTTAAACTGATTCCTACTTACTGCCAGCACCATGATGACTTCGGGTGAACGCGTGCTTAACAAATGCCGTTAATATAATATAACATAACATATAATACATTCTCTTTTTTCCTCCCATTGAAATACAAAAGATAGAACATTAGCCTGTTTCTGCTCTCCACTTTTCTTTGATCTGTTGAATGTACAGTGCAGGATATTCACCTGTCTTTATTTTGCGGGCCATGATTGCCTTCATATCAGGTGTATCAGGGTTTGCATACCTTAACGCTCTCCAGACATGTGCTCTACAATTGTTAAATGGTGTGCGTCATGGTCGTTATTATCTAACTGCACCTGTGGCTACCCTGCCTTCCTCCATACTTTGTCTGCCTGTTCTCCTAGCAGTGCAGGAAACAAACTTTTCATATCTCCCACCACCAATCTGATCCCCACTGTTTCCTTTTCTAAAGCATACATCCATTTGCCAGCTCCTGCTGGAGAGAGGGTAATGTCTTCATTAAATTGTTCCTATCAATATGAGGCTATTGGACATATTGCGGTTTAATTAAACCTTTCTGTAGCAAAAGGGGATGGCTGTCTACCATTTTTACCTTTTAATATTGCTAGCTTCCTTGGTGCATCCTCAATCTTGCAGCCACTGTGTTCTTTCCCTGGGTTCAAACTGTTCTTCCTCCTCCGTTTCCCACTCATCGTCGCTACCCGTTAATTCCAGTTTGTTAAATACTGAATCATAGTCCACACTATGGCTGCACTCAATCCTATCTCGCCTGTCTCTATTCTGATGTCCCTGATAGGTGAGCCATCAATGTAAAACAAAATCTGTCCTGCGCTCCACTCATCTGTGCCCATCACTGTACTCTGCTGGTTCCCTTTTCCCTGTCTCGCTTGCGCCAGCTCCTCTTCTGTCCTGTCAGTGCTGCTTCTAACTCACTGTGCGTTCTATTTTCCACTCCCATGATTAACAGATCTCTTGTTCCTGCTTTGCGTGGTGCTGTCGTCCCTTGACTCAGGTTGGTGGGGGTTTTCGGGGACAGTGTACTGGGAGTTTGTATATCCAGCTGCGGTCTGCAGAGGAAAGCACCCATGTGTGAGAGGGCCAGTGGGAGGTACTGTGTGTGTGGATGTCTGACAAGGGGCGGAATGGGTGTGTGTCCGGGTTGTTCCATCTCTAGTGTCGTCCAGGCATTTTCTACATCCTAGAAAATGTTCCATAGTTCTAGTATACAATTTCTATTTCTCAATTGCTTCCGTTTATGTGTTGCTGATAAATGGGTGTACATATGCTCCAAAATGGTCTTGCTGTTTGTGCCATCTTCGCCCAAGCATTAAACAATTTGCCCTTCATTCCCGTAGCCCACTCCCGGTGGTACTTCATTACCTTTTCCTTGTGTTGTGGGATCACTTTACACATGTGTGCTAGGGGAGTACAGGGCAGTGGTGTGTCTGTGGAGGGTCGCAGTTGGTGACATGGTGACATGCATGGTGGCATTACGTTGCCTTGGGTGTGTTCAAGGCCTATGATGTGTGCAGATTTGTTGAAGTAGGCCCAATGTTGTGAAAATGTTGTGGTTAGTGACACAATACTTTGTGAATGGCTGTGGGTAGGGGTGGTGGAGGCTGTGGTATGTTTGTGGATTCTGCTAATTGGGACCTGTTTGGTGAATGGGTGTTTTATGCTGTAAGGGAGTTGGGGTGAAGTGCTGCTTCCTACGTATGTTACGTTTGTGCATAATGTTACCTGCCCATATGGGCGTTATGTTAACTGTTGCAATTTGTTGTTGCATATGTCCATGGCGGTGCACAGGTTGGGTAGTCATGCTGGTGGCAGTGATGTGTATGTGGATTGTCGTAGTTGCTGACATGGTGACATGCATGGTGGCATTACGTTGCTGTGGGTGTGTTCAAGGCCCTGAAGAGCCTCGGCCTTGAGGACACCCATGTCAGTAATGCATTTTTGACTGTGCATCAGTAAGAGGGTGGTGACATATAAGGAATGGTTGTGGCGCACATTTGAGCCCTTATAGGCAAGTGTTGCAAACAGAATGTGGGTAGGTTAGCAGTGGCACAATGCTTTGTGAATGGAAGTGGGTACACCCATAGTATGTGATTGAAAGTGTACAGGGGTGCAGGAGAGAGTGTTTTGTTTGTACATTATGGTAACTGTTGCACTTTGTTGCTGTATAGCTCCATGGCGGTGTGCTGTGGTTGGAGATGCTACAGTGAAAAGTCACGAAGTGTGGGCACTGGGTGCAGTGTTTGCATACTGTCAGTATGGTAGAGGGTATGGTTGAAGGGCAGCTTATATGTGCTTGGATAATGTGCTGTGTGCACAATGCTTGCAGTATGGGCAATGTTATAAACATTTTGTGGTTAAGTTGGCAGTGACATAATACTTTCTGAGTGGAAGTGGGTAAGAAAATAGCATGTGAATGAAAGGGCGTAGTGGTGCCGCAGACAGTGTAATGCTTGTACATTATGGTAACTGTTGCATGTAACGCTGTGCATGTCCATTGCGGTGTGGAGGTTGGTTGGGAGTGCTGGTGCCAGTGGTGCATATGGGCATAGTGGTAGTTGGTGATATGCTGACATGCATGGTTGCATTACGGTTCATAGAATGTGTGCAAGGAGCACACCCACTGGAGCAATGCAGGTTTGCCAGTGCATGAGGCACAGGGTGGTGATCTGTGGAGAATGGGTGTGGAGCACATTATCAACATGCTACAGCCGCAATTGAGTTCAAAAGCGTTTATTGTGCGTTCCATGTTTGTGGTGATAGTTGCAACATGCTACATTATTTGGTGTGCGGAGAAGATGGTGCAGTGAGAAGTTGTGTAGTGTGGCCACAGGGTGCAGTGTGTACATAATGTGAGTATGGAAGTAAGTATGGTTGAAGTGCAGTTTATATGTGGTTGGTTACTCTGCTGTGTGCAGATTTATTGAAGTAGGCCCAATGTTGTGAAGCTGTTGTGCATAGGTTGTCAGTGACACAATACTTTGTGAATGTCAGTGCATAGGGGTGGTGCAAGCTGCGGTATGTTTCTGGATTCTGCTAAGTGTGACACGTTTTCGTGAATGGGTGTTTTATGGTGTGGGGGAGTTGGGTAGAAGTGCTGGTACATATGTTACGTTTGTGCATAATGTTAGGTGCGCACATGGTCCGTTGCTTGGATGTATAGCGTTCTGGTGGGTGTGGAAGGGGCTTCACTGTTGTGTGCATGGCCAAAGGTGTGCTGGGTGCATTTTATGATCTTTGTGGACGCTGCAATTGTGCATTCTTTAGCAGACGTTTCTGGTGGAGGGGCTTTGCAATCAAACAGAATGTGTACTGAGAGTATTTAACAGTAAATATGGAGTGGTGTATAGAAATGACAGTGTGCAATGCAGAGGTTTTGTATGTGATTCCTGCATGTGTGTTTGAAAATTTGACAGCACCCAATGGGGGAGTGCTGCAAAAATGACCATGCAAAGGGAAGAAGCATTGTGTGTTCTTTACTGGGCCTTGGCTCTCACTGTAGATAGGAAAGCGCACGTGCCACATCCTGTCATTATGAGCAGGGTGGAAAGGGAAATGGAATTGTGGGAAATAGGCAATTAGGAGTTTAGGGTGTGGTTCCCAGGAAGGCGCAGTAACATTTCATCCCAATACTGTGTCGTAAGGGTGGTCGAGATGGAGAGACGCACAGTGCTTATTGTCAGTGATACCTTTGTGCGCCATCTGCACAGGTGTTGTGTGCAAAGAGGCGTTGCTGGTAATTTCCGGTTGGAAGGAGTGGACGCTTTCTGGGCCTGCCAGGGTAACCTCAGTTTCGGCAGGATGGTTCGCCTTTGCAGATATGTGGCGTCCATCACAAACATTGACTTTGTCGTGGTGCACTATGGAAGTCTACATTTGGGTTACATTTCATGTGGACGATTAATCTGTCACCTGAAGAGGTTGCTGACCGCAGTGATGCATAATTTTCCTACTGCCAAGGTCGTTTTCTCATGCATAACACCAAGAGGAGTATGGGTCCATGACGGTGTAATTTGTCCCCAGCCAGAGGTCAGAAGGTGTGCTATAAACAGAATTATGCGTGCATTTATGCAGACTGCTGGCATGTTTTGCACCCACTATGAGATCATGAGGTCGCAAAATATGCAGTGTTTCCGTAGAAATGGCATTTATTTGAGTGCCATTGCCAATGCCATTTTCTTTTACACTGTGCAAGAAGCATTGACCAGAATGTGGTCAAAATGTGAGGAGAGGCAAACAGAAACGCATATAAACAGAAAATACAAAAAAAGTTGCTTGCACTCACGTCAAAAAAAGAAAGAAAAAACCTTTATACATCTACGATGGAACACTGAATCCCCTGCCCAGTTTGACATTGTTTACCGCCACACCCCACCCCTTCAAGAAAATGGCATTTTGTTGTCACTCATTGGCAGTTTTGTTGGCTCATCTACAGCATGAGGTGAAGAGTTTACTGTACTAATATGAGCACAAGAAAACACAAAAGCTAATAAAAACCGAAAAAAAAACGTATTTCTGTAGAAGCATCTAAACAAAAAAACAGGCTCTTTTAAGAGCTGCCCCATTCTACAAACTCCACCTACCCTGGTTGCAAATTATTCCCCCATGCCCGCACGCAGCACGAAAGCCACATTCAGGGATTTTGCAGGTGGTGGCCACGGAAATGGAACTGTGGGGATTGTCCAATCAGATGTTTAGGGTGTGCGGCAATAGGAAGAGGGACTCCTGCTTCACGCGGGCCTGGCCCTCGACATACTTGGGGACCTGCACGTGCCATATTCGGCACTTCGCACCATGCTGGCCTATGGAAATGACACTGTAGCGATTGTCCTATCAGGTGGTGCTCAGGGTGTGCGTCACAGGAAAGTGCGCCGATAGGGAGAAGGAGTTCTGCTTCACCGGGGCATGGCCCTCTCTGTCATTGGGGAAAGGCACGTGGAACATTTTGCACTTATCACCATGGTGGCCAATGGGAATGGGACTATGGCGATTGGCCAATCAGGTGCTCTGTGTGTGCGCCACAGGAAAGGACAACATTCACTTTTTCCATTACTTTGTGTACTGCGGTTAGCAAACATGGCAAGACACACAGTTTTTGTCGTGGGTGATGGCTTTGTGGAAGATCTGTGCCTGTATGCCTTCCAAGAAGACTTGTCTGGCAATTTCGGTTTGGAGGGAGTGGCCGCTT
This sequence comes from Ambystoma mexicanum, assembly GCF_040938575.1. Classification (NCBI taxonomy): domain Eukaryota; kingdom Metazoa; phylum Chordata; class Amphibia; order Caudata; family Ambystomatidae; genus Ambystoma; species Ambystoma mexicanum. Next base: position 383,411,543 of record NC_090936.1, read on the forward strand.
TGTGGTGTAGTGTCGAAGCGTGCTGTTTCGGTGGACTGCTTGTAGAATGTCAAAGCGAGGCTTCTTCGGCAACTGTACATGTTGTTATTGTGCACTTTGGAGCCTTCTTTTTGGGTTACATGCCTTGTTCCTGTGTGTTCCGTCAACTGAAGATAATGATGAAAGCAGTGCAGTGCATTTTTCCTACTGCCAAGGTGCTTTTCTCATGTATACCCCCGAGAATAGTGGTGTGGAAGTATTCCAATGATTCCTTTCACCAGCCAGAGGTCGGAAAGGGTCTCATCAACAGAAGCATGTGTGACTTCTTGAGTACTGCCGGGATGTTCTCCTGTGAGAATGAGAACATTGGTTTGTGATACATACACCTTTTCAAGACAAATGGCATGCTTTGTCGATCAGTGGCAATGAAATGTTGTTTCACAATCTACACACTGCACTGAAGACCCTATTGTAAAGAATGTGAGCTGACGTTGAAAACACATATTTACCTATGAAAACCGCAAAAAAAGTACGACAAGGGAAGCACATTTTTTTTCTTTTTTTAAAACAACACAAAGGTTCTTTTAAGAGCCACCACAACTAACGAGGTCCGCTCCCCTGGTTGAAAGTTATTCCCCCACTCCGCACACGCCCAGCACGAAAGGTTCACGAGTATCGCGATAGTTGCAGGTTGGCACATGTTACATACACCCCTTTTGCAGATGACGGCCATAGAAATGGGTCTGCAGAGGCTACAGGATTGGGCAATAAAGTTTGTGGGTGTGGTGTGTACAGACAGACTGTGCTACACAGTGTGTTTGTCAACAGAAATTCAGAGGGTGCAGTTATGGCTGTGTGTTTCACGAGGCACAGCTTGCGGGTTTTAGGGGATTCCGACATACATTAACTGAAAGTGAATGGAAAACACTGTGCAATGGCTACTCATTTTGTAATCTGTCATGTGCATGTGTAGTGCTATGGAGTAGCTACAATGAAGTGCCTGATTTTGGTTTCTCTGTGTGACACTTTGGTGAGACCAATCATGCCGATATTATTGTTTTTCATTGTGCAGGAAAAATTGCACAGCATGTTACACGAGTTTCAGTGCCGTTTGCGAAGAAGGAGGCACTTGCCCAGTTCATGCATTTGTTTCCGATCTCTTGCATAAGTTTGTATCGCATTATGCAGCCATTGATGTGGCAGCGTCATTTTCTATTTGGGCCGTGATTGCAGACAGCCCAGTACATTGCCTTTGTTCGACATGTGCCAATGGCATACTTCGCCCATGGGAATATGACGTGTCACAGCACAAATACTTTTCCCCAGCTATAACGTTCATTTTACTATGCCAGCCATCCCGATTTCTGCACACCCCATATAAATTGGCTTGGTGCCCTTATTGAAAGTAGACATATTTTGTTTTTTGTAAGTGTTGCGCACTGACTCTCTTGAAAACGCTCTGCAACACGTAAAGAACCCTCTTTGTACAGCAACCCCCTTTCTAACCAATTGAACTACAGTGTTTACCACACTGCCAGGGCTTCCGCCCTACATGCGTGCATTTGCAATTCTGTTGTTGATCTGTGAAAGGTGCTTTCTTCATTTATCTTTATTTCCTTTCCCCGTTCATTTTCATTTATTATGGTGTTCTCACACACGCCACAGAAGGAATGGCAGGAAAGGTCCGGTACAGAAGGTGCAGCACCTGCTTGGATACTACAGGGGACATGCCAGGAGACAGAATTATTGGGTGGCCCTCACGTACATAGATGGCAGTCATTGTAATGCTCCCGTAAGGACTGTTCCCACACACTTCCAAGTACCTCCCCTCTGTACAGTAGCGCATTGCAGTACATGCACAATACAATGCCCTTTGCCGGGTAAGGGTCTGTAGCACGGCATATGGTTTGTAAAGGTTGTTTTACAGCTCTGCTGCCCTACAGGAGTGCCCCTCTTGTTGCCCGCAGCACATGTGGTAAACACTGTACATGAAAGTACCCTACATTACTGTTGGAAGGGCGGAAGCCTGCCCACTGGTCCCTTGTGCTTTCATTTCAGTTGTCGTCACATGCAGTATAAACACTTTATGCTACGCCATTAGTGTTAGGGGTAGCATTCCCGGATAAACATACATTGTGGAATACAAGAATTTTTACACCAACGCGAAACACAGCTTCATTACATGCACCAGGAAGCCATTTCGGCAGCAGTACTTTAAATGTGGTAGCCTACTGCATGAATCCGTAGGGCTGGCAACAGGGGCGGTGTTACCAGCATACAGTGGATGACCTATGCATGGGTTTAGGTGTGGAATGGAAACACGTGCGCTTCCCAACTACTTTAAAGTGCATTCGAAGATGCGGACGTGCAGTCACTAATGGAATCCTACGGATACTTGCAGTGTGATTGCACATACGCCAACCAGGTGCAGTCTCTCTAGGAAACGTCCATATTGCTCATCTGTAGTCATCTTGGCCAGCAGTGTGCGGCACAGATTTATCATGCACTGTTAACACAAAAAGAGAGCCTACTGACACACTAAACAAGATTTGCTATGTACATCTGTGATTGGTACGATACACCAACACTATTCGGAAAAGTAAGGGGTAGTGCAAATGGACATATACACCAGACAATTCGCCCTTTCCACGCATTTATCATGAGGGCAGCCAAGAAATCAGTAACAAACCATTGTTTATATATATAGCTACTCCATTGGTTACTTCCTAATAAAAAAACACAACCTCTAAAAATTACTTCATTATGTCGTCAGCATATGATACTCCGATGTGATTGGTCACTGCTATTTAGGTAGTAAACTACAACAGTTATTCATTCCATTGGTCAAGGCAACTCGGACGGTATCTGATGTGCACCTCCCTGAGACATCCCCTTAGTAAAACAATGGCTCCTTCATGAGACCAGACACTTCTGCACCCCCAGACGGCCTCTTTGACCTTGCAGATTTGTTTTTGGCAACACCTCATGCGAATCCCATACTGATAGATATCGCTGTACTTGTATGCTACCCTGTTTTTCTGTGTGTGGACCCAGATGGCTGTGCACCGCTCCGTGGAATTAATTTTGTGTATTTATTTATTAAGGGCAACGCACTTCCTGAAGGTCAAATGGGATGCAGTATAGTGTCACTTGGTTTTGCTACTTTAACAGCGCAGGGTTATTATACCCTGTTCTCACCAGATTCGGCCTGGCAGGTGTCCAGCTAATCTAACATACTTAACTCACACTAATTGAAAAGTATCTTGTCCCAGGCTACCGCGAGCCACTTTAGCTGTTCATCATTCCTCGATATTTACGTGGCACCTGGTCTGTCAGTGCCAATCTCGGCTGTCTGCATACTGGATGAGAGAATGAGACATTTTTCTTGTTTAGCAGAGCTGTGCACCAACTTCAAATGCATTCTAATATCCTTTTTTAACCAATGCTGCCTTCTCCAAAATGGCTGGACCCTGGCTATCATGATCTACCCACCTTATGTTGCTCTTTTCCATTTTAAACTCTACTTAAAGATCCACTAATGGCCACTTACGCCGGCCTACTATTAACTACTAAAATGTCCCTAAATGCACAGTTACACATTCTATACTCTCCCCTATACATTAGCCCATACCCTACTTATAAAGCGAACAGCTGCAACCTTCTTGAGCCCCTCTGGGTCGACCTTCTACTTTACAAACGTGTTGCTGCACCGCCTTTCATCCTACAATGCTTCTTTCAATAACACGTGTGCTTGAATAGCTAGACTAAAGTGGCAACTGATGCTTTAAAAACACTGAGTGCTCCTAGCCAATAGATTTTGCACAGTCTAAACCTCTTCCCGCGGTTGGGACATTCCAACACTACCAGTGGGAAGAATTCTTGCTTGGCAGAATATGGGCGATCTTCCCAACCTTTGAACATTTTGTCCGCATCAGGAGGAAACTGAATTGTATATTATTCTGTTTTGCCCCAAATATCCAAAGCTATAAAGTAACACTCGGATATAAATGTTAAATATCTATACATTTAGGCAATGCCGCCAAGCTTTGCTGTTTCTTAAATTAATTCCTGACAGAGCAACAGCTTGTGCCCGGCAACATTTTTTAAAGAAACAGAACAAAGCATTTTGATGCTATTTTATGATTCACTGCCATCTCCCTGGCTAGTTTTGTATTTCTCAATTGTATTTATTTTGGATAGGGTGATCATATCAATATGTTTGATTATTGTTTGTCCATTTGATTTGATAGCCTGATTTGCAGTGAATTTTATGATACATTGTTAGATTGTCGAAATAAAGTCACCAATTAATCTCAATGAATACTGACATGAGCTTTGCACCTTTATTTATTGTGTCCTGAGCTCGAGTTGCTTTCAAAGACACACCTCCTTTCTGCCATGAAGGTATTTCTGGCTGACGGATTTGCAATGAGTGGCAAAGGGACAAGGCCAGAATCCATCGGAGCACCGAAATTGGGGCAGGAAACGTCTGACTTAAGCCAAACCCGCATTCTGAAACCATGGGCTTCACTATAAGTCCGGCGGTAATCCGCCGGTGCTACCGGCCAGTTGCCACCGGAATGAAACACTGTTTCCGCCGCATGATACAGGCAGCGGAAAATGTTGCTCCCCATTCCCATGGAGCCCCATAGGACTCCATGGGAGTGGAGAGACGTAAGGACCGGCACCGCTGCTAACGGTGCCGGTGCTTCCATGACAACTCTGCTTTCCGGGATCGTTGTGCCCGGCAGGTCAGACCTGCTGGGCGCACAGGCCCAGGAGAGCAGAGTTGTCGTCTGCCGGTCCGGAAAGGGTGCCGGTACGTTGCTATTTCCAGACCGGCAGACTCATAATGAGGCCATATGAACTGTAGACAAAAGTGGACTTGTACCCACTCTACGAAAAGATAGAGGCATGGTGAGGTCGGTCAATTATTAGGTTCATGGTTTAATTTCTCAAATTAAATGCAGAACTACCTGTGAGTTAAAGATTTTCACTGAAGACTCTGAAGTTAATTTTGCAGCCAGGGGCTTGCTTTGCGAGGCAGAACCGAAGCTGGCATGATTTGCCAGTCTGCACTGAGTCCCATGGGTGGAGTACTCAGAGGCCAGCCAAAAGTGGCACGAAGTATAACCATCCCTCTCATAATTCAGAGAAAGAGGGGGACATTGTGTGGTGCTATGGGACAAGGGGAGCTTCAATTTTAAAGGGCTGTGCATTCCATATATATATTTTTTTTAATGAATAATTGATTTCATTTTTACAATTCAAAATCAGCAGAATACAAATTCTAATAAGTAATTAACTTAACAAAAGCATGGATTACCCATTAACATCTTCATTTCGGTTTACTATTAACTACCCACTTCTATATAGTTTAGTTATTATATAATCATTGGAAGGAAGACAATAATTCCCCCACATGTTTTTCATTCACGCACATGTTCCCAGAAGCGACTTATCATGTGCTCTGGTGCAGGGACGGCATTAGCCGCAACAGCACCCAGGGCAGCAAAACAAAAATTTGGCGCCCCACCCGCGCGACCCTGGACATGAGGCGGTGCACATTTTTCAATAGGCGCTGATGGGAAGCCTCAGTGCCCTATTGTCATTCAATGCACCCTGCTCTCAACTGTGGGGCGCATTTAATTTCAATCTGGTGCCTGCCACCCCTTCTCCCACCACGCCAGCTCAGGGGAGACCATGAGAGACTCCCCGAGCGGGCCTGGCCTTGCTCTGAAGGCCCGCCCACGCACTACCTCGGATATAGTAGCAGATCTAGGAGTGGCGGAAGCTCTCAACAACCCAGGGACTGAAAACAACATATGTGAGCTACCCTTAATGAGGATCCGTGGACACCATCGTGAAGATCATTAGAACTAAGCGGCCATTTGCAACAGCAATCTTTGCTCGAACCTTCCAGCTGGCACTTGTGTGTGCGCGCGAAAGGGGCTTAATTCCTGATGGGCTACCATCTTCGCAAGCCTCCACCCACACTAGAGTGGTAAGGCGCATACATAATATTTATAGATGGCCATATTTTTTTGACACACCGGCCTACTGGGCCTGCCCGCTTGACAGGCTCCTGGCAGAGCAAGTTCGCAAAACCTTCCGTCTGAAATCATACATTTCCACCCATATGTGGCGTAGTAGACGGATGCCCGGTAGAAGAGCAGCGGCGGGGCGGGTCCCATGAATTGCGGTCATTGTGTCCTGAGGTTTCATGGCACTGGCTCAGGAACCTTAGGCCTGACAGGTCGGATTTATAAATAACTTTTAACAGCCCCGTTTTTAGGATTTTTTTTTTTTGTGTGTACATAGGACACGCCAGCGAGTGTTCAGCTGCCGTCCTAATACCACACTGGTTTTCATGCCCTCCTTTTAGAAACAGCTGCTCTTGCTATTAAAATCAATTTATAGCTACGTGTACACTAGACGGCCTGTGGCCTACCCGGCCTCACTAACCGTTGCTAAGTCTGCAGAGGCATTTGGGTTTGTGCAGAGCCAATTAATGGCTTGTAACCGGCAACCATTTTCCTAAAACACGTTTGCAGCAATTTTCTTGTATCTTTTCAAAGTCAAAGTGAGCAGTTTGCTCTTTCCCTCCCGAGGGCTATTGCGGTTTCTTACAGACTGTTTGAGGATTCACCGGGCATGGAATTGTAAGGTCTGAGGCCTGTAGGTGAACTTGGCAGAAGGTGTTAGGAAAGAGCCCTTTAACTCCCTCTGTGGGGTACAAGAGTCCGGTCTCTTTTGTATTTTTCGTTTTGGCTATTAGGTGGCGGTAAAGCGCCACCTGTAAGAGAAACTATTGCATTAGAGTGCAGCTAGGGAAACATGGCATATGAGGAGGGACACACATCATGTAGATGTTTTTTGGTTATTTACCCAACCCATAGACCGCCCATTGCCATGCTAATTCCTATTGCCATGCTAATTTCTCTTGCCATTCCCACCCACTTCCTGCCCCTAGCTGCACAAAGCACATCCTCCAGAGAAATCTTGCAGATCGTTTTTTCAAGGCGTACCATCAAACTGTGTGCTTGAAGGGCCTGCCAGGCTTTTTTCAAAGCAGTCTTTTGAGAGTTAATGGGCCACATTACGAGTCTTGCAGTAGCCGTGCCGGTAAAACCGGCAGGCTGCCGCCGGACTCGCAATGATTTACCGCCACCTGACTTGCCGGAATAACCAGGGCATTACAGGCTAGGCGGTCCGGTAAATCAGGCGGCAGTAATTGTTAGTCCCCTTTCTCCAGCATTGGATCTTTCATGGATTCACATGCTTAGAACATTCCCCGTCGCCAGACTGGGACCCCTCGGTACACATATATAGCCTTTTCCTATAGGAAAACCTCTGACACTTTTGTGTCCTATCTACGTCCTTCTACGACCCGCCTACGCATGCTCCGTAGGCCGTCCCAGTATAAGAGGTACGCCCCCGCGGCTCCCCTTCAGATTTCAACCGTCTCCAAAGTAGTGGGATCTCCTGGCGTTGTCTTACTATTTTGTACAAGGTTGTATACCTGGAGTTGGAGTTAGAGAAAATGTCCTCCATGTCAGGAAAAGCACTGTTCCGTCCATGCGCGACGTGCGGCTTGAAAAAAGTTTACGAGGGGGACGGACATATGGATTGTATATATTGCCTCCAACCTCATCATTCGGCTGATAACTGCGACATATGCAAAGGGTTCTCTCAAAAAACCCTCAAAGACCGGAGTCGACGGCTGGTGGCATGGCTGAATGATGGAGCGGGGGCATACCCCCCTTCGGAGGTAGGCTCCACACAATCGGCGAAAACATCACGCCGCGCTACCTCGTCGGAACCACCGGCGAAGAAATCTCGACCGACAAAAAAAGAGTCATCTGGGAGTCACTCAGCTAGAGACTCCTCGTCAAAAAAATCATCTTCATCAAAAAAGCATGAAAAGGAAAGGCAAAAATCCTCCTCGGGCGATCATCATAGATCGACCACGAGTCGAGTAAAAGCAGGCCAAGTGGGGAAAAAGCGGGACCGCCTAAACCACCTGCTAAGTCACCGTCGTCGACGGCGGTCCAGTCATCAGCCTCCACCCTGCCACTAACGCCGGTGGCATCCACCGTCCCACCGACAACGGCGACGACAACGGCGACGACGATGGCCTCGTCGACGGGGGTTCTACAGGAGGCTGGAGGCCTGAGATTTTTGATCCGATCCCCCAGATACTTTACTGCAAAAACAGGCTGTGTCGCTGTCCTCGGAGGACGAGAGCGAGAGAATAGCTGGCCCAGCAGACCTAGGACTACGAGTGGCTGACAAGTCGTCGACGAGGGGATCCGGTATACCGGCATCTGCCCCTCTTCTCAATCCTCAATCTGTTTTGTCGTTGGAAATTCTGTCCACGCTTCAGTCCTTGCTACAGTCATTGGACCAGAGACTACCTCAGGCAAACCTGCCACAGTCAACCGTCGACGAGCCGGGCCCGTCCCGTCCACCGACGCACCTACGCACGCCAATCTCAGCACTGGCACAAGAGGAAGGTGAGCTGCCAGATTCGGATTCTGACAGGGGAGCCATGTCAGATATCTCATCATCCCCCTCCAGGGATCCAACCTGGGAGTCAGAGGTGGAGTTGGAAACCCCTAGAAGCCCAGCTCACCCGTCCCCTCCGGACGACATTGCATCATTGTCCCAGGAAGAACAGAAAAAGGACTGTTTTTTGTTCGACCACATGGGTAAGAGAAGGAGGTCTGTGTTCTCAATACCAATACTTGACCACGTGTGGAAGGAGGGGTTGCAGACAATGCGTCACCCTTTTTCAGAGCCGGCAGTGAAAGGACGCCTAGAGAAAAAGTTTAAGGCTCCAGAGTCTACCCCCAAGTGTTTATCCTCCCAACCAACGCCAGACTCAGTGGTGTCGGCGGCAGCGGTGAGGAAGGCGAAGGCCCAGCACAAGTGCACGACTCCGCCTGAAAACGAAGCGAGACGCCAGGATGCCTTTGGCAAAAAAGTGCTATCCGTGGGAGCAACCACAGTAAAGGCCGCAAACTCTCTGGCGATTGTAGCCAGATACGACAGAGAGATGTGGCACAGGCTAGCTCCGTTGCTTGATCATCTTCCGGAAGAGCATAGGAAGGCAGCGATGTTACTTGTCCGAGAGGGTGAGGAAGCCTCAAATCACGCAATAAAAATCGCGGTGGACTTCGCAGAGTCAGGCTTCAAGCAAGTCAATAATGGGGTCGTATTACGACGACAGTCATGGCTTAAATGTACCTACTTCAGGCCAGAGGTACAATACAAAGTATTGGATATGCCTTTTGAGGGAGACCTTCTATTTGGTGAGAAGGTGGACGAAGCCCTAAAGAGAATGAAAGAGGACTCGGACACGGCACGTTCATTGGGTGCCCTCCAGAGTGGCCGAAGCTACAAGTCTTTTCGTCCCTTTAGTGGGGCTTCAGGTAATTCCAGATTCTCTGCGTCTGGGGACAGATCCTTTGGCAGGTCGGCTTACCCCTCCCAGGGATACAGGCGTGCCTCCCAAATGGCAAACCGACGCCGTAACTTCCAGACGTCCAGGAAAAGACCACCCTATCCGTCGTCGTCGAGAGACAAGCAAAATAAAGACCAGCAGTGACATACAAGACACCGTTATGGGGGGAAGAGTGTCAGCATATGTCGACGAATGGGAACGAATAACGACGGATCAATGGGTGCTGGACACTATAAGAAACGGACACTCTCTACAATTCAAACACAGCCCTCCGCATATTCCACCTGCGTTCACCGCTCATTCCCATCTAAGGATACTGCAACAAGAGGTAACACTCATGTTAGCAAAGGGCGTGATAGAATTAGTTCCAACATCACAGAGAGGTCAAGGAGTCTACTCAAGATACTTCGTCGTAAAAAAAGCCGAATGGCAAATGGCGTCCCATTTTAGACTTACGCGATTTCAACAAGTCTTTAAAGAGCCTAAAATTCAAAATGCTCACTCTGCAGGAAGTGATCTGCGCCGTTCAAGAAGGGGATTTTCTAGCGTCCCTGGATTTACAGGACGCGTACTTCCATATTCCAATGTGCCGGAAACACAGGAAATTCCTGAGATTTGTAATAGGGCGGACTCACTACCAGTTCACGGTTCTTCCCTTTGGGCTCAAGACCTCCCCCAGAACGTTCTCGAAATGCCTGGCTCCAGTGGCGGCCTGGCTAAGGAAGCAAGGCCACAATGTATACCCATACCTCGACGAGTGGCTGGTAAGGGGATCCTCCCCAGCGTCGACCAACAAAAGTTTACAAGCCACCATGCAGCTTCTACAACAGCTGGGATTCGCCATAAACTTCGAAAAATCCTCTCTGCAGCCATCGAGAACGCTGGTATTCCTGGGGGCACAGTTCGAGACCCAGTTAGGGCTAGTGAAGCCTTCTCTCGACAGAACCTCAAAACTCAATCAGCTGGTGAGCCGACTACGTCAAAACACCAAGCTCTCAGTGAGAAAATATGTTTCGGTCCTAGGGGCCATGGCATCCTGCATCCATCTGGTGGCAAACTGTCGCCTATTCATGAGGCCAGTCCAGGAATTTCTCGCGGACCGATGGACGCAGGCCCAAGGATCGTGGTCAGACAAGATAACCATCGACGACGACAAGCTGCTTCGGACCCTTCAGTGGTGGCAGAGTTTCCACAATCTGAACAACGGTGTACCCCTACAGGAACCGGAGTTTCAGCGAACCATAGTCACGGATGCGTCCCTAACCGGATGGGGAGCTCACATGGGTGCGCTCCAAACGCAAGGTTGCTGGTCTCCAACGGAGTCACTCCTACACATAAACGTGTTGGAGCTCAAAGCAGTACGATGGGCCTTGAAAGCATTCCTACCACACATCAAGGGATCGCGAGTACGAGTACTGACCGACAATACAACGGCCATGTTTTATCTGAGGAAACAAGGAGGGACGCGATCAAGAACTCTTTCCATAGAGGCCCAGAAAACATGGCATTGGGCATTAAAGCATGAAATTTCCATCGTGGCTCACCACCTTCCGGGAGTGAAGAACTCGCAAGCAGACTTCCTCAGCAGAAGCATGGCCCAGATACACGAATGGGAAATGGACACAGTCCAACTGATGAAAGTGTTCTAGAAATGGGGTCACCCCCCTCTGGACGCCTTCGCGACCAAAGACAACAAGAAATGCGAGCAATTCGCAAGCAGATGGCCTCAAGAGGGTTCCATGGGGGAGGCATTCTCCTTCCCATGGACGGACATGTTCCTTTATGCTTTTCCCCCGTCCCCCCTCATACGGAGGACAATACAGTGGATACGCAGATACAATTGCCGGGTAATTCTAGTGGCACCATACTGGCCGCGGCAACCGTGGTTCTCCGACCTGCTTCACCTGTCGCTGGAACATCCTATAGCATTTCCGAGAGTCCCAAATCTACTATCCCGGGACAAAGGCACGGTGTGGCATCACGACCCGGACAGTCTCAACCTTACAGCCTGGCTCCTGACTTTTCGGAGTTTGGTGCTTTAGACATTTCGGAGGATTGTCAAAAAGTTCTGCAGGCGGCTCGAGCCCCTTCTACAAACAAATCTTACACCTATAAGTGGCGGAGATTCTGTGAATGCTGTCGAGGACAACAAGGCCTACAACCGTTGTTGGTGACGCCGGAACAAGTTCTACCTTACCTGCTTCTCTTGGCGGAGAAGGGTTTATCCTTCACATCGATAAAGGTGCACCTGGCGGCCATCTCGAGGTTCAAGAGGAAGAGACAGTCGTCTCCTCTATTTAGCGACAGACTTGTGAAACACTTCATGAGGGGTTTATTTCGAACTTTTCCCCCGGTAAAACGGTTCCCTCCAACTTGGAGTCTCAACACAGTGTTGGCAGGCTTAATGAAACCGCCTTTTGAGCCTATGGCCACGTCCGACATAAAATTCATATCGTGGAAGTTGGCATTCTTGATTGCTATCACATCAGCTAGGAGAATCTCGGAACTGCAAGCGCTGGTCGTAGACCTGCCATACTTAAGATTCTTTAAGGACAAAGTGGTCCTGGCAACTAATCCGACGTTCGTCCCAAAAGTTCCGACAGTGTATCACAAACACTCGTCCATTGTTCTCCCTACTTTCTTCGTGAAGCCATCATCGACAGCAGAAAAAGCTCTTCATACCTTGGACGTTGAGAGGGCTCTGAAATTTTACCTACATCGTACACAGGAACTCAGGTCTACTCGACAACTGTTCATCGCATATGGTCCGTCGACGAGAGGAAAAGCAATCTCTAAACAGGGATTGGCTCGATGGGTCTCATCAACGATTGCGTTTTGTCACTCCAAGGCCGGAAGGCCACTACAAGGACATCCTAGAGCCCATTCTACAAGATCAACGTCCTCCTCAGCAGCATTATGGGCAGGAATTCCGCTGACGGACATATGCCAAGCTGCGGCATGGTCAGTGCCCCACACGTTTACCCGCCACTACTGCCTTGCCAGGCAGCATGCGGACGAGGTGCAGATGGGAAGAGCTGTCCTGCGCCATCTGTTTCAGTAAGGTAAGCTCCACGCTGTGGAGAATCTGTTTCTACCTTTTGATGACAGTATACTTTAGGTGGGTAAGGTTATATGAATTAGCTTATTCCTACTGTACATATGCATTGTGTATTATGGTGAGGGTATATTACATTACATTCTCACCGCCGTTTCAGGTGTTACTGCTATACAATCTATTCTAAGCATGTGAATCCATGAAAGATCCAATGCTGGAGAAGGGAATAGTTTCTTACCTGTAACTCCATTTCTCCAGCATTGGTATCTTTCATGGATTCACATGCTCCCGCCAGCCTCCCCAGAATGCAATGTATTTGATTGATAAGTTTAACCCTTCCTACTTTGGAGGGGCCGAAATCTGAAGGGGAGCCGCGGGGGCGGGCCTCTTATACTGGGACGGCCTACGGAGCATGCGTAGGCGGGTCCTAGAAGGACGTAGATAGGACACAAAAGTGTCGGAAGTTTTCCTATAGGAAAAGGCTATATATGTGTACCGAGGGGTCCCAGTCTGGCGACGGGGAATGTTCTAAGCATGTGAATCCATGAAAGATACCAATGCTGGAGAAATGGAGTTACAGGTAAGAAACTATTCCCTTCCCATTTGGGAATGGTGACCATGGAAGCAATGGCACCGGTAATAACGGTGCAGTGCTTCCATGATAACCTGCGGGCTGGTGCCGTTCCAACCGCCAGGGCAGACCTGGTGGGCAGAAGGCAACCCGCCCGCACACTTGTACTTTGCCGGTCCAGAAAGAACATTGCTGGTAAGCTTACCGGCACCATTGTTTCCGGACCGGCAAAGTTGTAATGAGGCCCAATGTCTTAATTCGAGCTGTAAAGTGTTGCTGGTGTAATAAGAATGTCTTAACCAGGTCTGCCTTTAGCCACTTGATTTAATAAGCACTCTGCATGCACTTCACCAAAGTCAAGTTGAAAACAAGTATTGGCAAATCCAGCAGGTTTGGTTTGTGTATAAGTATTAGGCATTTGCCAGGCACTGCTACTATATGCGCAGGTACTTGCAGCATTTTGCAACTGCTACCATTGAGGGGCAGGGACGTCAATTGGGGGTCGCCAGGGTTAGCATTTGCTACCCCTGGCAACTCCTGTGCTACCCCTGGCCCTACCTCTGTGACCCCTGGGTGTGGCAGTGGCAGAGAGAAACAGAAAGTAAAGAGGGCTCTCGGACAAGAGCCCTCTTTGCATTCATTTCTTTGTGAAGTCTGACTTAAAAAATAAATCATTTCCGTAATGAAAACAATTTCTTTTTGAAGTCAGAATGACATAAAAAAAGAACACCTTTCCCTGCCCCCACAGGACATGGAACCCTCTGGCTCCCCTGCTCTGCACATTAAAAGGCCTTGCGTGCGTAGATCATGGGAGACAGAGATGCCAGCCTGCAGTCAGAGAGGAGTTCCTCGGAGCAGCAATGGACTTTGAAGCTAAGAAAGTGTATTTTTTGTGTGTAAATGTGCATGCGTGCATTCATGAAAGAGTCTGTATGTATATGTATATGTATATTATGTACTGTGTGTGAGCGAGTGCATGGTGTACGGGTGTGTGAGTGAATGGTGGATGAGTGCATTGTAAATGAGCATGTGAATAGTGTGCTTGTGTTTAATTCCTAGATTACTTAACAGTAATCTTCCTTACTCCTAGTCCTGCTCTTCCTCGGACCAATACTTTCCCATAAAGCACCTTGCCTCATACGTAAGTACGGGAACAAGGAAAAGGGTTGTGGAGGTAACACTGGGCCAAGGGGCAGATTTTGGGGTTGGAGGATGAGAGTGCGAGGGAGAGGGGACTGTTATGACCCTAGGCGGGGTCAGCTGGGTAAAGGATACGCTGGAGGCCAGAAGTACTTATTGTTACTTTAATCAGGTGTCATCAGGAGATTCTTTAGTAGTTACAGGATCAGATTGGAGCCCACTGGCTCCCACCACCCAGGCTACATAATCTCAACTGTCCCTGGGTAGAACACTCACCACACAGCATTCCACCTAATCATACCCAAGCACTCCATTCATGACATCACTACTCAGGCACTCATCATTCATACTCCAAGAGGACAGGGAGTCACTCTTAACACCTCCCTTCCTTCAAAGCCTAACTATCCTAACGCCTCCCTTCCTTCAATCGACACCAACACCTTTCCTCCTTAAAATGCACAACACTCGCACGGGAGGGCGCAACACACACACACAAGCACACCATAGCCAGTACCAGGCTCCTGGGGGAATGTCTCCAACATGACAAACCAAACAAGCACAAGACCCAGCCGCCTCAACTACTCTCACAATCCATCAGAAAACACTGATCACCTTCCATTCCCCACCGCCACCAGGGAACCTCGCAGCTGCCACCTACGAGCGCAAACCGGCCCACCGTGGGCATACACGCCAAAGCAAATCCACAGACCCTCAAAGAACTCTTGACTCCTTTTATTTGACCCCTGCCACGGGCAAAATCATGGGGCTGCCACACCCACGCGCAAACTCCCTAGCTCGGGATAAACCAGGTCATGCTCTGACAAAGCAAACAATAACTAACTATGCACAGTCACCACAGGGCGATCTTAGAAGGGCACCAGATCTCATATACCACACACACGATACCGGACAGTCAGCAACTCACTCAGAACTCATACACACTAGGGCCACTCCCACCAGAGGAATTCCACAACAAGTACCCCAAACACCGATCCCAGATTGGCGGCCGTTCCAATCTGAGCCATCAGCAGTCAGGTCTCAACCCAACACATATAACAACAACGAAAACCTCCGGCAACTAGATGGAAAAGTCAAATTGGCCCAAAAATTACAGGGAAGTGCCACCGAAAAATGACACTCTCTGCAACTCAATTTAAGAAACAAGAAAACCTACCCAAGCCAACTCACAACTTGGACAAAATGCCACTAGGTGACCTTGGGGTGAAACACACACACACCCTTTAACTCACCATCAGACACGAGACATGAAGGCGTCCCCTCACTCTCGCGCCACGAACAGCATGCAGGCAGCGTCCTGCCAAACAACTATTCCTAAAACCAGTTACCACTGAGAACACCAAGTGTAACTCATATCAATGGGCCATACACACCCATACTCGAAATACACTTCAATGGGCTACCCACACCCAAACAACCATTCCTAAAACCAGTTACCTCTGAGAACACCAAGTGTAACTCACATCAATGGGCCATACTCACCCATACTTACAATACACTTCAATGGGCTACACTCACCCATGCTCATAATACACTTTAATGAACAACACACACACCTGCTCACTACAAGCTCCAGTGTGCAACGCACACTCATGCTCGAAACACACATCAGAGGGCCATACACACCCATACTTGTAATACACCTCAATGGGCCACACACACACCCATACTCATAACACACATGAATGGACAACACTCACCCATGCTCAACATACTCATGAATGGGTCACACAGACCCATGCTAATGACATGTACAAGATGCACATCATAACTACAGAAAATTTCTCGGAAGTAGACAAATATCTTAACATTTCCTAAACTTTACTCACTTTGACATTTCCTAAGTCTGCACTTTTAAACATCTTCTTTTGGTAAAAGAAACACTAAAAGTCCATGTTGCCTGAAACTGCAACGTAAACAACCTGCAATTCCTCAAATAGTTGTTAAACTGACACAAGCTAACCTACCCATTCACACTTCATGCAAATGTAAATTCCAAGAAGTGCAAAGGCAAACTCTGCCGCATTATAAAGTCCACTTTGCATGGTTCCATGATGAAACGTAACCTCCTGCAAATCCTCAAACTGTTATTCTGATATGCAGTGAACCACTATTAATAGCTCGCTATATTGCTGCACTCTCCGCACAGAATCACTCTGGTCGAAGCTTTTAAAATCTGCAACATACGAAACCGTCCACACACTCCATTCACACAAAACTATAGTTCAATCTACTGAACTAGCGAAACAATCCCTCTTTGGTATTTCCAACAATAATGTACAACCTCACAAAATCCAACATTGCATTTTCTTGGCTGTGGAACATTCCGTTAAATCAGTATCTCGTCCATAAAATACTTTGCAATGACTGACTCTGCTTGGGACATGAAAAACAGTAACGGTAATAACAAGGCTCAGCTGCATTACGATGAGAACCTTACTTGCTTCGAGTCAAAGTTCAATTTAATGCTACTCTAGTAGAGGCAGGCTCGCAACACTGCCCCATCATTTCTCGCAGCACTCCTTCCTTCCCCTTGAAAGGCAATGGTAGTCAATTCATGTGTCAGTCTCCACTACGACGCAGCTAATTTAGGAACCCGGTACACGGAAAGGAAACTCATTTCCTGTACACACTGAATGACGTTGCAGGGTCCTTTATTCGAAACCCTGATACAGCTCACTGGGTAGACACGAACTTCTAAGCACCGGGCATTCTCTGACAGTAAAGAATCTTCATGATCCATCATTCCACACAATCGCTGAGTCCCCCTGCTGGGTTGATGACATCATCACTACAGGATGGGAGATGAGGCCGCATGGAGCTCCAGGGCTCCAACTGTCACCCTGCGCGTTACGGGACGTCTGAGACTAAGACATGTTATCCCCATGAGTGGGACGTGCCCAGTACCACGGCTCCTCACTCACATAACATCGTGATCTATTAGGCGGCTGGCAAGCTGACAACCCTTCACTGCAGCACACTCTTACTGCCATCCTACAGCAATGGGTGTTTTTCCACGGACGCAGGTTCGTTTAGACAGTCTCAGCATTCTATCGACTTAACGGCTCTCAGGAATGGCACTCACTTCACTCCTTAGAGCTTGCATTTCCTAGCTCCACGTCAGCTCTACACCAGCAGTGACAGATGTGTCTCTGGCGCCTCTCCCTGGTACAACAAGAGCGACTTCTGGTACAAACATTTTAACCCTGTAGTGCCAACAGGAACAGTCTCTTGGGTTACCTTGTGTGGAAACCAAAACACCACCTGTCATGTTACCGGGTGCCATTATCTGTTACCATCTTTTGAAAGCCACTAGAGACGCCCTCTTTTCCCCTGGGTGGTGGGACTCATCATGGGGGGGCAGTGGGCCCCCTCCTTTTTCTCAGTCTCTGTGATCCTGTGCTGCACCCCCCGCAGCAGTCCTTTCTCCTCTCTCTCATCCTTTTCTCCCAATGTCTGGCCCCATTCATGCAGGTACCTGTCTTATCCAGCTTCTTCTCAGGGTCCGCCTTGATCAAGACCATGCCTCGTCGCCAATATATGTTATGACCCTAGGCGGGGTCAGCTGGGTAAAGGATACGCTGGAGGCCAGAAGTACTTATTGTTACTTTAATCAGGTGTCATCAGGAGATTCTTTAGTAGTTACAGGATCAGATTGGAGCCCACTGGCTCCCACCACCCAGGCTACATAATCTCAACTGTCCCTGGGTAGAACACTCACCACACAGCATTCCACCTAATCATACCCAAGCACTCCATTCATGACATCACTACTCAGGCACTCATCATTCATACTCCAAGAGGACAGGGAGTCACTCTTAACACCTCCCTTCCTTCAAAGCCTAACTATCCTAACGCCTCCCTTCCTTCAATCGACACCAACACCTTTCCTCCTTAAAATGCACAACAGGGACGTGTGAGATGGATGGGGTAAGAGGAAGGGGCGCTATCACATAATGTGCATCCATGATAAAGCAGGCATGATATGTGTTATTAGTGGCTAGACTCGCATTTTGGTATAGCAAGTCTAGTCATTTTTTAATGTGCATGACATTTTTATAGGGCATCTTTAATTAAGTAAGCATGTTAAGTGTTATTACCTGACTAAACTGGTATTAAGGGGGCAGCAAGTCTAGTAATTTCTTACTGTGGCATGACATTTTTAAAGGGCATCTTATAATAAATTAATTATAATGTGTAGACTGACATTTGGGTGCAGCCAGTCCAACCATTTCTTACTGCGTCATGGTATATTTTTCTGGGTATCTATTATGAAGTAGGCATCATAAGTGTTATTAGATGTCTAGCCTACCATTTTGCTGCAGCTAGACTAGCCATTTCTTACTGTGGCTTTACATTTTGTAATGGCCATCTCTGATAAAGCAATCAGATATGTGTAATTTCCTGGCTATACCTGCATTTAGGTGCAACCAGTCCTTACTGTGGCATTGTGTATTTTTCTGGGCAGGTATGATAAAGTAAGCATGTTAAGTGTTGTTACTGAGCCTCGACAAGTGTATTTTCCCTGCTTGTGTCTCTGCATTCCATTCCACAGTAGTGTTTTCTGTACTGCACTTGCATTCTCACGTCCTTGAGTACTATTGTAGTGTACTTTTGCTCAGGAGTGTTGCTAGGTCTGGAAAAGATCTGGGGCTGCCCTAATGTCGGGACTGTCGGGACTAAGGGCTAGCTAGCTAGCCTTTTGGTTGTAGCCCCTCGCATTCTATCCGGGGCTACAACCAAAAGACCCGAGGCTATAGTCCCCTTAGCCCCCCCGTAGCAATTGTGGGATGTTTTTATCCACGCATCCAAGCCCTACCTCAAAACTGTGCAGTACTGACATGGAAAACATCATGATGGCCAGAGCGTCCCAGAAAATGCACAGGGAAATGCATGAAGAATAGGCTGCCACTCATTTTTGCCGATGTTGTGGGCACAGAAGGACACTGCCTAAAACCACCATTGGACTACCCACACAGTAGTCTGAAACCATTGGGAATGGCAATGCTGATTGCCAAAAGCAAACCCATAACTGTTGGGAATTCATTTTCTTAAATCCCAAAAAGGGGTGCAGTACCAGTACTCACCACTATCAAAAAGCCGGCGTTTTAAAACAACACCAGATTTTACTTTTTTTGTGTAAAACTGAAAAAAAGAACCCAAGGCAAGCCAAAGAAAGACTTACTGAGAGGTGGATCCAATGTAAAGTTATATTCTGAAGTGACTTGAAGGTTTATAACAAGACTGGCTGAGCTGTGGATTTCAGCAGTTTAAGTAAATTTGGACTGAAAGACACTAAAAATCTAAATGTTTAAAAGAAATGAGTGACCTATTTCTGAGTGTCACATAGGTTGCAATTGTTTAAATGTCATCGTTTTAAACTTAGAATCAGCATTCTAGCTGCATATGTAAAATTGTTAGTTGTATTTGAATGCAGAAAACTGGGGAACAGAAATGACATGTAGCTAAAAACTGGCTTAAAGAGATTCCAATTTTGCCTGGCAACTACCCCCCATCAGGAGTGAAACTTGAGTCACAGCTGTATTCCCAGGCCTATCTGCCTTTTGCTGGTCACACTAAGGATATGCCATCTCTCTGATAATTGAATTAAGGGGAGCCCCCACAGAATACAGGAGCTCTGAACAAAGCCCTGTCCTGACTCAGGCAAATGTTTTATTGGCGGGAGTCATAAATGGAGCTTCCTCCTGGAAGGAAAGGGGAGGGGCACTGCCTGTGAGAGCAAGCTGGCTTGGCAGAACTGGAAAAACCAGAAATTCAACCTTGTGCTGGGGGGAAACCACACCCCTTTGGGGCCAGAACATAACTCTAAAAAGATGAATAACTCATAGTACGGACTTGTGAAAATTATTTAAATGACACCATAATTCTTGTGATTTTTCTGCCCACATTTTAAGACGTGTTAGGACCCGGTGGTATGTTCAGGGGGGTTTTAGCGGAAAAGAGGATATTACTCAAAATGTATGCATGTGAAAAATCTGACACTTCATCAATTAATGTCCATACTCCTTGCGCACATGTGTGTAAATTTGGGGTAATGTCCGGTATTGCAAACCAGTTAAAAAGTGCAAAATATTGCCATTTCTGAATGCAAGCTCTCAGGAAGAGCAGAGTTTGAACAGGGGATACCTCCTGTGATATGTGAGGGGTGCATGTAATTTTAAACAAATGTGTATCTGTGCAAATATGTTTTTTTTTAATCAAATATAGATTATGTGCAATTTGACAGGGGAGTGTCCTCTCTGCAAGCCATAAAATGACATCGCTCTGACTCACAGTTCCTTCCCCAATCATGGGAGAGGGGAGAATTGGGCCAATGGCAAGTGTAGAGGGGTAGGGTCTAGTGATGCTGCACACACACCCATTTTAAAAACAGATAAAAGCAGACAGACAGGACAGATAGGGACATTCAATTCCATTTGCTGCAACGCGCTCTGCCGGACCATACCACATCCAGAGATCCAGACTTTAAATCCATCAGTCTCCAGAATCCAGAGAGAGAGAGAGCTGACCCAGACCAGAACAGAGCTGATCCAGACTGCTGTTAGCAGAACCAGAGAGCTGAACCGGAGTCCAGTCCAAAACCTGACCAGATCCATGGCGAGGCCCATCTAATTCAAGAATATAGTGTGAGTACATGGTAGAACTGTGCAGAACCAATCTCTTGGTTAAAATAATATAATTCAATCTATTTTAATCTAAGTAGAACTGCCTCCTAACTGTCACCTGTCCTTTTCTAGTTGCTAGCTGTCACTTGTCTTTTTGAACTTTAAAATTTCAAATCTGAAAAACGACCTTTATTTAATCGCTCATATCTCCGTGACCGTTTGTCCTAGAGACTTGCAGTAACTTTCATCTGGAAGCTGAGATCCTAGGCTGTCCTGGGACCCCAAAACGATATTGCTAGTCCTTATAGTTCCTCTGTAATCGCGCCCGGCGCACTCGGAAAAATATGCCGCGATTTGACATTTTGCCGCGATTTGCAAGTTTCTCCACGTGTAAAAATCTGCTGCTGCTTGCCTTCCGTTAAAGAAAAAATTTGTTTAACCTGCCAATCATTCCTAAATCATTGCTAGGGTGAGCCTGGACTAATATTAACTAGATACCACTCACCCTGAACCTCTAGAGGGAATTAAAAGCATTTTAGCATATTTTTCACTTCATTGCCAGCACATATAAAAGCATTTTGGGCCTGTGTTTAAAACTCCGATCTGTAATCTAAGCTTGCTGGGGTGAACTGAATTACATTTGATTGCATTTCTGAGAACTGTGTGCTTTCCTTCCATTTCCTTGCATTGCATAAAGGGGGGGAGTGGATTGCCAGAGAAAAGTGATTACATTGTTTTGTTGAAATCATATTGAGTATTTTCTGTATTGCATTTTTCATTCAACATTGCATCCATTTGAACTCTATAAAGCATTCTCTATCACATTATTCTTCTGTCCCTACTTACCAGTGTGCTACCTTATCCATTTCATGTCAACTCCTTAGCGATTATAAAGAGGTGTGCTAGTGCCAGATTCTCTGTTGTTAATCTTTATCATATCAGATTAAGTGTGCTATTTAATTATTAATTTATTCTAAAGTGTGATATATATATCTATTGTTTAAATTATCAATTAAACCTTTTAACTTGCAAAACAGAACTACTTCTTGGCTCAGTGGGGTCAGGAGGATTCCAAGAGAGGGGTGTTATATAGGGGTAGTCATCCAGAACGCATTAATTGGACATAAAGATATATCAATACAGGTTTTCATTCAGTATTCTAGACTAGGCGTTGACTTGGCTGTAGTGCTGAATTGAATCCTCTTACACAATGCCTCTGCATTTGCTGCTTGCACTGTTTCTCCACTCACTCCTCTAAGGCCTTCCTAGGTTCCAGTGTTCTTGTTCTATGGTGTACTTACTTGTTTCCCCCTGTGTGTGTGACCCCACTTGCGCCTCCCTCCTGTTTGCCCCTTGTGCGTTGCTTCCCCCTCCCCCTCCTGCCTGGGCTGCCCCCATCCGACCCCTAACCGACATCCTGCCCCCTCTATGGTGCTCTCTGTCTCCTCTATCTTCTCTAACTGCTATTCTATCCACTATCCCTCTCACTAAGTCTGGTAAGAAGAAACTCAAAGGGACATCCTGGTCTCCAACCCAGGCCTCCCTGTCGCTGATACCTACACCAGTGCGTCCCCCAGACATACCTTCACCGACATCCTCTTTGTCGTTCCCTCTGCAGGCCTATAACCCCCCAAATGGTCTCTGTTCTATCTAAATTTTCCTCCTCTCGCATTAATGGGGGCACCCGG
The DNA here is from genome assembly GCF_040938575.1 of Ambystoma mexicanum. Taxonomy (NCBI): domain Eukaryota; kingdom Metazoa; phylum Chordata; class Amphibia; order Caudata; family Ambystomatidae; genus Ambystoma; species Ambystoma mexicanum. The sequence continues at coordinate 383,434,086 of NC_090936.1, forward strand.
TGGGAGGCCCTCCTGTCCCCCTTCCACTCCTCCAAGCCCATCATTATTGTCTACTTAAATGGCACCATTTTCATCCAGGACCCTCAGACCAAGCTCCTCATTTTTAAAAAAAAATGTTTTTATTAAGCATTTTGTTACCAAACTACTCATTGCTCTTGCATCATTACATTTATACATTTGCTACTTGTTTAGAGCTTACAACAGAACATTAATAGTCCCTTCCCTTTCACTCTGCCCACCCCCTTTGAGATGAGATGAGTCGTATCAAACATCTGTGGAAACTGGGCTACACATGTCTTAGTTGGGCAACCTATCTCTGATGGGTTTATTTATTCCTCGTAAATGTTGAGGAAGGGAGCCCATCCCAGTTCTCTGCTTGGGGATATGTTGTAAAACCATATTTCACATAATACCGCCTAATAATGAACATTGGCCTAAGTACATTCGCATCGCACTGAAAACCGCGTTCAAATGAACCTGAATGAAGCTGACTTTGCCGTCATTTTAGAATCATCTGCCATTTTGATTAAACTCCTGTTTTCTGTTTCATGTTAAACTGTGTTTTCGGCTCCAGCAGAGAAAAATTAACTTTGCACTGTGTCAACATGTTGAGACTGCCGAAAGAAGAATGTTTGTCCTGTACTAATAAACCTTGGAGCTGAACTGAACCTCAATTTAGATGTTGTCTGTACCAATAGTATCATCCTTGTTCGCACAGTGGAACAGAATACTGAATAGCTGAAACCGTGTGCCTTTGCAGAAATCCATTGTGGTTGTTTTTGAAACTGGAGTTACTTTAAGCTCAAAAAACAGATGTTACCATTGTATTTTGTGTGTAGAAAAAAATGTGTAATATTTGAGGAAAACATCAAACAATGTACAACTATTTGATTCAGTATTAGCAATGTGAACTGGGTATGAACCCTAGTGAATTGTTAACTTGAGAAGGGCTGGACGATGTAACCGGGATTGTGTATAAAAGATGCATGCTTTGTAAAGTCCAGCACTCTCTCCCCTCATGGTGTCTTCTGGTACACACTGCAAGGTGTTGGGAACCAGATAGCTCTCTGTATCTGCCTATTAAAATTGTACATGTAGCTCTGAACTTGTGACTGGCATATTTCATTTTTGGTGGTACTAAGCCTCGATATTTCTTTTGGTCTTTCAATGTCATGAAGTGTATTCGTAATGTTCTCCATCTCATATATCTCTCTGGCTTTTGCACCCAAACTGTCTCTGTTGGGAGTGTTTGTGATTTCCAGGTTATGGTGATGCAGACCCTGGCCGCTAGGAGTAGGAAATGAGGCATGTGGGGGAGCCGTACCCAGTGGTCTTCACATTCCTCTAGGCCAAATAAGACTAGCCACGGGTCGCATTCCCTTTCAATTCCTTCGATTCTTTTGATCCATGTTAAGACCTCTTTCCAGAATTCTTGGATTCTTGGGCATGCCCACCACATGTGCCAATAGTCTGCCTGGTCCCTGCATTCTCTCCAACATTGGGGACTGGCCTGGGCAAACATCTTGGCTAGGCGTCTTGGGTCAAAGTCAATCTATGCAAAAACTTTAAGCTGTGGAGCTTCTATTGTGTGGAGATAGAGCTTTTGTGGGCTGATTCATACATTTGTTTCCATAGGTGCTCATTAATTTTGGGGCCCAGTTCTGTGTCTCATCTTTTTCTTAGGGAGTCTTCGTTTTTCCAGTGATTGCTGAAGAGAGTCTTATATAGTGTGGCGATTAGGCCTTTGGTGGAGGAGGATTCACTTAGCATTTTTTCCAGGGGTGTTAGTTCTCTTTGTAGCTTGTAAAAACATGAACAGTCCAAGGGGTTCGAGTTGTAGGTGTCTCTCCAGTTCTTGGTGAGTGATACACTTGTCTCCTGTCAGCATTTGATCTACTCTTTCCAGGCCCACTTCAAACCATTTTTGGAAGTGTTGTGGCTCCCGGATTTTGTTTCTGATGTGGAGGCCCAGATGTGGCTCATTGACGAGGGCCATGTTGTGTGTCCCTTCATTTCACCCATAGTCCACCAGTGCTTTGGCAGGGATCCCATTGCGTAGTGGTCAGGTACTTTCGATGTGAATGATGACTTTGGGGCCCAGAGCCACTCCCCTAGTAACACTGGTCTTAAGAGATGGTTTTCAATTGTTACCCATTGTTTGTGTTTATCACCTCTCAGATGGGGCAGCAGGGCTCTGAGTTCTGCAGCTTGGTAGTATGTATAGCAGGAGGGAGCCTTGACCCCCCTTCTTCTTGGCATTTCATCAAGGTGTTGTATGCTATTTACTGTTTTTTCCCCTGCCACAGAAACTTTATGAGTTTGGCCTTGAGCTCTAAGAAGTGTTTCCCTGGGATATCGATGTGAAGCATTTGATACTGGTACAGGATCTTTGGGAGAGTCACCATTTTCATTTCATTGATGCAGCCCAGCCATGATATTGTTAATTTTTCCCATCTGGCTAGGTCTAGCTTTAAGTCTAATATTAGGGGGGGTGAGGTTTGCTTCATAGAGGTCTTTCATTGTCTTTGTGATGTTAATACCCAGGTATTTTAGCTTTTGGTGCTTTGTCGGTATCCCCCTTGTGTCTTGATCTGTTGCTTCATGATCACCTGAGTTGCTGTAGGGGATAGCATGGATTTTTCTTTGTTCACTATTAGTCCAGCCCATTTTCCATACTCTTGTGCAGTCCTGAGAACAATGGGTATAGAGGTTGATGGGTCTGCTAGGTATAGGAGGATATTATCAGCAAACATTGCAACTTTGTATTTGTTGCTCCCCACCTTGATCCCCTCTAAATCTTTTTAGTTTCTGATTGAGTTTCCCAAGGGTTCTATTGACAGGGCATATAGGAGGGGGTGTTTCGTGATCTGCGTATTTATCTATCATAGGAGGTGGGTTATGGTGGGTGCTGGTGTGCATCACTCCTTGTCATAACACTTCTAGATCTGTTTTCTGCCAGTTAGGGCGGTGGGTTATGGTGTGTGAGATGCCTTAGGGGTTTTTGCTTTTTGGGTTTTGTGGCATGCTCTACCTTTGTAATTCATGGTGCATGTGTGTTTCTGTGCACCGTGTTTTTGTCCAGGGCTTTTGGTTATGGTTTCTGGTATCCAACAACTTGTAGCTGTAGGTCTGCAGTTTCTGTTCAGCATGTCCTTTCTTGTGGTGTGTGGTAACTAACGGTGGGAGAAGTGTAGTAAAGTGCTGGTGCTTGTGGAATCTTGAGTTGGTGGAATGTTGGTGTGGAGTGTTGTCCTTTGAGTGTTTGAATTCTAAGGGACAGTTAGAGAGAGAGAGAGAGCTGAACTGTGTGGGCGGGCCAGTGTTTCTTCCTGCATTACACTTGAGCTAAGTGTACAACTGGACAATACATCTTACCTACGAACTTACCTGGTGTCCTGAGCCGTACATGAGAGAAGAACCCCACATTAGCTCCTTCAGAAAGCAGTATTTTGGCAGTGGCAGATCAGAGTTTTGAGGGTGGGGGTATGATGGACTTTCCAATAAGGCTGCAATCTCAAGGTTGCTGTCTCTCTGCCCCCTTGCTAGCTAAGGGTGTCAGGGGGATTTCTTATTTGTACCACTGGTGAGTGATAACGCTAGGGCGAAAACAGCCATACTTTATTTATCCAGATGTTAAGGGTTATCCTTGCAAGGGTAGGGAGGGGCTGCCATGGATTAGTTTATGCACAAGGTGTGAGCTGTTCCCCACAGGGGTCCCCTGGAGCCAGGAATGGTACCGCCTCACCAATGAACAGCTGTTTACACTTCTGAAGAGAGGAAAGGGGGAGAGAGGCTGTCAAACTGTCTCTCTAAAGTACATGGGGTGTTGACTGAAATTGGGCTTTTACATTTAAAACGGCTACACAAATTGGTAAGCTGTTTTAGGAAAATGTCAGAGAAGGGATCACAAAGTACCCCAGACTCACTCCTCAACTGAGCAGCTGCTGTGTGTGCCCTCTCTGACCAGAAAAGCAATGGCCAATTGCCCTCCCTCCGTCTCACGCTAACCCAGATCGTGGTCACTGGCCCCATGTACCCCAGCTGGCCACTCCTGAGCAGGATTGATTGAGCTTTATGATGACCCTGAGATTTCCAACCAACATACTAAGAAACGTTCTTATCTCCCATAACCCTTAACATGTAGCTTGTGATAATGAGTGGAGTCTCCAAACTGCCCTTTTGATCATCTGCCTACTCACAGGTACCTGTTATACATGGGGTACAAAGTATCTATTTCAGAGAAGGAGAGAGATGAGAGAGAGAGGGGGCTAGAGAGAGAGAGAGAGAGAGGGAGGGAGAGAGAGGAGAGAGAAGAGGAAGAGACAAAGAGAGAGAGAGAGTGGGAGAGAGAGAGAGAGAGAGAGAGAAGGAGGAACTGAGATGGTTTGAGAATGGCAATATAAGAATGTAAAATTAGACTTGCCTGCAAGAAACTAGTGTTAGGGCATTGGAGAGGGTGCCAGGTTTTGTGCCGTGTAAGGCCTTTTGTCATGTGTTGCTATTACTTGAAATGTTTTGTGATAGCTTTCATGACTTTTAATGCCATGGCTGTCTAACTTTCCTTGTTATGGTTTTCTATAAATGGTTCCAGAATTGTCTGTGCCAGTCCAAATCATGTACTTGCCACTAGATAGTGCACAACACCTCATTTCCCCACCACTTGTCACCCATGTTTGTTTACTATGCTCTTCTCCTTAACTAAGTGACTCACCACTAAAATCTCCTACGACCCTTAACTATACACACAAAGCACAACTCACTGCCACCAACAGACTAGCCCTTATCACATGAATATTAGTCAAGGTAAAAATAAGCTCTTCTATCACATTCCTCCACATAAGCTGCTAACTAGAATCAAAGCATTGTAGCCCATCAGATGTTGGGCTATCCCCCTCAGAAAGCATAGTCCCAAGTGCCTGCGTCAATCCCATAGAAGCGGAATGACACTCAGGTTTAATGGACTTCCGACCTGCACCCATTTACACACATTGAGGACAAAAACACAGTAGAAGGGTTCAATATAAGAGCACTTTTATTGCATGTAGCGAGCCCAGGGGTGCCTCGGCCATGGCCGAAAGTATGCCCATTCACAAAGTGCCGACTGGGCAGTTAAACCCAATAAAGTACCTGTAATTTGAGACTCAATTGTGTCAAAAATAAATTCAAATAACTACTGATAGGCGCATATGAACAGGACACTTGACTCCATTGGTATGTCCTGCTTAGGTTAATCACCCAGCAGCTGGGCAAGTTACATTCTTTATGCATTGACTAAAAGTGTCCCTGGAAAATCACTTGATATAATGTACTGAAGACTTGTTCAGGTTTTTAAAATATGTATTACAAAAACATAATTCCTAAAATGTACAATTGATTATTTGGCATGCAGTGGCTCCTTCTGAATACTAATATATCAAATTCTATCAAAATAAGCAAATTGATTTGCCAATATAATCTTTTAACTATTTTCAACAAACCCTTCCAAATTGTGTCAAAACATATTATTTTTTACTTTCAATACAATCTTGGCACTTGTCAGCAGTGCAGCAAACATACAAAACAATGAATAAAGTTGTCAAAAATGAAACAAACTGCTAACACATGTTTAGTAGCTTTTGGGGCATTTTCAAGGCTTTAACTAAAAGGGAAAAAGTATAAGGAATATCACAAAACATGTAGTTTATTTTGTTTCTCATTTAACGAGATGGGCTTTATTGTTTGGCTGAGGGGGATTTCTAGGGGAGGGGGCATTATTTCAAATTCCAATCCCTGGTCTTCATTTTGCACAATGTACTCTAATTATAAAATACATATTGTAAGTACTAATGTGTCTTTGAACAGCATCTTTTGAATATGTGCACAGCTTTATCTAATCAGCTGAATTTATCAATACATATTTGAATCCTGTTTTTATTTTGCAAATCATTTTGAGAGATTAAAAATATATTAGATAAAACTATCCTTTATTTTATCTGTCCTTATCAAAGATGCCCATGTATGCTTTTCATTAGTATTCTGTGTAATTGTCATCCAGCATTAATTAATTTGTCCGAATTGAGTTGTTTTTGATGCACGTAGGCTTGTTTTCTGTCAAGCTATGTTATTATGAAAGATTCATAGGTGAAAAACAGGGTTGTCGTTGGTAAAGGGACTTGTTTATCTGATTACAGCAACTCTTACAATTGAAATTATGACTTGTGTCACTAATGTTATGTTATGTTAATTAACTTTTATACTGCACACCTCAACACCCTAGTGGTCTAAGAGTGCCAAAACCCTGTCTGTGCGGATGAACTGTGACCCCCACCCAGGGTGCAAAGCAGAACGTCGTCTAAGGGGTGTCTAATGACAAATGGTTTGCTATGTGATGAATCTTACCTTTCAATATGTTGCTCAAAAATGGTTTAACTTGCAACATTTCAGGAGGTTTTCAATTATGTGTTTCTAATTCTTATTAGGACCAAATACAAGACAACCATTTGAATTGGATTTGTATGTATTAAAAATAATATTATTAAAGTATCATTTCTATTTGTTTTCCATCAATCTCCACTAATCAGATTTCATAGAAGAGGCTTCTCAGCTCTGAAAGTTTCACATTTCTGACTGTATTGTTGGCATTTTTTAAGCAAAGGAGAGAATGTTATATGTTGTGGCAAACATTGAACATAATAAAGTAGCACTATATTTCTAGAAAATTGTCAATACTCTTTAGATGGCTCTACGTGAATTGCCACAGTATCAGATATAGTACTATAATTCTGATGGCTGGCACACATCTTTGTACAGATCGAAGGTAATGCAAAGAATTAATTAGTGGTAAAACCACCATTTTTAAAACTGGAGGCAATCTTTAAAAATAGCACTATTGTTAATTGAAAGTAAAAGCTTCAATCATGCTTTACAATAAATCTATTTGGTTATATAACAAATGTGAAATGCAAACCTTTTTAGCCATTACTTATACATATGTGTAAGACTTCATCTGGTGGAAACCATTTTCAAATGGTAATTCAGTGATACTTTTCCTTCTTAATGAAAACTGAGGTTACAATGATCTGTTAATATAGATAAGTATTGAGCATTTTTTTTCTATTTGTTTTTCAATGTGATGTCTTAAAATCTGCGACTGTGTTACCACTTCCATTTTTGATTTACTACAAATGATTCCTAGTGTCCTTTTCCATTTCATATAAAAGTCCACATATATGATCAAAATAAATGACTGATGAATGCAGCATTTTTCTTTTTGCTGTAAAACTAACAATGTACTTATCATACAAAATTTTTTTTTAAAAATGCATCAGGAGAGACTAGTAGTCATTAAAAGAATGTGTAACAGTTTGTGCTCTGAATGTAATCTTTCAATGGTCATCTAGAAGATAGACACAAGTTTCACACTGAAGAGGGCTGAGGGACATTCATAGTGGCCACTGTCCGCAGGAAAGCATATATCCTTAAAAAAACAAACAAAGTCAGTGAAAAACCCTTTGTTATCGGGCATAATGGTAATGCTTCCCTTAAACAAATGCACTAACATTTAGCGAAAGCAAATGTTTCAATGGATGTTATGGTTACAAATGTTTTCTGAACATGCACTGCTCATGGCACCAAATATGGCTTCATAAATAATATGCATGTACCCAAACTTTGTGAAGTACTTGAGCAATTAAGAAGAGGTAGGTTCAAGAGGGGTGCTCCAAACTTGCTCCTGCCGTTTTAAATGTCATGTGATGGCTGAATTGGGAATAGGAACATAACTTAAAAGAAAAAGATGGAAGATCCTTTTTCCCAGTGAAATCAGCACGACGAGAGACGTTATGAGCAGTGCATAGCGGTGGCCGAGTTATGGTTGTTTTACAATGACAGCAGAAGAGTATACATGCATATCTTATATTTATATATGTATAGGTAAGTGTTTTTGACAAACTTCATTCTGTGCAGGCAAAAGATGCTCGGGCACTTTATTCTTTTGTACAACATGATTACAGTTTCTATTGAGATGTCATCACCACGTGACTTTGTCAGAATGTGTAACCACACAGATGATGGACGTAAAAAAAAGTATATCTTGAAATATCTTTGGCCTCCATTTTATAAAACAGGACCTCGTCCCAATCTGAACTAGACACTAAAAATGTATTGATCATGTATGTTTATCGATTTATATACTCAAGTGACCCAACACATCATTCCATGCGAAAAAGGTTTTTATTACCAAATCCTCCCCTCCTCCCCCCCGCCCTTGTGAACCACAAGAACATGAGGGTGTTAAACTGGAGCCAGATCTCTGACCCCATTGGCATCAGGGGCACACACACACTTTGTCAGTCGGATGGTAAACATTGCAAAAACAGGCATTGTATGTTAGCAACAGAAGCGGGCACGTATATATAATTTATCCATGTGTTCCATTCTTCCATCTTTTGGAGGCACCCTGGAGCTATCTGTTACAAATCGGCTGCCCCTTACGTTAAGAAGTCGGCTCCAGGAGCAGACCAAGACCAATGTATTTGTAGCGTGTCTGTTTACTTCTTAGGAACAATCTTGGAATTGCAATTAGATGTTTACTTTTATCCAACCTAACCATACTCCTATATTTTATTTTTTCACTTGGAAGAATAAGGGCTGTATCCCTGTAGTGGATGCATTAGCCCACTGAACACTGGAGACCAATGTCAATCCAAGTAAGAATTCGGTATGTTGTAGGAATTAGTGAAGTTGCAGCACCTTGAGGTGATTTTGGTCGCAGTGAATGCTTTGTTAAAACTGGTCTCATTTAGACTGTAGTGATGATATTGCTTCCTCAAGTATGTTGAGCTTTGCTTGTTGACATCTATAGGTTCAGCTCACCCGGTTGCCCCCCACTGAAAACAGTGGTGTTTCTCCCTCCCTTATGTCATCACTCTTTTGTAGAGCGAGGAATTAAAGACCAACCAAAAAACAGGCCATAAGCGTGTATATCTATTTACATTTTTCCACTGTGTATCTACCTATTCACTGTCCTGCAGTGCCATTCTGATCAAAAGGTTTTCCTCTTCTGTCACAATGTACAACTGCTCTATGAGGAGGTGATGGCATCTGTGTCACCAAATCAGTGATCATTGTCTCTATGTGAAGACCCGAGAAGGCGCAAGGAGGTTTGATCAGAGATGCCATATTGAAGCCTGGGCCTCTATCTTGTGAGAGTGACAATGGTGAAAAGGGGAAGATTTGGAATGGATGCTGGACAACTCAAGCTCTTGGCAAATCCTAGATAATAATACCATCAGCCTATTTGTGGAGGATGGTCTGATGCAGGAACACATATGCAAACATAATTTACCCAATCCAACATGGCGGGAAAGCAGTTTCAGGTTACAAAAGGAAGCACAGCAGCTTGGCACTAGGAAAGAAAGCAACCCACCTAGGTGTGTGTGAGTGTCTTTCTCCCTCACCCCAACAACCCCTTAGTAGCAACATATTTGCTAACAGAATGAGCACCAAAACAAAATCAGAAATTAAACCACAAGTATTTCATATATACCGATTTGACATTCGAGACTGCAGGCAAAACTGAGACACAGAGAGAAGGGGAAAAGCAGCAATGTTGGTTTAACTATAATCCCTATCCACAGACTTACTCTGTTTAGGAAGACACACAGGACAGCATGTGGATAGTGTTTCAATACACACAATATAATATGCATACAGACTGGTGTGATCCAACTTACAATGATACAAGATCTTCTTGTACATTTAATTATCAATGGAAAATCTGAGCCTGGTGTGTGTTTGCCCACATCAAATGACTCAACATCATATACTTATACAAAACAAGTGACTGTACATACACAATTGTATCAAATGAATTAAAACATGTGCCAGGTGCCAGTCTATGTTTTAGAAGCCAGACTACCTGCGTAGATAATCCCAGAATGGTCGAATAGCCCCATTGTCCCAACAAAACCTTTTCAGTGTCAGCAAATTTGCTCACTCACACTTGTGGCAAGGGGGGCCACATTTTGGGGTCCTGGCAGTAGGGCACCCCCATCAGGAGAGTTTGAAGCCAGCAACTTTCAGATGTGGAGGATCGAGCAGGAGTACAGGCTAAAGTAAGTATACAGATGTTGACCTCCATTCTTCAATAGCTTGTGACTGACCAACTCACACCATTGGAGGAACTATAGACCCTGGCTCAAATGCAATCCTTGTCCTTCCTCCAGAAGAATCTCAAAGGGGATGACTCTGAGGAACAGAGATAGGGCATCTTGAAAAGACTGGGGCAAGATCAGGAGTACAAAACACATAAATAGAAGTCAAATAGCTTTTTCCACAAAACCCTCCCAAGATATTCTATCAGATCAGATTCCTTATGGACAACTGGGCATGCAAGATCAATCTAGAAGAGGTGAAGGAACATGTTATTTTGGAGCAATTCCTCAATTCCCTGCCTCCGCACGTGCAGAAGCACATGAGGCATCATATCCAGGTGACCCTGGAGCTGGGCATCAGAATGGCTACTGCAGTACTGCAGGTCTAACAATGGGGTCCGATAGATTGGATCGTCACAGGAGAAATCTGGCATCAATTTAAAAAGGAGCCACAATCAGTCAGGAATAGTCAATCGTAGCCCCTCGCCCATTCACATCCACAGGTGCAGACTCTCACTGGTAGTCCAACATCATGGGAGAGGTTACAGGGCTGTATAAGCCCAGCATCCTAGTCAGAGAGTGCAAGTGTTTGGAGTATATGCTAATGACAGGGGGACGTTGGGGTTCAGGCATCAGAAGGAGACTGGGTGGAAATATCATGTGGAGATTGTTTTGAAACACCTGGAGGAGGTTGGATAGAGCCATAAGGAAGAGATCAGTTGGAGACATTTGGGTGAGGATGGTTTGAGACAGAAGAAGAACACAGTTGGAGAGTAGAGTCAAGAGGAATGGTAGGAGGCCAGCAAGGCCATAGCTGACACGATCAGGAAGGTACAATATGAAACAGTTAAGTGAAGACTCGATCTGAAGGGGTGAAGCCCACGGTGGAAGGAGAAACAAGCCTGTGGTGTCTTGTCAAGGAGGAGCAGGACCAGAGCCGAGATGTGGTGCAGAGGGAAGAAGTCAGGACTAGGGGTAGAGAAAATGTTACATTTCATTCCATAGGAAAACGGACAGATTTAATGGAAAATTTGCCCGATCAGCTAATTTCGGTGCAGAGTAGAATTGGCAGTTTGGGGGTATTGTCCTGCCGACAATATACATTTTATAATTTAATTTTTTGAAAAATTAAAGTTTGAGTGGGAAAGAGTATTTTGGCCATTTAAATTTCGTTTATTCCCAAAATGTCTTGGGGTGTTTCGGACCACAAAAAATGAAATCTTGGTGAACAATGACATTTCTGTTGTGAACATAAATGCCAAAATTGTTGAAACCGGCCAGATAGCGGAACAAAATTGTCGGTGAATTGGGCCAATTCTGTTTTGCCTGGTTGTAACTTCACCCTCTCCTAGTCTGGACCCTAAGAAAGGGCCCTCGTAAACTCGCCTGCAGAAATGTGGATAGGCAAATAAAAGCTGAAGATCAAAATAAAACAACCCACAGAAGATCAGAGAAAATTGGTAAAGGAAACCCTTGAAACCAGAGATTAGGAATGGAGAGAAGGAGACATGAGAATAAGGGTGCAGGAAACCAGTAACTTAATAAATAAACAGAGGATGCAGATGAGAAGAAGAGTGTGGGGAACCCTTGAACCTAAGTTTGGGAACACTGGGAGAGACCATGAGGAGAAAGGCAATAAAGCGTGCAGGAACCCTTTTAAGCCTGAACTTGTGTCCTGTTGAGAGTAGACTGTATTCACTTTTCTTTGCTTTACTTTTCAAGGTCACCACTTGCTGTTTGGGCCACCCAGTATTGGCACATGTAAATCGTTATTGGCCTCCCCTCAGCCAATCAGAATGTTTAAAGTGAAGTCAATAACTATGGGTATTTACTGCATTATAAACATTCTGTCGCAAGAAGCAGACAGGGAAACACCAATGTAATTGCCGGGCAAGATTTTGTTCAAGCAAAACAATTCCTCTCTTGGAGGACTTTTTTTTGCTGCATCATACTATTTAAGACACAAAGAAAAGGATGAAATATTTGATAATTCTTTTCACTTTCTTGTAGAGAAGATGTTTACTTTTACATGACACCCAAAGCATGCTCATGTAAAACTTGTTCCAGTTCAACCAGGCTGCAACTAAAATCCTTTACTTATGAAGACAACATTGTTATGTAAATACTACACAATTTAAAATCCGAAAACCACATTTAATTTGGTAACTCAGTTTGGCTATACACTTTACTCACTATGAAAGCACCATTTTTTTTCACCACAAAAACTCCAAAACATGTATTGCTACCACCACCATGTGCTAAAAGCCTTATAGACCTCGGGAGAGGTTATTATTGCATCCTCCGTCCCGCAGCCCATTAGGCTTTATTATATCCCAGAAATAAGGGCAACTAGTTTCATTGAATTACCACCTTCATCTAGTCATGTATCCCTGTCACCATTGTGAAATCATATATAATAACCCTCCCGGTTTTAACCGCCTTCCATCTTTCATTGATTGGTTCATTGGCGTAATAGCATTGTTCATTGTTTTAGAGGCCAGACTGTAATTTCTATGTATATGATTCTTGGATCATTTGTTGATATGGTTTGTACGTGTAATAATTCCATAGTCATTTCCCTGGCTGTGGTATCTGATAATTTGGGTATATATGTTCTTGCGTTTGTCTGATATATTACAGGCATTTATATGTAGAAGTCACTTAACATACAATTGCAATATATGTTTGGCTATTCATTGAGTGTTTGACTGATTCTGTCACTCTCTTGGAGCATTTAGGGGTCCTAATAAAAAAGCTAGCACTTCCACCTATGCAATTAGTGAACTATAGTCCCAATTGGGCCCCTTTCTAATCATCCTGCCAAATATGAGGCAGACTGCAGAGGATTGAATCCTCTGCGTCTAATGAAGAGCTTTTGCAGGGAGACTAGAATACATCTCATTGCAGTATGCTGTCTATTATTGGGGCAGTACAACTTGGGGAAGGTAAAGGTGGAAGAAGGCTGCCTTGGTAACTGAGTTCACATACGGGGCATGGCCGAGTTTACTGTGAAAGGCCATTCTTTCCTCATTGGCAGGATAATGGCAGAGGGGCTGTAGCAACTGGACCAACTTGCTGAACCCCAGGCTGAGACGTGTGGAGGCAAAGGCTGATGATATTCAGACCTGGGGTTGTGCATGTATAGGCCAATCAGCAATCAGTTGGCCACCATCAGAAATCTCACCAAGTCTAAAATGCAATCGAATACCCATGTCATGCTTTTTATGACTGCTCTTACAGTGGTTAGGATGCAAGAAAGGGGTGTCATGTATATTTTGTACAGAATCAGGGATAATGTTATTATTGAACATTAGTACACAGCGAGTTTGTATCAGTTAGTATCAGTTTGCAAAAAGCTAGAAGATTGGCCCTTGCTGGGTCGTTACCAGCCCGACAAAGCCTATGTCACACCGGTCGCAGCCACGTCCCTTTCCGGACTGACCGCATGTGAAGGGAGAAAGGACTAAGTGTAGTCCCGTCGTACCTTTCAATGGCGGCCATCTACCTTTTTTCTTTTTTTTTTCTTTTTGAATGGCCGCCATGCAAAGGGAGAAGGCTCTACGTATAGTCCCTTCACCTCGTTCCATGCCAGCCATCTTTTTTTTCTTTTCTTCAGTTGCTAAATTCTGAAGCCATTTTGTGACTTAAAAAAATACACTATTAGGACGCCGAGCTAATGGGTCGGAGTACTAATAGCAATAAACCCATTGCTGGTGGGGGGCATTACTAATACAGGTAACACTCCAGGGAAGTTGGAGGACGGGAGATTGTAAACAACAGCCACAATTATTTGTGCAATACCTCTTTTTTGTGCAAATATACAGTGTGATAAATCTGTTGTGAATTGCACAAACAGAATGGTTTAATTTGAACTGAATAGCATTTGTATGCAATGCCATTTCTTAATAATGGACCTGTTAGCGCCATGGCTACCTCCAAAATCGTGCCTGGGTCCGGTGTGGTGGAGAGGGACTTACCGGGACATTCCGCCCTAGGCGGACCCGGTAAGTCTCCATTCCAAATGCCATTCCCCATTCCCATTTGAGCCACCATAGGACTCAATGGTAAGGTGCTAATAATGGGCCCGCTAATTGCAGGCCCGTCAATAGCTCCAAGGTCCCTTAACGGGTCCCATAAAGAACGTGTGGTCAGACCAAGAAAAATATGTGAACACTAAGAAATCAGTGAGTCGCCATTCAAGTTGGAAAAGTAAATATGGCCAAAATAAAATCTTCCAAGTTCACTACCAGCAGGTCTGCCAACTCCAACGTTACCACCTTAACTAATGGTGACCTCTGTGTCTCCACCCAATCCAAACTAGTTTGACTTGGATGATGAGTGTAGATGTACAAAATAAACTGAGAAGATAGACTCAGAGTGAGAACATTCTAGAAATACCAGCTGCTCTTTCTCATGATATTCTTCTTCTGCTGCTCCTTACGCAGTTGATGCTGCAAAACCTTGCCTTGTCATTTGCTTCTCCTTGCCCATTACTTGTTGGTAGGCCCATGAGGCTGAGCCATGTCAGAATTTAAGATACATTCTAAACCTTCCAGCCATCACCACTTTTGTTTTGCTATAGTCAGCCCGAGAGGGACGGATATGCCTAGACATGGGTCCCATGCCTGCTGGGCCTAGAGACCCGAGCTGCTCCTCGCTGATGAGGGCCATGAGGCTGAAACATGTCCGGGAATGCTTGTGGTCTTGTGCAGAAGGGATGCGGCCTAGCAGTTCAGGCTGGACTGCCCCTTTTGGGGTGGGACTAAGCCTGATGTGCACATAGTCTTTCCCCTTTCTCCAAGGGCATGACAGGCTGAAGGATACCCTGGAGAGTTACCCGGGGCCATGCCACAGATTAAGATTAAAAACCTTCCAGCCACCAACTCTTGTTTTGCCACACATTAAACATCCATCGTATTTGCAACCTTCATAACATTGACTCACCAGGAAGCTGACTTTGGGGGGAAAGCACCACTTTCTACTACGAAAAAGAGAGTGCCAACTACTTCATTTTTCGTGTTGTCATCAGAACTCCTGCCCACAACTTACAAGTTTGAACACAATTCTTTTTCAAAATGCGCAACCTCAAAAGAAAGAAAGGAAGAAGTTACTTTTGGCATCTCGTGTGAATTTAGGCGCGTAGACAATTACTGGAAAAATACGGCAAAGGACAAATTGGTCTTTCAAGTTTGCCTACCTCCCCACCTCCCAGTAACGCGCCAGAACATGGATAGGAAAAAGATGTATTTTTGCTTCCATACTTAACTATTAGTCCCCTCTGCTTTCTCAAGGGCTCACATTTGACATTTCCCCAACTGTCGCAAGAGCTATATTCGTAGCTTGGAAAAAGTTAAAGTTTCAGCCTTCAGGCATCTTTCCAAATTGCATTTTTCTACATGTTCAGTAAACAAGTTAACACCATTCATCAAAACTGTGCTCACTCGAAGCCCCATTTCCTTTAATGCCACCCCAGACCCCCTCTGTTCGGTGGCATACAACTTGGCAAGAACTTTGCCAAGATTCCCGAAACATCGGACTCCCAGCCAAAGTTGCAAGCTAAATATTTTCCCAAGTCTAAGCAGAATCCCTTCATCTGTTTTCGAGTTGCTGTGAGACAAACACGTGGAGTTTTAAACACAAAATGCTTTAAGTGGATTTTTTTAAAAATTCAAATAGCTTAGACAAACTAAGTGTACCAGATCAGTTATTTAGAAATCAAATTTAGTCCATGTAACAGCTAACAACAAAGAAAGAGGAACTCTGGCAGGTTTTAGTGCAATGAGGTCAAGTGGCTAAAACGTGGGCTGTACAATAAGGAGCCTGGGATTGTAATCTTGACTTGACCAAATGGTGTCGGCCGGTGCCAATCACTGCATTTCTTTTTCCTCCGTTCCACACCTGCATCAAGTGGGCAAGCATACCGCGGAACAGTGGACCTCAAGAATTCTTTTTAATGCTGACCAGGGATATTTTCACTTCCAGATAAATCTATCCAGTAAAACCAAGAATGGAACCTCTTGGTGCCTTATTGTCAAAGGGCAATAGAAGAATGGGTGGCCTGCCAGTGACCAAAGGTGAATTTGGATAAGACGTGGGTGATATTGTGGGAAACTGCCGTCCTTCCATCCTACCTTGTATTATCAAGATTCTACCTTCCCTCAATTCCATCCGTCCGAAAATCAAGAGTTTTTGTTGAATTTCCAGCTCTCTCTTGGAATTCTGCAGTGCCCTGTTCCAAAATATCATACATTTTCTAGCTTATCTCCGCCGCGATACTGATGTCTTTGGCTGATCTCTAAAAAACCTAACTTTGCAAATTCATTATACCTTGACCTACTTGACCTAAGCGGATCACCGAAATGGCTGCCCACTTGAAAATCATCATATGTCTGGGAGACCACATCTTCTCTTTTCTGTGCCACCTTCCATTGCTACCTGTCAGTCAACAGCTTCAAATCAAGACCCTCTGCATGGCTCACAGGCCTTTCGAGAGTAGGACCCTGAGGACCTTTGTGAACAACTCACCCACCTTCCATTTCAGCCTTTGTGCTTAGCCCGCCATCTGCGCATGGTCACTCCTCCAATCAGGCACCAGTGCAAGGGTGGTCCCACCTTTTCCTTTTAGTTAACACACTAGTCTTTCCCACCTACTATGCTGGAACGCATAAACCATTCCACAATCAACCTTGTCCTAAAGACCTAGGTCTTATAACGTGTAATGGCTCTTTTCCATCCATTTTCTTGGTAGCGCCAAGACATCTAGCAACAATCCTTACACTGTAAAAATCTCACTCTTCCTATTCTTCCCAAGTCAGACTAAGTTTGATTGCCTTTTCTTGACCAAAGAAAGCTGATGGTGCTTCTTTTTGTAATAAGAAAGCTCAGGTGGTTTAATTAAGGCTTATGTCAGCACCTCCGACCCAGTAATAGTTGTTGGTGTCAATGGAGTTGAAAGAAGGAGGGGGGCACTATTAGATTAAGCTAATATTCAATAATTAAGTACTTGCGTGGTGTCAAATTAAAAATTCTTCAGGTTAAGTAAATATAATGGATTATTTCAGGTGCAAAGGGGTAGAAAGCCTCAAGGCCACTTATTTACCTTACGTAATCTAATGGGCTTTTTATATTATGTCTACACATCAGACTGAACTTAGCCTCCTGTGTTATCCTGCAGGTACACAATTAAGTTTGAATTTTTTTACCACAAGTATAAGAAACAGTAGGCTCCAAGGCCCTGAAGAAGTATTCGACAAGAATCCGAAACGCGTTGGCAAACATCAATAGAACTAGTACTAGTTGAGCCTATTCGGTTGTTGACCATTATGTATTTGTTCGGAAATGTACAATTTTGTGAAATTATAAAATGTTGACGTTAACACATGTTGTTGTGTGAGGGATATAACACAACCAAACATTGTACGGTTTGAATTATTGTCTTTACACATGTTTAATTTGTTTATTGAAATCTGAAGAATTTCTCTTGCCTTTTATGATATTTACCTTTTATATAAAAAAAAAAAAACATATGCTTTGGAAACAACTCAGTTGAATCTGCAGACTTTTATTTCTCATTGAAACGTTGAACTGCTTTAACTCCTTATGCTCCGAAAGTAATCAAGAATGTATGTGTTGGCATGATCAATCTAGCTAAGGCTGGACGTTGAACAAGATTTAAATACTGTAATCACACAAACACCCAAGGGGGACTCGATCACAGTTGGGGTCGCACCCTGGGCTGTGTGTTGAATTGGTTAGGGATTTTCTAATCCCTTGGGAGTGCACAGAGGAGTTACCTGCTGACATACAACAGGTCTTGTTTCCATGACAATGGAGTTGACACACAGAAGTAAACCTGCTTCTGCAAAGGGTCCAATGCAGACTTCTACACCCTCAGTCCTTGAAATCATGCACCAGCACCAGGGCCTACCATATTAGCAAAAGGGAAAAGTAGTGAATACCCAAAAAACACATTATTGCCTAGACGTACGCCAACATTCTCTTTTAAACATTTTATATTTTGTGCCATCATCCCAGGCGATCAGAATAATGTGAAAACAATTGCTTACAAATATAGCTTGCAAAATGCCATCATTTAATTTCACATTCAATTTTGTCACTAGGAGACAAAACTCTTTTTCTTAAATGATCGCCGGCCGCATTAATGAGGCATTGTCCAGTGTAGCTATTTTTACTTTCTTCCAACCACAACCAATTTAACTTCCCTGGGATCTCTTGGGTTCGGGGAGGAGGAGCACGCCCGTGGAGTTCGGGATCTGCATTGGATCACAGCAATTGAGGACCCTTTGGAGCCCCCATTCCTTCTGAGTGCTGCAGAGGGAGATTCCCCTGAACTACTATCGACCTGACCCCGCCTCTCCTATTAGCATAATGTGAAAGCAGCCACGGGAGAGTAGTAGGGTCATTGCCATGCCACTGATCCCCAGGCACCCACTCCCTCCTGTGAGCATGGCAGCTGAATGGTGCCAAAGTGTTATGGTGGCATTCTCCTACAGATCCAAGACACGGCACGGCTGCATGTGGAGACCAATGATGGTGATGAAAGCTATGCTTCTCCTAGAAGGAATAGCCCCTGGGCCTCTGATGGGGAGGTGAGCTTGAAGTGTATAGAATTGCGGAAGTTGCAAAAATCTGTTTTGTTTAACAGTGCGTTCGCAAGGTTCTCCATTTGATCACTAAGTCCAATCCGAACTGTGTTAAAACCTATCCAGTCTCATTGTATTGTCCAGTCATATAGGGTACACCAAAGTGAATTCTCTTCCTGTGATTATGCAACAGGTCACAGACTTCAATGTTTCTGTGTCGCTGGTGAATTAATAGCATTCTATGGCCGTTCCAAGAGGATAAGCCCTTGTGAACATTGGTTCAGGCTAGCATCCTGCGGCAAATACGGAACACCCATAGAGCAATCACACAGCCAGTTGCCAGATCCTGTGAAGTCTGCATCTGGATTCAGTAGGTCCATACTTAGGACATGATGGTGTGATGCCATGCTGCACACCTCCATCAATTCAGCAGCTCACGTGAATAAAAGGAGCGCATTACTCAACGTCTCACCTGTAAGATGCTTAGAATTAGAAATGGATGCCTGTTGTGTTGATTGTGGGTTTCACTTAGCTTTTCCTTCAGTTTGCAGTGCCTTAGATTGTCGATTCCTATTGCCTTGCCGTTTAATTAATTAGCCATGGATGTGGGAAACAGATATTCCCAATTGACCTGTCACAGTGGGTGTTAAACTTGGTGATGGCCATGCTTTATGAAATATCAGATGTTCTTGAATTCCAGGAGACAGTCTGCCTCTCTGCAAAGACTTGCATCTTCAAACTGTAAAACTCAGGCCCCTAAACTTTGGGAAAATGGTTAAAGCACTGTGTCCCTCGGTCAAGATTTATTTAGCATCCATGGTTTTGCAGAGCCTCACGGATGTCACCTTCGGCCAGCCTCCTACTGTCTTTATTACCTAGGAGACTGGGAGTGGTATATTGCTAGCAAAGGCGCTTTCCATGTCATGCCATGTTCATTTGCATATCTAAGCAGAGAAGCTGGCAGTCCCAAAGAGCGGCACTGCCTCATTAGTGCCCACACAGTGTGAGGTTCCATTCAACACTGGTCAAGGTTTCTTTCAGACAGCCGGGCACTGGTGTACTCCTTGGCAGTCTGTTCAATTATTTCCAAACGATGCAGAAACCTTTTTGCTATTGTGGGATACGATTATTGTTAAGGTAGAGTCTTACAATTAGAGCTGAGGACCCAGTTTTACAGGTTCCCCATTTGGGGACATAAATGTGACCTGAGATATGTAGGCGCTTGCCTTTCATTTACCTCCACATTTCACCAATCCTCCTTCCCTAGCTTCGGTGGGGGTTAAGGCTCAGGTGGTAGTTGTGCCCTCTTTCTTTTCCCCGCTCTCTTTCCTACGGTGTCCCTGCTGCTCATGTTGCCATTGAGCACCACAACCCCCTTGAGTTTGTTTTTGTGGTTGGTTGTTGCCTGAGTAGAGCGGCTCTCCAATAATCTAAATGCTATATCAAAAGACAATGAAAGGCAGACTTTATTCTTGGAGCACTGCCTACTACCAAAGCGGCACACTCCAGAATATAGGAGCTTGCCAGCAAGCTAGGCGAAGGAAACAGAAATACGTTTATTAAAGATGAGATAGTTGGGAGGCACCCCCCTGCAGCTTGGGAAGCACCAAAATGCATGCAATTGCCCAATCACACGTTTGCGCCATTTTGTTTGCAATCGTATCAAGAGGGGTCGTGGGGGTGAGTTTGCTTATGCCGGATCCAATGTAGACTCCTGACTCCCCTGTGCATCCAGGCTGTTTGCACAACAGATGTTGTTTGTACATTTTCAGTGAAGCACACCTGATTAACCAACAAATGTTTCAGTATTGCAAGCATGGAGAACCCTGAGAGGTCAAAGGTTCAGACGGTGCAATTCACTGACCCGAGCAGAACCCAACAACCTGGCTGCACCTTAGGAAGCTCTCGTAAACTTAGCAAACTGTCTAGCGGTTGAGCACCAGTGATACACAGAGCAGCGATTTAGTAACACAGGATTGTGGATCATACGTTGAGTTAGGAAGGTAGGCCTGAGGATCCCAAATTCATTTACTTATTTATGCATTTGTAGAGCACCTTAGGCCCGGAGGTTAACCAGCGCTGAAAGAATGCTCAACATTGCCCGACACTCAATGATCCACAGTTTCTGCTGCTCGACATTAGCCCACATCAATGAGATTGTGTGTACTGGTCACCGCCTGCTTGTAGACATATACAGTTGGTCAACATACAACCAAAAATAAATGTTTGTGTAAATGTACAGCTGTTTACCCTTTAAAATCAACTACACTGCTGCTCGATTCTCGGAGGGGGGAATGCCTCCTCACCCGAAAACCCGTTTCTGATCTGCTAGTACCCCAGTCCTCCCCAGCACCCCACCATCAATATGCATCTCGGGGCATCCTTACCCAAAGGCAATCAGTTCCAAATGCCTGTCAGCTGGCCACGCCTACCAGGTTAACATGGAGACATATGCTTGTCGCGTGGCCTAACCTCTCAGATCGCCTGGGGGCCTCTAAGTGGGACACGTACTGAATTTGGGGGGTCCCTACCTTCCTTCTGTGGAATTTTTTCTTTTGCGGCTATCTTCAAATTCGTTTAAGTGACCAGAATGTGACATGCCGCACTTCTACAGTTCCTTAATTAATGCATAAAAAATAACACACTTCTTACTTTTCGCACCTCAATTGCCATTGATTCACGGTCCAGGGAAACGATCCCTTTGTATCTGTGGGGTATGGTGCACGGAAACGGGTACATTCCGCATGGTCGGTAAAAGCAGAGGCAACCATCATACATGTGGGTAGATGCTTCAAAACTATGCCAATCTCTACCAGAGTCTGACTGGTCCTCCTTGAACCCAGTCGTGGCACTCTCTTCAACGGGGGAGCGACCATGCAGACGCACTACATATTCTGAAAGATACATTACTCGCTGCAAAAGCATGGGGCAGTTGAGGAAGAGAGAGGGGTTGATGGGAACAGAAAGACCACGTCTGACAAGCAAAAAATGCCCTAAAGAACAACAAGGAAAATGTGTTTAGCTAATGTTATCTTAGTGATGACAATACTTGTTTGCATATATGCTGTTACTTGAGTACCAATTTCGATTGGGTAGTGTATGTAAATATGTCCCATGTAAAGCGCTTTAGATTAAAGCGCTATATCAAAGACAAATGATTATTATTACTTAATGTCTTTGTGGGAAAGTGTCTAATTTTTTGTTCTGCCTATTGGGTGGCACTTAAATGTAATAGTTTCAGGTTATATTGGTGGTACTTAAGTGCAAATAGCAGGGAGATGGGATGTGGAGAGGAA
Organism: Ambystoma mexicanum; assembly: GCF_040938575.1. Lineage (NCBI taxonomy): Eukaryota > Metazoa > Chordata > Amphibia > Caudata > Ambystomatidae > Ambystoma > Ambystoma mexicanum. The sequence continues at coordinate 383,456,118 of NC_090936.1, forward strand.
CCAATTACTGTGGGCATTGTTTGATTATTTACCAACCCTTTTACCAGCTATGGCCATGCCAATCCTTATTGCCATTCCCACTCACTATCTGACCCATTCTCCCACCCAAAACACACCCTTCTGGAATGTGTTTGTGCTAAGCTTGCCTTCAGCCTCTTGATTTATATGCAACATGTTTATCCTTACATCTGTTCCTTGCACTGAAGGCCTGTTCCTAAAAGAATTGGCAAAACACACATTTTTGTCTAGTGTATAGATATTTACCAGGCAGCGACAGCATATGCCCAGGTATTCACGCTATTTTGCAGTTGTCGCCATCTTATGACCACATAATACCATTATGGCAGTGCCTTGCAAGTGCCTTAGAATGTCACAGACAAAACAAAAATGTTGGCTTTGCCAATGTTTCTTTATCGTTAGCCAATTTATTGCTGTGTCTAGTGCCTGGTGTATTGCTCTCAGTCTATTTCACAGCTGTGAGAAGCCCGCGATAAACTTTATGGTACTCGGCCTTGACTAGTTGGTTCACTTAGCACGGGTGCCTAAGGCCCCAAAGTGCGCGAGTGTCAAGCACTTACATGTAATTCTGGAGGACGGTGCACGACCTTGGCAGTGAATTAAAGGCCTGAGTCTGACACAGGTGGCGTCAAGTAGAGCCCAGGTGCCAGGGTGGATATGCCACTACCTTTTTGATTGAAAGGAATCTGACTGTTCTATACCAACAGATCAATTTAAAGTGTTAAAATGTCAGCAAATCGTATCACGTTTTGCTCTGTTCACATCAGACTGGTCTTTTAGGGTCACTGAGAGCAGTTATTCCTGTGTGATGATTTGGTTTTGCAATTTCCCTTTTTTCATTACTCAAAACTCATTGACCAGAAAGAAGAGCTCACGGGACATACTGAGAGGCGGCAGTTCTATGCATAGAACTATCCATACGTTATGCCATGAATAAGGCGCAAGGCTCCGGAGCCTCATTAATTCCTGGTGCCTGGAGACACAATAACTTCTAATCCCATCTGACTGCGTACAAATATCCTGTCTGATTTGGGAATCCTTTGATTGTTTTATACTTGCGTTCAAGCGTTCTTAACAATTATCTCCTGCGTCGTCTCCCCGCCATCAATGGGGCATCTGTGCGCGCGGGGGTCTCCGCCCTGCCTGTAATAATAGGCTGTCAGCAGCGCCACGCAAGACGGGCCGGAAGCTGCCCGGCTCTCAGGGCCAAGACGTTCGCATCAGGTGGTCAGGGGCCGCCATTACAGCACGCTGTAATTATAGATGTCGCGGGATGAGATTAAAGTTCCGAGCAGGCGGAATGGGGAGTGGGACTAATGAGCCGTGCAGAATTTAAGGCAATGTTGGCACTGCAACAAAAAACCGCACAAAAAAACCCGATTCTGACTGGAAGTAATTGCAAAAGTCCATCAGAATCTAATCCCTTGATAACGAGCATATGGAACAGAGGTTATCATTATCTACAAAGGTTCTAAAAGATAATGTACTTCTGAATCGTTATGAGCATGTAACATCACTAAAGGTTTTGTGCACCACATGCGCTTTTTATCTACTTGCCACTTATATATGTATGGCTTCTATTTTTTGAAGTGTGAGGCGGCCTCAGGATGCAGTGGGTACGGGGGAGCTCAGGTGGGGTGATTAGGAGTGCCATAGCTCCCAACCATTTGAGTGGCAAAGGTCGGTGAAAACACCTGATTTTTGTTGTTGGCGTGTGAGAGCCCAGTGAAACGAATGGCCGTGCAGGAGGGTTGGTGGGTGAGTCTGCTGTTAACAAGGCGGGTGACACCTGCCAAAATCGTGTGAGTTGAGAGCGATGGAGTGCTTACTTTACCTAGGAACGACGGGCAAGTGGGGGAACACACTCGTAGACTGCTTCATGTGGTGGGTTGAGATCCCTGGAGTTCCAACTGGATCAATGCTTACAGGGCCCCGAGCGTGGGGATCATGCAAAATGGCAGCCGTGCATGGTATAACATACATGCCAACATTCTGTGACCAAAAATCTGTAGGAATCTTAAAGTTTCAAAAATATTGAAAAAAATCAGTATTTGTTGCCACAAAGGGGTCGATTCATGGAATTAATGTGCGCCGAAAATTCCCGCACAGAGGTGCCAAAACGTGCGAATCGCTGGAAAAGTGCAAAAATCGCAGTGCAAGTGCGAAAATCGCAGGAAACCAGTGCACAGCGATTCATGGAAGTCCGTGCGCGAGAAAAACATTGGATGTGCGTTAAAAATGTGCGCCGCGCACGCCGGCGCACAGGTCATCCAACAGCGTGCGCCACGGCCACTGCGAAATCGCACATAGCGCGGCGCACATCACAAAAGTAGGCGGAGCACGGGGCGTAACACTCGGAATGGGGAACAACGCGTGAAAATATGGGCGTCACGGGGGAAGTACAGGAGACAAGTGCGCGGAACGCCCACACGCTCGCCTACAACCCGTATTCATGGAATCGAATAGGGCAAACCAGCGCACGGTCAAAGACGCACACAGGGCCAAACAAGTATGCCACAAGAAAGCAGGCGGTAGCGCCCCTGCGACTGAAAAAAATGTGCGCCAAAATGTGCGCTAACAAAAAGCACCCATATACAGCCATGATGAATGGCCCATACAGTGGCCCTCTAGGACAAATGAGGTGCAAAGGGGCACCGACAAACACGGACACCCGCTGTGTGAAAAATAGCGTGTGCGCGTGTTCCTGGGTGCGTGGGAAGTTCCACACGCGATTAGCCTGGGTACGTGTACTTCGGGGTGCGCGGGAAGTTCCACACGCGATTAGCCTGGGTACGTGTACTATGGGGTGCGCGGGAAGTTGCACACGCGATTGGTGGAAATCCATGTGTGCTCTGTCATCACGTGTAATGAGGGAAACACCCGCGCGCCTCACGTCACAGACACGCTCACGCGCTAAGGGCCTTTGGTCCAATTAAATCGCATATGCGTGCTGACGTGCATACACGCTAAGGGCCTTTCCTCGATTTACACGCAGATGTGCAGGATTTTCACGTGCCAAATCACTCCGTATCAAGCTGGCCACGCGTAAGCACACGGAAGACCACGCTCCTGCCCAAAAGGCCGAATTACTGCCCCCCAGAGCCCCGAGCAGCCACCAACGAGCCATCTGCTGCTGCCTGCCTGCCTGCCTGCTGCCACCGTGCCCTGCCATTTGGTGCCTGCACATCAGCCATCTGCAGGGGTCCATTTGCTGTGTCCACCCCTGCTGGAACAGAAGACTCCCGACTGGGATACCATCGCTCCACAGCCCAGCCCCAGGAACCAGTTGCACACCCACTCCTGCCTCTGGGGTTGCCATGTCGGGCACTGCAATATCTGGCACCACTGGCAACCCCCGGCCAGAGAGGCAGAGGGGCACCAGCTTCACTGCCACCGAAGTTGGTGTCCTGGTGGAGCAAGTCCTGGGGCAGTATGATGCCCTCTTCAGAAGTAAGCGCGCCAACAAGGAAGGACGGACTCAGATCTGGACGGACATCGTGACTGCCATCAACGCGGAGGGGGTGGCAGTCCGCGACTACCAACATGTCAAGAAGCGCTGGGATGACTGCAGGTCCAGGACCCTCTTGAAGGCCCGGCGCCTCGTGGAGGGGGGCCGGATGAGTACCATCCAGATGAGGGTTCTGGAACGCGTAGGCCCAGCGCTCCACGCCCAGATCCTTGAGAGGCAGACCCGTCTGGAGTTGAGCGGTAAGTGGCCAAGCATTGCTGTGTGAGACAGGGCATGTCGAAGTGTGCTGGTTGTCTGATACTTGTCTGTATGTGTGACATAGGCCATGTATGCATGTGTGTGTGCAGGGACGTCATGCATGTGAGACCAGTAATGTGTGAACCACACGGTTGGTGCATGTGTTCAAATGCAACATGGGTTGCCCTATGCGGAATGGCCACATGAAAGCATGCCAGTCTCTGTTCCTGGACATGGGTGAGGGATGGGTGCTGATGCCATGTACATGTATGCTGTCCATGTCTGTGTGTCTGACCTGCGTGTCTGTGACTTGTGAATGCCAGGGATGCATGACACATGTCTGTCGCAATGTTCAGGTTCACTGATGCAGCCTAGTCATCCTTGTATCCACTGTGTCTGTGGTGTACGAGGCCAGATGGATGAAACTAGGGTGAAGTGTGTGCATGTGATAGGCATGGCACATGATGCATGTGTGTTCCAAAACAACAGTGTGTGTTTCAAGAATCACTTGGACATGTATGCTAATGTCCATAGCATGCGCCATGCCTGTTAACACATGTGTTTTACCTGCACTGAGCCATGTGTTGTGGAGGGACATGATGGAAGTGATCTTTGACAGTGCCACTCATCTGCTATTGCTTCCTGTCTAGGGGACCATTGTACAGTACCCTGATGCTTGTGTTCTATGTCTCCCTCTACACAGCGCCACGTGAAGAAGAGGGCGGAGACGGCTCTGTGGAGCAAAGTGGCGGGGATGCCCCCATGGCTGCAGCGGAAGGGGTGGGTGAGCCCCCACAGGGGCTTGCAATGGCGGAAGACGGGGTGGAGCCATCCAGGTTGGTGGTTTCCACAGAGGAGGAGGAGGCCGCTACTGAGGCGCACATGGGGCCTGGTGGGGGCATCCCTGCTGGTGCAAGTGTTGCAGTCCAGGGGCAGGGGCAGGAGGCAGCACAGGTCGCCGTGGAGGAGCCTGTGCATGTCACTGGCCCTGACACTGTGACTGCACCACCATGCACCAGCAGGGATGCCCCATCCCAGGCCCGTCCGCAGGTAGGGGGGATGTCCATGTCATCTGACTCCCCTCCACCTGCATACGAGGGGACCCCTGGCCATATGGAGAAGGTCCTAATTGGTGTCGCGTTGCGCACAGGTGCAATTCGTGATGAGGTGCGTGCTTCCCGGGAGGAGCATGCACGTCATCACGGAGAGCACCGTGCCGACGTGGCCCAGTTGGGAACGGCCATGGTCGGGGGTTTCCTACATGTGTCGGCCAATCTGGCGACCCTCTCCTCCTCTGTGGAGACTATGCACCAGTCGTTCTGAATGCCGTCTTCCGGCCCAGATGCCACCAGGGCCCCCTGTGGACCTGCCCCGACCAATCCAGCCGGCTCGGTGGGGATCCCATCCCTGCCACAGTCGGGAGTCGGAGGTCCAGCAGGGGTGGACACACCAGCAACTGGACCCCAGCAGATGGAGGATGTGACGGCATCATCGGGCAGGGCACGTGCACGACGGCGTCGGTGGATACCATCAGCCTGGATGCCGTTGTGCTGGCACAGGCAGTTGCGTCGGAGGCAGCGGCAGGCTCGACGTGGGAGGCATCATGGCTCGAGGCCATCAACATCAGGTGTGCAGGCATCGGCCGGAGGGCAGGAGAACCCTGGAATGGGAGTGGCTTCCGTGTGGGAGCGGTTGGGCCAGCAGATAGGTACGGAGCGGCAGCGGGCAGAGGAGGAACGGCTCACAATGGTCAGGGCGGAGAACTCCATGCAGAGGGCGCTGAGGCGGGCTGAGTGCCTCGAGGGTCTTCGCAGGGAGTTGGAGCTGGACACTGCTTTATCCCTGCGAGACCTCGGTGCCAGGGAACATGCCAGCCTTCAAGCCATTGAACAGGAGTTCGATGATGCCCTGGCCCATGACAACATCCAGTGAGCCGTTGGACTAGCCCGCTGCCCATGTAAATAGTTATGTAGTTAGTGTTAGGTTTCCTTTGTTTTTGCATTTTGTCATTTGTCATTTGTCATTTATTTATTTGTAAAGCACAGCCAGGCCCGTGGGCATAAGGGCGCGTAAGTTAGATCTGGTTACAGTTACAATAAAAGCAGTCAACAGTGGTTACGTTACAATTACAGAAAGTAAAATCATAGTGTTGCAAATGCATACAAATATACATAAATTACATGGTGTGCAGGCATCAGTGTAGCGTGCTAGGATCCGGGGGATAGGCTGTCGAGGAGTCCAAATTGTGAAGCCAACACCTCGTGTTATGTTTGAACAGGTTGAATGAGGATTCTGCACGCAAAGGCGCGGGGATAGTGTTCCATAATTTGGAAGCTTGAACAGGGAAGCTAGCTCCACCTGAGTTATGAAGTTTGAATCGCGGTATGGTCATGGTATTAGTTTGTGCTGCCTTGAGTGGACTTGAGGAGGTGTGGGGTGTAAGTTGGTTTGTGAGGTATGCTGGGGCGAGGTTGGCCCTGACTTTGTGTATGAGGGACAATGATTTAAGAGCTATCCTGTGCTCGACAGGGAGCCAGCGTAGTTTACGTCTGGTCTCAGGTATGTGTGCTTTTTTGGGGATGTTGAGGGCAGCCCTAATAGCATTGTTTTGGACTACTTGCAATTTGTTGATGTTTTTGTGACTAGTGCCCAGGTAGAGGGCGTTGCAGTAGTCTAATTTGGAAAGGACTAGTGCTCTAGCAAGAGTAATGCAATTGGGTGTGGAGATGAACGGTCTACATGCCGTGATCAGCTTGCAGGTGTATGCGGCTGAGGAAGCTACTGCATTGGTTTGTTTGTAGAAGGATAAGGTGGCATCAATGTAGATACCAAGAGTTTTAGTGTTATTTGACACAGGGATGAGGTTACCATCTATGGTAAAGGCTTTGAATGAGGGGTTGAGATTTTTAAGTTTGGCATGAGTACCCAGGATGATTAACTCAGTTTTTCCGTCATTGAGACACAGTCCATGGTGTGCCATCCATGCTTGTATTACCGAGTAGATTTCATTGAGGGTGGTACTGTCAGTTACGTAGTCGCCCGAGATAGGAATGAGTATCTGGGTGTCATCCGCGTAATTAGTATACGTGACACCCAGAACGTCAAGGATATCAAAGAGTGGTTTAGTGAATATATTGTAAAGTGTCGGGGACACGCAAGAGCCTTGCGGGACCCCACAAGGTACTGGTGAGGGTTCAGCAGAATCTGTAGCAGAAAAGACCCTCATGGTTCTGTTCGCCAGGAAGGAGCTAATCCAAGCCGTGGCTGCGTCAGAAAAGTGTGCTGCAGATTTCAAGTGATGACAAAGTGTTTGGTGGTTGACCAAGTCGAAAGCTGCTGACAGGTCAAGCAATAGAAGGAGTGCGAGTTTGCCATTGTCTTTCAGGGTATGGATCTGAGTAGTAAGGTCTATTAGTGCAGTTTCCGTACCGTGTCTTGGTCGGAAGCCTGATTGCCTAAATCCTAGGAGGTTGTTTGATTCTAAGTAAGCCTGTATTTGTAAGTAGGCTGCTCTGTCTAATATTTTTAATAAGAACGGTACAGTCGTTATAGGCCTATAGTTAGACGGGTTGGCAGGGTCAAGAGTAGGTTTTTTAAGAAGAGGAATGACCCAGGCATCTTTAAGGTTATCAGGTACTATTCCAGATTTAAATGAGGCATTAATGAGGTTGGTGATGAAAGGTGCTAGGTCATGCGCGGCCGCTTTGATGATCGGGGCAGGGCAAGCATCACCTTGGCAGTTCGAAGGTTTGAGTTTCCTGATGATGTTTTCCACTTCCCAGATAGCGAGGGGTGAAAAGTTGAAAGGTTTACACGTTGATTTGAAGGTGGATGGTCTGTTAGGTGGTTGTGTATAGTCAGGGTCAGCTAGTAATAAGGATTTGTTTGCGTTAATTTTGGTTTGTAGACGAGCTATTTTGTCTAATAAGGCCTTCTGAATATTGCTACACCATAGTGTGTCAGTGATACATTTGTCAGTGGGGGCAATAGGGGATTCTAGTTCTTTCAGAATCTTGAAAAGTTCTTTAGTGTTCGATTCGGCTTGTGTGATCCTTTTGTTGTAGGTATCTTTTTTAGCATGCAATATGGCCTCTTTGTAACGGGAAGAGGCTAGGGTAAGCTCTGTCTTATTGGATGTTGTAGGTTGTTTTTTCCAGTGAGCCTCAGCGATTCTTTTAGTTTTGCGTAATTCTCTTAACTGCGGCGTGAACCAGGTGTTAAGGTGACGCTGTGGTTTAGGTTTCCGTAATTTTAAAGGGGCAATGGTGTTCAGTGCTTTGAGTATAGCCTGGTTGTAGATATCCACTAGGACAGTGGGGTCAACATCTGAATCGGTATTATTCAGAATAGGGAGTAAAATGGGTAGGAGATTGTCAGGGGTAATGTCTTTCTTATTTCTCGTGCAGGTGGCGGGGGCGATGATGGGCAACGCGGGGGGTAAATTGGCTTTGATAGCAAAGGTGAGTTTGTGATGATCCGACCAGATGCAAGGGTCATTGGATAGGAGGTCGATAGGACAGTTGAGGTGGGAGAGCCAGTCTAGTGTTCTGCCTTTGATATGAGTGGGTTCGTGGATAATGTGTGTATGACCAAGTTCGGATAAGGTGTTGGCTAGGTCATGGGCGTTAGTGTCCTTAGGATCGTTGAACCCTAGGTTAAAGTCCCCAAGTAAGATGATTCGAGAGTTAGGTTTGGTGTTTATGGATATGAGAGTTGCAATGTCCTCTATAAAAGAGGAAATGGGTCCTGGTGGGCGGTAAATAAGGTGCAATGATGCTGTGTGGTTGGGTGAGAGAGGGAGCTTAATTGATAGTGATTCTGCTGAGAGGATGTGAGTGTCTTGGATGATTTTGATGTCGAAGGTATTTCTGAATATGAGGGCGAGTCCGCCTCCCTTCGTTTGGGTGGTATTTCTGTCAGATCTAATGATAGCATAACCATCAGGTATGGCGAGGGCCAAGGATGGGCCGGATGCAGCATTGAGCCATGTTTCTGTGACTGCGAGGAGATCAAGGTTTTTGTTAGTTATAAAGTCAGCTATATCAAGAGCATGGGCAGGAAGAGACCTAGCATTCACTAAGGCTGCTTTGATTAGTTTGTCTTTTTTGGGAGATTTATCAAGACGTGTGTGTAGAGGGCTGTGGGATCGGTGGTCTGAGTCGATGGGGAAGCTGGCAAGGTTACTACGGACTCTAAGTCTGGCGTTTCTGGTTAAGATGGTGGGGTGGTGAGAGTAAGGGTGAATCGGAGTACTGGTTCTGGAGTTCAATCTAGTGTTTCTGTTCAGTAGGCTGCTGGGGTAGTGAGGGCATATATGAGTAGGTGGTCTAGTTCTAGTATTCAGTCTAGTGTTTCTAATGGCTGTGGTACAAGGTTGGTTAGGTGTTGGTCTAGTAGCAAAGTGGCGTATCCATAGTGCTGGATCATCCAAATACGGGTTTGCAAATGTCATGGTGCTGGGCCGCAAGGAGGGGGGGATGGTTACCGTATATAAGCTGGTAAATGTGTCGTGAGTAGAATGAGGGTTGGGTTGGCTAGTCCAGTGTCTACTGTATGTATACAGGAGATGGATGAGAGTTGATAGGTACCAATACATGATGTAGGTGGCGTTACTAGTACTCAGGTGGCTGGGGACTGTAAGGATATTTGGCGTGTTACAGCACAGAGTACAGCACTACTGCACAGGTAGCAAACAGCACAGAGTACAGCACTACTGCACAGGTAGCAAACAGCACAGAGTACAGTACTACTGCACAGGTAGCAATTTTTTTTTATGCAGCACCACCACAAGGGTGCGGTGCATTGCTATATGTGTTACCAGATTAACAAGGAAAGACAGGCTATTCAGTCAAAAACGATTTTAACATATAAAATGCAAATCTATTTTTACAGTTAAAAGCACACGTGCACATTCAAAAATGCACACTATTTTTCACCTGAAATGCCTATGGTGCGAGAGACACATTTGAAAATAATAACTAACATTACTTATAACTAACCTGACTAATGAAACATAATCCACTAATAAAAATGTGTCTCCACTGCAGAATTAGGCCTATTCTGAAAGTGAACTTTTAAACGCACATCCATTTTTTTTTCTCTGCTGCCCTGTCCACATAATTACAGGAAGCAAAAGAGCTCGAAAGAACAGGAAATCAGTTGGTTACAAAGTATTACTATAAAAATGAGCCATTGTGTAGAGAAGGAGGAGATGGCATGATTGATTCTGATTGGAGCAGCGTCATAGCAAGTATCATGCTAGAGGGAGTGATCAGAGTTTTGCTGGGGGGAGTTTGAGGAGAGAGAAGGGCAGTCAAGATTTGGCAGAGCTGGGAGAAGAACCTTTTTCCTGGTTGGAGCATTCCTATCTGCAAAAGCTGAGAATTCCAGGCAATGACCCCGGTTTGAGAAGGAAAGGCGCTCCTTTTCACTGGGGTTAATCTTCAAGGGAGCCACATTCAGAAAGAGAACAGCTGAAGAAAACTCTGAACAGATAAGGTAATTACATAAGTGTGGGAGCTGAGTGTGTACGAGAATATTCAGTCACAGTAGGAAAAGAGATTCCGGTGCCTTAATCACAGGTTAATGTTGCAAATTGTGTTCTGTTCTCCGCCACTTTTTTTTCAGTGTATCACAGACAATGCTGTTACTGTGCTATTTTATTTATTTCTGTAAAGAGTGAGATCGTGTTTAAATGCAACTTTTATAATACAGAAAAATATTTGAAAGCAGACGAGTGGTGTGTCTTCTATTTACCAATACAGTGCTGATGATGAGGGGAGATTTTTAAACAAAGCAATTGTCATTTTAAGACAGATGTGTGCATGATCATATTCAGTATGGACAGTTGAGAGTGATTGTTTGTAGCATAACTCGTTGGAGGTACATGAGCTAACGGGAAGAGGGACTCTCTGAACATAGTTCCCTACCGTATATAAGGTAGTGGAAATTACCACAAAATTACCACATATAGCTCTCTGTCATAAATAAGTCAGTGAGATCGCCCATGGTGGCACACTAACACTAACACTGAAAATGTGGTATTCCTAAAATGTAGGTCTGAGGTCTCTCTAGTGATTACACGAAAAATCTAAGCAAAGATAAGGAATTCTGGACATTGGGGCCACAAATAAAACAAGGGAATTATGCTCACCAAAATACCACCAACCACGCATACCAACCACGCATACCAAATATGCATGTCTGGGTGCTGAAATAATGCATGTCCACTGTATTATTGTTGCACATGGCCAAATCTGAATACAAGGAGTGATTATTGCTAAGTTATTTTTCGGCGGTAATAAAATACCGTCAGGCCCCAAATCTCCACAAAATACCCTACAGGACCTAATTGGCGACCTAGAGCATAACATTGATTAGTGAATTCAGTGTGGTCAGAGGGTAGCCATGAGGGCAACACAGCAGTGGATATGGTCAGTAGGTGACCAATGGTGCGAGACAACAGTCAATGTAGTCAGTAGGCGACCATGAGGTACAATACAACAATCGATGAAGTCTGTAGGCGACCATAGGGTACAACACAGCAGCTGACCTAAAGGTGCAGCACAACAATCAATGTAGTCTGTAGGCGACCATAGGGTACAACACAACAATCAATGTGGTTTAACACGGATCATATGACACCAGCCTACATGGGGCACGGGAGGCAGTGAAAGGTGATGGCTGTGTTGTGAGATGGAGATAACTTGAGATAGCTGAAGTGAGCACTCAACACATACTAGGTGAGCAGAATGTGGAGTGGATGTGCCATGCAGTGATCAGAGACACATAGCAAACTGCATTAGAACCAGCGCTTGGGCATAGGTCTTACCAGATGGTTCCAAGTGGGGATTAATCCAGACGGCCAGAGCCTACTCGAAGATAGATAGGCGGCACGTGTGCAATGTGAAGTAGGTAGCGTAAGGATGCCAAGGAATGAAGCGAAGAAAGTAAGTGGAGCAGAGTCCAGCGCTGTGCCGTCAGGTGCGGACAGGGGCAGACAGGAAGGGCCTTTGAACTGCGGGCCTTCGGATGTGCAGGGCCGGCTTCCGCCTCCGGTCCTCGCGTTGCGAGTAAATGCAAATGTGGTGACTAGGCAACCAGGAGGAACGCAAGCAACGCGTTCGTGTCGGCGGCCATTTTGGTCTCGGTCGCCTCGGCCTGAATCCGCCGAATCCAGGGATCCACTTCTGTCCCTGCGAATAGTGAAAGCACAGGGTGCAATCACAGTCAGGTGGGGGAGGAGGCCACGAGACGCGTGCCTCCAGGGATCAGGACAGCTGAGGATGCTGCTCCAGCGGCTCCGATCGAGCGCCGGAATGAAGAGCAGCCGTGAGGAGGTGCTGCAGGGCTCCTGCCCTGTGTGGAATTGAATGGCAGAGTAGCTGTAGGGGCAGACAGGAAGGGCCTTTGAACTGCGGGCCTTCGGATGTGCAGGGCCGGCTTCCGCCTCCGGTCCTCGCGTTGCGAGTAAATGCAAATGTGGTTGCTAGGCAACCAGGAGGAACGCAAGCAACGCGTTCGTGTCGGCGGCCATTTTGGTCTCGGTCTTTGGACCTTTTGGACAATGGGCCACATTTTTGTATATAGTTATTTTTTATTAGGTAGTGTTGTTAGATAGGTTTCATTTCTTTTGTTGAGATCATGGACCCTGGCTTGTTCACCGTACATAGTTCACTGTTGGATTTTCTTTTCTTTTTACAATTTACCCATGGAGCAATGGCTTTCAATTATAATTTCCCATTGGATTTTCTTTTCTGGACTGTGACTTTGGACACCATTCCTTTGGATTCTGATTTTTGATTTTGCATTTTTTCATGGACATGCTTCTTTTTACTTTTTTTACATTCCCATTTCTGTTACTTTATTTTTGATTCAATTCATGTTTTCTTCAATACATATTTTTTGATCAAACTTCAATGTGTAGTATCATCTCATTGGTTTCATGCATATCATGATATGGGTTTTGAGATTCACTGACACCCATTGGGTGTATGTGAGGGACATGTGTTCGTTTCCAAACTTGCAATTGCAGTTCTATCATGTTATTGCCATTTCTGAGTGGGTGGATGCAATACTCGGGTGGGTGTTTTGCATTTGGAGGCTGACCATAGGGACCGGGGATCTAGATTGTGATGACATGTTGGCTGGGGAACATGAGTTGGACATGAGTGGGGGCCTGCTGGCAGGTGCCCCACAGTGATGGGGTGTGGGGGTGCAGGGGAACATGAGTTGGACATGAGTGGGGGCCTGTTGGCAGGTGCCCCACAGTGATGGGGGGTGGGGGTGCAGGGGAACATGAGTTGGACATGAGTGGGGGCCTGCTGGCAGGTGCCCCACAGTGCTGGGGGGTGAGGGTGCAGGGGAACATGAGTTGGACATGAGTGGGGGCCTGCTGGCAGGTGCCCCACAGTGCTGGGGGGTGGGGGTTCAGGGGAACATGAGTTGGACATGAGTGGGGGCCTGCTGGCAGGTGCCCCACAGTGCTGGGGGGTGGGGGTGCAGGGGAACATGAGTTGGACATGAGTGGGGGCCTGGTGGAGGCTGCCCCTGCACTGCTGGGGGGTGGGGGTGGTGGGAGACATGAGTGGGGGCCTGGTGGAGGCTGCCCCTGGTGGCTGGGGGGTGGGGGTGGTGGTAGACATGGGTGGGGGCCTGGTGGAGGCTGCCCCTGCACTGCTGGGGGTGGGGGTGGTGGGAGACATGAGTGGGGGCCTGGTGGAGGCTGCCCCTGCACTGCTGGGGGTTGGGGGTGGTGGTAGACATGAGTGGGGGCCTGGTGGAGGCTGCCCCTGGTGGCTGGGGGTGGGGGTGGTGGTAGACATGGAAGGGGGCCTGGTGGAGGCTGCCCCTGCACAGCTGGGGGGTGGGGGTGTTGGGGGACATGAGTGGGGGCCTGGTGGAGGCTGCCCCTGGTGGCTGGGGGGTGGAGGTAGACATGAGTGGGGGCCTGGTGGAGGCTGCCCCTGGTGGCTGGGGGGTGGGGGTGGTGGTAGACATGAGTGGGGGCCTGGTGGAGGCTGCCCCTGCACTGCTGGGGGGTGGGGGTGGTGGGAGACATGAGTGGGGGCCTGGTGGAGGCTGCCCCTGGTGGCTGGGGGGTGGGGGTGGTGGTAGACATGAGTGGGGGCCTGGTGGAGGCTGCCCCTGCACTGCTGGGGGGTGGGGTGGTGGGAGACATGAGTGGGGGCCTGGTGGAGGCTGCCCCTGGTGGCTGGGGGGTGGGGGTGGTGGTAGACATGAGTGGGGGCCTGGTGGAGGCTGCCCCTGCACTGCTGGGGCGTGGGGGTGGTGGTGAGACATGAGTGGGGGCCTGGTGGAGGCTGCCCCTGCACTGCTGGGGGGTGGGGGTAATAGGGGACATGAGTGGGGGCCTGATGGAGGTTGCCCATGGTGGCTGGGGGGTGGGGGTGGTGGTAGACATGGGTGGGGGCCTGGTGGAGGCTGCCCCTGCACTGCTGGGGGGTGGGGGTGGTGGGAGACATGAGTGGGGGCCTGGTGGAGGCTGCCCCTGCACTGCTGGGGGGTGGGGGTAATAGGGGACATGAGTGGGGGCCTGGTGGAGGCGGCCCCTGGTGGCTGGGGGGTGGGGGTGGTGGTAGACATGGGTGGGGGCCTGGTGGAGGCTGCCCCTGCACAGCTGGGGGTGGGGGTGGTGGGAGACATGGGTGGGGGCCTGGTGGAGGCTGCCCCTGCACTGCTGGGGGGTGGGGGTGCAGGGGGACATGAGTGGGGGCCTGGTGGAGGCTGCCCCTGGTGGCTGGGGGGTGGGGGTGGTGGTAGAGATGAGTGGGGGCCTGGTGGAGGCTGCCCCTGGTGCCTGGGGGTTGGGGGTGGTGGTAGATATGAGTGGGGGCCTGGTGGAGGCTGCCCCTGCACTGCTGGGGGGTGGGGGTGGGGGGAGACATGAGTGGGGGCCTGGCGGAGGCTGCCTCTGGTGGCTGGGGGGTGGGGGTGGTGGTAGACATGAGTGGGGGCCTGGTGGAGGCTGCCCCTGCAATGCCGGGGGGTGGGGGTGGTGGGAGACATGAGTGGGGGCCTGGTGGAGGCTGCCCCTGGTGGCTGGGGGGTGGGGGTGGTGGTAGACATGAGTGGGGGCCTGGTGGAGGCTGCCCCTGCACTGCTGGGGGGTGGGGGTGGTGGGAGGCATGAGTGGGGGCCTGGTGGAGGCTGCCCCTGCACTGCTGGGGGGTGGGGGTAATAGGGGGCATTAGTGGGGGCCTGGTGGAGGCTGCCACTGGTGGCTGGGGGGTGGGGGTGGTGGTAGACATGGGTGGGGGCCTGGTGGAGGCTGCCCCTGCACTGCTGGGGGGTGGTGGGAGACATGAGTGGGGGCCTGGTGGAGGCTGCCCCTGGTGGCTGGGGGGTGGTGGTAGACATGAGTGGGGGCCTGGTGGAGGCTGCCCCTGCACTGCTGGGGGGTGGGGGTGCAGGGGGACATGAGTGGGGGCCTGGTGGAGTCTGCCCCTGGTAGCTGGGGGGTGGGGGTGGTGGTAGACATGAGTGGGGCCTGGTGGAGGCTGCCCCTGGTGGCTGGGGAGTGGGGGTGGTGGTAGACATGAGTGGGGGCCTGGTGGAGGCTGCCCCTGCACTGCCGGGGGTGGGGGTAATAGGGGACATGAGTGGGGGCCTGGTGGAGGCTGCCCCTGGTGGCTGGGGGGTGGGGGTGGTGGTAGACATGGGTGGGGGCCTGGTGGAGGCTGCCCCTGCACTGCTGGGGGGTGGGGTGGTGCGAGACATGAGTGGGGGCCTGGTGGAGGCTGCCCCTGCACTGCTGGGGGGTGGGGGTGCAGGGGGACATGAGTGGGGGCCTGGTGGAGGCTGCCCCTGCACTGCTGGGGCGTGGGGGTGGTGGGAGACATGAGTGGGGGCCTGGTGGAGGCTGCCCCTGGTGGCTGGGGGGTGGGGGTGGTGGTAGACATGGGTGGGGGCCTGGTGGAGGCTGCCCCTGCACTGCTGTGGGGTGGGGGTGCAGGGGGACATGAGTGGGGGCCTGGTGGAGGCTGCCCCTGCACTGCTGGGGGGTGGGGGTGGTGGGAGACATGAGTGGGGGCCTGGTGGAGGCTGCCCCTGCACTGCTGGGGGGTGGGGGTGGTGGGAGACATGAGTGGGGGCCTGGTGGAGGCTGCCCCTGGTGGCTGGGGGGTGGGGGTGGTGGTAGACATGCGTGGGGGCCTGGTGGAGGCTGCCCCTGCACTGCTGGGGGGTGGGGTGGTGGGAGACATGAGTGGGGGCCTGGTGGAGGCTGCCCCTGGTGGCTGGGGGGTGGGGGTGGTGGTAGACATGAGTGGGGGCCTGGTGGAGGCTGCCCCTGCACTGCTGGGGCGTGGGGGTGGTGGTGAGACATGAGTGGGGGCCTGGTGGAGGCTGCCCCTGCACTGCTGGGGGGTGGGGGTAATAGGGGACATGAGTGGGGGCCTGATGGAGGTTGCCCCTGGTGGCTGGGGGGTGGGGGTGGTGGTAGACATGGGTGGGGGCCTGGTGGAGGCTGCCCCTGCACTGCTGGGGGGTGGGGGTGGTGGGAGACATGAGTGGGGGCCTGGTGGAGGCTGCCCCTGCACTGCTGGGGGGTGGGAGTAATAGGGGACATGAATGGGGGCCTGGTGGAGGCGGCCCCTGGTGGCTGGGGGGTGGGGGTGGGGGTAGACATGGGTGGGGGCCTGGTGGAGGCTGCCCCTGCACAGCTGGGGGTGGGGGTGGTGGGAGACATGGGTGGGGGCCTGGTGGAGGCTGCCCCTGCACTGCTGGGGGGTGGGGGTGCAGGGGGACATGAGTGGGGGCCTGGTGGAGGCTGCCCCTGGTGCCTGGGGGTTGGGGGTGGTGGTAGATATGAGTGGGGGCCTGGTGGAGGCTGCCCCTGCACTGCTGGGGGGTGGGGGTGGTGGGAGACATGAGTGGGGGCCTGGTGGAGGCTGCCCCTGGTGGCTGGGGGGTGGGGGTGGTGGTAGACATGAGTGGGGGCCTGGTGGAGGCTGCCCCTGCACTGCCGGGGGGTGGGGGTGGTGGGAGACATGAGTGGGGGCCTGGTGGAGGCTGCCCCTGGTGGCTGGGGGGTGGGGGTGTTGGTAGACATGAGTGGGGGCCTGGTGGAGGCTGCCCCTGCACTGCTGGGGGGTGGGGGTGGTGGGAGACATGAGTGGGGCCCTGGTGGAGGCTGCCCCTGCACTGCTGGGGGGTGGGGGTAATAGGGGGCATGAGTGGGGGCCTGGTGGAGGCTGCCCCTGGTGGCTGGGGGGTGGGGGTGGTGGTAGACATGGGTGGGGGCCTGGTGGAGGCTGCCCCTGCACTGCTGGGGGGTGGTGGGAGACATGAGTGGGGGCCTGGTGGAGGCTGCCCCTGGTGGCTGGGGGTGGTGGTAGACATGAGTGGGGGCCTGGTGGAGGCTGCCTCTGCACTGCTGGGGGGTGGGGGTGCAGGGGGACATGAGTGGGGGCCTGGTGGAGGCTGCCCCTGGTAGCTGGGGGGTGGGGGTGGTGGTAGACATGAGTGGAGCCTGGTGGAGGCTGCCCCTGGTGGCTGGGGAGTGGGGGTGGTGGTAGACATGAGTGGGGGCCTGGTGGAGGCTGCCCCTGCACTGCCGGGGGTGGGGGTAATAGGGGACATGAGTGGGGGCCTGGTGGAGGCTGCCCCTGGTGGCTGGGGGGTGGGGGTGGTGGTAGACATGGGTGGGGGCCTGGTGGAGGCTGCCCCTGCACTGCTGGGGGGTGGGGTGGTGCGAGACATGAGTGGGGGCCTGGTGGAGGCTGCCCCTGCACTGCTGGGGGGTGGGGGTGCAGGGGGACATGAGTGGGGGCCTGGTGGAGGCTGCCCCTGCACTGCTGGGGGGTGGGGGTGGTGGGAGACATGAGTGGGGGCCTGGTGGAGGCTGCCCCTGGTGGCTGGGGGGTGGGGGTGGTGGTAGACATGGGTGGGGGCCTGGTGGAGGCTGCCCCTGCACTGCTGTGGGGCGGGGGTGCAGGGGGACATGAGTGGGGGCCTGGTGGAGGCTGCCCCTGCACTGCTGGGGGGTGGGGGTGGTGGGAGACATGAGTGGGGGCCTGGTGGAGGCTGCTCCTGGTGGCTGGGGGGTGGGGGTGGTGGTAGACATGAGTGGTGGCCTGGTGGAGGCTGCCCCTGCACTGCTGGGGGGTGGGGGTGGTGGGAGACATGAGTGGGGGCCTGGTGGAGGCTGCCCCTGGTGGCTGGGGGGTGGGGGTGGTGGTGGACATGAGTGGGGGCCTGGTGGAGGCTGCCCCTGGTGGCTGGGGGGTGGGGGTGGTGGTAGACATGAGTGGGGGCCTGGTGGAGGCTGCCCCTGGTGGCTGGGGGTGGGGGTGGTGGTAGACATGAGTGGGGGCCTGGTGGAGGCTGCCCCTGCACTGCTGGGGGGTGGGGGTGGTGGGAGACATGAGTGGGGGTCTGGTGGAGGCTGCCCCTGCACTGCTGGGGGGTGGGGGTAATAGGGGACATGAGTGGGGGCCTGGTGGAGGCTGCCCCTGGTGGCTGGGGGGTGGGGGTGGTGGTAGACATGGGTGGGGGCCTTTTGGAGGCTGCCCCTGCACTGCTGGGGGGTTGGGGTGGTGGGAGACATGAGTGGGGGCCTGGTGGAGGCTGCCCCTGCACTGCTGGGGGGTGGGGGTAATAGGGGACATGAGTGGGGGCCTGGTGGAGGCTGCCCCTGCACTGCTGGGGGGTGGGGGTGGTGGGAGATATGAGTGGGGGCCTGGTGGAGGCTGCCCCTGCACTGCTGGGGGGTGGGGGTAATAGGGGACATGAGTGGGGGCCTGGTGGAGGGTGCCCCTGACTGCTGGGGGGTGGGGGTGCAGGGGGACATGAGTGGGGGCCTGGTGGAGGCTGCCCCTGGTGGCTGGAGAGTGGGGGTAATAGGGGACATGAGTGGGGGCCTGGTGGAGGCTGCCCCTGCACTGCTGGGGTGTGGGGATGGTGGGAGATATGAGTGGGGGCCTGGTGGAGGCTGCCCCTGCACTGCTGGGGGGTGGGGGTAATAGGGGACATGAGTGGGGGCCTGGTGGAGGGTGCCCCTGACTGCTGGGGGGTGGTGGGACACATGAGTGGGGGCCTGGTGGAGGCTGCCCCTGGTGGCTGGGGGGTGGGGGTGGTGGTAGACATGAGAGGGGGCCTGGTGGAGGCTTCCCCTGCACTGCTGGGGGGTCAGGGTGCAGGGGGACATGAGTGGGGGCCTGGTGGAGGCTGCCCCTGCACTGCTGGGGGGTGGGGGTGCAGGGGGACATGAGTGGGGGCCTGGTGGAGGCTGCCCCTGCACTGCTGGGGGGTGGGGGTGGTGGGAGACATGAGTGGGGGCCTGGTGGAGGCTGCCCCTGGTGGCTGGGGAGTGGGGGTGGTGGTAGACATGAGTGGGGGCCTGGTGGAGGCTGCCCCTGCACTGCCAGGGGTGGGGGTAATAGGGGACATGAGTGGGGGCCTGGTGGAGGCTGCCCCTGGTGGCTGGGGGGTGGGGGTGGTGGTAGACATGGGTGGGGGCCTGGTGGAGGCTGCCCCTGCACTGCTGGGGGGTGGGCGTGGTGGGAGACATGAGTGGGGGCCTGGTGGAGGCTGCCCCTGCACTGCTGGGGGGTGGGGGTGCAGGGGGACATGAGTGGGGGCCTGGTGGAGGCTGCCCCTGCACTGCTGGGGGGTGGGGGTGGTGGGAGACATGAGTGGGGGCCTGGTGGAGGCTGCCCCTGGTGGCTGGGGGGTGGGGGTAATAGGGGACATGAATGGGGGCCTGGTGGAGGCGGCCCCTGGTGGCTGGGGGGTGGGGGTGGGGGTAGACATGGGTGGGGGCCTGGTGGAGGCTGCCCCTGCACAGCTGGGGGTGGGGGTGGTGGGAGACATGGGTGGGGGCCTGGTGGAGGCTGCCCCTGCACTGCTGGGGGGTGGGGGTGCAGGGGGACATGAGTGGGGGCCTGGTGGAGGCTGCCCCTGCACTGCTGGGGGGTGGGAGTAATAGGGGACATGAATGGGGGCCTGGTGGAGGCGGCCCCTGGTGGCTGGGGGGTGGGGGTGGGGGTAGACATGGGTGGGGGCCTGGTGGAGGCTGCCCCTGCACAGCTGGGGGTGGGGGTGGTGGGAGACATGGGTGGGGGCCTGGTGGAGGCTGCCCCTGCACTGCTGGGGGGTGGGGGTGGTGGGAGACATGAGTGGGGCCCTGGTGGAGGCTGCCCCTGCACTGCTGGGGGGTGGGGGTAATAGGGGGCATGAGTGGGGGCCTGGTGGAGGCTGCCCCTGGTGGCTGGGGGGTGGGGGTGGTGGTAGACATGGGTGGGGGCCTGGTGGAGGCTGCCCCTGCACTGCTGGGGGGTGGTGGGAGACATGAGTGGGGGCCTGGTGGAGGCTGCCCCTGGTGGCTGGGGGGTGGTGGTAGACATGAGTGGGGGCCTGGTGGAGGCTGCCCCTGCACTGCTGGGGGGTGGGGGTGCAGGGGGACATGAGTGGGGGCCTGGTGGAGGCTGCCCCTGGTAGCTGGGGGGTGGGGGTGGTGGTAGACATGAGTGGGGCCTGGTGGAGGCTGCCCCTGGTGGCTGGGGAGTGGGGGTGGTGGTAGACATGAGTGGGGGCCTGGTGGAGGCTGCCCCTGCACTGCCGGGGGTGGGGGTAATAGGGGACATGAGTGGGGGCCTGGTGGAGGCTGCCCCTGGTGGCTGGGGGGTGGGGGTGGTGGTAGACATGGGTGGGGGCCTGGTGGAGGCTGCCCCTGCACTGCTGGGGGGTGGGGTGGTGCGAGACATGAGTGGGGGCCTGGTGGAGGCTGCCCCTGCACTGCTGGGGGGTGGGGGTGCAGGGGGACATGAGTGGGGGCCTGGTGGAGGCTGCCCCTGCACTGCTGGGGGGTGGGGGTGGTGGGAGACATGAGTGGGGGCCTGGTGGAGGCTGCCCCTGGTGGCTGGGGGGTGGGGGTGGTGGTAGACATGGGTGGGGGCCTGGTGGAGGCTGCCCCTGCACTGCTGTGGGGCGGGGGTGCAGGGGGACATGAGTGGGGGCCTGGTGGAGGCTGCCCCTGCACTGCTGGGGGGTGGGGGTGGTGGGAGACATGAGTGGGGGCCTGGTGGAGGCTGCTCCTGGTGGCTGGGGGGTGGGGGTGGTGGTAGACATGAGTGGTGGCCTGGTGGAGGCTGCCCCTGCACTGCTGGGGGGTGGGGGTGGTGGGAGACATGAGTGGGGACCTGGTGGAGGCTGCCCCTGGTGGCTGGGGGTGGTGGTGGTGGTGGTGGTAGACATGAGTGGGGGCCTGGTGGAGGCTGCCCCTGCACTGCTGGGGGGTGGGGGTGGTGGGAGACATGAGTGGGGGTCTGGTGGAGGCTGCCCCTGCACTGCTGGGGGGTGGGGGTAATAGGGGACATGAGTGGGGGCCTGGTGGAGGCTGCCCCTGGTGGCTGGGGGGTGGGGGTGGTGGTAGACATGGGTGGGGGCCTTTTGGAGGCTGCCCCTGCACTGCTGGGGGGTTGGGGTGGTGGGAGACATGAGTGGGGGCCTGGTGGAGGCTGCCCCTGCACTGCTGGGGGGTGGGGGTAATAGGGGACATGAGTGGGGGCCTGGTGGAGGCTGCCCCTGCACTGCTGGGGGGTGGGGGTGGTGGGAGATATGAGTGGGGGCCTGGTGGAGGCTGCCCCTGCACTGCTGGGGGGTGGGGGTAATAGGGGACATGAGTGGGGGCCTGGTGGAGGGTGCCCCTGACTGCTGGGGGGTGGGGGTGCAGGGGGACATGAGTGGGGGCCTGGTGGAGGCTGCCCCTGGTGGCTGGAGAGTGGGGGTAATAGGGGACATGAGTGGGGGCCTGGTGGAGGCTGCCCCTGCACTGCTGGGGTGTGGGGATGGTGGGAGATATGAGTGGGGGCCTGGTGGAGGCTGCCCCTGCACTGCTGGGGGGTGGGGGTAATAGGGGACATGAGTGGGGGCCTGGTGGAGGGTGCCCCTGACTGCTGGGGGGTGGTGGGACACATGAGTGGGGGCCTGGTGGAGGCTGCCCCTGGTGGCTGGGGGGTGGGGGTGGTGGTAGACATGAGAGGGGGCCTGGTGGAGGCTTCCCCTGCACTGCTGGGGGGTGGGGGTGCAGGGGGACATGAGTGGGGGCCTGGTGGAGGCTGCCCCTGCACTGCTGGGGGGTGGGGGTGCAGGGGGACATGAGTGGGGGCCTGGTGGAGGCTGCCCCTGCACTGCTGGGGGGTGGGGGTGGTGGGAGACATGAGTGGGGGCCTGGTGGAGGCTGCCCCTGGTGGCTGGGGAGTGGGGGTGGTGGTAGACATGAGTGGGGGCCTGGTGGAGGCTGCCCCTGCACTGCCGGGGGTGGGGGTAATAGGGGACATGAGTGGGGGCCTGGTGGAGGCTGCCCCTGGTGGCTGGGGGGTGGGGGTGGTGGTAGACATGGGTGGGGGCCTGGTGGAGGCTGCCCCTGCACTGCTGGGGGGTGGGCGTGGTGGGAGACATGAGTGGGGGCCTGGTGGAGGCTGCCCCTGCACTGCTGGGGGGTGGGGGTGCAGGGGGACATGAGTGGGGGCCTGGTGGAGGCTGCCCCTGCACTGCTGGGGGTGGGGGTGGTGGGAGACATGAGTGGGGGCCTGGTGGAGGCTGCCCCTGGTGGCTGGGGGGTGGGGGTAATAGGGGACATGAATGGGGGCCTGGTGGAGGCGGCCCCTGGTGGCTGGGGGGTGGGGGTGGGGGTAGACATGGGTGGGGGCCTGGTGGAGGCTGCCCCTGCACAGCTGGGGGTGGGGGTGGTGGGAGACATGGGTGGGGGCCTGGTGGAGGCTGCCCCTGCACTGCTGGGGGGTGGGGGTGCAGGGGGACATGAGTGGGGGCCTGGTGGAGGCTGCCCCTGCACTGCTGGGGGGTGGGAGTAATAGGGGACATGAATGGGGGCCTGGTGGAGGCGGCCCCTGGTGGCTGGGGGGTGGGGGTGGGGGTAGACATGGGTGGGGGCCTGGTGGAGGCTGCCCCTGCACAGCTGGGGGTGGGGGTGGTGGGAGACATGGGTGGGGGCCTGGTGGAGGCTGCCCCTGCACTGCTGGGGGGTGGGGGTGCAGGGGGACATGAGTGGGGGCCTGGTGGAGGCTGCCCCTGGTGCCTGGGGGTTGGGGGTGGTGGTAGATATGAGTGGGGGCCTGGTGGAGGCTGCCCCTGCACTGCTGGGGGGTGGGGGTGGTGGGAGACATGAGTGGGGGCCTGGTGGAGGCTGCCCCTGGTGGCTGGGGGGTGGGGGTGGTGGGAGACATGAGTGGGGGCCTGGTGGAGGCTGCCCCTGCACTGCCGGGGGGTGGGGGTGGTGGGAGACATGAGTGGGGGCCTGGTGGAGGCTGCCCCTGCACTGCTGGGGGGTGGGGGTGGTGGGAGACATGAGTGGGGGCCTGGTGGAGGCTGCCCCTGCACTGCTGGGGGGTGGGGGTAATAGGGGGCATGAGTGGGGGCCTGGTGGAGGCTGCCCCTGGTGGCTGGGGGGTGGGGGTGGTGGTAGACATGGGTGGGGGCCTGGTGGAGGCTGCCCCTGCACTGCTGGGGGGTGGTGGGAGACATGAGTGGGGGCCTGGTGGAGGCTGCCCCTGGTGGCTGGGGGGTGGTGGTAGACATGAGTGGGGGCCTGGTGGAGGCTGCCCCTGCACTGCTGGGGGGTGGGGGTGCAGGGGGACATGAGTGGGGGCCTGGTGGAGGCTGCCCCTGGTAGCTGGGGGGTGGGGGTGGTGGTAGACATGAGTGGGGCCTGGTGGAGGCTGCCCCTGGTGGCTGGGGAGTGGGGGTGGTGGTAGACATGAGTGGGGGCCTGGTGGAGGCTGCCCCTGCACTGCCGGGGGTGGGGGTAATAGGGGACATGAGTGGGGGCCTGGTGGAGGCTGCCCCTGGTGGCTGGGGGGCGGGGGTGGTGGTAGACATGGGTGGGGGCCTGGTGGAGGCTGCCCCTGCACTGCTGGGGGGTGGGGTGGTGCGAGACATGAGTGGGGGCCTGGTGGAGGCTACCCCTGCACTGCTGGGGGGTGGGGGTGCAGGGGGACATGAGTGGGGGCCTGGTGGAGGCTGCCCCTGCACTGCTGGGGGGTGGGGGTGGTGGGAGACATGAGTGGGGGCCTGGTGGAGGCTGCCCCTGGTGGCTGGGGGGTGGGGGTGGTGGTAGACATGGGTGGGGGCCTGGTGGAGGCTGCCCCTGCACTGCTGTGGGGCGGGGGTGCAGGGGGACATGAGTGGGGGCCTGGTGGAGGCTGCCCCTGCACTGCTGGGGGGTGGGGGTGGTGGGAGACATGAGTGGGGGCCTGGTGGAGGCTGCTCCTGGTGGCTGGGGGGTGGGGGTGGTGGTAGACATGAGTGGTGGCCTGGTGGAGGCTGCCCCTGCACTGCTGGGGGGTGGGGGTGGTGGGAGACATGAGTGGGGGCCTGGTGGAGGCTGCCCCTGGTGGCTGGGGGGTGGGGGTGGTGGTGGACATGAGTGGGGGCCTGGTGGAGGCTGCCCCTGGTGGCTGGGGGGTGGGGGTGGTGGTAGACATGAGTGGGGGCCTGGTGGAGGCTGCCCCTGGTGGCTGGGGGTGGGGGTGGTGGTAGACATGAGTGGGGGCCTGGTGGAGGCTGCCCCTGCACTGCTGGGGGTGGGGGTGGTGGGAGACATGAGTGGGGGTCTGGTGGAGGCTGCCCCTGCACTGCTGGGGGGTGGGGGTAATAGGGGACATGAGTGGGGGCCTGGTGGAGGCTGCCCCTGGTGGCTGGGGGGTGGGGGTGGTGGTAGACATGGGTGGGGGCCTTTTGGAGGCTGCCCCTGCACTGCTGGGGGGTTGGGGTGGTGGGAGACATGAGTGGGGGCCTGGTGGAGGCTGCCCCTGCACTGCTGGGGGGTGGGGGTAATAGGGGACATGAGTGGGGGCCTGGTGGAGGCTGCCCCTGCACTGCTGGGGGGTGGGGGTGGTGGGAGATATGAGTGGGGGCCTGGTGGAGGCTGCCCCTGCACTGCTGGGGGGTGGGGGTAATAGGGGACATGAGTGGGGGCCTGGTGGAGGGTGCCCCTGACTGCTGGGGGTGGGGGTGCAGGGGGACATGAGTGGGGGCCTGGTGGAGGCTGCCCCTGGTGGCTGGAGAGTGGGGGTAATAGGGGACATGAGTGGGGGCCTGGTGGAGGCTGCCCCTGCACTGCTGGGGTGTGGGGATGGTGGGAGATATGAGTGGGGGCCTGGTGGAGGCTGCCCCTGCACTGCTGGGGGGTGGGGGTAATAGGGGACATGAGTGGGGGCCTGGTGGAGGGTGCCCCTGACTGCTGGGGGGTGGTGGGACACATGAGTGGGGGCCTGGTGGAGGCTGCCCCTGGTGGCTGGGGGGTGGGGGTGGTGGTAGACATGAGAGGGGGCCTGGTGGAGGCTTCCCCTGCACTGCTGGGGGGTGGGGGTGCAGGGGGACATGAGTGGGGGCCTGGTGGAGGCTGCCCCTGGTAGCTGGGGGGTGGGGGTGGTGGTAGACATGAGTGGGGGCCTGGTGGAGGCTGCCCCTGGTGGCTGGGGAGTGGGGGTGGTGGTAGACATGAGTGGGGGCCTGGTGGAGGCTGCCCCTGCACTGCCGGGGGTGGGGGTAATAGGGGACATGAGTGGGGGCCTGGTGGAGGCTGCCCCTGGTGGCTGGGGGGTGGGGGTGGTGGTAGACATGGGTGGGGGCCTGGTGGAGGCTGCCCCTGCACTGCTGGGGGGTGGGGGTGGTGGGAGACATGAGTGGGGGCCTGGTGGAGGCTGCCCCTGCACTGCTGGGGGGTGGGGGTGCAGGGGGACATGAGTGGGGGCCTGGTGGAGGCTGCCCCTGCACTGCTGGGGGGTGGGGGTGGTGGGAGACATGAGTGGGGGCCTGGTGGAGGCTGCCCCTGGTGGCTGGGGGGTGGGGGTGGTGGTAGACATGGGTGGGGGCCTGGTGGAGGCTGCCCCTGCACTGCTGTGGGGTGGGGGTGCAGGGGGACATGAGTGGGGGCCTGGTGGAGGCTGCCCCTGCACTGCTGGGGGGTGGGGGTGGTGGGAGACATGAGTGGGGGCCTGGTGGAGGCTGCTCCTGGTGGCTGGGGGGTGGGGGTGGTGGTAGACATGAGTGGTGGCCTGGTGGAGGCTGCCCCTGCACTGCTGGGGGGTGGGGGTGGTGGGAGACATGAGTGGGGGCCTGGTGGAGGCTGCCCCTGGTGGCTGGGGGGTGGGGGTGGTGGTGGACATGAGTGGGGGCCTGGTGGAGGCTGCCCCTGCACTGCTGGGGGTGGGGGTGGTGGGAGACATGAGTGGGGGCCTGGTGGAGGCTGCCCCTGGTGGCTGGGGGGTGGGGGTGGTGGTAGACATGAGTGGGGGCCTGGTGGAGTCTGCCCCTGGTGGCTGGGGGGTGGGGGTGGTGGTAGACATGAGTGGGGGCCTGGTGGAGGCTGCCCCTGCACTGCTGGGAGGTGGGGGTGGTGGGAGACATGAGTGGGGGTCTGGTGGAGGCTGCCCCTGCACTGCTGGGGGGTGGGGGTAATAGGGGACATGAGTGGGGGCCTGGTGGAGGCTGCCCCTGGTGGCTGGGGGGTGGGGGGTGGTGGTAGACATGGGTGGGGGCCTGGTGGAGGCTGCCCCTGCACTGCTGGGGGGTTGGGGTGGTGGGAGACATGAGTGGGGGCCTGGTGGAGGCTGCCCCTGCACTGCTGGGGGGTGGGGGTAATAGGGGACATGAGTGGGGGCCTGGTGGAGGCTGCCCCTGCACTGCTGGGGGTGGGGGTGGTGGAAGATATGAGTGGGGGCCTGGTGGAGGCTGCCCCTGCACTGCTGGGGGGTGGGGGTAATAGGGGACATGAGTGGGGGCCTGGTGGAGGGTGCCCCTGACTGCTGGGGGGTGGGGGTGCAGGGGGACATGAGTGGGGGCCTGGTGGAGGCTGCCCCTGGTGGCTGGGGGGTGGGGGTAATAGGGGACATGAGTGGGGGCCTGGTGGAGGCTTCCCCTGCACTGCTGGGGTGTGGGGATGGTGGGAGATATGAGTGGGGGCCTGGTGGAGGCTGCCCCTGCACTGCCGGGGGGTGGGGGTAATAGGGGACATGAGTGGGAGCCTGGTGAAGGGTGCCCCTGACTGCTGGGGGATGGGGGTGCTGGGAGACATGCATTGTTGATCAGTAGTGCAAGGTGACATGTGGGTTGGCTGGGGGGCATGCCCATGGTGGATGGGCTGCCTGCGGGACATGAGCAGGGGTGCAGGGTAGTCCCCCGTGGTGTGGGCTGCCTGCAGGGGCCGTGGAGGTTGTAGAGCGAACACCTGGGAGGACCCACACGGCCAATTCACGTGTAGTACTCCCCAGAACCCCTGAAATACACGTACCCTGCTGAAATTGCGTGTGGAACTTCCCGCGCACCCCTGAAATACACGTACCCTGCTGAAATCGCATGTGGAACTTCCCGCGCACCCCTGAAATACACGTACCCTGCTGATATCGCGTGTGGAACTTCCCGCGCACCCCTGAAATACACGTACCCTGCTGAAATTGCGTGTGGAACTTCCCGCGCACCCCTGAAATACACGTACCCTGCTGAAATTGCGTGTGGAACTTCCTGCGCACCCCTGAAATACACGTACCCTGCTGAAATCGCGTGTGGAACTTCCCGCGCACCCCTGAAATACACGTACCCTGCTGAAATCGCGTGTGGAACTTCCCGCGCACCCCTGAAATACACGTACCCTGCTGAAATCGCGTGTGGAACTTCCCGCGCACCCCTGAAATACACGTACCCTGCTGATATCGCGTGTGGAACTTCCCGAGCACCCCTGAAATACACGTACCCTGCTGAAATTGCGTGTGGAACTTCCCGCGCACCCCTGAAATTCACGTACCCTGCTGAAATCGCATGTGGAACTTCCCACGCACCCCTGAAATACACATACCCTGCTGAAATTGCGTGTGGAAATTACCGCGCACTCCTGAAATACACGTACCCTGCTCGCACGGGGCCAATCGCGTGTGGAACCTCCCGCGCACCCCTGAAATACACGTACCCTGCTGAAATCGCGTGTGGAACTTCCCGCGCACCCCTGTAATACACGTACCCTGCTGGAATCGAATGTGATATTTCCCACGCACCCCTGAAATACACGTACCCTGCTGAAATCGCGTGTGGAACTTCCCGCGCACCCCTGAAATTCACGTACCCTGCTGAAATCGCATGTGGAACTTCCCACGCACCCCTGAAATACACATACCCTGCTGAAATTGTGTGTGGAACTTACCGCGCACTCCTGAAATACACGTACCCTGCTCGCACGGGGCCAATCGCGTGTGGAACCTCCCGCGCACCCCTGAAATACACGTACCCTGCTGAAATCGCGTGTGGAACTTCCCGCGCACCCCTGTAATACACGTACCCTGCTGGAATCGCGTGTGATACTTCCCGCGCACCCCTGAAATACACGTACCTGCTGAAATCACGTGTGGAACTTCACACGCACCCCTGTAATACACGTACCCTGCTGGAATCGCATTTGATACTTCCCGCGCACCCCTGAAATACATGTACCCTCCTGGAATCGCGTGTGATACTTCCCGCGCACCCCTGAAATACACGTACCCTGCTGATTTTGCGTGTGATACTTCCCGTGCACCCCTGATGCACACATACACAGGACAATCGCGTGTGGAACTTCCTGCGAACCACTGAAATACACGTTCCCCGCTTGGCGTTTGCTGTTTGTCAGCCCTGTGAACTGGTCCAGGGTTAGCGCAGCCCTTTGCGATTATTTGGGGATTTTGAAGGCTTTTCCTTGCGCGAGGGCGTTCTTGGGGGCGTAACTGGTGCTGCTGCAGGGTCGCTGCACCACGCTGCGCACCGGCTGGTTTTGGATGCGAAAATCCATGAATACACTGTGCGCGGAAATCGATTTTAGCGCACGCGGCTGGCGCAGACATTCGCACGGGCATGCTGTGCGCCAGTCGCGTGCGCCACTTTTGTGTGAATTTCTATGAATTACCCTGTAAATTGGTAGGCGGTAGGACTGCTTAAAAAGCGGTATCCTACCCCCTAAATCGGTAGGGTTGGCAGGCATGTAGCAGGTGCCAGAGAGAGGGGTGCTGCATTATGCAGCTACGCTAAAGAAATAGCATATTGCACTTGCAGGCGGGTGGAAGTGGCGAGACTCGCGCAGGGTGGGGCTGAAACGTGCGGTTCCCCCCGGCTCCTGGCGCAAGCTCACACCTGCCAGAACTCATTAGGAGGAGTGACTCGCCATTGCTTCAGCGGCTCGCCCCAGCATGTAGATGACTGCCACCGGGGAGCTGAGGTACGGTTAACCATGTGGCTTTTTGATATCCAGAAGTGCTGGAGTGGATCACACGGGCGCCTCTGACAGTCTGGAGAGGTTGCACTGGCGCACT
This sequence comes from Ambystoma mexicanum, assembly GCF_040938575.1. Classification (NCBI taxonomy): domain Eukaryota; kingdom Metazoa; phylum Chordata; class Amphibia; order Caudata; family Ambystomatidae; genus Ambystoma; species Ambystoma mexicanum. The sequence continues at coordinate 383,485,161 of NC_090936.1, forward strand.
GGTCTGCTAACTGCAGCCAGTAAGAACACACCATTATAAAAGCAGCAGCTTGGACACATCCCCACTGAAGAACGTTCCTCGGATTCTGTGTACTTGCGCACCCTGCAACCATGGCTGAACAGGCTGCTAAATCCAGGCCAAAAATAAAGAAATATATACATATATATATATTCAGTGAAAAAACTTTGTTAAAGGGACGTTATGGTTAAGTTGCACTACTAAAAACCTATGAAATTCAGTGAAAAAACTTTGTTAAAGGGACGTTATGGTTCCAAGTAAAACCGAAAAACCCTTGAAATTCGCCAGTTATGGTAAGCTAAGCAACCATAACTCGTACCACCACCGTGCACTGCTAAAACTAACACCCAGGACATCAAAGATGACATCACAAATGTCATTGATGACATCACTGATGACATCACATGTGTATGTACTTCTCATGAAATATGTGTAGAAGGGATTCTTATTATGTTGCGAAAAAAGTGTCAAGAATCATTGCAAGAAATATACCCTAATAAGTGCATTGAACGATGCATTGATATAAATAGCATCCTATTATGGGGTTCTATCTAGTATACTAAGCTACTCATACAGAAACATAACATTGTGTGCAGCGTACAAGATGAAGGTATGATATTGGTAATGTTAATATGTTGAATAATGAAATGATAATTGTTTTCTTAATAGATTTTTGTGTACTGTGAAATATGTAATAAGTAGCTAATAAAACCCATGTATTACATAATTGCATTACTATAGACAAAATACAAGGACACAAGAACACATACCAATATGGGTATATACAGGGAAAGTGAAGTTAGCAAAAAAGCACAAGTAGTAGCAGAAACAACTCATAACTTAACTGATTAGTTTCATGCAAATAAATGATTGCTCTGTTTCAAAGCTGCTATTTACCCTATGTATATGTATCACTTGATGTGATTGGACCCACAGGGAAAGTACAGCCATAAAAAAAAAACAACAGAACTATCAGAAAGTGCTCATAAGTCTAGTGATTATCTTTATGCACAAAAAGGATTGCTGTCTTTCAAGCTTGTGTTTTCCCATATGTATATGTTTCATATGATGTGACTGTACTCTAAGGGAATTACTGTAAGAACCTACTAGAAGGATACGTCTACAAATAAAATAAAAATCTTAGTTTCTGACTGTTACTGAAGAAAACCATGTGGCCTAGATATGTCAGCAAAAGAAAAAATAGTGAGCCAGACATGTGATGTCATCAGTGATGTCATCAATGACATTTGTGATATCATCTTTGATGACCCGGGTGTTAGTCTTAGCAGTGCACGGTGGTGGCGCGAGTTATGGTTGCTTAGTTTACCATAACTGGCGAATTTCAAGGGTTTTTCAGTTTTACTTGGAACCATAACGTCCCTTTAACAAAGTTTTTTCACTGAATTTCATAGGTTTTTAGTAGTGCAACTTAACCATAACGTCCCTTTAACAAAGTTTTTTTCACTGAATTTCATAGGTTTTTAGTAGCGCAACTTAACCATAACGTCCCTTTAACAAAGTTTTTTCACTGAATTTCATAGTTTTTTAGTAGCACAACTTAACAATAATGACTTTGACTTTATGTACATGTCATATGGAACTGACTAGATCTCTTCTTATGAACTTGATGTCCGCAAACTTATTTAATGTTCGCGGACATGTTCGGAGAACAGTACCACTACCTAAAAACTGTGGGGGTGGGGGTGGTGGGGGTGGTGGGGTATGTTTGATTGTTATATCATAATATAGGAACATTTAACAAATTCAAAAAGCAGCACACAAACACATTATATATAGTAATACATAAGAAATGTAACCCATATATGTAACACACTAACCATTCATTTAAATACAATATGTTCTGAAATGGAATATACCACAAGAAGATAAATCGGCTTCCAACATCATTACCTCACAGACACAACAGAACTGAGAACAAGACCAGACCCACTGAATACATAGGACTTATCTTACCAGAAATAGTAAGTGTACTTCATTTTACTCATATATTTATAAACTTTCTGTATTAGATTAAAAAATATATTATCTTTTTTATTCTCACAGAAATGTCTAGTACTCTGGAATGGCTAGAGGACAATTTCCCACATGAAGAAATGTCACATGGTAAACACTTTATAATATAAACCATTTAAATATTATTATTTTGTATACATTTAACATATATATATTTTTTTGTACAGAGCATAACAAAATAGAAACTACCTCTGAAGAAGCTGTTATGGAAAACACGCTTGACAACATAAAAGAAAAAATTGATTTATTGTTGACCAATTTTAATAATTTGAAAACTTTTGTTGAAGATCATTTTAAAACAAAAATGTCATACCATTGCCCCACATGTACTTGTCCCTCCTCACCATATCCCAGTCAATTATCCCCAAACCCTCTCCATAATCCAAAACGTTTTGATGAGATTTCCATCCCTTCTTCACCTAATACCAATCATGTTGAAACCCTAAATTCTCCTGTTTTTGTTTCTGTTTCTGCCTCACCTTCTCTGTCATAAATTATGAATATATGTTAGATAAAGTTTAATTTTTATATTGTATTGTGAATAGTTTCCGTTTTTTTAAAAAAAAAAACAATAAAAGTGTCCGCGGACAGTGCGAGTGTTCTGAAATGTTCGTACATAAACGAAAATGGAGGTCTCCTGAAGAACACCACACCTGTTCTTACTGTTCGCTAGCAAGTTGAAACTGTTCTAAGAACACACGTGGTGTCCTGCAATGTTCGTAAAGAAACGAAAATTAAAGTGTTCTAAAGCACACTATATCTGTCCGTAATGTTCGCTATGAACTTAAAACTGTCCTAAGAACACAATTGCTGTCCTGAAATGTTCGTAAATAAACGAAAATGATGTGTCCTGAACAACAGTACAACTGTTCGTAGTGTTTGCTAGCAACATGAAACTGTACTAAGAACACACGCAGTGTCCTGAATTGTTCGTAAACAAACAAAAATTAAAGTGTCCTAAAGAACACGATACCTGTCCGGTACTGTTCGCTAGCAAGTTCAAACTGTTCTAAGAAAACTATTGGTGTCCTGAAATGTTCGTACGTAAACGAAAATGGAGGTGTCCTGAAGAACACTATACCTGTGCGTATGTTCGCTACCCAATTGAAACTGTTCTAAGAACACAATTGGTGTCCTGAAATGTTCGTACATAAACTAAATTACATGTGTCCTGAAGAACACTATATCTGTCCTTACTGTTTGCTACCAAGTTTAAACTGTTCTAAGAACACACGCGGTGTCCTGAAATGTTCGTTTCACGTGTGACGCACTTTTAATTACTTCAGAACCCGAACAGTGACCGTAGGACATCAATGCGCATGCGCTAACCAATCTCCGTGCACTTGGTGTCCTGCGGACAGGCGCTTCCTTCGCAGACTAGTTCGCAAACAGATCATATGACCGCGCCCACGCTCATCGTGTGTCCTGAAATGCAGACACTGTTCGTGTCCCCGAACAATTTAAAAGTACATTTTCAGTTAAACCATAATATTTTTCAATAAAATCTCACCATGGCACAAGTCCCACATAGCAATCTTGAGTTTCTATATACCTTTTGAAACTTTCCGATCCTTTTTTTGTGTTCGATCTGTCTGCGCACAGTGCGCATGTCCGCGGACCGCGCACAAGCACCCCTATAAAAGACCACGCCGAAGAGCTTATTCCCATTGTGTTTCTGGCTATTCTTCAGAACACAGTGATTTTTGCTGCCATCTGCAGACTACACCATCATCGAGATGGCATCCTTGGCTGCTGAACTGCCACTTGGTGCTGAACCTGCTTCAGCACCACCACCACCCCCTCCACCACCACCACCTCCCCAAGGGCCTGAAGAGGGGAACAGGACTGAGGATGCGGAGGAGGAAGAAGAGGATGATGAGAATGAGGTAGAGGAAATCCCTACTACCCGCACTAGGCGTGAGTCTTGGGTGTGGCAGTTATTTACCATTCATGGGAATGGTCCTAAGGCTCGTGCGAACCATGTTACCTGCAATGAGTGCAAAATGATACTCAGTCGCGGGAAGCACGGTCACTACAGCTTTGGGACCACTACTATGAAGCGACCCCTGAGGTCATTTCACTCTGGGGCTATTCGCAGGGTTGTACTTTGCGAAGAACGTAGCAGGTTGATTTCCTCTACTTCATCCTCTGTTTCTGATCCTGTCACCACAAGGACCACCTCTGTGGGACAGCGTCCTTCTCAAGCTGCCTCACAGGCCATACAGAATGCTGATGACCCTTACCTTTCGAGGGTCACAGTTGTTTGTATGTACTGTGACACAGTACTCTGCAGGGGGGAGCGACTTCGGAGTGCTTTTGAGACTATCGTCTCAGAGCACGAGAAGACCTGCTCACTACCCAAATAAAACCCACTCTACATCTTCCTCTCTCAGCTCGCCCTTTCTTATCCCTGTGGTTGGTGTCCCCCCCTTTACCCTCCTTTACCCTCTCCTAGTGTGTCGTGTCTGAAAAACCAAAAAAAATACAAAATTACAAAAATCAAAAAAAAATAAGGCTCTTTTCAGAGCCGCCTTTCCCAGTTAAAAAATAGAACTGAAAATAAATGAAGCAGGGCTCTTTGTATTTTTTAGAAGTCCGCGGACAGTTCGCGAACATTAAAAAAATTGGGTTGCTACTCCATCACAAACATTGTAATTTTCTCTGGAAAGAAGTGGTGGCTCTGAAAAGAGCCTTTGGGTGGTGTTTGTAAGTCAAAAATTGTAAATGCTTAACATCTACTTCAAAATCGTTGTTGTAATTCCAAAAAAGGTCGCAATGCATTTTGTACATTTCTCAGAAAAATCTGATTGCCAGCATAAGTAAGATGGACTCCATCTCTGCGAAAAATGTATGTACTACAAAACATAATATTTTCATTGTGAAAAGAAGACATGCCAAAATCTCTTACAAAGCCACAAACAGCCTTATTAACATTGCACCTTGCTTTTTCCATTTGTGGACCAAATGAAGAAGAACAAAGCCACATTTGTCTCACTTGAGAATTAGGAAACATGTCCATAACCTTCCTAAGTACTTCTTTCATAGCAAATTGCAAAAAAATTAAAGTCACTTGTCCTGAACTGTTCCCTCCACAATGAATTACAATCATGTCTGGATGTTGATATGCCTCCAAAGTAGCACAGAGAGGTAGCAAGTCCAACCACTTCATTCCACGTACTCCATGCCAGTGTACTTCCACAATCCAAGATCTACAGCTACTCCACAGCTTTCTGCATGCACCTTCAACCAATGTATCCACAAATCTCCTAAAATCCAAACAATCTGTTTTCTGAAACACACAGCCATAGCTTTCTTTTGTTCTCTCAGCAAAAAGAGTATCTGAGAAAATCTCTCCTGGCACAACACACCCACCAAACTTCCCTGACCAATCCCTTTCAGTGCTTATTCTCATTTGCATGACTTCTGAACCCAAAAATCCCCGGATGTAACTCGGATGTAACTCCCGATGTCCGCGAACTACCGCCATGTCCGCGGACATATCGTAACATGAACAGCCCTTCTACCATTTCCACTACACTCTCTCTGCCATTCCCTCATTCGATGTACCTCAAAAATCACATGACCATGCACCAATCATATTCAAGACCTCTACATCTAACTGCATCATCATAGATCAGCACTGCAAATGTACTCTGAATCTCTCTGAGTACAAGTGTCATATCATTGGCAAGCAGCATCTACCAGAAATATTGTACAAGTCTTCAAGATTTCTACTTTCAGCTCCATGCATATCCATATGCATCAACACAAACTTCAGGTATGCATATTTTCTGTATAGTAGATGACATAGCTCTCAATCATTTTTGTTTTAAAGTTGGGTTAAATCACCCGATTTTGTTTTTGGCGGGTGAGACGCCCATTGGAATGAATGGGCGTGCAGGAGGCTTGGCGGGTGTGTCTGCCCTTTACAAGGCATGTGACACCCGCCAAAAGCGTGTGAGTTGAGAGCTATGAGATGAACACATTTTCAAACAGACTTTTACCTTGTAAAATCTGTAAAATGAATTTACTGTACTTTTTTCAATTTCCTAAAATCAACTATCACTTATAAACCTTTATACTTTTTACTTTCTTTATACACACACACTCAAATCATGTTAAACTAACATTTTTTAAATGAAATATATAGACTACATATATTCAAACAAAATTGCATGCAAACACAATCTATGTTTAAACCTTTATAAAAATACTTATACAATTTCATATTTTTGTTTTTATTTATTTATTTACTTAATTACTTTAAATTAGACATGACATTGAGGCGCTATTACCTAGAACAGTTTACTTACAGAAATAGTGGTATTCACTAATATATTATAAATTTCACAAGACATAGTAAAGATATTTTTTTTTTGCTACAGTTAGTCATTCAATACAATTTGTTCATTAAGAACATATCATATGTACTGAACTGATGCAATGTATCTTATGTAAATAAATTAGTTTAATGGTTTTACAGAAGGCACTGAAGATTTCAATTAAAAAAATCAATATCTAAATTAAAAACAGTGCTATATACAAACAAAGTTACTAATTTGAAGCTTTTACAATTGCAGTGAAGACAAGTTTCCTGAAAAGAAGCAGCCGAATTCGAAGAAGAAAGAAAAACTAAGAAGTTACCTGTTAATTTAAAAAAAAAGTAAGTAAAATATCACCATAATATTTGTATTATTAATCAAATATATTATAACATTAATACGAGCTATTTTGGTTTCTTAAAATAGAGATTTTGTACCATTTTGTCCAAAAATGTCCATGTCTTAAACCGCGAATTACAGCCAGAATGGCCCACAAATTTCTATTTTTGGACACACAAATTAGCCAACTGAACCACTACAATTTTCATATTATAGAACAAACAACTGTTTTAATTGTATACATTAGATTTACTATTTGTACTTTTCCACACCACTAGCTTACTTTTTTTTTGTCATCTAAACCCCAGTTTAGTAACACATAAATTCAAGAATACCTATCCCTACTAGTTTTAGTTCCCAATGCACAATCACACACCATTACATACATCTTTATCATCTTACTCAAACACTCATGCACACAGCACAAATACATTCCAGAACACCCCAACCCATATCTTCTTTATTTTTTTTAACAGACCCTAAAGAATGCCTACCAAAAGACAAGTCCGTAGAAAGCAACGCAAAAGTAGAGCAAATGAAAATAAAGGTGTCCAACATAAGCATCCATCTCTAGCAGAATTTGTAAAAAAAGTTGTAACAAAACAGTTAATACAATCATTTAGTGAAACACAAGAAGTTTCAAGTACAACAACTTAGCTTCCTCTATCAAAATGTAAAACAAACCAAAAGACAATTAACGGAAAATCAGCTATCAGTACAGATAAAACTACTTCTTCAAATTTTAATATAGTGCAAAGTAAGCATACCAAGAAAAGTATTTTAGCCAAAATATACCGTCACAAAGTCCTTCAAAATCTTATAAAAACAGGAGAGAAATCAGATTCAAAGCTTAAAACCTATCATAGGAAATTAATCTTAGAAGCATTGATGGACAGTGCAATTCTTCTCAAAAGAAATTTATTTATTTTACTGTTAAACAAAATGAAACCACTAACAAAACTAATAACTAAATTACAAAAAAGACTTCTCAATAAGCGAAATGTCAACAGAAAGAACTTCTTAAGTATCTGCGGAGGTGAATGGAATCACACTACGAGCACAGAACCATATTTTAATGAAGAAGCGTACAAACAAAAGCAAACAAATACAATTGCCATAAATAGCAGTGGTCAAGCTTATGAAAAAGTGAATAATACCATAATGGAACAAGAAGTACTCCTTACAAAAATATGCCCTGAAAACTTAGAATTACCCCTCCATTACACCGAATCAGAACGTCTAGTGTACAAATGGCCATGCACGTCAATGTGTAACATTCCCAAACAATGTTTCAAATCTTTACACCAATGACTCAATAAATATGTAAAAAGCAAAGCAAAGACAAAATCAAAATTAAATTACTGCAAAATATAGATACCTGTCCAGTGTGCAAGTACACAGGACTACAAGGACATTCATTGGCCTGCATTACAGGACCTACTTGTAAAACCACTTTCCATGATATCAAAAGGATATCAACACATCATTCAACTATAAGAAATCTAGTCTATAAACTGTACTATGCTAAAAGTCCTGCTTTAGCACTAGCAAAGTTAAATAACATCCTTCTACATGGTACAGCAAAAGACCTACTTGAAGAAATTCACTATATCCAGAAAAAATATTTTGGAAGTGAAAGCCATTTACAGAATGAAATAGCTTTAAACCAATTAAGCAACAATGGCAACCTTTTGCTAAACACATACAAAAAAGAAATACTAAAATTTAAAAGTACATCAGCTGAACTACCAAACCATGTATGTGTATTTTGCCGTAGAATTTTTTATAAAAGTAACACAAAAACTGTGCACCTATCATACAAAATAGAAGACAATGAAGATTCTAAATGGTTTGAATTAGCACTCTACCTTCTAGCAGAAAACAAATATGAAATAACTGAACCCTTAATCCTTTGCAGTTATTGCACTACAAAACTTGACAACAACCAAACTCCTTCACGTTCTATCACAAATAATTTGGAATTATACCCAGTACCAAAATCTCTACAACAACTTAATTTATATGGAGCATCATAATTCAAACAGTACACCCATTTCAAGCAATAATACGCCTTCAACCAAAAACAGCAAAATTACCTCCCTCTGAATTGGTAAAAGGCATTAGTGGAAAAGTAGTTTATTTACCATTAAATCTAAAAGAAAATGTGCATACTCTAGGAGTGCAACGTCCAATGCAGCAATCTTTAATTATATTAGTAAATGGAGTACCTACAAAAGACAAAAAAATATGGCAACAACTGGTAGATTTACATAAAGTTAGAGAAGCCCTGCAATATCTTAAAGAGAATAATGAATATTACAAAGAAATTAATATTGGAGAAAACTTGAAAGATACAACTGAAAATAATTCAAGAAACACAAGAAGCTGGTCAATTTGAGCTACTAGATCCTGCTACAATATCAAATACTTTAGACCATTATACAATTCATCCTTTGCACTGTAATGACACCGTACAAGATGTACTAGAAACTTACCAAATGCGTCAAACAAAAGGATCGCCAATCAGTATATGGGAAAAAAGTATAGAAGCACGTGCTTTTCCTCTACTCTTTCCTACTGGCAAAGGAGGAAGGTATGATGATAGACCTATTCAAATATCAGCTTCAGAATACCGCTCATTACGGATGTATTCTGAAGATCCCAGATTTAGACAAAATGTGGAATACATATTCCACCTACTCTTTGAAAGTGAACTAGCAACTTTATGTTACGGAGTTGCACACATATTAAAATCAGGATCACACTTTCAAAATATGACAGCTACACAATTACTAGAGAAAGTGCAACAAAAGGATGAGGTTTTACAATAAAATATTACAAATCTATTAGCAAATATGCGTGGTACTAAAGAGTACTGGTTTCGACGTCATGGAGATGTACGTTGTATGATCAGAAACCTTGGCCCACCCACTTGGTTTGTTACATTAAGTTGTGCAGAATATGCATGGGAAGATGTACATGATTTCCTACGCATATCAAATAAAAAACAAAACAAACATAGATATTCTAACACCTGGAGAACTTTGTTCTTTGGATCCTATTAATGTTTCAAGATATTTTCACCATCGCTTCATTGCTATGCTACATTTTATTTGTAATAAAACTGTTCCTCCCCTTGGAGAAGTGCAACACTTCTTCTGGAGAAAAGAATACCAAGCCAGAGGAGCACCACATATCCACATGCTTTTATGGATTAAAGATGCTCCTAAATTTGGTCAAGACAGTGATGCCACTGTTTTACAGTTTATTGAAAAATATGTCACTTGTGAAATTCCATCAGAAGCCACAAATAGTGATCTTCGTGCACACATTTTACAATTTCAAAGACACAAATGTGGAAAATATTGTCGTCGCAAATACAAAAACAAAGGCAAATACTACACCAAATGCCGATTTGGTTTCCCTAGACCGCTACAAATACAGGTCAAGTAAACAACCTCATGTCTTCAGTTAGACATAGTGTTAAAGGTAAGTCACCTAAAAATACATATTACATAAAAAGAAAAGAAGAAGAAAAATATATCAATGATTATAATGCAATCATTGCCCACTTATGGAATGCAAACATAGATGTGCAGTACATTGCAGACAATTCTACTGCAGTTGCACGATATGTCACAGCATACTTAACTAAAGCAGAAAAGACAGAGCTCCAAGACCTCTGGAATGACCTGTCATCAGATAAAACAGTATCTCAGAAATTATACAGCTTGGGCATAAAACTGCTCACCCATAGAGAATGTGGATCTTATGAAGCAGCTGATCGTTTAACTGGTACTTCATTGTATGGTAAATCTGAAAATATAGTATGGCTAAGTCTTGGTCCAGCTAAATCTAGAAAAAGAGTTCTAAAATCATATGAAGATATAGAAACAATAGCCAAACATGATCCCAACAGCCAAGACATTTTAAAAAACAATTTATTGGACACAGACTACCCAAACAGAAGTAATACTTTGGAAAACATGTGTCTATACCAAATAGCCCAAAACTACACATACAAAAATAATATGAAACCTGATGAAAAAAAAGGTAAATATAGAGTGACAGACTGTGAAGGCAGCTTAGTTAAACTCACTAAACCAAATTTAATTAATCATATCAAATTGTCATTGAAGACTCCTCAACATTAAGAAGTATATTACATGTCCCTGCTGCAACTCTTCAAACCATGGAGAAAAGAAAAACAATTACTAGATAACTATGACTCATATGAGGATGCTTTCAAAGCAAATGAAAGCACTATAACTGATGTAAACTTTACACAGTACAAAAAAATGTTGCACAATGAACAGCAACATGAAGAAGAACTCCAAGCCCAACTAGATAAGGATACTCCTGACAGTAGTCAACCTTCTGTAACAGGAAGCCAAGAACCACTGGGAGAACCACTGATAACAAATGAGGCAGAATTAGCTATGATAGAAGTAGAAAACACCATGTGTCAGTATGAAGATAAGGAAGACTTAACTATACTACAATCAAAACTAAACAATGAGCAAAGTAGCATTTTTCAAGAAGTGACAAAACAAATTGCACATGGTGTAAAACATGAAAATAAAGAATGTTCCTGCCATAATTATAAACCTATACTACTGTACGTCAGTGGTGAAGCTGGTTCTGGCAAAACATTCCTAATCAAAATCATTAGTAAGTTCCTTCAACAACTGACAAACAACAAACTGTCAGCTGTTGTCACTGCCCCCACAGGTTTAGCTGCCTACAACATAGGTGGTGTTACATTACACCGATTACTACTATTACCAGTAGAACACCAGAACAAATTAGACTATTACAAACTTTCTGCAGAAGCTGCAATGAAATTACGCAGAGTATTGAAACAAATGAAAATGCTACTAATAGATGAAGTGAGCATGGTCTCCAACCTGATGTTAGCTTTGATTCACCTCAGATTACAAGAAGTACTCAAAACAGACTATGAAGAGCTCTTTGCAGGAAAACACATTATTGTTTTTGGAGATCTGCTTCAATTAACACCAGTAAAAGGTGAACCTATTCTTAAAACATTAGGGCACAAACTCTGCCGTAAAACTGTTGGCAGCATTGGAAATGTCAACCTTTGGCAACATTTCCAATACAGAGAATTAACAGAAAACATGCGCCAATCTGCAGATCTCACTTATGCCAACATTTTAAAAAGTTTGAGAGTTGGTATACTTTCTAAAGAAGCAGAAGCAACATTGAAAACTAGGCACATTAATGCACTTTATGGCGATAATGCATGTGCTACAGATGTTATGGAACAATTAGCCCACAAAAATGTCAATTGTATGGCCTTAATGCCAACTCTTGCAAGCTGTCCCAAATTCAATGAAATAATGTTAAGTAAAGAAATGCAACCAATAATGGAAATTAGCGCCACAGACAAACTAGATGTACATGGTATGACACTACCCATGTGTGACCAAGCCACAACAAGACTAAGAGGCCGATTCATGGAATAATTAGCGCGGCGCAAGTGGGCAAAAACGTGCGAATCGCAGTGGAATAGCGAAAATCGCAGTGAACGTGCGAAAATCGCACGAAAAGCAGCGCACGTCGATTCATGGAAGTCCGTGCGCGAGAAAACCAGCGGATGTGCGATAAAAAGTGCGCGGCGCACGTTAGCGCACAGGCCATCTAACAGCGTGCGCCAGGTCACAGCGAAAATCGCACAGGCCACAGCGAAATTCGCACATAGCGCGGCGCACGCAATAAAAGTAGGCGGAACACGGGCGTAACACTCGGAATGGGGAACAACTTGCCAAAACGTGGGCGTCACGGGGGAAGTACAGGGCACAAGTGCGCGGAACGCCCACACGCTCGCCTACAACACGTATTCATGGAATAGAATAGGGGAAAAAAGCGCACGCTCAAACCAGCGCACAGGCACAAACACGACCGCCACAAGAAAGGAGGCGGTAGCGTCTCTGCGGCTGTAAGAAATGTGCGCCAAAAGGTGCGCCAACAAATAGCACCTATATACTGCCATGATGAATGTCCCATACTGTGGCCCTCCAGGAAAAATGACGTGCAAAGGGGTACCCACAAACACGGACACCCGCTGACAAAAAATACGTGTGCATGTATACCGGGGTGCGCGGGAAGTGTCACACGCGATTTGCAGGGTACGTGCATCACAGGGGTTCGCGTGAAGTTATTCACGCGATCGGGCCTGGGGGAGCGGGCTACGTGTATTACAGGGGTTCGCGTGAAGTTCCACACGCGATCGGGCCTGGGGGAGCGGGCTTCGTGTATTACAGGGGTTCGCGTGAAGTTCCTCACGCGATCGGGCCTGGGGGAGCGGGCTACGTGTATAACAGGGGTTCGCGTGAAGTTCCTCACGCGATCGGGCCTGGGGGAGCGGGCTACGTGTATTACAGGGGTTCGCGTGAAGTTCCTCACGCGATCGGGCCTGGGGGAGCGGGCTTCGTGTATTACAGGGGTTCGCGTGAAGTTCCACACGCGATCGGGCCTGGGGGAGCGTGCTACGTATATTTCAGGGGTTCGCGTGAAGTTTCACACGCGAATAGCCTGGGCGCGTGAATTTGAGGGGTGCGCGGGAAGTTCCTCACGCGATCGGGCCTGGGGGAGCGGGCTACGTGTATTACAGGGGTTCGCGTGAAGTTCCTCACGCGATCGGGCCTGGGGGAGCGGGCTACGTGTATTACAGGGGTTCGCGTGAAGTTCCTCACGCGATGGGTCCTGGGGGAGCGGGCTTCGTGTATTACAGGGGTTCGCGTGAAGTTCCACACGCGATCGGGCCTGGGGGAGCGTGCTACGTATATTTCAGGGGTTCGCGTGAAGTTTCACACGCGAATATCCTGGGCGCGTGAATTTGAGGGGTGCGCGGGAAGTTCCTCACGCGATCGGGCCTGGGGGAGCGGGGTACGTGTATAACAGGGGTTCGCGTGAAGTTCCTCACGCGATCGGGCCTGGGGGAGCGGGCTACGTGTATTACAGGGGTTCGCGTGAAGTTCCTCACGCGATCGGGCCTGGGGGAGCGGGCTTCGTGTATTACAGGGGTTCGCGTGAAGTTCCACACGCGATCGGGCCTGGGGGAGCGTGCTACGTATATTTCAGGGGTTCGCGTGAAGTTTCACACGCGAATAGCCTGGGCGCGTGAATTTGAGGGGTGCGCGGGAAGTTCCTCACGCGATCGGGCCTGGGGGAGCGGGCTACGTGTATTACAGGGGTTCGCGGGAAGTTCCTCACGCGATCGGGCCTGGGGGAGCGGGCTACGTGTATTACAGGGGTTCGCGTGAAGTTCCTCACGCGATCGGGCCTGGGGGAGCGGGCTTATGTATTACAGGGGTTCGCGTGAAGTTCCACACGCGATCGGGCCTGGGGGAGCGTGCTACGTATATTTCAGGGGTTCGCGTGAAGTTTCACACGCGAATAGCCTGGGCGCGTGAATTTGAGGGGTGCGCGGGAAGTTCCTCACGCGATCGGGCCTGGGGGAGCGGGCTACGTGTATTACAGGGGTTCGCGGGAAGTTCCACACGCGAATAGCCTGGGCGCGTGTATTTCAGGGGTGCGCGGGAAGTTCCACACGCGAATAGCCTGGGCGCGTGAATTTGAGGGGTGCGCGGGAAGTTCCACACGCGAATAGCCTGGGCGCGTGTATTTCAGGGGTTCGCGGGAAGTTCCACACGCGAATAGCCTGGGCGCGTGTATTTCAGGGGTTCGCGGGAAGTTCCACACGCGAATAGCCTGGGCGCGTGTATTTCAGGGGTTCGCGGGAAGTTCCACACGCGAATAGCCTGGGCGCGTGTATTTCAGGGGTGCGCGGGAAGTTCCACACGCGAATAGCCTGGCCGCGTGTATTTCAGGGGTGCGCGGGAAGTTCCACACGCGAATAGCCTGGGCGCGTGTATTTCAGGGGTGCGCGGGAAGTTCCACACGCGAATAGCCTGGCCGCGTGTAATTCAGGGGTGCGCGGGAAGTTCCACACGCGAATAGCCTGGGCGCGTGTATTTCAGGGGTGCGCGGGAAGTTCCACACGCGAATAGCCTGGGCGCGTGAATTTCAGGGGTGCGCGGGAAGTTCCACACGCGAATAGCCTGGGCGCGTGTATTTCAGGGGTGCGCGGGAAGTTCCACATGTGATTTGACAGTGTGGCTCCTCCCAGGTGTACCCTGTACACCCTCCACGGCCCCTGCAGGCAGCCCACACCACAGGGGACTACCCTGCATCCCTGGTCATGTCCCGCAGGCAGCCCACCCAACATGGGCATGCCCCCCAGCAAAGGCACATGTCTCCTTGAACTAATGAACACCAACACATGTCCCCTTGCACCCCCACCCCCCAGCACTGTGGGGCACCTGCCAGCAGGCCCCCACCCATGTCCAACTCATGTCTCCCACCACCCCCAAACCCCAGCCACCAGGGTCACCCTCCACCAGGGCCCCACTCATGTCTCCCACCACCCCCACCCCCCAGCACTGTGGGGCACCTGCCAGCAGGCCCCCACCCATGTCCAACTCATGTCACCCACCACCCCCAAACCCCAGCCACCAGGGTCACCCTCCACCAGGGCCCCACTCATGTCTCCCACCACCCCCACCCCCCAGCACTGTGGGGCACCTGCCAGCAGGCCCCCACCCATGTCCAACTCATGTCTCCCACCACCCCCAAACCCCAGCCACCAGGGTCACCCTCCACCAGGGCCCCACTCATGTCTCCCACCACCCCCACCCCCCAGCACTGTGGGGCACCTGCCAGCAGGCCCCCACCCATGTCCAACTCATGTCTCCCACCACCCCCAAACCCCAGCCACCAGGGTCACCCTCCACCAGGGCCCCACTCATGTCTCCCACCACCCCCACCCCCCAGCACTGTGGGGCACCTGCCAGCAGGCCCCCACCCATGTCCAACTCATGTCTCTCACCACCCCCACCCCCCAGCACTGTGGGGCACCTGCCAGCAGGCCCCCACCCATGTCCAATCCATGCCCCCCTGCACCTGGGTCCCAACATTCCCCAATCATGTCCGTAATGCCCATCCTCCCCTGCCAAAAGGCCCAACCAACTATCACACCCACCCACATATCAAAGGCAATTACATGTTACACCCCCAATGTAAATAATGCAATTTAACACATGTCTGTCACACACAATGGCTGCAAGTGAATGACAAAACACCCAACATGACATGCCTGAAAGCAATGAGATGATACGACACATTGAAGATTAAAAAAATAATATGTATTGAACAGCAAATAAGAAAAAACACAAAGCAAATCAAACAAAACAAGATGAATGTCCATGAAAAAATTATGAAAAAATAAAATAAGCCAATCAAGAAGATAATCCTGGGTCCATGAGCCCTACCAAATTAAACCTAACTGACTACTAACTAAAAAGGGAACTATATACAAAAAAGTGGTGCATTGTCCAATCGCAACCCAAAAAAAATTCAAAAAAACAAAGGAAACCTAACCCTAACTATACAACTATATACAAAGGCAGCGGGCTATTCGGACGGCTCACTGGTTGTTGTCATGGGCCAGGGCATCCTCGAACTCCTGCTCAATGGCTTGGAGGCGGGCATGTTCCCTGGCCCCGAGGTCCCGCAGGGATAACGCAGTGTCAAGCTCAAACTCCCTGCGAAGACCCTCGAGGCACTCAGCCCGCCTCAGCGCCCTCCGCATGGAGTCCTCCGCCCTGACCATCGTGAGCCGTTCCTCCTCTGCCCGCTGCCGCTCCGCACCTATCCGCTGGCACAACCTCTCCCACACGGAAGCCACTCCCATTCCAGGGTTCTCCTGCCCTCCGGCCGATGCCTGCACCCCTGATGTTGATGGCCCCGAGCCATGATGCCTCCCACGTTGAGCCTGCTGCTGCCTCCGACGCAACTGCCTGTGCCAGCACGACGGCATCCAGGCTGATGGAAACCACCGACGCCGTCGTGCACGTGCCCTGCCCGATGATGCCGTCACATCCTCCATCTGCTGGGGTCCAGTTGCTCTGGTGTCCACCCCTGCTGGATCTCCGACTCCCGACTGTGGCAGGGATGGGATCCCCACCGAGCTGGCTGCATTGGTCGGGGCAGGTCCACAGGGGGCCCTGGTGGCATCTGGGCTGGAAGACGGCAAGGAGAACGACTGGTGGATAGCCTGCACAGAGGAGGAGAGGGCCGCCACATTGGCCAACACATTCAGGAAACCCCCGAACATGGCCGATCCCAATTGGGCCACGTCGGCACGGTGCACTTCGTGATGACGTGCGTGCTCCTCCCGGGAAGCACGCACGGCATCACGAATCGCAGCCGTGCGCAACGCGACCCCAATCAGGACCTTCTCCGCACGGCCAGGGGTTCCCACGTCCGCAGGTGGAGGGGAGTCAGGTGACATGGACATCCCCTCTACCTGCGGACAGGCCTGGGACGGGGCATCCCTGCTGGTGCATGGTGGTGCACTCACAGGGTCAGGGACAGCGACATGCACAGGCCCCTCCACGGTGACCTGTGCTGCCTCCTGCCCCTGGCCCTGGACTGCACCACTTGCACCAGCAGGGATGCCCCCACCAGGCCCCATGTGTGCCCCAGTGGCGGCCTCCTCCTCCTCTGTGCAAACCACCAACCTGGATGGCTCCTCACCGTCTCCCACCGTAGCAGGCCCCTGTGGGGGCTCACCCACCCCTTCCGCTGCAGCCGTGGGGGCATCCCCGCCGCCTTGCTCCACAGCGCCGTCTCCGCCCTCTTCTTCACTAGCCGCTGCGTAGAGGGAGACAAAGAACACAAGCATCAGGGCACTGTACAATGGTCCCCTAGACAGGAAGCAATAGCAGATGAGCACCACTGTCAAAGTACACTTCCATCATGTCCCTCCACAACACATGGGCCAGTCCAGGCAAAACACACACAGTAACAGGCATGGTGCATGCCATGGACATTTCCATGCATGTCCAATGGACTCTTGAAACATTCAATGATATGTAACTCACATGCATCATGGCTCATGCCCATCACATGCACACACATCACCTCAGTCACATCCATCTGGCCCCAAACACACCAAACACAGCGGATACAAGGGTAATTTTGCTGCTTTACTGAATCTCTGCATTGTCACACACATGTGTCATGCATCCATGGCATGCACAAGTCACAGACACGCAGGTCAGGCACACAGACATGGCTACCATATATGTACCTGGCATCAGCACCCATCCCTCACCCCCACCCATGTTCAGGTACAGAGACTGGCATGCTCTCATGTTCATAATCTGATTAGGGCTCCCCATGCGGCATTTCAACACATGCAACAACCATGTGCATCACACATCACTGGTCGCACATGCATTACCATGATGTCCCTGCACACATACATGCATACATGGGCTATGGCACACATACAGGCAAGTATCATAGAACCAGCACACCGCAACATGCCCTGTCTCACACAGTAATGCATGGACACTTACCGCTCAACTCCAGACGGGCCTCCCTCTCAAGGATCTGGGCGTGGAGCGCTGGGCGTACGCGTTCCAGGACCCTCATCTGGATGGTACTCATGCGGCCCCGGCCCCCCTCCACGAGGCGCCGGGCCTTCACAAGGGTCCTGGACCTCAAGTCCTCCCAGCGCTTCTTGATCTTCAGGACGTCGCGGGTTGCCACCCCCTCCGCGTTGATGGCAACCACACAGTCGGCCCAGATCCTCTGCCGTCCTTCCTTGCTGGCGCGGGACGATCCAAAGAGGGCATCATACTGCCCCAGGACATGCTCCACCAGGACACCAACTTCGGTGACAGTGAAGCTGGTGCCCCTCTGCCCCTCTGGCCTGGGGTTGCCACTGGTGCCAGATGTGGAAGTGCCCGACATGGCAACCCCAGAGGCAGGTGTGGGTGGGCAACTGGGTCCTGGGGCTGGGCTGTGGAGCGATGTAATACCAGTCGGGAGTCTTCAGTTCCAGCAGGGGTGGACACAGCAACTGGACCCCTGCAGATGGCTGATGTGCAGGCACCAAATGGCAGGGCACGGTGGCAGCAGGCAGGCAGGCAGGCAGCAGCAGATGGCACGTGGGAGGCTGCTCGGGGCACTGGGGGGCAGTAACTCGGCCTTCTGGGCAGGAGCGTGGGCTTCCGTGTGTTTTCGCGTGGCCAGCTTGATACGGAGTGATTTGGCACGTGAAAATCCTGCACGTCAGCGTGAAATCCGAGGAAAGGCCCTTAGCGCGTAAGCGCGTCAGCACGCATACGCGATTCTATTGGACCAGAGTCCCTCAGCGCGTAAGCGCGTCTGTGACGTGACCCGCACGGGTGTTCCCCACTCAGGACGTGATGACGGGGCACACGTGGAGATACTGCACGTCAGAGTGTCATCGCGTGTAATTGGACAAAAGTGCGCGTACACGCGATTGGCCTATGTACGTGTATTTAATGGGTGCGCGGCCACTTACACACGCAAGTACGTCAGCGAACCTGTATCCCGTGGTGCGTGTGAATTTCCACACGCTATTGGACTGGGAACAGGATTCCAGGGCTGCGCGGGTCACACGCTGTATCCCGTGGTGCGTGTGAATTTCCACACGCTATTGGACTGGCAACAGGATTCCAGGGCTGCGCGGGTCACACGCTGTATCCCGTGGTGCGTGTGAATTTCCACACGCTATTGGACTGGGAACAGGATTCCAGGGCTGCGCGGGTCACACGCTGTATCCCGTGGTGCGTGTGAATTTCCACACGCTATTGGACTGGCAACAGGATTCCAGGGCTGCGCGGGTCACACGCTGTATCCCGTGGTGCGTGTGAATTTCCACACGCTATTGGACTGGCAACAGGATTCCAGGGCTGCGCGGGTCACACGCTCGCCTAGAACACGCGCTAAGCATAAATTGCGGACTTTAACAATAACAAGCTCAGACGCCAGGATGAACATACCGTTCCTAGCAGCAGTGGCAGTGGGCTACCAAAGGAGGAGGAGGAGGATAGTCAGGGCCAGAATATTCACACCCAGAACCAGCCTTTTCGGGATGCCTGATGACCAGGTGTATGGGAGGTACAGGTTTCCACCACACATCATACTGGACCTGGTGACTGAGTGGGAGGATGACCTCACATCACCCACCCTGTGCTCCCAAGCACTCAGCCCCCTGGAGAAGGTCCTCAATGTACTGCACTTCTTAGCCACTGGATCATTTCAGCGGACAAGTGCCATAGTGGGTGGGGTGTCACAGGCCACCCAGTCACGCTGCCTACACCAGGTCTTGAACATCATGACTGCACGCCCATCAGTCCGCAGGCACATATACCTGCCCAGAACACCTGCAGAAAGGCATGCTGCCGCCCTGGATTTTTACGCAGTGGCACGATTCCCCAAAGTGCTAGGTGCCATCGACTGCACCCATGTGGCTCTACGTCCCCCCAGGGCATCTGAGCACATCTATAGGAACCGCAAGCACTGGCATTCCATCAACGTGCAGGTAGCATGTAATGCCAAGGGAATCATCACCTCAGTATATGCCAACTATCCCGGCTCCACCCACGACAGCTTCATTTACCGAATGTCCACCCTAAGCCGGGACCTAGAAGCTGGGCGGCATGGCGATACATGGCTGCTTGGTGAGTATGTATGCCACTGCACATGCATGCATGTTGGATACTGAGCAAGGTCACAACCTCACCAATGATACCAATCCCCACCTCCACAGGGGACAGTGCCTACCCTCTCAGCCCCCACATGATGACGCCAATTCGGAACCCCACCACGCCACCCCAGGTAAGATTTAACACAGCCCACATTACAACCAGGGGCATAGTGGAGCGCACATTCGGAGTGCTGAAGTCACGCTTTCGCTCCCTTGACCGTTCTGGCGGGCAGCTGTTATACGCTCCCCCAGTAGTGTGCAGGATCATAGTGGCAGCATGTGTCCTGCACAACGTTGCAACACGCCGGGGCCTGGCCGTGGACATGGTGGTGGCCCCACATCCCCAACCACATGCACAGCCGCTGCGCATGGGAGGGGAAAGGGCACGGGGGGAGGCAGCCCGTACACAGCTAGTGGCTAATTACTTCACATAGAAATCACACCCCTGTGGAGTGCACACTGCCCTGGCACATTCCATCTGACAATCAATGATGACTCAACCTGACACTGATCCTGAATGTGTGGAGAATGAACCGGGAATTCCATGTCAGCCTGAGATTGTTCACCTGGAAGTGTCACAATGTGTGCATCCCTACCCACACAGACACCACCAATGCAGTTTTGTGAAGTTACACATTGAAGCAGCTAAAATGAATACCCACTTGCAAAATGCAACAAGAGGACAGTGCCATGTCAGCCAACCCAACCCCAGCACTGCCACACGACACACCGTGCCATGTCATGCTAATTGCAGGTAAACAAAGTAATCCCCACAACATGACATCACTCTCACTATGTACAGTGGCACTATTAGAAACCTGCAACACCTGAAATGCTCACAGCAATGCCGGACCAACAACATACTTGAGCACGTAGTACCATTAACATGACATCAAAAATGTAACATATTAGTAGTCTCACCACCTGGAAATGCCTGCACTCCCACCACTACCAACTGTGCAGTGTTGGCGCCATGTAGAGTTGTAGGTGCACTGCTGCCAACATGGTCCCCATCGCCAGACTAGAGGTCCTTGTGTGGACTTGAGGAAGGGACCTGCAAATTGGGAGGTAGACACAGAAGAAGAGTTACACATCAATGCAACATGCAGTGTACAACACAACAGCAATATGCACTAGGAATGTATACACAGTATTGACTACAGACTGGCCACACAGGTCATGGGAGTCCAACGTCACTGTGTAATTCACTGTCACTTGGGCACACCCTTTGCAAGCCCATGGAAACGGGAAGCAGGAGGGGTGTGTGTGACTCAAACCCAAGCATCTGAACCAAATACATTACAAGCCTGCATGTGCCCAGCCACAATGCAGCGTATGCCCACAGGAACCACGGAAGCCAACAGATCGGAGCCAACAGATCGGAGCCAACAGATCGGAGCCAACAGATCGGAGCCAACAGATCGGAGCCAACAGATCGGAGCCAACAGATCGGAGCCAACAGATCGGAGCCAACTGATCGGAGCCAACTGATCGGAGCCAACAGATCGGAGCCAACAGATCGGAGCCAACAGATCGGAGCCAACAGATCGGAGCCAACAGATCCTCCCAAAAAAATTGGGAATAAAAGAAATCAAAATAAAAATAAAAATAAGAAAAAATCAAAAATGGCCATTGATGGGCCCGGGGGGGTTGGGGAGGCCACCCAGGAGGTCCGAGGACAGGATGCACACCAGAACCCACCTGCGTGGATCCTGGGAAAATAAAACACCTCCATTGGCTCATGGCCCACACGGCTACCCTATTGTGGGAGTGTCACTGCTGTCGCTATTATCACCCTGTGCAGCTGCATCCGGAGGTGGTTGCACTATGGGAGGCAGCCCACGCAAGGCCCTAGTCTGCTCCTCCATGGCTGCAAGCATGCGGGTGTGGTAGGTCTGGTTCTGGAGGATGAGTGTGCGGAGGTCCCCATGCAACAACTCACGGGATGCCCGGACCTCCGCCCTCGTTGCCTGCATCTCAGCTGAGAGCGTACGGGTGAGACGCTCCAGCTGCTGTTCTGTCCTTTGGTGTGTTGAAGCCTCAAGCTCAACAAGAGTCGTCCTGAGGTGTAGGAGCTCCTGCCTCAGGGCTTCCCTGTGGCCCTGGGACTCAATGGAGATGGCCTCCTGCAGAGTCGCCAGTGCCGCCCGCCTGTCCCTGTTGGACCCCAACATGTCCTCCCTGTGTGACTGGCAGATGGAGTCAGTTGCCTGCTCTAGTCGCTCTATCAGCCTTTCTGGGGGGACAATGGAAGTGGCCACCCTATCCATGGCCTGAGCCATCATCTCGGATGATGCAGCCTGTTGGGTAGCCATACCGTAAATGGATTGCTCCCATGCGGTATTGCCAGGTGGCGTACGGCCACCACGTCGGCGGGCACCACACCTGTCTGGGGCAAGGCGAACTGCGCCTTGCTGTGCCGGCACTGCCTGAGGCTGCAGGACTGCATTCCCCCTCTGATCTGCTGGCCCAGGAACAGGATCAGATGTCGCGGAGTGTGACCCTGCATCCGTAACCACCAAAGGCGTAGCTGCCAACACTGACATCCCCATGGAGGGTACTGACCCTGGTGCAGGTGGGTGAGACAGAACAGAATCCCTCCCTGGAACACTCACCAGCGACGGCACGTAGGTCTCATCCGAATCAACACCTGAGTACAGCTCGGGGGAGGTGCAGCCAGAGACACCCCTTGAGAGCACGACCTGCAGCACTTGTGGGTTCTCCCCCACCACCACACCACGTCCCTCACTGGTGGTTGGTCGGCCCTGGGACACCTCCTGGGTCTGCACCATCTCCACAACCCCAGCAGTATCAGGTGCGTCT
The DNA here is from genome assembly GCF_040938575.1 of Ambystoma mexicanum. Classification (NCBI taxonomy): domain Eukaryota; kingdom Metazoa; phylum Chordata; class Amphibia; order Caudata; family Ambystomatidae; genus Ambystoma; species Ambystoma mexicanum. The sequence continues at coordinate 383,508,306 of NC_090936.1, forward strand.
TCCCCTGCAAAGACATGAAAACAAAGTAATGGAAACAGGCATTAGCACCATGGCACACATTGAGGGCTGAGAAGCAAGAGAACCAGTACTTGATTGACATGTCCCACATGACTAAAACCCTCCCATGCATGCACCCTCACTGCGTATGAAGTGCAGGCAAACGGCACACACTGATGACACCAAGATGGAAGATGAACACATTTTCTGCATGCTGCCTGGCAGTGGCATCACACATTGGCCTGTGATTGGCAGGTGAAACACACATGCCATCACACAGATGGCATGTACCATTGCTATTGAGTGAAGATGGAGAGGAGGGCAGCACCTATTCATTCAGTCCAGTTCCCGCATGTAATAGCTTTTCTGATTCTAACAGGTCAGATTTTTCACCTGGAGCTGCCAGTCTGTAATGGTCAAATTGCACAGGGACATGTGTGTACAAATGATATCCAGGTAACAAAGTCACTCCCCTTTACCATACCCATGTCAGACATGTGACTAGTGGACAGCGACATGCCTAGTGAAAGTGGTGGAATGCAAACAAACTGACTGAATGAACAGTGAAAAATAAGCAAATCTGTTGTGTCAAGGTGACACTTCAAGGGCAACTGGCGTGCAGTTGTGCTAGATGTCTACTGTTGGCAGAAGGGATACTGCTATGGCCAAATGCAGCTGCGCAGGAAGTATTGCATGAAGCACATGGCTGACCCATACGACTGAGGCGCACACACTCTCTCCTGGCACCCAAACAGAAGCCCTCACACACACACCATGCACATGTATGACACACACATGCATGTGCACTCACCGGACAATGCCTCGTAATCAGCCAGATCTCCCACGCCTTGGATCTGTTCCTCCGTGACGTAGGTCCCAGCGACTGACTCATGTGGAGTGAGTTCCATGTCTACTACTGGAGACCCACCTCCAGTCACTAGAGTTGCGGCATGACTTGAGGCCAGCTTACTCTTTGCCCTGCGCTTTAGGTCATTCCAGCGCTTATAGCAATCATTGGCTGTGCGCCTCACGATTCCAAGGGCACTTACGATGTCCGCAACGGTCTGCCAGTGTGCCTGGCGTTGTGCAGGTGTGGTCTTGGATCCTGCAACAATGACCATCTCGTTGTCATGTCCGGACACATACTCGACAAGTGCATTCAGTTCGTCATCCGTGAAGCTGGGCTTCCTGGACGGGCCGGACTGTGTAGCCGTGTCTGGGGCATCAGCCTGTGCCGGACGAGCACTCTTCCTCTTCCGCTTGGAAGGTGGTGGTGATCCTGAGTGTCCTGCGCCGCTCTGGACACTAGGGGCAGGAGCCCTGGTGGACTCTGTATCAGGAGTGTGGGATTGCACACTCAGCATGGGAGTTGGTGCAGGCATTGGCTCGAGTGTGATGGTGTCAGGGGGAATCTCAGCAGCATGGACTAGGACCGACACTGTCCTGGCTGGGTGTGTGAGGGCTGGGGTGGATGGAGCCGCAGCTGCCCCTGCAGCCACTCCGCCCTGCCTCCTTGGTGCAGTAGATGACCTTGCTGCCCCAGATCCACGTGGCATGATGGCATCAACGTGCACCAGCGCACGTGTCGTAGCCCTGCTGACCTGGAAGTCAGCCATGGAGTCAGCCAGGTCTGGTGCCACAATGGGCTGGTCCAACAAGGGCTGAGCATGGATGGTGTCAGCCACTTCAGCCTCAACGGGAGGGGGGGAGGGGGGGATGGGGGGGGATGATGGGTGCCCTTGACTGGTCCTCCACACATGGGGGGACAGGCTCACCCTGCAAGTTACGACCACGTCCCCTACCGGATCCACCACGGCCACCACTTGTGGCTCTTCCACCTTTGCCACCCTTACGGAATCCTCGCCTCCCAGCCATGGCACTGATATTAATGTGCGTATGGGAGTGGCTGTAGACAATTGTCCTGGGCAATTGGGGGTCAAAGGGGTTGGGTACCAGATGGTAATTGTACCCTAGTGCTCTAGCACGGCTGATTGTAACCCCTGGGGAAAGATGACGGGTCACGCAACGCACAGGAGGCCCAAAAAAGGGAGATGACGTGCACGCAACCCCTCCTAGACCACGTGTGCAGAAAGAAAAACCTGCACTACGCTGTGGCACCCAGTAACACAAGAATGAACGTATGCGTGTCACACGCAGCCTAGAATGACCTCTGAAGGGGTAGGCAACACACGGGGCAAGCACAGAAGTTGGATACGTGCGTGACTCACCGTCTGCCAGGTAAAAGAGCGTGAAGAATGAGCGCGTTTGGCTGGCTAAACCCCCGCCAAAAGAAGATGTGTACGCTGTCTGAGAAGACAGGACAACAGTAGAAGGGGACACTGTTTGAGGGAACAGGCCCAGGTAAACCAGTAAAAGAGAAAAAAGAGAAAAAGCTGTCAGAGGTAACAGGGAATACGAACTGGAAACGCCGTGAAGTAAATCGCGTGTGAAACGACAAGAAGTACAGATTTCACCCACTCGCTCTCCACGAAAAGCACGTACAAGGAAATGGTGTTCTACATGTACCTTATATACAGGCCCACACGTACAGCGTCACTTACGCGGCGTGTACGTTCACCAATCACACGCTTTGTCACTCCTGCGTGTAGATCCATTTTCACCAATCACACGCTTTGTCACTTCTACGTGTACATCCATTTTCACCAATCACACGCTTTGACACTGGGACGTGTCACGCAACAATTTCCTGCACGTGCAGGTGACTATAGGCGCGCATATGCTGTTGACGGGTTTACGCGCTAAGGGCCTTTGCTGACGTGTGGGATTTCACTACCTATCAGGCTGTCCACGCGTTCACACACGAGAGACCACGCTCCTGGCCAGGAGGCGAAATTACTGCCCCCCAGAGCCCTGAGCACGCTCCCACCTGCCATCTGCTGCTGCCTGACTGCCTGCTGGCCACGTGCCCCACAGTGCTGGTGGGTGGGGGTGTTGGGAGACATGGGTGGGGGCCTGGTGGAGGGTGCCCCTGCACTGGTGGGGGTGGTGGGAGACATGGGTGGGGGCTTGGTGGAGAGTGCCCCTGGTGGCGGGGGGTGGTGGGAGACATGGGTGGGGGCCTGGTGGAGGCTGCCCCTGGTGGCGGGAGGGTGGGGGTGGTGGGAGACATGAGTGGGGGCCTGGTGGAGGCTGCCCCTGCACTGCTGGGGGGGTGGGGGTGCAGGGGGACATGAGCAGGTGTGCAGGGTAGTCCCCTGTTTTGTAGACTGCCTGCAGGGGCCGTGGAGGGTGTACAGGGAACACCTGTGAGGACCCACCCAGCCTAATCGCGTGTGATGATTCCCACGCACCCCTGTAATACACGTACCCTGGCTAATCGCGTGTATAACTTCCCGCGTACCCCTGTAATACACGTACCCTGGCCAATCGCGTGTTAAACTTCCCGCGTACCCCTGTAATACACGTACCCTGGCCAATCGCGTGTTAAACTTCCTGCGTACCCCTGTAATACACGTACCCTGGCCAATCGCGTGTTAAACTTCCCGCGTACCCCTGTAATACACGTACCCTGGCTAATTGCGTGTTGAACTTCCCGCGTACCCCTGTAATACACTTACCCTGGCTAATCGCGTGTTAAACTTCCCGCGTACCCCTGTAATACACGTACCCTGGCTAATCGCGTGTTAAACTTCCCGCGTACCCCTGTAATACACGTACCCTGGCCAATCGCGTGTTGAACTTCCCGCGTACCCCTGTAATACACGTACCCTGGCCAATCGCGTGTTAAACTTCCCGCGTACCCCTGTAATACACGTACCCTGGCTAATTGCGTGTTGAACTTCCCGCGTACCCCTGTAATACACTTACCCTGGCTAATCGCGTGTTAAACTTCCCGCGTACCCCTGTAATACACGTACCCTGGCTAATCGCGTGTTAAACTTCCCGCGTACCCCTGTAATACACGTACCCTGGCCAATCGCGTGTTGAACTTCCCGCGTACCCCTGTAATACACGTACCCTGGCCAATCGCGTTTTAAACTTCCCGCGTACCCCTGTAATACACGTACCCTGGCTAATCGCCTGTTAAACTTCCCGCGTACCCCTGTAATACACGTACCCTGGCCAATCGCGTGTTGAACTTCCCGCGTACCCATGTAATACACGTACCCTGGCTAATCGCGTGTATGACTTCACGCGTACCCCTGTAATACACGTACCCTGGCTAATTGCGTGTTGAACTTCCCGCGTACCCCTGTAATACACTTACCCTGGCTAATCGCGTGTTAAACTTCCCGCGTACCCCTGTAATACACGTACCCTGGCTAATCGCGTGTTAAACTTCCCGCGTACCCCTGTAATACACGTACCCTGGCCAATCGCGTGTTGAACTTCCCGCGTACCCATGTAATACACGTACCCTGGCTAATCGCGTGTATGACTTCACGCGTACCCCTGTAATACACGTACCCTGGCTAATTGCGTGTTGAACTTCCCGCGTACCCCTGTAATACACTTACCCTGGCTAATCGCGTGTTAAACTTCCCGCGTACCCCTGTAATACACGTACCCTGGCTAATCGCGTGTTAAACTTCCCGCGTACCCCTGTAATACACGTACCCTGGCCAATCGCGTGTTGAACTTCCCGCGTACCCCTGTAATACACGTACCCTGGCCAATCGCGTGTTAAACTTCCCGCGTACCCCTGTAATACACGTACCCTGGCTAATCGCGTGTATGACTTCACGTGTACCCCTGATATGCACGTTACCCGCTTTGCGTTCCTTGTTTGGCTGCCCTGTAAACTGGTCCAGAGTTAGCGCAGCCCTTTGCGATGATTTAGCGATTTTGCTGGCTTTTCCTTGCGAGAGGGCGTTCTTGGGGGCGTTACTGGCGCTGCTGCAGGGTCGCTGCGATACTCTGCGCCACGGCTGGTTTGGGAGCATGTAATCCATGAATACGCTGTGCGCGGAAATCGGTTTTATCGCACGTGCCTGGCGCAGTCCATCGCACGCGGACACTCTGCGCCAGCCGATTGCGACACTTTTCTGCGAAATTCTATGAATTACCCTGTAAATAATTTAGAAAAATCAATCTCAAACACAGCAGGCTAAGAAAAGATGTTAAAACTATCCTTAAATTGCAGAGTAATGCTTAAACGTAACCTTGACGTGGACCAAGGACTAGTTAATGGAGCACTGGGTACAGTTGTTGGCTTTCAAACATACCCACGTGACAACAAAATTCAGTTTGTCAATATACTCTTTGACAAACTTTCAGAAGTAAAACGGATAGGACGCTCAACAGCTAGATTCCTTCTCTTCAAAGATATGTATGTACGCAGAGAACAATTTTCTCTAACTCTTGCATTCGCAGTCACGATTCATAAATCACAAGGTCTTACCCTAGACAAAGCAATGATAGATATTGGTAACACAGTCTTTAAAGAAGGCATGAGCTACGTAGCACTATCACGCTTACGTACACTTGACGGTCTATTTCTAATCAACTTTGATGCAAGTAAAGTAAACGCTGATATTCCTTGCATTTTAGGATATAATAGACTTCGCTCACTATACACTCCCCATCTAAACACATATTCTGTTCCACAAAAACTAAAATGTTATAAAAGAAAACTAAATCAAACAGAAATGCAACAGGACGTCACTGCAAATCCTCCAAAGAGAGTAAAAGAAACTAATACTTCATCAAGTACCACAAACAAAAAAGAATCAATAAGAGAAAGTAAACCAGGTACTTCTTTAAAGAAGGAAGACAAACTCCAAAAAAAGCAGTTAGATACAGAACTACCTGGACCATTTAAATTCTCAAATATAGTTGGTGTAAGTTGCTATGCAAATGTAGCAATGAATATTCTATTTCAATTACCACCAATTGTTGGCAAAATTTACTTACACAGTACAGACCCATTGTGTTTGCAAATGTTAGTACTTCACAGAAATGCAGCAAACAATCCTGAAAACACATATAGTGTTTTTGGAATAAGACGACAATTGGACTACTGTGTTGGAATGGTGAAATTCACTATAAACTCACAGGAAGATCCACAAGAATTTCTAATGTACTTACTACAAGTACTGGAAAACAAAAACATACCTATAAACGAAATCTTTCAGATTTTATACATGTGGAAACATACATGCACTCTCTGCAACAATGTGACACAAGAAGAAATCCCCAATGAACGCTTCATATATATATCAATACCAAATTGTGAATCCATTCCATTTCAGCAACTTGTACAAAATGCAAACCATTGTAGATTATGCTCTACCTGCAATTCAGCTAATCGCTCCACGTTAGTAATACAAACACATAGTAAATACATAATACTAATGCTTCTACGTTACAATGCAGATGGTACCAAAAACAACTGCAAGCTGACTGGATTCACACATGGTCAAATATCACTTGGTAAGAAAACCTTCACAACAATAGGTATAATCTACCACGCAGGAGCCACAACCAATTCAGGGCACTACACTGCATATATAAAAAAGAAATGTGGATGGTTTGAATGTAATGATAGTACCATTACTCTAAAGCAGAGATTACCAGCAAATCTTACAAATGCTTATTTGATGTTCTTAAAACCAAAATTTGATAAATAAACTGTATTTAAACCTTTAACTAAATTTGTGTTAAAAAAATATAAACTCTAAAAGCTATGTACCTGCTCAAAGATTCTACAACAACTAATCAGATAAATGAATACCACTAATTTAGACCACAAAATAGACAGTTAGAATACGCCAATTGGTATCTAACTGTCCCAAAATTAAAAATTTGTGTTAAAATAATATAAACTGTTAGAATACTCCAAAAGCTATCTAACAGCTCAAAGATTCTACAACAACTAATCAGATAAATGAATACCACTAAATTAGGCCAAAAAATACAGTTAGAATACGCCAATTGGTATCTAACTGTCCCAAATTTTAACAATATCCAAATAGATAAATCAAAACCACTAAAATATATTAAAACAATAGACAGTTAGAATACACCAATTGGTATCTAACTGCTCCAAAATTTTATAATATCAAAACAAATGAAGAATCTGTTACTGCTCCAAAAAAAATACAACAAAGCAAAGTATAAAGCATTAGCCAGAAACAACAAGTGAACACTGAAAACAAACAAACAAATAAACTGTAGCATAACAGAAAAAGGTTTTTTTTTAATCCAACATGGATTTTTTTTTCTCCCACAGACCCAATGATTTTAGCAACAAATACAGAAACTGAGCAAATTGCACAGTACTCTGATTTGTACTCTACTAAATATGAGGGTCGAAAAAAAATAAAAGTATATTGCTTATACAATGTAATAAGTCATTACAAAATACTAATACTAACATGCTATTTTCTTTTATCACAGAAATGAAGAAGAAAAACATGGACTCCCATTACTAGACCAAACAGTAAGTATAAAATAATAAGGACAACCATAGCAGCATATCACATCCATAGTATCTGATACCTTTGTTCCTTATACATTTGTTTTTCACCCAAAGTTATAAGCAAATATGAATGTGATATGCTGCGGGGGTTGTTGCCAGGGCATAGAGTCTTGGGTGCATTGCCAAATGGCCATGCACCCAAGACTCTATGCCCTGGCAACAACCCCCGCAGCATATCACATCCATAGAGTCAAACATTTCAACTATGATCTATGGGAAACTTATAATGTCCGCGAACAATGTGAGTGTTCTTAGAACACTTTGAACTTGCCAGCGAACAATACGTACACCGTTTTCAGGACACCCCCTACGAACATTTCAGAACAACGCGATAGTTCTTAGAACACTTTCAACTTAACAATGAACAATACGGACAGCGTCCTAAGGACACCCCCTATGAACATTCCAGGACACCGGGAGTGTTCTCAAGAACGTCTTCAGAACACCCCCATCTTGTTTATTTGCAAACATTTCAGGACACCGCGAATGTTCTTAGGACACATTCAACTTGACAGAGAACAATACGGACAGCGTCCTCAGGACACCCCCTACGAACATTCCAGGACACCGGGAGTGTTCTTAGAAGCGTCATCAGAACACCACCATCTTGTTTATTTGCGAACATTTCAGGACACCGCGAGTGTTCTTAGGACACATTCAACTTGACAGAGAACAATACGGACAGCGTCCTCAGGACACCCCCTACGAACACTCCCCGGACACCGCAAGTGTTCTTAGAAGTGTCTTCAGAACACCCCCATTTTGTTTATTTGCGAACATTTCAGGACACCACGGGTGTTCTTAGAACACATTCAACTTGACAGAGAACAATACGACAGCGTCCTCAGGACACCCCCTACGAACACTCCCCGGACACCGCGAGTGTTCTTAGAACAGTTTCACTTTGCTTGCGAACAAAACGGACACATATTGACTCCTTAGAACGCCCCCTAGTCAGTATATTTAGAACATTTCTGAACACCCGTGATGTCCGCAAACAAATCGAACACAAAAAAAACGTCTAACACATAAAAAACACAACTTTCATCCTATCTCATACACTCCCACCCTCCCCAAACACTCCTACACACCAACACACGCTACAAAATACACATTTTGAACAAAGTTTCACCGCGCTATCTGGGGACGTCCGCGAATCCAAGATGGCGGGCGCTACCGAAAAATCTGACACGCTTCACGCTCCACGCCGTCCAATCAGCGAACACGTTGCATGTCCGCGAACATCACGCAAGATGATTGGCCAATCAGGACACTGTCCATGGAGCGAACAGGGAAGTGTGTCCGTGAACCGAACACAGATATCACTAATTTTTTTTTACCTACTTTTTGGTCATTTTAAAAAAAACTACTGGACGGATTTTCACCAAATTTGCAAAAGCACGCTTTCGGGACCAAGCCGCTGCTCCTGGTCCAAATTTGGTGGAAATCCATCCAGCGGTTTGGGCTGTAGGCGCAAGCAAAAATTTTTTCCCATTCACTCTATGGAGAGTGAGTATAATGTATACAAATATGAGCATATAGAGGGAAGGTAGAGTAATAAAAATAAAACTATGAGAAAGTGCTCATAACCATAATGATTATCTTCATGCACAGAAAGGATTGCTCTCTTTCAAGCCTGTATCTTCCGCTATGTATATGTTTCATATGATGTGATTGGACCCTAAGTCTACAAATATAGTACCTTTTCAATTTTTACTTCCTGACTGTTACTGAAGAAAACCATGTGGCTTCGATATGTCAGTAAAGGATAAAAAGGGAGAGCCAGCCATGTGATGTCATCAGTGATGTCATCAATGGCATTTGTGATGTCATCTTTGATGTCCTGGGTGTTATTGTTAGCAGTGCACGGTGGCGCGAGTTATGGTTGTTTATGTTACCATAACTGCCGAATTTCAGGGGTTTTTCGGTTTTACTTTGAACCATAACGTCCCTTTAACAAAGTTTTTTCACTGAATTTCATAGGTTTTTAGTAGTGCAACTTAACCATAACGTCCCTTTAACAAAGTTTTTTTTACTGAATTTCACAGGTTTTTAGTAGCACAACTTAACCATAATATCCCTGACTTCATATACATGTAACATAGAACATACTAACCCCCTCATAGTGATTTTCATGTCCGCGGACTACCGGCATGTCCGCGGACACATCGAAAATCTGAGCGTGGTGAATGTAAATTTAAATAGTGTGCCCCATTTCCCCTTTGAAGTTGGCTCTGAAAAGAGCCGTTTTTTTTTTTTTTTACAGTTTACAGATGCTTGAAAGACACCTGTTATTTTGTATTTTTTTTCTTGGTTTTTTTTCTTACTTTACTCCTAAAATCTTCACATAACCTTCTCCAAAGCAACCCTTACATTCCAAAATAGAAAGGCATTTCCCGTAAAAGATAAAGAAATGCCATCTTCTTTAAAATTAACAACATTACTGGCATCAATATTCTCATTATAACAAAAGAACATACCAGCTCTAAGCATGAAGGCACACATGCCTCGGTTGATGACACACCTAGCAATATTTTGCTGAGGACAAAAAACTGAACTATTGTCCCATATTGCCCTAAGTAGTAATCCAGAAAAAATGACTTTTGCATTTGGAAGGATCTTCATTACTGCATGATCCAAGCGTTCCATATCAGCCAACAAAGTAGGGGCACTGACGTTGCCCAAATGGAAAGCACCATAGTGCAAAACTACCACATGCGGACTGTTCATCGTGGCCATATCCTCACAAACTTGTACAATTCCCTGTACATTGCCATCAGGCACACTGCTCCACACCACCTCCACTCCTTTCACATCAAAGTTCTTTGCAACATGCCTGCATTCAGCGTACTGCTGTAAACCATGCACAAACATATCTCCGAGCACCAACACCCTGACTTTCTCCACTTCTGCCATCTTCACCACACACAGTCTCTTTCAACACAAATCCACAACCTCGACATCTGATTGGCTGATCCGTACAGTCTTCTTTCCATGTTGGATTTCCTGGAAAAACCCGGATGTAGCACGCCCTGTCCACGAACAGCGCGGTGTCCGCGGACGGCATCCACTTTACTCTCTGTGCCATTCCCTCATTGCATACAGCTAAGCAATCACACAATACGAATAACGTCCTCAGAACAACCCCATTTTGTGAAGTTTGGAACATTTCAGGACAATTATTATTTCATTATTCAACATATTAACATTACAAATATTATACTTTCATCTTGTACTCTGCACACAATGCTATGTTTCTCCATTAGTAGCTCAGTATTCTAGATAGAATCCCATAATACAATGCTATTTATATCAATGCATCGTTCAAAGCACTAATAACGGTATGATATTTATTGCAATATCCTTGACACTTTTTTCGCAACATTATAATAAAAATCCCTAGTACACAAATTCCATGAAAAGTACATACACATGTGATGTCATCAGTGATTTCATCAATGACATTTGCGATGTCATCTTTGATGTCCTGGGTGTTAGTCTTAGCAGTGCACGGTGGTGGCGCCAGTTATTTTTCATAGCTTACCATAACTTGCGATTTTCAGGGGTCTTTCGGCTGTTCTTAGAACCATAACGTCCTTTAAACAAACTTTTTTTAATATCACGCAAACAATATACAAACATGGCGTGCAAAAAACCAACTTCTAAAGATGTCTTTACACAGAATGTTGCAAAATAAGAATTTATGTTCGTTCACAGTGAAGATCAGCTGCTTCCACAACTTCTACAGATGGCTTTACACAGAATGTTGCAAAGTAAGAATGTATGCTCGTTCACAGTGAAGGTCAGCTGCTTCCATTTTTTTCTCGGGCCCCGGAGAGGCTCACGAAGCGGACTATAAGGTTGTATTGTGTTTTGACCTTGACAGACAGAGATTGTGATGAAAGACTTCTCTTGAAGGAGTGTTGCTAAAACGTAAGAGAAGATAAAGATGAAATTTCTGAAACAAAACCACATTTATATATTATATCACTATGTGAAAGATCGTTGGCACACGCAGAGTCGTATTTTGGGACTGCACCACTCGTAGACAATGGAAATTGCAATTGTACTGTAAGTAACCCTTTTATCCTCCACTCTTTCCAGGAATGCCCAAGTTAGTACAATTTGAAAAGCTGGGCATTTTCAGTTGAGGCTACTGAGGAAGATCTTATCTCTTTTGCCTAGCCATCTGTGTTCGGTAGTTGTCGCCTCTCTGTTTGATTCTTAGCAGGCTTGATTACTGCAATGCCCTGTTTTTGGCACAGCCTGCTGGGCTTTTCCACCGAATGCAGATGTTACAGAATTGAGTTGCTCTGGCGGCGACCAATTCACCTCATGGAACACATATCTCTCTAGTTCTTCAATCTCTTCATTGGCTTCCATCATGCAAACAAATGGAGTTTAAGGCCCTCTGCCTTGTCCACGGGCTTATTATCAGCAGGGGGAGGAGTAACTTTGTGATAGGTTTATCACATATGTTCCTCGTCGGAGTTTACGTTCTGAGGACTGCGTGTCTGGTGATTGTCCCCAGGTTTCGTCGGGTTAGAATAGGTGGCCAAACTTTTTCAATATCTTCTGCCAAACTATGGAATGGGCTACCACCTGCACTGAGATGGGGCCAGAATCATTTAGCGTTGAAGCTGAAAACCCTACTTTTTTAGACATCACAGTTGCTTTGTCTGCGTGTCCCCAGCGCCACGACTCCTTCTGGTCTACAAGCAATTTATAACATAAAAATATGCAGCGGGATCAGTAAACTGAAGTATCCGGTATTTAGCAGATGCTTTAGTGCTTTATCCCATGCTGTCTCTTTCCTTTAGTGCATGCACCGGGCATCGCCTTGAACCATCATCTTTTGGTGCAGTGTGTCCCTTTGAACATGATGCAGTAATAACACATGCGGTTCTGGAAATGTCCGCCATACTTTAAATGAGGCAAAGAGTTTTACAAATAAGCCTTCCTCTGATAGGTGTCTAATTTAAAGTTATCAAGGGAGACGTAAATTGCTCAAGGAGACGCGCTTATTGATAAAGATTAAATGGCAGCTGGAGTCAATTGAACGCCAAAATGGAGCTGCTGCAAGGGAGCAGGGTACAGGAGCCATGCAAATCAGGTAATGGCGGCATTAATCGCACTTTAATTTTAGTAGCTCAGTAAATTAAGCACCCAGTGATTTCTGGAAGGCCTTTAAGTTTCTCAGGGTTGTTAAACTGAGTACTATTGAATGATGTAATTGAAACACCCGTTAATAACAGCATCTGGATCATGTTTGGGAGAGTCTATTCCACAGAAGGATGGAATATGGCCTTTGTGGCAAAAAAAGCTTGCGTTTTGGGCTTGGGATTTGAGTAGCACCTGCAGATCTGGATAAGATCTGTGTGCATTGTGAAGCACTAACGTGCAATGCAAAAATCTTTGAAAAGCCATGTATGTGTGTGGATAAATAGATATTGTCCCGGGAGGATAGCTCAGCGGCAACGTGCTCGCCTTGGAAACAAGACGACATGAAGCAACACAGGTTTGATCCCTTGGGTCCACGCTTAGAAACCTCTGGGTATTAAGCCTATTATAAATACACAAATAAGACATATTCCGATAACCGCGCCTCGATGCCCCCAGGCTGTGTGAGGGCTTCAAAATGCAAATAAATAAAGGCATATTATACAGCCTGCAATGGCAGTCCTGTAATTATGGTTAAGTCGTGTTTCCATAGGAAGAGGCATTTTTGAGATAGTTATTACTTTGGTGCCAGTTGACTGACCAGCATAAAACATAGAAACAATTCCTTGGGGGCAGTTATTCTCAAATCTGTCTGAGAGGGTCAAAGTTAAAGGTGGCGGTCCCAAAACTGGGCAGATTTTCACCAGTACCTCGCCAGGAGCTGACATTTAGGCCAACTTTAGTGCCTTGCTTGGTGGTATCCAGAGACCTTCTGCAAACCTGAGGATCCTTACCCATGTTTCCTGTCCAAGAAGTGCACTCACAAATGCTAAAAGAGGGCAACATATGTCCCTTCAGAGGCTTGTCCTGACTTTGGGGTGCATCAGGGAATGCCTCAAGGAGCTGAAATAGGGTATCTTTCAAAAAGAAAACTGCGATTTTTGGCTGTGCAAATTATCAGTTAGTAAAGAGGTCCAACTTTGTGCATAAACTGTGTGTGCAAATTCAGCAGGATTTCTTTTCAGAATGTATTTACTTGAATTTTGAAGGTGTGGAAATGATAAAGGTATATATATCATTTCGAAACCATTGAAATTCAGGGGGAAAAACATTTTGTTCAAGGGGCTTGTGTTACCTTCATTTAACCTTGAACATTCTGTGAAAATAATGTAGTTGTAAACATGTGATGGTTAAGCGTACACTTTCAAACCATGCAAATTCAATGAAAAAACTTTAGTTAAAGGGACATTTTAGTTGCAGTGTGAAATCTAAAAACATATAAATTCACCAGACCTGGGGCTAAACTGATGTCGGAACTGTTGGGACTGGGCGCTAGCTAGTCTTTTGGCTGTAGCTCCTCAGATTCTATCCGGGGCTACAACCAAAGGATCAGGGGCTATAGCCCCCTTAGCCCCCCCTAGCAACACCCCTGCTGGCGGTGGAGGCTGGTCTCTAGTACTCCTCTGCCCTGCAACTGGAGTTGCTATTTCTGTTCATTACTACCGGTGTTTAACTTGGAACAACATACTTCTAGCACTGGAAATACGGGAAACATCTCCAGTCCCATTTCTACCTCTGCTGATCCTCGCTCCACCCTTTATACACACTGTGCATGTGTGGAGCCCTGCACGGTGTGCCAATAGTGCGTTTGGTGTTCGTTAGGCGAGTGGAGGCGGTGGGGAGTAGCCACTTTGAAGAAGTCGCATTCTTGACCTGGTGAGTCCTGTGTGACTGTTAGTTATGTAACCCTCCAAGCTGTTGTTTCCTGTGATTGACTGGCCTGTGATGTCTGATGTCGCACTTGACAGCCAGCGTTTACATCCTATCAGCGACTTTCTGACAACGCCTGCATTCACCTATCTCGCAAGCGGGCGAGCTGTGGAACATTTACCCATCAGAGTTTTTAATCTCAAGGACATTTTATGCTACCGTTTGACTGTCAGATTCCCTTTGTGTAGCAGAAGGGACTTTTCTGGTAGCATTGGATCTTGAACACTGGCTCTGTATGAACTTGAAAATCATGGTGTGGGGGTTCTTCCAATGCTTAAAGTAGTCTTGCTGTAATCTAAAGCGCCCGATGGTGAAAAGTGGAAGGACTAACCTTGCCCAGATATAGGGCAGCTTGTGTGTAGGCGTCAGCTGTCGTATGTTATGGGGTGACTGTGGGCCTAGGTGCCTTTGAACCCTTTGTGATAACATCCTATAGTGTTGTGGCTTGTGCCTTCAGTACATTATTTTTGCTGTGAGTCAGGGGGTGACTGCGGGCCTAGGTGCCTTTGAACCCTTTGTGATAATATCATATAGTGTTGTGGCTTGTACTTTCAGTACACTCTTTTTGCTGTGATTCAAGGGGTGACTGCAGGCCCAGGTGCCTTTGAACCCCTGGTGATAACACCATACAGTGTGGTGGCTTGTGCCTTCAGCTTTTTTCCTTTTGCTGTGAGTCGGGGGGTGACTGCGGGCCTAGGTGCCTTTGAACCCCTTGTGAGAACATTACATAGCACTTTGGTTTGCGCTTTGACTGCATTCTTTCTTTCTGTGTGACAGGGGGTGACTGCAGGCCTAGGTGCCTTTGAATCCTTTGTGATAATACCATATAGTGTTGTGGCTTGCACTTTCAGTGCATTCTTTTTGCTGTGATTCGAGGGGTGACTGCGGGCCCAGGTGCCTTCGAACCCCTGGTGATAATAGGGTGTAGTGTCTTGTGCCATCAGCTCATTCCTTTTGTTGTGAGTCAGGGGGTGACTGCGCATCTAGGTGCCTTTGAACCCCTTGTGAGAACATTACATAGCGTCGTGACTTGCGCTTTGACGGCACTCTTACCTGCTGTGTGTTAGGGGGTGACTGTGGGCCTGGGTGCCTTTGAACCTCCTGCGCCAACAACAAACAGTATAGTGGTTGGCGCTTTTAGTGCATTTTCTTGCTGTAAGGTATTATCTGTTGACCTGAAATAGATCATGAGCCACGCTCTGAGAAGTGGTAATCGGGTGGGTAATCCAACTAAAGCACCCGTGAAGAGTTATGCTGTCAAATTGCTCAACAGCACTTTACCACTGTTACCGCCCAGCAAAGAAATCACTCCTCTCTATGTCGGTAACCACACCCTCGGGGCGGCTGCCACCGGACCCTGAGGGGACTCATATTCCCTCTTCACCGACATGCTTGGCCTCTGAAGAGGGGTCTATTTCCATGGTGGCCCCGGTAGACCTGAATCAACCCTCATTTTCTGTAAAAGATGCAAATGAGACTGAAGGGCAGAGCGCTTGTGATTCCCCTCACTTAGACGATTGCAATTGTGCATTGAAGGACGTTCAGGAGGGTTTTGTTCATATTTCTGACACGTCCATGCTTGCGCCTGCAATTATGAGCGAGTTAGGGAAACGTGTACGTCTCTCCCTTGGCCCTACATCACCAGCATCTAGGTCCCATGTGTTCCGCGAACAAGTACATCTCCATCTCCCAGATAAATTTACCTATAAGGAACTTAGCGTACCCAGAAGGGAAATTCAAGATCTAGTAAAACAGAGGTCGGGTATGGGTATAGTTGCGGGACAGGGACATTTCCCTGTTAGCTATCCAGAAGCCACAGGTTCCTTTTTGCCAACTTTGTTAGGCACGCAGGAGTTAAAGAAAGATGGTGCTGGGTATACCGCCACAATAGGAGTTGAAATGCCATCTTCTACTCCGCAGGATTCTCCCTTTGACATTTTTCCTCATGACCCATTCAATTTCCTAGTGATTTCAAGAAAACTTAATCTCCTTGACAAAGGGCACAAACTAACCCATTGTTCATTAAGAGAAATGCATGGCTCCCTAGCTTTCATGAAGGAAAAAATCAGCAAATTGGAAGGTTACATTCTGGCTGATGCACAATCGAAATCACTTTACACAATTAGAAAAAATGATGGCATCAACCTCCCAGTCGTTACTCCAGTCGTAGCTGGACCCAAAGTACAGTCTCAGGGAACACAAACGGTCAACACGGTATACAACACTTACCTACCTCAAAGATCGTACTCTCAAGCACTGCAGGGTGCAAATGTTATTGTAACAAAGCATGGTAGCAATGAGCCCATCAATCTCCTGGAGGAGGCTAAATTTCACCATGAACACTTGCTTCAGGTAGAAAAAATGTTATTTAATGAATTTTTAAAATCTCAAGCCCCAGGGACAACTGAGTTGTTAATTGGAGCAACGGTGGCTGTTACGGAGTTATCCTCTTCCCCGGACAGTCCTTCTGGTTTAACAGATTTAATCGACTCACAGTCTACAACTGAGTCCCAAGCCCTGTTGTCGGTGGCTGAGATAGGTGCAAGTAAAGTGGGCCAAGGATGGATGCAGTTCATCTCTCGAAAGGCGAAGAAATCCTTTTTGAGAGCTCAAAAACAATTAAATTCTGCCAAAGCTAAGCAAAAACAATCATCTCCACAAAAAGTATGGTGGAGACAATCGCCACTCCTACTAAGGGGATGGTGCCTGTCTTGACCTGTAAATCTGGTGTGATTGCAGATGATCTAGCAATAAATCTGCTGGAATTGAATGAGCAAAGTAAGAAACATCTGCAGATCAAGGCCCTGAGAAGTGGCAATGTGCAGGTGGCGGTTTCAAAAGCTACGGGGAAAACTTCAGACAAGTCCCAATCTCAGCTACATAGTTTTTTCCCTAGTGTTGAAAGTAAAAAGGCGGTGGTTCCTCTAAATGAGGAGATCTGTCGCCCGAAAACAACAAAAAAAGAAAATGGTCCACTGCAACTGTTGACAAGCAGGGAAGTATGTATAAAGGGGCCTGTTTTACAGGAAGATGTTAATCCCGCCGTAGTAAAATAGGTGGAGAGCGCTGAGATCGGAATGGATCTGCGTGTACCATCCAACTTGGCGAGTAAAGACATGTCCAGTGTTGAGGGGTTGCCTCTATGGAGGCAAATTTAGTCCCGCCTCCCACTGGAATGTTGTCGTTTTCAGAGACTCCCAAAGAGATGAATCAAATACTTGGATGGATAAGCGTTCCTGATATAAATGGAACAGTGCGGAATAACAGGTCATTTCTGATGAATGCATTTTATCAGATTCCTTCACTACGAAACTTGGCCACCAAGGACATTGAATGGGTGAAATTAGCATCCCATAACAACCACAGAGTGCTGTGTAAAGTCCAGTCCCAAATTATAACAAAATTAATTTTGGATTTCAAGGACGATTTTGAGTGCTTGGGACTATTTCCACATCTGTTTGGGAATATGGAGGATGCATGGTCCTTTTTGGACTTTGACCTGCCCGTGTCTAAGGACTGAGCTATGGGGGGTCCTGTTTTGGTAACAAACCAGCTCCATAGTAGACAACTATCACAGAAACTGGCCTCGCTGACTCAGGCATTAAGCGGTTTATCGTGGCTGGAGCCCCTTATCAAAGTGGCAGCCTCAATGAAGGAAGATACCGCCAACTCATAACCATTGAGTATTGTCCTTGCATCTTTGAACTGTTGTGGCATAATAAATCTTGCGGCATGGCATGAAATGGTCAGGACTCGAAATGTCCCAGAAATGTTATTATTGCAAGAAACTATGTCTTTGAATGAAATTGTGTTAGATGGCTATGTATCTTTTAGTGTACCTGCTCGCCCTAACCAGTTAGGCCGTCCTAGTGGTGGCATTGCCATTCTTATTAAAAATAGTCTGAAAGTCAAGGTATAGCTAGTGGGCAAGTCAGATACTTTTCTACTGGTGGAACTGTGTATTACAGCTAACACTTTATACTCATTTTTGCTGTTATCAATTTATTGGAACCCAAACGTTGATTCTCTAGAAACTACAATAATGGCATTAAATCGGTTATTGTCTGATGCCTCGCTGTCTTTTCCAATGCATGAAATCTTGATTGGTGGAGATCTCAATGCATGCCTGGAACTAGATGGAAGAAATCGTTGATTTACAACACAACCCCATAGGCAAGGAAGTCTCGAATGAGAGGGAACCTTTGGGCTGAGTTTTTTTAAGCCTTGGGCATTTTTCCAATCTTCCTCGCTTCCCACAGTCCATCGTTTTCCTGGCAGCGCAGTCATTCTCACCCACTAATCGACTGTGTCCTTGCATCTGCGGCAATGTCCGGTTAACTCAACCCGATTACAATCTCGAATGTGGGTTTGGGCGACCACAGCTTGTTGGGTACGAGGTTACATATTATGGCTAAAACTTATGAGTCTGCGCCTTCCACAGCATTGGTGGAAAGTGATAGGCATACATTGTCTGTACGATGGCAGCTGGGAACCTGTCGTAGACTTGTGTTTCTAGTCAACAGGGATATGTTGGTTTGCACTGACGAACTGGCATCCGTGGGCTTTATGGAGAAGGTCAACGAATTTAACCTGTTGATGATTCACAAGGTCTCTTTGTGTAAAAATACGCCCAAAGGCTTGCACACATTCTCGTCAGCGATTGCTGTCCTGAAAAATCTCAAAATTCGTGATCTTCGTATTGCGAAACGTTACCATGAAGATGTTTTACTTTATAAGTCAGCAAAAATATTAATCGTGGTAAAGTACAAGAAGAAAGTGAAGGAATTACGTTACGCCCGTCACAATCTTGAGAACCAACGTATGATTGAACATCTAAGTAATCGTAATGTAAGGGAACTGTGGGCCATCTTAAGAAATCCCGCTTGTAAGGCTGACAATCGCTTGGTGGCTACAATATCTGGTTCCACCTGGCAGTCTTTCTTTGGAAAGAAATACGAATTGCCTCCTCAACAAAGAATGCAGTCTGACAAACCGCTGTTGCAGATTCCAGGCAATTGTTATTGGGAGCTTAAGATGTGACATGGGCAATTTCAAAATTGAAGTTTTCTTAAGCCGCAGGACCCGATGGGTTGCCACCCTGTGTTTTCCAGGACGACCCGCACTTTTGGCAAAATATCTGCTCTTTCGTTACCAACTGGTATTTAAAACGGGTGGAATACCTCCATCCTGGTTGATGGCGATAATACCGATCCACAAAAAGGGCCCCCTGGACAACCCTGCAAATTTCAGGTCCATTGCATTAATTGATATAGCGGCAAAGATCTTTACTCATCTTGTGCTGAGTGAATTGTAAGCATTCATTGCCGCAGCTGGCATATTATCTAAAGCCCAGGTGGGTTGCCGCAAGGCAATGGGTACCCAGTTAAATGCCTCCATTCTTGCACATTTGTTAACGTCTTCACGCACCCGGTCCAACAGTTCAATTTGCATGGCATCCCTGGACCTATCGTCTGCGTTTGACAGTGTGCTTCATACTCGCCTTTGGTGGAAAATGTTGTCTTATGGAATCCCCTCTCATTTGGTAGCGATAATTGCATCACTGCACCAAGATACATCTTACAGGGTTTGTATTGACTCTGTGAGTTTACTATCTGACAGCATCCCAACCAGAATTGGAGTGAAGCAGGGATGCAACCTGGCTGCAGTTCTATTTAATCTGTATTTGGCTGATATCGAGAAAATATAGGAGGCAAACAACATCTTTCTGGTTATTTTAGGCAAGTTGCGCCTGAATTGGGTTACAGAATAAACTGAACCTCTTTCAACAGTATTGTCAATTGAATAACTTGACGATTAATTTGGCTAAATCAAATATCATAGTCTTTACAGCTAAGAGGAAAGCCCAAGTCTTTAAGTATAATGTCAACACCAAACAGATTAACATCATGGGCGAGATCACATATTTGGGTTATCAGATATCTAACAGTACCTCTGTTGGTAAATGGCGAGTAATCTTAGACACCAAATTAATGTACCTGATGAGATTTATTTTCCTCCGCCACTGCAAGTTTTCCATCATGCCCCTAATACACTTCTATCTATTGAAGGTAGAGCCTATTTTATTGTACTTTCTGGATGTCTGCTTGTTGAACATGGGTCCAACATTGAATAAACTCCAGGGAGAAATCTGGAAAAAGGTATTGTGCCTTCCTGGGTACCTGTCAAATCCCATTCTGATACATGAATTAGGCCTACATGCACTAGCTGACAGGTATGAATGGCGTATGCTTAACACCTATATGAAAATGTTGTCACCACCTTCCAACTCTCTGTATGAGGATTTTAGGTCGATGCTATCTGATGATCATCCGGCATCTATTTCCGCTTATCAAAAACGCATGATTCAAGTCTTAAATTCTTTGAACATGACAAAGCAAGATCTCATTGATTCCCTTGGGGTGACCAA
Organism: Ambystoma mexicanum; assembly: GCF_040938575.1. Classification (NCBI taxonomy): domain Eukaryota; kingdom Metazoa; phylum Chordata; class Amphibia; order Caudata; family Ambystomatidae; genus Ambystoma; species Ambystoma mexicanum. Next base: position 383,529,101 of record NC_090936.1, read on the forward strand.
GAAACAGTTTTTTAGGAACGCATGGGTGCATAACTCCGATTTAATTGCAGGATATCGATCATTTTCCTGTTATGCTAAATTTAGACATGCCTACACTCCACACATGCGTTACCTTTTGTGCTTCCCCGATAAGAATGCCAGGAAGATCTATATGAGATTTCGTCTCGACCTAATCCACATGGGCTCTCGTTTTAGGAACTGGTTTAGTAATCGAGAGTCTGGGATTGGTGAGTTTTGTAGGTTCTGTGCCAATGCGAAGGAGCTTGAATCTCTGGAGCACCTATTTATGTACTATCCACACTTTGAAACACAAAGGGCCTCATCACGAGTTTGGCAGTGACCCTTAAATCCGGCGGTCGCGCTATTAATGCCGGATTTAAGGGTCCGCCAAATCAGGGCTTCAGCGGATTTCTCCCCAGCTCTGAGCTAGGGGGAAATCCACCGAAAATTCGCGCTATTAGCGCCGGCGGGAAATCCGCCGGCGCTAAGAGCGTGAAAATTCCCCATTGAGCCCAATGGGGAATGGGGCATTCCCGAATGGGCTCAGTGGGGAATGGGGAATTCCATTACCGCCAAACCCGTGATCCGGTGCTAATAGCGATGGGGGGTTTGGCGCTAGGGCTATTACCGCCGGCAGTAATACCGCTGGCTTTGCCGCCCAACTCTTGATGAAGCCCAAAGACTTATCTGCCTAGGAACCTATTTGGGAGCTAATACAGGTTGTGAACGCCACATGGTTTGGTTGCGATGTATGTGGGGACGCAGCAACTCTATTATTCTGGCGACGGTGAGACTTGTGAGCATAATTGAGGCAGGCTTGAATGAATTAAATGATGGATTGCTAATGGATAGTGAAGAAGTGCAATCATCAAGGTGAAATGCCCTTATATTTGCAACCACTAAGGCCACAACTGGCGATTGCTAGGTTTTCTTTTTCCCTTCTCTATTTGTCCCTTTAAATATTAGAATGTTGGAAAACTATCCCCTCTTTTTATGCAACAAAAAAAAAATGTAAGTTGTTTTGGTCTATGAATTTTGTGATCATTTTTTAACCTGGTGAGGGTCCTTCTGCTCAAGAGATGAAATAGGAGATGAAATAAGGTGTTTGTTCTATCATTTGTTTTTATCATTTGTTCTATCATTTGTTTTATGACTTGTTCTGATCTTACATCGGTTTTAAGTTATGGAATATTGTGACTTGTTTAAATTTAAATTTGTAGTCTTATCCTTTGTGAAATATTTTTTGTAAAGGTGTAATTTAATTTTTACTACCAAAAAAAAAAAAAAGATAACATTACACATTACGTCTTTGATGCAATCACATAAAACAACATCAATTAGCTAATATGGCAAAGAGGGTACACGAACAATGGAGGATGAAATTCTTCTTGTGTAGTGACAATACGCACAAGGATGGACATACAGATAGTGCATTGGGAACCTGGAATGCATACATACAGGTAGTGCCATTTATTGATGATGGAACCCTGAGGATTGGAATTAGGTCAGTGGCCTTAGGATTGTACATGTGCCCATTTATTTACTTTTTAATTATTTATTTATTGAATTTGTAAGTAGCGCCCAGACCCAGAGGTATCACAGCGCTAGTACAGATCATACAGGTAGATGGTGTAATTGAGGCAAAATTAGGCTTAACATCAAGTTGCTTACAGATGTGTGTTGAAGAGAGAAGTTTTAACATTTTTTCGGAAGAGTGAGTAGGAAAGTTCCACAGAGCTGGCGTGATGGTGGTGAAACTGGAGCCCCCCACTCTCTTTTTTGAGATTCTGCGGATGTGGATGAGGCGCGTAGTTTGTGGGTGGTGGATTTTTTGGTGATGCGATTGGTAAAGTAGGGGGGCAGTGTTGTGTAGGAAGTGGCGGGTGACTGCGAGAAGTTTGAAATTGATGCGTGCTTTGACAGGGAGCCAGTGCGCCTCACGTCTGATTTGTGAAATGCGGTCGGAACTTTTTAGGCCCCAGACTACTCTGAGTGCGTTGTTTTGGACCAGTTGGAGTTTGTTTAAGTTGTTGGCCAAAGTTCCTGCTACGATGGCATTGCAATAGTCCAGTTTGCTGCCGATGATAGCCCTGGCTAAGGCGAGGCAGTTGCTGGTAGTGAGGAATTTTCTAGAGAGGTTTATGAGTTTAGTGGAGTAAGAGGCTGAAGAGGCGAAGACTTAACATGCTTTTGCATGTTTAGTTCTGCGTCCAGGTAGACTCAGAGTGTTTTGACATGGGGGGATACTGGGGTGATGTTCCCATAGATACAGAAGGAGGGGTAGGCAGGATCTAGGGTTTAAGGCTGTGAGGTGAGTCAACAATGAGAAGCTCGGTCTTATCATTCAGGCAAAGATAGTGTGTTGCCATCCAGGCCTGGATGATGCTGTAAGTGTGGGTAACGTTAGTAGAGTCTAGTTCGTGGTTGCCACTGAGTTTGAGGAGGACTTGAGTGTCATCAGCAAAGTTAGTGTAGGGTATGTTAAGGCTGTCTAGGTGGTCAAATAGGGGTTTGGTATACATATTGTATAGTGTGAGGGATAGGCATGATCCTTGAGGAACACCATGGAGGACGGGGATGGGATCCGCTGCTTCCAGGACCACGAAGACTCCGGAGGAGCATCCTTAAAGGAAGGACTCAATGTAGCTGGTCACTTCAGGGGAGAGGTTGAAGGTGGTGGTGAGATGATGGCACAGAATAGAGTGATCCACGAGATCGAAGGCCACAGAGAGATCTAATAGGAGGAGGATGGCAATCTCTCCGGTATCTCTGATGTGGTCTAGTTGGATCTTGAGATCAAGGAGGATGGATTCAGTGATGTGTCTTGGTCTGAAGACAGATTGACAGGTACCCAGAAGATTATGGGTTTCAAGATGAGGGTCTGCGGTCGAGGATTCTGAGAAGGTAAGGTACTGTCGTAATAGGGCGGTAGTTGGTGGGATGGGTGGGGTCGAGGGTGGGTTTCTTCAGGAGTGGTGTGACCCAGGCATCTTTGATGGAGCTTGGAATCAAGTTAGTTTTGAAGGAGGCATTGATGAAGTTAGCAATGGTGGGGGCAAGCGGTTCACCATACCTTTTGACAATGTCTGCAGGGCATGTATCTCAGGAGCAGCTAGAGGTTTTCAGGTGTTGGATGGTGGTGAGGATCTCAACTGGAGAGAGGGTGGAGAATTGTTTGTGAAGGTGGAGGGTGGGTTCTGTGTGGGGGCGTAAGGGGAAGGAGGGACTTTTTGAATATGTTTTTTTTTCTGAGTTTGTGGATTTTGGAGTCAAGGGCTGACTGGATAAGAGTGGACCGGGATTTGTCTTTAGTGAAGCTGACTGTGGGTGGGGTTGGGATATCAAGCTCCTTGAGGATCTCAAAGAGCTGTGTGGTATTTGAGCTTGCTTCAGTGATTCTAACATTGTAAATGTTGGCTTTAGTAGCATAGATGGCTATTTTGTAAGCGATAGCAGAGGAGTGGTAGGCTTTTTTGTTAGCAGGGCCAGGCTTCTTATGCCAGAGGAGTTCCAGGCTGCGTTTTTATTTTGGTTTTTTTTTGCAGAGGATGAATAATTCATCTGTAAACCAGTTGAGCGGGTTTCATTTCTTGCGGGTGGAGGTTTTTAGAGGGGCATGTTCATCGAAGGCATTGAGTAGTGCTGAGATGTAGGCTGTGAGTATGTCTTTGGGGTTGGAGCTGGCTGGCACTGCCTCAAGGGAGGCCAGGAGCGTGTGAGTAAGTTGGTCAGCATTGAGTTTGCATGTGTTTCTGGCTGTAATAGGGAGGTGGTTGTTTCCTGAGCCACGTGTGTGGTTGTGGGTGGTGGTTAGGGTGAAGCAGATTAGAGAGTGGTCTGACCAAGGAAGAGGGTCAATGGAGGTGACTTGGAGGACAGTGTTTGGGAAGAGTGTCCAGTCCAGGATCCTTCCTTTTTCATGGATAGGGGAGAGAACTATTTGAGAAAACTTCATTTCCTCAAGGGTTGTGTTGAGGGCAGTGGCTTTCAGGTCAGTGGGGTCTCTAAAACCTAAGTTGAAGTCACCTAGGAGTATGCATTTGTCTTTATGTTTCCGGTGGGGTGAGATGAGCAAGGGGATGTCAGTTTCGGGCAAGCTACAGTGTGAGGCTTAGCGGTAGAGTATTCACATGTGATAGTGGTTTGGGGGTGAGGATTCAATTTTGGCAAGAAGGAGTTCATAACCTGGGAGGGTTTGGGTGAGGGAGGCTCGAATGGGTGTGCTGGATTTGGAGATGATGGCTACTCTGCCTCCTGTGCTGCTTTGGCGGTCAGCACGTAGGATGGAATAGCCAGTAGGCAGGGCAAGCGATAGTAGGGGGCCTGCTGCATCATGGAGACAGGTTTCTGTTATAGCCAGTATGTCCAGATTGTTGGCTAGTATTATGTTGTGGATGTCCGAGGCGTGGGCATCGATGGATCGTGCATTCACAAGTGCACATGCAAGGGGAGTGGGAGTAGGTGGAAGGGGTTAGGGAAGATGGTGGGGAGACCAACGGTGGTTTTGACGGGTGATGCGGGTAGGGTGTGTGCAGGTTGAGGGTTGGTGGTAGCTGGGTGGTGGGAAGCGGATGAGTGGGGTTGCTCCGGACAGCAGTTGCAGGTCAGTAAATCTGCACTTTGAAAAGCTTGGCACACCTGCCCGGTTGCCTACTACAAAATAAGGTTGGATGCCCTGTAGGATTGTAAGACATGACCTAATCTCATGCATCATAAGGCTGTCATACCCTAAACACAATAAGTAGTAGGCACTTTCGGTCATGATGTTCGTTGATGTCATGCATGATATTACCATTGGTGCCATTTGTGATATCATTTGCTTGGTCTTGTCTATTGGTATGGGCAGTGAATGGTAGGCGCGCGAGAAATGGTTGTGTGGCATGGGGGTGTGATATGGCAGATTTCCATAGCTGCTGATGTCCTATGGTTTATAGATGTTCACTGCTACCAGAACACTCTCCTCAACTAATGTTATTTAACTGAATTTGCATGGTTTTTAAAAGTGTAAGCTTAACATAATATGCCCTCAACTAAACTTGTGTCACTTGTAACTTAATGTGATTGATAATAGTACTGCACTAAACGTAACTTAATCAGAAATATCTTTTTACAAGTGTAAATGAATCATAATGACCCTTTAACAGGTGTTTTTCAATGAAATAATATGAATTATATATATATATATATAGCCTTTTTGTTGCATCTTCATGTACCTCACTCATATGTTTACACAAGGAATACACTGTACCTTGTAGCCCTGGGTGATGTCTTTATGAAGCTCCACGATTTGCACTTTATGGCTTTTGCCTGAAACATGCTTTTATTCCAAGGGTTACATATTTTGACTGCTTATAACTGTCATTTGAGATTCCACATTAGGCAGTATTTTTCTGTCCTTGCTGTTTTCCCATTGAATATTGTTACCATGCTGCTATACTAAGCTAGATATGCACTTGCACTTTATCTTTTAGCTATTTGCTGCATTTCTATGTACTTTGTTTGTATGTTGATGTCGGAATGCATTTGCACTTCATATTACAGTTGTGGAGTGTTTGTGTTTTTGCTGACACCTATCTCTATATGCGTCCCTTTTATAATATTTTTGTTAGGATGATTACCCCGCATGTTTCATGAAGCATTCGATTGCAATTTGCATTATGTTGGTTATATTAAATCTGTTTTGTACATGGCCAATGCAGGGTACTGCTACATTCTAATATGGCCGCCATGGTTTCGTGACAAAGCTATCAGCGTGTGGAATTAGACAACATGGGAAAAGGACTAACTTGTAATATGTACTGTGATTGTTTGCACGTCTCCCTAACGTGATCAAGCGCTCGGAGGAGCGCAAAACGCGTCGTTGAGGACACTGCCCTGGCATCCTGTTGTGTTTTGCTGTGTGCATTTGCTTACTACACTTTTTTTACTATATATTAAACTCGTTCTGCTCATCGGATCCGAGTTTGTTATTTTTCCATTGGGACCTGCTGACCTCATGCTTGGAGTGCGGTTTTCTTTTCCTCCGTGTCCTCACGCTATATTTACATGGAGCGTTGCATGCTACAAACCAGCACCGGGAACTTAAATTTTTTTGTGGATTGTGCGTGATTTCTCCACGATCGCTCATGTGGGTTCTAATGCTGCAGCTGGCGGCAGATTGATTGTTTACTGGAGTTCGAGTGTGGCACCCTCTAGGGAGTTGAAACTGGGAGCCCTCAGATGTTGGCTTCTGTGATGTGTGCCGGAGGACACACGAACAACGGCTCGCAGGTAGGTGCCTTTTCAGTTTCTCTCTAACTCCTTAAGGCTTACGCTGTGGGATAGTGCCTTTCACTCACTCTGCGCCGGCATCCACATTTTCCTGCATATTGACCCACATTATTTTCAGTGTGGATTCCCATGCTTTGTTGTGGTCGTTTCCCATTTATATATTTTTCTAGTGTATTTTTTGTGGTTAAGGCCAAGGATTTTTTCCTTTGGTCATTTTTGGCAATTACACACGCAAGCATGCAGGACGCCAGGGTAGCAGCCCGGCTGCTCCAGGCCAGGGACCTATTTAATGAGAAGCAGGATCTACCCACAGTGGTACCTATTAGCGGGGTCAAGAGCACTGCCACCACTACCTCTATTGAAGTTACATTTCTTCGGGAAATTGAAAAGTCTCGCAAAAAGGAGATATCTAAGTGGTGGGAGGAACACTCCCTGCAAAATTACCTTGATGTGGGTCGTGTGCCTCGCGTACTACGCATTATAACAACACCATCGTTTGAGGACCAGGATCCTAACATGTTGGAAGAGTGGGGTGGTGCCAGCAGTCACTGCTCTACGCAATTCTTGAAAATCTTAGTTAAGTATGCTAACTCAGACCGTACCACTGTACTTTCTCATCTCAACAAACTAGAGTCTGAATTACTCGAGATTCCTAGCACTGAAGAGGGTAAGAAACTACGAACCAAAATCGAAGAAGACCTAATTGCCTATGAAGAGGAGATCAAACAACGCAAACACAGAAAGTTCATTAGAGACAAAATTGACTATGAATCAGGTCGGATTTTTACCTTTGCTAAGCGGTTTGATTCATTGCGTAAGGGCTCAACTACACAATCATTGCCTAAACAACTTGGGGAGACAGAAGCTATTTCTTCAGAATCGGATGTCTCCGTCTCAGAAAATGATGAAATGACTATTAAATTAAATTTTGTAGACGAAATGAGACTTTTGTGTCAAGACGGAAAAAACCAAAAGGGAGGCAGAGGCCGTGGAAACAACAGAGGGAGGGGAAAAGGGAGTCGAACAAACATAAATCATCAAAAGGAAAAAGACACGTTGAGGCTGTAGTGGGAAATGGCTCTGATGTGGTGTCCGGTCATTTGGTCAAAAATAAATGGTCGAATGACCATTTGATCGAATCAAAATGGTCGAAAAAAAGGTCGAATTTATTTATTTATTTATTTATTTATATTTTTTTTGGTTTTGGTTGCTTAAAAAATATTTTTTAATAAAGAAAAAGGGGGGAAGTGGGGGAAACCCCCCCATAAAATAATTTTTTTTTAAAAAAAATCGACCTTTTTTTTCCGACCATTTTACTTCGATCAAATGGTCATTCGACCATTTGGTTTTCGACCAAATGACTGGTAACCCTCCGATGTACATCAACAGGGCAGGTCAATGCGCTCTGGAACCAAATAGCTACGACAGACAACATGAAGATTCATCAAATTGTTAACATGTCTTCCCACATTCTCACGGGTTCCCAATTATCAATGCTCTCATTGGGTTTGAATTTCTGTCCTACTACTAAGTTTGACTACGTCCAGTCACGTTTGGACTTCGATACATTTCTACGCAAGGTCAGACTAAAAAAATTCTTCTCCATCAATCCCCCGCAGGCCAAAGCATCTGTGCCGCGCCTTGGCAGAACTGATCTTCGCATCTCTGACATTCCCTCTTTGACTGATCTGGCCTATATCTATAATGAATTTTTTGATCCCTCCACCTTTGACCCGATTGACTTTGACATTGAGCCCAACTGGGATATACGAACTAAATTAAAAAGTAAGTCCAGGTTCAATCCTCAATTCTCTGTGGGAGGTTGCATCAAAGCATTTCATGATTTATGTGTTAATGATTTTCGCAAACTTCGGAAGAAACCCTTTAATATCAAATGGAATCTCACTACTTCACAACGATCTGCCCTCAGTGAATTACAGAACTTGTCCAGTATTGTAATAAAACCTGCCGACAAGGGTTCCAATATTGTTATCCAGGACAGGGAATGTTATGTGTCTGAGGCCAATCTCCAACTACGGGATCGGTGCTGTTACTCTAGGTTACCAAAAAATCCATTTGTTGAAATACAGTTGGAGCTCACCTCTTTGTGTACTAAATGGGCCGAGAAAGGCCTCATCGAGGATGAATTGGCCAAGTTCCTAGTTCCTGCCAGCCACACCATTCCCACTATACATTTTTTGCCTAAGACTCATAAGTCCCTGACCCACCCGCCTGGCAGGCCCATCGTAACCCTTTGTGGCTCTCTCCTGGAACATATGGCCCAGTTTATCGATGAGACCCTGTTTCCGTTGGTGTCAGCCCTGCCCTCGTATCTACGTGATACCAAGGATTTTCTGAGCCATATTTCAGATATACCTTGGGAGGAGGGGTTAATTCTAGCAACCCTTGATGTTGTTTCTCTTTATACATCTATAGATCACACGACTGGGCTGACAGCTTGTAAGCATTTTTTGGACACTCGTTCTTTGAATTTCTTGGGGCACAGTGGTATGATTTTGGATATGCTTTGTTTTGTCTCACCAACAATGTTTTCCTTTTTGAGGGCTCCTTTTATCACCAGGTTAGAGGTACTACTATGGGCAGTAGCTTTGCTCCATCATATGCCAACTTGAGTATGGGGTGGTGTAAGTCTACTTTTGTGTCTGAATTGCTTTCACTTAGTTTTCCCACACAAGTTACTGGTTGGTGGCGGTATATTGATGATGTTCTTTTATAATTTGGAAGGGTAATGAGAATGAGTGGGGCTCCTTTGAGGACAGTATCAACAACAATGCTGTAAATCTGAGATTCACTGAATGTCACAGCTCCTCTGAGATCGTATATTTGGATGTCAATGTGAGACTCGACAATTTGGGCATTCATACCTCCCTACATAAAAAAATCCACCAATACAGGCCTCCCCTTGCATGCAACGAGTTGTCACCCGCTTTCTTGTAAGAACAGTATCCCTTACGGCGAATTTATTCGCTTCCGCGTAATTGCACAGATATCCACGAGTTTGATCGTTGTTGCAGTTTGGCTGCTGCTGATTTTCTACAACCGGGGTATCACAAAAGGGTTATTGAAATGGCCTTTTCTAAAGTGCGGACACTCTCAAGGGAATCGTTACTACATGGTCCCATCAGCAGGAAGAAAAACAATGACCAGGATGATCCTCGCCTCATTGTGACATTCAACAATTCTTCACATGATGTTCATAAGATAGTCATGAAACATTGGCACATCCTAAGATTGGATAAAGACCTTGGTCCATTACTACATAAATGCCCTACTCTAACCTTCAAACAGGCACTGTCACTACAGGACAGACTGGTCTCCAGTTATTTAGTTCCTGTCTAAAAAAACTCTACCATGACCAATTGGCTACCTGGCTTACCTAAAGGTTTCACCAAGTGTCAAAAATGCAAAGCCTGTCCCCATGCCACCACCTGTAAATCCTTTATACATCCGATTATGGGCATTGAATTCCGGTTAAAACATTTTATCAACTGTGACACGCCTTTTGTAGTGTACGTCCTTGCATGCCCCTGCCGGAAATGGTAAGTGGGATCTACCACATGTATACTTAAGCTCCATATTTTGCAGCATCTCAGAGCTATTAAGAATTTTGACCCCACGTACCCTATGGTGAAACATTTTAGGCAAGAACATGATAGCGATGTCCATCTACTTACATTCTTTGCTGTGGCTCATGTGCCGATCGACCCAAGAGGTGGTGATCACATTTTAAGATTAAGACAACTGGAAACCAGGTTTATTTTGGATTTTGATACTAAATATCCCAATGGTCACAATTTGGATGAAGAGATGCATACCTTTGTGGGAACTTGACTTTTCTGCCTATCTCTGTGTTCCTACCCTACTCTTTCTTTTATCTTGTCGCTTTGTTTGATTCTGGTCTTCTGTTACCTAATACTGCTTCTCTTGATTATCATTTAGATTTCTTGTCCTGGCCTGGAGTTGCCCTATCTGTTTTCGTTGTATTATCCTTGTTATCCAACTTGATTTACTTTCTTGTTGGTCTATTTCGGCTGTCTTGCCTTCCTGATGTATTAGGGAGATGTGCTTTTGCAAGTACACCATGATAACTGCATCCTTATTCCCGTTTTTCGTATTGCCTTCCTTATTACCTCTTTGTTCTTATTTTCCTTCAAGTCTCATTACTGTGCAGGTATGGTTCCTTATTGTGGTTCCTTTCCATGTGGGCATCTGAACCACTGACCAATACTGGTTCATTAGATTCTGGGGTACGTATGATTTTTATTTGCTCCTGAGCCAGTAGTCACCTAAATTTGGATATGGACATATATATTGTGAGGACATGAGTATTTGTTGCATCTGCATTTTATGATTTTGAATGTATCTACCTGTCTATTGTTGCCAGGTCGATACATGTATAGTCTCATGCACTTGCACTTTACACTGTAGCCTTGGGCTGATGTCTTTACAAAGTCCTACTATTTGCACTTTATGGCTTTTGCCTGAAACATGTTTTCATTCCAAGGGTTGCATATTTTGACAGCTTATAACTGTCATTTGAGATTCCACATTAGGAAGTATTTTTCTGTCCTTGCTGTTTTCCCATTGAATATTGTTACCATGCTGCTATGCTAAGCTAGATATGCACTTGCACTTTATCTTTTAGCTATTTGCTGCATTTCTATGTACTTTGTTTGTATGTTGACATCGGAATGCATTTGCACTTTATATTACAGTTGTGGAGTGTTTGTGTTTTTGCTGACACCTATCTCTATATGCGTCCCTTTTATAATATTTTTTTAGGATGATTACCCTGCATGTTTCGTGAAGCATTCGATTGCAATTTGCATTATTTTGGTTATATTAAATCTGTTTTGTACATGGCCAATGCAGGGCACTGCTACATTCTAATATGGCCGCCATGATTTCGTGACAAAGCTATCAGCCTGTGGAATTAGACAACATGGGAAAAGGACTAACTTGTAAAATGTACTGTGATTGTTTGCACGTCTCCCTAATGTGATTAAGCGCTCGGAGGAGCGCGAAACGCGTCGTTCAGGACACTGCCCTGGCATCCTGTTGTGTTTTGCTGTGTGTTTCTGCTTACTACACTTTTTTTTTACCATATATTAAACTCGTTCTGCTCATCGGATCCGAGTTTGTTATTTTTCCATTGGGACCTGCTGACCTCATGCTTGGAGTGCGGTTTTCTTTTCCTCCGTGTCCTCACGAGATATATATATATAAAAAAACTTGAAATTCAGCACTTGAATTTGAAGCAAGTACACCTTAACTTTGCGCCTCCTGCGCAGCATACGACCACAATGTTGGCATCACAAAATTCAAGGGATCCGTTATACTATGGTTTCTTTGGGGGCCAGTAGCCAGGCCCTTTGGCAGTGGCCACTATAGATGTTCCACCAATACATTTCTTTGTTTCCCATTTGTCATTGCTTTTGGCCATGGCCACTGTGCATTTTTCACCAATACTTTTCTTTGGGGCCCACTAGCCCACTGTACATGTTTCACCAATACATTTCTTTGGGGCCCACTAGCCCACTGTATATGTTGCACTAATGTGTTTCTTTGATGCCCACTAGCCAGGGCTTTCAGCCGTGGCCATTGTACATGTTGCACCAATAGGTTTCTTTGGGGTCCACTAGACCTGACCTTCAGCCATGACCAGTGGCCATGGCCTTTGGCCTTGTCCACTGTACATGTTGCACCAATAGACGTGTTTGGGGCCCACTAGCCATTTTCTCTTCGGCTTTACCAAATGTGGCCTTGTTCTCTATGGAAAAATGAATAGGAGTAGGCAGAAAACCAAGTTACTTTTTTATTCTTAACGACTTTTTCATTTTCTAATCCATTTTTCCCCAAAATGTCCAGACGGAGGGTCTGTAAACCGTTTGTTAGGTAAATATCAGCCAAATCAGTCCTGCAAGTCAAAAGTGAACAAAAAAACCTTTAGTTAAGTCACAGTTAAAGTGATCAGATTTATTGTAACAAAACCCATGAAATTCATAGGGTGTGCAAAGTGACACTCATCCTAACTCAGAGTCCCCCCCGTCGATGAGCCCCAAGATACAAGTTTCTATTTCATTGTCAACCGCTGTTGTAATGTCATTTATGTTCTCATGGATTTAGTAATAGTGGGACTCCGGGGTTAAGTGATTGTCACTTCCCACACCTGCTGAATTCCATGGGTTTGGTTGCAGTACATGGGATCCTTTTAACTCTGTCTTATCTAAGTATTTGTGACTGAATTCCAAGGGTTTGTTATGCTGTATCTTCTCTAGGGCACAGTGTCCATGGCCTTTGGCCAGGGTCAGTGTCCTTCTAGCACCAATTCTTATGAAAGGCAGACGCCCAATGGCCGGTGCCAGTGGCCCTGGCATTTGGCCGAGGCCCACATCCTCCTGCCTATCAGATCCCCTTAGCAGTGTCCACAGTCCACATTGAAGCAGTAAGGCAAAAAGATGGCAGGCAGTGGCCCACAGACACAACCCCTATGAACATAACCAGTGGTCCAGTAATCCCACAGAGGCCCTTATCCCCCTCCATAATGCCATTGCCCATAATGCCGGGCCTGGTACCTGACCAGATCCCACTGGCCATTGCCTTCGGTAATGGGTAGTGGCCACGGGTTCCAAACATGACCACTATCCATATTGCAAAAATGTGCCAAAAAGTCCATGACCCAATGGCCATGGCATTTGGACATGTCCACTTTCCCTGTTGCACCAAATAGGCTGAAAGACCATGGAAACCAGGCCTATATCCCCTGACTATTACATTATCAGATCCCATCGGGCTTGGGCACTGTACTAATGTTGGTGGAACCCTGCATGTCTTCGCATACATTTTGAAAATATGTTTTTCTGACCCTCCCTTTACGCCATAGAAATTTACAATAAAATTAATACAAAATAGCTGCAATTTTTCATAAAAATAACTTTCATCAATTAAAAAAAGATTGTGTTTTAAAGCAGGATTGGGAAAATGGTCGACAATTTCAAATTTTTCTTCTTCCCCACTGCAACTATTCATGTGCTTCCTCCTCACTTCTAGGTCCCCCTTGTGTAAATCCTCCCTGAACCCCTCCTACTAACCCCTATACCTCATCGGTTCACGTGAAAATGTGTATTGTTCAAGAATGTCTTGCAAAAATTCCCTGGGTAAGATCAAAATGTTCTGCCAAAAATGGGCTCCCCAGCTAACCCCAAGCTCTCCAACTACACATGTGGTCAGCATTCCCCTTCTGCAACTGTATCCTAATGTGAAACCATATATTTGTCCCTTCAAATGTCGGTCTGAGCACTTTTCTGTTTCAGCTTTCCTCGGAATTACTGCAGGAATCGCTTGCATCGAGGAAAAACAATGCCAGCTATTTTTATCTTAATATCTTCACTGTTGCAATGTACCAGGGAAGAGATATATATGTTTTATTGAGACCGGGGACACCCGCTTCTCTGTCAAATTATTTAAAACTACATCACAGTTGTACTCGCCCTCAAACACCAAACTAAACACACCCATACCTCTACCGCATCAGACGCAGAAAACCACCACAAACTGCACACACTCTGCAACACCCAACCAAACTCAACAAACTGCAGAAAACTAAAGTGCATGCACACAAACCATCCCACACACACTTATACACCGAACACTGACCTAACCTCCACCAACTACACACAAACAAACTAAGCACAAAGTGACCGACTTTTCCGAACTGAAACTACCAACAGCACATCAAAGCTCTCTAGCATGCCCCCTCTCCATGCCACTAACCACCCCATGCCCCGTGAGCCCTCCTTCCTTTTCAGATCCGGCAGAGTGCCTGGAAACCATGAAAATGGCAGTGGTGCACGGTACAAATCACAATAACATAACATTAGCTCCTTGTCCCTCTGACTCATCCCACTACTTACGTGTGGAGGCAGTATAGTCAGGCAATTTTCTGTTGTGCGGAGGATATAACAAAAGGCTCCTCCTCCCTGTTCTATAATTGCCAGCTTTGCCCCACGGTTAAGGTTTTACCTCCTTGTCCCTCATATTTTTCTGCTTCATACTTATGAAGGAGTAACAAAGTATACCTAATATCAATCACCAGTGGTCTCTGAGCAAATGTTTTGTGAATCTTGGTAATTCATTAAATGACAATTAGGCAGGAGGGCCATGACAGAATTAGTGTTAAGTGGTGGGCCAGACCAAATGCAGTATCGGCTCAGCAGACGGACTTGCAATGTGATACAAAGGGTTCACAGGCCTCAGGAGATCGACAGAACGTCAGCTGAAATGGAAAATGTGTCAGCTCTGGACGGGCCGTGGAGCACCTAGAACATGCAGGCGGAGGTGGGCATGCACTGTGGGTGATATTACAGGTCATTTATAACGTGCTTAATACCCAGAGGTTTCTAAGGGTTGTATCGTTTTACAACTGTTCGAATGACAATTGACCTTTGTCAAGGTCAATTGTACCATATATGTGGGGGGAAAACCCCCCACAACCCCCCACCCAACGCCAAACCCCCCAAAACCCATATATATATATATATATATATATAACCAAACCGATATATATATATATATTCGGATATTCGGTCAATTGTGAAAAGGTCAATTGTGACCCTTTAAATTCGGTCAATTGTTCATTCGAACAATTGTAAACGAACAAATTGGGTAATACCTTTCTAAGCGTGGACACGGGGATCGAACCTGTGGTGCTCCGTGTCATCTTGCTTCCAAGGCGAGCACGTTCCCCTGAGATATCCTCCTGAGACCCGGGGAAAGTGCGTACAGGCTGGACTGGGGAGCATTGAGGCAGAATTCCTTCTCCACTGGGAAACTGAAGGGATTGAGCAGACACAGAAACTAAGGCAGCAGTTTTAAAGTACCATTTTTAGTCTCTTCCCAGGTAAGCTCCTTGTGCATGATTTTACCCTGACTGCTAGACATGGAGAGTAGAAAGTGGATTACAATATTCAAGCCAATGGAGCTTGCAAGGGGAGGAACAGGTCCAGAAGCTCTATAAGATATCGGAATGATTCCCCTCAGAGGGTATGTAGAATTCAAATGGGGGAGATTGCAGAGATCTTGGCCCATAAGAGATAACACGCTAGAAGGTAAGAGTCCTCAAATACTTCCTCTTCCTCCTCTGAATCCTCCGCTCGGCCTCGTCTTATTCTGAGGGAGAAGCCAAAACAGCAGATTATGTGAGAGGGAGATATGGGTCAGAGGGCATGATCAAAGGCATCAAATCTGCATTTTCTGGGAAATTTAGATTGACTCTCCCAAAGCTCCCTCCATTTCAGCATTTGCCCAGAAGGAGCAAGCCCTCCTGGTTACCAGTGGATGATGATATTAGGTATGTTATCCTAAGGGAGTGGACAGAGCTGGAAAGATGATCCATTCCAAAATGTATTATGAAAATGCATGACCTTCAAAGATTGGATGAGATGATGGTAGCTTCAGGACAAGCAGACCCAATGTTATTGGACTGAATTGGGTGCACATCACTATTGGTAGCTGGTGTCACTCTCTCGGACCCTAATGACAGGAAGGTTGAAGCTGTCTTAAAAAAGTATTCTAGTGCGTCCAACCTGGCTTTTTGTTTCGCAGCAAATGTAGCTTACGGGCATGGCCAGTGTTAAAAGACCTGCAGACCATGTATCAAGCATTGGAAGTAAAAGGCTCTTCATTGGAGCAAGACATGATTCAGAAACAGGCTGAATGGAAGTCGGAAAATGGCAGTGGAATCAGCATGGATTCTTCCAAAATACCCATGCACTTTGGAGCCCTCTCCTCTCCTAGTTCTACTCTAGCTAGACCGCTGGTAGAGGTGGCACTTTCTCCAGGAAACTCACGACTAGTTTGAGGGCCCTTCAGAATCCCCCTTTGAATCTCTGGGGGAAACTGATGTGATGTTCTTGACGTACAAAGTGGTCTTTTGGTAGCTATTGTTTCTGTCTATATTTTGGGAGAGAGGTATGGAGTGATGGTATCGAATAGGAAATAACGAATGCAATTTTAACCGAAAAACATACAGAATGCTAAATATATAGGGGGTGGAGGTAAAGGGTTCAAATTTGTGGGGGGTGGTTAAGGGTGGGGTTAATGCAGTTTTTTTTTTAGGTATAATTGCATTCATTATTTCTCAATTCGTTATAATCACATGTAACCTTTGGAGACTTAAGGGCCTTTGTGTGCTTGAATGCCTACGTAAGAGTGTTCCCAGGTGCATTGGTGCTGATGACATGGCCTTCCTTTCTCATGAAAGTCCTGTCAGAATTTCATATCAACCAAGAAATACCCTATTTTCTACCCATTGCCGTCTTCCAGAGAAGAAGATTTGCTACACCTGTTGGACATCAGGCAGGCTGCGCTGATGTATCTAGATACGGTGTCATCCTTTCGCTAGTGAGATATTTAATTTTAGACGTACATCCAAGAAATCTGCAAGGCCCTCCACCGCCTTCATATGGAGATGGTTGTGGTCTGCCGTTACGTTGGCTTCTGGGCTCACTGGTATTTCCCTTCCTTCCTTGCTGAGGAGTATATTGGCAAGGAGTGTGGCTTCCTCCTGATTTGAAGGAAGGGGTGTACCACTCTTAAGATATATGCAGAGTTGCCACTGAGGCTAATTAGTGGCTTTTTATAGGGTGGGGGTTGGCTCAGACTCTGATGCGTACTTTGGTAACCATGTTTTGAGTTCAGTTATGACTTAACTTTGCATTCCATCAATACACAGTTGTGTATTTGGCAAACAGTCTCCTGTGTAGAGTAGATAATATAGTACTTTGCAGATATATGGGTATCTGCATTGTTTGTTTTCTGTTTGTCTACTCGAGGGAGGGAGGATTGATTTGGGCTATACTTTGTTACTCCTTCATAAGTATGCAAGGGGACAGGGAAGAGGGTCAAGGAGGAACAACCCTAATTATGTATGGTAATTCCCATTATTCCAATGCCTATTCTTCTAGTTACGTAATTTACAACCCTTCCACCCTCTGCATTTAAAGTCAAACGGCCATGCCGAGACTTTGGTATGATCAGAAAGACCTATGGGGCAGAGGATCTAATTATAGGGTGGGGAGGAGGGGCCATGCATCCATGAAACATTTTGGGGGGGATTTCCAAAAGAAAACAAAGTGCCTGACTAGGACGCAGACCTCCTTCACAAGTAAGAATGGTGGCACGCTTCTAGAGCTGCTCTAAGGAGGATTTAAACATGCATGGTCAGAAGCCTCCATGCCATGTCTGACGAATCCCAGGAGTTGATCACCTCTCCCAAAGGGGAAGGCACCCCTTTGGGACTAGGAAGGTGAGTCTGCTATGCTTAACACCTCCTAGGGGACAGATTGTGCAGGATACCTCTGGAGGTGACATCCTCCCCCCGTTTAGGGGACATGAAAATCCCAGAGATGGACACAAGTCACTATTCCTCCCCCAGACATTAACACTTCATGGGATGTGTGGGGGTTAAAGACACATGATAATCCTATAACCCATTTTGTAATGGCCGATTCGGCCTTTGGCCCAAATACCCCCTGTCTCCCAGTCCACTTGGAAAACAACTGAGAGGAAAATGTATCGGCCTCTCGAGGCACGGCAGAACAATGGGAGGGGCTTGGAAAACCTGTAGAGTTTAATTGAGCCGGAAAACTCAGAGGAGATGTGGGCGATCAAGGAAGGAGAACATCTCGAACCACAGGGCAGGCTATGGGAGGGCAGCGGGACCCACAGGTGGAACCGCCTGAACAGTCAGGAACCTCGGAGCACTGAGAACTGAGGAGTCGCAGCCACCTTCCCACATGAGGCAAGTGAAAAAAGGAGAGCGGCAGGCGATGAGGAACCTGGCAGATGTACTGAGGATGCGGCTCTGTGGCAGACCCGCTCCACTCTCATCCCAAGGAGCCCGGCTCAAGAGACGCAGCTACACATTGGCTCCAGGGAAACAGGAGGCAAGTGGAGATACAAAAGCAGAGACAGCAGAACTCTTTTGTGGGGTGAGAGAAAGAGGGTGATCCCAAGGAAAGGAGAGCACTGAGCAATCCCAGAGTGGAGTAAGGCAAACAGAGAAGCTGCAGGGTGGGTGGGGAGAGCAGCGAGAAGCCTTGAAGTGGGGGGAACACTTGAAGCCCCAGAGTGGGGAAATAATCTACAAGCCCCAGAGTGGGGTGAGAAGAAGAGATTGGCCCGGGTTTTGGGAAACCACTACAAAGCCCCAGAGTGGGGTGAGAGGAAGTGGCCGACCCCCGTGTCGGGAGAGCGGAGACAGACCCTGGTGTGGGGCTTGAAAGAAAGAACACCAGAGTGGGGAACCAGAAGTAGCAGAGCTCCAGAGCAGGGACCAAAAGGAAAACCCCACGAGGGAACCGGTAAAGGACACTATCCCTGATGGGAGTGAGAGAAACTCTGAGCCTATAAGGTTGGAAAGCAAGTGGGAAAGACCTGGCTGGCATCCAGCATTCCAAGAACTGGAACAGTGAACATAGGCAAGGCCCATGACAAAGAGTACAAGGGGTGGGAACAGAGGCATAGACAAGGTACGGCCTGTGAGGGCAAGGCCCACCCAAAATCTGCAAATGCCTATTCAGCCACACAGTGTGAGCATTTACAGATGTCAAAGTTCCTGCGTTGGGCCCAACTACATTAGCTTCATGCCCCATTGGTTAGACAATTCTGGCTACGCCTCTGGGTGGCAGTCAGAAGCCATCAGTCATTAATTTCCTTGGGGAATTCCCAAACATGTCTTGTTTTTTGTGTGTTTTCTGTTTTAGAAGATAGGTAGCATGACTAGGTTAAATTAGAATTTCCGGACAGAGAACTTTGTATTATTTTATTCGGATATCCTGACAATCACCCTTTTCTTTCTGTTTAGGGTAGGGCTTAGAGTCCAGGCCTTAGGGAGATAATAGGATTATGGTACAATGTCCTTTCATCAACAGTCTTTTTTTCAATGGGTTTTTTAAACGAAACATTTTCAATGAAAAACCCCATCGAAAAATATGGGGGTGCATATAATGGACGGTCAGGAATTGACAAAAACAATAGGGGATGGTGGTTTTGGGTGGAACCCCCACCCAAAAGAAAAAAAAAGAAAATTCAATGAGTTTTTTTCATTGAAAAATATTTGTAAAAAACCCATCGAAAACAAATCAGTCAGTGACATGACATAGAACCAGGTGGATTTGGTGAAACAGAATAAAGGAAATTGAGCATCATGCCTCTTTGTCCATCTCTGGATTATTATTATTATTTAATTCTTATAACACACTACATGCCCATGGGCCTCAGGGCGCATTAGAAATGTCTAACAAGTGGGGCCTCTTGTCCATCTCCTGATTCTGACCTAGCACACATGCCATAGAATGTTGATTATTCCTAGTTTATGATGGATAGTCGTGATTCTAGTAATAGCACGGAGGTAGTGTATAACCACCAGTGTGGTTTTCTGCCCTGATCTATTGTCTTCCTGCATCAGAGGGACTCCAGACGGGACAACCCTTCTACCGAGGATCTTCTATGTGGTTCCTGGTGGACTAGATGGTTTTGGACATCAGTTGTGGATTTGCGGTTCTTACCCGCAGGAGCTTTGGGTTAAGGGTTTGTGTCACAGTTCAAAAAGAGAACTTGGGGGCTGAAGGACTATGAAGGACTAGATGCTACCCAATTGGAGGGCTCCGGTGGGACTCTACAGCTTGGAATGATGGGATTGGCAGTTGTTTCATGTTATTTTCACTTTTGTTTTTTTACTGCTCTTTAAGCTAAAAGAGTTCAAGTGCCTAATACTCACCGCCATGCCATTAACAGAGCCCTAACTTTCCATCTTAAAACTAGCAAAAATCAACATTAACAATCAAAGGCATGTTAAACAACAATAACCTTGAAAGCTACAAATCTGGATTCTACCCGCAGACAACACTGAAACCCTGACATCAAAGTCCTTTTCTTAGTTTATTTTGTGCTTTTTTATTGCATTAATATTAGGTAAACTTCACATTAGTCTGAGGAGCTGCAAGGCATTGTGTGCATAAAGAGATGCAACAAATACAAAAGGGGAAAGGATGGAATGGGGATGACTCTTCCCCACCTCAATTACCATCACGACGTGGTGCATAGTTTACCTTTATTATAATTGATTTCATTTGAATTTTGGGTTGGGTTGCTCAGGGGAAGGCATCCCACTGATATCATATGGCTCTAGAAGGAAAGTGCACTGCCCATGTGCGTGGAGATATTCCGCAACCAATGCAACGATGCTGGACAGGTTTGGGTGCTGTGCGTCGTCCATGTATCATAGTAGCAGACAACTCTCTGTCCACCCACTGGCAGGCACCACGCGATGCCCTGAGGGTTAGCGATAGATGATTGGGGCGCCCAACTGATATTGCATCATATGGCCTATTCAAAAAGCCTCAAATTTGTGCAAATATGAAGCTGGCTGGAGCATCTTTGAGATAATAATGTGAAAATGTAATCCACAAAGATGTGCTCAATAGATTTGCTCTCTGGAGGATAGCTCAGTGGCAACGTGCTCGCCTTGGAAGCAAGACCACATGGAGCAAGGCAGGTCCGATCCCTAGGTCCGAAACCTCTGGGTATTAAGAGCGTTATAAATGACATATCACATCATATCAATAGCATCACAGAGATGCTCCAGGCAACCACGGATTTTCTTTAGCATTAAGCTTTGAGAATCAGGTAGAAAGGCAGTATGAGCTAAATGAATGAATACGTTAACTGGGAAAAAGTCCCACAAACTTTACTGGTACTGACCATACACAAAGAATACTTTGCATCATGTATAATTCACAACCATAACAAACTTTAAAAAAATGACATCCTACCTGTCAGAATGCATTAAAAAACAGAAGGATGTCATAGAAATGCTTCATCCAACCAGAAAGTATTCAGAATAATTTCCCTGTCTCGGCACTCGGTATGTGTGCTTGTGGCATAATAATGGCCATTCGTGCAGGGCAGCTCATACTCCAACAGCTAGTTAGGACACACATTCATTCTGCAGGGCAGCTACCAGCACAGCTTTATAACAGTCGATCTGCTGGTCTCTCCATCGGCCAAGCCCAAGACCGTGCACTGTGCCCAATAAACAAACTAGTGCCACATTGTCTATTAGTAGACAATGGGCTTCATTACGAGGCTGGGGGTAGCCGTGCCTGTATTACAGGCACGGCTGCCGCCGGAATTCATTTTTTTCTGGCGTCCACAAATGGGCAATTACCTGATCATTATGACCTTGCCGGACCCAGTAATTGACCTTTTCTTGGCTCCAGAAAAAATTATTCCCCATTCCCATTTGAGCCCGATAGGGCTCAAATGGGAATGGGGAGGGTGGTAGCACCGGTACCGTTAATAACGGTACCGGTGCTAACATCATGTTCTGCTCGCGGGTGCCGGTACGGCCACCAGGTCAGACCGGGTGGCTGCAAAAGCACACGCGAGCAGAACTCGTAGTATGGCGGTACGGTAGCAACGGTGCTGGTAGCGCTACCGGCACAGTGGTTGCCTTACCGCCATACTTATAATGAGGCCCAATATATTGTACAGCTCCATATTTTCAAGGGCTCATTAATATTGTATCACTCGAGTTGTGCTGCCCCTGCTGCCCCTGCTTGTGAGATCAGGAAACCCTTTATAATTATTGTGGACAGTCCAGTGCATTAACAGTCCTTTCCAAGACCAGTGTTATGTTCACCCTACTACTCTTTATTCGACAATTTGGCTTTCTTACAATTTACAACACGGTATGGCAAAGGAACAAGAATAATGCAGGGGCTCCCCTTGTTTTTCACATGGTTCCGCAGATATGCGTAACCAATTTGTTCATGTTGTGGAAATACATTGCTTGTCAATGGAGGGTACCGAACCCTTTTACTTGTCCATCTGCCAAGGGTGTGTGTGGTCATTCTGTTGACTGCGGGGGGCGGTAGCTGTAGCTCTTTCTATGAAACGATGCCCTGATTCTGCCTCTCTGATGCACAGTAGAGCTTCTTTTCCAAGTCCCCAGAGCGTAAATGAGGGAGTTCATGACAGGCCTAAACACCTTTACTTACACTTTAAGCCTTTTCATTGTTTGTTTTTTTTTAAGGCAGAGGGTGGGCATGGAATGGGAGTGTCGTTTCTGCCTCTCTTTTCCCCTCTGACCACAGAAACTGCTTGGTTATAAGACAGCATTTGATTTTCACGCTGGCGTAAAACCAATGGATTCCTATGAAATCCTCCAGATTTTTCCACCAGCAAAAAGCAGCCAGATTCCATAGGAATCCATTGCAAGTGCTGCCTGCCATGTGCAAATCAGCCGCATTTACGCAATAAACCGAACCGACCCTTGTTGAATGGCACAGAGCCACGGTGATGAAACGGTAAGCAGTTTTGCGGAAGGCTGTGCGCAGTGTGTATCGGAGATAATTTGCACATACAATAGCATAGACAAGTGTTGATGAGGTGGGCCCATAAACAAAAGTGAAATATACAAATATACAACGTAGCCTGTTGAGCACACTATGATTCTCCATTTTGCCCACTTCTTCCTGGAGAATGTGCATTGCGCTTTGAGTCCCTGTCAGAGCCAGTGGCTACACAGTTGTCCAATAGTCCAGGAAAGCTGCCTGCTCTGCCACACTATGGATATTTTTTTTTCATTCAACAATTTTTGAATGTAGATGACTTATACAGCACTTCCTGTTACTGCATATGACACTGAGAGACTTCGCCCATTGTTGAGAATGCTACTTGTATAGAAGCAACATATTTACTGAAATACCTACCACATGCAATATTTCAGCAATTGTGCATGCATCATTTTTATAATTTCTTTTGAAAACCATGTGCACCCTCATTTTGAGCCTGTAAATTGATTATGGATTATGTGCAGTAGCCGATCACATCTTTATTGTACACTTTTTTTTATAATGCATTGAAGGGCCCTTACTGGCCCTTCTCTGCTTTACACGCGCATTAGAATTGCAATAAATTATTCGGTACGTGTGGTAGGCGGCCCATAAGCCATAATGTGTCAGACACTCAAAGCCGAAGGCATTTTAATTATGCTCTGTTGTTACAGTTCTGATAAGGAGGGATTCTGCGTGGGAACAGGCGAACCAAAAGCAAGCCCTGCACCTAGACAGCGCATGATCTCACGGCTAGCTTTATGCACAGCAAACAAACACAAGCAGGTATTGCACATGCTAACTTACCCTGAGTCCACTGGTCTCTGGGCGTCCTCGCCCGCATTCCCTTTCCTCTCCCACAACTCCCTACGGATTATGTAAAGACACACAGATTTGAAAAAAGAAAATATGCCCTTTCATTCCAAATTTAGAATAGTATGGGAGCTATTGTTTTTTTTATCTTGTCTAAGGTTGTGTTATTTACTTTTTAGGAAGTCAACGGTGTGTTTTTCTATGCATAGGAGTTATATTAATACAAAGCCTCTCTTGGCCACCCTTCTAAAATGCGTTCATCTCTCTTCCCTTGTTTTCGCTATTTCCTTGTTTCGTGCCACTGTCAAAGCTGGCGCGTCTCCTTTCTTCCTCACACAATTCAATCCATATAGATGGGTACCAGATGGGGAAGGCCGTGGCATCGGGGCATGAGGGTTTTTAGCACTGGGTAGAAGAGACCTGAGGGGCGGGGGGGGGGGGGGGAATTTAAGAAATAATCTGTCATGGTCATGCCACAATCTCTTGAGGACCCATTTCCACCTTTCCACATTGTACAAGCACCCGCCGACACACTACAATTGCTGGATGGGATGGGCCATGCCAATAGGCCGCTGAAATAATTACAGACCATCAAAGAGACACTGCAGGGGTTCTGTCATTGTGAGGTGTTCTTTCATCTGGGGGATTAGTGGCGGGCCATATGTTGGTTTCCTTTGTGGTAGATTTTTCGGTAGCCACAGCATACCACATGGAGACACACATAAACTCGTCACTGTACAGGCGCCGCCTCCACTAGGGTGACCAGACGTCCGGGTTTTCTTTTATAACACACGTTTTTTTCTTTTATAAACCCCATCCAAGGTTTCGGATATGGTCCCTTTTTTTGGCGGGGATTTCGAAATCCCTAAATCATGTCCCGACACAAATCTTTTTTCCCGAATGGGGGCGTGAAATGCTTTTCATGCCCCCATTTCCTCCCCCTTCACCTCCCGAGCGCTGTCCTCCAATGAGAGGAGTGTGCATGTTAGCACACCCCCTCCCCCCCCCCCGCAACAGGCCAGCGATATAGAAGTAGGACTAAAGTTGTATGTGTATTTACCTGAGTCCTACTTCTATTTCGATGACGCATCCGGGTTTCTTTGTTTTAGAAATCTGGTCACCCTAGCCTCCACAGACTAAATCAATGGCGTATAGGAACACAAAGCGTACATGTGGTGGGAGAACAATGGGGAGTACTCTGAAACTCAATCTGGAGGGGGTAAGGACAACAGCATTAATCGGAGCCATCTCATAGAGGACAAAAGTAAAACGCAAGCTCTTTGAATGTGGAGGATAAATGCTGCCTCATGATCACGCAAGCAGAGATTTTGGGCCTCATTACGAGTTGGGCAGTATTCTTGCGGTAAATATGCTGCAGTACTGGCCAGCAGAATTACCGTTACCGCCATTTGATCTGGCGGATTTACCACCACATTACAACTGGTGGTGGCGGCGATGTTAGCGCCATTCGTTTGGAGTCTATAGGACTCCAATGGGGATTTCGGCAGAATTACCGCTAGCAGAATTACCGCCAGCAGAATTGCTGCCACTGTAATTCTGCCGATATTGCTGATTTTTCGACTGGAAAAGTGTGGAGAATCTGCAACACCAGGGCCGAACTCGTAAAGCGGGAATAGTGGTGGTAATTCCATAAATGCCACTTTTTCCTCCACCTCCATACCCGTAATTAGGCACAAATGTGTATGTTATGTAAAGTTATGTTTTGTTAGGTCAATTTATTAAGAACACGTTTGCTTTTTACTGGACTTCAAGGCACTCTATGACAATCCATATTTATAGCGATTTTGCATTCGGAACAAAAACACAACATTTGTACCTGTCCAACTTTATGAGAAATTCGTAATTTTTAAAGGTGCAGCAAAATATCTGAAAAACAACTAAATAGCTGCACCATTTCATATCATACATAGACCACTTATCGAAACAATTCTGTTTTTGATTTTAAATAATGTGTGCTTCTTGGGGACACTGGTATTGGTATGGTATTGTTTAGGCAAGTGTTTCAAAGCGCTCTGCCTGAAGTGGAGTTAATCAAAAAGAAGGAGCCCCATCTGTAAAAGTTCATTTGCAATGGCTTGTGGGATGTTTTTACCCATGCATCCAAGCCCTACAATAAAACTGTGCAGTACTGGCATGGAAAACATCATGATGGCCAGAACTCCCCAGAGAGTGCACAGGGAAAACATGAAGAATAGGCTGCCACCCATTTTTGCCTATGTTGTGAGCACAGGAGGGCACTGCCTAAAACCACCAATGGGCTACAAACACAGTAGCCTGAAACCATTGGGAATGGCAATGCTGATTGCCAAAAAAGCAACTCAGAACTGTGGGGAATTCATTTTCTTAATCCCAAAAATGGTTGCATTACCAGTACTCACCACTATCAGAAAGCCGGCGTTTTAAAACCACCAGACTTTTGTGTAAAACTGAACAAATGAAACAAAACCAGACCAAGGAAAGACTTGCTAAGAGGTGGATACAATGTAAAACTATATTCTGAAATGACTTGAAGGAAGTAATTATTTAATGTATATGTAAAAATTGTAAGTGATTTAAACTGGGAACAAAAAGTGACATTTAGCTGAAAACTGGCTTAATGAAACTGGATTCTGCCTGACAACTACCCCCGACAGGAGTTGAAACCTGTTCAGCCACTCCCCTTGCCAAAAGGAGTTGTCACCTCTCTGATTAGATTAGGGGTGGAGCAGCTGGGGACTACAAGAAGTTGAACAAAGGCCTGTCCTGGACTCAGGCAAATGTTATATTGGGGGGACGTAAAGTGGCTTCCTCTTAGGGGAAACTGGGAGGGGCAGTGCCTCTGCTAGCAGCTGAGCTTGGGGGAAGTGGATAAACCAGTCATTTCACCCTGTAATGTGGGAAGCCACACCCCTTTCTGACCAGGGCATAATTTTAAAAAGATAGATAACTCATAGTGCGGACTTGTCGGAATTATATAAGTAATATCATTATTTTTGTGATTTTTCTGTGAACATTTTGAGAGGCGTTAGGACCCTGTGGTGTATTCTGGGGGGTTGCTAGCGGAAAATAGGGTCTCACTCCAAATGTCTGCATGTTAAAAATCTGACACTTCATCAATTAATGTCCATACTTGCGCACATGTGTGTAATTTTGGGTAAATGTCCGATATTGCAAAACCAGTTAAAAAGCGCAAAATGTTGTCATTTTTGAATGCAAGCCCCCAGGAAGATCAGAGGCGGAGAAGCATGGACCGCAAGGAATATATAATGTGCACATGTAATTTCAACAAATTGTATATCTGGGAAGGATGTATTTGAATCAAATATAGATTTGTGGGCAAACTGACCAGGGGAGGATCCTCTGACCCATAAACAGACTTCATCATGCTGACAATCCATTTCCTTCCCCCAATCATGGGAGAGGGGAGAATTGGGCCAATGACAAGTGGAGAGGGGCAGGCTTAGCTAGGCCCAAGCACACACCCATTTTCAAAACACATAAAAAGAGACTGCTGGGACAGGTAGAGACTTTCAATTCCATTTGCTGCGGAGCATGCTGACCGACGACTTCACATCCAGAGATCCAGACTTTAAATCCATCAATCTCCAAAGACCAGAACTTTACTTCAGAACTTAAAGCAAGGGCCTAAACCCACAAACTGAGAACTCTTCTCAGCAGGCCTCAGCATCCTTAAAATCATTTGCAACTATTCCACAGCCGGGCAAGCTGTTGAATTCTTTTGCCAGAGACCAGACCAGAGATCCAGAGTGACCCAGACCGCTGTGAGCAGAACCAGAGAGCTGACCCAGATCACTGTGAAGTGCTGAGACCAGAACCGGAGACCAGTCCAAAACCTGACCAGATCCGTGGCGAGGCCTATTTCAAATTTATATTGTGAGTACCTAGCAGAACTGTGCAGAACCAATCTCTTAGTTAAAATAATCTAATCCAAACTATTTTAACCTAAGTAGAACTGCCTCCTAGAAATCGTGTCATCTGTCATTTTTAAAGCTGCACAACTGTCACCTGTCAATTCTGCAGCTGCAAGCTGTCACCTGTCATTTTGAGTTTTACTTTAAATTCGAAAAACGACCTTTACAAAATCGTTCATATCTCTGGAACTGTTTGTCCTAGGAACTTGGTTTAACTTTCCTCTGAAAGCTTAGAATCTCAGCTTTCCAACGAACATATAACCGACTTGCTTATACTTTTGCCGTAATCGCGATTCACACATTCGCTAATTTTGCTGCGATTTGCGATTTGGCCTGATTTCTTTACCTGTAAAAAGATAGCAGCTTTTTTGCTTTCCTCTGCTAAAAATTTGTTTGCCTCTTAATAACCATCCCTGAATCATTGCTAAAGTGAGCCTGAGCTCATCCCAAGTATCTCTCACTCACCCTGAACCTCCTAAAGGGAATTAAAAGCATTTTCAGCATATTTCTCACTTAATTGCCACCACATTCAAAGCACTTGGGCCTGTGTTTTAAAACTCATACCTGTTTTCTCTAAGCTTGCTGGGGTGGGAATTGAATTTCGTATTGTCTTTGATTGCATTCCTGAGAACTGTGTGCTCCTCTTTCCATCTCCTTCCATTTCTTACATTGCATAGGGGAGGGGGATGAATTGCCAGAGAAAAAGTGATTATCTCATCTTTTGCTAAAATCATATCAAGTATTTCTGTACTGCATTTTATTCCTCATTGCTTTTCCCTTGAAATCATAAAAGTATTTTCGCTGCCTTATCCATCCTACACCAACTCCTCATTGATTATAAAGAAGTGTGCTAGTGTCAGATTACCCATTGTTGATTAACATTATATTTATAAGGGCGATATCGATTATTAATTATTATAAAAGCGTGGTATCTGTATTTTGTTTTATTTCTCAAATAAACCTTTTAAACTTGCAAAACAGAACTACTTCTTGGCTCAGTGGGGTCAGGGGGATTCTAAGAGAGGGGTGTTATATAGGGGTAGTCATCCAGAACTCATGAACTGGACATAAAGATATATCAATAAGGGTTTCCATTCAGTATCCCAGACTAGGCATTGACTTAGCTGTAGTGTTGAATTGAATCCTCTTACAGCATAGAGAACAACAAATGGCAACAGCGATTATATTATTTGGGTTTAGAGGCCATACATCATTATTTTAAGTAGGAGCTACACTTTGAAATCAATAGCACAGTATCATGGAGTGGAGAGATCTGAGAAGAATGGTCGTGCATAGACAATAATCCAATTGTTTGGGGCGCTTTCACTGCGCCGAGGGGGTGATTTGTTGTTTGCATGTCTACTGCTGAAATAAGAGATCATTTTGTGGGCTGATAAAAGAGCGAGTGAGAAATTAAGTGCAAAAAAGTGTTTGCTAGTAAAGTATCAACAATGAAAATGGGTGCTTGATGGAAGGCCATGTGGATTAAAAAGGGTAATCTGCCAGAAGCTATCAAGAAAGTGGTGTGCTTCCGTTGGTTTGATACACCTTAGTATAAACCACTGACTTATGATATGATATGAGTTATTTATAACGTGCCTGTACACAAGTGTTTCTGGTCCTAAGTGCAAAGATCTTTTTAAAGAGATCTTTTCACTTAAATACCGATTTAGAAAGACCTCTCTGTGACCGCACGGAGCGGTCTTTCTAAATCCAACTGTCACGCCCTTGCCGCACTCGAGTGCGCACAGGGGCTGACAGGCAGGCCGGGACCCGGAAGCGCAGGACCAGTAGAACAGGTAAGTGTGTGGGTGTATGTATGTATGTATTTGTGTTGATTTGGGAGAGTGGGGGGGTGGGGCTGTGTGATGGGGGTTCATGGGTGCGTGTGTGTTGGTGTGTGTGTTGTGTGTATGTATGTGTTGTCGTTTGCAGTAGTAGGGGGTTGGCGGCGGGGCTTGGTGGGCGTAGGGGATGGGGAGGAAGAATGGGAGGCTCGGGGTGAACCCCCCCGTATATGTAAATGAAAAAAAGGGAAACCACATTTTAAAGGTCTCAAGAGAAAAAGACCTTTACAATGCCGGTTTTCAGATCAAAAGAAAATCGGTCAAAGTAAATCGGTCTTTTTCTCTTGAGACCTTTAAAAAAAGGTCTTTTCACATAGAACTGTGTTTCTAGGTGTGACAAGACAAGGTAGGAAGACATAAGGAGGATGAAAACAAACTATCTTACTAGGCCTTGTGTCATTCAGATCATGCAAGTGCGGGGGGAGAGTGAAATGCGAGGAGGAGGGAGAAAGGGAAGTGCAGTCAGGGCAGCAATTGCTATGAGTAAGTGCAGCCAGGGGAGCCAGCTATGGAAAGTGCAGAAAATTGGGGGGTGAGGGGGTGTAGGGTTACAGAGACAGCCCCTAAGTATGCAGAGGTCTGGCGTCAGTGCCGGTGCTTGCAGGTTGTGGGGGAAGCCTGGTGCCCATTGAGTTCAGAGGGTAGCCACGCGACCAGCTAGCACGGCAGACAGGTAGTCAGCAAGGGAGAGCATGATAGAAAGCAAAAGCAACAAGGATGGTCTTGAGGTGCTTCCAGAACCTGAGGTGGTCCTGCTCAAGTTTGAGAGGGGCAGGGAGGCCATTCCAGGGGGAGGCCCCTGCAGAGGAGAGTGATCTCCCTCCAACTGTATGCCTGGAGAAGTGTCTGAACGTCATAGAGTTAGAGGTAGCTGAGCAAAGGGCTCGAGAAGGAAGGTGTTTAGTGCGTTGTGGACAATGCACATGGTCTTAAAGTTGATCCTTGCAGCCACCGGGAGCCAATGCAGAGATTTGAGGACTGGAGAGATACGATCCCTGGGCTTGAGGCCAAGGACAAGACTCACATTCCTGTTCTGCATTAGTTGCAGAGGGTGGAGAGTAGAGGACGGCACGTTGAGATAGATGCTGTTGCAGTAGTCCAGCCTAGAGAGAACCAGATCACTGGAGATGTTGAGCTTTTGGAGGAAAGTGAGAAAAGGAAGTATACCTCTGAGGAGGTGCAGCTGATAGTGGGACTTATTCGAGATGCCCGTGATGTGAGGGGAGAAGGAGAGAGCGGAGTCGAATATGACCCCAAGGTTTCTTTGCCTCACAAGAAGGCATAGGGGGAGGGCCCAATGACGGGGGCCAAAGTGAATGATGGAAAGTGGGCCACTGGAGGAGGATCTGTCTCTTGCTGGCACTGAGGCAGAGATCCTTGAATGCGCACCATTCCTGAATCGCCGACAGTCAGGAATGAGCGAGAGAGGAGCAGAGGCAGAGGGAAGCCTAAAGGAGAGCTGAGTTTCATCCGCATAACACTGAAATTTAGAGGAGAGGGTAAAGATGAGGTGGGCCAAAGGGGCCACATACAGGTTGAAAAGCAAGGTAGAGAGGTTATGGCAGCATATGCCACGCAGGAATGAGGTGTGCCACTCACTGAAGCATGTAGGTTGCCTTTGCTAGGCAACTGAATGCCACCGATAAGTTTGTGCACCATACATGTTCGTATTTCCACTCCCTGGTGAGTCTGAGACTAGCTGGAACTGAGAGAATTTGAAGAGTGAAGCACTGCAAAGGCGAGTTAAAGGTCTTTGTATGTGCAAACTTGTGCATGTTTCAAATGGTTTGCAGTGTTGTGAGTTTGTAAGAGTTTGTATCAGTATGCACAAGCAAACGTATGAGTCTGTGTGCTTGTATGTATGTGCATATTTCTGTGACTGTATGTGATATTGTGACTGAGTGAATGTGTGTGTGTGTGTGTGTGTGTGTGTCTGTGTGTGTGTGTGTGTCCGTGCATGCGCACAAGTCATATGGGTGCCACTCCAACATCAACAAAATAGATTAGACTGGAGATGCAACATCTTCAAAGTAATTTACAAAACAACTGCTTGCATATATTTTAGATGCAGATTCATTAGCATGATATAGCCTGACCATTCTGGCACATATTGGCATCACATCACGGAAGTTATTTACAGTACCAATGCTGGCATATGTTGTGGACACAGCTTCTTGAAAAAGATTCATAGTGGAAATGCTGGGCAATATTGTGCATACAGCATTATGAAATTGATATACAGGGGAAATGTTGGCATACATTGTGGGCACAGCAATATGAAAGTGATTTACATTAGCAATGCTGGCATATGCTGGGGACACAGCTTATTGAAAGTGATTTACAGTGGCAATGGTGGCATACATTGTGAGTGCAGCATTATGAAAGTGAAAGTCTGGTAACTGTGACTATGGTAAAAATCATAACAAGGCATCTGATCCTGGTGTTAGATTCACCAATAACAGTCAAAGCTCTTACAGAACATATGCATGATGGGATTCATGTAAGCATTCTAGTTTATGAAACTTAGTGCACATTGGGGTGCAGTAAGAGGCATATTTAAATGAGTCAATGCAATTGAACAGAAAATCTCTAACATTGTTCAACAGTTCATTATTTTGTTGTATCCCTTATTGCATGGCCAATGAGAATGACTTTGGGTCTAAGGGAGAATTGGTCAACTTGTTATAAAATGGCTTATAATTTTGTTGCCGTTTAACGAATGTGGACAAAGGTTTTCAGAAAGATTATAGAGACAACCTTGAATGTTTCTGCAAAGTCTGAATGGATGTTCTGAAGTGGGGGCTAAGTTATATGACTATTTTATGTACGTACATTTTGACATGGACCTCAAAGGATGGTTTTGCAAATGTGTACGTGTATTTTATTTTTTGAAAAGTGTCATAATGTAAGTACAAAAAATTGTGATATACCTTTGGTGACTGGGTATAGCCTGTGGCCATGGGCAGTGGGCAGATTGTCTGGGTCATGGCCATGACCCGGTCAATCTGGCTACTGGCCATGACCACGAGGGACAAGCAATGGGGTTAAAGTGGACATGGCCATCAGGGAGTGGCTATGTGCTAACATTTTTTAAAATTGGGATAGGTTTGAATTTACAGCCGGTGCACTAGATTACAACACACTTGCGTGACAAGCGTTAGCAAGAACCTGAAAGCATGTTTTTGGAAATATGTCTTGTGTTTTATCTTTCCAAAGTGTAAGAATGTAAACGGAAAAACAAGTGATATGCATTTGGTGTCTGGGTGGTGACCCTGGCCCTCGGCAAGCACAAATGTGTACTCTGATTTGCTTATTGAGGAAAGCCATGCCACATGGAATTGTAGTCTGGCCATTACTAGGGTATAGTGGACACTGAGCTAGGATGCAGGGTAGGTGCAGTGAATAATAGTGGTGGTTTGGTTGGGTTGGGGTCATGGTTGTGCCTTCTGCCATAGGCAATTGAACAATTATTTGCATCCCCAGCATGCACTGATGATAACAACAGACATAAGTATGTTTTGCTAAAAATGTGTGTTTTTAAAAGGAGGCTTATAGTTCTTTCAAATATATGAAAAGAGGAATGATTAATAACTTATATACAGTGATGTAACACCATGAAAAATGTTCACTTATAAAAAACCTATTAAATTGATAGAAAAAAACATTTTTAAAGGGATGTCACGGTTAAGATGCATCGCACCCTTGCGGCTCCTCTGCTCCAGTAGTTAGCCAGTGGCCTCCCACCTTGGCAACCCTTGGTATTTCCCTCCTGGGTTCTCATGATCACTTGCCCATCCATACTGCCCCTTCTATTTATGCACTTCTCTCACTGCACAATGCGTATGTGCATTTATAGGAGCATTTCGTACAATGTTTTTGTATAAGTAAGGGAAATGCAGATGCAAAAGATTTGTAGAAGATTGTTAAGTGGCAGTTGGTGTGTGGAAGCTTAATATGGTCATAGGGTTACAGGTACAGTTTTTGGAAGTGGTTGGTGGATGGATGTGTGACTGAAAGCAGGCTTTGAGGGATTGTTACAAATATCAAATTAAAAAGGGTAGATGGGCTGCCCTGCGCATTGGTGTGCACATGCCATCCGGGTCCTTTAATGATCCATGGCCTGGAAAGGGGACTGTGGAGACCGGAGATAGTTATAAAGGTCCATTGATGATGGTCCTTATTGTATGCTAGAGAAAGTATTTGGGACCGGAAATTGTTTCTGTCCTTTTATATTTTTCTCTAGTATACAATTGTCCATTATTCCCATTAGCATAACACAACATGCTAATGGAAATGTTGGAGAATCTTATTGAGTCTAACTACTTTACTGAGAAATGTTAAGTGATGGAGTCTATAAGATTATTTTGTTATTTTTTGTAACTGTGAAAGGTGCTACCTAAAGCAACCTTCTTTCAGTGTTTTTGTCCTTTCTTTTTTTTTTGCTGGAGAGGTCAGAAAGTAAAGTGGGGAGGGAAATGAGGGAAGAAGCACCAACCACAAATATGGAGGGGCAGGTGAACAGGGGAAGATGTTGCGTGTGTGTTACATCTAAGCTAGGGGCAGTGTTTCTCATGCTCCTTGATTACAATTTCAAAAGCACTTCAATAGTGCATCCCTTGCAGAGTGGTGTGTTGCTGTATGTACGGAGTACTGTTGATATGGATCAACAGCCTCTTTTTTCGCTTGCAAGGTAGCTGGTGGGATTTTGTGTGCCACAGAAGTAGGCTGTGTGATTACAGTATTGGTTGAGGAAGATGAGGTGGAGGAAGACAGCATACTACTTGCTAAGAAGGGAGCAACTTTTCGGAGAACATTGCAGTGGTTGGATTTGGTGTGGCAGCACATGGAGGTGGTCCCGTAGGAGTACTGTCCAGGTAGTCCGCAGCTGAGTACAACGTGCATTTCACTTTGGTAGCTTTAGCCTTTGGTACATTCCCAACAGTGGTAAAGAACTGCCACACCCATGATTCTCTCTGGGTGCTAGAAGTAGGCACTTGGTCCTATTCATTGTCTTTTGATTTACTCCGCTTTTTTCGTTGCTCCGCTCTTGGGGAAGAGGGATGGCAATAGCTGATGCAAGTTTTAAGATAAATAGCAGTTTTGCTAATTTTCCTCCAAGTATGTACTGTGTGCTAGATTGTTAATGGATAAAGAGTAAGAATAGGTGTAGGAGCTGTGCAAGGGTACATTTTGAGCTTCAAAGTTACTAGACGATCTGAAAAATGCCGTGCTGAAATGTTTACGAAGCACGCACCTGTTTGCGAAGTGTGGACGCGTTTGCGAACACTTCATCATGCCGCGCGTGAGTGCGTGGACACATAACACTGTCCAGGTAGTCCGTGATGACGTCAGATGTTCACAGACTTCGACAAACACAAAAAGAGTAGAAAAAGTTGCAAAAAGTGTGTAGAAGTGTTCAAAATGATGCTAGAAGGTGTGAAATTGCAGAGTTTTAAGGTGAAACCTTGTAATTTGGACAATAATGTTACTATATTGGGGTAAGTATGATATTAGTAAATTGTAGGAAATTAGCGTGCACTGGTAAAACCCTATGAAATTCACTGAAAAAACATCGTAAAAAGGACTTTACGGTTAAGTTTCTCTAATAAAAACCTATGAAATTCAATGAAAAAACTTTGTTAAAGGGAAGTTATGGTTACAAATAAAACTGAAAAACCACAGAAATGCACCAGTTTTGGTACGCTAAACTAACCATAACTTGCGCCACCACCGTGCACTGCTAAGACTAATACCCAAAACATGAAAGATGACATCACATATTAAATTAATTTGAATAAACAGTCCCTGCAAGGGGTTGAATATATAATGTTGGAAACAAGATATTAGGGCTGATTGGGAGACCTATGATGAACTACTTAATGTATTACATTATTAAATAATGCTCATGTAAAGAAATCATTATATTCTAGTGTTGTTGTTAGTCGATGTACCTAATCATACATATATATAGGCAATGGTTTCAGCATGCACCACAGAAGTACAATATTTTTCATCTGGTAATTTCCGATAGTAAATGCAACTTTATGAGAGTTTTGAGCAATGTTAAACATGGAATAAATAGGTAACAATTGAAAACTTATCACACACTTGTGTTAGTCAAAGAAATACATATACAAACGCACAATGCATACAAATTAAAGGCGCATACAGGGAAACTAAAATAAGGAATAAAGAAACAATAGCACCAGAAAATGACAATAAAATTGGACCTAATCATCGTGTACACACATTGTGTGTTTGAGGTGTGCTTATTGCCCCATGCATGTGCACTATGAGCTCAGATTAAACTCTAAGGAAAGTACTTTTAGAACATATAAAAAGGTGAATGTGTAGATATATAGCACCTTTAAAATTTTGGAAGTTCTCATTGTCAGTAAAAACAAAAAATCATGTCAGTAAACAAAAACAAGTGGTCTAAACATGTGATGTCATCTGTGATGTCATCAATGACATTTCTGATGTTATTGTTCATGTCCAAGGTGTTAGTCTTAGCAGTGCATGGTGGTGGGGCGAGTTATGGTAAGCTAAGCAACCATAACTCGGGCCACCACCGTGCATTGCTAAGACTAACACCCAGGACATCAAAGATGACATCAAAAATGTCATTGATGACATCACATGTCTGGCTCCCTCTTTTTTCCTTTAGTGATATATCTTGGCCCGTAATACTCAGGAACAAAAAAATCAAAAAGTATATATTTGTAGACTTATGAAATATGTTCTTACAGTAATTCATTTGCGGTTCAATCACAGCATATGGAACATATACATAGGGAAAACAAACACTTGAAAGACAGCAATGCTTTCTGTGCATGAAGACAATCAGTAAGGTTATCAACACTTTCTTATGGTTCTGCTGTACTTTCTCTGGATATGCTCATATTTGTATTTCTTTATGGTGCAGTCACTTCATGTGATAGTTATACATAGGGAAGTAGTAGGTTTGAAGCAGAACAATAATTTCTGTGCATAAAGATAATCAGTTAGGTTATGAACACTTTCTGGTTCTACTGCTGCTATTTTGCGTACTTCACTTTCCCTGTATACACTCATATTTGTATGTGTTGTTGTGTCTTTGTGTTTTGTATGTAATAATGAAATTATATAGTAAGTGGGTTTTATTACCTACTTATTACATGTTGCACAGTACACAAAACTCTAATAAAAAAGCATTTATCATTTCACTATTCAACATGGGAAGATTATGAATATTGCACCTCCATCATGTATGCTGCACATAATGCTTATGTTTATACATGTGTAGCTTATTATACTGTAAAGAAGTTCATAATACAATCCTATTTATATCAATGCATTGCTTAATGCACTACATAGCTCATGACATAGCTCATGACATCTATTCCAATCATCCTTGACACTTTCCTTATCAACATTATAATAAGAATCCCTTGTACAGACTTTTCATGAAAAGTAAATGCACATGTGATGTCATCATTGATGTCCTTTATAACATTTGTGATGTCATCTTTGATGTCCTGGGTGTTAGTCTTAGCAATGCACGTGGTGGCGCGAGTTATGGTTGCTTAGTTTACCATAACTAGTGAATTTCAGGGGGTTTTCGGTTTTACTTGGAACCATAACGTCCCTTTAACAAAGTTTTTTTTTACTGAATTTCATAGGTTTTTAGTAGCGCAACTTAACCATAATGTCCCTTTAACAAAGTTTTTGTACTGAATTTCATATTTTTTTTAAAAGTGCAACTTAACCATAACCTGCCTTTATCAAAGTTTTTTTTACTGAATATACATATACATGGTGTGAATTTGATAGATGTTTATTAGGATTCCCTTACTTTATATACATGTAACATAGAATATACTGATCCCCCTGCTAGTAATTTTGATGTCTGCGGACTGTGCGTATGTCCGCGGATGGACGTGGACAACATCAACACTACCTAAAAACTCAGGGGGTATCTTAGATTGTTCTATCATGCCATATAAACACTGAACAAGTTCAAAAAGCAGCACATGAACACATTATATGTAATAATTAATAAGAAGTGGAACCTATATATATAACACATCAACCGTCCATTTAAATAGCATATGTACTAAAATGGAATATTCCAAAACAAAAAAGATATGCCTCCAACATAATTACCTCACAGAAACTGCGCAGCAAGAAGCAACAGCAGACCTACACAACAGTAACAACAAAACTTACCAGAAACTAGTAAGTAAACTTAATCTTTCTTATATATTTCTAAACTTTCTGCATTAGGTAGACTAAAAGTAATATATTTGTTTTGCACAGAAATGTCCAATACTTTGGAATGGCTTGAAGAAAATTTCCCACGTGATGAAATGAGTGAAGACAGTGATACTAATGGCAGACACTTCTCTATATAAGCAAATTAATAATCATTACTTTATGTTTACTTAACATATTTTTTTTTTAACAGACCATACAAACAGTGAAAATAATATAGCAAAAGAGACATTAGAAAATGGATATGCTAATGGGAAATTTCAATCTTCTAAAACATTTTGTGGAGGACCACATAATAGAAAAAATTAAATATCATTGTCCCAGATGTACCTGTTCCACCTCTCCAGGTCCCAGTCAACTATCCCCAAACCCTCACTACCAATAAAAACGTTATGATGAGACTTGCATCCCTTCATCCCCTCCCATCCATCCTCTCCAAACCCCTAATTCCTCTTTACTTGTGTCAGGTTCTGCTTCCCCCTCGCTTTCATAAATGTTATATTTTTGTATACAATAAAAAAGTTATTATGTGTGTTTTAATTCAGTCCTCAGTGTCTTTCTTCTTTTAAAAAGACAGTTGCGGTGTCCGCGGACAGCGCGGGTGTCCGGAATGTCCGAACTTAACCAAAATGGGGGTGTCCTAAGGACACTATACCTATCCGTACTGTCCGCAATCAAGATGGAACTGTTCTTAGAACACACTCGATGTCTGGAATGTCCGCAATTAACCAAAATGGGGGTGTCCTAAGGACACTATACCTGTCTGTACTGTCCACAATCAAGATGGAACTGTTCTTAGAGCACACTTGATGTCCGGAATGTCCGCAATTAACCAAAATGGGGGTATCCTAAGGACACTATACCTGTCCGTACTGTCCGCAATCAAAATGGAACTGTTCTTATATCATACTTGGTGTCAGGAATGTCTGCAATTAACCAAAATGGAGGTGTCCTAAGGACACTATACCTGTCCGTACTGTTCGCAATCAAAATGGAACTGTTCTTATATCACACTTGGTGTCAGGAATGTCCACAATTAACCAAAATGGAGGTGTCCTAAGGACACTATACCTGTCTGTACTGTCCGCAGAACATCTGTGCACATGCGCACCACACCCATAGGTCCTACGAACATTGCGCCTGTCCGTAACTGTCTGTCGCACATGTGTTGCACTTTTAATTAGTTTGAGGGCCCGATCACTGTCCGTAGAACACCCGCACAGATGCGCACAACCGTCCCAGCTCATTTGGTGTCCTGCGGACATCCGTCCCATTCGTGGATGTGTTTGCGACATCATCATGTGACCGCACCCATGCTGAGCATGTGTCCTGCTTTGCGGACACTGTCCGGGTCCCCAAACATTTTTAAAGTACTTTTTTGGACAATCCAAATTATTTTACAGTAAAGGTTCACCATTGCACATGTCCCAGACAATTTCCCTGGTGATCTACATACTTTTTGGAACTTTTTGAGCCTTTTTTTGGTGTTCGATCTGTCCGTGGACAACCTGGGTGTTTGTGGAGCGTGCACCAGCACCCCTATAAAAGGCCACACCCTACAATTGCTCCTCATTGTGCTTCTGGCTAGCTGACACAGCATTGCTTCAGACCTGCATTGACTGCCTGCATTGCTGGCGATTTCTGCCTGCTGTCTTCCAGATGGTGAACATGGCTGCTTCCGCTGCATCAGCATCCCCACCCCCTCCACCACCACCACCTCCCCAAGGGCCTGCAGAGGGGAACAGGCATGAGGATGTGGAGGAGATGGATAAAGAGGATGAGGTAGTGGAAGTCCCTACTACCAGCACTCGCTGTGAGTCTTGGGTGTCGCGTTTGTTTACCACTCTTGATGGAGTGCCAAAAGCATGTGCAAATAAGGTCACCTGCAATCAGTGCAAAATGGTGCTGAGTCGTGGGAGGCCTGGTTCGTAAAGCTTTGGTACGACATCAATGAAGCGACACCTAAGGTCGTTCCACGGTGGGGCTATTCGCAAGGTTGTCCTTGTGATAAACGTAGTAGGTTGAGTTCCTCTACAACATCCTCTGTTTCCACTCCTGTCACCACAAGAGACACTCCTGTGGGACAGCACATCCCTCCAGCTGCCTCACGGCCCAATTATGATGCTGTTGACCCTTACCTTTCGAGGGTCACCATATTGTGTATGTACTGCAACGCAGTACTCTGCAGGGGGGAGAATCTTCGGAGTGCTTTCGAGACTGCGGTCAAGGAGCCCGAGAGGGTCTGCTCACTACCTGAATAAGGCCGACCCTACATCTTCCTCTCGGCAGCTGCCCTTTCTTATCCCCGTGGTTGGTGTCCCTTCCTAACCCGCCTTTCCCCTCCTTTCCTTGTGTGTCGTGTTTAAAAAAACAAAAAATATATAAAACAACAAAAACCACAAAAAAAATGTACAGAACCGCCTTTCCCATTTTAAAAATAGAAGTGACAAATAAATAGTGCAGGGCCCTGTGCATTTTTTAGGAGTCCATGGACAGTTCGCAGACATTTATTTTTTGGGGCTGCTGCCCTATAAGAACCATTGCACTTTTCTATGGAAGGAAGTGGTGGTTCTGAAAAGAGCCTTTTGGTGTTTTTTTTGTGTTTCAAAAACTTCAAATGATTAACACCTACTGCAACATTTATTAATGTAATTACAAAAAAGGTTGCAATGCATTTTGTATATTTTGCAGAAAAATCTGATTTCCAGCATAAGATGTACTCCATCTCTGCGAAAAATGTATGTGCTACGAAACATAATATTTTCATTGTGAAAAGAGGATATGCCAACATCTCTTAAAAAGGCACAAACAGCCTTATTGACATTGCACCTCGCTTTCTCCATTTGTGGACCAAATGAAGAAGAACGCAGCCAGATTTGTCTCTGTGCAATACGTGAATAAATTCCTTGGGAATTTGGAAACATGTCCATGACCTTCCCAAGTCCTTCTTTCATTGCAAATTGCAAAGAAATTCCAGACACATGTCCTAAGCTGTTCCCTCCACAATGAATTATAATTATGTCTGGATGATGCTGTGTCTCCAAAGTAGCACAGAGAGGTACCAAATCCAGCCACTTCATTCACTCCATGCCAGTGCACTTCCACATGAGGAAATCCAAGATGTGCAGCCACTCCACAGTGTTCTGCATGCACCTCCAACCAATGTATCTGTGAGTCTCCCAAAATCCAGATAATCTTTTTTCTGAAACACACAGCCATAGCTACCTGTTCTTCTCTCAGGAAAAAGACTGTCTGCCAAACTCTCTCCTAACACAACACACCCAGTAAACTTTATTGATCAATTCCTTTGCCCTACTCATTCTCATTTGAATGCCTCTCCACCCCAAAATCCCTTTATGTTATACGCACTGTCCGCGGACAACCGCCATGCCCG
This sequence comes from Ambystoma mexicanum, assembly GCF_040938575.1. NCBI lineage: Eukaryota > Metazoa > Chordata > Amphibia > Caudata > Ambystomatidae > Ambystoma > Ambystoma mexicanum. The sequence continues at coordinate 383,570,028 of NC_090936.1, forward strand.
CGGACATATCAAAAAAATCTCAGCGTGATGAATTTCAATTTAAATAATGTACCCCATTTCCCCTTTGAGGTTGGCGCTGAAAAGAGTCGTTATTTTTGTTTTTTTGCAGATACTTGAGAGACAACTGTTTTGTATTTTTTTTTCTTACTTTACTCCTAAAATCTTCACATAAGCTTCTCCAAAGCAACCGTTATATTCCAAAAACATCATGGCATTTCCCATAAAAGATAAAGAAATGTCATCTTCTTTAAAATAAACAGCATTACTAGAATCAATGTTCTCATTATTACAAAAGAACATACCAGCTCTAAGCATGAAAGCAAACATGCCTCGGTTGAGTGCACACCCAGCAATGTTTTGCTGAGGACAAAAAACAGAGCTATTGTCCCATACTGTCCTATGTACTAAAACAGAAAAACATTACTTTGGCATTTGGAAGAACGTTCATTATTGCTTGAACCAAGTGTTCCAAATCTGCCAACAAAGTAGGGGCAGTGACATAGCCCAAACGCAAAGCACCACAGTGCAAAACTACCACATGGGGACTGTTCATACAACCCATATCTTCACAAACGTGTGCAATTCCCTGTACATTACAATCAGGCACAGTGTTCCACACCACCTCCACTCCTTTAACATCAAAATTGTTTGCCACATTCCTGCATTTAGAATACTGCTCTAAACCATACACAAACATATCTCCAACCACCAACACCCTGACCTTCTCCACCTCTGCCATCTTCACTACACACAGCCTCTTTCTAAACAAATCCACAAGCTCAACACCTGATTGGGTAATCCCTACAGTCCCCGTTCCATGCTGGATTTGCTGGAAAATCCCGGATGTGGCACGCCCTTCGCTTAACTCTTAGACAACTCTTCTACCCTTTCCACTTCACTCTCTGTGCCATTCCCTCATTGGATGCAGCTAAGCAGTCACACAAGCATCCACCAATCACATCCAAGACCACTACATCAAACTCCATCATCATAGTTCAGCACTTCAACTGTACTGTTGATCACTCTGAGTACAAGTCTCATGTCATTGGAAAGCACCTACTACAAAAACTACTGTACAAGTCTCCAAGATGTCTACTTGCAGTTGCATGCATATCCACATGCATGAATACAAACTACAGGTATGCATATTTTCTGCACAGTACATGTGCAACTCTTATAAATGCATATAAACAGGGTAACTGCCACTTAACCTGTATAACCTATCAAATGAACGTACTGTCATTTTTCCCATCTGCTATTAACAACTGTCAACTATCTACATTTTTTTTTTAGACACACAGCCATCTAAAAAAGTGTAATTTAATATGAAAAGATGGGAGAAATAACAGTATAATTGTAGAAAAACACTTAGTAGTGTATTATAAAATTACACACAGCAAGAATGAGTTAATGCATCTTTATACACTCACACAAATAGACACTATCATTAGAAAAGCTTGCAAACTGAAAAAACACCACTTCCTGTACATCACATCCTTCTGCTTTATTACCCACACCTTCACAATTGCATATATTCCATGCTTTTCCATACAGTTTCTACCTTTTACCCTATAGAAATAGCAAACTAAATATATGATCATTTCTTCTATCTCCTAACATCCAATAACACACCCTTAAGAAACCAAGTGACTTTCACACGCTTTTTATTGTACTCATTTGCAAAGTATATTCAACGAACAGATTGTGAGTAAAATATAAAGGCTGCACATAGTCAAATGAAACTGCATGCACCCACTATGTTCAGTTATCAAATAACAATACTACTACAAAAACATAAAAATCAATGTCTAAATTAACAACAGTGCTATAAACACACAAAATTACTAACTTCTTTCTTTTACAATTGCAGTGAAGACCACTCTCCTAAAAAGCAGCAGCATCTGAAGTACAAACAACAACTCAAGAAACCTGCCTATTCCAAACAAAAAAAGTAAGTACAATAGTACCATAAAGTTCTAACTGTAACTCAAACACACTGTGAGGTTGATTCATGAAACTTGTGTGCCGAAAAATGGGGATTTGTGTGCCATTCTGCCCACAAATCCCCAAATGTTAAACAATGATTTGCGGGCAGAATGACACACAAATCCCCATTTTCTGGCACACAAATTCCGTCAATCAGCCCCTAGAATGTTAGTATTGCGGAACAAAGAACTGTTTTAATTCTATACCATTAGAATTAGTATTAGTGCTTCTCCTCACCACTAGCTTACTATGTATTGTCATCTGAACCCCAGTATAGTAACACACAAATACAAGAATAGCCTACACAACTAGTTGTAGCTGCCCATTGCACAATCACACACCTCCACATACATCCTTACCATCATACTCAGACACTCATGCACGCAGCACACATACATTGCATAAAAGCCCAACCTTATTTTTTTTTCCAACAGACCCCAAAGAATGCCTAACAAAAACACAAGTCCGTAGAGAGCAACACAGAAGTAAAGCAAATCAAAATAAAAGTGTTCAAAATAAGCATCCATCCCTAGAAGTTCAAACAAAACATCTAATACAGTCCTTAAGCGAAACAAAACAAGCTTCCAGTACAGAAACTTTGTCTACTCTTTCATAATGTAAAACGAAACGGAAAGTTATTAACAAGAATTCAGCTACTATTACTGCTAACACTGCTTCTATAAATCTTGATTTAGTGGCAAGTAACCATACCAAAACAAGTATTTTACAGAGTCCTTCAGAATCTTATGAAAACAAGAGAACAATCATGCACAACCCTTAAAACCTACCATAGAAAATTAATATTAGAAGCTCTCATAGACAGTGCAATTCTTCTCAAAATGAAGTTATTTATTTGAGTGTTAAACAGAATGAAACCACTAATAAAACTAACTACTAAACTACAAAAAAGACTTCTCGATAAACAGAATGTCAACAAAAATAACTTCTTAAATATCTGTGGATTTGAATGGAGTCACACTTCGAGAACAGAACCATATTTCAATGAAGAAGCATACAAGCAAAAGCAAACAAACACAATTGCCATACATAGCATTGGATGAGGGTATGAAACACTTAATACCATAATGGAACAAGAAATGCTGCTTACGAAAATATCCCCAGAAAACTCACTATCACCTCTCCATCCGACTGAACCAAAACGTCCAGTGTACAAATGGCCGTGTACGTCAATGTGTAACATTGACAAAAAATCTTTCAAATCTTCATGCCAGTTCCTCAATCAGTATGTGAAAGGCAAAGACAAATTCAAAATGAAACTCCTACAAAATATGGATACCTGTCCAGTGCGCAAATACACAGGACTAAAAGGACATTTGTTAGCCTGCATTTCGGGACCTATTTGCAAAAGCACCTTCCATCATATCAAAATGATATCAACAAATCATTCAACTATAAGAAATCTAGTCCGTAAACTGTATCATGCTAAAGGTCCTGCTTTAGCATTAGGCAATATAAATACTCTTCTACACAGTACAGCTAAAGACCTACTCGAAGAAAAAGAGCATATCCAGAGAAAATGTTTTGGAAGTGAAGCCACTTACAAAATGCAATAGCTTTACAACAGACTAGGAACAATTGTACAAATGGCAATCTTCTACTATACACATACAAAAAAGAAATACTAAAATTTAAAAGTACATCCGCTGAAGTACCAAACCATGTGTGTGTGTGTTGCCGCAGAACTTTTTATAAAAGTAGCACAAAAACTGTAAACATAACTTACAAAATAGAAGACAATGAAGATTCCAAATGGTTTGAATTCGCTCTCTACCTTATATCAGAAAACAAATACAAAATAACTGACCCCTTAATACTTTGCAGTTACTGCAATGCAAAACTTGACAACAACCAAACTCCTTCACGTGCTATCACAAATAACTTGGAATTATTCCCACTACCAAAACCCCTGCAACAACTCAATTTATATGAGAGCATCATATACAATATCATATACATATATCATACATATATACAGCATCATATACATATATCAAACAGTGCACCCATTTCAAGCAATAATACGCCTTCAACCAAAAACAGCAAAATTACCTCCCTCTGAATTAGTGAAAGGCATTTGTGGCAAAGTAGTTTATTTACCATTAGATCTGAAAGAAAATGTACACACTCTAGGAGTGCAACGTCCAATAGATCAATCTTTAATTGCCTTAGTAAATGGTGTAGCTAAAAAAGACAAAAATAATTTGGCAACAACTTGTGGACTTACATAAAGTTAGAGAAGCCTTGCAATATCTAAAAGACAATAATGAATACTACAAAGAAATGAATATTGAAGAAAACCTGAAAGAAACCACTGAAATAATTCAAGAGTCACCAGAAACTGGTCAATTTCAACTTCTAGATCCTGCTACAGTATTCAATAATTTGGACCATTATACAATTCATCCATTACACTATAAAGACACCATAGATGATGCACTAGAAACGTACCAAATGCGACAAACCAAAGGATCACCAATCAGCATATGGAAAAAAGTATAGAAGCACGTGCCTTTCCTCTACTCTTTCCTACTGGGAAAGGAGGAAAGTTTGATGATAGACCCACTCAGATAACAGCATCAGAATACCGCTCATTAAGAATGTATTCTGAAGATCCCAGATTTAGACAAAATGTGGAATACATATTCCACCTACTCTTTGAAAGTGAACTAGCAACTCTATGCAACAGAGTTGCACAAATATTGAAATCAGGTAAATATGTCAGCTACGCAATTACTACAAAAAGTGCAAGAACAAAATGAGGTTCTACAATCAAGCATTACAAATCTGTTAGCAAACATGCGTGGTACAAAAGAATACTGGGTCCGACGTCACAGAGATGTACTTTGTATGATAAGAAACCTTGGCCCACCAACTTGGTTTGTTACATTAAGTTGTGCAGAATATGCATGGGAAGATTTACATGATTTCCTACACATATCAAAAAACAAAACAAACATAGATATACTAACACCTGGAGAACTCTTCTCTCTAGATACTGTTAATGTTTCAAGATATTTCCATCATTGCTTCATTGCTATGCTACACTTTATTTGTAATAAAACTGTTCCTCCTCTCGGAGAAGTGCAACACTTCTTTTGGAGAAAAGAATACCAAGCCAGAGGATCACCACATATCCTCATGCTTTTATGGATTAAAGATTCTCCTAAATTTGGTCAAGACAGTGATGCCACTGTTTTACAGTTTATCGAAAAAATATGTCACTTGTGAAATTTCTTCACAAACAACAAATAGTGACCTTAATGCACACATTTTATAATTTCAAAGACACAAATGTGGGAAATATTTTTGTCGCAAATACAAAAACAAAGAGAAATACTACACAAAATGCCGCTTTGGTTTCCCTAGACCGGTTACAGCAACAGGTCAAGTAAACAACTTGATGTCTTCTGTTAGACATAGTGTTAAAGGTAAATCACCTAAGAACACATATTACATAAAAAGAACAGAAGAAGCTAAATATATCAATGATTACAATGCAATCATTGCCCTCTTATGGAATGCAAACATAGATGTGCAGTACATTGCAAACAATTCCACTGCAGTTGCACGATATGTTACAGCCTACTTGCCCAAAGCAGAAAAAACAGAGCTTAAAGACCTCTGGGATGACTTATCATGGGACAAAGCACTGTTTCAGAAATTGTACAGCTTAGACATATAAATGCTCTCTCATATGTGGCTGCTATGAAGCTGCAGACCGTTGAACCAGTACTGCTTTGTATGGAAAATCTGAAAATATAGTATGGCTAAAACTTGGTCCTGCTAAATCTAGAAAAAGAGTTCTCAAATCATACGAGGACATAGAAACAATAACCAAAAATGATCCCAACAGCCAAGACATTTTGAAAAACAATTTACTAGACACATACTGAAAGGGGCCCCTAGGGGCCCCTCGCGATATCGAAACAAGGCAATAACCATACACGAAAAGATGCGCCAGACACGAGGTTCAAATTCCCAATGCTAGGGTTTATTGCAAGCAAAATAGTCCCAATTGGCCAATTCTGGTCTCACGCCCCGCAACGTGTATTTTCTAGACCTCGAGGGACGCAAGAGAGCGAATTACGTACATCAGTTACATATATACAAAAAGCATATCATACAATCAGCTATGTCATGTTTAACACCCCTCTTTATTAAGTTTCTTTGAACTCGGGATGACGATGGACATTTCCGACGGGTATGACAATTATGACACTTTCGATGTCTATTCTAGTAACAATGTGCAATTAGAAAGTGCGGAGGCATCTTTTAGTTGTTGAACAGAACACGGTGGTTCTGTTCTTGGAAGCAAGCTGCACACGGGGGAAGAGCCACATTCCAAGCTTTGCTATCTATGAGGTACTATTCGTGTCCTGGGAGCCGACACGCTCTAAAGGGTTTTGCAAAGGGGGGCCGTAAGAAGAGCATAATTCAAGCCTTTAGGTGTTTTATTCTAACACATTTTACCACAGTACGAGACTGGCTGGCAGCTGTGAAATGATCAAATGCCCTGCAGCTCTACCTCAAGGCTACAGAGAGGGAGCGTGGGCATTCCTTTCTGGGCTACTCATGAGGAGTTTCAACGAACACCTCAGTCCCGCGACCTTGCCCTTTTCATATTCAGACAACAATGTTAACAGTTGAGCAGAGTAAGCAGACCATCAAGATACGTCCGTCAACCAAAATGAAGGGTATTTACTTTTCCAGATTGACAAACCCTCCTTTTGGCCGTATGCCAAACATCCTATTCTTTCATTGTATCCTCCTATGATGAGGATAAGTCTGGGGTATCTATGTCTAAACCTTTCATGCTATCATAATCATCATCTTCCTCATCAATGTCTATAGCCCTGAATTGTTTTATTGTTTTTGTTTCATCAGTGTCTCTGTTATTCCGGCCATGCATTTGTTTTCCTCTCGACACCATGTGCATACATCCCTTAGTACATCCATCAGTTATTTCAGTGCAAACTATTGGTAAGCATTGTATACAACAGCAACATGTTATGAATATACCAAGTACCACCATTAGTATCGAAATTAACTTCCATTCCCAGGATCGCAACAGTCCCCACAACCAGGATCCTATCCCCCAACCCCCTTCTTCAGTAGAGAGTGTGGAATTTAGGACATGTAATTTCTGGATTGCTTTAAATATCGTAGGGGAGTAATCATCTATATACACACAGCATGCAGTTTTTACGAGTTTGCAAACTCCCCCACGATCAACTAATATTATATCGAGAGCCATCCTGTTTTGTAGTGCCATTAGTCTTATTCCTTTTTCTTCTAACGTCATATTCAATAAAATATCCGTTGTTGAATCTATTGTATTTTTTAATATTCTAGACAGTTTTCTTATATTGTAGGAATTTTCTATTTGGGACAAGAATGGTATAAATGATTTGGCTATATCTATTGCTATCATTCCATCCTCGCTACTCCTTTGAGTTCGACCTTTTGTTCGTCTGGCTACTTCTGCTGTTTCCAAGAGGAACACTCCTGGAAACAGTAGACCTAGGTAGCATGTACCTCCCCAGTTCCTAGGTAACCATGGATATGCTTTTTCCCGACATATAAAGTAAACAGGGTCCCCTACGTACACGGGTTCTATTTCGTGCTTTAAAACCACTGTGTTCAGGCAGCTGCTAAACGTTCCTACTTTATAGGAACCTTTTTTCTGTAAACATAGGGGAGCAGTTTCAGGGCTGTGATCTACTGTATAGGCAGGGGGCACAGCATCTTTATTCCATTCATCCCTCATTCGAAATGTCATTACTGATGTTTCTTCTGCTGGCGGGGTTGGTCTATTCTGCCTATGTAATCTATGAAGTCTTGTTGTATTTCGTGTATTCTTCCTCATGGGATCTGGTGAAAACACGCGAGCTTTGTGGAATATGGAACAACCCACAGGTCTCATGATCACTTCCTCAAATTCATTCATATTGGTCTCATCTAGCTGACCCGTATTACTCTTGTTCCATTTCCCAAAAAACATTGCACTTAACGATACTTCACATGAATAAATCAATGGTAACGGTTGTACATACCAGCCTATCCCTTTCCCACCGTGCTGTGGTAAATGGGCACAAACCCAGCAATCTTTTTTCTTTAAAACCGCATGGGTCATGTTCATGATGAGCACCAATGTATTGTTGCCATATCCTTCTCTATGTCTTTCTTCCATTGGGGACAAAGTACCAGTGATTACATGAACCGGGCTTTCAGTAGCTGCTTTTGGCAAAAGTGTTTCTAATGGGTGCACGGACTCCAGGAACCATAGTGTAATAGATGTTATTGTTGGTACTACCATACTTAAGAAACACAGGACCAATGTCCAAATCAGTACCTTATTCCTTTTACCATGCTTTTTCCCTAAATTTACAGTCTCTAAAACTATCATCTTTTCAGCAGGGGTGCAGGAGGAGGCTGAAACCGGTCTTGATTTGTTCTTCATCATCCTTCTTCTTGCTGGCAAAGTTTGTGGCATGTGTCGCATGGATCCATGCCTTCCGTCCATCTACTCGAATAGCCGTTTGCGTCGCCAAAAGTACTTGGTAGGGGCCGCGCCACCTGGGTGCTAATGCTGTCTTCTGCTCAAAGTTTTTGATCAGGACCCAGCTTCCAGGCTCCAGCGAGTGCCCCGGTCCGATGTATCGCACTGGTAACGCCTCCTGCACCTGCTGATGAATCGAACGCAACTTCTGCATTAAAAGGTCACAGTACGTGCTTAACACAGGATGCTCGACCTCACATAATCTTTTGGGCTGCGGTGCGCACCATACATTTTCCGGTCTCCCCATTATAATTTCATAGGGGGAGAGCCCAGTTTTAGCCTGCACAGACGTGCGCACTCAACTTTCTCCCAGCACAGATTTTAGCTATCTTTGACTTTAAGATGCCGTTATGTCTCTCCACAAGCCCGGCAGAACTGGAATGCCTGGAACTGTGGAATTGTTTCTCTATCTGTAGACCTGCACAGATCTGTAGTACTACCGCGCCCACAAAGTGTGGGCCGTTATCTGACCACAGGACACGGGGAAGCCCAAACCGGGAGAAATACTCCTTCAACATTACTTTTGCCGTTGACATAGCAGTATAGTCTTTTAAAGGATATGCCTCCACCCACTTGCTAAATGCACAAATCACCACTAACACATATTTGTAGTTCTGGCACCTTTCCATTTCTATGAAATCAAAATGGATCACCTCAAATGGCATAGAGGGTGGGCCAAAACTACCTACTGGAGTCACGGTTCCCTTCCCTACATTGTGTTGCAGGCACGTAATACAATTCTGCACTAGCCTTTCTGCATTCTTTTTTATGTGCTCATTTTTCCATACTGTGGATAAATGCTGTACCATCTTCTTCATGCAAATGTGGGTAGGGCTATGCGCCATCGTAACCATTGCAGTCACGTAACAATTTGGCGACATCCAGTTCTTTGTTTCCTTGTCCACCCAACATCCTTCCAAATCTAACTCAGCAGAGCCCTCAGCCCACCCCTGAATCTCTTCGGTCGTGGCCTCAGCATTCTCTATCATACAAGGTACTTCCTCAGTCTGTACTGTCCTCATTTTATTTCCCAAATCTGTGGCTGTTTGTTTCGCAATCCTGTCTGCAAATGCGTTTCCCTCTCCCACTTTGCATGTTACTTTTTTATGCGCCTCGCATTTCACTATAGCTAAGCGCTTTGGAAACGTGAGTGCAGACAACAATCGCACAATCAAAGGCCCATGCTGAATCCTGGCCCCATGTGATGTCAAGAAGCCCCTCTCAGCCCAGAGTCGGCCAAAGTTATGAACCACGCCAAAGGCGTCCTGGCTGTCAGTATAAATATTCACGTTCAAATTCTCAGAGAGTTCACAGGCTCGGGTCAGTGCTATTATTTCTGCGGCTTGTGCCGAATTGTAGGGGATTCTTCTGCTTTCTACAACACTCTCTAGGGTAGTAATTGCATATGCGGCCGTTGACGTGCCATCAGGTAATTTAAAACAAGAGCCGTCACAAAACAACTCCCCATCTGGCTCTTTCTGTGGGATGTCGCTCAAGTCAATTCTTCCCTTTGTTTCTTCTTCAGTGACCATTAAACAATCATGGGGTGGTGATTCATTGTCACCAATTTCTGCTATGGGCAGTGGCATTAATTCTGCAGGATTCAATGCGCTGCACCTCATAATTTGGATGTGGGCTGCAAACAAGATGAGCTCATATCTTGTTAGTCTGGCAGAAGTGAGGTGTTGCGTCTGTGTTCTATTTAATAGAACATCTATAGCATGTGGCACCATCAGAATTAAAGTGTGCCCCAATACCATTCCTTCCGTTTGTTTCACTGACGCAGCAGCCGCTGCGACGGATCGCAAACATCGTGGTAGTGCACGCGCTACAGGGTCCAGCGCGGAAGAATAATAGCCACACGGCCTATTTCTTCCACCTTTGTTCCTGTGTCAAAACCGCTAATGCACATCCTTCACTCTCGCTCACAAATAATCTAAAGATCTTCTTATAGTTAGGAGTGCCTACAACTGGCACAGCACACAATGTAGCTTTCAATTGCTCAAACGCTTTCTGACATTCCTCATCCCACTGTAAAGGCATCACTGCATCCTTTTTAGTTAATATTATCATCGGCTTCACAATCAACGCAAAATTACTGATCCACTGCCGACAATAAGAGGCCATGCCTATTACAGCTCTCACTCCTTTTTGAGTTTTTGGAATAGGCATACTAGAAATACTTTCTATGTGTTCTGGTGTTAATCTTCTCCCTTCTTTCGAAAGTAGGTAACCCAAATAAGACACCTCCTTCTGATTATACTGGAATTTCTTCAAACTTGCCTTGTGACCATGGGTCGCTAAGTGTGTCAATAGTAATATAGTACTTTCTTTGCAAATCTCTTCTGTGTCCGCAGCTAGTAACAAGTCATCTATGTACTGCAAGAGTACGCAACCTTTGGGTAATTCTAACATGCCTAGCTGCTCTTTTAGAGCTCTGCTGTAAATACTCAGGCTTTCTGTGTATCCTTGTGGAATGCATGTGAATGTGAATGATCGACCTCCTAGAGTGAACGCGAACAGGTATCTACTGCTTTTATCCACTGGAATGCTAAAAAACGCGTTCTTCAAATCAACTACACTAAAGTATTCTGCAGTGGCCGGTATCATTGTTAGTATTCTTGTGACGTCTGGGACCAAAGGGAATTGTGGGTCTACCACTTTGTTTAATGCGCGCAGATCAATTATGAAACAATAGGGTACTTCATTGCCTCCTTTCTTGTAAACTGGAAGAATCGGGCTGTTGCACGTGCTACCTGCAATTTCTTCAATCACCCCCAATCTCACCAAGTCAGTAACAATACTCTTTAATCCCTTCTCACCTTCAACAGAAATTTTATACTGGGGAATTTGTGGTAATGTAACACCTTCTTTCAAAGTTATTTTTGCTGGCTCTATTTTCAAGCATCCTACATCGTTATCATGCATTGCCCACAGACAGGTTGGTACTCTACTTAGCTCTTCTGGTAACGCTTTTGACATAAATTCCGTCACCGGTGCATCGTGAGGCCACATCATGAGGAACACCCCGTCTGCCGTACAATGTATAATTGCCCCCAATTTTCTCAACAAATTTAATCCTAGCTAGTTCTCCCCACAATTGTCTGTCAAAAGAAATGGACACTGTTCCGTAAATGGTCCTATTGTGATGGGGACAGCTTCGGACATGGGGTTAATTACTGGTGTACCTGCGAACCCTACAGAAACATTATTTTGCCCCAACAGTGGGATCTCCGGAACCAGGTGGTGGTCTATCAAACACTTTTGTGCCCCTGTATCTACAAGGAAACGGTGCTCCTTATTCCCGACTCTCATTTCTACGTAGGGTCCTCTCTGATTCACAGGAATAGACACTGGTTCCGACCCATGCCGTGGGCTCTCCTACTGTGAAAATAACACATCGTCCGACGTGTAGTCACTGCTGCTGCTATAATACGTGTTTGGCTGTGTTTCAAAAATATTCCCATTTCCCCCTCGGTGTCCTCCACTCTGATCATTTCTCTGTTGGCCCTGTCCGCCCTGATTTTGGTTCGGAACACTTTGGTTCAATGCCTGGTTCTGTTGAGCTTGGTTTTGACCATAGGATTGGTTTTGAGTACCTCCTTTGGTATATCCCTGCTGCTGCTGCATGCTATTTCTGCTTGGGCCATTTGACCCCTGATGTCCTCTATGAGGCCTTCTCTGACTAAACCCACCTCTATTCTGTAGGTGCGGGCATTGCGCTCGCCAGTGTCCTTCCTCCTTACAGTACGCACATTGATTTAATCCCAATGACAGTCCGTGCATATTATTCAAATTTCCTTTGCCTTGCGCGTTCCCTCTACCTCTATTGTATCCAATTACCTGCTGCAGTAACACTCCTTCTATCGTTTGCATCGCTTCTTTTCTCATCTCCAATGGGTACCCATTACATATCTCACTTACTTCCTTCACTGACGTTCTTTTGTTCGACATCCATCACATTGTTTCCCCCACCCATGCCTGCAATCTTTGTTTATCACCTATTTGTCCCGGTGCCGGCAAATGCTTTGCACCACCTGAAAAAACTCTCGGCCACGATTTTTGCATATACAAGCTCAACGCCTCCTTCCTACCTTTCTTAATACACTCCTGACTATATTCAGGTGTAGCAAACATTTCAGCATATCTATCTTCCATTTCATTTTTCAGTTTAATGAGTTTGTACACATGTTTTCTTACATCCTCATCTCTTTGCTCACTGCGTGCTAACTTATTGAAATCTAACAATCGTTGTGGCGGTAAATTCCCAAGTATCTTTTTCCATTCTCCCACCAAAAATGTCCCCATGCATTCCAACACTATCTGTCTCTCGTTGCTTCTTCGGTACCCATACAATGAGGCCAATGCTGCCATCCCATCGTTTCCTTCTATATACATTTCTGCCTCTTGCTGTAATTCAATCTTCTTTTCTTTGCTGATCGCGCTTCGAGTTACCCGTCCAAATCCTGTTCCTTCAGCCCCGCCTCTCGCCTCCCCGGTCTCAATTTCGACTTCGGGAGGGGCGGATGGTGCTGAATCTGTCTCTGGAGCGGGAGGTACGGATGGGACAAGTGACACAGGTGGCATCTGTGAAGGGCCTTGCTGGGTGCTGGGAAATTGCGCATCTGCTGTCTGCGCTTGTGGGAGGGCTTGAGCTGTGGGTGGGGCTTGGGTTAATGCTTGCATGAGGGGAAGTGCTTGGGCTACGGGAGGGGGTCTGAGAGCTTCTGGTTGGGCCTGCGCAGTCACTACTGGCGTGTTTGGTTTCGATCCTGCTTTTGGGCCTCGACCCATACTAGTTAACAAATGTTCCATTAATTCGTCTGCTATGTGTAGTTCCCACTGCGGGTATATTCCTTCTATGTTCATTTGGTCACGTGTCCCTTCCCGTCTTAGGCTTGCCGTCCACTCTGCCTCCTCCTTTTCTTCTGCTACCTCAAGCTTTGATTTGTGCCTACGCGCATGCTTCTCTCTACTCCTAAGTCGGAGCATTGCTTCCCTCCTCCAATCTTTGACAGTCTCAAAAGCTGCGGGTCGCGCTTTTTTCCCAATCAGCACCCTTTCTAGGTTATCTATCCTCGCAATCTCAAAGCTTCCATTAATTGGCCACTGATGGTCCTGTTGCTTTCTAGTTTGCCTATGCCAAATTTCACAAAATATTCTCGCACCCACACCATATTTTGCATACATGTCATAAGCCGGCGTTCCCCCAGGCGCTGCACTTTGGCCATTTTCCAAGGACTGTCTACCGCAGCTGAAAAGCCCCGCTAACGTGGACAGTACTCCAGGCATGTTTTTAACCTTCCCCTTGGTTATTATACTTAACCTGGACGTTTGAATTTGCAAAATCAACACTCTACCAAAAATCAGGTTTTTGTTTGAATCGGGGAATGACTCACCTGATAAAACAAGTCGCCTGTCCTGACGCAACCTCTCCCATCGTCGTGTCTGCACTTCTCTCGCTTCTGCCTCGCTTCGGGACCCTCGCCTCCTTTGCCCTCTGGCCCAGTACGTCGACCAGGGATCAGATGTGTGCAGATCTGCGGAAGGAATCTCTCCTCACTTCTACAGGGCACCCCGTACACCTCTTGATCCCGGCTCGATCGTCCCGTCCTCGCCGTTCTTCCGCCTTTACTCCGTTACAATGTATACAATGGGACAAGTGGGGGAGGGTCCCTATTCGGGCGCCATCTTGAAAGGGGCCCCTCGTGATATCGAAACAATGCAATAACCATACACGAAAAGATGCGCCAGACACGAGGTTCAAATTCCCAATGCTAGGGTTTATTGCAAGCAAAATAGTCCCAATTGGCCAATTCTGGTCTCACGCCCTGCAACGTGTATTTTCTAGACCTCGAGGGACGCAAGAGAGCGAATTACGTACATCAGTTACATATATACAAAAAGCATATCATACAATCAGCTATGTCATGTTTAACACCCCTCTTTATTAAGTTTCTTTGAACTCGGGATGACGATGGACATTTCCGACGGGTATGACAATTATGACACTTTCGATGTCTATTCTAGTAACAATGTGCAATTAGAAAGTGCGGAGGCATCTTTTAGTTGTTGAACAGAACACAGTGGTTCTGTTCTTGGAAGCAAGCTGCACACGGGGGGAAGAGCCACATTCCAAGCTTTGCTATCTATGAGGTACTATTCGTGTCCTGGGAGCCGACACGCTCTAAAGGGTTTTGCGAAGGGGGGCTGTAAGAAGAGCATAATTCAAGCCTTTAGCTGTTTTATTCTTACACATTCTACCACAGTACGTGACTGGCTGGTAGCTGTGAAATGATCAAATGCCCTGCAGCTCTCCCTCAAGGCTACAGAGAGGGAGCGTGGGCATTCCTTTCTGGGCTACTCATGAGGAGTTTCAATGAACTCCTCAGTCCCGCGACCTTGCCCTTTTCATATTCAGACAACAATGTTAACAGTTGAGCAGAGTAAGCAGAATTCGCAAGAATTGCAAGCTGCAAAGCAGTTTAGACAGAAAGCAATGAGCAATGGTTAACAAGCAAAATGGCGATTCTTGCTACGCTTAAAATGGCCGCTTGCTGGTCAAGCATAGCAGTCTGTATTTCTATAATTCTGTGCATAAGACGGTTGGCCTTCGGCCATCAAGATACGTCCATCAACCAAAATGAAGGGTATTCACTTTTCCAGATTGACAATACTACCCAAACAGGAGTACCACTTTGGAAACCATGTATCTATACCACATAGCCCAAAACCTCACATACAAAAATAATATAAAACCAGATGAAAACAAAGGTAGATACAGAGTGACAAATTGTGAAGGCAGCTTAGTGAAACTTTCCAAACAAAGCCTAATTAATCATATCAAATTGTCATTAAAAAACTCCTCAACATAAAGAACTATATTACATGTCCCTGCTACAACTTTTTAAACCAGGGAGAAAAGAAGAAGAGTTACTAGATATCTATGACTCCTATGAAGACGCTTTCAAAGCAAATGAAAGCACTATAACAGATGTAAACTTTACACAGTACAAAACAATGTTGCACAATGAACAGCAACACAAAGAAGAACTCCAGGCACAACTAGATAAGGACACTCCTGACACTAGTCAACCTTCTGTAACAGGAAGCCAAGAACCACTGGGACAGCCACTAATAGCAAATGAGGCAGAATTAGCTATGACAGAAGTAGAAAACACCATGTCTCACTATGCAGAAGATACAGAAGACTTCACTGTACTGAAACTGAATAATGAACAGCATAGCATTTTCCAAAAAGTAACAAAAACAAATTGAACATGGTGTCAGCATGAAATTAAAAAGTGTACCTGCCAAAACTACAAATGTATACTGCTATATGTCAGTGGACAAGCTGGTTCAGGAAAAACATTCTTAATCAAAATCATCAGCAAGTTCCTTCAACAATTGACAAACAACAAACTGTCAGCTGTTGTAACTGCCCCACAGGTTTAGCTGCCTACAACATAGGCAGTGTCACTTTACACCGATTACTGCTCCTTCTAGTAGAACACCAAAACAAATTAGATCATTACAAACTTTCTACAGAAGCTGCAATGGAACTACGCAGAGTTTTGAAACAAATGACAATGCGACTAATAGATGAAGTGAGCATGGTGTCCAATCTAATGTTGGTTTTGATTCACCTCAGATTACAAGAAGTACTCAAAACAGACTACGAAGAGCTCTTTAGAGGAAAACACATTATTTTTTTCGGAGGTCTTCTTCAATTGACACCAGTGAAAGGTGAACCTATTTTTAAAACATCAGGACACAAACTCTGCTGTAAAACTGTTGGCAGCATAGGAAATGTCAACCTTTGGCAACATTTCCAATACAGAGAATTAACAGAAAACATGCGCCAGTCAGCAGACGTCAAATACGCCAACATTTTAAAAAGTATTAGAGTTGGTGTACTATCTCAAGAAGCACAATCAATATTAATAACCTGACACATCCATGCACTCTATGGCCATAACTCATGTGCTACTGATGTCATGGAAAAATTAGCACACAAAAATGTCAATTGTATGTCCTTGATGCCAACCCTTGCAAGCTGTTCAAAATGTAATGGAGCAATGTTAAAAAAAGAAATGCAACCAATAATTGAAATTTGCTCCACAGACAAACTGGACGTACATAGTATGACACTACCCATGTGTCAACAAGCCACAACAAGACTAAATACCCTAGAAAACTCTATCTCCAACACAGCTGGTTTGGAGAATATATTAAAATGATATTTAAACTGTAGAATAATGCTTAAACGTAACCTTGACGTGGAGCAAGGACTAGTTAATGGAGCACTTGGTACAGTTGTTGGCTTTCAAACATACCCACGTGACAACAACATTCAGTTTGTCAATATTCTCTCTGACAAACTATCAGAAGTTAAAAGGATAGGACGCTCAACAGCCCAATTCCTTCTTTTCAAAGACATGTATGTACGCAGAGAACAATTTTCTCTAACTCTAGCATACGCAGTCACCATCCACAAATCACAAGGTCTTACTCTAGATAAGGCATTGATAGATATTGGTAGCAGAGTCTTAAAAGAAGGCATGAGCTATGTAGCACTATCACGCTTATGTACACTTGACGGGCTATTTATAATCAACTTTGATGCAAGTAAAGTAAATGCT
The DNA here is from genome assembly GCF_040938575.1 of Ambystoma mexicanum. Classification (NCBI taxonomy): domain Eukaryota; kingdom Metazoa; phylum Chordata; class Amphibia; order Caudata; family Ambystomatidae; genus Ambystoma; species Ambystoma mexicanum. Next base: position 383,587,236 of record NC_090936.1, read on the forward strand.
GATATTCCTTGCATTCTAGAATACAATAGACTACGTTCACTGTACACCCCCATCTAAAAACCTATCCTGTTCCACAAAAAGCAAAATGTTGTAAAAGAAAACTACTTCAAACAGAAACGAAACAGGTACTCACTGCAAATCCTCCAAAGAGAGTAAAAGAAGCTAATACTTCATCAATTACTAATCTACTGCTCAAACTAACTCAGGTAATTCTTCAAAGAAGCAGCACATACTCTGAAAAAATGACTTGGACACAGAACTATCAGGTCCATTTAAATTTTCAAATATAACTGGTGTAAATTGCTACGCAAATGCAGCAATAAATATTCTATTCCAATTGCCACCAATTATTGACAAAAGTTACTTACACAATACAGACCAATTGTGTTTGCAAATGTTAGTCCTTCTTAGAAATGCAACCAACAATCTTGACGACACCTACAGTGTTCATGGAATAAGACAAGAATTGGACTACTGTTATGGAATGGTCAAATTCACTATAAACTCACAAGAAGATCCACAAGAATTTCTAATGTACCTACTACAAGTACTTGAAAACAAAAACATCCCTATAAATGAAATCTTTTCGATTTCATACATGTGGAAACATACATGCAGTCTCTGCAACCATGTGGCACAGGAACAAATCCCTAATGAACGCTTTGTGTATGTATCAATACCTAACTGTGAATCCATTCCATTTCAGCAACTTGTACAAAATGCAAACCATGGCAGATTATGTACTACCTGCAATTCAGATTATTGCTCCACCTTACAAATACAAACACATAGTAAATACGTAATACTAATGCTTTTACATTACAATGCAGATGGTACCAAAAACAACTACAACCTGACTGGGTTCACACATGGTCAAGTATCACTTGGTAAGAAAACCTTCACAACAATAGGTATAATCTACCACGCAGGAGCCACAACCAATGCAGGTCACTACACTGCATATATAAAAAAGAATTGTGGATGGTTCAAATGTAATGATAGCACCATTACTCGAAAGCAGTGATTACCAGCAACTCTTATAAACGCTTATTTAATATTCTTATAATCTGTGCATAAACATTAACAAAACTTCAATTAGAAAACTATAAACAGTTAGAATACACCAACAAGTATCCAACTGCCCCAAGATTCTGCAACAACCAAACAGATAAATCAATACCACTAAAATATAAGAAGAAATAAACAGTTAGAATACGCCAACAGGTATCTAACTGCCCCATAAATCTGCAACAACCCAACAGATAGATGAGTAACTTGAAAATATAAATAAAAAACTATAACCAGTTAGAATACGCCAACAGGTATCCAACTGCCCCAAAAAATCTGCAACAAGCCAACAGATAGAACATTAGCCAGAAACAACAAATAAACACTGCAAACAAATAAAGAAATATGTTGTACCATAACAAAAAGAGTTTTTTTTTTAATCCTGCATGGATTTTTTTCCCACAGACCCAATGATGTATAAAACAAACACAGAAACTGAGCAAATTGCACAGTACACTGGTTTGTAAACTACTAAATATGAAGGTCGAAATAATGCAGAAATGTCTATTATGCAATGCAATAACTGATTATGAACTACCTGCACTAACATGATCTTTTCTTTTATCACAGAAATTGAAAAAGAATATCTGCTCCAGTTACCCAAGTCATGAAAAAAAAATATCCAATCATAAAAAATCAAACAGTAAGTATATAATAATTCAACTTACAAATACTGCTCCATAACACAACTATTGAAGCAAACATCTAACCATACACCGCAATCCAAAATGTTTACTTCCATGGATATTTTATACTGCAGTGCTTGTTACCAAACTCTACAATCTTAATTGCATGACTTAGCTAAAACTTCACATACAAACTCTACAAATCAAAAATCAAACAGTACACAAACTTTTGATTTGTGGATATTTGATGGATGTTTGATTCTATGGGTGTGTTATGCTGCAGTGGTTGTGCCAGGGCCTAGAGTCTTGGGTGCATTGCCTACGGCATGCACCCAAGACTCTAGGCCCAGCCCACACCCACCACAGCATAACACACCCATAGAATCAAACATGTTAACTGTGCTATATTGGCTACTTAAACAGGATATTAAATACAATCAACACTGTACTAACAACCCAAAACCACTATCATACTAAAGTAAAATAAGCAGAAGTGCATTTTTTATGTCCGCGGACCGCCGCTGTGACTGCGGACATGATGAACAAATCAGGGGCACCTGCCACCTAAACAAATGCAGCATTTGACCCATCTCCTACTCCCTCACCCTCTCCAAGCACTCTTACACACCAACACACTCCCCAAAGTTGTATTTTTCCCCTGTTCGGCGCCACGCTGTCCGCGGATGTCTGCGGATCCAAGATGGCGGACGCATTAAAACAATACAACGCACCTCACGCTTCAACCCAGCCAATCAGCGAACACGTCGTATGTTGGCGGACATGACGCCAGCCGATTAGACAATCGGTGTCCTGTCCGCGGAGCAGACATAGATATCACTCATTTTTTTAGACCTACTTTTTGGTCATTTTAAAATAAACTACTGGACGGATTTACACCAAATTTTCAAAAGCATGCTTTCGGGTCCAAGCTGCTGCTCCTGCCACAAATTTCATGCAAATCCGTCCAGCGGTTTGAGCTGTAGGCATGAGCAAAGTTTTTTCCCCATTCACTCTATGGGAAAAAAATACATTTTGGGACCCCCCTTATACCTTTGCTGCCCCTGCACCAAACCTCACTAAACTTTGCAAAAAAAATCAAAGTGGGCCATATTCTTTTGCAAAGTTTGGTGAGGATTCGTCCAGGGGGAGCGAGGTTATCAGCCGCCCAAAAAGTGCTCTTTCTATGGGATTAGCAACTTCACCATAACTACACGGCCACTACCGTGTGCCGTGTAATATATATGATAAATAAGAAACCCTAGGTTAGGTAAGTTTCCATTTAAGGTCCTCAGCTCATCAGACCAGGCACTTGAATGAGCAATAGTGAGAGCTGTTGGTTTGATTCATGTATCCCACGAAGGATGCTCTCCACTTAAAATGAAAATTTTCCCTGACTTCCTTTATTGTTTTTGCATATTTTATGCATCATTCTATGATTTGGAGCACTTTGTTTTCATGTGTTGTGGGGTCGTATATCCTTTCTAGACCAACCATTCTCCTCTGTTGAGCTCTAAGGAACTTGAGACACATTTCAGGAGTTGCATTGTCTCGAGAGGATACCTCAGGGGTAACGTGCTCCCCTTGGAAGCAAGACGACATGGAGCAACAAAGGTTTGATCCCTGGGTCCACGCTTAGAAACCTCTGGGTATTAAGTGCATTATAAATAACCTATCATATCATACTTGGTCCAGGTTGGTTGTTCCAGGTATTTTATCAAGCCAAATGCTGTCCCTGGAATGGTAAAGGGTTGCCATTTTCTGACTCAGCATTGATAGTATTTACTAATTCACCACTTGAAGATTCTGCCTGGATGCAGACATGTCAGTTAGAAAAAGAGTGCCATTGGTGTGATTGATGTGTCCCACTTAAGATGCTCGCCACCTAAAATGAGAACTTACAGAGTCCCTTCCTTGTTATTGCATAGTTTATATCAGCCTTTGCTTGCACACAAAACCCAAGGTGGGAACCTCAACAATCACTGGCACCTTGAGGTAAGAACATACAATGAAACATAAGGAGGTGCCAGGAGAAGGGGACTATTCTGAAGAAGGATGGCAGAAAGCTAGAAAAATCAAATCATTATTTCATTTTATTTTGATTTGAATATGTAAAAAATCATTAAACATTTTAATCAGTTATGTTAAAAAAGCATCCTATATATCAAGCATCGATACATTCATTCAATCTAAATAAATTCCTAAAACATTCAATTGTTTTAAGATATTGAAGAGGAATATACAATTCATTTCACCTATGCAATTAATAATAGTTCATTCCAGACGCATTTTATATTTATTATATTTATATATATATATAATAGCATCACCCTATAGTTAAGTTGAAACCTACGATCCATTGGCTTTCTGAAAATTCTATTCCTAATAACCTTTGTCTCATATGATCCACCTCTATTACATTTTACAAAGACGTATTTCTGGCCCATGCCTTTCTCAAACTGCAAAGTTTGATGCAAATGAGTCCAATGGTTTCAAAGTTATATAGTTCAAAAAAGGGATGCTTTATACTTTTTGAATTGGTCTTCCTGCAGGAAACATGAGCATTCAATGAGCAGGAGCACACCTTAAACCGTGGACGAATTTGATTTAATTGTGTTTCAAATGCTCTGTTGAGTGCCGCAGATACACCTTTTGTTGATTTGGTGGAGTTCCGTTTAGTAGTTTTAAAAAATTTAGGAGAGAGCTGGGTGCCCCGGTACAAAACTCTTCGATTTATCTCCTATGGTGGATTGCAGCAACTAATGGTTTTCAAAAATGAAAGCCACCATTTTCCTCACCAGTGCAAGGTGGTTTTGTGAATATTCTTGCAATAGAATGTGCTTAAATTGAAATTAGGAGAGAAAACTGAAATTAGGTGAGGGGTTTGTTTACATCAAGAGCGTATGTGGAGAGGCTGAAACAATCGCAATTGGTACGTTTTGGGAGTTTGCGGTGGCCAAGGAACAGCTTTCTTTTGATTCGTTTTCGTCTTTTCGCAAGAATGGTGATGTCCTCACGAAAATATGAAATTGAAGTGCGTCACGGGAATACAACTGTGGCTGACAAGATATATGGGAGTGCCTGAGGCAGTTTTCCTTCACGGTGCATGCGCGGAGAGTAAATTAATAGCATGTGGGCACATTTGCAGTTTGGCGGGGGCTCGTGGCAATCATTTCGTGATTTATTTAACATTTGAGGCAGATCCATACGAATGTGAGGCAGCAAATGGTGCTACTATTATTACCCACTCATGGTGCTCGATGTATTGGCCGCTGGGGTCATGAAAGGCTGTTTCGGCCCCACAAAGCAATCTAACCTATGTTGCGCGTCATTGTTGCGCTCTCAAGGTGAACACCTTGCGCTTCAGCTATACGCTCACATGCGGAACAAAGTTTGATTAAATGTGAAATGTGATGAATAATCGATTGGTCTTACTTGTGCTACAGAATCAAGATGATCAGTTTATATTAATATAGAGGATGCCTAGGCTACTTATTTAACTAAAATCCAATATTGTATACGTTTTCAGGTGACTGTTCTTGTCTTAGGACTCGTGCTTTATGTGAAATAAACAGAAATTGATTGAGGCTGAATTTTGAAAGAAGTCCTGTTTTCGGTGAAGTGCCACAATTAAAAGACCTCAGTTAGCTGCGGTCCTCACTGTGGATGCCGTTGTTGCCACAGTGAGCATCCACTCTATTTACCCACCTTCTCCTGGCGGCACCGGTGAGTATGTCTTTAGGATTGTTTTCCTGAAGAGTGCCACCCACAACAGGACGAAGATGGAACGTGCAGGGATGTCATTTAGGGGTCACCAGAGGTCGCAAGTGCGACCTCTGAGGTCTCCCTTGCAACCTCTTAAAACATTTTATTTTTTTAAAAACCTGTTTTTTTTTGTAATGCAAGCTCCTAAGATGTGCCCAGCACCATGTGGCTCTACTTCTGGAGTGGCTGGCTTTCTTGTTCAGGCCCCTTAAAAAAAAAGAATAAAAATAAGAACAGGAGTGCCACAAGTCTCACACTTTTAGCACTGCCCCTAAATAAAAAAATAATAGGAATACCAAATAATGTGTCTTTCTGGAATTCTATACAATGCTAGACTCATTAAAGGTTTATTTCCGGCACACTTCAGGGGGTGAGTCATCGATTTAGTCTTTTCTTAAACGCCTCAACTCAGCCTTTCATCCTTCTGAGGTCGATAAATGAGTACCAACACAGGTTGGGTGATATTGGGTGCATATATTTTCTATATAAAGTGCTTAAGCGTAAGTGCTATATAATAACATATCATTATCATTTGATCATGGATGTCTGTTTGCATTCACAGTAATTTGGTAATATGGGCCTATATACACACTGATCTTAACGATACATATGGCAATCCATTCTTGTATGAAATGTACATCACATTATAGTGATATCGTAACCATATTTTTCGTAGTGTACAATGCTATGTAATGCCACTTCCTGTTTTGTCAGCGGGTGAAAGGTCGTGTTCCATCGCTTCTCGCAATGTGACTTCGGGGTGAGGTCAAATGACATCACTTCCTGTGATGTCATCAGGGGGTCAAGGGTCGTGTGATGTCACTTCCGCTACCCCTGGCATTTTGATGAAATGACGTCCATGGGAACCTGCCTTTCCGACCAGTGTTGCCGCGTTCAGCAGAAGCAGCACAATAACCTTCATGGCAGGCTCCCCCATTAATTCTTTCAACCTTGAGCTGCAGTACTGATGACTGATGGCTTCAATCAGCCTACCTTTTTTTCTTTCTTTCTTCCGAATAGCGTCTTTATGTCTGTCTGGAGCAGACCTATTTGTAAACTACCTCTAATTAGGCTTCTGCACTCATCTCATTAATTCGGCTGGGAGCCTCGGGAGGTTAATGGGCTGCAAAACCGTGCCGTGGGAGGCGCGACGGCCCACAGATACACGCAGAAGAAATATGCCTTTATGCCAGCTTGCCAAAGAAAACCATGTACAGTCATTTGTATTTCAGTCAAATAACAAAACATCAGAAAGGCGGCAGTCATCAATCACGGGGTGTTCTGCTTACCTTGGCAAACCCAGTGTCTTGAATTTTTTTGACACGACCCCATATACATCGAGTAGGTCTGAAATTATTGTGGCACCAGGGCTGGACTGGAAATCTCAAGAGGCCATGGAAATAATTTTCAAAGTGTCCCCATTTTACACATGTTCATTAAGGCCAACCCTTTTCCTGTGGTAACATTTGGAAAGACCACACAAAAGAGGCCCAGAGTGCAGAGGCTTACCAGGACATTTCCAGAGTTCCCTATAGACCAGTGCACCCCTGTGTGGCATTGTTACGTGGGTCCATTTGCAATATTGCAATGGACCTGATTTATAGTTTGCAGGATATGCTTGAACCTTTAGGAAAAGTGATGGCATGAGGCTATCTCTCAATGCACCCAGTGGAGTCGAGGATAACATGGAAGTAGTATGTGCAGGGTGGAAGGCCTACTGCGGCAAAAGCCCATATTGCACACAGAAACTCACCCGCTGCTCCACAATTGGTGGCTGTGAACCCTTGGTCGCCCAACTTGCACCTCATCGAACAAGGAGCATTCAAATAAAGGCACTGAGGCAGGTCCCTAAGTGTTGAGGGTACGAGACTCCGGAATTCACCGAAGCTAACGCACGACTCCTGAAAATGTGATTCTTCACCTGGCCTGAGGTCAAGGGTGCAGGACACGTAAGGCAGCGGCCCAGCAATACTGGGCAGGATGGGAAACCACGTCTTGCATTCAGTTAGAGTCCAACTATCTGGACACATGTTTAGTAACTGTGTTTCAAGATGATGAATTGCTCTTTTTGGAGAATTTTAAAACATGTCCTTCTTTGTTGAGTGTTTTTGTCGATTGGAGTTTATTTTAATTTCGGTCCTCCAAATCCCACATTTCTACATCCAGATGATATGATAGCTATGAGAGGTTATTTATAACGTGCTTAGTACCAAGAGGTTTCTAAGCGCGGACACGAGGGTTCAAACTTGTGTTGCTCCGTGTCATCTTGCACGTTGCCTCTGAACTATCCTCCCGTGACTGGTGAATGCACTTTACTTTCCTTTCTTTCCATTCCGTTCCATATTTTTCACCAACCCTCCAACCATTTCTATCACTTTTCATGTTCTTAGCATCTCTTTCATTCCGTGCAGTACATTCCGCCAACACAGCGTGGAAAATTCCTCAGAGTGGAATATTGCATTTTTCAGCAAAGATAGAGGAGCAGAATTTGAAGCCATACACCCTGCTGCACACCTCCAGGTGAGAAGTGGGCAAAAGGTGCTTTGTTGAGCTCTTCAAAACTCCTAAACAAAACATTCAAATGAAAAGACAACTGTATGTATTATTCCAGCTCCACTTAATTGGTCTTCTCTCGACTTTCTGCCAACCAAAATTGGGCCAGAACGCATAGGTTTGATAAATCTCACGGGCAGAACATACACTAGAGCAATGGGCATGTGCCACAAAAAGCATCTTGTGGCTGCTGGCTTTCATGTAACTAGTAAGGGGGTGAGAAAGCAACAAAACGTTGTATATATGTTCAAATTGTATAATATATGCCTGTATCTTTGTACCATATACCTTAATAGCTTTATTGCTTGTATATTAATGTCTGTGTAACATGCTAGCATATTCATGCCTGTGTAGCTTGTACAATATCTGCCTGCATTTTTGTACCATATTTCTTAATCGTTTTTTATTGCTTGTATATTAATTCCTCTGTAACCTGTAAGATTGATAGCATATTCATGTCGGTGTAACATGTATGTTCAGTGCCCAGATGCCCCAGGGCTTCCCGCACTTTACAAACAAATAAATACAAATACAAATACAAAACCAAGACTGCAATCAAGATAAGCATGTTTACATTGCCAGTGCATGTTTTGCTGATCTGAGAGGTAGGCAATTGGTGTGGATATCACCTCATTAATGGAAAGAACTGTGAGTCAAGCTCAGCACATGAAATACAGGGCAACAACAGGGTAGGGCCCATGTGGCCAAAATCTATAAATGCCCATTCAGCAATGCTAAGTGGACCTTTATAGATACATACAGAAGCTTAGCAGAAGGGCTGGCAGTGAGATGGAGGCTTTCCGGCTACCCTGCACATTTCAGGAACCAGGAAGCTTTCGTTTGTTTCCTGTCTGCATGGAAGTCGGGAGCCAGAGAACTATGAAGCAGCTGAGGAGGTAGTGGCACATTGGGTCTGGAGAGAAACAGGCGAGGGAAAAAAGCGTAATTGTATACATGTGTGAGGATTGAAAGTATGTATATATGCGTGCATACAAAGGGGGTGTCTGTGTAAGTGCATGAGAATGAATGAGTGCAGTGTGAATGGTGTGTATGGGTGTGAGTGCACATGGGAATGCAGTGTGAATGACTGACAGAGAAGATGTGATGGTGTATATGACCGGAAACTGAATGTGTGTGGTTGGGCATTGAAGCACTGACATTTTCATACAGTGGCATGGCATGTTTTACTGAAATTTTTGGGCAACACATAGCCAACTTGAGGGGCGTTATTAGGTGGAGAAATGGTTGTGGTGGGTTGAGATTATCACAATGGGGCAGGCAGCCTGCATGTTTTATACTATGGCATGGCGTTAGTTACTGACTGGTGTTAAGGGCAAAAACAACAGGACAACTGTTTTTACATGAGGGGCATTTCTGCTGCCAGAAAGAACATGTTTTCTTTCTGTGCCATGGCATTTTGTATGGGTGTTAATGACAACGCCAACTTCATGACTGTTCTCACGTGGGCGTAGAGAGGCATGTGTGCAGCCAGCAAGGAAATGTGTTACTACTGTGGCAAGACATTTTGTACTGATGTCATGGGAAAAGACAAAATGATGAGTGTTCTTACATCGGGACTGAGAGGCTTTTGTGCAGTCAGCAAGGAGATGTTTTCTTACTGTGTGATGGCATTTCTTACTGGCTTTACTGTGGCATGGTATTTTACTGTTATTAAGGGCAAAGGCAACATGACAAGTGTTCTTATAGGGGAGCGAGGGAGATTTGTGCAGTAAGCAAAGACACCATTTCTGATTGTGGCATGGCTTTTTTAATGGCATTAAGGGCAAAGCCAACATGAGGAGTGTTCTGACATGGGGGATTGTGTGTGTGCAAGCATAAAGGATATGGTTTCTTACTGTGGTGCAGCAGTTTTACAGGCATTAAGGCCTAATGCAACAGGAATATGTTCTCCCAAAGGGGTACTGACATATATTGTAAGAGCCAGCATTGACATGTTTTCTTATAGTATCATTACTATTATTATGGCAAAGCAAACATGAGTACGTTCTTATATTGGAATACTGGCATACATAGGTGCAACCAGCATTGACATATTTGGGCAGAATCAGTATGAACAGTTTTTTACACTGACAGAATACTGTGATATAGTGGGCAAAGGCATTATGAAAATGTGTTAGAAAATAGTGCTGTTCAATGTTGGTGACTTGCAATCTTTTGCATTTTTTTCATGCATTACCCTACAACACTGATTGTAAACTATCCAGCTTCTTACATATTTAATCCACAAAGTAAAATGAAACATTTTAACCCATTATTTAAAAATTATATTTAGGGAGAGTGTCCACACCCGCCATCCCCAAATCCCACCCCCTCCTCCCCCCAAAGCCCTGATCAGAGCTTGGTTCAGAATTCCATGCTAAGCTTGGCCACTCCTGCAGATTCAGCCATGGGAGCCCAAAGATTCTTCCCTTTGCAGGTTCCCTTTGGGAGGAGGGGCCCAGCCACATTAGCAATATGTCCCACCTGTTAAAAAATCCTGGCTATGCCCAGGGACGTCATTTGGGGGTTGCCAGGTCTCCCTTGCTACCCCTAAAAAATATTTTTCTTTTAAAAAAAATGTTTTCTTTCTTTTAAAATTGAAGCTCATGCGCTGTGGCCAGCACCATGTGGATGTTAGTTTCTGGAGTGGCTGGCTTTCTTGTTCAGGCCTCTTAAAAAAAACAGGGGGTTCGACAAGTGTAACATTTTGAACAGTGACCCTAAATAAGAAAGTATAGCAATAACTAATAATGCATCTTTCTGGAATTCTATACAATAACTGCTAGACTCATTAGATATTTCTTTCAGGCACACTTCAGGGTGTGAGTCACTGATTTAATCTGTTCTTAAACACCTTAAATTCACAATGCAGACAAAAACTTCCATAAAGCATTTAGAGTAGAATAAGCAACCATTTCCAACTATGTATTTTGTTTTTCGCAAGTTGCAGGTATGGTATGTTTTTTTCTGCTGTTGTCTCTGTTATGATCATCACAGGACATTCCATCTCGGTGTCCTTGTTTACTTGACAAAATCCTTGTGCCTAAAAGCTTGAGTACAGTGTAGAAATGTTTGACCATAGCACATACAGTGGCCCTTGACTTATTGTGCCACAATTAATTCTTTGCTGTAATGTGTCTATATTTCCTATCTCCTTGGCATGCTGTTCATGATGTTTGTTTGCATGTATGAGGTCACAAGTGCCCAGAGTATAGGATGCCGTGTGAGTGAAATGCTTTTCCTGCACTACTCTAAATTATTTAATACACAGTTATGAATCCTCCCAATGGTATGTATTTTGCCAACCTCTGAAACCTGAATAGTAGGGCCACACATGCTTGACATGTGGCCAACTTTGCACCAGACCTGCAGATGAACTGGCCTGCTGTTAAATCTCAGTTACCAGTTTAATGGTATCCACTACAGTGTGTGATATGCTTTCTGGCTCTGAGAGAATTCAGACATGTAATTGCTCATTTTACTATAGCCAGTAAGATAGCTCAGTGGGTTGAATGCTTGCCGCTGCAATGTGTGTGTGATTTGCACGTTCAAATTACGGCAAGGCCAACTTAGCTTTTCATCCTTCTGAGGTTGATAAATGAGTACTAACACAGGTTGGGTGTTCTTGTATGTATATTTGTTCTGTATAAGCTGTAAGTGCTATAAAATAACACATCGTTATCATTTGGCCTTGGACATCTGCTTGCATTCACAGTACTTTGGTAATAGGGGCCTATACACACTGATATTAACAATACTCACTGTGATCCATTCTTGTATGAAATGTATATCACATTATAGTGATATCCTAAACATAGTTTTCGTAGTGTACTTAGGAACAATGCTATGTGACGTCACTTCCTGTTTTGTCAAGGAGTGAAAAGGCTGTGTTCCATTACTTCCTGTGATGTTACACCAGGATGGGGTCAAATGACATCACTTCTAGTGATAACATCAAATGTCAAGGGTGGTGTGATGTCACTTCCGATACCCCTGGCATTTTGGTGAAACGACCTCCCTAGCTATGCCTCTGCTGGAATACCTTGTGGTTTTGGAGAAGGGCAGTTCCGTCTTGAGTCACTGAGTTTCTGCAACGTGGAACGTCAAGTTCGTATGGTTAGCGCACTCCCACTTTGAGGGACTGGTGGAGCACAGTCAGTGCTGCATCACTGGCATCACCTGTTGTATGGACCTGAACTCTGAGAGAGCAGCGGAAATCACATTTTGCGCAGTGGAAGTCTGCCAAAGCTCCCAGCTTAAAAGTAAACCTGAAGTGATTGAGAGGCAAGTTGGCCAAGTAATCTGATTTTGACTCTAGTCCTGGAGACAGAGGTGGTTATGAGGCAGAAGAGAAATGGTCAATTCCATAATAAGGTAGTATGTCATTAAAGTATTTATGTAGAATGGAATGTAATTGAATAGAAAAGGACAGAATAGAATTCTGATTCTCTGTTGACCTCTTTGGCAAAGAGAGATAACTTTGCAGCCCAGGAAAGCCTGCCTCCCGGGGCATCCTATACACTTCTGTGAGCTTCCTTCTTTTTGGTAATGGTTCTTGGGACACCTTCTGTCACACATGACAATTTGTGCCCTCTTTCAGTTAAGTCCTTATATTTTTATTAAAGCGTTCAGACATCTAGGTTCAGCTCTTTGTACGACACACTCCTCAAACCAATGCACTTTAAAATCATATCTTTCTTTGTAATTTTAGAACCTTACATAACAAAAATAGCAGCCATTGAAAAAAAAAAAAATTGCTTTAAAAATCATACTACAGCTAAAGTCAACACTGCTGTTGCTCAACCTATCATAATTCTCCACCAATCTTCAGGAGTGTGAGCTCTGTATTGACCAATATAATTACCTAAATATAAATTTCGCCTCTCGGCCAGCTCTGGACAATCGAGCAGGCCATGTCTTACAGTTTCAAGATTGGAGGAGGATCTATAAAATATACAACCTTAAAAGGCCTTCTCTATTTTGGTTCGTTCCCCAAATACTTCCCCAGTTGGCAGCAGGTTAAAACACACTCTCATAAATGAGTCATGGAATTTGCAATCAAGGAATTTCCCCAGATATTTAGGGAGACAATTTAAACCTTCACTACGCCCCTGAAATTACTATGGGCCTCATCAGGAGTTGGGTGGTATCCCGGAGCAATTACTGCTCAACGCTATTACCGTTACCGCAACTCAGTCTGGTGCAATTTGTGCTGGATCCCGAGTTGCGGTGGAGAGGTAACGCCCCATTCCCATTGGGTCCATTGGAACCAACCAGGGTCTCTTGGCGCAATTAGCGCAAAGTAATTAGCGAGGGTAGTAATCTTATTTTAAAGTGAATATTCTGAATCGGGATTCCCTGGTTGACCCCCTAGAACCTTCTTCCAGAAAAATCCCTTGTAGATGCTCCACAATGCTACCTGGAAGGCTCGTGAAGTCTCCACTCCATAGGCAACTGTGGGGGGCCACTTTCATTTTATAGTATTGCAAAATCAGCAAGATAGAGTATCTTCCAAATTGGCGATGAAGTACTAACCCCTGAATCGCTAAGGCTGTAACTTTATTTTTCAGCATGGAGATATTTGCTAGATCCCTGTGCATCGTTAATACAGTCCACCTGGATACGTCCACCCTCTGATTTGCCCAGTCTGGCTAGTGTTCTACCCGGCCTCTTGCCTTCTCTGTATTTCCTAGCTGATTGTGGGCACGAGATGAAGTGCACCTCACGGAGGGAGTGTGCCTCAAAATGCTCTAGTTCAGATCGTATCCGCACCAGCACCTGTGGGTTTGAGTGGTTGGAGCATTCCAGCTCCAAGTACTTGAGCTTGGTTTCAGAGCGCTGTAGGTCACGTTTTATGGTTTTTAGAACCCCGGCTTTTCTAGAGATTGACATCCCGCGGATGTAGACTTTACAGGCTTCCCATCGTACGCCGGCAGAAGTAGCGCCTGCCACATTGCACATGAATAATGTATCAATATCTGATTGGATCTCTGCCTTGAATATTATGTCACTGAGTGATTCAGATTTGAAACGCCAATCACTACCCGCCCCGGGGGGGAGGGCGGGTCTATCAGTGTTTAGGGTCAATACTACGGGGGAATGGGCAAAAAGGATATGGGGTAGTATTACAACGTCCCCGATTCTACCCATCAACGAGCTAGACATAAGGAATATATCAATACATGAGGAACTATTGTGCACTGAGGAGTAGAACGTGTATTGTCGCTCTCATGGGTGTAGTAGGCACCATGTATCGCCCAGTGCCAGGTGTTCCATGTGGGCCAAGAGCTGCCGAGCTGGACGTGACCGACCTATGGGGGCCACCCCGGACCTGTCCATGGTCTGTTCAAGGATCAGATTTATGCCCCCCCCATATGATTGGGACCCCAATGTAACCAGTGAGTATTGACGCTACATCATCCAAGAATTCAGAAGAGTCAATGTTAGATAGGACAAGCTCAGCAGTGCACACGAGAAGCATAAGTATTATTAGTAGCCATAGCAAGGGTGCCACATCATACCCGATCAGTAAAATGGGAGACTACATACTTGCCGATACAGACCATGCACAGCGCCATACCTTGTCATTTTAATAACACCTATTTTACAAACTTAGGATCTGGCTCAAAATAAACCTTATTATGCCTCACTATTATTAACTACAGGACTTTATCATAGTTTGCAGAACAACGATGGACTTGCAAACATGAAAAATCAAGTATCACCAAGAAAACATTATGTGAACCTGTAATTGAGACTGCACTCCAAGAGGGCTTCTTCCCCTGTCGTTATGATATCCCATGCACCGCACGGCACAAGCGCTACAGCGAACAGCTGCAGCTTAGGCTCAGTGACAAAAATGTTCTACACACAGTGCTACCTAGAGTAGAAGCCGCAGGCAGTGAGAGACGGTTCAAATCCGCACCAGGAGATGTGAGCAGACCAATCAGCATAGAGGTAAACCAAGTCAATGAATTGGCACTAGAAACACAGAGCCGGCAATGTGCACGGTCTCCGGTGTTGCTTCTGATAAGGAAAAGCAATTGTACATTGTAGCAAGACCGCAATATATATAAATATAAATAACAGCATTTTAATTGCCCTTCCAAATAGCTATGATGCAGATTTTATGACTATGTTTAGGTTAAACCATTAACCCTACATCCACTGAGGCCACCCAAGCTTCCAGCTGAACCACATGTGAGGTGTGCCAACCTTACTGGGTAAGCACCCACAGACTGCTTCAAAATATCCACTCAATATCCAATAGAGTGTTGCCTGACAGAGTAAATATATATTACTGTGTACCCCCCACCCGTATCTGTCTCGTTACAGGGAATTGATGCCCAGGGGATGCGGGAAAGAATACCGCTTGAGCAGAAACATTACTGGTCTTCCCCGCACTTAAATTACTAACCCTGAGGTGCTGAATAAAGTGGTAACCCTGGAAATAGCAACAGAAACCGGTCGACCAGAAACATTAATGGTCTTCCCCGCACTTAAATTACTAACCCTGAGGTGCTGAATAAAGTGGCAACCCTGGAAATAGCAACAGAAACCAGTCGACCAGACATTTATCCAACTAGTAAGTGGAAACCCTGCACCAAATGTATGTGTATATTGCGGGAAAGAATACTGCTTGAGCAGAAACATTAATGGTCTTCCCTGCACTTAAATTACTAACCCTGAGGTGCTGAATAAAGTGGCAACCCTGGAAATAGCAACAGAAACTGGTCGACCAGACATTTATCCAACTAGTAAGTGAAAACCCTGCACCAAATGTATGTGTATATATCCGGCTTCAAGTGATTATAAAGTATTCGGCTCAAGCCAAATATCACATTCTCAGCGGGAATTCGGCTGAATACTTACTCAAAGCTTAATTTAGATTCACCCCTACTGAGTACCGGGATATCAGGTGCAGTATGCTTTGTCCACACAGCAATTGCAACCCACATATGCCGCTGAGATGGCTGGAGACAAGAGCTTGCATCTTGCTCTCTGGCAGAGGATTTTGGAGTAGACTGTACCATCAACTAGGTTCCAGGCGAATCCTCCTTCTTTCAGAGTCCAAAGATAAATCAATCAAGGGGGAGGACTCTTCCAATATATTGGCACAATTCTACAGTGGGTTGGTCCAGAGCAAGCCAGTTGTTAATGGTCCAATCCTCACTGCTGAAACACATATTCTTTGTCTTTTGATGTCACACTCAGAGTGCCTTATCTGCAGGAAGTGGGGTGGCAGAGAGAAAGTTTGGGAGCCCTCGCAAAATCCAAGATAGTGAAACACCCATGTTGACTGAAGTGCTCCGCGGGCTCTACTAACTCTGCCCACTTCCTCTGTCTGCAATAGAAGTACAGTAATTAGAACCCTGGTGTGAGGTGGCCATTAGAATGAATAGAGAGTATTTGAAGCACCAGTTCCCATCTGACCTCCTGATTAGGGTTCTTGGCTCCTGGGAGAAGGTGTCAACGCTTGTCAGGGGGGATCAAAGAGATTCTTCCTGGCTTAGGCCCAACATGGTTGTTGTTGGTAAATCCAAGGTATACAGCTAATACACACAAGACCCTGTCACAAATGTGTCACTGCCCACCAAGATGACAATAATATAACAATCAGGTGAGGGTGTATGGCTCAGGGGGCAATGCGTTTGTCTTGGAGGCAAGACAATGCAGCGCAACACAGGTTCAAATCCTGATCCCATGCATACAACCAAACTCTGGTATTAAACGTGTAATAAAAGAAAAAAAATCAGAATTAAAAACCAATGCTTGTGGCTGTATAATTGTGTAAACTAATTATCCTTCATGTCAAAACTAGACAAGGCTTATTTTTTAGATATTAATCTGCCACTAGACTGCAGGGGTACACAATTATGTTTTGAACCAGAGGTTCAGAAGGTAAAAAAAAGGCTGCCTGTTGGAACTCGATTTCCAGCAGCTGTATTCAGAAATAAACATTTGAACCTGCCCTTTTGCTACCGCTGGGCAGCTGCTGGGGATGTCATCAGACGGTCACAGCAAGCTACGTTCTTGCTTAATATTTTTTTGGCATGGAGCATTATGAAAGTGAGGACTGATTAGTAGATATCTCTTTCCGAAAAAAAAAGCATTGCAAATCTACATTGGGGGCCAAACTTAAAATTGCATAGAGAGAAATAGATAAGCTGGTGGATAGGGTCAAAGATTGTCAAGTTAGATTTAACAACACACCTGATAGGGTAATATCAGCAAAAATAAGAGAACTTACTGAAAGGTTTGATCAAGTTAATTGCACATAACACATCAGCCCAGATGTATGCCCAGGGCAAGAGACTAGACAGAGCCCTGCATAGATTTTCAACTTAAGTCAAGAAGACATGCTGTTGGTGTGTGTCTAGACTGTATAGAGATGGCACAGGTAGGCACAGAGGAGTGGCATTAGCTGGAAGAACCAATATGTCCAAAATGTCTACAAGAGCTTAAAGCAGCCACCAATTTCATAAATTGAAGCAGCAACATTATGGTGCTGCTAAAACCAGGTGCAGACCCCATCATATCTGCCTCTGTCGCTGATAAATTCAGATGCCCAAACAATAAGGTTTGCCTCAGCAAAATATGCATTTAAATTGAGATTTAAATGACCGGGTAACTGGTCTTGACTAATGCGTTAACAAGTGCAACAGCTGAAAAGACAATTGAGGGATTTGGGATATTTATTTAGCAAAAATATAAATTTAGTTTGTGAAAAGGATGAGACTTGAATCACTGGGAATTGGTACTGACTATAACATTTTAATTAACTATTCCAAACTGTTGTAATATGATACAGTATTTTATGAACATTTAAAATGTCCATCATTTTTAAAACTCCTAGCTATTTTTCAGGACTTCGAAAAACGTGGGGCTTTTTATTGGACACTCCGAAAGTCACCTTCACACATTTGCTAGGAAGTCGGAACCGTTTGCTAAATACTAGCATTTCTGTATCCAGAAGTCCAACTAAATACAATTTTGTTTACTGAGGAATATTCCACAGACTTCAGTTTCAATCATAAAATGTTGGCCTGTGCATCAAGGAGACAATTGATATTTTGATAACCTCAGTAACTCGTGGAGGGTTAAAATCCGTCTCCAGGAAAAGAACAGCGCGCAGCTGCCTTGTGCTTACTGTCGCCTTGCATTCTGCTGTCTTATTAAAACTCCTTGTGTAATGAAAGCCTGGGCGTGTCTGACACATGAGCCTCCCTGGCTCCCGCGGACATTAATCGCGGACCTCCACGACACCCGGGCTGTGCGACTAGCCACTACCAAGCCGTTATTAAAGGCATTCATTATACGCCCATGATCATTCTCCACGGTCACAGCTCAGCGACTTTCAACATTGACTTCATCCTTTCATGGCCCCCCTGGATTTTATTAGCAGCTCGGGCTGCTGTCAGCAATAACATGTTTGCCGAAGATTAAAAGTGCACTTCTTTGTGCCGCGGCGGGCCCTCTGGGCGAGCTCCCGCTGGGCCCTCTGCTTGCTGTCTCACGAGAAGCCGAGGGCGGGAAAGAAGTGGGATGAAAGACGGGCACGTCCTGGCCGTTAAACCTGACGTCTCCTTTCTGCAGACACGTGCGTAGACTTAATCAACGTGACGCCGGCTCGGGCTCCTCTGCGCCGCTGGCTCCCCGCTGGGCGGAATGCACCCACGCATGTTCGCTTCTGACCGTCCGGGTGGAGAAACCGCCATGTGTAGGAAGGCCCGTGAGCCCCGCGCTGCTGTTAATTGCATGCCACCACACTGCGCGGCATAACACCCCCGGGCCTCCCCTGTCTCCACCGCCCTACAGGACAACGGCAATATTTATGAAGAGACTTTTGCTAGGGAGCAGGACTTCCTTGGAATTTTCCAATTACAGAGGACGAGACATGGTTTAGTGGAAGCGAAATGCCCTTTGCCGGGGTCTGCTGAGGAGCACGTGCTGACTGGCGGGCGGATTGTCTCCCTTTCGCTAATAACACTTGGTCTTAAACACCAGCCGAGAGACGGTGTCGGCAACAGTTCTCCATTGTAGAAGCGAATAAAGAGCATTGCGCGCGATAATAAACGACAGACTTCACAGAATAAAGGGGGTAGGGGGTGGGGTGCCGAAGTTCAGAAAAACACTCAACTGCACAGGATCTTTAAATCACTGGGCCTCATTACGAATATGGAGGTAGCCATGCCGAATTTAGCGGCATGGCTACCCCCATACGGGGTCCAGGTCCCAGAAATAGGGAATTACCAACCCATTCGGATGTTGGAGGGCCCGGTGATTACTTTTCCTGGAACTCGGACCCGGTACATCCCCATTCCCATTTGAGCCCCCATAGGGCTTAATGGGAATGGGAGGATACTAACAACGGGCCCGTTAATGACGGGCCCGTTTTTAGCATCCTGGTCTGCTAGCGGGTCCCGCTAAGGATGCCTGGTTTTACCAGACATCCTTAGCGGGACCTGCGAGCAGACCTCGTAATGAAGCGCTAGAGGGATAACAGCGCCGGCAGTTCTACCAGCGCCGTTAACAGTCTACCGCCTTCCTCGTAATGAGGCCCACTGTGCCACTGGCAGCGACTCCCACATTCGCTGTCCATCGGCTGGCTTGAGTGATGACTCTTATCACTGATTACTTTTACCACGCACTTCCTACGCAGAGCTCCGGTTAGACCAATTACAAAGGTGCACAGCAAGCATCCAGCTACATAATCCAGGAAGGTTGTATGATGTACCAATGTGCAAACAAACTCACATGCATGAATATATTAAAGGAGAGTCAGGTACATAGGTACTGTGGTGGCCGGCTACCCGCCGAGGGACCCGGCAGTCAGTGCTTCACGCTGCTCCCTCGCTGCCTCAAACATTCAAACCGTTCCCTTAAATCTGTGCTCCGGAGCCCTGGGGGAAATTCATAAATTAGTCCCCTAATTACTTTTGTCTTTTAATTATCTGGAGACTGGAAGCACTCATATGTTTTCCATCACATGTGGCTGTCACAGCATGGCTGCTTATAAACTATACACTATGGATGACCACTGCACCCCACAGCCGACAACTCCCCCCACGCCATGAGGGCCACACTCTACCAGTCATAGATTTTTAGCCAAAAGCAATTTTTGTCCTGGAACATGGTCATTTTGTTTTTACAGTGCGTACTCCATCCCGGGAGGATAGCTCAGTGGCAACATGCTCGCCTTGGAAACATAAAAGCAACTAAGAGACATATTGCTGTAACAGCGCCTCAATGGCCCCGGGATGTGTGAGCGCTGTAAAAATTCAAATAATTCCTTTTTTCTTCCCTTTTCATCGATGGAACAGGTTGCTTGATGGAGATCCAATATGGCGATGGAGCAAATAGCAAGCACAGGACATACAAGCAGTGGCGAAACAACCATTGGGCAGATTGCGATAGTACGTTTAAATTGATGGGTGGGAGCGGCGCATCATGAATGGCTGTCATGTCAGTCTGCCATGATCACTGCACTCCGTGGTATGGGTTTGGATTTAATTTGAGAACGTTTAACTTAATAGGTGGCTGATGGCTGGCCGGCGAGGGCTGACGATGCTGACTGACACTGCTAGGGTGCAGGGTCACTGCACTGCGTGGTATGCATGGGTTTGGATGCACCGTTATTTTGGCAAGTGCCCAAGCTATGGTAACAGCCAGGAGGTCTAGTGATCTGGTGTACTTGGGTTTTGGTTGTTTATCTTGTTTGTGTTTGGTCAAGGAAAAGTAGACACTATTACTTCCGATAGTGGAGCTATTATGACTAGACAGGTGGAATTAGTGGCCATGTTTTTCACTTGATTTCTGGATTTATGCTGAGGCATTGATGCAGATTTATTCGAATAGGCATACAGACCAGATACATTATAAAAAAGATTAAATGGGAATTGTGAAAAGAAGAAATACAAATTAACGTTTTCCTACGTCAGTCATTGAACCACATCTAAACCTTGGAGTAGGGTATGGAGCCCCACTCGTTACCAAAACCCATTCAAACTATTCATCCTCTTCTGAGCCCTGCCTTACCTGGGCAGTAATGTTTTACTCTTTGTGTATCCTCCTTACTGAACACGCTATCCCAAAACAACACTTTCCAAACACTTCCACCTGACCTGTAGCTTACCCCTCCTTCAAACATTGTAACAACCACAGTCATATCCTAAAATAAATTGTTCACCCTCCGCCCCCTAAAACAACTACAAATTGCCTTGCCGGGTCTTCCCTTCTTTCCTGAACTGTAGCAAAGTGGCATTAATGAGACAGAGGCATACTTACTATCTCACTATAAGGCAAGGTTTCCTAAATATTGCCAAGTTTCGTCCCACTCTGTCAGGATCTCAAGGTCTCCTCTTCCACCAGTTTACCACTTTCCCAGGTTTGCCTGCCTCTAGTTAGTTTCTCGGTTTCTTTCCAAATCTTCCACATCTTTCAATCTTTCTGATGTTTGTGTACTTTCATGTTCTTCGTCACTTCTCTCAGCTCTACATTCTTTTTAAACTTTAAAGAGCTTGTATAGCCTCCAGCCTTCTTTCATGTTTCAGAGAAACCCTCTGAAGCTCAGGGCCCATCCTCACATTGTTCAATGTCCATCTGCAGCTCCATGACTTTCTCACATTTGTCAATGTCCCTCTGCAGCTCTATGTCTTTTCCTTACATGTGTCAATGTCCCTTTGCCTTACATGTGTCAATGTCCCTTTGCCTTACATGTGTCAATGTCCCTCTGCAGCTCTATGACTTTGCCTTACATGTGTCAATGTCCCTCTGCAGCTCTATGACTTTGCCTTACATGTGTCAATGTCCCTCTGCAGCTCTATGACTTTGCCTTACATTTGTCAATGTCCCCCTTTCAGATGCTAGGCACTTTTTAAGGCAATTGAAACCCCACCCCAAGATATTATAGGCCCCTTTCAGGCTTCTCACCCCGAACCCCAACTTCCAATCAATTTCTACAACTTCCCAATACCCGTCTCAGGCTTTTCAGGAACCTTTTGGGCTCTAGGCACTCTTCTTAGGAACGGTCTCATACTACTAGAGGTAAAAACGGTGGGGTGGGGTCGAGGAAGGCTGGGTGGTGTTGGGAAACAGAGGGTTTAGGGAGTAACACCCCAAACCCACACCCACGAAACAATTCTATGAGTTTTGTCGACAGAATTCCTTCGATGTAAAGTACTTCAAAGCAATTGCTGTCGGAAAAATAGCACAGAACCCTCTCTTTCAGCAATACTGCTCTTCTCATTCTCATCCTCTCGAATCCCAATAGTAATGGAATTTTCTTCAGCTTCTTTCAAACTCCACAGGCAGAGCTGAGTTTTAGCTCTACTCCTTTTCCCATTATGATCTGTTTTCTGGCTCTTGCCACATGACTGGGGAAGGTCAGGTGATATAAATCTAGTCAGCCATCTTGGATTTTGTCTGTTTTCCCTCTTTGTGTATGGTGAACGCACCACATGAAGTGGTCACTTTGTGATGAAAGACTTGTTGAAACACTGTTTTTTACTTAATGTTTTCTCTTCTAGGTTTATGGGCACTTCGTCACACACCAAAAGCATAAACTCTCCCGGCTCATCACTTCCCTTCCAATCCTTGATCAGCCCCTACCCATACATTTACTGCATGTCACCAGGTGTGTGCTCCAACATCTTGGCAACGACTCAAAACAATAGGTTGCTTCACTTCGCCGTTCCTTTTATGGTCTATCTAAGATGAAATGGGTGAGGGGTGAAAGGACGAAAAGAATTGTGCCTCCAACCCATTCCCAGTGTGTAAGTAACTGTTGAGTCTGCGTGGACTCCACCTATCCCATTCTTTCATCCGCTCTTCGTTCAAAGTAACCCTGTCTATCTTTGGTACATTGCAACACCTAAAAGAATATTTCCATAATTCTTTTCTCTTCCAGTATTAGATGTGTATTTCATTCTCCAAAAAATACAAAGATTAGCTTATAGCAATCTCAAAATCAGGAATCGACCCTCAGCATGGTTCCCCTCACCACTGAATGCTGTCATAGGATAAATACCCTCAAACAAAGGTCAGGTGGCTGTTCCTCATACTTTCTGTCCATCCCCAGTACTTACTAATTCTTCACATGGCAATATTACCTTACCTCTTATAAAAACCCTGAATATAACTACTTAAGGAACCACATACAAAATGCCCTTGGCTTCTGAAGTACCTACCCGCAGCAATACAGTCATTAAGCTCTACCAATAAACTTTTTATCAGTTTCTTCACGTCACCATTTCTTTCTCTTGCACTCCTTGTCCCAACTCCCTTCTACACATCATCATAGCCAAAGGCTCACTGTCCTAGAACCCCTTTCTATACAATGTTCTGCCTGCCCACTTTTCCGCCCTTGGTGTCAAACTCTTCTGTGGTACACTCATCTTTCCAATCTTGCCTTGGGCGCCACTGCTCTCAATCTCGTCTGAGTCTGTGGCTCAGTGGGCTAATGCATCGACTTCAGTGATCTGTGTTTGACCTCATGGTCGCAGGTTCAAATCATGTAGGACAACTCAGCCCTTCATCCTTTGAAGGTCGATGAAATGAGTACCGTTGATTTCAGTGACACTAACCATCTGCTATCAGCAGCAAGATTCTCCACTGAAGTGAATGGACGCTTTATACATAGAACTGCTAGGTCACGTTATCCTCCCCTTTCCCTCTAATAGCTCCTTAGAAACAACAGGGCAAGGGAGCAAACTACTAGCTATGTTATCACGGATCTCCTAACATCATCTTCTAGGCTGCAATCTGTGAGAGCAGCTTGTCCACACTTCAACTAAAT
Source organism: Ambystoma mexicanum (assembly GCF_040938575.1). Taxonomy (NCBI): domain Eukaryota; kingdom Metazoa; phylum Chordata; class Amphibia; order Caudata; family Ambystomatidae; genus Ambystoma; species Ambystoma mexicanum. The sequence goes on from NC_090936.1 coordinate 383,611,041, forward strand.
GGGCCAAACCTTCGGCCATCCATTATCAATACCTGTCAAAAATGAATGACTCACTTCAAACGCTCGGTACACCAATGATTTGATAGGTTTTTTTATAACGCGCTTAATACCCAAAGGTTTCTAAGCCCGGACCCGGGGATCGAACCTGTGTTACTCTGTGTCGTTTTGCGGCAAACACGTTGCCTCTGAGCTATCCTCCCGAGACAACAGTTAACTCGCCAGAGCTACACACAGATGAATTGTAAATCTAATTGTAGAGCTCCCTTACCCCAAAGGGTAGTCATATGCGAAAACAAAATAAAAAGTCTTAAATCCTAAACTGAATTCTCATGGAATACTGATCTGCACACCATTGCCAAAAAACCCAAATCACATCTAGCTTGCCGAAGGGCACGTGGCCTTCTTCTTAGCACATCGATTTCTTCAGTCAGACTAAAGTTTCCTGCTGAGGCTTTGTACATTGCAGTTTCGCATTTGGCCTCTCAACAAATAAAAAAAATAATCATCCAAAGCCAAAACTTGATTTGCTGGTGACTTGCACTTTAAGTAACGCTAAAATAGTGTAATGGAACATTCCAGTGGAAAACATTACACTGACCCACTCACGAGACTATTCTTGATCAAAGAGAGAACCCCTGCAGCCTGATCCATGCAGGAACCACTGTGCCATCCCTCCCAGCAATAAAGTTGTTGACATAGGAAAAAGGCAGTCACAGCAGATAGTGACACAAGCTAAACTTCCCAGGTTCCATCTTAGATACCACCCCAACAATACAACCATCACCTACTTTAGAAGAAATCTACTAACTGGCAATGTGCTGCTTCTTACGGAGCTTCCTGCTTATCACCTCTGGCTGCTAAGTGCCCGATATCCTGATCAAAACCACCGTAAAAACAACCCTGTAACTAATCATAAACCCCTATCTAACTGGTACTCGAACCAAGATGCAGAGACCTTACCCTCTGACTAGAACTGAAATCAAAGCATATACACCTTACCCTCTGACTAGAACTGAAACCACAGCACGGACACCTTACCCTCTGATTAAAACTGAAACCAAAGCACAGAAACCTTACCTTCTGGCTAGAACTGAAGCCAAAGCAGGCACCTTACCCTCTGACTAGAACTGAAACCAAAGCTCAGACTTCTTACCCTCTGACTAGAACTGAAACCAAAGCAAAGCCACCTTACCCCCTGACTAGAACTGAAACCAAAGCACAGACACCTTACCCTCTCACTAGAACTGAAACCAAAGCACATACACCTTACCCTCTGATTAAAACTGAAACCAAAGCACAGAAACCTTACCTTCTGGCTAGAACTGAAGCCAAAGCAGACACCTTACCCTCTGACTAGAACCAAAACCAAAACACAGACACCCTACCCTGTCTAGAACTGAAACCAAAACAGTCACCCTACCCTCTGACTAGAACTGACACCAAGAGGCACCCTACCCTCTGACGAGAACTGAAACCAAAACAGACATGCTACCATCTGACTAGAAATGAAACCAAAACAGACACCCTACCCTCTGATTAACAGAGTAGAACTGAAACAGACACATTACCCTCTGACTAGAACGGAAACCAAAACACAGACACCTTACCCTCTGACTAGAACTGATACCAAAACACTGACACCCTCTCCTCTGACTAGAACTGATACACACTCTAGCCTCTGACTAGAACTGAAACCAAAACAGACACCCTACCCTCTGACTAGAACTGAAAACAAAACACAGACACCCTACCCTCTGACTAGCTCTGAAACCAAAACAGACACCCTATCTGACATAGGAACCCTGTCCACCAAACCCACTTGGATCCCCCGCTCCCATTTTATGCTCAAAAACAACTTTCCTTATAGCTGCTTTGAAACACTGCAAAATCGGATCCCTTCCCTACCACCTCCTGCATTTTTTGCAGAACTCTACAAACCAACTAATTACCTGCCTTCTTATTAAAGGGTTGACTATAAAAAAAAATCAGCTATGCCTCTTCCCCCCTCACATACACTGTCCTGGTGCATCCTGAAAGGGCTTTTAGTGGAGACGTAGGTTCATTCCTGTTCCAGTGGGTTACGGGTGCCTGCCTCGTAGAAGCCCCACGGTGTAAACAGAGTCCTAAGCCCTACTCAAACAAACCACACCACTATCTTCCCCTGCCACACTCCAAAATAACCAATAGCTCCTGAACCATGTAAATCACCAACAGTTTACCTGGGACTTCCAGATTGCATATATTTAATGCGATAATGTACACCTCAATGGGATGCATTGACTTTATAACTACTCAGCAAATCAAAAATAGTGGCACCACATTTTCTGTTACAGGGACTGTCTGTCCCCTCGCCAGCCCTCTTTCCTCCTCAATTGAAAGCTGCCTTAAACTTAACTTGTCTATACAGATATGTATATTCTATAACATGGATACCTAGAAGTACAGTGGAAAATGATAACCCCTGGCCATCTTAATCCCTGAGGTCCGGCAGGAGGGGCACCAGGCTGCTCTCGTGACGACCCCCTACGATGCAAACACGGTGATATTGCATAGCATGAAGCAGAGAGCAAGATGCTGTGGAGATTCCCATGAATCGAGAAGAGGGAAAAGAAAACACAGTATTTCACACGTGCAGGCACTGAAGGCTGACATTATTGTGTCAATGCTGCTTTATTAGAACAGATTCGAAATGTATTGGTCCACAATACTAAGGTTGGTTTATGTTTTCTAGCACCATAGGAATGGGAGAGGAAAACATACTGACTGGGAAGGACCTTCTGTTGTTATGTTTTATTGTAATGGCGATTTTTGTACCCGTGAGAGTTGAGAGTAATGTTGATATTTCCACCAGTGTCCGCGCTACACTTCGTCTCTTTCATAGGTTTTCCTCACTGGGTATCTTGGGTATTTCAATATCCCGCCGAGTTCCTTCTTTAGCTCTGTCTTGGCACCTTTCTCTCTCCGTCTCCTCCACCCTGCGCATTTGATGGGAAGGCGCTGAAAACGAAGCATCTCACCCCTCACCTCACCTGCCAGCAGGTGCCGGGAAGCCTCTGTCGCAAGGCTGTGCCTTATTTATTTATTTATTCAAATTTGTTGAGCGCACATCAGCCCAGAAGCATCGTGGCGCTTGTTACAGACATCTTAGTTGCAAAGGAAACCGTAGTTACAAGCAGTACATAAATTACAGAGGAAATATATACAATAGCAAGGCAGTATATTTACATGGCTTCCTGAAGTTTGCTAGTTATTTAGCAAGGAACAAGGTTTTCAGTTTCCTGCGAAAGATGGGAAGTGAGTTTTCCGTTCGGATGTCTGAAGGGAGAGCGTTCCATGTCTGTGCTGCAATGTAGGGAAAACCTAGACCTCCGGCTTTGGCTTTTTTGATGCGTGGGGTGCAGAGTAGGTTAGCGTATTGCGTCCTAGTGGGACGTGTGGAGGAAGGTTTGAGGATGGTATCTGAAAGATAGGGCGGGGCGGAGAGGGAGAGGCATTTGTGAGTGAGGGTGAGGATTTTGAGGGTGATCCGTTCTTTGACTGGGAGCCATTGGGCTGAGATCCTGGCCTGGGTGATATGCTCTCTTCTTGGGATACTAAGAGCGGCCCGGAGAGCGTTGTTCTGTGTGATTTGTAGTCTATTTATGTTTTTGGCTGATGTGCCTGCTAGGAGAGCATTGCAGTAGTCCAATTTGGCTCCAATGGTTGCCCTCGCTATGGAGAGGCAGTTAGGTTTAGAGAGGTAGGGCTTGATGGCGTTTATAAGTTTGGTGGTGTGTGCGGATGCGGAAGTGATAGCGCTGACTTGTCTAGTCATAGATAGCGAAGAGTCAAGGTATACTCCCAGTGTCTTGACGGCTGTGGACACGGGGATGATGGAGTTGTCAATTGAGAAGTTAGTGTACAGTTTGTCCAGTTTGTCTAAGGTGTTCTGTTGACCTAGTATCAAGATTTCGGTCTTGTCACCATTGAGGCAGAGGCCATTAATTGCCATCCATGCCTTGATGATCGAGTAGATAGTGTGGAGTGCCTTTGCGTCTTCATTGTAAGAGCCTGAGAGGGGTAGAAGTACTTGTGTGTCGTCCGCGTAGTTCGTGAAGGTGATGCCGTATGAGTCAAGTTTGTCAAAGAGGGGCTTGGTGAACAAGTTATAGAGTGTGGGTGCAGTGCAGGAACCTTGAGGGACCCCGCAGTGGATTGTCGTGGGTGTGGCGTTAGCGATGTCCGAGAAGACTTTCATGGCCCTGCCTTCGAGGAAGGAAGTGATCCAGGCGGCTGCTTCTTTGGAGAAGTTGGCTGAGTGCGTGAGGTGGGAGGTGAGAATCTTGTGATCAACCAGATCAAACGCGGCTGAGAGATCTAGAAGAAGCAGAAGAGCCGGCTTGCCTTTGTCCATGATTTGGGTGATCTGGCTCTTCAGATCTACCAGGGCTGTTTCTGTGCCATGTCCTTTCCGGAAGCCCGATTGCCTCGTCCCGAGGATGGAGTGGGTTTCCAGAAAGTGTTGGATTTGGCAGTGTGCGGCTTTGTCCAGTAATTTCAGCAAGAATGGCACAGTGGTTATTGGTCTATAGTTGTTGGGTTGTGAGGGGTCAAGAGTCGGTTTTTTTAGGAGAGGCCGGACCCAAGCCTCTTTGAGGTTGGCTGGGATGATGCCTGTTTTAAAGGATGCATTGATAAATGCCGTGAGGAGCGGCGCAAGGCAGTCTGCGCAGTCTTTGACTAGTTTAGGTGGGCAAATGTCGCCTTTGCATGGGGAGGGTTTGAGGTTTATTAGAAGGTTAATAACTTCTGTTTCAGTGACATCTCTGAAGGAGAAGTCAGGTATGGTGGGCTTGGAGGAAGTGGGTGGGGTGTTGGTCGGTTTGGTTCCTGTCTGGTGAGGAAGTGCTTTGCAGTGGTCTTTGATTTTCTTTTGGAGAAGGTCAATTTTGTGAAGCATGGCAGCTTGAATGCTGGTACACCACGCTTCATCTTTGATTATTTCATCTGGAGTATTAGGGGGGGAGATGAGCTCATTAAAGATTGTGAAAATCTCTTTGGAGTGTGACTTGGCATTGGCGATACGAGTGTTGAAGGCGTTGGCTTTGGCATTGGAGATAGCTCTCTTGTATTGGTGGGAGATTACATTGAATATGTTTTTGGTATTGGTGCATGGGTCAGATTGCCAGTTTTTTAGTGCTGCTCTTTTGTGGGATCGCATTGAGTGCAGTTCTTCAGTAAACCAGGAGTTGGAGTGTAAGGATTTCTTTTCTTTTTTCCATTCAAGTGGTGCTATTTCATCGATAGCTTTGGTGAGGACATCTTTGTATATGTCTGCTAGGATATTGGGGTCGCTAGCGAATGGGGGGGCTAACACTGGGGTATTGAGGTATGGGCGTAGGTTCTCCTCTGTGAGTTTATTTGAGCTTCTGACTTGTGCAGCGCTGGCAGGGGTCAGAGTCTTAAGGTGTTTGGTGATAGGAATAGAGAACTCTATGCAGTTGTGGTCAGTCCAAGGCAGTGAGGAGTTGGAGGTGATAGAGGAGAGGCAGTTATGGTCTGCGATCCAGTCAAGTATGCGGCCTTTGATGTGAGTAGGACTTTCTACTTTTTGGATGAAGCCCAGGTCATTGAGTTCCTTGGTGAGAGTGGCTGCAGATTTGTCCTTGGGATCATTAAATCCTAGGTTGAGGTCCCCTAGTAGAATGGTTTTGGTGGAGCTTTTGATATTGTTGCTAAGGATGTGCAAGATGTTGTCCTGGGAGTCTGGGGAATTGCCTGGGGGGCGGTATAGTAGGTGAATGTTGATGGTGCTGTTGGGTGACAATGTGAGTTTGGCCGATAAGAGGTCAGAGTTGTTGGTCGAGGGGTGACTGATAGGTCGGAGCTGTAGGTTCTCTTTGTAGATGAGGGCTACTCCGCCTCCTATTCGATCTGGCCTATCTTGTCTGAGTATGGAGAAGCCCGGTGGTAGCGCAAGTGTAACGGCAGGGCCTGATGCTTCATGTAACCATGTTTCGGTGATGGCTAACAGGTCAATGTTATTACTGGTTATAATGTCATGGATATCAGAGGCATGAGCTGGGAGTGATCGGACATTGAGGAGGGCACATTTGATGTGAGGTGTGTGATGTTTGCTTGTGGAGGTGTGAGTGATGGTCGTGTCTGGTATGTTCTGTGAGGTGGTATTGCAGGGTGTGGCTAGGTTAGTGGGTGGTGGACTGTGGGTGTGTGGCCCTCTTTCCTCTTCCGTTTTCTGTCCCTTCCCCCAGTAATGACCTGCTCTGGGACATTTTATAAAAATGGCGTTTTCTTTATCAGCCTGCTTACCCTTCTCCACCCTAGGCATAGAAGCGCTCCATCAAACCTTGCATAAGTGACAACCCACCTTACTCCTCCTGTGGAATGTCTCTCTCCCTGATCTCTACTCGAATGCTTCTCATTTCTGTCTGACCCATCTTCCTAAGAGGTTTCTCAATCATGCCTTTCTCCATACCCTCCTCTATGCCACCATTCCTATTGGGCAATTCCATCTCATTAACCCCTTGTTCATTCTGCCTCACTCAAATCGGACATTTCCTTTTGTAGGTCAAACCAATACCACTCTTTTCCTTACCTGCCATCACTCTTCCTTGGCTGCGCCTTCTGCATACCAGCAAGTTGACACCTTCCATCACAGCATCTAACACCCAGAAACAATGTATATTTCCCATGAAAATCTTCATCTCACTGGGCACTTATTGGGTCTCTTTGGCCTCCCTCTACTATTACCCCCTCTTGGCCCCTATGGGCCACAACAATCCACGCCCCAACAGTTCCCATCCCTTATCTGCTGCCCTTTTTATAATGCCTAATTAACCCCCCTCCCTGACTATTGCCATACCTGCTTTCCTTGACCTGTGCCAGCATAATTTGTTTTGCTCCCTGCCCCCATTATTTAGTTTTGCTTTATTTGGGGCCTTTATAAAGCACGCACGTGACCCCAGGAGGCCACAGAGCCAGTTACAAGGCAATAGAAAAGAGGGACACACTCAGAGGTGTGCAGGTGCCAGAGGTTACAGAGGGCACACACGTGCAAGTTCTGCAACTGATGTGAACAGTTGCTTTGGGGTGGGCGTAGAGGTACACTCAATGGATGCTAAAGGCTGTAGGGAAGCAAACCCTAACCTTACCTTAACTGATCAATGTATTGCCCAAAATTCCACCACTACTGCGCCTGCTACCCTTTCCCAAGCCTACATCACCAGCTGCGCCATCTCATAATCATGTCTCCTGCCCGTACCACCCAGATACTGGCCCTCGTCCACCCCGTCTCTTGCCCTGTGTGGCTCACTATTGCACCACTGTTGCTTCCCACAAGCCCCACACGCCAGCGCTCACCCTTGCCGTGCCTCCCTGTCACTGCAACACCCGCCACAGAGGAGCACACATACAGCCACTGCACTCTCTGAGACTGTGCCCAGCCCAACAACCCACATTAGGCAGGAAAGCAGCATTAGGACCATTTGGACACTGCCCCTCCTATTATGTGCATGCCTCTATGCATTCCCTGTCACGCAAAGCCATCCAGATCAGGTCTGTCTGATAAAATTGAATCCACATAGTGCCTCGATGGACAGATACCCTTGAGGCCATCATTTGGGTTGCAGTCCCACAAGGAGGCCTGCAGGCAATAGGTAGCGCTTGGGAGAACATGATCATATGATAGTTTATTTATAATGCGCTTAATACCCAGAGGTTTCTAAGCGCAAACTCGGGCATCGAACCTGTGTTGGTTTGTGTCATCTTGCTTCCAAGGCGAGCACGTTGCCCATGAGCTATCCTCCCAAGAAAGCTATCAGGGCTTCTAGTTAGACAGAGTCATAGTTTTCTATGGGGCTTGTGAAGGGGGTCTCAGGGTGGAAAGTTATCACTCATTGCCAAATTCACTCCCAGCTTTCCGGGCGTGGAACTGGAGCTCAGAGAACCACAGGGAGTCTGATGCTGCACTCCAAGGAACTGCGAAGGAAAAATGTATGTTTAAAATATATAAACCGCGTGTGCCCGCGCAGGAGTTTTGTGTGAACGTGTATTTCTATCTGCTAACTAGTCGGCACATAATGCACGCGTTCATGTGCTTCTGTGAATGAGTTTGTGTGAGCATGTGTCTGCTTTTGTATGTGCACATGTGTGGATGTGTGTGACAAAATGCTTGCTGCTCTGAAGGAGTACAGGGATGAGTAGTTACTAAATCGCCTACTCGGCCCCACACTACCACCAAACCAACAGTGATCCCAATTACAAAGATCAGAAAAAAGCGTCAGAAAAATCATGTCAGCCTGCACTCAAGGGGCAAGTATAGTTATGGACAAGAATATAATTGAAAGCAGTGTATGCAGCAGACAGCGGGGAGACCAATCCCCCCAATAAGCATCCGGGAGTGCTGACTCCAGGCCAGTGAGAGCCTCTGGATTCTGGTCATGTATGCAATTTGTTTGCATGTTTATCAGCCATAAACACTGCATAGACTCTTCCCACTCAAAAGACTGCAAACAACAGTTGGCCTCGAAAGGGGATTCCCGTTGATGTGGTCTTTTCATGTGTATCAGTGTGCCAATCACGTAGGTGTAGAGTCCACCATTTATTAATTACAGACCCCCAAGTTAAAACTTATAATTTTACCCCAGCATATGTAAAGTCTGACAGGCGCTCCACCTGTGATGTCAGAGATCTCTACGATTACCGCTCAATCTGTTTCTTCTCCAATTACTTTAGATAGTTGAATGAAAGTTATACTCCCTAATGCTGATTCTGCTGTGTAAGATGGCTGTGTGCTCATTCTGATGGATGAATGTCCCCATGAATAAGCCTTCTTCATAGTAGAATCTTTTTTTCTTTTCAATGACATCTTTAATAGCTACTTTTTCTGGGGCCACGGAGGAACGGGCCAGCAGGCTTGGAAAGATGTCATCAATTTGGACCCACTTGGGTAATGACTTATGCTCCCCTGAGAGGTTAAAATTTCGCCTAAAATTTGGAAACAATTTTTCTATCCACTCTGCTTCATCATATTAGGACCTCCTCCTTTTTCCCAGGTAACAGTCGAAGCCCCAACCTCTGACCTTTTGATTTCTTACATTGATTCGGGGGAGAGCACCACCCCTTCTTGTTTAACACTGAACTCACTTTTTCCTGGACTCCCATGTAATCTGCAACCTGGGATTTGACCTTAGTCATGGTGTCTTTATCCAAATGCTTCCTTATTTATCCCATCAATGAAACTGATAAGAAGAGTAGGAAGAATCAGCGCTAAAAAAAGTGGAAGATGATGTAGGGAAAGCTTACCTTTGCCCCCATGTTTCATATATTTCTCCCTCAGAGCTTTTTTAAAGAACTACATCAACTCTTTCTCCATTTTCCCCTCAATTGCCCTTTTTTCAATATGTTTCTCCTTTTACTGGTGGAAGAGGAGGTCGAACTGGAATGGGATGCTTCCTCTCATGAGACACCTTTTCAGAGCTTATCTTGCTTCTGAACACAGTGCTGGGAATAATACCATTCATTTGCCTAGAATAGTAACATTTCCTGCTGCGTCGGCAAGTGAATGTGCAGTTGAGGCTGTTTCTTTTCCAGTCTCAACATGGCCGCCATAACATAGCACAGTTCCAGACTGTCTCCTCTAGTGCTGACATGGTCAGATTAAATACTGGTAAGAGAGCCTCCATCTCCTTAGGAGGGCTCTTGCTGCTTCAGATGTGCTCAGTGCAGGGGGCACTTCCTCTCACCCTCAATGTCTGTGCTCCAAAATACTCGGCCTTCCTCGTGCTGACTTTGTCAGGCCATAGCACAGGCTCTATCCCTAAGCCCGATTAGCAGGGTGGCTGGGTGGAAGGGAGAGAGGCTCTCCCTGCCTTGCATCTTATAGAATACCAGGCCAGACACCATAGTTGTCCCTCAAAACACTTCAGCAAGCGGATTCTCGTTGCAGCATGAAGTTCAGCAGCACACCATGGTCCCTGCCTGAGTGTAGGGTTTTTTTTAACTGGTGAATTATGAGGGTCCACACTCTTGTGCTCCTAGTGGTAATGGGACAAGGTTATATGAAAAAAAAGATTTAGAAGAGTTCCTGTCATGGAGGTTCAGGCCTCACAAAGTAAGTACTAAGACGAGGAAGAGGGACTTGAAGGTAATGCAGCTGCTGGAGAAACATGGGCTTTCTACCAGTTTAAAGCCTGGAGTGGCAGATTAAAGGAACAGCATTAAATTGGGTAACATTCACACCATGTACTTACAGCTGTGCTAACCAGTATTGTACGAAATTCCTGAGGGCAAAAAGTCCACAGCCCAAAGGTACGGCCCCTATTTGTTCGAATGTGTGTGGGGGGGGTAAAGTTAATAAAAATGTATAGGGGTAAGATGGGGGGCTGTGAGGGGTCTCCCCCCACATATATATATGCAAACAAATGTGAAATAAAAACATTTTAAAAACTGACTTTTGGGACGCGGACTTTTGGATTCGGTCATTTCACGTAGATCTGTGCTAAACTGTAAGACTCTAGCAGTAAGCACCATGCAATTATCTAATATCATTCTTTTATACAAGTTCAGCATTGCATTGGTTCCCCTTGGGAATGCATTTCCCTGGCATTTTCACCAGTGACATAAAACACCTCAAAATGTAAAGGAAGCAAGCAGTAATAAGCTTGACAGCAAGTTAACGCAAGTGTCTTATTGCAGTGTTTTAATTCAGTTCGGGCAATATTGATACCTCCTCTGCTCTCCGATGACTGCATTTGGCGATGACAAGTTCCATTATTCCCTGTAGAATGAAAGAACGACGACTCGCAGCCAGCCTAGTGCAGTTGTCAGGCAGGAATAATAATATAGCATTTTTCGATAGCCTTTCCTGGTGGGCACAATGGACTAGTAGGAGTCTCTCCTTTTTGGGTAACGTGGAGCAGGCAAGTACATCTGCACTTGGGTTCTATGTTATGACTCTACTATCATTAAACACACATCCTTATCTAAAGAAATGTAAAAGATGAGGGAAGAAGTAGAACTGACAGGTATAGAGCCTGATGCAGTATTGAAGAATAATATTGAAATTTGGGGTGGAATTATGGATTTACAAGATCTTGGTAGACTTACGCTTTACTCTGGTAAGGAGCATTTCTTTCTTCCTATAACAGAACCTAGGGGATACCTTGCAAAATTCTCATCTTCAAAAATGAGACACTAGTACATAAGGTTTAGATTACAATGCCTTCCTACACTGGAATATATTGGCTCGAAGTTGGGCATTTCGAAGGGTTTGAGGACTTGTAGAATGTGTAATATGGGAGCCGTAGAAAATATATTCCATTATGGAATGAGTTGTCCTGGTTTTCTGCATCTGAGAATTAGATGTTTTGAAAGATTTGTGCATTCAACATCGCATATCTTAACTCAGGGTCTATGGTATAGGCTCATGACTACCCTGCAAATTTCACTTATTGTGGCTTTAATTAGGATGTTAATGGATATTTTTCTTGAATTGGACAAGGTATCCGAACAATGTATGAGAGATTTGGCTTTATTGGAGGATATCTAAGTGGGTTTGTTGAATGCTTAGGAAAGATACTTCTTTCAGTGAAGTGATTTGTTTTATGCTGCTCGGTTAGAGCTTTGGCTTTCAGAATGTCTGAGGACAATTTTAAAAATTGGTATTTGTCCTTTTCTTCTTTTCTGTTATATTTTGTGTAAACGTACTTCTGTACTGAAAAACAAATAAAAAAAATATAGCATTTTTTGTTTTCCTATTAATTGGACAGTAACAATATTTTGCTCATCACGTCACACCAATACATCTTGATTAATATGTCCATATTATAGCCTACTGATCAAGGGAGAGGCCATTATTGTGGGATAATGACCTAAGTAGGGGAAGGGTCATTATACCAAGGGATAATAATGACCCCTCCTGAGGTCTATAAGGAAATAAAAGCGTTACTTTAATAGTGAGTAAAGTAAAGTAAACTGAGTTAGTAGATTGGTTTCATTTTGTAGTGTTTAAATAGGAAGTTTATAGTTATAAATTCGTATTTTAACTGCAAACTTGGTTAAACTGCTCTGGGTTTAACATGAGCATGCATTAGGTCTCATCCAAAAAGTAAAGTGTTCATAAGAAAGTGAAATCCTATTCACAGCTGGGGAAGGGCGCTCAACCAATCAGATGGATTACACAATCACTGCCCACTTTCCCAGCCGCCCTAGGCCCTTCCCTGGGTGGTGCTTTTTTCTTTCTTTTTTTCTAACGAGGGGAGGCAACAGGGAGGCTATCCCTGTTGCCTCCCCACATATGAAATCCCCATATTGAAAACCCCATATGAAAACCCCAATTCCCCTACCCCATCCCCCAATTTACCTGTAGGAGGACCTTCTGGGACTCGAGTGCTAGGCTCCGCTCCTGATGCTCCTCTCCTCTGACTGCCATCAAAATAGAAAAGGGACTAGGTCCCTTTACAGATGACAGCGGCCATTTTTGAACATTTTTTCAATGCCTGCGGTCATCCGATAAGGAACCTAGTCCCGTTTCTATTTTCATGGAAGCATTTTATTTGTCTTTTTTTTCCGATGTGAGATGTGCTCGCGCTGAGCACATCTCTGTCAGAATCAAAAAGAAAAGAAAATGATCTGCACCCTGTGAAATCCTTGAGTGCAAATAACTTGCTTCGCTCCAGCCTACCAAAGCTCGGGCTGACGGGCCGTTAAACGCCATGTTCGCCGGGGGCGTGCAAGTTATGTTCCCGTGTTTTAGCTTTATCTATGGTGTGTTACATACAATGTGGCCACAGAAAAAAAGGGTCCTCCCAAAGAGGATGTGTCTTATTGAAAGAAACCTTTACTGGAAATTGCATTGTGGTTCCCTGTCTGCTTTTGAAGTCAGAATATTCAGCATGCAGTCAATCCCAGTAGATATTGACTGTGCTCTGAACATCCTGATTGGTTGAGAGGAGGTCAATAACGAGGTCCATATGCTAATATGGGTTATTGCCACAAGATTCCTGAATGAAATCACTTTTTCTTGGTTGCATAGACACATTTCCAGTCATCTCCCCGGATGAATGTATCAAATTTTGGCAAATTAAATCAATTTACACAAGTGAGAAAATACAATTTTTTTGAAGGTTGAAGTCCCTTATTTTCCAGGTAAGCTCGGGTTTTGAATAAAAGCCACTTCTCCCTGTGTGGTTAATTGAATGTTTATGCTAATATGTTAATACAGATTTGAATGCATCTAAAACAATGGAAGTGGACACATTGGCTGTCTTTGAGAGAGTTTCCTATGATAGTTCGGTTCCTTTCCACCATTTATGTCGTGTAGGAGTACTTCAGAGTACAGAGTAGAACAGGAGAGAGAGAAGAGGCCAACATAGAAGCTACCACAGGTTAAAAGACTGTCAAATGGTGTCAGTGTGAAGGTCTTTTCAGCGCTATGCATGGATCTCTCGGGCTATGTATAGGTAGGATGGTGGTGGTTTGAGAGTCTGTTCAGTGCTATGCATGACTCTCTGGCACTTTTTAAGAGTAAGATGCTGGCTGTGCAAGCGTCGGTTCACTGCTTTGAGTGGATCATTGGGTCTCTATTTAAAGGTGAGAAGGTTGTGGGCTTGTTCAGTGCTATGCATGGCTCTCTGCAGGCTATGTACGGGTAGTATGGTGGTGGTATGAGGGAATGTTCAGCGCTATGCATGGATCTCTCGGGCTATGTATAGGTAGGATGGTGGTGGTTTGAGAGTCTGTTCAGTGCTATGCATGACTCTCTGGCACTTTTTAAGAGTAAGATGCTGGCTGTGCAAGCGTCGGTTCACTGCTTTGAGTGGATCATTGGGTCTCTATTTAAAGGTGAGAAGGTTGAGGGCTGTTCAGTGCTATGCATGGCTCTCTGCAGGCTATGTACGGGTAGTATGGTGGTGGTGTGAGGGTATGTTCAGTGCTATGTGTGGATCTCTGGGCCTATTTAAGAGTAAGATGCTGGCTGTGTGGGGGCTACCTAAGTACTGTGCATGCATCTGGGGGGATATGTTAAGGTACGATGGTTGGGGGTTTGTTCAGTGCTATGCACGAATCTCTGCAGGATATGTAAAGGTAAGATGGTGGCTGTGTGAAAGTCTGTTCAGTGCTCTGCGTGCATTTCTGGAGGACTATGTAAAGGTAAAATGGTTGCCGTCTAAGGGTCTGTTCAGTGCTATGGGTGTATCTCTGTGGGGCTAAATAAGGGTAAGATGGTGGCAACGTGATGGTCTGTTGAGTGCAATGTGTGGATCTCGGGCTATGTAAGGGTAAGATAGTGGCGTGTGAGCGTCTGTTCAGTGCTATATTTGGGGCAATGTAAGGGTAAAATGGTGGTGGTCTGAGCATCTGTTCCATGCTATACATGGATCTCCGGGGGCTATGCAAGGGTAGGAGGAAGGAAGAGGAAGGATAGCTCAGGGGCAACCTGTTTGTCTTGGAAGCAAGACAATGCAGTGCAACACAGGTTTGAATCCCGATCCCACGCTTAGAAACCACTGACTGGTATTAAGCGAGTTATAAAAGAACAATTATAATTATAAGTTGGTTGCAGTGTGACGTTCTGTTCTCTGCAGGGCAATCTGGAGTTGGGTGTTGTGAGGGCCTTGTCAGTCCCTGTAGGATATTTGAGCTTCAGTTACTGGTGGTGTGACAGCAGTTCACTGCTTTGCAAGGCTAGGTCAGCATAAGATGGTGACCATGTGCGCGCCTGTTCAGTGCTGTGGGAAGGCGCTTGACGGTTATAGGAGAGTAAGAGGTGGAGGTGTGGGATCTGTTCAGTGCTATGCCAAGATGAGGGTGTCTGTGGTTATATGAAGGTTAGATTGTGGTGCTATAAGAGTTGCTCAGCCATATTAGAGGGTTTGGCGAAGGTAAAATGGTGGCAGTCGCAATGTTATGGTAGTTGATTGCTATATGATGGCCTGTGGGAGTCCACATGAGGGTAAGTTGCTGGTAACATGAGGGGTGTTTAGTGAAATGCTAGGGTAAGTTTGTGGCAGTGTGAGTGACTGTTGAGAATATGTGAGAGTCTGATCATCTGATGGGAGTCCTTGGCACATGTGTGAGGATGTGTTAGAGGCTATTTGAGGCTGGCTGGACCATCTTTATAGCGTCTAAATAGAAGTCCAAGCGGCCAGGGAAGGGCGAGGAAAGGAGCAAAAGCGCACAGAACGGGATCATTAAACCTGGGGCTCCTTTCTGTAGACACATACACAGCCAGAGACTTAATCAAGGTGACACCCGCGCGGGCACCGTCTCCATGGTGACCCACTGGAATGCAGCAACCACTGTTCGCTTCTGACCTGGATAAAGATATATGATGAAGAATATGCCGGAGGCAAGTGACCTCCGCCGCCATTATTTACACGCCCTCACAGTGCAGAGTGTAACCCCTGCCGCTCCGCCGTCTCGACCGCTCTTCAAAGCCAGCCTGATGTTATGAAGAGGCGATGTTAGCTCAGGAGCCGAAATTCCTCGGAATGTTCCAATTGGAGGAGAGGCGCTTTTGTGAAACCGGGATGCCGCTCACCAGGGTCGCCCGGGGAGCACGTGCTGGCTGCGGTTCGGGCGAGGTGTGGAGAAGAGCGAATCTTTCACACTCAAGCTCAGCTTTACAATCTCCAAACAAATGTTATCGATTCGGGAAGACTTTCTTTCTTTTAAGTTAAGTCATTTGTGTACCATTCCAAGAACTAAACGCACTGCGGGACATGCAATAATAGATTGTTGGCAGAACCGAACAGCATGTTGCCCCCCCTCCGCCCCCGGATGTTGCCGTAGCACCAGGGGAGTATCCAACATTGCAAGACATGGGCGGGCGAGGGGGGGGACCCATCTATCAGAGATCTGTCCAGGCCGCGCTGTGGGGCAAAATACATGCACACCTCAACATTTGCATATGGATTGCACCAACAGAAGTGGCTTCACAGAAACGGACATTCCAAGGAGCTTCATCAGTCTCTGATACTTGGAGGCACTATTGGAGTGACTTTAGAATAGGTGGCCATGAGTAAGCCAAGTGGCAAAGAACGTTGTGGTGCAATTAAACACCTAACTTGCACTAGTCTATTGTCATTAGGCTCTTTAAAAAAACAAATAACTGCATGATATATCAACATAAGGTATGAAGTGAATCACTTACAGAGCTGCAGATAAGACTCAGTGCCATTAAATGATTTGCCCAGGATCACCCACTTTGGCTAAATGGTGACACCAGGACGTGGACAATTTAAGCAACTGAACACATCTTCCCAGTTTTAGTTGATATAGATATTTATTAAGGTTTTGCTTTGCATTTCATGTGCTTAAATACATTATTTATGGCAAGGCCTTGGAAGCAAACCACGTTTCATGATAAACTAACTACACTATATACATTGCCATAGAAATATTTTGAGCAATAAGAGTATGGCTTTAGTTTTAGTCTCCCCATTCTGCATGCAAAGTCACAATAGCATCATGCAGATTAATGTGCATCTAATAAATCCCCCTTGGGTTTTAAAGCCATAGGGGCCACAATGGCGGTTGGGCGGTATCCCAGCGGTAAATGCGCCAGGATACCACCCAACGCTAAAAGCTTTACTGCATCTCGGTCTTGCGCATTTATCGTTGGATCCCAAAATGCAGGGGACGTGGGGGGGCAGGAAGTCCCCATTCCCATTGGGTTCACTGCATCCAATAGGACATTTTGGGTGTTATTAGCGCAGCGCAACTCGGGATTGGGCGGAACGGTAATGCGGTGGTAACGCTATTACTGACGCATTTGTACTGCTCCACCCACCCCATGATGAGGCCCATAGTCTTTATTTCCTAAAGCATGCAGCATTATGCACCCTTGTCCCTTTTGATCACCCCCATTTATATTTCTTAAGGGACAAAGGTTTCTGCTAATAGCCCCCCCTCCCTCCTAGCAGTGCCTAATGGCTCACATTGTACTGCTCTGTGCCAGGACAATGAGGGTGCTGCGCAGGAACACTGTGCTTGGTAACTCTCAGTGTCCTGCCAGCGGGACACCTTTCCCTTGAGGGTGCCGAACAGGAGAGGTGTCCCACTGCTAAATGTTCCAGTCATGCTCTGAAAGAACCACTGGGTGGTAATATGCCCCCCTCCCTCGCTTGGTACGCCACTGTATAGCACCCCAAGTTTGAGGGTCAAAGAACCCGGGGTCGAACTGTGATATGCGCCTAGGGGTGTAGTGCGGCGTTTCGTTGCTTGTACATTTTGAGACCTTTCATTGGATGCGCTTATCGGTGAGGCATGTCATGACACAATTTGGATAACAATGTTTTATTGAACTGAAAGAAGTTGAGAAAACGTTTAGGGATACATTTGTCAAATTTGTAAACCATGCTCAATGTGTGCTGCTCATATTTGGTGTCACGTTTTCATCAAAATAACGTAAAATGCGCAAGTGGTCGATTCGCGAAGGACTTTTGAGCAGTTTAGGAAAGTCAAAGGAACTGCACGAAGCAATTAAAGGCTGCATTTGTTGGTTGAGGTTTGCTTGTTATAGCAAACCAAGTAGGCTCTTGTCTTGTGCATGGAAGCACTGTACCAGCAGAGCAGCAATTCTGACAAGAGGAAATTAGCACCATACCAAGTGTGCATTGCATGCTGAGAAGGAAGCAGCCAGCATCCGACATTTAGGGCACACACATCTTTTGAAACTTTGCTCTGCCACACCACTAACAATCTACCAACATCCCACTGCCCCCCACCTCCCCGAAAGTAAGGGTGGGGTTTCCTACAGTACATTTTGTCAATTTCCAGCACTTCTGCAGAGGACGATCACTGTTAGCGTACTCTGTATATACATGTCCTCATGCTACAGATGCTCTTTAAATTACACTTATCACTTGCATCACAATAGAAAGGGGTCAGCGATCATACGACGGCAAAAGTCAAGACCACTTGATGACTTTCCAACCAAGTCACGTGAATCCATGCACTTATTGTGCCTTATTATCTTGTCTGCAAAGCAACCCTCTCTCATTAAGTGGTTTTACTGCACAGCTGTAAAAGAGTTGTGTATCCGTAGCGGTGCATTCCTATTCATGGTGCTCATTGCCAACAGTGAATAGGATTCTGGGACTTGTAGTTTGTGTTTGTTGCATCGTGAATGATTATCAGCAAGCAGAGTGCTGTTGGCTTGGATTTTATAATTGTTTCATTTTTTGCTTTTACATAGGGTGATAGTATATTGATATATTTGGGTGAGGGTATACTGGAATTTTGGATATCTATTACTGGTGTTATTGAATGGTTATTGTTGTTGTATTAGATTGTATCGTTGTAATTCATTGAACTCTATGTGATGGAATACTTTTTTGTTGGAAATTTAATAAAAAGATGTTAAAAAAAAATCAAGTCCAATTAAAAGTGAGCATACTAAAAAAAACGTGTTTGTATTATTTGTGTCTATTGGTATGATGGTGGCCAAGGAGAAATGTACAGCTAGCTTGGTTATTCCCCCACTTTTTGTTAAAATCCTGGGTAAAAGTAACCCTCCTAACAAGGGGCCAGTTGGGAGCGTTACAGCCTATGAGTTTATTATAATATTTTTTAATGTTGTTATGTGAGGAAAACGATTCGACTGCAGGACTATTGAACAACAGAGGGGCCTGGATGCTATAATTCCCCACCATACAAAAATACTTTTCCCATTTAGTAGGTACTCATCCTCACCCTAAAAATCATCACCCCTAGCTGTTGCTTGCAGCCCCTGTCCGACTACAGATCTAGGGACAGCGCGAGAAAGCAAGATCATTGCAAATGCTCCTTACTCTGAGTTTTGTTTTGCCACTTTCCCTTTCTACTTCCACCTCAATCAGTAGGTCGGATACCCCGGGCGAGAGCCCGATATGCCATTGTCACAGGCAATGTTTTGGTGCTGTGAGGCCCTTATGGGTGTGATTGGCACAGTACAAAAGCGTAGCATAACATAACATATGTCTTGTCTGGTTTTGTGCAATTACTATTCAGCAATTCCTGGAATGTCTACACGGTTTAAGAACACATACACACGCCCATCACCAGCATCAACCATCACATTTTTGTGACATCAAGAGTTGTGATTATGTAATGTGGGCCAGTAAGGTCCATCCGTCGGTTCAGTTTTCCCATTACTTTATACAGGCTCAGCTGCATATTGCATTTTGATACGGAAACATAGGAATCTTCTGAAACAGTAATGGGCCCAGTGGCGAGCATTTCTCCTGATCCATCTGATCAATATTGAGCAGAATTGATGATCCCATCAAAGCACAAGCTTTACATTTCAGCACTGCCAGAAGGAAAAGGCCTCTCCACCCTTTTCCCATGGTCGGGCATTGTGCCCAGGGGTATGCAACCCTTGGTGAGCTAGAGGCGTTGTAATACGCTACCAGCAGCCCTAGCCAGAACACTCAATGGAGAGAGAGGAATCATGGGTGTCACAGCTCAGAACACCTGGAGAGCCGCAGGTTGCAGACCCCTGCTCTAGGGTCTGAAGCCTTTTGTACAGCAGCTGCCTCTCAACATGCACATCTGCGTAAATGTTCCATTAACCATTTATCTTCCTACGCTTGGACACAGTTACATCTCCCAAAAAAGTTGCTTGATTTTGCCCTTAGAGCCTATTTGTGTACCCTAATCGTGGAGGAAGGCACCAGGAAGTTCTATGCTGCACCCATGACCCTTGCATGTTTGGGTGAGTGTTTTTTTTTGTTTTGTTTAACCCTTGGAGCTGGGCTCCTTTAGTGGGAGGGTTACACACTTAAGAGGTGGATAAACAGGCCTACCCATGGCACTCGCGCACCAATTTTCTTGGAACCTTTCTGCAGCCGGTATGGTTCACGCTCACGGCAGAATGGAAGCAGGCCGAATCTGTGCCGCACAAAAGCCAGCCATATGGAAATATAGTATGTTTCCCTTCAATCAGTCAGTCACCTTTATTTTTTTTTTTACTTATTAAATCAAACCAATAAATCCACAGTGTAGTCCACTGCACTATATTTCAAGGGCTGCACTCACGACATTGGCTCTTCCTTGGCTCTAAACGCCCATTTTCCCTTCTAGTGTAAGTGACCTTTTCACATTTTTGTGAATTAAGTTTCTTTCCTGAAATTTGCATTGTTTGTACAGACGTTTTCTTCTTACCTTACTTTCCGGGCACACCCAGCGACTGTGTTTAAAGGTCACGGATCTCTGTGGTCTATCTTGCAGTGTTTATGGGAACATATTAATACACGGGATTTTTTTCAGTGAGTGTTCTAGCCAAATCTAAAATACAGAGAGTGGTTAAACTGGGTCACCAAAAAAAGCACTATTAATGGCAATGTAGTACTTGTACAAGGTTTACACTACTTTAAGGCCACTTCCAAGCACTGAGTGAAAGCACTGAGGGTCATTTGCAGGCCGGACTATGAAATGGACTATCAGGGTTTGGGGACATGTGTGAGAATCGGGTGGATGTTGCATGAAGCTCACTTGAAGGCTGGATGACGCACTGCTACAGTGACCGTCATAGAGATATGCATGTTCGGCTGACAATGTATGTGCTAGTTACCCCAATACAATACCCAGCACCTCAACGAGCCACGCCCATACACCTGAAAGAATACTAACTGAACCTTTCCACTATCTCCACCATGTGGTGCAAGATGCAAAACGCAGTGCCCGTGCATTCGATTTTAGCCATACCAAAGAAACAGCTAAAGCGCCTACTCCATTCCCAAACTTCTTCAAACCAAGAGTGATCACAATCGTTAAGGTAAAACAGGCACAGATAAGAGATATACCTCCTTGGCCTTTTGTGGGAATGTGCATGAGGGAAGGCTCACGAGGGGTGTGAATCTGATTCAGTAGCAACCCAAACAGCAATAGTACAACAGTCCAAAATAAAGGGAATGTCCAATGAAGGGTCTATAAAAAATATACTTTAATGAAACATACCATCTGCAAAAAAAAGAAACAGAAAAACACCACACAAAATCCACCCAGGAGGAAAGAACACAGAATATGTGCAGGTAGAAAGATGTAGCACTCTGTGTCATTAATCAGTGGAGTAAATCAAGTAAAATCCCCAGTGTTTGTAAAAGTAAATGTTCTGGTGAACAAAGGGATTAAAGGTGATCTAACCAGTCTCTAGGGCCCAAAGGTGGGCCAAGGGGGCAGTTAGTAGTCAATAATACCAACCGCAGATCCTGATGTTTCTACGGTGTCGAACCAGGCTTCTTGGTGCTGTTTGTTCGGTTGGACGAGGTTCGAGTGCAGCTGCCACATTGTTCCAGATAGGGAACAGCGTTGAGCAAGAGTCAAACAGGCTTGTTACATTTCAAAAGTGATGCTTGAAGAAGTTCTGATCATGAGGGCCACCAGGGTCCGTTCGACAGCTGGCTCGACTGCGAAGGTGCTGGTGACTGGAAGTGCAGTTCTTACTTCATTGGTTTGTTGACGATTCACCAGTGTCGTTTTGACTGGCGATGATAGGCAGTGAAGATGCTGGTGCGGCGAACAGTGTTTCAAAGGTGGCACATGCAATAAAGAGCATGTAGTTCGAGTCAAGGTAACGACAGGCTCAGTTAGCATGGTGCAGCAACTAACAGGTTTGAACGTTCAGTTCAGAGGATCGGGTACAGCAGTCACGTTGTTCTAGGGGAGTGGATGTTGTCAGAGGTCTAACAGGAGCTTGTTCCTTTTGAAGGCGATGCTCAAAGATGTGCGCATCATGAGGGCTGCCACGGTCAATTTGACAATCAGTTCAGCAGCAAAGAGGCTGGTGACTGGATACGCAGTTCGAGTTGAGGATCTCTGGTGCAGCATTTGAAGGTTGAGGTTCGGAGGATCCCCAGGGGTCTAGGCGACTGTCAATGAAGATTGCCAACAAAAATGCTGGCAGTTTGAAGAGATGGTTCGAAGGCAGCAGGTGAACTGCAGAGCTACAAGTTCGAGCCACGGCAAAGCTGCATTTGGATAGCATGGTGTTGCTGTGAACAGGTTTGAAAGCGCAGTTGGGCATTTCAAAGAGCGGAAGAATGAAGAATGCCAATGGCAGCTCTGGAGGGTCCTGATGGTACGATGTAGTGAAACAGGCTAGAATCATGCTTCAAATTGATTCGATGGGGAAAACACATGGATCCTGGATGCCTTGACTCTCGGTTGCTGCGAGTCCCAACCCAGGGACTCAAGGATATGTTTTAGTTCTTGTTATTGTGCTTACACACACAGGGGAGGCTGGCCCACAACTGCAGGTGTCGACTACACAGTGAGACACTGGATACCATTGGGGCTAACAGAGAGACATGTCTTGTCCCAAGAGCGGTTCACTACCAATGTTCCCTGGGGATGGTTAGGGGACAGAGCTTGCCACTACCTTGCACACTCAGTATTGACCTCACTGGTGGAGGACTTTGAAGAGATTGATTCTCCCAAAAAAGGTCTAATGGATTCTTCATCAAGCATCTGTCCAAAAGGGAATCAAATAAGGAGAATCATTTAAAACCAACAGCCCATAGGCGATTGGACTAAAGATAGCCTACTTTACAGGTCCAATATCTGTTCCAAGAACAAGTGGACGTTGCCTTCTGACATCACACCCAAAAACAGTCACCAGATCATTATTCGTGTAGAGGAAAGAACAGGGATTCCAAAATGCTCTGCCAGTGCCAGACTCCTTAGTTTTGTTTATATATGCCGATGACCTTAAATTCCTGTCATAAAGAGTTTGATTGAAATGTGCACTGTTGTTTTTCTAAAGTTGGCTAAATAGAAAATAAAAAAGATGTAAATATAGTAGTCCTTTTCATGGAAGCACTAAAGGGAGCAGGCAAGGAGGCCAGGTGTGAACCCCTCCACCAACGTTCCATTTTTTGCCTTAATGTCTTGCATACAAGGCCTCCTTGGCACTAATGTGTTGCTGTGGCAATGACCCTCCCACTAGCTGCTCTGGTTAGTCCACACACTGCAGTCAAGCCCCTCCCATTAAACGTTATAAAAATTGGACACAACAAAAAGGGATATTTAAGAACAATACAAGGAAACGAAGAAAACCATAAATAAAAGAGAAAGGGCCATCTAGATGGGAACCAAACATGGTCACTCACTTTGACTGACAATTCCCCTCAGCTACCAAAGCTGCAGGGTCACATGAAGTAGTATTTGCCGACAGTGTTAAAAATGAACAGTTGTACAAAATAAATGTTTTCATCATAACGAAAATACAGTCAACCTCTTGAGAAGCATGTAGGGTTTGCCTTTGTTTATGTTCGGGAAACACAGCAGCCCCAGGCTGGATCTCTGCATCTATTTAGTTCTGGAGACTTTGTTAAGAAATAATAAAGGGCTGCTCAGAAATGGAACCAAGTATGTGATGAGAAATGGGAAGGGAATATGAAGACAAAGGGGGAGCTGCACTCAAATCCACTGCTTTACTTTATATTGTTTTAAATGTAAAGTGTTATGACCCAAAATGGTCTAAGATTTAAAATGACAGAAGCACCCTGCAGGGATGCCATTACTAGCTACATGGGATGGAGCATAGGCAGAAACACCTTTATTTGCCCTGTTGTAACTGCGCTCAAAGCTGGATAGTGAATCTGGGTGAAGGAGCTCCAGGTGAGCGTCGAATAAATAGAAGGTGCTTTTAGGCAGTGATTATACAAGATGGCCTGTGCTTTCGATGGCTTTGACGGGAATATGTCTTTTCACACTACCAGATAGTGTTTCATTGATGCAACTAATGCATAGTCCCAATGCTTGTAAAAAAACAAAAAAACCATTTAATCTATGTTGCTTCACTGTACCTTGGCTGTTATTAAATTTCCCAGTAAATATCTGAACGTGGAACAAAAGTTGCAGCATGTGTATTCTTTTCTTTTCACAGTGAGAACATTTTTGGCATGTTTTTATGTTTATTTGTCCCAATCTTTACCTAAAAATAATTAATACTATGAGATCATAGGGTGGGAGGGTCCAACCCAAAACAAGTGCAGCTGCTCACTTCCAAGGCGACTGTTCTAACCATCTCTCCACCAATACTCCAGCAACAGTGCACATCAATCTACTTTCAGCTCTGAAACTCCCATGCATATTGTGGACAAAGCATGCGCGTGCAAGCTTGATGACCGCTACTGAAAGACGAGGAGATACCTAGTGCTCACTTGATAGACAGAGCTTTGTGTGTCCTGCCGCCTCATCTCTGGGATATATGGTGGCCAAAATGGTGGTGAAATATGCAGATGAAATAGCCCTTTTTAGGAGGTGCATGGGGGATCCTCACACCACCTCGCCTACATCTCAGCACTGAGGAAGGGGCAGGCACAGGGGTATTCAACCCTTTCCCACTCATCAACGTGATGGCAGAAGCAGCAAACGCATATGGCAGAGGCAGAGGAAAAAAGCCTGCACAAGCTGTAGACCCCTTACAGAGAAGCCAAAAGCTTAACTGCTCCAATGATTAACATCTTTAGAAACAAAATAATATATGATACGACACACTTAATACCCAGAAGTTTCTAAGAGCGGACCCGGGGATCGAAGCTGTGAGCTCCGTGTCGTTTTGCTTCCAAAGCAAGCACTTTGCCTCTGAGCTATCCTCCCGAGACTAGCCTCTGAATTGGAGTGAAGGATGCATCTAATGTGCAAAAGGAAGGTTTGATAGCAATTCAGCCTCCTGAGCTCACAGGAAGGGGGAAAGTAGGCAGCACAAAGGGCTTAATGGCGCCACTCGCTACCAAATTTCAAAACTGCCATCCAGCCCTCCCAACATGTTGAGGCTGGCTCCGCCCCTGTGCCTGGGCTGCTGCTGCTCTTCATAATATGAGCTGTTCCTGGCAGCTGCAGCCCGGGTTTAGTTGAACTGCCCTTGTGTCTCACCACAATACTAGTGTGTTCATTTTAAAAGAATTGTACACAACCTTCATATGTAGGATATACGAATTTTCACAAATGATCATGATCTTTGCGGGTTAATAGAAGGGAAAAGAGTCATTAGCATTTTATATTGTCCAGATAGTGTGAAATAATTGGGTCATTTGTAAGCAGATGCCTGTGTTTTTTGAGATCATGAAAAACGTGATTGTTCGATGAATGCCGAGTTATACATCTAACCTCATCTTTAACCTGTGTCTTTTGTTTGACTGATCGATCCATCAGTGACTGGCGATTTATATTGCCTGCCATTATCATTGCCGCAGTTATTAGATCTTTGTTATAACCTAAATATAACAAATAGACAATATAAATCGATACTAAATAAATGGAATGCCACTTCACAAATTGCGCCAGAGATTGTTTTAATCAAAGTGTTTGTCCTCGGGTTTACACGTGTTTCGGCCCTTGGCCTTTCTCAAAACTGGACATATACCATAGACAAGATGGTCTCTCTTAGTTGCTGCAAATATTCTTTGTGGATGCTGGAACTCAGGGACGAATCCCTGTTCCTGTATATGGGGCGCTCAGTTCTCCTTGCGGCCGCGCTATTGCTAACAAAATCGATAGTTGCTGAAGGATTGATCACATAAAAGACACATGAAACATCCGTAGACGTTTCAATCAAGGAACTTACAATACTTCCCATTAAATCTTATTTTTAATATTGGGTTCACATATTATTATTATTCATAAAACATCAGCATGGTTTTCCTTCATTGTGCACATAATTAACTAAAGTGCAGACTCACTATCATTCTTTATAACTTTATTCTCTTTTGATAAATTACACGAACATTTGATACTTATATTTCACACGCCCCATCTCTTGCAGACTCAAAAGAGATGGGCCTCATTACGACCTTCGCGGCACAGGTTAACGGGCTCTGCTAATGGAGGCGGACCCGTTAAACCCGTTCCGCGAAATTACGAGGTCCCCTCGCGGGACCCGGTAAGGACGCCTGGTAAAACCAGGCGTCGTTACCGGGTCCCGCGAGGGGAAGAGGGAGCTAACAATGGGCCGGTCGTAATCGGCCCGTTGTTAGCTCCCTCTCCCATTCTCATTGAGCCCTATGGCCGCTCAAATGGGAATGGGGACGGTCCGGGCCCGGGTTCCTTGTTGGAGGAATTACCAGGCCCTCCGAACTCGGAATGGCCCGGTAATTCCCCATTCAGGGAACCCGGTAAAAGAGCCCGGTTTGGCGGCAGCTATGGAGCTAATAGCTCCATGGCTGCTGCCAAACTCGTAATGAGGCCCATATGACATTAAGTTGTACATATGTCACAAACTGTTTGAATGACAATACCTCTCTACGGTGCAAGGTAATATTGGACTTATTCTCATTGTTTCCTTATATTTGCCTACAAAGATCAGCATATTCAATTTGCGGAGTGAGCAGAGTGTGTTTGCTGCTCACTAGTTCGTTTCTACTGTGGAATTGCTGCCGTGCCGTGAAGTGTCAGACCGGAGTCTGTCTTCAGTGGCCTTTGAACTCACCAGGCAGAGCCATAAATCCTCACCCCTCGTCAGAGCCGAGGCGGAGTGAGCAGAGTACGTTTGCTGCTCACTAGTTCGTTTCTACTGTGGAATTGCTGCCGTGCCGTGAAGTGTCAGACCGGAGTCTGTCTTCAGTGGCCTTTGAACTCACCAGTTGGAGCCATAAATCCTCACCCCTCGGTGGAGCCGAGGCGGAGTGAGCAGAGTGTGTTTGCTGTGTTCGCTGGGGGAGCACTAAGCAACACACCCCCGATATGTTGCAACCTCTGCGCTTTCCAACGTGCGTTCCGTCACCTCGCAGCGTTCCAAATCTGAGAAGGTAATATCACGATCGCAAGTCCATGTGAGTCCCTGCTCGCTACACGTAAGTGAAACTGGGGGAGTGGGTTTGCCTATATTTACCCAATGCAAACTATGTCATGTGCTTTCTGATAAGTCCGCAAATCCAGACATACAATCCACTCAGGCAGACCTAAGTAACGAGATAAACACAATAATTGGAATGCCTTTGACTGTATTACACACTTCCAAAACTCCACATGTTGTCTTATGTATTTGCTCTGATGAACCTGGTGTTTGTTAGAGTGAACCAACCCGCAAAAACATCACAGACTCAAAACAAGTCTGTGTTAGTAGCGGCTGTGGCCAAATAAGCTCACTCCACGAACTGGCTCAAAAGGTCTTATTGGATAAAGCAAAAACAAAGTCAGTGGACTTAGAACTCATTGATCACCTTGAGGCTTATTATTATAACCCCAAGCATCTTACAAGCCTTCGAAAATCAAACGATCAGTTGCCACAGGAGGTACAGATATTAGCGCAAACAAATGAGGAGGTTTTTGAGGATGAAATACAAAATATCTCTGAAGGACCAATGTGGCCTACAAAGCTCCCAAACAACACCATACATCTCTCTGATGTACAAACTCAGAATTCTGAGGAATCTTCAAAAAACCGTCATGATTCACTGACTGTAGCAGATAAACTGATTGAAGATCTAAGATTAATGAATCAGACAATGGCGTCTGCGCAAACTAGACAAAAACAAAATATATCACAAGTGCTGGAAAACCTGGATTCACAGACCCCCGCGACCACTGATTAAAACATATTGCCAGTCCAAAATGAAATATGAAACCATGACCATGGGTCTCAGATAAACTCGTTTCAGCAACCGAAAACGTAGACGAATGGGTTATAGCTTTCACGCGATAATCCCTCTATCCCAAAAACGTCTGTGTACAGACGTTAGACAAACAACAGGAAACTCACTACCAAAAATCACAAAGAGAGACCCCAGACAAAGTTCTCCATCTAGTTCTGATACAAGTTCTTCCGACTCTGAATCTCAAAGTTTTACGAACCAAAAAGCAAATGGATGGATGACTCAACAAGACACTTACAGACCCAGCAATCATGCTGTGGCTGACAAAAATGGGCAACAATTCTTTCCTTTCATTGAACAAGTCATCAATGAACTTCGTCCAAACATAACCTCGGCCCTGACAATCACAGTCACACCCCTAATCAAACTCTACGAACAGTTGAGCGAAACGTGCTGAGATCAAAATGCGTTGTTGGCTTTGTTAAATTCAAAGATGATATATTGTTAAGACGAAATCAAAGGATTAAAAAGTCATATGAAAAATGACACTAAGGCATGTGGATCATTCATGGAGATAATTAGAGAGCAGTTAAAAACAAATGCAGACGATAAACGTCTGTTGGCCGAGGTGGCAAATGAAACAGTCCCAATGATGAAAAACTATCGAACAACAAATCTTACCTTACTTCAAAATAGAGATGACCAAACGCAAAATGTTGGCTCGCAAGTAAGTAATGATCCTATATGCTCCAAAAAACAAAGGCAAGGTGTATCAGGTGATGTTGTATCCTCAAATATAGAGGATGTTGTGGACCCTCTGTCGGAAAACAACATAGTGGGTAATTCATAGTATTCAGCGCACAAGTGGCGCACGCGGCTGGCGCACAGTGTGCGCGTGCGAATCCCTCCGCCAGCCGCGTGCCCTAAAATCCATTTCTGCGCACAGCGTATTCATGGATTCCAGCCACCAAAACCAGCCGTGGCGCACAGTGGCGCAGCGACCCTTCAGCAGCGCCAGTTACGCCCCCAAGAACGCCTCTCGCGCAGGGAAAAGCCATCAATATACCCAATCCGGCGCAAAGGGCTGCGCTAACCCTGTACCAGCACGGCAAGCGGGCTACGTGTATCACTGGGGTGCGCGGGAAGTTCCACACGCGATTGGGCCCGTGTGAGCAGGGTACGCGTATTCCAGTGGTGCGCGGGAAGTGCCACACGCAATTTCAGCAGGGTACGTGTATTTCGGGGTGCGGGGCAAGTTTCACACGCGATTTCAGCAGGGTACGTGTATTTCAGGGGTGCGCGGGAAGTTCCACACGAGAATGGGC
The DNA here is from genome assembly GCF_040938575.1 of Ambystoma mexicanum. Lineage (NCBI taxonomy): Eukaryota > Metazoa > Chordata > Amphibia > Caudata > Ambystomatidae > Ambystoma > Ambystoma mexicanum. The sequence goes on from NC_090936.1 coordinate 383,639,887, forward strand.
CCGTGCGAGCAGGGTACGCTTATCTCAGGGGTGCGCGGGAAGTGCCACACGTAATTTCAGCAGGGTACGTGTATTTCGGGGTGCGGGGCAAATTTCACACGGGATTTCAGCAGGGTACGTGTATTTCAGGGGTGCGCGGGAAGTTCCACACGCGATTTCATCAGGGTACGTGTATTTCGGGGTGCAGGGGGAAGTTTCACACGCGACATCAGCAGGGTACATGTATTCCAGGGGTGTGCGGGAAGTTCCACAAGCAATTCCATCAGGGTACGTGTATTTCAGGGGTACGTGGGAAGTTCCACACGCGATTCCATCAGGGTATGTGTATTACAGGGGTGCGCGGGGAGAACCACACGTGAATTGCACGTGTGGGTCCTCCCAGGTGTTCCCTCTACACCCTCCATGGCCCCTGCAGGTGGCTCACACCACAGGGGCCTACCCTGCACATGTCCTGCAGGCACCCCATCCACCATGGCCATGCCCCCCAGCCAACCCACATGTCAACTTGTACTTTTGCCCACCAACGCATGTCCCCCTGCACCCCCAGCCACCACGGCACCCTCCACCAGGCCCCCACACATGTCTCCCACCACCCCCACCCCCCAGCAGTGCAGGGTCACCCTCCACCAGGCCCCCACCCATGTCTCCCACCCCCGCACCCCCCAGCAGTGCAGGGTCACCCTCCACCAGGCCCCCACCCATGTCTCCCACCACCCCCACCCCCCAGCAGTGCAGGGTCACCCTCCACCAGGCCCCCACCCATGTCTCCCACCACCCCCAACCCCCAGCAGTGCAGGGTCACCCTCCACCAGGCCCCCACCCATGTCACCCACCACCCCCACCCCCCAGCAGTGCAGGGTCACCCTCCACCTGGCCCCCACCCATGTCTCCCACCACCCCCACCCCCCAGCACTGTGGGGCACCTGCCAGCAGGCCCCCACACATGTCCAACTCATGTCATCACCCCCCACCCCCCAGCACTGTGGGGCACCTGCCAGCAGGCCCCCACCCATGTCCAACTCATGTCTCCCACCACCCCACCCCCCAACAGTGCGGGTCACCCTCCACAGGCCCCCACCCATGTCTCCCACCACCCCCACCCCCCAGCAGTGCAGGGTCACCCTCCACCAGGCCCCCACCCATGTCCAACTCATGTTCCCCACCACCGCCACCCCCCAGCACTGTGGGGCACCTGCCAGCAGGCCCCCACCCATGTCCAACTCATGTCCCCCACCCCCCACCCCCCAGCACTGTGGGGCACCTACCAGCAGGCCCCCACCCATGTCCAACTCATGTACCCCTGCACCCCCACCCCCCAGCACTGTGGGGCACCTGCCAGCAGGCCCCCACCCATGTGCAACTCATGTTCCCCAGCCCCCCCACCCCCCAGCACTGTGGGGCACCTGCCAGCAGGCCCCCACCCATGTCCAACTCATGTCATCACCCCCCCCACCCCCCAGCAGTGCGGGTCACCCTCCACCAGGCCCCCACCCATGTCTCCCACCACCCCCACCCCCCAGCAGTGCAGGGTCACCCTCCACCAGGCCCCCACCCATGTCTCCCACCACCCCCACCCCCCAGCACTGTGGGGCACCTGCCAGCAGGCCCCCACCCATGTCCAACTCATGTTCCCCACCCCACCATCCCCCAGCACTGTGCAGCACCTGCCAGCAGGCCCCCACTCATGTCCAACTCATGTACCCCTGCACCCCCACCCCCCAGCACTGTGGGGCACCTGCCAGCAGGCCCCCACCCATGTCCAACTCATGTTCCCCAGCCAACATGTCATCACAATCTAGATCCCTGGTCCCTATGGTCAGCCTCCAAATGCGAAACACCCACCCGAGTATTGCATCCACCCACTCATAATTGGCAATTACATGACAGAACACCAATTGCAAGTTCCGAAACAAACACATTTCCCTCACATACACCCAATGGGTGTCAGTGAATCTCAAAACCCATATCATGAAATGCATGAAACCAATGAGATGATACTACACATTGAAGTATGATAAAAAAAAATATGTATTAAAGCAAACATAAATAGAATAAAAAATAAAGAAACATAAATGTGAATGTACAAAAATTAAAAGAAGCATGTCCATGAAAAAAAGCAAAAATCAAAAATCATATTCCAAAATAATGGTGTCCAAAGTCACTGTCCACAAAACAAAATCCAATGGGAAATAAAAAAGAAAGCCATTGCTCCATGGGTAAAATGTGAAAGAAAAATACAATCCAACAGTGAACTATGTACATGGGAACAAGCCAGGGTCCATTATCCCAACAAAAGAAAGGAAACCTAACTAACTACACTAACTAATAAAATAAACTATATACAAAAATGTGGCCAATGTCCGAAAGGTCCAAATTAAATAAAGAAAAAAATGAAACCTAACACTACCTACATAACTATGTACAAGGGCAGCGGGCTAGTTTGACGGCTCACTTGTGGATGTCCCGGGCCAGGGCATCATCGAACTCCTGCTCAATGTCCCGGAGGCGGTCCTCCTCCATGGCCCCGAGGGTCCGCAGGGCCGTCGACGTGTCCACCTCCAAACCCCTGCGGATTGGCTCGAGGCACTCGGCCCGCCTCAGGGCCCTCTGCATGGAGTTCTCCGCCCTGACCATTGTGATCCGTGCCTCTTCTGCCCGCTGCCGCTCCGCATCTATGGCGTGGCCCAACCGCTGCCACACGGAAGACACTCCCTGTCCTGGGTCCTCCTGCCCTCCGGCCGATGCCTGCCCCTCCGATGTTGAAGGCCCCGAGCCTTCATGGCTCCCACCACGTTGCTGCTGCTGCTGTGCCTCTGCCCGTGCACTGCCTCCTGCTGCCTGCACATCCTCCGCCGGCTGGGGTGCAGTCATTGATGTGGCCACCCCTGCTAGACGTCCGACTCCGACTGTGGCAGGGATGCCTCCTCCACCAGCCTGGCCGCACCGTCAGAGACAGCTCCACAGGGCACCCAGGTGACTGATGGGTGGGAAGATGGCACGGAGGACGACTGGCGCGTAGCGGGTTCAGTTGAGGAGGAGGTCGTAGCAAGCCCCATCATACGGAGGAATCCGGCCTGGGTGACCTGTCCCAGCAGGCTGACGTCGTCAACGAGCCATTCGAGATGACGTGCAGTCTCCTCATGAAAAGTCTACAGGTCACCTCGCATGGCCCGTTGACGCAACGCCACACCAGTCAGAACAGGCTCAACCCGGAACCGGATAGCCACGTCCGCAGGCAGAGGAAGGCCAGTTGACGTGAGCTCATCCCCTGCCTGAAAACGGGTCTGGACGTAGGCATCCCTGCTGGTGCAAGATGATGCAGGGACAGGATCAGGGACAGGATTGCACACAGGCACCTCCGCGGCGGCCTGTGCTGCCTCCTGTCCCTGGTTCTGCACTGCACCACTAGCACCAGTGGGATCCCCACCTCCAGAGCCCGTCTCTGTTGCTTGCACGGCCTCCTCCTCCACCAAACCCCCCACCAACCTGGATGACTCTGTGCCATCTTCCCCCGTTGGGCCCTGTGGGGTCCCAGCTGCCCCTTCTGCTGCCGAGGAGTCCAACTCCAACCTCCGCCTCTTGGACCTCCCCCCGGCAGCTGCGGCCTGGGACGCGGCACCGGACTCCTCACTCCCCAACGAGATGACAACATGGGAGGGGAGCCGGGCCTTGCGTCTCCGGCTGGCGGTGGGATCCCCGCTGCTGTGCTCCACAGCACCTTCTCCGCCCTCTTCATCAGTTGACGCTGCAGACAGGGAGAAATAAAACACAGGCATCAGGGCACTGTACAATGGACATTGGCAAACCTCAGACATGTCATCACAATCCCCAACACACATGTCATTTCAACTCGCACACATGAGCCATACCACAACTGCCAGCACCATCCATACACATACAACAGCAAGAGCAGGCAAAGGTGAGCCAGACATCACATGCAACACAGGAAGTGCACCACAAATGTACACACACCACCACACTTGCATGCATGTGTACACCTCTGCCAAGTGTCGCAGTGTTCAGACGGGCATCCATGTCACATCTGCCGATCAGGCTTCCACATGCCGCTGTCACATGCATCCATGTTGCATCACTGTTGCACCCTTGTCAAATACACACACATGCACATGTACACAGTGCTGATACATGCAGATGAAAACAACATACATGCGTGACATCACGGACATGTCTACTTTCATACACATTCATCCAAACATGTGTGCCCACACGACTGCATTTGGCATGCAAGCCTACACACACAAGCACCATCCATGTCTCACACATTCCAGCCCTCGCATGTGTTAGCCCCACGGCCCTGTACACCCCCACCCATACTCGACCCCATACAAACAGATGTGCAACCTGCACACTACTGAAAAATCACCACACGCACAGCTCACAATCAGGATGCATGTACACTTACCGCTCGACTCCAGACGGGTCTGCCTCTCAAGGACCTGGACGTGGAGCGCTGGGGATATGCGTTCCAGGACCCTCATCTGTTCTTCCGACAAGTGGCCCCGGCGCCCCTTGGCATCCGCTGCCTTCAAGAGGCGCCGGGCCTTGTTCAGGGTCCTGGACCTGAAGTCCTCCCAGCGCTTCTTGACATGTTGTAAGTCGCAGACTGCCACCCCCTCCGCGTTGATGGCAGTCACGATGTCAGTCCAGATCCGAGTCCGTCCTTCCTTGTTGGCGCGGGAACTTCCGAAGAGGGCATCATACTGCCCCAGGACTTGCTCCACCAGGACACCAACTTCGGTGGCACTGAAGCTGGTGCCCCTCTGCCTCTCTGGCAGGGGATTGTCAGTGGTCTCAGATGGTGTTTGCCCCGACATGACAACCCCAGAGGCAGGAGTGGGTGGGCAACTGGGTCCTGGGGCTGGGCTGTGGAGCGATGGAATCCCAGTCGGGAGTCTTCGGTTCCAGCAGGGGTGGTCACAGCAACAGCACCCCTGGCTGATGTGCAGGCAGCAAATGGCAGGGCACGTGGGCAGCAGGCAGTCAGGCAGCAGCAGATGGCAGACGGGAGCGTGCTCGGGGCTCTGGGGGGCAGTAGTTCGGCCTTCTGGGCAGGAGCGTGTGCTTACGCGTGGCCAGCTTGATACGGAGTGATTTGGCACGTGAAAAATCTGCACGTCGGCGTGTAATTCGAGGAAAGGCCCTTAGCGCGAAAGCGCGTCTGCACGCATACGCTTTTTCATTGGACAGAATCCCCCTCAAGCGCAAGCGCCCCTGTGACGTGACGTGTACAGGCGTGCATGGGCATTTAAGCGCGCATGAAAAACTGCACGTCTGCGTGTAATACGAGGAAAGGGCCCATGCGCGTAAGTGACGTGACACGCGCATGCGTTTCCCTCAGCACGGGTTAAAGGTGAGCGGGCCCAGCAGTTTGCTGTACGTGCCTTTCGTGGAGACCGACGTGTGTTGCTGCTTCCTGTTTTTTCGCGCGCCATCACAACTTCACAGCTATCAAGGACGTATCTCTTCTTTTGGCGGGGGTATTGGCTACGCGTGTTTTTCTGCATCGCACTAGTCAGACGGTGAGTCACACACGCTCATTTTCCCACTGCAGGTGCCCCTGTGTATCGCACCCATTTTCGATGTCATAGTAGCCTGCGTGTCCCACGCGTACGCGTTTGTTTGTTTGTTTGTTTTTATTATTTATAATGCGCGAGTGTACCCGGGGGTATCAGGGCGCAGCCTTTACAAGAATATTCTAAGCTTATTCGTGTTACTGCGTGCCACCGCGTACTGCGGGAGGTTGAATCCACGCACGTAGGCTGCAGGGTTGCGTGAACGGTTTTACTGCAATTTTGGGGTGCCTGAGCGTTGCGTGGCCCGTCACCACATCACCGGGGTCACATACAGCCTTGCAGGTGCAGGGGGGCTGTTAACATCTTTCTTCCCACCCCCTTCACCCCAATTGCCCAGGTCAATTGTGGTGTACACCTCCCATTGGCACCACTCCATCTGTGCCTGCACTACTACATCTGTGCCATGGTTGGGAGGGCACCAAAGGTGAGGGGCGCCTCAGCTGGGCATCCTCCTCGTGGCGGGCGTGGTCGGGGACGTGGCCGTGGTGACCAGGGAGTAGGGGGACTCCAGGGTGTCCAGGGCAGCCACAGAGGGGGAAGAGGCAGGGGTGCGCCACTTGAGCACAATGTTGTGCCATGTGTCGGTGCAGCCATGCCACCACCCCCTGTCGTTCCGGGGGATGCAGCTCCTGCATCTGGCACTGGCACCCGTACGACCCGGCAGTCCGTTCCATCGACTGCCACGGGCCCAAGGGTAGTGGTAGCTGCAGGTGCAGCTGTGGACACCGCCACCCAGGCTCAGGGTCTGCCAGCGCAGGCTGCGTTGGCACTTGAAGAGCCCTTGGTAGATCTCCAACAGGCCAGGGGGGAAACCATAGGGGCACGCCGGGCTGCTCAGACCAAGACACGTGTCCCTGGTGCAGTCATGTCATCTGCTGCTCCGAACAGCCGGGTGTTGGCAAGTGCAGGGGCAGATGCACCCAACAGCACCCCGGTTGTGAGTCTGCCAACCAGGACCGTTGCGGTCAATGACCCTGCCACAGCTGATGTTGCTGCGCAGGGTCCGTTAGTGGGCACCCAGCTGCCACTGACACAAGTCAGGCCTTTGGTCATCCCTCCACCTGCCACTCCCTTGGCTCAATCCACCGAACCCACTGGCCATACTGGTCAGGGCGGCATTAGCCAGCCAGGGTCTGCGCCACAGTCCAAGAGGAGGAAGGTTGCACCTGCAGCACAGGCTGGGACCCCACACACAGCCACGACCTCCTGCACGTCGAGGAAGAAGCCTTTCTGTAAGCAGGAACTGGACTTCCTCGTGGACTACATGCGGGGCCACAGCCGTGACATGCTAGTGGGTGCCAATAGTCAGACTACGGCTGCCCAACGTGATACCCACTGGAAGCATGTTGCGGAACATGTCAGTTCATTCGGCCATGAGGTGCGCACGGTGCAGGAGTGCAAAAAGCGTTGGAATGACATCAAGCGTAGCACTAAGGCTAAGCGTGCCTCTAATTACAACTTGACTCTGGAGACTGGCGGTGGGCCTGCACCAGAGGAGGAAGAGCTCACTCCGCATGAGGCTCTCGTTGCGGAGTTCATACCACCTGAATTGGTCGATGGAGTGGGAGAGATGCTGGACTTTGATGCCCAGTCCAGTGAGTGTTGATGCGTGTTTGTTGAGGACGTGTGTGTTTCACTTGTGGGATGTGTTGTGCATGATTGCTGCTACATGTGACGTGTACATGGTTCTGATGTGTAAGTAATGCAATGCTTCCGTCATGCATGTCTCCTCTGCCTGCATGCGGGACTCCATGTGGGCATGCTCCCTTGCCCCTTCTCCGCCACTCTGCACCCCGTTCCACCTTTGCACTGGTCTGCTTCAATCTTGCCAATGTGTAGTTTCTTGTTCATGTGTCCTGTGTAGATGCTAACTTCCAGCGTAGAATCTGCCAGACATATGCAGTGTGGTACAGCCTTAGTGCTCGATGCAGGGTATCTCACTTGTACTGTGCATGGGTCAGATGTCCCGCAGGGACATGAGTGCCCATTCATGCTCCATGTGCATTGCACACATGCCCCTATGTGTCCCTGACTGGATGATCACTGTAATATGAGTCCTTGGTTACATACATTGCCTGCCATCTCATCAGCCTTCCCATGTCAACTGTGGCTCAGTCCTGCGTTGCACACATGTTTAGGCTCTGACAATCTGTGTGGCTCACAGGCCTCAGCCAGTTCAATGGCCAATGACTCTGTCCAACTCTTGTTGTGTCTTCTTCACACGTGGGTGGCCTCCGGAGTTTTCATCATGTGTCCTGCCTACTGTCCCAGCAGCATTTGCAGTGTTGCAATTTGAATCACATTAAGCTGTTGATGCCAGTCAACACTGCCTATCAATACACAGGTGTATGGTCAGCCTTTTGATACCATGCTAGGCATCCCTGCTTTGGTACTGGGGTGGAGGGGTGCTTGGCTTCTAGATATGGTACACATTGAATGCACAATGCACGTGATGTGTGAATTTGACATTGCACTGCCTTCACATTTCCTGGCAGACACCATGGAGTGCTTGTACATGTAGGTAGTGAGTGGCGTACACATTTTCTGCACTGCATAGACCCACTTCCAAGGAAACTGCCACCTTTCAACAGGTCTGATCACAGAAGCTATTCAAAGTAGACCCAGCATGCATGCCAGGTCATGTGTTGTGTGTCACATGTCTGCCGGATGCCTTTGCTGTCGGTGTGTGCGTGTGTCGTGTGCTTCTGACATGTGTAGTGACCTTTTTTCTCTCTATTTTTCAGGTGATGACGCAATGGACACAGGGTTAGTAACACCACATCAACCCGGCACTAGTGGGGGTCGTGGGGTGGTAGGCCACGAAAACCCCCAAGTGCTGCAGTCCATCTTGTCTCTGGCTGCCTATGAGTCCAGCCTTGATGACGACTCTGACGTCCATGTTGGTTGGATGAGCATTAAGTCCATGTGTCAGGGCTGAGTGATTCTGATGTGGACACTCCTCTGTCTGCGACACCTGCACTGAGGGATCAGATAGTCTTGGTTCCTCCACCCGTGGTGGATCGGGACGCAGGGTCACCCTCCACACCAGTCACTGATGTGCCTGGGACATCACGTCAACGGGGGCATGTAGTCGTGCAGCCGCAGGTGGTGCCAACACAGCGAGGACCCCCGGTCCTTGGGTCCCGCAGGGGTCAAGGCGGCAACGCAGTCGCCGCGCGCAACCGCTGTATACTGAGTGGGAGCAAGACATGACTGCCAATTCTGAACGGCAGAGGGCAGCAATGGAGAACATCGCTGAGAGCATGGAGCGTGTGGCCCGATCTGTGCTCCCCCCTGCTAGGCAGGTGCTTCTCCAGCAGCAGGCGGCACGGTCCACGGCCCGCTCGCTCAAGCTGGGCATGGCGGCCTCAGACAGGGTACGCCATGCTGAAATGTCGTCTCTGCGTCAAGCAATTGCTGCTCACGCAGAGGCGCACATGGATGCCCTGAGGTAGGAGTATGCTTCCCTCAGATCCACTCTGGGTGTCCTTATGATGTCCCAGAGGCAGCAGGCAGAGGAGAGGTTTGCACAGCTTGAGCGTACCATCTCGGCTGAGCTACAGGCTTGCCTGGAGGTGCAGCGGTTGTCCAGCCAGGCCTTGCAGGAGGAACTCCGTGTTACACATGCTACCTTGCAAGAGGAAGCACGTGTATCACGTGAGGTTCTGCATGCAGACCTATGTCACATCGCCACACAGAACCAGGCTCACCCGTCCGGCAGACTTGCTGCCGACGAGGGGCAAGCTGCGGCTAGGTGTGGCCAGGCTACTGTGCCACGTCCTCCTTTACAAGATGAGCCAGACTCGGACGACCATCTATCTCCCACATAGGTCGGGCTGTGCAGGCGTTGAGCCCATGGAGTTTTTTTTTTTGGCTCGGCATCATCGCATGTGGATGTTGAGCAGCACCCTGTACCTCCCCCCTCCTGGGTGCCTCCCCTCCCCCCCCGGGTCGTATGTGCCATTTTTGTTTTTTCGTTTAGTTTAGTTAGTTAAGTTTCCGTTTGATAGTTAGTTTAAATAGGTAATGTAGGTTTTCCATTGTTAGTGTAATTAGTTAATAGTTGATTTAGTTTAAAATTGCTAGTCTATTGTGCTTTTGTAACGCTCACCTGATTCCCGTAGAGGCGCCGGTCTTGACTGGGCGTATACCGTATCTTCAAAGGTGATGTGTAACACACGGCTGGCTCTTTGGGCTGGACCTCTGTGCAGTGTATGTCTGACTCGAAGGGTAAGATGTCTGCAGATAGAAAATATGGGATTAATGAACTGGGTTATTGAATGTCTCTCTCTTCTTCCCTTTCTCTTCTCCTGTAGAACCCCGAAGGTTAACGCTCTCACCTTAGGTAAGTGAACGCCATGCTCTCCATCTGCCTCGGGGCAGGGTGCTGTAACCAGTTTCTTCACTGGATAAGGGGAGCAGGCCTCTTGACTTCAGAGGACTGCTGTCCGTCGTTTACTGCACGAACGGTAAGTTTCGAGTAATTCTAATGTCTTTAAAGTCTTTAGTAATGATGTCTCTTATTTTGCAGGGTTCCGGCGATGGTGGATGACGGGCTGAAGTGAGTTGAAGATGGAGCCCGTGTGATGAATAGAAGCGCCTGGAAGCACGTAAGTAAGCGCTTGTTGCCTGCTTCACGATGCGCTCTAACTGTCGTTTTATTTTGCAGGTACAAGTTCGGAGCGGCTGCAGGGTGCCGGAATACCCACTGGGTTAGATGTGGAAAGGAGTAATGGCACGTGAGTATTAAAGTTCCCCAATGTCTTTAAACGCACCTTGTTTTGTCTTTCAGATGCGGGATGCAGCGCCGAAGGCCTCCGGAGCGTGCGAAGAGTAGGTAAGCCTTTGTCTTTCAGATGTCGGAATGCAGCGCGAGGCGTTGGTGACAGCCGATGGACCAGGTAAGTGAAGAGCTGTCACTGAAGACCGTAATGCAAACCTGTTCTTTCTTGTCTTTATAGGTGTTGCTGAAGACTGGATTCAGGATGGTAAGCCTTTTTCCTTAGGCCCAGGATCAGATGCAGAAGACACGATGAGCGTTCTGCTGCAGAGGATGCAGAATAAGGCAAAGCAAGATTCATCCATCGGGTGTGGTTTAAATAGCCTCCTGTAGTGCTTAGGTGTCTCCTTCCACAGCCACGCCTAGGTAAGAAAAGAGTTCCTGCTTTCCAGAAGAGAGCCAGTGTTCTGAACCTAGGGAGTGGCTCCTGCCCCACCCAACAGGAAAAGTAGTTCCAAACAGAAGAGGATCAGAGGCTCAACTGGCAGGCAAGTAAGCAGCATGGTCTGCTGCAGGTAAGTCCACCCAAGCATTATGAGCCCGGCGCTTCCAGCGCTGGGACTGGGCATATTTATGAGCCTGGTGCCACTGGCGCCAGGACTGGGTCCAAAAGGTCCCAATTGGGACTGGTTGGCACTCGGAACCTGGTTTATGGATCTGCTTCCAAGGGAGTTGGGAAAACCCTGACCTTTTGGAAGCAGAGATCATGACAGCTTTCATGTGACGGTGCGGTGCTTTGTGGCTTTTGAAGGCATCCACTGTCTGTTCCAGCTGGGCCCTTCATGGTTGCCTTGTGTATGTGTTTGCTGCTTGGGGTCCTTGACTCACATATGCCACTCCTGCCTCCCTTATCCATGGGCTCGCAACGATGGTTCGGTGTTACAGAATATTACACAAGGGCTTTGGACTGTCATATCTGTGGCATGTCTGGTGCTGTGTGACTTGTGTTGACACCCCTAGTGGGGATGATTTTGGTGTTATTGTCCACTGTTCAGCCTTTGCTAGATGGGGTGTGTCATGATTAATGTGTACATTGATTGCCATGCATTGTGTAGTATGTTTCATATCTTTCCTGTACACGTGCTTGTTGCAATTCATGCTGTAAATAGTGTTCCACACTTTGGATGTGAAAGACGGACTGATGGTGTGATTTGTGATGTTACTCTCTGACATGGTCAAGTAATGAGATGCCTGATGAGACACACACAGATGACTTTGAAGCATTAATCATGTGTTTCATGCCCTTTCTGCAGGGGGATGAGCCTCCAGAGCACCTTTGCCAGCAGACATGGCCCATTGGACGACAGAATTCTGGACCTGTTTGTTGGTGCCCACATGCACATGTGTGCACAAGCAGAGGCACAGTGATTGCAGACCCACATCCTAGAACTGCTGACATGTTCCAAGGAACTCCAGGCAAGGTGAGCATCACAGGGGGGCCACGACACAGCAAAGCTTGCACCAGGCGAGTTGCACATGCAGGCTTAGTCACAGCACTGAGGGTGAGCTTAGACGAATATTGGTGTTGAAGCACACAATGCAGCTCAGATGTGTTTGTGGACTGATGGCTGTTGATAGTAGGGTTGTCTGGGACACATGCAGGGGCAGTGGCACATACCCTCCGGTACACCAAGGTCCATTGAGGCACTTGTATCAACCATGTAGCCTTCCGAGACATGGAGAGGGGCAGCTCACAGGGACATACAGCAAGGGACATACTCGGGTGCAGTGCATGTCTTTTCCATGTACTTAATGATAAGTGCACTGCCAACTTTGTTTTGGTCATGGTGGTCCGCAACTTGCTCTCTAGTCATCGCTTGCTATATGGGTCTGTCTGCTTACCCAGGGAACATTGCATGTTGAGTGAATTGTGACACATTGGTGTTCCATTTGCCACGCACCCACCAGCGGCTGACTTACTGCATTGACTGTGTATGACCCGTCACAGGGGTGATGTTATATATGGGTACGAAGCATCGACCCCAGATTGTCTGTTTGTAGAGTAGTTTGTTGCTATGGGGCATGTTTGGTGTTGTGTTTTTGTGTAATTGGCACGTACAGGTTGTTGACTGTGGCTCTCTTTGCAGCATTGCAGTGCTCCTGTAACCGGACCTGAGAGTGCGCAGGCAGGAGGCCAGCACTCAAAACCAGAGCTAAGTGTCTTGTTTTTTTTCTTTCGAACTGCTCTGCATAGGCTTGCTGGGGAGTGTACTAATGCATGGATGTATGTGTGGTTCAATTTGGTATGTTTTTTCTCCCTAATCACTCGTGATCCTATGCAATTTTGAACCCTGTAACCTCTACCCGGTGTTCCTGCTTCCCGTACCTATCCAAGCAACGTTCCCTGACCCTCCTTCCCCGCTGGGGTTGCGGATGCCTGTGTAAGCCCCGAACTTGCAGGCGCCAAAACCCTAGAGGGGGTGGTTGGTTCGTACCACTCCTGAGCCTGGACTACAGAAGGCCATGACAATGATGTCCAAGTTTGTTTGGATTGTGTATGTGTTCATCCAGGTAGTACATTTTCGTGCATTCCCTAGTTTCATGTGTCATTCCTCCTCCCCTCTCCTGCCACTCATTCCAGTCATCCAGTGTGTCAACACCTGTCCCGACTGCATATCCCTGAACCTCCTTCCCCACCAGGGTCTCAGGGGCCTGTGTGAGTTTCACCTTGCAGGCACCCGGGACATGGTGGGGGTGGTTGTTTCGTGACACTCCCGCGCCTGTACAGGGGACCTGTGACAGTAGACATCCGTTCATGGTGCATCATCCTATGTCATGTACCACACGTCTCACATCCTGTCGTGACATTGTTTTGCTGTGCAACTTGGTTGTTGCATCATTGTGGTAGTACTTGGCCTTTGTGTGGTACTGCTACGTCAAGTCATCTACTGGAGGGTGTTCTGGTTCGTTTTTCTGGCTTGGATTTTGTGATTTTGGACATTGATTATGAGGGTGCAGGCACCTTTTTACACACAAGGTGGGAGATGGTGACGAAGGGTAAAGGTGATCCTGTGGCCAGGTGGAATTGAGGTCTGAAGGCTCCATGACCCAGGTGCAGTTGTTCAGTGGATCATGGTCATTTGTGAGGGAGGGGGGGGGTTGTTGTTGATAGTGGCCTTGCCCTGCATTGTGATGGGAACTCTGACATTGTAATGGTGGTTTCCTATGTACATGTTGTGTTCTGCTGATCAATGCCTGTTCATGTGTTGTGTTTTCCTTTCGGGTGCGAGGGGATAGTTGTGGTTTGACATGCTGGGGTGTACACATGGTGAATGTTCACATGTGATGTGTAGAGAACACTAATGGTCACTTGAGTGCACATGCGTATGTGGAGTGCATGTCCTTGCAGAACCACACACTTGCACTCTGATGCACTACATGTACTCCCACCCTTGCATATCCACGTGTACACTGTTTGCCTTCTGGTGCCCACTGTGTCCCTGCAGCACATGTTCTGTGACCGATTATGGATCCTGTACATGCCTAATTTGCTGTTTGATGTGGTCTGTCACTTAGATGTGATGCTCAGGGTGTGCATCACACACAATGGCTGTTCACTGTGCTGTGCACTGAGCAGTGTGTTGCAGGAGTAGGACACTGCACACATGAGCTGCAGTGTTGATTTTGCAATGCACAATGTGCATGTAGACAGGCATTCATTGTTATGTTACGTCTACCACTCTTGTAATGCATTTGGAAATGACTTATTTTGGGTGGGAGATTCTGTTGGTCAGTCATTTCATCTGATTCCGGGTCAGGCATCATTGTCTGATGCCACTGTACATTTAGGACATGGCAATGTGTACCTTATCGTTACTGTGTTGGTGTATGGGTATTGCTTGCCATGTCATGTTGTGGTTTGGGAGGGTTTGAGTGACATGACAGTGATGGCCATGGCCTGTTTTGCAGGTGTGTGTGATGCACACCATGCATGTCAGGGACATCCGCTTCTCAGAGCAACTATCTGGGCGTAGATTTCTCTCCGCGGCAGGGCCCTCCCCTTGGAACAGACTTCCTGCCTGACTTGAACTTGAGGGGAACCATCTCCAGTTCTGGAAGCACCTCAAGACCTTCATCTTTGCTTCTGCTTTCTCTCTGCCTCTCCCTTGCAGAATTCTTCACTGGAACTGCACTGGAGCTGCAACTGGGCCACTCTCACCAACCTCGGTCCCTGGCCCAGCCACTCTCCACTTGCACTGCCTCCCTGGCAACCCCTGCACTGCGGTACTGTCTCTCTATCCCTACAGCCCACCCTTCCCAGCACTTGTCTGCACTTACCTTTGCAGTTGCCACCAGCCGACCTATGTTTTATCTTTTTGGGCTACTTCCCCTGTAGTGGACTCCGCCCCTCCTTCCCCTTGCACTTTTCCCTTCCCCCTACCCCTGCACTTGCACGATCTCAATGACACCTGGCCTAGTAGTACCGTTGTCTGTCTTCCCTTGTTCCCCCCTCCCTGCCTCATCGCGCCTTGAAATACTTGTGTATGGGCCATATCATGTCATATGTCATATGTGTGCCTTTTGGTCACACAGGATAGCTTGTGTTTAAGTAGCTAGGGATGCAGACGATGTGGCACTTCCATGGCAACTATCTCAGGGTGGTAGGGTTGTGACGGTTGACTGTCTCTTTGTCATCATCGATTGTCACCTGGTATGTGCCAGGCCTGTGTGCACTCCGCAGGGGTGGGAGTTTAGGTGAAAAATGTGGCCACTAGCTGGGTCCGGGCTTCCTCGCCACGTGCCCTGTCCCCTCCCATGGGCAGCACCTGTGCCTGTGTTTGGGGATGTGGGGGCACCACCATGTCCACCGGGACGCCCTGCCGTGTTGCAACATTGTGCAGGACACATGCTGCCACAATGATCCTGCACACTACTGGTGGTGCATAGAGTAGTTGCCCACCAAAGCGGCCAAGGGAGCGGAAACGTGACTTGAGCACTCCGAATGTGCGCTCCACTATGCCCCTGGTTGCAATATGGGCGGCGTTGTATCTTACCTGGGGTGGTGGGGTTCCGGATTGGTGTCATCATGTGGTTGCTCAGAGGGTACGCACTGTCCCCTGGGGAGGTGATAATAGTTGAGATTATTAGGGTTTGGATATTTGTCTGTGTATGACTTGCATGCATGTGCAAGGGCATTTGTACTGACCTAGGAGGCATGTGTCGCCATGCTGCCCAGCTTCCAGGCCCCGGCTCAGGGCGGACATTCTGTATATGAAACTGTCATGGGTGGAGCCAGGGTAGTTTGCACAGACAGAGGTGATGATTCCCTTTGCATCGCATACCACCTGTACATTGATGGAATGCCAGTGCTTGCGGTTTCGGTAGATGTGCTCAGTGGCCCTAGGTGGACGTAGGGCCACATGGGTGCAATCTATGGCACCGAGCACTTTGGGGAAGTGTGCCACCCTGAAAAAATCCAGGACAACGGCCTGCCTTTCTGCGGGTGTTCTGGGCATGTATATGTGCCTGCGGCCTGAGGGGCGCGCTGTCATGATTGCCAGTACCTGGTGTAGGCAGCGTGACTGCGTGGCCTGTGAGACCCCCCCCACTATGGCAGTGGTCCGCTGAAATGACCAAGTGGCCAAAAAATGCAGGACATTGAGCAGCTTCTCCAAGGGGCTCAATGCTTGGGAGCAAAGGGTGGGGGATGTAAGGTCATCTTCCCACTCCCTGACCAGGTCTAGGATGATATGTGGTGGAAACCTATACCTGCCGTAGACCTGGTCGTCAGGCATCCCAAAAAGACTTGTCCGTGGTGCGAAAATGCGTGCCCTGGCTATTCTCCTCCTCCTGCGGTGTCCCACGATCAGTGCAGCGACAAATGGGGCATTCATCGTAGCTGTATATACGCGTTTGTTGTTTGCGTGCACTTTTATGCTGTGCGCGGGCACGCTTCCGCCTGCCTTCGTGTGGGCGGATGCGTTGACGCCTGTGCACGTCTTTTGCCGTGCGCGGGTTTCCCGTATTCGGATACGTGGTAAAACTGTACGTCCGAGTGTCATCGCGTGTGACCGGAGGGGAGTGAGCGTACACGCGATTGGCCTGGGTATGTGTGTTTCGGGGTGCGCGGGAAGTTCCACACGCGATTAGCCTGGGTACGTGTGTTCCGGGGTGCGCGGGAACTTTCACATGCGATTGGTGGAAATCCACGTGTGTTCAGTCATCACGTGCAATGAGGGAAAAACCTGCGCGCGTCACGTCACAGACGCGCTCACGCGCTAAGGGCTTTTGGTCCAATGAAATCGCATATGCGTGCTGCCGTGCATACGCGCTAAGGGCCTTTCCTCGAATTACACGCGGAGGTGCAGTTTTTCACGCACGCGGAAATGCCCATGCACGCCTGTACGCGTCACGTCACAGGGGCGCTTGCGCTTGAGGGGCCTTCTGTCCAATGAAAAAGCGTATGCGTGCAGACGCGCTTACGCGCTAAGGGCCTTTCCTCGAATTACACGCTGACGTGCAGATTTTTCACGTGCCAAATCACTCCGTATCAAGCTGGCTACGCGTAAGCACACGGAAGACCACGCTCCTGCCCAGAAGGCTGAACTACTGCCCCCCAGAACCCCGAGCACGCTCCCACCTGCCATCTGCTGCTGCCTGACTGCCTGCTGCCCACGTGCCCTGCCATTTGCTGCCTGCACATCAGCCAGGGGTGCTGTTGCTGTGACCACCCCTGCTGGAACCGAAGACTCCCGACTGGGATTCCATCGCTCCACAGCCCAACCCCAGGATCCCAGTTGCCCACCCACTCCTGCCTCTGGGGTTGTCATGTCGGGGCAAACACCATCTGAGACCACTGACAACCCCCGGCCAGAGAGGCAGAGGGGCACCAGCTTCAGTGCCACCGAAGTTGGTGTCCTGGTGGAGCAAGTCCTGGGGCAGTATGATGCCCTCTTCGGAAGTTCCTGTGCCGACAAGGAAGGACGGACTCGGATGTGGACTGACATCATGACTGCCATCAACGCGGAGGGGGTGGCAGTCCGCGACTTACAACATGTCAAGAAGCGCTGGGAGGACTTCAGGTCCAGGACCCTGAACAAGGCCCGGCGCCTCTTGAAGGCAGCGGATGCCAAGGGGCGCCGGGGCCACTTGTCGGAAGAACAGATGAGGGTCCTGGAACGCATATCCCCAGCACTCCATCTCCAGGTCCTTGAGAGGCAGACCCATCTGGAGTCGAGCGGTAAGTGTACATGCACCCTGATTGTGAGCTGTGCGTGTGGTGATTTTTCAGTAGTGTGCAGGTTGCACATCTGTTTGTATGGGGTCGAGTATGGGTGGGGGTGTACAGGGCCGTGGGGCTAACACATGCGAGGGCTGGAATGTGTGAGACATGGATGGTGCTTGTGTGTGTAGGCTTGCATGCCAAATGCAGTCGTGTGGGCACACATGTTTGGATGAATGTGTATGTAAGTAGACATGTCCATGATGTCACGCATGTATGTTGTTTTCATCTGCATGTATCAGCACTGTGTAATTGTGCATGTGTGTGTATTTGACAAGGGTGCAACAGTGATGCAACATGGATGCATGTGACAGCGGCATGTGGAAGCCTGATCGGCAGATGTGACATGGATGCCCGTCTGAACACTGCGACACTTGGCAGAGGTGTACACATGCATGCAAGTGTGGTGGTGTGTGTACATTTGTGGTGCACTTCCTGTGTTGCATGTGATGTCTGGCTCACCTTTGCCTCCTCATGCTGTTGTATGTGTATGGATGGTGCTGGCAGTTGTGGTATGGCTCATGTGTGCGAGTTGAAATGACATGTGTATTGGGGATTGTGATGGCATGTCTGAGGTTTGCCATTGCCACTCATGTACAACTGTCATGTGTGTATGTGTCCGTTGTACAGTGCCCTGATGCCTGTGTTTTTTTTCTCCCTGTCTGCAGCGTCAACTGATGAAGAGGGCGGAGAAGGTGCTGTGGAGCACAGCGGCGGGGATCCCACCGCCAGCCGGAGACGCAAGGCCCGGCTCCCCTCCCATGTTGTCATCTCGTTGGGGAGTGAGGAGTCCGGTGCCACGTCCCAGGCCGCAGCTGCCGGGGGGAGGTCCAAGAGGCGGAGGTTGGAGTTGGACTCCTCGGCAGCAGAAGGGGCAGCTGGGACCCCACAGGGCCCAACGGGGGAAGATGGCACGGAGTCATCCAGGTTGGTGGGGGGTTTGGTGGAGGAGGAGGCCGTGCAAGCAACAGAGACGGGGTCTGGAGGTGGGGATCCCACTGGTGCTAGTGGTGCAGTGCAGAACCAGGGACAGGAGGCAGCACAGGCCGCCGTGGAGGTGCCTGTGTGCAATCCTGTCCCTGATCCTGTCCCTGCATCATCTTGCACCAGCAGGGATGCCTACGTCCAGACCCGTTTTCAGGCATGGGATGAGCTCACGTCAACTGGCCTTCCTCTGCCTGCGGACGTGGCTATCCGGGTCTGGGTTGAGCCTGTTCTGACTGGTGTGGTGTTGCGTCAACGGGCCATGCGAGGTGACCTGCAGTCTTTTCATGAGGAGACTGCACGTCATCTCGAATGGCTCGTTGACCACGTCAGCCTGCTGGGACAGGTCACCCAGGCCGGATTCCTCCGTATGATGGGGCTTGCTACGACCCCCTCCTCAACTGAACCCCCTACGCGCCAGTCGTCCTCCGTGCCATCTTCCCACCCATCAGTCACCTGGGTGCCCTGTGGAGCTGCCTCTGACGGTGTGTCCAGGCTGGTGGAGGAGGCATCCCTGCCACAGTCGGGAGTCGGACGTCCAGCAGGGGTGGCCACATCAACGACTGCACCCCAGCCGGCGGAAGATGTGCAGGCAGCAGGAGGCAGTGCACGGGCAGAGGCACAGCAGCAGCAGCAACGTGGTGGGAGCCATGAAGGCTCGGGCCTTCAACATCGGAGGGCAGGAGGACCCAGGACAGGGAGTGTCTTCAGTGTGGCAGCGGTTGGGCCACGCCATAGATGCGGAGAGGCAGCGGGCGGAAGAGGCACGGCTCACAATGGTCAGGGCGGAGAACTCCATGCGGAGGGCCCTGAGGCGGGCCGAGTGCCTCGAGGCAATCCGCAGGGGTTTGGAGGTGGACACGTCGACGGCCCTGCAGATCCTCGGGCCATGGAGGAGGACCGCCTCTGGGACATTGAGCAGGAGTTCGATGATGCCCTGGCCCGGGACATCCACAAATGAGCCGTCAAACTAGCCCGCTGCCCTTGTACATAGTTATGTAGGTAGTGTTAGGTTTCATTTTTTTTGGGATTTAATTTGGACCTTTCGGACATTGGCCACATTTTTGTATATAGTTTATTTTGTTAGTTAGTGTAGTTAGATAGGTGTCCTTTCTTTTGTTGGGATAACGGACCCTGGCTTGTTCCCATGTACATGGTTCACTGTTGGATTGTATTTTTCTTTCCCATTTTACCCATGGAGCAATGGCTTTCTTTTTTATTTCCCATTGGATTTTGTTTTGTGGACAGTGACTTTGGACACCATTACTTTGGAATATGATTTTTGGTTTTGCTTTTTTTCACGGACATGCTTCTTTTAAATTTTGTACATTCACATTTATGTTTCTTTATTTTTTATTCTACTTATGCTTGCTTTAATACATATTTTCTTTTCATACTTCAATGTGTAGTATCATCTCATTGGTTTCATGCATTTCATGATATGGGTTTTGAGATTCACTGGCACCCATTGGGTGTATGTGAGGGAAATGTGTTTGTTTCGGAACTTGCAATTGGTGTTCTGTCATGTAATTGCCAATTATGAGTGGGTGGATGCAATACTCGGGTTGGTGTTTCGCATTTGGAGGCTGACCATAGGGACCAGGGATCTAGATTGTGATGACATGTTGGCTGGGGAACATGAGTTGGACATGGGTGGGGGCCTGCTGGCAGGTGCCCCACCGTGCTGGGGGGTGGAGGAGCAGGGGTACATGAGTTGGACATGAGTGGGTGCCTGCTGGCAGGTGCCACACAGTGCTGGGGGGTGGGGAGGGTGGGGAACATGAGTTGGACATGGGTGGGGGCCTGCTGGCAGGTGCCCCACAGTTCAGGGGGGTGGGGGTGGTGGGAGACATGGGTGGGGGCCTGGTGGAGGGTGACCCTGCACTGCTGGGGGGTGGGGGTGGTGGGAGACATGGGTGGGGGCCTGGTGGAGGGTGACCCGCACTGCTGGGGGGTGGGGGTGGTGGGAGACATGAGTTGGACATGGGTGGGGGCCTGCTGGCAGGTGCCCCACAGTGCTGAGGGGAGGGGGTGGTGGGAGACATGGGTGAGGGCCTGGTGGAGGGTGACCCTGCACTGCTGGGGGTGGGGGTGGTGGGAGACATGGGTGGGGGCCTGGTGGAGGGTGACCCTGCACTGCTGGGGGGTGGGGGTGGTGGGAGACATGGGTGGGGGCCTGGTGGAGGGTGACCCTGCACTGCTGGGGGGTGGGGGTGGTGGGAGACATGGGAGGGGGCCTGGTGGAGGGTGCCTGTGGTGGCTGGGGGTGCAGGGGGACATGCGTTGGTGGGCAGTAGTGCAAGTTGACATGTGGGTTGGCTGGAGGGCATGGCCATGGTGGATGGGGTGCCTGCAGGACATGTGCAGGGTAGGCCCCTGTGGTGTGAGCCACCTGCAGGGGCCGTGGAGGGTGTAGAGGGAACACCTGGGAGGACCCACACATGCAATTCACATGTGGTGCTCCCCGCGCACCCCTGTAATACACGTACCCTGATGGAATTGCGTGTGGAACTTCCCGCGCACCCCTGAAATACGCGTACCCTGCTTGCACGGGGCCAATCGTGTGTGGAACTTCCCGCGCACCCCTGAAATACACGTACCCTGATGGAATCGCGTGTGGAACTTCCCGCGCACCCCTGGAATACACGTACCCTGCTCGCACGGGCCCAATCGCGTTTGTAACTTCCCGTGCACCCCCGAAATACACGCACCCCGCTCAATCGCGTGTGTAACTTCCCGCACACCCCCGAAATACACGTACCCCGCTCAATCGCGTGTGTAACTTCCCGCGCACCCCCGAAATACACGTACCCCACTCAATCGCGTGTGTAACTTCCCGCGCACCCCCGAAATACACGTAAGCCGCTCAATCGGGTGTGTAACATCCCGCGCACCCCCGAAATACACGTACCCCACTCAATCGCGTGTGTAACTTCCCGCGCACCCCCGAAATACACGTGCCCCGCTCGCACAGGCCCAATTGCTGTATGTTGCCACTTTTGTGATGCGCAGGGACTCTCCCGCCTGCCTTTGTGTGGCGGACGTGTTTCGGCTTGTGCGTGTCTTTGGCTGTGCGTGGCTTTGCCCTATTCGATTCCATGAATACGTGTGGTTCGAGTGCGTGTGGGTGTTCCGTCTGCTTCCCTGCAGTACATCCCCAGTTACGCCCTTATTTTCGCGTGTTGTTCCCCATTCCGCGCGTTACGCCCCGTGTCCCGCCCACTTTCTGGTGTATGCGCCGAGGTTGTGCGCTTTCACTGTGCGCGTCGCACACGCCTTTCGGGATGTTGCAGTGACTTGTGCGCCATGCACGGGTTTGGCGCACATCCCGAGGTAAACATGCGCAGGGACTTCCATGAATCGCACGCGTGCGCGTGCGCCTGTTTTTTTGCGCTTGCGCCTGCTTGCGCCAAGATTTTCGGCGCACGTTTGTTCCATGAATCGGCCCCATAGTCTCTATCTCAGAAGTTTCATCGAACATGTCAGCAACAACTCCGGACAAAGCTCCTAATAACACAGCTGTAACAAATGATACCTCCCATCTAAATTCTCAATCGAACCCTGATGTGCTAACGGTACCTTCCTTTGAAAGTTTGCCTTCAACCTCCGCTTAACCACTTAGGCCGTCCATGCAGCCAAAAGAGATTGAGACCCAAGCAGAATCTTGCCTCGACAAATCAATAGAGAAAAGTCAACTTACCTTTCAAATTTTTCAAAAACCGTCTCAAAGTGCAACGGACGTAAATGAGTCAAGAGTGGCTAAAAAAGTCTGCCAAAAACAACAACGCAAAACTAAAAACATTACAAAACGAAAAAATCCTCAGGCTCGAGGCTCTTGTAAATTCCTAAGGAATGTGAAGACCCTAAATGCCTTGTTACAGACGAGACTAGAAACTGAATCCGTCAACACCCCAAAATCTAATATTCTTTTAGAAGTGGCTGATCAAACTGGTACATCTGGAGAAGTTGACGTCCCCGTTGCAGACCCAATCGAAATTATAGACGATGAACCTACAGAAGAGGATGATATCGCTGTACTGGCAAATTTATGCAAATATGAAGAGGATCGGGTCGAACCAGTTGAAATACGGCCAGCTTTGAACCAACCGGAAACTCCTAGGGACAAGTTGGTTAAGCCAGCGGCTGAAACATCAGAAAGTGCTCGCCCTATTGGAAGAGCTGGCGAGAGAACGAGAAGAACGTGCAAAATAATTAAGTACCTCCCAGAAGCTAATACTCTGCCCCCGAATCAAAGGATGAAGTGCCAGCGGAGCCCATTTACTTGACCTTAAGTGAGCGGTTAAATATTATAGAAGCGAAAAAAAAGTCATATGTACAGTTGGCAAGTAATAATGAACCTCGACGACCAAATGGAGATCGACGAGTCGAGCAACAAATCATTCAGAATAAACAAATATGTTGTCCTAGTGCAAACAACACTAGACAGGAAGCAGGAGAAAGATCAAATCCAAAGCAAAGTTGGATTTCAAAAACACAAAAAACACAACAACTATCAAAAAAAACAACAAAGACAACACATTATTGCTTGATTCTGGAGCAGATCCTAAAAGGGAAAGATGAACTAATCTTAAATCGTAGAACTGTCTTTCAACTATTCAACCATATACCACAATTGAGATCAATTGCCTCTGAAGACATTAAGACCGTAGAATTTGTTACTGAGAATCTAATGGATGTTGTAAAACTTCATATCCACTCGAGAATTGTGAGAGACCTGCTGCTGTCGAACAGTTCTGACTTGAATTGCCAAGGCTTCGATTAGTCCGAATCTTATGACAGGGATACGGACCGATCGTATATTCCTAGTGTGAGTTCTGAAAATGACTGTCCAAAAAAGTCTAATGATCTAGCTCAGACGTTTCGGTAATCCGATACTCATCGTCAACAGGGGAAACCGGAACCTTCTGATCACTTAATGGCTTTGAATGAAAGCCAAACCCTTTACGAGATGCGCCACAGGTCAGAGGAATGTGATGTAATTAAAATCACTTTTGCACCCGAATAGACCACTGAGATGAAAATCATAGATGCAAACAAACTAGGTGTCCCCATGGAGAAAGACTCCTGGTCTTGGCTAGCAGGTGCGCTAAATACCAATCTTGACAGATAATGCCGGAAGCAGCGTCCAGAACAGACCCTAAGGATTTGATCTTGGAACACCCGAAGGTTTGCTCACCTCTTTAACACATTCCTTAAACAGCTGGATGTAATTTGTCTCCAGGAAACATGGATGATGGAATGCCCAGTTGTTACAAATTACGAAATTGCCTTTAATCCTGCAGTGAAACTACCGAAAGGATGACCAAAAACAGGCTTAATCACACTAACCCAGAGCGGAACACATTTGATTATGAGATCTTCGAAAATCATTTCGCCGTATATCCAAGTCACTACGATTGAGGTAGGACCCGAGGAAAATTGTAAAAAAGAGCAATTTGCCATTATAAACCTTTATTGGCAACATGACACCTCAGACGAATCAGACTTCCTTGATCAAATATGTGATCTGATCGACTCCTTACAAAGTGACGAAGCAAAACCCCATATAATATTATGTGGTGATTTAAATATGACCTCCCTTCACCTTGCTGACGCCAATCAAACTGCCATTAAAGCAGCTGTGACAAAAGATGTACACATGATAAAAATCTCATGGGTTGAAGAAATGGACATAAGGAGAATGTCTCTCTTGAACAGAAACATAAGTGGGGACATACCTCTGCAATTTACATGGAGCAACGGAAAGCATCATTCAATCTTAGACTACTTCTATGTGTCAGAATCAATCCTTGGACAGATCACCTTTTTTAACATCGTGGAAATGAAACAAAGCGATCATAATCTGGTGATAGCCACTATAGATGGAATTGACCGAAACATCAGAGATCATTGGCGAACTCCAATTACTGTTGAACCAGGTAGAACCAGAATTCGATGGAATGAAGGAAAAATCAAAACATGTCTAAAACCCTGGCAAACATGTATAAAGAAGGCGTGGACACAAACGAAGAATACACCACATTGTTTGATCAATATTCAGAGAACGTGCACGGTGCAACAAAGGCCAAGCTTATCCACAAACGTAAGCATGATCCAAAGATAGTTCTAAAGAAACGAGAGCTGCGAAAAATCCAACGACAACTAAAAATAGAAGGGAAGCCAGAATGGTGGATTGAATTTAATAAAATCAAAAAATCCTATACAAATTGGCTAAAATTAAACAAACAGAACATGCTACAAGAAGATGCTGAAGCAATCTTAAATCTTATGACAAACAGAAATCTAGCCCAATATTGAGAGGCTATGAATAAAACGGAAGCTCCCCAAAAAGCGCTTCTCTCAAGTTTATTACCAGAGGCTTTATGGATAAAACATTTCTCAGACTTGTTCGCAAAACAAACTAACAACAGCTACGAACTAGCAGAAGCTAAAAAAGATTGGGAGCTTCAAATTACCAAACAAGACATACTAATGAACATAAAAAAACTTAGTGCCTCAAGAGCCCCAGGTCCTGATGGGCTTACTAACTACCTCCTAAAAGAATACCCTGAAGCTTGGTCAAAGTTCTGTTTTAATCTGTTCAAGAACCTACAAATGAAAAAAAGAGTTCCAACTTCATGGAAGATGAGCATCATAGTGCCCATATTTAAAAAAGGAGATAGACGCCACCCAGGAAACTTCAGACCAATTGCTCTCCTGGACGTACTAGGTAAACATTTTTTCAACTCAGATGTTAAATCATTTAATTAAATGGATAAATGATTCAAAGAATTTTGATATCAGACAAACGGGGTTTGTGAAAGGAGTCGGTTGCTCCTTAAATTTGCTGATGCTTAACATTTTGAAAATGGAAGCAATTAAGAACAACAAGAAGGTGTATGTAGCATTTGTTGACTTGGCCTGTGCCTTTGATAGTGTGGATCGACAGATCCTGTGGAGAAAACTCGAGCACCAAGACTGTCCAGGAAATCTTAACACCAATACACGAACTACACTCAGAAACATCAATTCGCATAAGGCTAAATCAGGCCGGGTTGCTCTCCTCTCCAATCTTAACATCCCGAAGGGTTAAGCAGGGTTGTCCGCTGAGGGCAATTCTGTTCAATTTCTTAATTTCCGACGTAGATGAAGCTTTGTGAGAAGTCCGATCCTTTCCTCCGAAGATAAACGAAAGAGCTCTTCACCACATGGCCTATGCTGATGATATGGTGATTTTAGACCAAACACCGATTGGACTGCAGCGAAAGCATTAGAAATCTACATGGAAAGAAACGGGCTAACAATTAACCCAAATAAAACCGAGATCTTGACCTTCCAAAACCTAAGGACAAAGACGAGGAAAAAAGAACCTAAATGGTATATTGGAAACAAGTTAATAGCCCGAGCAACCCAGGTCCAGTACTTGGGAGTATCAATCAGCTCAAGCATAAATGAAGATCCAATAACCTAAAGGATAAGGCGAAAATGTAGAAAGCTAACAGCCCAAGGAGCTGTGATTAACAACAAATATGGGAAGTTTAGTATGAAACCTGTCATGGACTTTAATCGAGCCAAAGTAATACCGTCGCTAATATTTGGAGCCAAACTCATGCTTGGATGCTTGCATACAATCTGGCCACGGTGCGAAAATACTTTCTGGTCCAAGATTTTGCGATTACCGAAAGGGGCACCGATTGCGTGCCTTCGGTATGAACTTGGCATGATCTCAATAAACGCTCAAATCCAATGGAGCACTCTAACCCTATACCGGAAAATCATGGGAGTGGATAACTTTCCTCAGTTCCAAATCTTAAATTCTGGACGTTTGGAGCAGAGAAAGTCTATACTTGGTATGTGGAAGGAATCATGTGCAAAAATACTAAGCGATTTGGCATCGGACCTTCATACATTAATCCACAACCCAAACAACATTAAAAAAAAGCTATGGGACCAGGACTGGTTTGAAACATCACAACAGCGAAGATCTCACTGCTGCATGAGGAACGCTCCTATAGAAGCACGAGAATGCCAGAAACTTCCTAAATATCTTGAAATTTTCCCTTCTAACTATAAAAGAAGATCATTTATGATGTTCCGTCTAAATCTGTATCGAACCAAGGAAAAAATAAACATCTGGAACAAATCTGTAATAACGGATGATCAGTGCCGTTTCTGCAAAAAAGATAAAGAAACACTAAAACACCTCGTCCTGACTTGCACAAAGTTTAACGAAATAAGACAAACCATCCTTAAAAGAGTAAACGTCTTAACAACATGCCGAAGCATAGAGAAGGCTTGGAGCTTACTCCATGAAGGAGACATCAAACAAGTAACTTTTGCCCTAACATTCTTCTTGGAGGCTATGGAAAAGTCCTTAATCAGTGAAGAATAATAATATGTGATACTGGAAGGAGGGTTCCCTTTCCATTCTTCTTCCATTTTCTTCCTTTTTCCTGTCATTTTTTATTATCTTTGTCTCTATAGATGGATAGAAAGAGACTGATGTCTGAGAACCCCTTGTGATTCCTTTTTTTTTCTCATTTTTCCTGACTTGTTTGCCTCCTTTTTTCTTGGAAAAATTGTATTTTAAAAGTTTGTAATGAACTAATTAAAAAAAAAAAAAGATTCAATTTGTAAACATGCTCATATACAACATAAGAAGCTGTGTACATGTGTTGTTCTTAGCTACAGACAGCATACTATTGCATTACGCACCCTCAAATATTTGGGTATATTTCTAATAACCATGGGTCCAACGTCATTATCATGAACATATACGCTAAGGAGTTTCTAAAAAATTAAACAAATTAAAATATTTTCGTTACCTTTTTTCTTTGTGCTCAAATTATTTCAAAACGTTATGTTCATTAATAATCCCCTCACTTATGCATGCATGGCTTATTGTGCTTAGGTTTCTATTATTTATGGATTCTGACTGTGATGCCTTGAATTATTTTATTTTTACGATAATAACATTCTGGTTTTATCTATATTAGTAGGCCCTGAAGAAGCTCCCATGAGGAGTGAAACATGTGTTAGTCTAAAGTTAAACCCTTTTTGAACAAACTACATTGAGTTTAAGCGGATCCCTTAAACCCCCTTTTTGCTGTGCAAATAGAACCATATTGAATGAAATATTGAATAGCTTTGAACAGAAGACGATCTACTTTATGATGATTGGGCGAAAATGACTTAGAAATTACTTAATTCACCATAAATGAGAGGGGTTTCAATACCACCTCACCAATACTTATCTCTTCTCTATCCTTTCCACTGAACATCTCAACCCCTACACCTGGGAGTTTTCGTGCTATTGCAATCTGAAACTTCAACTGGTACTTATCTCCACCACAATAGCTGTCGGGTTTAACCTCTTGTACATCCAAATAATCCACCCCATCTCACCTTCCATTCCACTAAGACTCAACTGCACCCTTGTACTTTGCAGGCTGGACTACTGCTCTAATCTACTGATGGGACTCTCTCTATATCCCTCTATGTCACTTGAAAAGGTACTGAACCTTACCACCATTACACTCTTCAATCCCCCAATCCTTGCATTTCCCTGCAAGCTGTCTCCATTTGAAGTGACTGTCCATGCAGAATTGCTCCTTCTCTAAATTCTTTCTTCGACTCAATGCATCTATCTATGAGCTAGCCTGCTGTCTCACTTGGCTAAGGTTAACTCCTGCCACTTCCCCTCCCGCAGGCTGAGATCCAACCCCCCTCACTGTCTGTATTCCCTTTCCCACCTGTGCTCCCTACCGAATTTGCTCCTGCAACCCCCTCGCTCCTCACCACTGAACCCTCTATCAACTAACATCACATCATCCCCACTACATAGTGATTCCAATCTGCCCTGAAGAATCAACTCCTTTCTCTTGAAGGAGCGCAAGAGTCATGTGGGAGTATCATTCCAACTTGCTATGATGCCGCTGCTGTCCCACGACTTGTACATGTACAAGGGGGATAGCTCAGGGGCAACATGCTCATCTTAGAAACAAGAGTACGGGAGCAGCATTGGTTCGAAACCCTGAACCCATGATTAAAGGCCGGAACGCGGCATGAAGCGCGATTTAAGAACCCAATTTAATTCCTTTTTTTACTACAAATTGTAATCTTTTTTATGTCCATCTGCACTAATGTGTTATTAGCCATATCCTCTCCAGCTGTTCCAACCCCTGCCTATTCTAAACCTGGATTACGTATCTGCTGATACATCTTGTGTACTATTGTCTGGCAGGCAAATCTGGGATTGCTCACACTGTCCTCCTAATGTGTTTGCGTTCTCACAAAGAGGAAGGAACATAACATCCAGAGACCGGACTTGAGTACTCACACTGTTGTTATTCACCTTACGAGGGATAATTAAATCAAAATCCCAATGGTCAACAGGGGAGTAAAAGGCAAAACTAAAATGTTTTCCTCTACCTCATAGTGTCAATCACCAGGTTCTCTCTGCCAACAACCTTCAGGATCACAAACAGTGATAATCACAAGGATAGGTTGGGTGAACTCCTTTTGTTGTACATAAAACCCTTTAACCACATAGAGTGGACCCATCATGAAGCCAGTACTATGATGTGTGAACGATGGAATTCCCTACTCTAAAAGGACCTAGTGCCCCAAGTCAAAAAGTATAGGCCCTGTCCTAGACATCAGGTTTCCTAAAGGTCAAGGTACAACCAAGTCACTCACCTTCTCAGATGAGCTTTAATGTCCCAGATACTTCTTTGTCCTGCTTTGGGTCTGGTCCTCCAGGACCCTGTTTGCTCCTCTCTGTCTTGGCTGTGTCTCCTCCTGGGATGGTTGGATGATCTCTGGTAACGGTTGCATCGATCATGTCCTCCAGGGTCAGGAATGGGAAGGTGCATACGACTCCCTCCTGCCCCAGGTATCATCCTCGGCTTGGCTGTCCTGCCTCAGATAATTCAAGTAGTATATGCCCCCTACCTATTTAATTCTCGATTAGATTTTCATCCCCCCTTTCTGAGTACTATTTCTAGGGTTCCTAGGGTTTCAATCATGGCCTGCTCCACCCATCATGGTCTGAACCCAACCCTGTTCCTTTTCAGCCTCTTGGTCTTGTGACTAGAATTCCCTGATTGCTCTGCAACACTTAGGTAATGAACCACCCTTGACTTGCTTCAGCAAACTGAAAGGTACACAGCACTTGCCAATTTACCATGATATACGTCTTCAACAAGCTCTCTACCTTGACCTAGACGCTCCCGATGGGCACTGTATTACTTTGATCTCCTGGAGGTGACTCCCAGTCCTTTCACTCTAACTTTTACTCTTACTGATACTCCTCCTCCCGCTGTCACTGGTCCACCCCATCTTGCTCTTTCTATTGCTCTCCTTTAACCCTCTCCAACCTCTCCCTCTCGTTCTACATTGTTCTCCCCACCTACCTCCCTTCCAATCTCTCCAAAGACTACACAACTAGTATTTATAGCTTTTGTAATGCAGCAATTCTAATTTCCTCCTTCTCTTCCAATTTCCAGTGCTACGCAGATGACACACAACTCTTTTTCAACCTTCCTGCTAACCCTCTTGCATCTTCTATCATCTCTGACTGCCTATCTGCCATCCAGTCCTGGTGTACTTCCAGCAATCTCTGCCTCAATCCAGCAAGACTGAGATCATTTCCATTGGGACCCCTGCTCCCTCTTGTGGCCCCCTCACTCTGGCCATCCTCTAAGGGCTCTTCCCCTGCACCTTCTTCTGACGCCAGAAACCTTGGAGTCATCTTTGACTCCTCTCTCTCCTTCCTCCCTCACACTCAGGACATTGCCAAGAAGTCCCAATTGCAATTCTTCTTTCTCAAAGGAATTCTCCCTTTTCTCACTTTCCCCCAGAAGCTCAATGTTATCCGAACCCTGATTCTCTCTAGGGTTCACTACTGCAATTGCCTTCTCCTGTATCTACCTTCTTCCACTTTACGACCCCTCCAGCTAACCCAGAATAGGGTAGCAAGACCTATCCTTGGCCTTGAGGCCAGGGACCGCAGCTCTACTGCCCTACAAACTCTTCACTGGCTTCTGGTTGCGGTGCAGATTAAATTCAGATCCCTCTGCCTCATCCACAAGGCTGTCTGGGGCCTGGGAGCATGCTATCTGCAAATTTCTCTTACTAAATACCCTCCCTCTAGACCTCTTCTGCGGTCCTTTGGCACCAACTCTGTGTGTAAAGCCTTTCTTCAGCTGGTCCCCTATGATATGGAACAGTCTCCCCCTCCCTCTTCATCTTGATCAGGATTTCCTCAAAATCCTGAAGCTCCTCAAGACTTTCCTCTTCACCTCTTCCTTCCCTTCATCCCTCCTCTGCTAATCTCACAGTCGCTGTGATTGGTGGTGAGGGCCCTTATGTATCCTCGGGGACCTGGTCTCCCATACCCAATCGCCCCATCCTCTGCCTTCCTATCAGCACTTGCCTTGGCACCCACTGGCCTCAATCCTGTAGGCCTGCACTTTCTACCCAATGTGGCACGAGGCTACATAGCGCTTACCATACTATGCACTTCATCAGGATTGTCCAACTCCCAGCCTAATGCCCCGCAAACCTGACAGGTTTTCAGGATATCCCTAATTAATATTCACGATGAAAAAATGTGCATGCATTTAGACTCATTGCAGGCAAATGTATCTCATGAATATTAATAAAGGGTATCCTGAAAATCTGCCATGTTTCTGGCACTCGAGGCCTGGAGATAGTCAACCCTGTTTTAAATCATGCCCTACCCAGATACACAAGGGTTGGGCCAGCCAAGAGTGTCCTGGCTTCTTCCTGAGCCAGTACTCTGCCTTCCAAGTTCACAGACAACTGAATTTCCTCTCTTTTGTGGTCACTGAGAATAGAGATCTGTAGTTTGAAGTCAGGTACCGAGAGCGTGTCACAAGTTTCTCCCCTTCTCACCTGTTTTCCCTTTCTTGTGACGCTCTTGGACGTAGCTTACTTCTTCCTTACTGTCCGGGACTTGTATAAACCTGGACGCGGGTCTTTGGAGTCCAGCGTGAGGTTGCAGCCTTCCAAACAGAAGCCTTCAGTATCCGGGCGAGGAACCAGTATGCCGACGAGTCGGCTCGAAGGAGTCGAGCTCCGAGTCCGAGCACGAGGAATTTCCAGGAGTAGTCCACGAAAACAGGTAAGTGGAAAGGGTAAATGAATACCAGGAAGGAAGGAAGGAAGAAAATAGGGTAACAAGGAGAGCGCGAAGCAAACTTCGGAACGCACGTCTAGCTACACCAAGCAGTAGCGTTGAGACGCGCGGCGCTGCGGAGGCGTGGCCTTTTTCTAGAAAGCTGAACATAGTAAGAGAAGGCTGGAGTGCAGCGCTTCGGAAGCGCCAGCCATGTTGGTAGAACCGCAGAGTTAAAACTGCGGTGCATCATGGACCATGAAGTCCAAAAAGGGCGGGCTCGGCGGATCATGACCGCGTGAGCCCTTTCTTCATGTTTCTGCCGTAGGGTTTGCTTAAGAGTTCGGTCCGTGTCGGGCCTTTTCTCTTTGGTGCACGCCACACTGGAATCTCACTCCAAAAATGGACTTGCTGTCCTCTAAAGGCATGTCTTTGATCCGCAGCCTGGAGGCCTGTATTGGAACCGTCTAAACCAGGTATGGAATCTCCATCAGCTATCTGTAAGAGGCCCCTGTAGTCCAGGTCTCTTCTCCAACATTGGGAGAGCTTAGGGAGGTCTGTGGAATGCCGCGTTTACAGCCTCCAAGGGTGGTATCAGGGAGTGAGTGGCTCCTCCTGGCCCGGCGATTTCCACAGTCTACCTTTGCTGACTCATCAGAATGTAAAACACTCTACCTTCCAATGAAAATGAAACATTTGGGAACATAGTTCCACTACTTCTTTTCGTTCACATCGACCACTGGTCATCACGCTTCATGCCGGAGTCTAGCCTCTAAGCGCGTCTGTACTGTTCAGCATTATCTTGTTTCCAAATGGGAAATATTAACTTGCTCAGCGTCAAATTACAATGTGTGTTTCCTACTGTGAAATATGATAAAATTGGCGCGTATATAGTGCTTAAAACCAATTAATGTATCTGATCTGCAGAGCAGTGTATTTCTAAAAGAGTGAAACGAGATTCAGTTCATATATTATAGTTTGTTATATATGCGGTGCAACTACGTACACACTACAACACACATTACATAAGAGCACGGACTATTAGTCAACATGTTTGGAATAAAAAAGGATGGATGAGACCCAAAACATGCCTCCATTACAGAAACATTATTTGTGACTATGAAATCACAAGCCTTTCTAGAAGTTTCACAAAGATCACTCCCAATTATGACTTTGAAAGCCACAAAAAAATGGCCCTATCCATGAGGAAATGTGTGCTTGGCTACATTTCTTTTTTACATAACTAGCAGTGTTGTTTTGCCATTTCTTCACTTTCTCGGACCAATTCAAGACTTCATAAGTACAAGGAACATGAAACATGTCCAATCTCGTGATAACATCCTCCTGAGGCAATTCCCTACTTCAGAATCCTGCGTTTAGTGGCTTGCAGATTGCACAGCGTAAGGCCTGTACTTTCTGGTGAGTTAATTTGGCCCATGTGCAGGAAAGCAAGGCAAGAGCAGGCGCGGACTGGCCTGTAGGGAACTCTGGAGAATCCCCCGTAGGCCTCTGCAGTCTGGGCCTCTTTTATGTGTTTTTTTTCCCATTTGTTCCATAGGAAAATGGTGGGACTTGCTGAAAATGTGTAATATGTGGCCACTTTGAAAGTTATTTCCAGGGCCTCCTTTGGTTCCGAGTCCACTCAACGTGTTGTCGTTATATTCTCTGAAGTAGATTTTGCAGAACCTTTTTTATAGCGTGATCTTTGAATGATATGGGCCCATGGGACTCGCCTGTGGAGACGTCAAGACTGTTCTCTGGCACAGGCACGGCAGATCAGGCAGGTGTCTAATCGCACTCTGCATGCTTGCCTGCTGGAGCATGAGTGCACAGTAGGAGGCCTTAGGGGGGCGGGGCACAGTGCCAAATAGCATATGCGTAAAACACTCACAAAGAAATGTTACGAGTCCTTTTGGTCTTCATGAAGGCCGTCTGCTCATGAATCCATTTCTTTTTTATTAATAAGTTACTAGAAATGAAAAATAAATATACCCAGAAAGATAAGTATTACCTTTTTCTTTCTTAT
Source organism: Ambystoma mexicanum (assembly GCF_040938575.1). Taxonomy (NCBI): domain Eukaryota; kingdom Metazoa; phylum Chordata; class Amphibia; order Caudata; family Ambystomatidae; genus Ambystoma; species Ambystoma mexicanum. The sequence goes on from NC_090936.1 coordinate 383,673,634, forward strand.
CAAACACTTTATATTAAAAGGCACTTATTCATCAACTATTATTGCATTTGTATCAAATCTCATTCACATATTTAAATATATATATATATTTCTTGAAGAAATAAAAAGGCCAACAAACATGACAAGACAACAACTATCTATCATTAAAAAACGATCTAGGGACTCTGCCTGCTGGTTTTACAATAAATGAAAAGGATCCATTGTTGGCGTGGATTTACCATGAAGTATACCTTAATGATTTGAATGATGCAACAAGATGCACACAACTTGACAAAAATCCAACAAAGAAGGTTAGTTCAATAGTAAGAATATTTTGGAAAAGGCTGAAGGTCTGTATTGGAACACCACTAAGACTAAAACGTTCTTGACAAATACATTTCCTATAATTCCAGTCTTTTATGCTTTGTCTAAAATCCAGGAGGATAGTACAAAACCACCATTTAGACCCATGGTTGCAGGCATGGAGAATATCTTTGATCTGTTAGCAATATATTTGGACTTTCTATTTCAACCCATTGTACAAAATACACCAGCGTACTTAGGTGATACCTCCCACTTCTGGAACTGCCTAGAAGACATTAGGAATATCATGGACAGCCCCATCCTATTTGCAATGGATGTTCAGAGCCTCTATACCCCAATTCCCCATGATGAGGGAATTTAATCAAATGTATGGGCCCTACTATGCACAGATATATTTTCTGCCAACCAACAGCTCACTATAGAACTGATTCATATAATTCTAGATCATTTCTTTAGATATCAAGGAAAGTACTGTCTGCAAATTGCCAGAATATCCTTGGGCCAGCTATGGGCCATTGCTACGTAAAGATCTTTATGTATTCCTTTGAAAGCACATTCATTCTTATTATGCCTGAATGGTCCAATAAAATTGTGATCTGGGAGTGATATATAGACGATATCTCTGGCATATAGAATGGTACCACTACGGAGCTAGAAACATTCCTCCATTTTCATAACATAGTCCAAACTAGAATATAATTTAGTATGGACATCCAATGATACATTTTTTGGATGTACAAGATAATATTTGAGAGGGAAAATTTCACACCTCAATCTGTCACAAATCCACCAATGTGAATAATATACGCCACTATAAGAGTTTCCACCCGAGATCGATAGTTAGGAGTTTACCATATAGCCAGTTCATGAGATTAAGGATTGTCTTAAACCCTTCTACGTTTGAAACCAAATGTGACATATTAGAAGAATGTTTCAGATTAATTGGACACCCTGAGGAAATAATTAGAAATGCATGCTCCAAAGACTCTAGCTTGGCTAGACGAGACGTTTTGAAGGCTAAATATGGGTCTCAGTCTCCTCCCTTAGTACACATTACAACCTACTCTAATCAAAGCCATCATCGATCTAAGACTGTTAGGAAGAAATTGACATGTTTACATCTTGATGTACAAGTCTCACATTTGTTCCCAAAACTGCCAATGATGGTGTATAAACATGGAAGAAATTTGACAGATTTTGTTATTAAAGTTGAAAGAAGCCATGAAAGCTCACAATAAACACTAGCATCAGGATTAAATGACTGGGAACTAGAGTGTGCACCTGACCTCCTTTTTCTCCTCACAATAAACACTACACATAAAAAACTCAAACATTTGATTTTCTCAATTGCAACAACTGCAAAAATATAATGAAGGATAATTATACTTCTCACCCTTACTCAGGCAAAAAGATCAGACTGAAATATTATGTTACATGCAATACAAGAATATGGTATCTGCTGTCAATATGGGCAGTTTTATGTAGGCCTTACAACTCATAAAGCAAGAGAGAGATAGACCTAGCATAAGTCTAATATTAGAACTAGAAATATGAAATCTCCAGTAACACATAATTTTATTGATAGAAGACACAATAGATACAAGATGAGTTTTGTGATTCTTGAAGTTATCCAGAACCCATCAAGAGGAGGCGTTATTCACAAGACGTTGTATCAATGTGAACTACATTATATTATCTTCTTGAATATACTACAGCCTCGAGTTATGAATAAGGAACTATATCTAAACCACTTTACCTAATGCAAAACATTTTGTTACAACATATTTTACTACTGATTAAATTAGTTGTATTTACAACACTTTATAATACTCCGATATACTTGCATTTGAGCAAAGTAGCATATGTATAATGTAAATGTATACAATATGAAAGATTATGAGTGTAACTGATGGAGGTCCCTCCTTAATATTAGGTTTAGTATTTTTTCATCCACATTTCTCGTATTCATTTTATTACCCTATGCTAAAATTGAAGGTGCCTGATGTTACAACTACTCACCTTTATAACCTGTCTATGATACCACACTAGTCTAGTTGATTGTTTTTTGACCATCTTAAATCTTAATACTATTAGTACTTTTATACTCAGCATACACATAACCTGCGTTGTCATGACAGATTACTGTCTCCAACTTTCACCTATTCTATCATAGACATGTCTAGTTGGTTCCTTACTGACAGCCTTAATTCACAGCATGACTAATACACGTATTCTATTTAGACGTGACGCATGTTGTCATGATGCACTATTGTTTGTTTTTCTATTTTTGCACATTAGTTTTTACTTTCTTCTACCTGCTTCTTTATTTCAACAGCACTTTAAAATAAATATGTTTTCTTACTGATAACATGGGTATTTTTTCAGTCTTCATACACGTGACGCACAACGTAACATTGCAGAGTTACTTCCCCATTGTTTGTTTATAACCAAACACCCACAAGCGTTGTGTCTCTCATTATATGCCATTTGTCCCTAGCTGTACTGAAATGCAATAGTTTTAATAAGAAGCATGGATATTTATTTCCATTGTGCTGGCTGATTTCCTAGCCCTATCGATACCAAACTGAAAACAAAATACCTCAATGAATCAAACACATAGCTCAAAGGTTTAAGCTGGACCTTTTGTTGTGGTTTATTTTCATTGTTATCATATCACCTTCCGGGAAGATAAAGGTTAGACCCACATCAACACAAGTTTCGGGAAAAGGTGTTCTTTCTCAAGTTTTAACCCTGTCCTCATGTTTCAAAAAAATTTGCAGGACAGCACCCAGTCTTGGGCTGCCCTATAGGGCAATGCCATAGAGCAATTGTGGAAGACCGCAGCACCCCAGCCAAATAAAAGAAGTGTAATAAATAAATACAATGATACTCCGAACACGGGAATGGAAAGGTTCATAATTAGGTAAGGCCAGGTCCATGAAGGACTTCTGTGACAAAATAAAACAAGGATATGATATGGCATTTATGGATATGATAAGGCATTTATAACGCGTCTATACACAAGTGTTCCAAGGCGCGACGAGGCAAGGGAGGGGGAACAAAGGGAAGACAGACAACGTTCATACTAGGCCAGGTGTCATTCAGATTGCACAAGTGCAAGGGAAGGGGGAAGTGGGAAAGTGCGGGGGGAAGAGGGATGGGACAGTGCAGTAGATGGGATAATAGAATAAATAAGCAATAAATAAAAATATGGTCAGCAGGTGGCAAGTGCAAGGGTAAGTGCAGACATTGGGTGTAAAATGCTGGTAGTGGGACTGTAGGGATACAGAAACAGTCCCCAAGTGCGGGGTTGCAAGGAAGGCAGTGCAGGTGTGCGACAGGCGGGGGAGGGGACCTGGGCCTGAGATCAGAAGGTGGCCAGGTAACCAGTGCAGTTTCAGTTTCAGCCAGGAAGTCAGCAGGGGAGAGAAGGAGAAAAAGCAGAAGGAAGAGTGAAGATGTATTTAGCACCTTGCCATTATGTTACCTTTGTGCCCCCACTGGTTATTATTTTTCGTTATATCTTAGCGGAGTTTGGATAAGGTACCCCCATTTCTTTTGGCATCAGGCATTGCTGGTTCCTGCTATTTGGACTGTGCATGTGTACTAATAATGCTGTCTAGGGACATTCATGCGCCTCCACGTGTGATTGGGGCAAGGGCATCGCTTTGATGCCAACAGACCTAGCTGGTTCGAACTGGATCACAAAATAAGACTGATATATGTATCTGGGTATAGTGCAGACTCTGGAAGTAGATGGCGCACGAAAGAGGATTCCCTATATATTTCTGCTTTAAATGGGGAAACTAAAATGGGAACAGGAAAACAGGTTATTTTGGTGTGGGAAATCTATACTGCCTTGCACTTAAATAAGGAAAGACTGATGACTGCAGGTTGAGTGTCCCTTAGCCCTTTGAGGACCACTTAGCAGAATCTCTGGTAATTCCCCTTCCTCTCTTAGGCGTAGAGTCAAAGAGTGGATATAGGTTAATTGAGAACCTACCTAGGAACAGATAATGAAATGAGGAGAGTCTAGACTCAACTGCGCATTATATATTCACAACCTTTAACCGTACGACCTGTGATTTCTTAGCATTTGGTGCCACAAATTAATAAATACACTCTGTTTCCAATGGATGGGAAATCTGGAAACATTGTGGGCACTCAGACAAGCATTTAGAAGAACAAAAGGCTAGGATAAGACCCAGGCAGTGGAGGGTGTTTGCGACTTGGTTAGAAGAAGAAAAATCCAGATGTAATGACTGTAAAGGGAATGTTATGTTATGTTATGTTATTTTGCATTTATATAGCGCCTTATATACCATTGGTATGGTCTGAAGGCGCTGGCAGGTTGAACGCCCTTGGGAACCGAAGTTCGGGTCAGTAGAGAGAGTAGAGAGAGTCCAAAGGTGCGTGTGTGCACCAGGTATGTGTGCAGCTGGTGCGGAGTTCATGTGGTAGCAGCTTCTTAGCAGTAGGTGTGGTGGTTGAGAGATCAGGATTATGTGTTCGGTCTGGCAGGATTTATCCAGACCGAGTGTGGCTGCGTTAGGCCTGAGGAGAACGCCTGGCTGGGGGTGTGAAACCAGCAGTGTTTACTTAGAGTGATGGGGAGTGAGCGGGAGATGTTGATATGAGAACAGTTATACCGAATGGTGTCATATTATCTCTGTGTTCTAGTTGAGTGGTGGTGTAAAGAAGAGAGTAAGCGTGGGGTGTGGTATGATATATGCTCTTAGAATTAATCCGCCCTTTATACAGTCATCTGCTCTACATACACTCATCCGCTCCTCATACACTTATCCGCTCCACATACACTCATCCGTTCCACATATACACGTCCGCTTGACGTACTACTCGTCTGCTCTACAAACTCATCTGTTCCACACACTCATCTGCTCTACGTATTTATCTGCTCCATACACTCATCTGCTCCACCCACTCATTCGTTCCACCTACTCATCTGTTCTATGAATTTATCCGCTCAACACATTTACCCGCTCAACACATTCATCAACACCAGATGCTCATCCGCTCCACACACTCATCCGCACCAATCCGCTCTATGTACTCGTCCGCTTTACGTACTCGTCCGCTCTACGTACTCGTCCACTCTACGTACTCGTCCGCTCTACGTACTCATCCATTCCACACACTCATCCGCTCTGCGTATTTATCCGCTCCACACACTCGTCTGCTCCACATATTCATCCGTACCATACATTCGTCCTCTCCATGTACTCGTCCGCTCTACCTACTCATCCGCTCTGCGTACTCGTCCGCTCTACGTACTCGTCCGCTCTACGTACTCCTCTGCTTTACATACTTGTCCGTTCCACACACTCATCCGCTCTACGTATTTATCCGTTCCACACTCTCATCTGCTCCACACACTCATCCGCTCTCTACATTCATCCGCTCTCCAGACTCATCCATCCTCCACATTCATCCGTCCTCCAGACTCACCCGCCCTCCACACTCATCTGCCTTCCACACTCATCTGCTCTCCATATTCATCCGCTCCCCGCATTCATCTGCTCCTCACACTCAGTCGCTCCCCACCCTCAGCCGCTCCCCACCTTCAGCCGCTACCCACACTCAGCCACTCTCCATACTCAGTTGTTCCGCACTCATCCACTCTCCACACTCATCCGCTCTCCACACTCTTCCGCTCTCCACACTCTTCCGCTCTCCACACTCTTCTACTCTCCACACTCTTCTGCTCTCCACACTCATCCGCTCTCCCCACTCATCCGCTCTCCACACTCATCCGCTCTCCACACTCATCCGCTCTTTACACTCATGCGGTCTCCACACTCATCCGCACTCCACATTCATCCGCTCTATACACTCATGCATTCTCCACGCTCATCTGCTCTCTATGCTTATCCTCTCTACACGCTCGTTCGCTCTTGCACGTTCGTCTGGTCTAAACGTTCACCAGGTCTATACGTTCGTCCGTTCAGTATACGCCCTCCCTCGTTCTATTCACTTTTCTGTATTTACATACTCATCAACTTTACACGTACTCATCATCTCTACACGCTCGTCTGCTCTGCACACCGAATCACTCTACACACTCATTGACTTTAGTATGTTCATCTAATCTATACACTCATCCGATTTCCATACTCATTTGATCTTTCTAGTTGTCTGTTCTTCCGCTCATGTACTCTTCCACAAAGTGCATTCATCGGTTCTATATGCTTCATCCATTCAAACTATTTCATCCATGTCATTCACTATGTTCCCTCCTCACTCATTGGGCCTCATTAGGACCCAGGCGGTAAGGGGTTTACGGCGGCGTAAACAGCGCCGACCCTTACCGCCTGATTCCGAGGTCCCTTAGCGCCATGGAGGATTTAACACCTGCTTTTAGCAGGTGTTAAAATCCATGGCGCTAAGGGACCTTGTTGTTAATTACGCCACCGTAATTTACGGTGGCGTAATTAACGCCGTCCCCACTCCCATTATGCCCTATGGGGCAAAAATGGGAATGGGGAAGGGTAAATGGGGATTGGGGACTTACCGCCCCACCAACCTCGGAATGGGGCGGTAAGTCCGCCAACCACCATGGCGTAAACTTAGTTTACGCCATGGTGGTAAAGGTACGACCCAGGCGGTAAGTTACCGCCTGGGTCGTAATGAGGCCTATTATGTCCATTTCATCAGTTTAGATCTATTTACTTTCCCAATGATTTATTCATCTTATCCACTTCACTGTTTTGATCTACATTACTTGTTTAGTTCTGTATGTCTTTCCAGTTTACATTGAAGTTTATTAGTTGTCGGTTTCTCGTATCAGGTAGTTTGTTGGGTGGTGTTTTTGTGATGGTGTTAGTTTGGAAAACCGGATGGTTTTAGGGAAAGAGCCAAGTTTTCAGTAGTTCGCGGAATGGATTGAGGGAGATTAATGACAAGCTCTGAGGGCAGATAAAATACTTAAGGATAAGGGGAGTATCAGATACATCGACGCACCTGTGCCCCCAAACCTAAACTGAGCAGGATGACCAAGACAATGAAAAGGCTGAGGGCATTGTTGATATTTTCACTAGTGTGCATGCTGCAGCAATGTTAGGCCAGAGATAGGCGAGGCGAGGGATGCAGGCGGAGGGAGTGGATTAAACCTTGTGGTAATACCGTCTCATGCCGCCATACCCACTGCACCAGCTTTGCCTGGGCTGAGGAACTTGGCATCATTAGGTGGGGGCTCTATTTGCACAATGTACCTCTCTTACTCTCAGACTATAATGAAGGGAGGCAAAGTAAATGGAAGAGATTCTCACATCTTTCAAGCACCCCTTCATTAAATACTAGCAGGTAACAAGGATAAGAGAGGGAACAGACAGCCCCAACTATTTACTGTACATATCCCATGGACTCCAGGTGATCTGCGGAGCCTGGCTAATGATTTCCCAAACATTAGAGAAGAGGCCTAGTGATTGAAAGAGGAGCTGCACACTGTCATGCAGTGCCTTAATACCTTGTGGGCAAATATGAATCAGCTCATGAGGGTGGTAATGACACCTGAGTTGAGACAGCGATTAGTTGCACGGCTACCTGGTTGGAAGCTAACCATGGCACCGGGGATGCTCTTGTTTAGCCTAGGCTTCCAGTGGCTGCGAGGATCAGACCCTCTGCATCATCCACAAAGCTTTCTGGAGCCTGGGCCCACGCTATCTTTGACTTTCCCTCCCGAAATACTCCCCTGCTAGACCCCTCGGTTCCTCTAACTCCAACTCTCTTGCTTGTCAAATGCTTCTCCAAGCAGAGAGTGGTGGTAGGTCTCTCTCCTTGGCAGGGGCCTCCCTTTGCAACAAACTCCCTGCCTCTGTCAGACTTTAGCCGGACCTCCTTAAGTTCCGGAACTTCTCAAAACTGCTTTTCTCTACCTGTTTCCCTCTTTCCCTTCCTTGCTAATGACCCCACTGCTGCAGACACTGGTGGCCTGGTCCTCATGAATCGCACAGGTTACCAGACCCTCCACCCAGTCGACACCAGCAATCCCCCCTCAGCACTACCCCCTGTGGGTCCCCTTCCTGGCGGCTATGCATCCCACCCAGGGACTTGTCTGCTCTAGCGCTTAGCCTGAGGCCCACATTTGACTCCCCATGTCTCTTCTTTCCCAGGCCCGCACTAGTACTTTCACATTCTTTGCTCAACCCATCCCTATTTCCTGCACTTTTCTTCACACACTTGCACATCCAAATGCCACGGGGCCTAGTAGGACCTCAATTGTATTTATACTGTTATTGCGAATGTTATTTCTCCCTTTGCTCCCTCCTCCCCACTTAGCCATGTGGCACCTGGAAACACCATTCTGTTGCAAAGGTGCCTAACAAATGCTCAATAAATAATATTAAAATAAATAAAATCAAAACTATCACTGCTGTCCCTGAGATCAGCTGTCCCTGAGATCCTGAGATAAAGGCAAATCACAGGCAGACTATTACAGTGATTGAAGGTGGTGTTTGTTCAACACTGAAGTATTTTTCTAAGCCTGACAAGACTGCACATGAGGTCATAGCAAACTCTTTTGTATCTGGGCTAATACCCAAGTACAGCTAGTGAACATGTTGCGAGGAACCTGAGGGAGTCCTCACTTCTTTTCCCTCGCTATGCTTCTCAGGTGGCCAGGGAAAGGCCATTGCATTTGGATCCTGACCCTGGTGGTGGATAAATGAGGGATGATCACCTGGGTGGAGGAGACTTGGTGAGTGCAGAGAGCATGTCCTTAGGTGAGATATGGTATCCCCCATTTCCCTTTCACAACAAACACTCAAAACCTCAAGCCTTTATAGGCTTTTTTCAGCCCTTTCTCAGTTCTTCCCCTAAAACCTTACAGAGGACACACGAGTATGCTACTGGGATGAGGAAGAGGACGACTAGAGCAAAACATCCTCATTTTGTTAATGCAGACACATACCAATCCCAACTAGGTACTGAGACGAGGGGGACGACAACAAGAGTAAAGCAGGACTACTGCTTTAGTGGTGACAGGTCTAGTCCTTTTTGGAATAATAATAGAGGCAGGTACTTTTTTTCTATTTCATTTATTATGCGCCAGTAACTCACGAGTCTCGGGGCGCAGATACATGAACACATGGATATCAACATAAAGCACGGGACAAGACGTGGAGAAGGCGACTAGAATGTGTGATGTAGATCAGTTAACCAAAGATGTGAGTCTTCACGAGCTTCCAAAAGCTTAAGTAGTTCACTTCTTTTCTTATAATGATGGGCATATTATTCCACAGGCCAGCAGTAACTGTCGGGAAGGATTTTAAAAGGCGGAACCAATATGGAAGCAAATCAGCTGTGTGAGTATGCCCACAAACTGCTTGGTGTAGGCAGACCTCTCCAGTCTAGCTGTGAGGCAGGGGAAGTGCTCGAGACCCGTGAAAATGTGAAGAGTTTATGCAGCGCAAAGCGTACCTCCAGGATGCTGGAAGCCGGTGGCAAGCTGCAAGAAGGAATCCAGCATGACCGAGAGAAGTGGTTGATTGAGTCCGGAGTTGCAGAAGGAGCACTGCTGGGTGAGTGCGAGCCATGGATTACCACTGGGATAAGATGCACGGTACCACACAGGAAGAAAGGAACCCATGGCGGTGGAAGATCATCTAAGAAGCCGCATGGTCTGACCGGTGAGTGTAACCAGATGGGGGAACACTGGGCTGGCAAGCATAATAGAAACCAAGTAAAGGAAATTGATTTAAACAGAAGCACACATTGTTATGAATACCAATTTGAATGAAAGTCAGATATAAGTCATTTTGAATACCGAATGAAAGGAAGCAAGTTTTGAACCCTCTTGAATCTTGAAAGGAGTGAAAGAAAGGTTGTGAATCTTACTGAAAGGAAGTTTGTGAACTGTTTTGAAACGATGAACTGTATTATATGAGAAACCAAGCATTGGCAACAGCCAAAAGACAACAAACTGTATAACACGAGAAATAAGTGCTGGCAAAGCCAAGAGAACACAAAGAGTTGCATAGTATGATGAATCCAGCATTGGCCAAAGCCAAGAGAGTTCAAGGAACTGTATGTTATAAGGAAACAAGTATTGGTGAGAACCAAGAGAACTTAAGAAAGTGCAACCAGTGCATGGTGGCCAACCAAGCCATTGTACAGTGTCAGGAGAGTGCGACACATATGAATGCAGCAATCATCATTGTTAAAGAGAAGCAGTGGATTGGTATTGATGGAAAAGCCATCAAGAAGGAGTTTCGGTTGCGTGACCTGTAATGGGTGGACCGTGTGGTCCAACAACTGCACATACATTGAGTGCCCCTTGCATGGAAAAAGCTACTGAAACCACCCATACAGAAGCTTGTGTTTTGCTATAACCTTTTTGGTAGTTTTGAAGTCAAGTGTTGTTTTGAAAGCTGGAAGATTTTAACTATTGGGCAAGGGAACCCCTGTGCATTATGATTTATTTGAACTTGGGGAAGGGGAAGCGGATCACAAGCCAAGAGCAAGAAGAAGCTCTGATCTTTCTTTTGAACACTATTCATTTTAATGCTGACATCCCTACACATTATATGTAGTTAGTTCCAAGGGCAAGGATAGGCTTTGGACACAGACAGATATTTGCTTTAGACTTCTTGATGCAGACTATCCTTAGTGTTTTCTTTAGGTAGGGAAATTCCACCTTAGAATGGGGCAAGCAAGGCATTTTTCCATCCAATATTTTGAGCTAATAAAACTTTGTAAAATGAACTTGAACCTGTTGCCTGTGTCTGAATCATGATGCCTTCAAAAATGGTGTCAGAAGTAGGATGCAGCTCAACCAATACAGCTTGGGGAATCCTAAAGTTTTAGAAGTTAAGTCAGAGAGACTCAGATCCCTTGATAGCTACAAAGGGCTCTATTGGTTTTAGCGAAGAGATAATTCCCCCAGGAAAAAGAAGACTAATACCCACTGATCTGATTCCACCCTCAAATACCTACATCAGATTTGCTCCCAAGTCAAGACTAGAATGGAAGTTCGGAATTGATGGGCTAGCAGGGGTTATATATTCAGACCTCAGGGGTGACATCAAAGTGTTATTACAGAATCATGGAACGGACCCCTTCCAGATCCATCAAAGGGATAACATTGTACAAGGAGTGCTCGAGAGACAAGTGTTCCCTAGGGTAAAGGAATAGGCCAGGAAGGAAATGTCAGATCCAGATACCAGAGGTTTCAGAGAGGCTGATGATACACCTGTTACCCCTCAAAACTCAGAACCCAAAAGGATCAGGGAAGAAGAAGCAGACTTTGTCCAAAGGAATGACCCACTGTTGGCTGAAGCCTTCTTGCACATTGTACTTGAACAAGAGGGCTGTGAGGGAGGAGGACCTTGTTTTGTCTTTCTGAAACATGTGTTAATGGACCAGAGAAACACTATTACAGAGGGAATAATAAAAACTCAGTTTGTCATCCCTAAAACTCATAAGCAAGCAGTCCTGGATGTACCCTACTCCCATCTGACAGGAGGTTGTCTAGGACAGACAAAAACTCGGGGCTGAATCCTAAATAAGTTTAATTGGTCTGGAATTCATGCTGACATTAAGATCTTTGTTCAGTCTTGTCAAATCTGCCAAAAGACCAGTGCACATATACCACCACCAGTCCCCTTACAGCCACTTCCAATCTTTGACGTTCCATTCTCAACAATTGGCATAGACATTGTGGGCCCCCTGGAAACATCAAAATTAGGGAACAAGTACATCTGGGTAATAGTTGATTATGCCACCTGATATCCAGAAGCCTTTCCCCTTGGAGCTAATACCACCCAGCAGATCTTGAAACAGCTACTACATCCCTTTTCGCGAGTAGGTTTTCCCAAAGAAATCTTGACAGATCAGGCCTCTACATTTATGAGCAAACGTATGGGGGAAGTGAAAGAACTGCTGCATATTACCACTTTAAGAACCTCAGTATATCACCCACAAACAGATGGCCTTAAGACCTTGAAAACCTTATTGTGAAAATTAGTGGAACAGGATGGCAGAAATTGGGATCAAATCATACCTTGGGCTCTCTTTGCTGTCACAAAGACTCCTCAGGCTTCTACGAGATTCGTCCTATTCAAATTACTTTATGGACGTGAACCTCGAGATGTCCTGGATATGTTGAGAGAAACCTGGGAAGAAGCCCCAATCCCACAGCCCCAAAGTACAAACCGACTAAAAGAACACATGAAGATAGTTAGGTCCGTAGTTCAAACCCACATGGCCAAGGAACATGAACAGCAGAAAACCTCATATGATAAAAAGGTTACCTTAAGATCCTTTTCAATAGGCCAAAAGGTCTTTGTGTTGCTGGCAACTTCTGAAAATAAGTTAATATCTAAGTGGCACGGATCATTTGAGGTATTAGAATAAACAGGACATTGCAACTACAACATTTCCCAACCTCACTGCCAATTAAAGACCCAGGTATAGCATGTTAATCTTTTAAAAGAATGGAAGGAAAATCCTACATAGTCTACTGCCAATATGACATCCTGGTTGTTGCCTGAAGACTCAGATAAAAAAAGCTCTGATTCCACCCAAGATCTATATGACCTCATACTTCAATTTCTTGATGTATTAACAGAGAAACCAGGAAGAGTGAAAGATATCTACCATCATATCTGTTTCGTATTGACTTTAGGAAAGTCAACACCATATCTGCCTTTGATGCATACCCAATGCCTGGTATTGATGAACTGATTGACCGGGCAGGTAACGCTGTCTACCTCTTGGCAGGTTCTGTTATGGTACTGACAAGGAAACAACTGCCTTTGCAACACCAATAGGTTTGTTTCAGTTTAAAGTCCCACTGTTCATACTACATGGGGCCCCTGCCGCATTCCAAAGTTGATAGATAAGATCTTAAAACAATCCTCTGATTTTTGTGGGGCCTACATAGACAATATTGTAATAGACAGTAAACATTGGAAAGATCACGTCTATCATTGTTACATAGTCATGCGAGTATTGAGAAAGGCAGGTTTAACAGCGAATCCCAAAAAATGCATGTTGGCTCAGTCAGCAGTCAAATATTTAGGTTTCTTTTTGCGGGTAATGTCACTGTACACCCCCAACAGGAAAAGGTTAAAGTGGTCCTTGGCACCCCCACCCCAAGAACAAAATAAGACCGTAGAGTCTTTTTAGGATTAATTGGCTACTATCGCTGATTTATCCTCATTTTCCAAAGTAAAACTGCAAGACTCACAGATAAAGTGAAAAAAGCTGAGCCCCAAAAGATCAAGTGGGATGAGAAAGATCAAAATTGTTATACCACCTTAAAGGAAACTCTTCATCATTTTAAAGGTAGCTGATTTCTCCAAAACATTCATTGTGCAAACGGATGCCTCTTTAATAGTATTAGGAGCTGTCCTCCTCTCTCTCAAGATCATGATTGACTGGAACACCCCATACTCTACATCAGTAAAAATGTATTTCCCAGATAAATTCATTATTCAGTTATCGAGCTTGCGGCCCTGGAAATCAAGTGGGCCATACTCCATCTGAAATATTACCTGTTGGGACGCAAATTCAGATTAGTTACTGATCATTCCCCTCTAGAGTAGATAAACCAATGAAAAGAGACAAAACCAAGAATTATGAGATGGTTCTTGGACCATCAACCATCCTATTTCACAGTGGAACACCAGAAGGGTGGAAACCAGGGACACGTCGACTTGCTCTCCCGGTTTCTTTTTGAAACATCATGGTACAACCCACATAGAGGAAGGGTATGTGAGATACTTGAGGGCATCCTAAATTCTTTTCCCCCAGTATCCTCTTCTCATATTGCCAGGAAAAGGCCATCACTTTTAGACCCTGACCTTGGGGGTGGATATGCAAGGCATGATCACCTGTGTGGAGGAGACGTGGGTCGGTCGGAGAGGACGTCCTTAGGTGAGACATGGTATCCCCCATTTCCCTTTCACAACAAACCCTCTATCCCTCAAGCGTTTATAGGCTTTTGTCAGCCTTTTTGCTGTTCTTTAACTAAAACGTTACCTAGGACACACCAGTATGCTACTTGGATGAGCAAGAGGACAACTAGAGCATCACATTCTCATTTTGTTAATGCAGACACATACCGATCCCAGTGAGGTACTGAGATGAGGAGGAGGACAACAAGAGTAAAGCAGGACTACTGCTTCACTGGTGAGCTGCAAGAAGGAGACTGGCATGACCGAGAGAAGCGGTCGAGTGCATCCGGAGTTGCAGAAGGGGAACTGCTGGGTGAGCGTGAGCCACAGAGGATCGCTGGGAGAAGACGCAAGGTACTACATCAGAAAAAAGGAACCTATGGCAGTGTAAGAACTCGTAAGAAGCCGTAATCTCTGATCAGTGAGTGTAACCAGAAGGGGGAATACCGGGCTGGCAGGCGGACATAGAAACCAAGTAATGACCATTGATTTAAATGAAAGCACGCATTGTTATGAATACAAATTTGAATGAAAGCAGATACAAGTCCTTCTGAATACCAAACTAAAGGAAAGCAAAATTTGAACCCTCTTGAATCTTGAAAGGAGTGAAAGAAAGATTGTGAATATTACTGAAAGGACGTTTGTGGACTCTTTTGAAATAATGAACTGCATTATATGAGAAACAAAGCATTGTCCACAGCCAAAATTCAAGGAATTGTAATACCTGAGAAAAATATTCTGGCAAAGCCAAGAGAACACACTGAGTGTGTATAATATGATAAATCCATCATTGGCCAATGCCAAGAGAGTTCAAGGAACTGTATGTTTTAAGGAAACAAGTATTGGCAAGAGCCAAGAGAACATAAAAAAGTGCAACCATTGCATGGTGGCCAACCAAGTCACTGTACAGTGTCAGCAGAGTGTGCGACATATGAATGAAGCAAGCATCACTGTTAAAGAAAAGCAGTGGACTGGTGTTGATGGAAAAGCAGTCAATAAGGGGTACCGGTTGCGTGACCTGTAATGGGTGGACTGCATGGTCCAACAACTGTGCCTAGACTGAGTGCCCCCTGCATGGAAAAGCTACTGAAACCACCCATAAAGAAGCTTGTGTTTTGAAATAACCTTTTTGGTGATTTTGAAGTCAAATTTTGTTTTTATGCTGGAAGATTTGAACTCTTGGGGAAGGGAACACATGTGCTCTATGCACTATTTTGAACTTGGGCAAGGGAAAGCTGATTACAAGCTAAGATCTGGAAGAAGCTCTGAACTTCTTTTTTAACACTATTCATTTTGATGCTGACATCCCTAGACCTTGTATGCAGTTAGTTATGAGGGCAAGGATAGGTTGTGGATGCAAACAGATATTTGCGTTGGACTTCCTGATGCAGACTATCCTTAGTTTTCTTTAGGTAGGGAAATCCTACCTTACAATAAGGCAAGTTAGGAATTATTACATCCTATCTTTTGAGTTAAAGGAATGGTTCGGTCAAAATGTTTTATTGCCCCTACGGGTCGGCCATGTGTTTTTAAGCCTAAGTCGCTCGATTTTAGAAAAGATTCCTATGGACCTTACCCGAGTTTTCGTTCATTAAACGCACGCGAAAACAGGCATCAGGGAGCTGCCATTTTGTGATAATCCTATCATTTCCCCCATCGCCCTGGCTGACCTGCATTTGCAGCACTAAATCATATCCCCCGCCCCTGAGCCTGTCATCAGCAGACGCGTACCGCCCATTTCACAACGGCAAAGCACGTCTCGTGTCAACATTCGCTGCGCTTCAGCTAATGACGTGTCGCCACGGAAATGGCAGGACGCCTCTTTCCTCAATAAGTATAAACAGACCGTTTCACAACACACAGCAGCAGATTTTCGATTCCATTCCTCTCTCTGTGTTACTTTGAGTATTCTGTGACTCGTTTCTGTGCTCTGGTCAGCTACCTTCACCGCTTGTAGCCCGTGTGAACAGATACCAGTACCACCGCTATCAATTATTTTAGTTTGTTTAACACACAATGGCTACAATAATGCCCCACATGTACGAGCCCGAGTATACCGAGGAGGAACTACTGGAAAGGGAAACATGCGAAAACGATGGGGCTTTGGACGGCAGTTGGGAGGACGATTCAACAGCTGAAGAGCCTGGACCTAGTCGCATGGGCGGTGTTTCCACCTGGTGCACATGCATTCGGTGCGAGCTAATGCCAACCGAGGACGAGAACTGCTGCTTCTGTGAAAACTCGGATGCATGGCCTACATTTCGGAAGGCGAGCCACGACCGCAATGCATCATCGAGCTGCCAGACTTCAGGTCAGCCTGCCTCACACGGTCCGTGTTGAGTATAATGATGGTGCTTATGCACGAACTTCGCGCAACTGTTCGTCCTCGTAATCCGAGTAACGAGTAAGTATACTCTGCTTGTCATGCCACTCCTATTTCATGGTCTTCTACTATATCCAAAATTACATATACACATCATTGTAACACACAAAAGTCTTTCAATAGTGTGCAGTGTGTAGATAAAATTTGTCAGAGCAGAATGCCATTAGTTACAAGAATTGTCATTGACAACAAACTTTTATTAAACTTATCTTGGTCATTTAAAAACAGTTTGTTTCATTCCTTTTCACAGGTGGTACAGGCTGGTGGCCTATCATTCCTTTACATGGTGGCTTCACGGGAGGCTTGGACACCACGTTCGAAGAGTGATACCCGCCTGTGCCGTTCGTGCCATAAGAGAAACGTTCCCGAGTGACAGCGGTCAGTACAGGGGATTTTCTTTCGCTGTGCTGCAACCTGAACTGTACAATGTGTAAAGTTTTGTATTTTTGTGTCATCAAAATAAGATACAAAATAAAACACCACATATATTTTAACAACGGTTGTTTCGATTTTTTAAATCAATCAAGTGTGTCTCCATTCAAGGATGGATGTCAGACATCTGTGCTCGGAATGGGTGAAGTTCAGGTCGCTGGGAAGCGGGACGGTCACTATCTAAGCTAACATAATATATTATCAATAATGCATGCACTAAATAACACTTGTTCAAAGTCTTTCAGTCGGTTATGTCTCTATAAAAGTCACACATATATCTATACTATCAATTAACATTGGATTATACAGGCCTTAGGTCAAGGGTCTTGACCACTATAATACACTGTTTGAAGTGTGGGTCTGTACTCACAAGAATCTCCGGTATGTGGCATTTGTTATTGATAGGCAACAATATACTGCAGTAGGGGTCTAATGTTAGTTGGGAATCTGCTAGGTGGGCATCATGGCGTGGTCAGTGGTCTGGCACATGAAGAGAATACCTTGCAGGGACACAGGGTCAGAATGGCAGTAAGTTTCCACTGGTGAGGGTGCGTGGGCAAGGACACGTTTGTGGAGATGAACGAGCCAGGTGCTTGAGTCAGGAGCGCTGGCATGGGGGGCTGTGACGGGCGCAAACGGCCAAGGTGCCAAACAGCATGTACACTTCAAAAGGTATCCCACGCCCAGGGGCCATCGCTCACATGGCCTCCTCAGACCCCGTGTCTCCAGGCAGGCCTCCCCTGAGGCAGGCCGCCCCCCTGCAATCCACATAAGTGTGTCTCCATTCAGCAGTCTTCCTGTGCCTTATCTGCACGCCCCAGGCCCATCCTTCCCACCCCCTCTATCAAAGGCGGTTCGCACCCGGGGATGAGCGCTGGCATGGGGTGCTGTGACGGGCGCAAACGGCCAAGGTGCCAAACAGCATGTACACTTCAAAAGGTATCCCACGCCCAGGGGCCATCGCTCACATGGCCTCCTCAGACCCCGTGTCTCCAGGAAGGCCTCCCCTGAGGCAGGCCGCCCCCCTGCAATAAACATAAAACCACAGCATACACACGTCATTCATTCACAAACACACCCGTTTCTAATACTTTATAAACCATTTGATATGTCTCATGAGAACATCTCTGTGCTTTGCAAGTCAGCTCTTGAACCTTCTACCTGAGAAGCACTGAGATCTATGCTAATCTGCTCCTCGCCATGCTATCTGTGACCGCTTCGAGCAAACTCGTCAGTGTGCTACCTGTGGCCATCTACCTGTTCTCCTGCAACATACTGCTCGGCCTGCTGAATCCAACTGTTTGTTGTTCAAGGTAAGGCCATGTATCCAAGTCATATTTCGGTCATTTTTACATTTCAATCTATTTGCTATTACAGTACCCAATAAAGCTATGGTCATTGGTCTCATTGCTATTGACTTGAGTTTCAATTGTTATGCTATCAATAGGTCTATTTATTTTCATCTGTGTCAATTGTCATCGAATTGCATCCTTCGGGGGTCCAGTCTTTAATGTAAGCATGGTTCCTTTTCGTGCAAGACAGAACATCCAAGGGACGAGTCACATGTTCAGAGTTTAGTCACATCATTTAAAAAATGTCTGTAACTTATGCAAATACTAAGCCGCACATTATGAACTGGTATAGTTCCGGTGACCAAAACAACCCTTGCATTGAGCATGGTATGGTTCATTTACTTTTTTATGACATTTTTATTCATCAAGGTTTTATAATAATCTTGATATTTACTTTTCAGAATTTTCAACAATGCCTGCCTGTTCGATTAGCGGTTGCCCTTCGAAGACCCATGCTAAATCTGAAGGCACTACAATGCATGTATTCCCGAAAACTGTTGATCGAATAAGAGAATGGGTCAGACATTGCGGATATCCACTGGATGAGCTAGAAAGTAGAGTCCAACAAGTCTTTGAGGACAAGAGGGGTGATTGATACCGCACCTGCAGCCGGCACTTTCCCTCGAACATGTACACCACATCTTGGGTAACAAAGAAGAATAAACGGCGATCAACACGAAAATTGCTCGCAAACGCTATTCCCACTCTATTCGTTCACAATCCGCCACTGGTGAGTCAAGTGTCCGTTTTTAGCTTTAGGCCTTGCGGTATTGTGTAGGTAGCCAAATGGATTCATTGATATGTTAGGTGTTGTTTCCAATTTGTAATACTTTCAACATTGATATGAGTGTATAGCTTTCTGAATAATGACATTTATCAATATATTATTTTTAGATTTCATAACCCACAAACGAAATCTATATAAGGGCACAGGGAACTGTGTAATATTGCGCATTACTCAAGTATTCTGTCTCCTTACATGGCAATTTTAAATATTGGCATTTCATTATCAAACAATAATTTACCTTTACAACTTCTTGACTATCCCTTGAATCTGAGGCAAGAACATTCTACTTCCGTCACGTGCTCGCAGTTATCAACCACTTCTAGCGCGTATCAGGTAATCATACTTGGCTATTCCGCTACAGACTTGTTTTATGCATGTCAAGTAATAGTTTGTATGTATCGTGTGATTATTTTACCAATTGTTTGGTTAGTGCTTTCCAATTGATATACACCTTAGTTGTCGTCCCCTGGTGTTTGTTTTCAGTTATAATTAGTGTTATCCATACTAATGCAAGTACTGTCTTTCAGGGAGATGCTGAAGCGTCCACCACATTGACAGCAGCCCTAGATGTTCTTCAGCAGCACGAGGTATGGATACTGACAGCTCAATCGACCGTGATCATCAGGACTGGAACACTTGTCGTTTGATTGTTCTACACCATGTTTCATTTGTGGTTAGCCGTTGATATGTACCTGTGCGGTCGACCCCAAGCGTGTGTTGCGTTTTCAATATTGTAATCCTTACTAATGCAAATACTATGTTTCAGGCAGTTGTTGAATCGTCAACCCACGCACTTGATGCAGAGCCTGACATTCAAGTAATTCCGGTGGAAGCAGGACATGTGGATACGAATCGGCGCAACAGCTTTCGGAAGTGCACACCACATTGACAACAGCCCTAGATATTCTTCAGCAGCATGAGGTATGCCCAGGTCCAAGGCGCAGGAGCGAAGCAGTACCAACCACCCCCTCAATGGTCTCAGTGTCTGCAAGTCAAGGCTTACACAGACCTCTGTAACCAGAGCGGGGAAGGAGGGTTAGGGTCTCGATGAGTGGATAGGTAGAGGGATTTTAGGTTAACCGGATTGAGGGGTAGGAAGAGGTTATGGATGGGGCTGGGGATTTTAGGATAAACGATGACTGCACACTTTCCTTAAACTGACTGATGTAACTGTCTTAACACCTTTACATGTAAAGGTGTTTCCCTTCACATTGCATTGCCCTTCTAACAAAACATGTACGTGCTCCTCTGAACACGAAGTTATAACAAACATTGATTGGTAAAAAAATTTGAGCCCAGTTACATCTTCATGAGCATAGTCACATGCACTAGCACACTTAGCTTTTGCTTCTGTCTTTAAGTCCTGTCCTGCAAAGGCTGTCGAGTCCTGTGCCACGTCCTTGCGGTCTGATGATCAGATGCAAACTAAAAGGAAAACAAAGGACAAGCATTAGCGTGTGCTTTCTAGTTCTGTCGGTCTCTCACTCTCCCAAACACACTCTACACGGATTCAGCATTCTGTGCATTCACGGATCTCAGGTTCCTTTTGGGTGCGCTGCCGCACGTGGCCTTTCAACCCCCAAGATCTATGGTTTGCCAATATTCGGTGTTCCTTCAGACCGAGTGCCTTTCCAATGTAATGCACTCCCGTCTCGTGCGCCTTTCCGGCGTATGTTTCACGAGACGAAAACACGTGAAAACATCCACAATAAATAATCGTCTTTGATCTTCACACATTCACTGAGGCAGAACTCTTTCCCCGAAAGCCCGCCCACTTAGCTTCTATGTGACGGCGCAGGGGCTCTGGAGGGGTTGGGAAATGCCCCCTGCGCTTCCCCCATAAATCCCAGGCACTCCGTGGGCTGAGCGGTACTTATCTCTTTGAAGCGAGGGGCCGGATCGTTCCTCCGGAGGCTCTGGGCCCCTCGCGTGTGAATTCCGTGGAGCTGCTGGGCACACGTCCACTCTCCTCGATGTCTCGAGCACAAGCCCTGTGCCTTGGGGCTTGCGCATGCGCATTCGGGCGCCACACCCAGCGCGGCTTCCCATTGGCTCGCGGGTCCGCAACGCATGCTGGGAAATGTAGTCCTGGCGAGCCAAATGCTGGGATTTGTAGTTTTGAACTGCAATATGTCTTCAGAAAGGGCATAACAGCCTTTTAAAGTACAATAACTTTCTGGGCCTAGATTTCTTCATGGTCCCTGGCCCTACAGCTCCAACAGTACATGGTGTATGGCCAGTCCTGCTCCTGACAGTTTGGTTAGTGCTTTCCAATTGATATACACCTTAGTTGTCGTCCTCTGGTGTTTGTTTACAGTTATAATTAGTGTTATCCATACTAATGCAACTACTGTCTTTCAGGGAGATGCTGAAGCGTCCACCACATTGACAGCAGCCCTAGATGTTCTTCTGCAGCACGAGGTATGGATACTGACAGCTCAATCGACCGTAATCATCAGGACTGAAACACTTGTCGTTTGATTGTTCTACGCCATGTTTCATTTGTGGTTAGCCGTTGATATGTACCTGTGCGGTCGACCCCATGCGTGTGTTGTGTTTTCAATATTGTAATCCTTACTAATGCAAATACTATGTTTCAGGCAGTTGTTGAATCGTCAACCCACGCACTTGATGCAGAGCCTGACATTCAAGTAATTCCAGTGGAAGCGGGACCATGTGGATACGAATCGGCACAACAGCTTTCGGAAGTGCGCACCACATTGACAACAGCCCTAGATATTCTTCAGCAGCATGAGGTATGGATACTGACAGCTCCATCGAGCGTGATCATATAACGTGATTCCATTTGCTATACTTTCTTCCCTATTAACGCAAGTACTGTGTTTCAGGGAGACGATGGAGCTTCCACTACAATCACAAGATCCCATTTAGATGATGCAGATGTAAAGAAATTGGAGAAATAAGTCGATTAAATCTGATCATTTTTAAATATTCCTTGATTCTTTTAGACAATGCAACATTTGTGGTTATCTCTTTATATGTACCTGTGCCGTCGAACCCAAGTGTGTGTTATGTTTACAATATTGAAAACCATACTAACGCAAGTACTGTGTTTCAGGGAGTTGCTGATGCCTCCTCTTCAATACAATCATTCGTGGCAGTCCATGCAGAGCCAGAGGTATGGATACTGACAGCTCCATCGAACTAGGTCATCAGAGCTCGAATACTTGTCGTTTGATTGTTCCACACAATGTTTAAATCGTGTTTGGCTATTGAGATGTACATGTGTGTTCGTCCTCACGTGTGTTTTATGCTAACAATATTTTGATACACAGTAATGAAAATACTATGTTTCAGGGAGTCGATGGAGCCTCATTCTGTGCTGTCTGTGAGGATACAGAAAATATAGTCGTTGCAGCGCAAGAGGAAGGGGAGACATGCAGATATGTATCGGAGCAAAAACGTGCAGATGTTGAAGGTTGAGTCAAAAAAGTTGCAAAGAAAAGAAACAAAAATAAGGTTAGTTACAAACAGTTCATAACTTTAGAGTTTTTTTGTGCTGGTGACTATTTTATGATTTATTCAAGTCAATTTTACTGTACTTTATCTTGTGTTTAAACTGAACATCCCTTTTCCAATCTGTCCTCTAGTTACCCGTGGGTCTATGAACTATACATACACAGACAGTGAAGCGAATGAGAGATGTTGCTTGCCAGACCATTTACACTATGGAGGCTATGGAGGAACTATTAATTCAGATGCAGCGTGTTGAGACTCGGGATATCATGTCCAATGTACAGAAAATGAATGAATGTGTCCGGAGAATCCAGTAAAGTTGTATTGGACCATTGCTACAGTACGACTGCAACAACATGATACTGGATGTATTGAAGATAGCTCTGAAGTAGTCGCAGATCAATTTACACAATCTACACCCGCCAAAAAATTGCCACCAAAAAAGCTGTCGACATTGTTGTGTTCTCCCATCAATGTTGAAGTAGCAGATGTTGAAATGACAGAGAATGAACCAGCAGCAGCATTCACTGACGCATCAGATCTTGATAGCAGCAATATTTCTTTCAAATGTGGTGAAATGTACTCAATGTCACAGGCCGAAACAACTTTGACGCCGGATGACAGTCTAATGAAAGAGGGCAAATACATAGTATTCGACAGTTGTTTGATGGATATTATAAGTATGCTGAAATGTGGGCATTCCGTCAGAGGGAAAGTATGTGGGAAGCCATTGATTCATGTGACTCGTCAAAAACAAGGCAGTAACGTCACAATACATGCCGCCTGTAGATTACATCATACGTTCTCATGGTCTGCACAACCGATGCTGGGGAAACTGCCAGCAGGCAATCTACTGTGTGCAGCGACAAAAAGTCGTTTCTCATTGTGTACTAACCTCGATTTATTTCGTTAGTTTTTGCATTGATTTTAGAGCCTAACATACTCCATTGCACTATCCTTGAAAGCAAATAGTTTCAGCTCGGCTGTAATAAATAAAATGAATAATATTAATAAAGATCGGCTGGCGAGACTAATTATAAATTTTATGTTTTCAAAACAGGTATACACTTCCCTTTTGCCACTGCCACCAGTTTCAGACCGCGGCAGACGGTTTCTTCAACCGCCAGCGGCAGCTTAATGTAAACAACTGCACCATTCTGATGATCTTATGGGACGATCGCCAAGGGCCCATATGCCCTTACGCGGTACTAGCGGCTAGAAGCAACATATCAACCTTTACGCTGGCCTAGTGCCTACTTGATGGAACAGCCTTGCGGTTCAAAGTGCGACAAAAGTGCTTCTTTGAACGAAAACCAACTCCATGTGTACCATAAAGGAACAGCGTGTGACTCACGATAAAATTTTACGGGTTTGCGGATAGAGATAAAAGAAAATAAATGACTTTCGGAGTTCATATGGCAATTGCTGAATATTCTATAAACATTTAATATCAAATAAATGTACTTTACCAAATTTACTGTGTTGCTGTTTGATTTTAAAGTAAAGTTTCATATTCCGAATTGTGGCGCGCTGTGTTGTGAGCTGATCTGTGTTGGTTTTCGGGTTCTTTGTGAATTTGCGTAGAAGACGACTGTACGCGTTTGCCTACGCAGCACAGAAACGTCATGGAGAGAGGCGGGGAATATGAATGTTTTGATAATGTCAGGCTCAGGGGCGGGGGATATGATTTAGTGCCGCAAAAGCAGGTCAGCCAGGGCGATGGGGGAAATGATAGGATTATCACAAAATGGCAACTCCCTGATGCCTGTTTTCGCGTGCGTTTAATGGACGAAAACTCGGGTAAGGTCCATAGGAAATTTTTCTAAAATCGAGCGACTTAAAAACACATGGCCGACCCGTAGGGGCAATAAAAAATGTTGACCGAACCATTCCTTTAATACATCTTTGTAAAATGAACTTGAACCTTTTGTCTGTGCTTGACTCTGGATGCCTTCACAATGTGCAGAGGGTGGCAAACTAAACTCATAGGTGAGCTAGTAGCAGTTGCAAACCACTGTGTAGCATGCCTTGAAGAAAAGAAAGAGAGTTTCAAGCGTAAACTAATTATTCTCCAGATGCAAAGCTTGCAAGGTCAGGTACAGGGATAGATGCTAAATGTACACAACATGGCTCAGAGGGAGGGTGGACAGTGAAAGAGGAGAAGAGGAGGTCCACCCACAGGACAGGCGGGACTGGCAGGACTGGTAGAGAGCTACGCAGGGCAGCCAGATCAACAGCGACAATGGTGTCAGCAGGGCCCGCAGGGACAATGACATCAGCAGAGAGCAGCCAGATCAACAGCGACAATGGTCTCAGGAGGGACAGTGGGATCAAAAGGGTATGCAGTGTGTGAGCTTGGGTCAGTGGTAAACAGTGAAAGGTTACCACAGGTCACCTATGCCCAGGTAACAGAGCAAAAGCACACAGTCTGGCCACTCAGCAATCTGTAAGCATATATAATGACTCTTGCTATGCATTTTGAATAGCCAATGGCTTTGGTCTACTCTGGAAGCAGAGAGGATCGATGACATTGACAGGATCCCCTTTAAAAAACAGACAATATCTTAAGGCTCGCATAGTTCCCCTTTATTGCCTGAAAAAATAGCTATCATCAAATGTGCGCACACTATCCCCTAGGTGACAAGATCATTTGTGGGAATGATTTTGCATACTAGCAGCAGTGTCTGATACAGAGAATGAATATATCCTTCCAGTAAAAACTAGTCCCATCCCATCCCCATAGCAGACCCTGGATGGCTCTCTGTGGCGAGATGACCAAGGTCAATTAGCAGCGCCAAGATGATATTATCACACCGCGTACGGATGGACCATGACCAGGCTCTTGTGGGAAGAGAGGGATGCTTCTTTAATTTAAAAAGTAATGATTAGCCCCTGATTTCTCTACAATGGCTAACACATGCTTAAAACATTGTACCGTCTGCCTCAAAAACAATGTGGGGAAAGCTGTGCCAGCCACCCAGGGAGAACACCCTCCCACTTATGGCTGGTTTGTAGGCCCACAGATAGTTTTCCACCAACTTCCCCACTGTAATAACTGCCAGTATCTTTGTGTTATTCTAGATGTTTTCTCTAGGCAGATGTAGGCCCACACCTGCAGCAAACGTTGTGACTGTTATGAACGTACTGATGAAGTACTTTGTGCCCACATTTGGGATATCAGATAGCATCAACAGTGTTAAGGACTCTCAGTTTGTAAAGAGTGTGGTAAAATCACTCTTTCCATTTTAAACATAAAGCACTATCTTCACTGCCCACACCACCCCCATCAGCTGGGGCAGTATAGAGATGTAATGGGGTAATTAAGGGTAAATTGGCCAAGCTCCGCCAGGGGACTGGGTTTAAGTTGCTCAAAGCACCCCCTCTTGTATTATTCTTGTATGTGAAATACCCCTAACAGAAAGACTGACCTCA
Organism: Ambystoma mexicanum; assembly: GCF_040938575.1. Lineage (NCBI taxonomy): Eukaryota > Metazoa > Chordata > Amphibia > Caudata > Ambystomatidae > Ambystoma > Ambystoma mexicanum. The sequence goes on from NC_090936.1 coordinate 383,699,713, forward strand.
GCCACTATGAGGTGCTATATGGCAGACCTTTGCTTTTGAACTGTCCCCCACCTGTGAAAGCTGTTGAGGAATACTTGCACTTAACTGATGACAGGCTACTAGGGTATGTGAGACCCCTAATTTCTTCTGTCAGGTCTGTTCGCAACCAAGTTAAGTCAGGCTTGCCCAAATAACCTTCCATACCAAGACATTCTCTGCAACCAAGTGATTTGGTCCCCGTAAAGATACATTAAACAAAGTTTGCTTCGGCCCCCCAGTTGGACGGGGTTGTTCCAAGTACTCCTAGTGTTGAACTCTGCTGTGAAAGTACAGGGGACCCTGACTTGGGTCCTTATGAGACATTATAAGCACGCTTGCCCATCTGTGAGTTGAAGAGGTTACACAATGTCTGGGTAATGTGCTCCTACTCTGTTATTTTCTTTTCTAATGTGTATTATAGTTTGTACCTCCCTTGAACTGGGACACAGCTACGCCTCACTAACATAGTGACCACTTTAGATGTTAAAAGCTGGCCATGGTACAAGAAATGGTCTGTCGTCAACTGGAATGGAGGGACATGCAATGTCAATGGGGCAATGGAATTTGGGGTAGAAATGTGGTTGGGATTCCCCCAGAGGCCTGCCATGTGTCCATACGCTATTGTTCCTTATCCATGTAAAACTCTTTGAAATTGATAGTCGATGAATGCTGAACAACAGTCCCTGAAACCAGCCCTCACATGCAATTACCTGCAAAGGATGAGAGTGGTATTGTGAAGCCTACTCCAGCACCTGAGATATACTATCTCACATTTCTGATTTAACTCATTACTGCTCTTCTGATTTGTACTTTTGGTTGGGAAGAAAAGACATTCTGAAGATCACACACTGGTTTTGTTACCAGACCAATACAACAGTTGTGAATAGGGAAAGGACTCAGACTGGTAATGTAAATAGGGCCACTGATGTAGTGCCCCAACCACATGGTTTGCATGGGGTTGCTTTAACAAGAGAGTGTAGCAGAGATGCTTCATGGAGCTATACTGCTATTCATTAACTACTTTGAATTCTAGAAATAGTACTGAAGTGACAATTGTGTGTTCACACCAATCAGGCTATTTGCCTTTATAATGAAGACCTAGCCAACCAAATCTCTATCCTCATACAGTACCTTGTGTCGCCAACCTTTGAGGTAATTGAATATGTAAAGAATACCCAGATGGGTAGTCAGTCCCTCTGGATTGACACAGTGAATATGATAATCAGATCTGGCTTCTGGTTTGTTGTTCTGAATACGTCTTTGGTTATGCCGATTTTCACCATTCCTTTCTCTGTATTTCAGGTCACTTCTCAGTTTCCCAACTGCATTGAAGGGTCTGTCCTTCATCTTCAACAGCAGATGGAGGAGTTATACAATACAATGGAAGATGGATAAGGAAAGTAGCTGATCGCATTCGGGATCAAGCAAATACAGCCCTTGCAGCTTGGGGTGTCTCCATGTGTCAATATTTAGAGGATTGTTTAAGTCGTCTAGAATGAGATGCAGAGCATATCTATGAGGCACAGCTCACCCATACAAATGCCACTACTGCGAGATCTACATTATAGGCACACTCTGCAAGTGGACACTGAATGCCTTGCTCCAACTGATTCATGGGGTGATGACAGAAGGGTGAACGCTGCAATGATACATTGCCTGTGAAGAGGAGAAGGATTACCTAAATACAGAACTCCCAAGTATAGTTAAGATTTGCAACATAACAGCTGGCTTAGAATCCTGTGAAACGGCACCAGAGAACCTGAAGATCGGTGGCCTTGGAGAGACGTCTGGTAGTACAGTGGATGGACCTGTGGACATCGGGAATGAGCCTTCACTGGCAAGGAGCAAATCAAAGGCATCTGCTCCACCAACAAGATTATACCAGGGCCGTGGGCAGGACACAATTGGGACTGGGTAATGCACAGATAAGTGTGACCGCCTGGAAGCTTAGCCAGATACCCAACTTCTGCCACAGGGAATAATCCCAGACTTGTGGCCATGAATTGGCTCAACTTGGAATTTATGACCCCTTCAATGACCCCAGCTGTTATGTCATAACAGGGTTGGACAGGGTCGGGTGTTGTTAGTGGCAAGTAGAATTTGTTGGGATGGTAAGGTGACTGGGATATCTTTGAGAGGCAGGCTGTTGTTTGATGCTGAGGACTGGTGTGTGGAGTTAGTCTCAATGACCACTATGGATTTGAATTTCAATATGCAGACAGCGACTAGGCAGTTCATATTGTATTGTGATAGAGAGGACAGCTTTGGATGTTCAGGTCGAATTCTTGAAAGGTGGTTCTAAGATAATGCCTAGAAGGTTTGAGGAGTTAGAAAAACCAATACCAGGGGTCAAGAAGATTACTGCTATCCAGAAGAGCCTGGAGGTTATGGAATTAGTACTTAATAAACAGAACAAAACATTCAATGTAGCTCACCGTACAGCCTCTCTGTGTACTACTAGTGATATCGTGTGTGCTGTTAATAACTAAGTGTCTGAGCAAATTTAGATCTACACTAATGTCTGCACAACCACGTGCTTCATTTTACTGGCAGGTCATGTTTCCTGCTGTCTATGGTGTTGCAATAAGAGGAAAACGATGGCGATCAATGGAGTGCCCTCCAATCTACTCCGTGCTTCACGTCTTCTGACCTGTACCCATCTTTTGTTTTGTATGAAAGCAACGCAGAAAAAGATGCTCTCCAACAAGAGTTAAATAGTTCATTGGAAGTATACAAGAAGATAAAATGTCATTATGATGAGTTTTGCTATGCTTAGATTGTAGTGTCCGAAGGAATATTAATAGCCAGTACTTTATGTCCCGGGGCCTATAAGAATCTACAACTCCAGTAAAAGCAGAAAAGTAAATATAATTGGTCATAGTTCAGTTTCACTGATGGTTATACAAGAGTTGCAAAAGTGGGGTCTGCGGAAGAGTACAGACCCCCCGCCGAATAAAAGAAGTATAATAAATATATGATACGCTAAACACGGGTTTGTAAAGGATCATGATTCGGGATGGATTGGCTTTGGGAAGGACTTCCCTGACAAAAGAAAACAAGGGGGTGGAAAAATCTTTATTTTTAAACCTTGCCATTATGCCACTTTTGTGCCCCTTTAGTATTTTTCTTTCAATCTTAGTGGACTTTGGTTAATTTAGCCCCATTTCTATTGTCATTGTGTTGCCGCCATTCGGACTACGCATCTGAACACATGATGCTCACTCTAGACATTCGACTAGCCTCTGGTGACTGGGGCAAGGCCATCGCTTCAATGCCAACATATATTGCTGGTTGTACATCGATCACACAATAAGACTGCTCATTTATGGAGGATGCTTCCACTGAGGAGGATATGACTGGAAAGACTCCAGCTCTGCCATGTTTTCCCCAGAAATGATTAGTCAGGTGATGCCCATTGGACCCATCCATGAAGACAAATAAATATATTGTACTACATAAGGCGGAAACAGTGTGTTCCGGAAGGCCCGGCAAGTGCCTTTTGACATTGTGGGGGCATTTAGCGATTGCATCTGGAAGGCAAGCGGGTTAGCGGGATAGGAATGGGTTAATGCTAAAATGCTGTCTGTCTTGCAAGACTAACTGTAATAAACCCTTTTGTTTATCTCACTGCCTGAAATTTAGACAATTCTTTTTTGAAGTTTACACAAGGCCATCATGCTGGTGTGGGCTAGTTTGTTTTGTCAAAGGGAGCCATTACTGTTTGCCAAATTGGGCGAATCGGAAGTGTTACTTCAATGTGCAGCAAGTCGTTTTTAAAAAATGCCTCTGAACAGACATTCTTTACATTGCACTCCTCTAAACGTCTTTCACAAAAGACTACTCTAACAGTCTTTCACAAAAGGAATGATTTGCCTTTTGCAATTGTGAGCCACTTTTTCATTGGTGCCTGAGGCAATTTCATGTCCTAGTCCAACCCGGACAGCATCTTGCAGCATCTGACCCTTGAAACCACCTTGACTCTTTCATCATCATCATCCACTAGCTTGAGGTCTCATGATCTGTAGGACATAGCATTGTCCATTTAAAGTTTTGGTGCTTCTACCTTTGCGTCTCTGGGATCAGTGGAATGGAGCAGAAAGAGACACCTCTCTCCGTGCATGTGGACTGTGATGCGGGAATGCTATCAGGTCTCTGCACATGCCTAGAATATCGTCCTAAAAGTGACTGGTTCCGTTTAGTGACATCTGCCAACATGTGATTGTTTTCGTCGACCAGACTATGTTCCTTGACTCCACGCTTCAATGCCAATAGCAGCGCATGGCAAAACTTTGTAAATTAATAAGAAACTTTCAACTCCAGCCCATTCTCTAAGGTGCTTGTCTTGCTTCTATGGGATTTCATCAAACAGATGTGGCCAATCCAAATCCATCGACTTCCTTTTTTATTTTTAAGCCATTTGGCTGCAAGTATATGCGGGGGGAGATCACCCCACAGCTCCCCCTCACCACCCACCTTAATGATTACCCTATAATCCACCCACCCCACATGTATTTGAGGCCAAAATCTGCTGAGGAAACTCAATGGATTCGACTTCAACCAAACCTCCTGCAATGAAACCTCCACATCCCGCTTGGCTTATGACATTGCTACAGCATGCAATTCATTTTCATGTTGTTGTAATAAGCCAGGGATGGGTAAAGGAGCAATACGTTCTCTGCTCCAGAGAGAAATTGACTGACAAAGGTTTCCAGTAGGGTGTATTGTTTTGAGCACAGCCTGAGCAGCAAACAGACGTTATAGGAGCTATGTCTTTGGGCCTCATTACGGCTCAGGCGTTAAACCATGGAGCTATTAGCGCCTTGGTTGCCACCGGTAAACTACTGATTCCGCCAATCACTAGTAATATTTGTATGCCTTTATTGGTTGGTAAAATCACCCTACAACTTTGTCACACACACCTCAAATTCACCAGGGACATCTACCAATCAGCCTATCCGTTTACATGACTACACTATTTACCCTCATGCGTATACCCCCACTTTACTTCTTGGTGCTGTGAAGAGACCTGCACGTGGCACCTAACAACACACTACCAAAATAAATGTATGTAGGAAGGAGAAAATAAAAGCCACTGAGAAATTGGCCACGTACTGTCATCTGCCACTACTGAATCTGCTATCATACGCCTCCTTTGCCTGTCTGACTGCCAAAGCGTTTCAACGCCGCTAACTATGGCAGGAGGCGCATTACAAATGCCAGATAGAGCAACATAATATTAATAGTACATTTTCAATTCAAGATCCTTGTGTCTTTTGCTGACTAAACCTAGATTCTGAAGACTGATTTATGAAATTCATTTCTCCGAGAACAGCACGCCAATTCCTCTTATATTTTTATCCTGAGGCATGTTTTTCCTGATGAGTGTATCATTAAAATCAAAATTGGCTGAACAATAAAATTGTGCAACTTCATTTTAGCTGACTTGCAGCCCCGAACCTCCCCCGCCTGCCTAAGGCTATGCAGCGTTGCAGCTGTGGGCTTTCCTGATTGACATCTTTTTTTTTCGTTTTCTTTCTAAAGGAAACCAGTCTTCAGATGTTGCAAAGTACGATTATTAAATATGAGTTAAGTAAAGAATTTGTGCAAAGATTTCGTCAACTTCCTTCAGTGCAGGCGGGAAACAGATCGCTGATTTTCCGCGTTTGCTTCCTATGTTTACGCTGCAGTGAGTGATGGGAAGTCATTTTTAGCAATCTGCCAAACTGGAGCTTAAAGTAAAGCATGCCAATAAAAGTAGAAAGGGCCGATGCTACGTGCCACTCCGGTTTTATGCTCGATTCATCTCGGGCAGCAACCCACACTCTCCTAGCCGGTGGTGGAAGTGTACTGAAAAAAGTAATGGAACTGTGGTCTCGGCAGGGGAGCGGGTAGGCGGACGCCTAGTGCAACACGTGACATGGTGCTGCAGGAGCATTGCAATAGACTAAGGGCCCGATTCATGGAATATTTGCCTGGTTCAAAGTGAATTTGCATTACTGAAAAGTGACTTTGCACTGCCGACACAAACCCTGATTCATGGAACCGTGCAAAGTGTATTTCTGCAGTGCAAATTCCGGGCAAAGTCATGTTGTACTGCTAAAATGACTTTGCGCTTACTTTGCACAGACTTTGCACTGCAGAAATACACTTTGCATGGTTCCATGAATCAGGGTTTGTGTTGGCAGTGCAAAGTCACTTTTCAGCAGTGCAAATTCACTTTGCACTGGGAAAATATTCCATGAATTGGACCCTAAGTGACTAGTAAGTAAGGCTCCTTTTACAACTTTACACTGTATAGAATGGTGAATATGCTCATAAAAAGTAGAGGAATGGTAAACAGAAAAAGAAAGTAGTGGAACACAGCTCCCATTATTTTTATTGTTTTTTTTATAACACACTCAATACCCGAGTTTGGTTTCTAAATGCGGGTCTGGGATTCAAACCTCTGTTGCTCTGCTTGATCTTGCTTCCAAGACCAGCACGTTGCCCCTATGCTATCCTGCTACCATTTCCTACTCTCTGGGAGCAACAGACATGCTTCCATGTTGTTTCTTCTACTGTGTGTTGAAAGTCTGCAGTTTGGTTGACTTTTTTTATTCGACCTGAATTCGATCTGTTTTTTGTTTTGTCTTAGTCATGCACACCCCCCCCATGCTGCCCCTTCCCACTCCATGCACACACCCCTCTTATCCCCAACCCTATACACCCGCCCCCCCCCAACACACATCTATGTATTTGTTCGATTTGACCATTGAGGTGATGTGATCCAGTAGCAATCACTTTGGGAGAATAGCAAGTAAACCCGGGAACAGGTATTTGAAGAAACCCTGAATTGCTGGGATTTTGGATGATTTGCAGTCCGCTAAATCACTTGGAAAATTCGGTGGAAAAAGTAGAAAAAGTAAAATATTAGGTGGAAAAGTAGAAACAGCACTATCTGTGTTACAGGATGGGAAGACCTTTAAAAAAGTGAAAACACCCAGACTGCCCTGTGAATGCCTACCAGGCCCTCACAAGGCAGTGGGGCCTGTTCTTTCTTTTAGTAAAAGTCCACTCTCAGCATCGGCTGGACATAATGCAGAGTCTATTGATATTGATATTTTATTTCTATCGCGTTCGTACACAAGTGTTTCAGAGCGAGACAAGGAAAGGGATGAGAACAGGGGAGAACAAAACAACGATCTTACTAGGCCCAGTGACATTGAGAACGTATGTGGCCCGGGTCAGGAGGCTAAAACAAATAAAAGGAAACAACTCTTGCTGCCCTGCTGGGCTTCTGTAGGATGGCGGGGCATGTGTCCATTTTCTTTTCAATCTTCCCAGACCTACGGTTCTTTGAGGCTTCCAGTGGGATCCTGAACCCCACAACACGCCTGTGGTGGGATTCTGGTGTCCCAAAGCACCTAGGCATATATGGGAGCCACCTGAATTTCGTCAGGCTGACCCTTGAATATTCTACAATCATCAGAATGAAAACAATGGTAAAGCAATGCAGTATGTGCAAAAAACATTCCCTCACGCTTCTAAAACTAACCAAACATTTGTCACCAAAAATGGGTGTTATGGTTATGGCTAAAATTGACGTTAGTAGATCACCATGTTTTATATATTGTAATTGTGGTGTCCTGACGCACTTGTTTGGTAAAAGTCTGTTCACTATATGGTCACTTATTGGTGTACATGAACAGCCAAAGAAACGACCACATTTTATGAAAGTAATAAATTACAGAAATTTGTATTTATTGAATACTAATTTAGTACTATCATTTGTATTGCTACAATGAAAGTATCAGTTTCTGATCTCGTATAATGATGTTTAATGTTAAGCAAGGATGTGCACAATTAACGTTTTTCTTTAAATGATTTTTATTAAATGCAATTTTAGAAAATGTAAAAGTACAAGAACAACATCTGCAGGACTCTGCATCAACAAACAAGGATAGAAACATCGCTGATTAACAAGGCCCAGTTTTGAAAGTCCAATTTTGTTTATTTTCATTATAGCCTTGAAAAAGTGCACTAGCAACACGAAACACTGACTGCTCGTAACAGTGTTTTGAAGATAGAATTAAACAGAATACAAATATTTGATCAATTGCCATGTCATTAATTGAAACAAGCATTTATTTATTTATTTATAGAGCATTTGTTAGGCACCTATACAACAGAATAGTGTTTTGAGGCGCCGCAAGGAAACACAATGGGGAGGGAACACGGTGAGTAATAACAGTGGGAAAAAAACAGTAAATATACAATTGTGGTCCTACTAGGCCTTGTGAAATTTGGACATGCAAGTGCAGTGAAGGGAAGTGCAGGAGATAGGGAAGGGAGGAGGTGCACGGTACGTACAAGTGCTGGTGGGAGTTTGGGAGGGAAGTGCCAAACAGGGAGAAGGCCACTGGCTCCCCTTGTGCTAGGGCAGAGGATCCTACGATTGGGATGCACAGCTGTGGCAGTGGTGCTGGGGGGGGGGGTGCTGGTGTTGGCTGGGTAGACGGCCAGGTAACCTTTGAGATTCATGAAGGACATGGCTGCTAATCTCAGCGGCAGTGGGGCGATTAGCAGGGAAGGGAAAGAGGGAAAGAGGTGGAGAAAAGCAGAGTTGTGATGTGTTTCTGGATCTTAAGGAGGTCTGGCTGAAGTTCCAAAGAGAGGCACCAGCCAAGGAGAAAGACCTGCCCCCAATCTCTGCTTGGAGAAGTGTTTGACAAGCAGAGAGTTGGAGTTAGAGGAGCAGAGAACAGTGGAGACGAAAATTATAAAGGATTTCCAGGACAACTCCTTTTCTCTCAGTGAAGAGGTGAAATCTCTGCAGCTGAAGACATACAACTATTTAAAAATCTCCACTTATGGTTTCTAAAGCAGAAACCCCACCAATCATGTGAATGCTTGTTTAGAATTACGCTTTCTTGATGCCCCTGTCCCCTACTTCTGAAATCTCAACAATTACTCATCTGTGGTTGTCACACCTCTCAATCAGATCTCGCATTTTCAGTCTTTTTAAAGTCCAGTAAATCCTTGCACTCTTAATAGACTCTATTGCTCTCGGTCTACAGCTGGTGGTGTCTGGCACATCAGGCGTGAGGAAAACCATCCACTCCTTGCATGTATTCATCTCTTAAAAGGTTGCTCTGCTTCTTAATTTGATCCTTATCTTCGACTGGCCCTAGAGCAACACTCTTGAGACCCCAACCAATGGTCTGCAAGTCTCTAACATCTGATGATATTTGTCCATAGGGCGTCCTTTTCCAAGCCAAACCTTTCCCAGAACCCAGATCCTTTGGTTTGGCTCGCAGCACTTTTTAGGGATTCAACCAACCTCATAAAAATGCCCATAGCTGGATTTCCAGCTCTGGTGAAATGCCCTGGAGAAGGACAAGTGCAAAAAGCACTGGGTACTTATTCCCTGTTCATGAAAGGTGCTAGCCCGTGGATCTGCAGGCTACAAGAAAGACTGCGATGAAGCGAGAGGGGTAGCACTCAGAATAGAACAGCATGAAACCGAGCGCTCCTGGGAACATTGCCCTGCATACCTGGAGAAGTAAGCTGTTGTGCGGCAAACCAAGGTGGTTGTAAAAAGGAGAGACCAAGGACATGCGACGAAGAAACCTTTGTGCGGTACAGTGAACAAAGTAGGGTGCATCTGGCGAGAAAGGAAAAAGGGACACTGCAGTGAAAGGTCAAACATGAGAGGTTGAGCAGAAGCACCAGACTTTGCAGCCCTGCAGACTTGCCAAAAGGATTTCCTGCTCAAAGTGGTGGAAGTGCCCAACGCACACAATGGAGAGTGAGATGTGATCTGAAGAATGGAGAGGGAGAGAGCGAGAGAGAGAGAAGAGAGAGAGAGAGAGAGAGAGAGAGAGAGAGAGAGAAAGAGCGAGAGAGAAAGAGAGAGAGAGAGAGAGAGGAAGAGCGAGAGAGAAAGAGAGAGAGAGAAAGAGAGAGAGAGAGAAAGAGCGAGAGAAGGAGAGAGAAAGAGAGAGAAAGAGAGAGAGAAGGAGAGAGAGAGAGAAAGAGAGAAAGAGCGAGAGAAAGAGAGAGAGAGAGAGAGAGAGAGAGGAAGAGCGAGAGAGAAAGAGAGAGAGAGAGAGAGAGAGAGAGAGAGAGAGAGAGAGAGAGGAAGAGCGAGAGAAAGAGAGAGAGAGAGAAAGAGCGAGAGGGAGAGAAGGAGAGAGAGAGCGAGAGAGAAAGAGAGAGAGCGAGAGAGACACACACACACAGGAATCTGCCAGAAAGAAACGGGAGGCAAGGTTCCTAGGCCCGCTGCATGCTGGCGCTCGATGCCCAAGAAGCCAGACTCTTTAGGAACAGCACTTATGAAGAAGTGCTGCCTGCTGGAAATTGAGGTCCAGGTTAAAAAAGCAAGCACAACAACAAATGCTCCCTGATGGAACTTAAGGGCCAAGTTTAAAGAATCTTTTGAGATTGGAGTGTACAACGAAATGCTGTCTACTCTAGTGTTAGGTCCAAGTTCATAGACCCATTGAGAATCCAGGTGACTTAACAAGGAATGCCTGTTATAAATTGAGGCACAAGTCACTACACACTACGAGAAAGAGATTGTAGCATGAAGTGTTGTATGTTGGGACTTGTGGCTCAAACTCCTTAAGGGAACGCAAACCCGATTATACCGAAAAATACTGCACATTTGTACTTGAAGACCAAGGTCCAAAAAGACATTGAGATAATGAGAACACAAAGACACATTGCATGTTGGGGCTTGAATCCCAAAAGAAATTGAAAAGAGAGTCAATAAGCCCTGCATTCGACGACGTGAAAAGACAATGTCTCAAAGATAATGAGAAGGACATTTCTAATATGAAGCATTGTGACAATTAAGGACAAATAATTATAGCTACATACCACCTGCTGACCTACCCAAGCAGATACTTTTTAACATATGTGAATGCTATTCAAGAGTTTAACCTCGATATTCATAGAAATCAGCACACATGTTGTTAAAAGTGGGAAAGGTCAACCCAGAAAATAAACCATGATCAAGACTACCACAGTATCATTGCCTCTTTGACAAATGTTCTCCAATGGTAGATGTTCCTACCCAAGGCTCAGACAGAGAGCAGCCAGATTGGATTTACACAGCGCCTACACCTACAGGTTCTAGTGAGGATGTTTAGCAGTGATCCAGACAGATCTGAAAATAATCATTCGCACCAGCTGCCACCACAGTAGAATTGCTGCTCACTCAAGGTTAAAATGTCATAGATGTAAAAACCGGGAGGATAGCTCAGGGCCAACATGCTCGCCTTGGAAGAAAGATTACGTGGAGCACCACAGGTTTGATCCCCGGATCCGTGCTTAGAAACCTCTGGGTATTAAGCACGTTATAAATAACCCATCATATCATGACCAGAGTTATAATTAAGACTATCAAAATGTTGGCGTTCTAGCCTTCAAGTTTGGGGCTGTTCATTTTGATGGGCAGAAAGGCGATAGCGCTGCCCAGCTAATTTATGAATAAATCTGCTGTCCACAGTGGAAAGAAGTAGAGTGTCCTGGAACCACCAAGTGAGGAACCAGAGGGTTCGACCTCAATTACCCTTCTAGAAAACCTCAAATGAGGTTTCCAGTTCCTCGTAAAAAGATGGGACCAGCCAATCTTCCTAGCTCTACGGAGATGCCATTTTCCCCTGACGTTCACCATTGCATTGGATCTAACCAGATGTAAAAGGGGATGGACAAACTTTTACATCTTTTACAACTTAGGCCGTTGAGATAGCTCAGCAGGTTGCTGCTGAAATATGTGTGTAAAGTGGACTTTGCAGGTCCGAGTCTCAACAAGGCCAACGCAGCCTTTTAAATCCAGAGGTTGATACATTAATACCAATATAGGTTGGCTAATAATAATTGTATATTAAAATGTCTGTACTGCTTTTTCTTGTAAGTGCTATATAAATAAAGAATTACTATCGCTACTGTTATCATTATTATTGATCCGACAATCCTTTCAACTGGTCGCTATAGTTCTGGCCTATGCAAAACTGGCAGTTGCACACCTGGGAATGTCCAAGATCTAAGACCATGTACTGAGCTACTTCTACAGGCCTGAAGTTTAACATGCAATTCAGCAACATTGTTTCATCTTTGATGTGCATCAGCAGACCAGCAGTAAAGACATTCATGAGCCAGCATCACAACCGTTCCCAGTGAATAACCTACAGATTGAAAGTATAGCTGTGGACATTGCTGCATCATTCCAATACATAATAGACATTTCAGAGTATGATGCCTCTTCTCCAGTAGACTGCCTGATCAGAAAATGAACAATATTTCAAAAATGCATTTTAATTTTCATGAATTAGTCGGTGCCAAGTAGGAGTGCGCCGAAAAGCTGATTTAAGAATTCGGGCAAATACCGAATAGCTGGACAAGTATTTGGCCCGAGCCAAATACGGAGCAGAAAGTTATGTAGACAAGAACACTTTGTAAATTAAAAACACGCTTTCAAAATATGTATATCCATTCTTTATTGCATTTCTTCTCTCTCTTTGTTCTCTATGGAAGATGTTTGTATAAACCATGAAAGGAATACATTATCAGAACATTCACTGTTCAATAGCAGCACAGTTTCTGCTTTTGTGCATTCGTAAGTGTCGCTTGTTGTGCGGACCCAAGTATAGACTAGCCCAAAAGGATAGATTGCATCTATGCAATTACTGTGAGGGGAGACTGGGATGTGTCTGCTCATACTGTCAAACGTTCCTTCTGGGCCTGCCCCTCTTTAGCTTTCTGGCTCCAGCAAGGCACTGGAACACAAAAGGAGTGATTACATCAATTAGCACCCTGCGAACTGATGAAGTGCTACTGATTACAAACCTTTGGGAAGCTAAAGCTATGCTTTCCACCTGTGGTAATTAATTGATAGTATATATATTTCTTTTTCAGGTTGGATATGCTTGAGGTCTTTTGTGGCATGGTAAAAGACACCAGACACAAATATACAGAGAACGCTGAGTCCTGCATGGCTCTCAGCTGACACCACAAAGAAGGTAAAGTGCTGATTTTCAGATCAATAATTGACATTTGCAAGTTTATTTTATTTATTTGTTTCACTTGCACATCCATTTGGTCCAAAAAAAAATACTTTTGCACAATTCACAGGGGCTCATTTTGCCAAAATGAGAAAGTTGGAGCACAGGAATTGTAGCCTATGTTTCGATATTACAAAGACATCTCAGAATTTGAAACTTACTGGGATCTCTGCAACACCTACATCAATCCAATTCATTATATTATTTGGGATTGGTGCTATTGTAACTTGTAGCTTCCAGATTTCTCACGCAGGTCATCAGCAGATCAGTAAGCCGCTAAAGAAAATACCATTTTCCAACAGCAACTTTATGAACTATTGTTCCAGGTCAAAGATTTCCAACTGCAAAATACAGTGGAGGCTTAAGATACAGTGAACATATTGAGAGTTTTGCTTCAACTCACCCCTCCACAGCAAACCACCAGGTGAAAGTTTGTCTGTTGAGCACATGAGGAGCAGGGACTTTGTATGCACTTTCACACCTCTGCTCTGCCCGTACTCAATCAAAAAAGTTACTGCACCATTTGTTTAATGATTCTTTTAAATGATAAGCATAACATGCCTTAATAATTCCAGGCAGCAGTCAAAGCAATGTTTCATGAATTTTGTAGGGGAAACTATTTGGCTTCGAGTGATAATCAAGTATTCGGCCGAAGCCGAATATCCCATTTTCAGCGGTATTTGGCCGAATACTTACTCAAAGTCAAATTTCGGTACACCTCTGGTGCCATGCAATCTGGGTTGCACATATATGTATCAATTGTAGAGTTAAAATATGATTTCATGCACCTAAAAAGAAACCCAAATTAAGAATGGAAATTACTTTTTTATCCCCTAAAAATAATGTTACACTCAAATTTAAAAAATGCAGACTAAAATATTAAAATGTAAAAATCTTACCCGGATCCTTATTTAAATGCATCCGTTTCCCCCACAGATAGAGGCACTGGTCCAATGATTTAGTAAAACCTTGATACATCTTTTGAGTAAGATTGTGGATAAGGATGGTCAAAATTGGGATGTATTGCTATTTTGGGTTTTGGTTACCATACACAAACTCTACAGGTATCCACCTGGTTCTCCTCCCTCAAACTGGTCTGTAGGTGATATCCATGAGATGTATTTTACATGATTACAGAGGAGTCGGAAGATCAAGAAAACACCTATCCCTATCTGATAGAGTTTTTAAAGACCACTCAAAAGAGAATGAGACTCATACAATTCATCATAAAAGTGAACATGGGAATGGCCAGAAAAAGTAGAAGATCCAGTATCTCAAGAGCACATGCCTATGTACTTTCCAGGTTAAAATCCAGGACTGGCTGTATTACCAACAGGAAAAATAATTTGCCTAGCCCCTAGCATGGGCTCTACAGAGTGATGGAAGTTGTGAGCAACCTGAATGGTCAATTCCACCAGTCCGACCACCATATGAAATATCAGATTTATCATGTCAACTGAGTAAATTCCTAGGGACAATGGGGAAAAATTCAAGACCAATTTCCTATATAACCATCAAGAAGACCAGCAAGTCCACCATTTTTACGAATTTTCTGATTTTTTAATCTGGGTATTTTTAACGTGTTTCATGATTTTTGAATTTGGGCATTGTATTGTGTTTCATGATTTTGATTCTGGGCATTTGTAATGTGTTCTTTGATTTTTGATTGGGGAAATTATTACAGTTTTTCGGGGAACCAGTGTTTGCTTTGTATCTCTAATCACAGCACCTCTTTACCTTTTTCCTGCCCCGCAACGGCTTTTTCTCCTCCCCTGCTTCTCTTGAACTCTGTATTGGGGTATGCAATGTGTTGCCCTGCTCTCACATTCTTCATGTATGTTTGATCTTTTAATTCTTGCTGCCATGACTTGGATGTTGCCAAAAGTATCTCTTTCACTTGCTCCTTTAGCTGCTAGGCCACCTGGTGAGTTCTGTTGTGCAGCTCTGTCCCTCTCCCTCTCCAGGTCACCCCCACCCGTTCCCCCCCATTCCACCTCCCTCGTACATATGGTACTCTCCATCTCCCCTATCTATTTGAACTGTTTCTCCTTCATCTATCCTCACTCTGTCCCAAAGTCTGGAAGGAACACTTTTAAGAAGGCTCTCTTGGTCTCCAACCCTGGTCTGCATACAGCTGACACCTACATTAATGCTTACTCCAGGCAGACTATCACTGGCATTCTCTTTGCTGTTCCTTCTCTTGACCTATGGACTCCCCATATGGTTTCTGTCCTCTCTCCTTTCTTTTCCTCACCCATTAATGGTGGTAGTAGGTGGGAAGTGCTCTTGGCACACTTATCCAGGTGCATAATACATTTCTATTGTAATGGCACTATCATGGCAAAGGGCTCTCAACCTAACCTCCTTCTTCTTGACAGGCATTCACCATCTGTTTTCAACTCTCTTCCTTCTTCTGTCGCTCCACTGTCTTCCATTCCCCCCTTCCAGTGGTGGTACCTTGCTCCTGTACCCCCACAAAACCGTTAAAGGGGGCACCCAGCATCACTTAGCTACCCTCAATTCTCACTCTGCTGTCAAATACACCTTTGACATCTCTCTCTTTCTTGAAGATCTTGACCCTGACGTCCTTGCTTTTACTGAGATATGTTTCAAGGCCAGCTCTGACATTGCTTTTGGCACTCTTCTCCCTGGTGGCTACAAGATCCTTTCCAATCCCATGTCCACCCGGTCCAGGGGAGGAGTAGCCCTGATTTTCCCTGAGTGGATTCCGGTCACCATCATTCCCACTCAATCCTACTCAACCTTTGAATGCCTCGTCTGTAGACTGTCTATCTCTCCTTCCCTCTCCCTCACTCTCGCCACTATATCTAGGCACTCTGAACCTACCCACCTTTTCCTCTCAGAATGGGCTATCCTCTACTCTCTCTTGGCCTCCTCCCCTAAACCTATATTCCTGGGGGACTTTAACATCCACCTTAACTCCCCAGATACAGCCACTGTACTCTTCTGCAACCTCTGAGACTCTCTCTCTCTCTCACTCGTCTTCCTTCCAGTTCAACCCACTCTGCCAGACACACCTTGGATGCGCTCATCTTAGCAGACATCTCTCCAGCCCTCTAACTACTCCTCTCTCCTGGTCTGAGCACTCTCTCCTCTCCGCCCATCTTGAGCTTCCAGGCCCCTCAACAATGCTTCTTTCCGCACTGCCAATCTCCTTCTCCATCATTCAACTGAAGAAGTGTGTGTCAGTTACTGCACTCGCCATCACCTTCATCCTCCCTCCCACCCATGCCTTTGACTCACCTACAGACTCCGCACTAGTTAACCTCCATCTCTCCATCTCTAACACTCTGGACATCCAAGCCCCTGTTATGAGGATCCACAAGAAGCCTTCCTCCAAGTGCAACTCTTGGTATGACTCTGACTAAGCAGCTCTGAAACACAAGTGCAAGACTGCTGAGCGGAAATTGCAGGCATCAAGTACAGCCTCTGACAAACTGGCCTGCCGCCTGCTCCAAAGGCAATATCGACTCTCCATCTGCTCTAAGAAGAGGGCTCATGTCCAAGGCCACATCTCTAGGGTCAATCATAACATGGCTGAACTTTTCAAAATCTGCAAGGAACTTGCCAATCCTACTGCAGTCTCCTTTTTACCTCCTCCCTCTCAGGCTCTCTGCACTACACTGGCCGCCCACTTCTCAAAATCCCAAGACATCCTGTCCTCACTGGAATGCACTCCCCTCCCCACCCTCCTCCTCTCTTGCCTCCCTTGGCCCCTCCACCCTCCTCCCTTACTCTCTCCCTTCACTCCCATTGCATCGGATGAGGTCTCTAATGTAGCCCACTCTATGAAAATCTCCTCCACACAAGCTCTCCCCTGCTCTTCCAAAACTAACAAGGACAACATCTCCTGTCTTGTCCTGCTTAACCTTTCCTTTGCCACTGGCTCCATCCCACAACACATCAAGCACTTCCTTGTGCACCCTCTCCTAAAAAAGCCATCTGTGGACCCTTTCTGCCCGGCTAACTATCAACCTATCTGTATTAACTCTTTCTTGGGCAAACTCATGGAGAAGCTGGCCATCTCCCCAATGACCCTCCACAAGAATCGGTCCGGCTGTCTCCATGACCACCAGTCTGGCTTCAGGGCATCCAGAGGCATGGAAACTTCCCTCCTGAACATCTGTGAAGATCTGCTCTCGAATCTGGGCTCCAACTCTCCCTCTGTTCTGATCCTTCCCGATCTTTCCTCTGCCTTTGACACAGTCAATCATGCCATTGTCACGGATCGGGCACTGGCCCGGCTGACCCTCTTCCTTTCTAACCGACCCTCCCAAGTGCAATTGAGACCTTTCCTTTCCTCCACTTCATTATCTACCTGTGGTGTCCCTCAGGGCTCTCTCCTATCGTCGTGGCTCTTGAATATATATCTTGCCGCTCTGGCCTACTTGATCTCCTCCTTCTCCCCCCAATTCCAGTGTTACACTGATGACACACAGTTCTCCTATAAGCTTCCATCCTTTACCTCCTCAACTCCCTTGCTCATACCAGACTCCCCGACTGCTATTCAGTGGTGATGCTCTGCTAGTGATCTCTACCTTAATGCCAGTAACGCAGAGATCCTTCTCCCTGCTTGCCGCCCACTCTCTGGCCACCCTCCTGGGGCCCCCTTCCTTCACCCTCTTGTGAGGCAAAAAACCCTTTGGTCACCATCGAATCCCTCTCTCCTTCTCTACGCACATCACAGTCCTTGCCAAGAAGTCCAACTTGCAGCTCCACCTCCTCAGAGGCATTCTCCCTTTCCTCACCTTTCCCCAGAAGCTCAATGTCTCCAGAGCTCTGGTTCTCTCTAGGCAAGGCTACTGCAACAGCATCTTCCTGAATCTACCTCTCTCCTCCCTTCGCCCTCTTCACTAATCCAGAATAAAGCTGCAAGACTTATCCTTGGCCTCAAGCCAGGGATCACTTCTCTCCAACCCTAAAATCTCTCCACTGGCTCCCTGTGACTGCAAGGATCACATTCAAGATCCTTTGCATTATCCACAAGGTTGTCTGATGCCTGAGGCCTTGCTACATCCAGCTTTCTCTCCCTAAATACCTCCCTGCTAGAGTTCTGTGGATCTCTAGCTCCAACTCTCTAACTCTCTGCAGATCAGACGTTTCTCCAGGCAGAGAGTGGGAGGTAGATCTCTTTCTTCAGCAGGAGCTTTCCTGTGGAATGGCTTCCATGCCCCCCTCAAACCTGACCCGGATCTCCTTAAGTTCTGGTACTTCTAAAGGCTTTCCTCTTCTCCTCCTCCCCCCCCCCCTTCCGTGCAAATATCCACCTGCCGCTGCAACTGGTGTCTGGTCCCTTATGAGTTCTTCCATGAGCCTCCTCGACCAGTCCTCCTGAGCACCCCTTGCTAGAACTTGCCCTTGGGCACCCTTCCCGGACTAGCCTGAAGCTGGTCCACCCCGCCCATCACACTATTTCCCTTTACCTGTTTTCCCATTGCACTTGCCCCCAGTGGCTCCCCTTAGCACTTGCTCTGTCCCCTGATCCCCTACCTGATTAATGTACTTTTTGTCCCTCCACCCTACCCACACTCCCTGCACTTTGATCACTGCACTTGCACGGTCAGAGTGCTACATGGCCTAGTAGGACCGTTACTGTTGTTTTTTTTCCTCTATTCCTACTCCCATTGTTTGTCTTGTGGTGCCTGGAAACACTTGTGTATAGGTGCTATACAAATGTCCAATAAATACATAAATAAATAAAGAATACCTTGGTGAAAATATGATGCTGTCCGTGCTGAATAAAACAATATTATTTTTCTTCACAGAAGAATACGGTTTGCTGAGTACATCTCATAACTGCTCTCCTGTTGAAAGGAAGGTACCTCCCAAAACTGATACTTCCCCTTCACTACCACCCCAACCACAAACCCCTCCCCCTTTTTACCCCTCAACCGATCACTATTTGTTTACATTTGAAATACTCTGAAGTAATGCCTTCGAAGTAAATTATTTCGAAGTAATTTTGCATGTTTAAACAGCAGGATTCCCTCAAATCACATACAAAACAACAAACGATGGAAACTCCAGCAGCACCCTCAGGAACAACCTCACACGAATAAATGAACGGATGACTGACACCTAAATACACGTTACCCAGACAAAACAAATATTGAACATTTCACCTCACACCGCACCTGAAACACCTCTACCATGGCCTTTTAAAATGGGCAACTGCCCTAGACCACCTAACGTGATCAAGAACCATGGCATATTGTTGAACGATGGACTCATGCTGGAACTCCAATCAATGAAACAGTCAAAAACTGCTTCTACCATCTGTGGTCTATTCACCGGTTTATGCCCTACCTTTCCTTCATGTACCTGATTCTTTCAAGAACAGACTACACAAACAGCGTTTACCTAGGTATGCTGGACTCCCTCACAAACCTCAACAGATCCAAAACACAGCAGCCAGACTCCCAGTAAGTAAGGGAACACATAAATCCAGCTCTCAGAGCACTCCAATGGCTAATAATCAAAACAGGATAAAGTTTAAGTCCCTCTTCATCGGCCACCGATGCTTGGAGGTCAAGGAGCAGAATTCCTCCAAAACAACATATCAATCTAGCAACCAACCAGAGACTTAAGATCAAGAAACAACATACTTTTAGAAACCAGATGATTTTGCAGGGAAAATAAAGACACAGAGGCTCTGCCTTTTCCTCTAGGGTGGCCAAACACTAACATGCTCCGAAGGGAATTCTGCACCCTAAAGAACTACCTGAAATTCAGGTAACATTCTAAAAACCTTGCTCTTCAATGCTTACCTACACTCATCAGTCAGTGAAAATGACACTCCCCAATAGTGTGTCTTTCTTGCTCAGACACAACTGAAGGGAACAGCATACTTGCCACCGACCTTCTGCCTAGAAAACATCACCTGGCACTCAGAAAACAAATACGAGTGGAAGGCATCACATCAAGGCACTGCAAAATCCCTAAGAGAACACCTTCCATGTCTCCAGGAATATCTAAACCTCAACTCATCTTTGCACATCAATCATGAAAGCCAAACACCTCTTAACATAACGCAGCTGACACCAAGACAACTGATTTGGAAGCCCTACATAAACCTACAAAACAAACCCCACCTTTTTGCTAATCCTCGGTTTCTCTCCCTCTTACTCACCACAATGCATATGCAAACCAGCCACTTACAAAATAAAAGACCCTCTCCCCATACTTCAAACATCAGAAACGTACACCTCTGACGACAACTGATCTACTCAGTCCCTGGCCTACAGGCACGAGGCAGCCCCTCTAGATACAAAGCCTTCAATGCCTCCTACAATTCACACCTAGAAAGCTTACAAGCATGCAGACCTCAGTAGGCTTTTGATCTGCAACCTCAACACAAAGGCACTACAATCATGCCTGTCCCTCTCCTCGCAGCTTACCCACCCACTCTCTGCCAGATCCACCAGAGCGTATGCAAATGGCAGCGGTGCACGGTGCAAATCCTAGTATCATAACATAAAACCATAAGTCAGAACCTGCAGTGCCCCAGATATGTGATAGGGGATTTGGGGGTCCACAGTCCCCAAAAATGCTCCCAAGTGCCGGAAATGTCAACCCTGGTATCACTTGTTATTTCTCAATGCCTACCAATTCAGTTGCTGGTCACAGTTTTTTCTTTAGTTTCAGAACTGCAAGTCTCTGAATTCCCCTGAAAGTAGCCACAAAAACCCACAGGAGCACCAACTAGCTAGAAGACATGGAAAGCAGCAATAAATGCAGACTGTGAAGCGGCACCACATCCCAACAACAACCAGCACGGCGGAGTAGCAGCAAACTCCACATGCAAACAGAAAATCGTACTTGCAGCCACACAGCAGAACAGAAGACCAGCAGGGAAACTCTCGGAGACTGCTAGGAAAACCCTGTTGGAAAAGGGGCAGAGTGTTAGAGGGCTTTCAGTAGCCTCTCACCTGGGTCCTTGGGGAAAGGTGAGTGCCGCAGTCAATGGGAAGAGAAAAGAGGCACAGAACCACCATCAGCACCACATAAAAGCAGACAGCAGGAAAGATAGAGTTTGGGTTATTCAGGTGCGGTGAGGAAGAGGTGAAGGTGGACCGAGAGACCAGGTGGTGGACAGACGGTGGAGAGGAGTGTTGGAGTGTGTTAGGGAGAATTCTCTCTTTAGGCTGAATTTCCTAACCTAGTGAGTCCCCCAGCAGCTTTGCTGGATTTCTGGAGTTTGTTTTTTTTCCTCCTGACAAGAGTGAGACTCTTTTTCTCCCACTCTTGGACATGATTAATGGTATTCCTTTGATTGGTAATGTGTTTTATGGGCTATGGGGTCCTTTACTCCATAGGGTCTCATGTGTTTTTCCTATGTGTGTTACACAGCACCCTCCGTGCAGTAACACAGGGGTGTCATAGTGACACCCCACCATAGACTCCACACCCTCGGACTGACTACTGTCTCCCAGGGCATGTAAAGTCACCATTGGTTTTACTAGTCCCAAATTATTAACAGAAACCAGTACAAAGCATGATATTGTGGACGTTCCCAATTCGATTGCCCCGGGGTCTGTTAGTCGAGGGGGCACGTCTCCGTCCCCCTGATCGAGTTTTGGCTGGTGGCAGTGGAAACTACTTTTTATATTCGACCGCGAATATTTCCCTATGGGATTTTCCCATTGTTCGAGGCTACCAACTTTAATTATTTAATTCTCATAGCCTCGAACATACCGCCGGTTCTAAAATGGCGTTTGTGTTCTCTTCTGTGACTCCAACCCAAGTCGAGCCCTTTGTTCCACTTTTGGCGGGCTTCTCCACAGAAGCCTGCAAAAGTGGTACCACTCTGTCTAGATACCACAAGGGGTGTGGGAGGGGGTTTAGGCACCCTGGACTGAGTTACCTTGGTAACTGAAGTCGCACTCTTGTGTGATTGGCCCAAGTGGTGAGCCGGCTGGCTCACCACTTAGCATGTTTGATTGACAGCTAGGCTGAGTGAATGGGGGTATGCTGCATAAAAGCAGGGCTTTGGGGACTGGAACTTCAGAAGTCGCCACAGGACCTGAGAATCCGACGAGGGAGAAGCTGAGCTGGCCTACCACGACAACACCACCGGTGGAGCCCTGCAGAACCGACTCACCACTTCCCGACGACAGAGAAGACCTCCCGGCTGGGGAGGCTTCTTCCCCTGACGTGTGGGCACAACCAGTTTACCTTTCTTTCTTTGCACCCCAGCCCGATTTGTGGTGCCCGTGCCAAGCACCCCGGCGGCCGGATAGCCACTCACCACTGAACCGCGAATCAACACTCCTTGTACCTGAGAAACTCTGCGGCTGGTTTCTTCCCTGGCAGTGCAACAGACTCCTGTCTTTCTCCACGACGAGTTCCTCTCTTCCCCTGGATGAAGCACGACTTGCATCCGCTGCCAGGAACAACTGCCCCCGCTGGAGTGTTCTCACCACTTGAAGGTACTGTGTCCGCCAGGCCTCCCTTTCTAAAGATTGGTACATGGTAATAATAATCCCTTAACCTTCTGGACTGGGCTGGCTGCCTTGACCATCTAACTGGTCCCTTTCTTTTGGTCCAATTCTTTCTGAACCTTTTCGAGACTTTTGTGCACTTTTCAACCGTGTGACCTTGGACACAGTTTGTTCTTCTGAAACTCTAACTTCACGGTTTGACTCTGCCTTCCTCGCTTGTTGTGTTCTTGTGAAAGTGTTGGGATCTGTTACAATGTATACTCTCCTTTTCTCTCCCTTTTAAAACGAACTATTAGAGTACCAACTGCGGTAAGCGCTCACCGCTGTCTGAAAATAAGTGGGGTTTTACTTAAGACTTGTCTAATATTCTTTTAAGGGAGTGTATATCTTTTAGTGACTGCGTTTTTGAACTGCTTAATATTAGTGCCTGTGTGTTTTATTAGATGTTGTTTTAAATAAATAATTATATCTCTTTTACACCAAGCCCTGGTCAGTGTTTACTTGTTCTATTGTGTGCTCTCGACCTATTGTGAATACTCAGTATACTGCCTAACTCTTCCTGAGGGAAGTCTGACTGCTCAGCCACAGCTACCAAGTGAATCTGTGTGGTATAGACTGCTACCAAGTGGGTTTACTGCCAAACACCTGTAGTCTTAAATCTTTTGCAGTGGTCCCAGAGGGAACTGCACAGGTTTCTGCCTAACAGAGTGTTGGTGGCAGAGTTTAGCAAAAGGTGAGGTATGTGTGAGAGAGGGTGGTAGCAGTTGTATGCAGAGTAGTGTATTTTAGCGTAAGAGGTGGAGAGGGGTGTATAGAAGGTGTAAGAGAGAGAGTTAATGTGAGTGAGTTTTAGAAAGGATTGAGGCTAGTGGAGTGGGCTGTAGAAGTGGGTGTGAGAGGAGGGGTGCAGGAGAGAAGAGGGGAGGGTTGAGAATAGCACGAGTGAGTGTAGTGGAAGGGTAGCAGGGCACCAGATCCCTGAGTTAGGTGGAGAGGAAAACAGTATTAGTGCAGAGGGCAAATCAGGCACTCTACTAATATCTACATTGTGTTGGCTAGAGGTGCTAGGGCTGACAGAATTCTGTTCATTCGAGTCTCCAATGCAATTTTGGGCACTGCCAATATTGTTGCAGAGGAGATTTTCCTTTGCTTAGGCTTCCAGTGGAAGAATCGCGCAAAGAACGTGCGTTATTTGTGGAGGTAGAACAAAAGATTCTTAACAGATCATTTTTGTGTGGTACAAAAAATATGTTGAAGACCAATAATGATTACAAAATACTTAGTGACTGGAAAAAATACCCTACCCCCAGGAATCACATAGGAGATTGGGTATGTCATTCCAATATTCATAAGAATCCGAAGGTTCGCAGAATGTCTGAACCTCAACTCAATGGTCCATTGTAAATGAGCACGTCATCCACTCAACAGCAATCAAACCAAATTTACTGGAAATGTAGAAAATCTGAGTTTTCCTTCCACACATTTCACTTCTGAAAACCATTCAGCCAAACGCAAGACTTATTTTTGCTCCATGTTCTCAAGTAATGACCAATGTTCAACAATTTGAAGTCAATGACATTTTGAACGCTAAATGTAGTAGGATTGTTTTGCATTACTTGGTGGGTTGGAAAGCAATAGTCCCGGGAGATGATCCCGGGAGCACGCTTGACGTTTGCCTGCATTAGGACCTGCAACTTGTTTTTAAAGCAGAATCTCTCATAAACCAACCCTTGCGATAGGGTCAGACAGAAGGGCTGCAGCAATGAGTTTGAGATGATTGGGATTGCAACATAACGACCCACCATGAAAGCTGCACTAGTCAATATGGCCAGTGAGACAAATATACTGGTGCAGATAAAAAACTAAAAGCCATGTGCTTCGCTTGAATCATTGGTTGAAGCTAAAGAGTGACTTCACTTAGAGTAAAAGAATGCTTGGATGTAGAGATAGGAAAAAGGGAATGTGGACAGAAAACATGAACCACAATATCCAGCATTCCCAAGCCTTGCAGGATTTGATAGATGTCATTTTGAGCTGCTCTCTAATTTAAACAGTTCCATGACGTTTTATGGCAGTCCTGGTTTGCAGACGTTAATGTTCCCGAGCCTGGCTTTCTTGATGCGACAAGGCATCATTTTCACACCCGCTTCCAATTCTAAGGGAGGGGGGACACACCCTTAACCCTTGTTCACTTTACCCTTCCCCCATCCATATCCCCAACTGCTCCATCTACTACAGGATATCAAGCAACCCCCAGTCACCCCCAGGTCCCACTTGCTACCCTCCTGTGGCTCTTCCAGCCCAATCCCAATTTAAACTTGCCCTCTATCCTGGACTTTGCCCGGGTTCCCGTCCTTACATTTCCTGTCACGCTGCCACTACTTCCGGGCTTGGATCCCACATGTGCGGAAATTGTGTGCACTATTTCCTTGCAGGCAACCAATTGGGGAAGGCGGTCTGTCTGAACCAAAATCTGCCGAAAGTTGGGCGTTTCCATTGAACCACTGCTCGCCAGAAATCCCCACAATGCAATGGGGATTCCACAAGACATCAGAAAAGAGCTGCTGAAAGTGGCGTACTGATAAAAGAGGCGCCACGAGCAACAATCAATAGGTAGGTAGATGCATTTCTTATCTGAACAACAGAGAAAGGAAATTATACTACAAAATACACAACAGGATATAGGATTAAATGGCAAGGTGTTCATCTGTACAGAGAAAAACCGAAATTTGGAATACAGGTAACAATTTGCAAAATCCCTTTTCATAAAAACAACGTGTAAAAATTGAGCAGGCAGCATACTTGCCAACATGACCCATTCCAATCTGTTGGTGCTTATCCCGGCCTGTTTGCTTGTAGTCCGAGTTTTATAATGGGAAAAGTGAAACTACAAATCCCAGAATGCAAAGAAAAAAGAAACAGGAATGGATAAGCACCTACCGATTGGAATGGGTCATGTTGGCAAGTATGAGGCAGGCATTTAAAGCCAATCATTAAAACTCCCAGTGATAAGTGGTCAGTTAAATAATCACATGATATAAAGGGGTAAATAAAATAAAAGACAGGTTTAAGAGTGTGAATAGAAATCCCTAAACATTTAGAATCTTTGAAGGACTTACTTGGCGGAATACTACACTTAACCGAAACCAAGCGAGACAATTAGTTCTGCAAAACTGCTTGCAAACCAACCAGGAAGAAGAAAGCCATGGCCGGTACACACAGTGCTTTCATTGTGCCTCGACCACCAGGAAGGGTCAAGGGCTCGTGCCGCCACTGTGAAGATTTAATGAGCTTTACAAAATGCTTTCACACACAGCAGACTTTAGCAAATGTAGTGGGTGACCACCCATAGCTTGCTGCTAGCACTGGCAACCAATACCTTTAATCCAACCAAACCAACTCTCCCATAAGTGTCACTATTATACAGGGGCGACTGTAAAATGCTCACTTTATCAAATGCAGGCAGGGTAGGACTGGGCCATAACATTGTCTCCAGCACAAATGAAAAAGTGTCCCACCGTTGCAAATGGCAATTAATTCCTTTTGTGTCAATGTTTGTATAGTACCCAAGGGGGAGTTTTTTGATAAAATATAATGCAAATTGTGCATTTTAAAGAATATTTATTCAGCAACACTTGCCAAAACTATTAGCCACATAGTGAAGTGACTCATCAAACTGGCCCACATTGGCCACAAAAGTGACCCACTTTGACCAAAAAAACTGGCCCACACTATCATTTGGCATTTTTGGTTTGGCCATGGGCCTATTGCCCTATAGGCCAATCCGAGCCTGAACACAGGCCTTCCGTTGAGTTATTGCCCTCTGGCATGCTGCCGTTAGCGAACATAACTGGACATTTGGCACCACACTTCAAAAACGCAACTCCATGCAAAGTCTCTCCTTTTTCAAAAAGCTGTTGCTTATCGGCACACAGTTTAGATCCTGTTTAGTTTTCTCACAATTCACCAATTGTACTTGCTCGAATTAGATTTGTTCAAGCCGCCTAAACATATGTGTTTATTACTTTTTTCCACTGAGACTTGTTCTGGATCGAAAGAAGTCACTGACAATATTCTTTGCCACTTCATCTCAGAATCCCTGGAACCTGGTCAAAAGTAAGTGGTATTTAGATTTCGCTATTACCAACCACCGTCCCTGGCATTGGTCATCCCCCATCTGGGCTGCCCCCCTTCTCCTCAAACCTTAAATTACTGTCAAACATTTCCGTCCCCTATTCAACAATCAGCTTCTGCTGATCTGATTCTTCCAAGCTGAGGAGAATCCCTCCCTAAATGATTGCCTGAAAGCGGGACGCGGCATTTCTAGGGTGGACTACGACAACCGTATCTACATAGACATTCCTTCATTTCTTATGGTCAGCCTATAAAGAATACACAATGCTGCAGTTCATCTACCCCCTCCACCTCAAAGGAAGCCGCAACTGCTCCTGCATTGTCCGTGCTCTATTGGCTGTCAGTCATCAAATGTGTTCGGTTCCGTGTGCATCACACAAGTTGCCTTGAACATGCAAGGTTCACCTTCGATCATGTCTATTTCACCACGACCCTCTGACCAAAAGGACCTGCTCCACCCCTGGAAACCTTTCTGCCCGCTGCTGGTTCAACATGCAACTTCCTAGAGGGCGTGCCTTCTTTGTTTTGCAACCATTTCTTTTGATGCATCCAGCTTCTCGAGCTGCCTTCAAACACTGATCTAGATCTAGAACACCCCCAGATCACGTGGCCTTTGGAATGTCCCTGAAGACTTGGCTGTTCAATCTACTACAACTACTCTCATTTGCTCTATTGTTACCACTTAATTTTGGGAACATTCCCAAGAGACAGCCTTGATGGTGGGCACCACACTCTCAGATTACAATATTACAAAGGCAGACCCAACCACCCAACTCTGAGAGTGTGCAATTGGCTTCCTGCTTGGCAAATAAACACATTATAAAGGGCTTTTGTTTACAGAGCATTTGGACTGAGGGAGAAGAATGTGAATGGCTCCCATGGTTGGTCCTCCATTATGAGAAATCATGGGGGAACCATCAAAGTTCTGGACCCACAACACCTTAATGTGTGGTCCTTCAAGAGAGTCCTGAACATCAATCTATTCAAGGAAACATTCACAATCAAACCAGCCTCCATTGGGAACAGGCTAACACTCTCCCAAAAAAAGGATGGAGCACAAACATTTGTGCTCAGTGGCCCGGAAACCCTACAAAAACCAAGCCAAGACCAGACTTCTGATGCAGTGACTTGCACTTCCACCACCAATACAAGGGGTCGTTTCCCTGATCTTAAGTGAACAGACCAGCAAGCCCTGTGACATGGCCACCCTGTGACATGGCCAGAAGGCGACATGCTAAAGCGTTCCAAAACAGAGAGAGAGAGAGTGTGTGCGTGTGCGTGTGTGCGTGTGTGCGTGTGTGTGTGTGCAACTGGAATCAAAAATCAACTTCAAGCAATAACCTCCATTTCACTTTTTTTATATCATCATATTTTCTATCCCAAGTTTGCATGAAATATTCCAACAACAGCCTGCTACTTTTTTGGGCGATGCGCATAAAGACAAAATGGCTGTTCCTGTTGTCAGAAAAGAAATATCATGGCTAGTGCTGGGCATCAGCGGCCTGTGCACGGATGCCTAGCAATCCTCACCTCAACCTTCTTTGCTACTGTACATCACGTGGAGAAACTCAGCATCTCTGGCGGAGAGCGCACCACCAGACGTTAGGACATGTGAAGACTTGAAATCTGCCGCTGCAAAAAGTAAAGGACCAGAAAACAAGCCTTATGGGCGTATGCCCCAAGAATACGGATCCTCTTCCCCGTCAGCATCAGGCTGCCCCCACGGCTCAGACTGGCCTATAGGGCAATAGGCCCATGGCCGAACCAAATGCTGGTGTGGGTACACTTTTTTTGTCAAAGTGGGACACTTTTTTGGGCCAATGTGGGCCAGTTTAATGATTTACTATCACTATGCCGCTAATAGTTTTGACCAGTGTTGCTGAGTAAATATTCTTTAAAAAGAACAATTTGCATCACATTTTATTACAAAACTCCCCATTGGCCACGAAAGAAATGAATAGCCTTTTACAACTGTGGGCTACTGTTTTATTGGCGCCCAAGACAATTTTATGGCCCAGTCTGACCCTGCTCGCCACCACGCTTCTACAATTCAGAATAGAACTCAAGACTCACCTCTTGAAGGAATCTCCTCCTCAACACCTAGACCATCACATCGGCCCTCGTGCCACCAGGCTCGCTAGACGCCACCCCACCTCCTACCCGCTGCCCGGTGCAGTTGTACCCCTCCTATGTGCCCCTCTGCATCCTACCGCCCGCTATAACTCTCTTCTGTTGTTACCTCTGAAAAACGCTCTGTTGTGCATCTCTACTGTTGTTTGCCTCTGTAAACTGCTCTGTAAACTGCTCTGTTGCCTTTTGAAGCTAGGTTACGTGCTCAATAAATACCATATTTATCATCATAATAATTATCGTGATCGCGTCAAGGGCCACAAGAAGGGTCCCGTGTTCTGATGGTATGCAGTATCCCAGAATCTACTCCCTCGCAGTTTCAGTGGCTCCATGTGCTGGCCTGGCACAAACCTATGTGCTACATCTGAAATACATTGCTGGGTGATCCCTGGCCTGGTGCAAGTCCGCCTAGCATGGATAAGGTATAGACTTTGGCACTGCACTAGCTGCAGCCCCCTCTCAATCTATCTGCTATAGTCCATTTTCCAAGACGGCACCTGAACGGTACTACCCCAAAAAACAAATGAGAAAATAACGAGGTTGAAAAAACTACGTATTTTTTGTTCTAATTTTTGTGAGATTTTTGCTCATTTTTATTAAAAAATAGATGTGGGTGGGGTAAGGGTATAGCTTAAGGTAGGTGTAAGTGCGGGTGCAGGTGTCACCTCCACATTATTTTTTAAAAAGTGCAAAAAAAAAACATTTTATTTTGTTTGTAATTCGACAAAAAAAACTCAGTCTTTTCCACCTTGTTATTTTTTCTCTCGATTTTTTCATGTAGATGAACATTGAACTGGGTCACTAGAACCCTCTTTTATGAAACAGCCCAGTTTATTTCCATGATGGCTCCATTCGTATGCAAAAACTAAGGATTTGTTTTTGGAAGAACTTAAAATCGTTTCTGCATCATGAACAAGACGTTCAATAAAAAACATGCTAACACCACGGGGTGAACAGTTGCACCGGTGCAACCAACGTCTACATGCCAATGTCAAATGTCGGTGTTGTGTGCCCATGTCATACAAGGTCAACACTATAATGCAGAGGGTTTCATAGGCTCATATCAGTTTGCATTTTGAAACTTTTACACCCCCCATTTATGATGGAGAAAATAAAGCTGCAGTAATACAGCTTTTGCTAAGCATGTTTGTACGTGGTTTGCTATTAATGTTCAGGTAGATTTATCACGTGACATCTGCATTTTACAAGTCAGCTATATGAATCTACTTCACCAAAGAGTGTGACGCTGGGAAGGTCATTTAATCTCAGTGGAATCCCCAGAGGGGATTCCGTTCTGGCTGTAGCCTCACTGTTTTATGGGGGTCTTTGGGGGGTGGGGAGGAGGGGAATGATTTGGAGGGAACAGGCAGCAATGTAAAGGGAAGCTGGTTGACATTGAAAAGGTTCTGTATGGTGGTCTCGTTGCTGCCTGTCAGGCGGAACGCAGGGTCCTGCCAATTGAACCCTGTAAACACCAATAACAACTATTGTATAGTATGGTTCCAAATGCAAAAACAGTGAGTATTCATTTCATCCCAGAGCAGAAGGTCCTGCATCTCGTTCAATCGTAGCAACAAATCCCTGCTGGTCTTCCGACTGAAAAATAAATAAATGACATGCACACAGTTTAGTGGCAACTTTGTTGTACAGGCAAATATACTTAGAAATAAACACTTATTCACTACACTTGCTCTGCTCATCCACCTTTATTGGTTAGTAGACCCTGGGGTTGTCGTACCCTAATGTGTGCCACTCTCACAAAGTATATGGAGAGATTGGAGGCTGAGAGTTACTGGCCCTCATTACAAGTCAGGCGGTGGACCATGGTGCTATTAGCACCATGGTCCATGCCGGATTCCGCCATGGTGGATGGCGGAATTACCGCCCCATTCCAAGGTGAGTGGGGCGGTAATTCCCCATTCACCATTTGCCCTTCCCCATTCCCATTTTTGTCCCATAGGGCATGATGGGGAAGGCGCTAATTACGGCACCGTAAATTACGGTGCCGTAATTAGCACCAAGGTCGCTTAGCGCCTTGGACTTTAACGCCTGCAAAAAGCAGGTGTTAAAGTAAGGGTTAACGGCGCCGACGGCGCGTTAAACCCTTAACGCCTGACTTGTAATGAGGGCCACTATCTTTTGATGGGGGCATGTTCTAGTCAATGGTGCAGAATCATGGGAGTTGTAGTCCAAAGCATATGGAGAGCCAAAGGTTGCAGATCCCTGTTGTAACTCCAGCTGCTGGTCCTCCTGGTGGTGGACGTAAGACCTGTGACCACCACCGATGGCCCTCGGAATACATACAGGGGAGCATGGTTAACATGTATTGGGGGGGGTCTTTTTGTAGTGCAAAATATGAACAGAACTATCTCCAAGTGTTTCAGTGGTTGAAGAATAGATGTTACATATTGGAACTCACTTTACCACAAAAAACAAAACCATGTATTGCTACACAGTGGCCCCAGATGCACTCCTAAGGGGACACACGTCCCTGTTTTAGTTAGTGTAGTTGCAAGAGCAGTAACTACACTGATGTGTCAGATAAGTCTTTACTCGAGAGCTTTGATGAATTCGGTATATTTAGTAGAACGTGCAAAAACGCATAATTTTCAAATTCGTGATTATACACAAGCAAATCACAGAGATATTGATTTTCAACACAATAAATCATTCAAACGAAACACAAATTAAATGTCAGCACTTAAAAAATGATCAGTGCCAAAATCCAATAGGTACATTAGAACATATGTTTAAATTCATAGTGTTTACAACATTCACACTGCAGTACAATAGTTCATGCATCACATAGCTCCCATATGCTGTTACAATAGCCGACGCGTTTCGGATTCAAAATCCATCTTCAGGGTGTGAGTTATATGTTCATATCTGGTACATTTCATGTGTGGAACCCTACAGTGTAATAGAGACATAAGTGTTCAGCATCTAGTGTTGTAAAAAAGGATTCACAAATATCACAAAGGTAAACTACCAGGGACTAACCTGGTAGTTTACCAGGTTACCGTGCTAATGCACTGTTGAACCCTCATATTAAGGCCATGGGGCAGCTAGGCTGCCCTTCAGTCAAAATCTGTTTATATCAAGGTTGAGAAGCCTTCACTGCCTTAGCTATACTGAGAAGACATGTTAAACAGTTCAGCTGTTACATTTGAACTTAAAAAGAACAACAAGTTCCAGAATGCATCGAGCTGTTGGCTGAGAGGCATGGCTGGACTGGGAACCAAAAGTGGCCCCGGAAATGTTTTTCAAAGTGGCCCCATATTAACATGAACTGGAAGCTTTGTAACACATTAGAAAATCCCCAGAGTGCCAGTCCAGCACTGCTGCGAGAAGTCAGGACTGGACCAAAATGGAGCCGTTGGAGATATGAAAAGTGCTTGAAATCAACACACAAAGTCCAGCTATCACAGTGCGCCGTGTAGAACACGTGTGTTCAGTCTCACTTGTCACCACCTGCGCCAGCTCCAGCAGGCCCCTCACTCCCCTTGAAAGCACGTTTTAATTAGGTGATACAATGAAAATGTCTCTTAATATTAAGACAATTCATGCAAGCCGATAGAGCGGTCCGTCAGATGCTTCTCAAAAGGCCATCCATTCCCGAACGGCTGTTCATGTCAGCGACAGTTCGCGTGCTCTTGACTCCTCTTATCGCCAAAGACAGCTCAATGCAGCCCACCCGTTTCTGCACAAAATGCATCTCCAAAGGGAGGTGGGGGAGCAGGCTGCAGTCCATCACCGTGGGCATGCACCCCCAAACCCCACCCTCGCGCGCGATCAAACTGCGAGAAAAGATAAAAAGAGGAGGGAAAAGCAGAAATCATGGACAGAGCAAACAAAGCTCTTTTTTAAAGGAATATGTGACTCATCTTTAGAAGTTTGTAAACATGCTTTTATGTTGACTTTGTCACAACAAGAATTGGCAAAACCAGTAGTTTCGCTTCTGCAATTGTTCAGTGCATTTTACATTTATATGCAGAGAAAGGGTTTGGCGCCATGTAAATCCAATTTTAAAATCACACAAAAGCCAAGTGTTGATACCTTTTATTGAACTAACAAAGTATTGTGCTAAAATGGTAGCTGCACAAGCTTCTGAAGTCCCAAAGCCCTCTTAATCATATGGAAAATAAGAGAAGATAGATGAAGTGATTGCAAGTCTGTGATTGGCTGAAAGAACGACAGTCAGAGCTGGACGAAGGACTAGGACAAAAGTGAAGGAATAGGATGAAACACTAGGACAATGGGGACTAGGACACTGAAGGATTGATTTGATGGAGGACTACACAGAAGGACTAGGACTAAAGTACAGGATACAGTGCTTGGATGAAGAGCTACCTTGAAGGACTAGGATGACAGGGAAAAACTGGAACCAGGATGAAGGAGAAGGACTTGGAAAAAAGCCTAGAAAGAACGAGAAGGACTGGTAAAAAAGAGTAGGTAAACAAAGACACAGGACTAGGATGAAAGAGGAGGAATAGGACAAAGGAGAAGAAGTACTGGGATGAAGGGCTAGGACAAAGAGTGAAGGGCTAGGATTGAGGAGAAGGACTACGGTAAAGAAAAGGTGCCAGGAGGAAAGAGAAGGGCTTCAAAAAATCGTAAGGACTAGGGTAAGGATGACAGATTGGGACAAAGTAGAAAGATGAAGGACTAGGAGGAAGAAGAACAATTATGATCAATGAAGGGACCCAGGACAAACAAGGAAGACTAGAAGAAAGAAGTAGAACAAAGAAGGATGACGATAAGAAAGGACTATGACCAAGGAGACGACTATGATGAAAGAAAAAGACTGGGACAAAGTTTGATGACGAATGAGAACAAATAGGTCAAAGGACTGTGACGAAGGAGTACGATAGAGGTCTATGATAAAGGAAAAGGACTTTCCTTGAGGCGGTTATGGGCCATTCATAATTTATGTTGGCTGCCCCAAACAAATAATTTAAATTTTTCCACCACCAAATCTATTACAACATTTCCTACTCAATGGCTTCAACACGTCTGCTTCGCCCCTTTCAACATCCTTGATGCAAATGCTGAAGTATATTCCTTGCCATCCTCAATTTTGAATAGGCCACCGTTGCTTGCGTCTGGGCTATCAAGGACCTTCTGCCCAGTTAGTAGCTTTTCGAGAGGGGGTTTGTGCCAGCGCCGATTTGTTTTCTTCATTTTCTTTATTGCATTCTTCCTTGCCTTCAAATGACACCCGTTTTACAACTAGTTTCTCTATGTTTGCAGTTCTGTTATCAACATTTGGGACAATATGCTTGTGGTACTTTGCCATTTCCAAAACTCACACCAATTGCTCCTTGCGCAATGGTCCAGGCTTTATTGTCTTAATCATATATTTTCTGGGTTCAACACCTTTTTCTGAAATCGCAGGTCTCAAAAGCATTATTTGATGGGGGTCAAATTTTTATTTTGTTTTGCTGAGTGTCATGCCAGATGCTGCTAAATCCACACGGACATTTGTGAGTCTTTGGTCGTGTTTTCAAAACCTTGTCAATTCCACTACATATTCTGCTTCTGAGCACCCTTTCTCTTCTTTCTCCTTTCTGCAGCAATGTTTTGGACACAAAAGTAGTGCTAAAGCGCAAGCGCCACCCATTTGCCATAACCAATCAATGAAGCTTTAGGCCAGACTTCTGCCTGTTATCTGCCCAAAGTTATATCATGTTACGTTGGCTGATCACCTCTCCCACTTCCAGCCTCCATAGACATGCTTAAGGGGCAATGCTCACCCCCTGTAAAACTCACCCCGAAATCCTCTCGAACCCATGCAAACTCCTGAGGACCCATAGCAGGCAAGTGGCCCTTTGTAATGGTAAAACAGCCAGACATTTCTTTTGTGTTAAACAGCCATTTTAATGCCAGAATGTATAGGTCTACTCTCTGCAACCAAATCTACAAGTCCTCAGATGCTAATAGCATTGGCTGGAAGGAAAGAAATGGTCTGCCTTAATGTCCAACAGATGATGATAAGTGGTCACTACTAGGTCCTTTGGTTTAATTCTCTTCACTGCCCTCAAAGTAGGTCCTTCCACAGCTTTTCTTCTAAGGTAGGCACGTGAAACCTGCAGCACCGTTCATAATGGGTTGACTTTCTGACCTTAAAAAGCACTTCCGAGAGGCAGAATGATGCATGGTCAGTGGAGGGGGCATCACAGATCGGGCCCTCATCACTGACTAAGCCTCCCATTTCCCTTGTATACTTTTTGTTCGTTAAAAAAGTGTTTTTAAAAATCAATACTACATACAATTCAGATTAAACGTGTGCATCCTTCTCTGGCTAATTTAGTGGAACAGGACAGAATTGTGTTGCTGTTACTGAATTTAGTTTTCTACTTCCTCTCAACTTTACATAAATGGCTATTTTAGCAAAAACTTATTGTTACCTATTCTCATTATATGACTATTTTGGTTTAATTGAATTGTATCTTTCATGTTGGTTAATTTTGCAGATCCATTTTTGTCTGGGACGGCTGTTTTCCTTTATGTACATTATTTTACCTCTTACTCTATTCGCATTCGTGATGGGGCCGGGATGGCTTTGTTACCATCTCTCTCGAGTTCCTGCAAGGTACTCTTTGTTTTGCTGTTGTAGTTGTGTATTATATTTGCACTCTATGACCTATTTGCATCCTGTATCCTGCTATATCTCTTACCCTCCTGCTTGTATTTCCCTTATGGTGTTAATCATATATAACCACTACTCAACTATTACACAGGACATCTCAAGCTGATGCATCCTTATTGTTATCACTTCACCAGTTTGTTCATAATTAACTTGTTATAAAATACCTCTATGCTATGGAGCATTACAATAATTATATTACATGTCAAAATGTATTAACCACCCAACCAAGCATCAACATATGTGGTCTCACTTGTTTAAATCAAAATCTAACATAGCTTGCATAGAAGAAACCCATTTGGAAGAAGCCCAAAAAAATCATAAATTTAAGAGATTGTGGATTGGGCCATTCTAGTATCAAAAAGCATACTTTTTAAAAAAGACACAGAAGGTAGATAGTGACAGTTGTTATTATTTATGGTCCTGAACTGTCTTTCCCAGCCCTTTAAGATGAGTAGCAAAACCCTGGAGATGGATGGGGATGCAGATTGTATTCATACATCAATAATCAAAATGAATCAGGTAGTTTGGCAAAAGGGGAGTCTGTTTTATTATCAAGTATATAAAACAGGGAGAACAATGAACATCAGCGTTAGTTCGATCCTCTTACTCAACTCATTTTAGTAGAAACTGAGGTTATATTGCATAAAATAGTCATCAGTGATGTATTGACCTGTGTCACTACCTACGTGGCAAACTACAAAACCTATTGGAGGGAGTGATTGGCTCTAAGTGAATATCTAGTATAAGTTCCATATCCGTATAGAACCGTGAAGGAGAGGGATAGGGTACTTATCAGGTGCGGCAACTAAGCCCTCCCCTCAAAATGGCCACTATGAACGTCACTAAATACACAACGTTCCATTGGCTACACAAATTATAGGACCCTAGATTAGATGGTTCTCTACAATTGGTTGGCTTCTAACCCCCATCAGTACTTTTCCACTTACATCTAACAGCATGCAGACTGAACATCCAGGTGCTGGTGGGCTCGTTATAACACTAGCTTCCCACCAATTGATACATCAATCCATCATCACCTCAATGGTCCAGTGTCAATTAGTGCTTTGAAGTTTGGCCTTGAGTTTGTACTGCGCTCTTAGAATTTTTAAGGTGTGAAGGCACAACCTGCCCTCGTGCGTAGGTGTGCCTACCTCGATCGTCCAATTTCTTCCTTCCATGTGAGGGAGGACCCGCAAAGGGACCTCGTAGTAAGGCGGTAAGGGTTTACCGGTACCGGTGCCCTTACCAGTACCGGTAAACCCTTACCGCCTAACGTGTAATGAGGCCCTATGTGTATGTGCTTGATGACACTGATTGTGAGTTCCATCATACCAGTGTGCAGCCACTTTCATCAGTTCTGCCTTTTATGATTCAGAAAAGATCTTCGAAATGTTTCAGTCTGTTTTACTTAAATCTACTAGGGACACTCGCTTAAAATGCTAATGACCCTCCATGTCTAAAGACACTACAACAATAACGGACAATTAGTGGACGCATGATTGGAACCCTAATGTGTCCACTGACACATGGGGAAAAGGTTTGGTTAAAATGCTTAAATTCCTACATTGCTGCCAACCTTACAAATACTATGGGCCTCATTATGAGTTGGGCGGTAAGTGGTAAAATTGGCTGCAACTGAGTTACCGCCAATTTTACCACTATGCCAAATTATGAGTTTTGGCTTTGATTGGAGGATTTACCTCCAGCAAAAACCTGGAGGCAAATCTTCCCACTCAACGCCAAAAATTGGCAAAATTGGCAAAATTACCACAGCAGTAATTCTGCTGTAGTAATTCTGCAAAAAAAAGCCCCACTGGGTCCAATGGACCCAAAACAAAAGGGGAATTACACCGCCACCACCACTGCCTGACCAAGTGGCGGTAACAGTAATTCGTTTTCGGCAGATGTATCACGGAATTACCGCCTCCCCATCATAATGAGGCTCATGTGTTCATTGGTATGCATTAACCATAACTTTCCAAAATAAGAATTTCAAGGTTCTCCCCAGAAACATAATGATGACCATGTGATGTTCCTAATGCTAACATTACTCTTAAGATTTGCGATTGTAAATATGTATATACCTTTGGGAAAGATTGATGTATGTTATATTCAAGAACAGTGAACTTTAAATTGTGACCATTCCGGAGACGAATGCAGAGTACTGAATAGCGTGGCAAGAGAACAGAGAGCAGTTCGAGGGAGAGCAAGAGAAAGGAAACCAAGTGACCATTCAGATTCTTTCTGGGGAGGGGGGCATTTCCTCGCAGTTGTACAGAGGCCATAAAGAGGGTAAAGGGATTGGGCCATCCACCACACACTGCCTATAGTCGACAGCGGTAATCAAGTGATCCGCGGCTCCCCTCGGTCTCTCATTCGCCACTCCCAATTTTACAATCGTAGCTCCTCACAGTACCCAACTTCTTCCCAGGGCATATTATGTTGTTATTATTATTATTATTATTATTATTATTATTATTATTATTATTATTATTATTATTATTATTATTATTATATTCAGTGAGCATGGATCTAGCTTCCAGGAGAAACTGAGTGATTTACAATCAAAGGGGGAAGAACATTGTGAGAGAAGCAGAGAAACAAGAGAGCAGGGAGCTAACAGGGAAGGGGAAGGGCGGTCAGTTTGGTAGCAAAGGATCTACAAGCAATCAGGGGCGGAACAAATGGGGAGAAGATCACCCAGCCTCAGGTAGGTTGGGAGTGGACAGTGTGTGGACCTACATATTAGGGAGGAGCCATTTATTGAAGAGTCGGGTCTTGAGCTCCTTTTGGAACTGTAGAAGTGAGTCTGATGTTGACAGGGAGGTGGTTCCAGAGTGTTGGGCCATAGGCAGAGAAGGCCTGTCTTCTGGTTATTTCCTTCGTGCACTACAGAAATGATGAGTTTACTAGAGAGGTAGCTTGGGGCTTCAGGGTGACATCCTTGTAGATGATGCAGTAGGACTTGTAGATGATACAATCTCGGAGCTGGAGCAAGAACAGTTTGATGAGGGTCAGAGTGATGTGGTTGAATTTGCAGAGTCCTTTGATGAGATGTGCTGCAGCATGCAGGACACATATCATGGGTGCCAGTGTAGGGTAGTTGTCAGAAGGCCACCATAAACGGCATTGCCACCATCCAGGAGGCAGAGGAGAAAGGCTTGTACAGCAGATCTAAAGTTGTTTTCTGGGATTAAGGGCTTGATTTTCCACAAGAGAGAAATGTGAGACCAAGCTACGTGTGTCTTTCTTGCTATGTGCTGTTTGAAGGCATGGTATCTGTCAATTACAAACGAAAAGGCACATGTCATAGGTGGTCAGCTGGGGTTTGAAGCCTACGAGGTTCATAGCAGAGACCCAGGTTTGGATGTGTGTTGAGTGCTGTTGGTCAGAAGTAGGAATTCAGTCTTGAAGGGGCTGGGCTTCAGGTAAGCACTGGACATCCACAACTGGATCAATGTGAGGCAGGATTTAAGCCTGTGGCCTGTACCACACTATGAGTCAATGGCTGCATTGCACCTGTTTGCAGTAGTAGTAAAACATGATATAATATGATACAAGTCATTCATAACGCGCTTGTACACAAGTGTTTCTAGGCATGACAAGACAAGGGATTGAAGACAGAGGGAGGACAAAACAAACGATCTTACTAGGCCTTGTGTCATTCAGATCATGCAAGTGCGAGAACGGGGAGTGCAAGGGACAGGGGAGGGGAAAACAGAGCAGCAATGCTCTGAGTAAGTGCAGCCAGGGCAGCGCAGCTCTGAGTAGTGCAAGGATAATATGGGACTGTAGAGTTACTGTTACAGCCCCCTAAGTGTGTGGTAGGCCCGGAGGCAGTGCAAGGGTGACTAATCAAGAAAGAGCCTGGTACCCACTGAGACTCTGAGGATAGCCAAGCAACCAGTAGGTGTAGCAGACAGGTAGATGAGGTAGGACAGCAGGGGAGGGAGAGAGAGAAAGCAGTGGAGAAGAGGAACGTTTTGAGCTGCATCCGGATCTTCAGGTGGTCTGGCTCAGGTTTGGGAGGGGCAGGAAGGCCATTCCAGAGGGAGGCGCCTGCAGAGGAGAGAGAACGACCCCCCACTCTCTGCCTGGAGAAGCGTCTAACCCTTAGAGAGTTGGAGGTAGCTGAGCGAAGGGCTTGAGAAGGAAGGTATTTTGGATGGAAGCGTTGGATGTAGTGCGGGCCCTAGCCCCAGAAAGCCTTGTGGACAATGCAAAGGGTCTTGAATTTGATCCTTGCAGCCCCGGGAGCCAATGGAGAGATTTCAGGGTTGAAGAGATACAGTCCCTGGGCTTGAGGCAAAGGATAAGTCTTGCAGTCATGTTCTGGATTAGTTGCAGAAGAAGCAGAGAGTAGAGGAAGGCAGATTGAGACAGTGGCTGTTGCAGTAGTCCAGTCTAGGGAGAATTAGGGCTCTGGAGACAGTGAGCTTTTGGGGGTGATGGAGAAAGGGAAGAGTCCCTTTGAGGAGGTGCAGCTGGTAGTGGGACTTCTTTGCAACATACAAGATGTAAGGAGAGAATGAGAGAGTGGAGTCGAAGATGACACCAAGGTTTTTTTGACTTGCAGGAAGGCGAAGGAAGAGGGCCCAAGGCAGGCAGCCAGCATGAGAGAGGGAAAGCAGGGGAAGGAGTCCCAATGGTAAGGATATACATCTACCTGGCATTAAGGCAGAGATCGTTGGAGGCGCACCTATCCTGAATCGCGGATAGACAGTCAGGAATGAGCAAGAGAGGAAGCTGAGGGGAGCTTAGAGGAAAGCTGAGTATTATCCGCATAACACTGAAAGTTAGAGAAGAAGGTAGAGATCAGCTGGGCCAAAGGGGCCAAGTAGAGGTTGAAAAACCAGGGTTAGAGGATAGAGCCCTGAGGAATGCCACAGGCAGAAAGAGAGGTGGCAGAGAGAAAGGGACCAAGTTGGATCTGGGAGGGGCGGTCCAAGAGGATGGAGGTCAGCTACTCCAGGGCCTGATCCGTGAGGCCCAGGTTCTCACAGAATCGACTGATTAGGATGGCGTGGTTGAGAGTGTCGAAAGGGGAAGAAAGATCAAGCAGGATGAGGACAGAAAGAATGTTGGAATCAAGGTTAGAGAGCATATCTTCACAGATGTTCAGGAGAGCGGTTTCCCTGCTTCTGGCAGCTCTGAAGCCAAACTGATGGTCATGGAGACAACCAAAAGATTTAGTGTGGAGAGTAAGCTGGGAAATGGCCAGCTTTTCCAAGAGTTTGCCCAGGAAAGGGGTGATGGAGATTGGGCGATAGTTTGTCGGGCCGGTAGGATCGGCAGACAGCTTATTCAGTAGGGGGTGCACAAGAGAGTGCTTAAAGGGAGAGGGGAAAGTTCCAGTGGCGAAAGAGTGATTACAGAAATTGACAAAGGCTCGAGTAAGGGTGTACATATGGTCCTTGATGGTTCTGGAGGAGCAGGGGAGCACCTGTTTGGATGACACTTTCATAGATCGGGCTTGTCTAGCAACCTTGTCAGGTGTTGTCCGAGAGAAAGAGGAGAAAGGAGGAGAAGGAGAGATAGCCAAAGGGGGGCAGAGAGAGGAAGAGGAGATAGCGGACAGGATGTTCTGAGTTTTAGCAGAGAAGTGAGAGGTCAGAGATATACAGAGGGCCTGGGAGGGAACAGGAGAGGTAGAGACGGCAACAAGATTGGCCAGTTCTTTGCAGATTTTAAAGAGTTCCTTTGTGTTGTTAGAGGCCACAGAAATGCAGGCTTAAATGTTTGCTCTCTTCTTGGAAAGGACAGACAGTCTGTATTGCCTCTAGAGCAGGTGGAAGGCCAGTTTGTCAGAGGATGCGCCCGAACATGTGTTTCAGAATGGCGAGGCAGAATTATACCAAGGTAGGTAGGCTTCAGCCGGATTCTCGTGATAGGGACAAGGATGTCCACGGTGTTGGAAATAGAAAGATGCAGATTAGAACGGGCTGGTTCAGGGTGTGAGTCAGTCGCAGGAGTAGGAGGAGCATAGAAAGTAGAGGCTAAAGCATTCACTGACACAAGCGTCATGGGCCGAATGACCGAGAAGGTAGGTGGCAGTGCTGGGGATGGGGCTTTGCCTGAGGGATAGAGAGTTTCAGGTGAGAATAGAGTAGAAAGTGGTCAGTCCAAGAGAGAGGATCAGTGAGAGGATTAGAGACAGAGATGTCTGAGGTGATGAGAACGTCCAAAGTATGTCCGGCAGAGTGTGTCGGGCCAGAGGACAGAATGGAAAGAGAGAGAGTGTTGCAGAGGTTGCAGAAAAGCCGAGAGGAGGGATTAGAAGCATCCATGTGGATGTTGAGATCTCAGAGGAGGAGAAGTTGAGAAGTAGAGGCAAGGGGAGAAGAGGAGAGGTCGGCCCATTCAGAGAGGAAGAGGACGACCTGGCCAGGTGGCCTGTAGATGGTGGCCACAGTTAGAGAGAAGATGGGAGATATAGAGACCCTGCAAACCAGGCATACAAAGAAGGATTAGGCCTGCGTATGGATCGCAGAGGCTGGGATCCACTCCAGAAAGATCAGGGCTACTTCACCTCCAGGACGGATGGTTCTGGGTATGGAGAGGATCTTGTAGCCCACAGGGAGGAGGCTGTCAAAACTTGTGACAGAACTGGCCGTAAATCAGGTCTCGGTGAGTGCAATGAGATCTAGGTTGAGTACTTCGAGGAAGTGACAGATGTCAGAGGAGTGTTTGACAGCAGAACAAGAGTTGAGAGTAGCGACGTGGAGCAGGTTGCCACATTTGAAAGACTTCCATGGAGGGGTACAGGCTTGAGGTACACCCTGTGGAGGTGGTAGCAGGGCCCAAGGGTGGGCAGATGAGGAAGATGAGTGTGCCAGAGTGGTGGTGGAAGGAGTAGCAGGAGAAGGGAGGAAGTTGTTAAGACGATGGAAATGCCTATCAAAAATCGGCGATTGGGCTGAGGGCCCTGAACCAAGACGGTGCCATTCAGATAGACATTAATGATGGTATTGGAGGAGTGGAAGGGGGCCAAGAGGACCTCCCACCTGGTGCCACTGTTAATGGGACAGGAGGAGAAAGAAGAGAGAACAGAGACCCTATGGAGGGTCCATAGGTCTGGAGAGGGGATGACAAAAAGGACATCAGTGAGAGTCAGTCTGGAGGAAGCACTGGTGTAGGTATCAGCGATATGGAGGCCTGGGTTAGAGACCAGGATGTCCCCCTTTAAGTTATTCCTTCCAGACATAGTGAGAGGGATAGGGTAAGAGATAGAGTAGCAGTTAGAGAATATTGGAGAGACAGAGAGCATCATAGGTGGTGTGAAGGAGGTAGGTGGAGGAGAAGGGGATGAGAGAAGAGAGAGAGGAGCACAGCCCTGAGGCACACAACTCAGAATGCACAGGGGGAAGAGGAGGAGGGGGACCGGGGTCACAACAAAGGAAGACTCAGAAGGGGAACATAAGAAGCAGCCCAACACCATCACTATGACCCGCAAGGGAAGCTCTTCTTAATTGCACTACACATTTGTTGACTCACCTCAAACTTGAAAATAAATAAAATAAATAATTCGACAAAGACTGATATTTCCCATCTGTGAAAGGTACAGTGAGCA
This sequence comes from Ambystoma mexicanum, assembly GCF_040938575.1. Lineage (NCBI taxonomy): Eukaryota > Metazoa > Chordata > Amphibia > Caudata > Ambystomatidae > Ambystoma > Ambystoma mexicanum. The sequence goes on from NC_090936.1 coordinate 383,742,724, forward strand.
AAAAGCAGATGGCTGCAAACTATCAATGGGGTTAGCAACCACTGAACAGGTTATCATGCCTTGTTCTTCCGAGAGAGGGGTGCTTGCTACCTTTGTTCAAATAAAAGAAATAGTTATTAAAAAAAGCTAAAAATTGTAACCGTAACACACACTACACCAATACTTTACAACATGTGCTTTCAATATTAGGTTGATCACACTGATGCTACAGGTAAAGTGAGTTTTGCAAAGTAGTGCTGCAGTTTGAGTGAAGGTTAGATATCTGGTGAGACTGACTGTTTGTGTTAGGCATGTTTATTTGGACTGTGTATTTGCACCTTAATATTGACTTTAAGGGGGTCATTTTGGGCTATACTCTAACGGCATGCAGGGACCACTAGTGCTTGCACTTAAGTGTTGCTAGTCCCCTGCATGCCCTGCATGCAATTTTCAACATTCACAAAGCAAAATGCAATTGTGAAGAGTATGAATGTGACATGAAAGGCCTCATGCAAATTAGGATTTGCATGCAACTTTTTACAATGCATTTCTATGTAATCCACCTGCTATGTACCAGATATAAATGCAACGTGTATTCCAAAAGAATCCTTTTGTTTTACGCCTATTACAGTCGTATAACCAGGTGCTCTTCCAAGATGGGGAGGCAAGCAAAACAGAGATGCAAACTCTGTTTTGCTGCTCTCATATACCTTGGAAAGTCACAAAAATCAAATGGAGAGGAAAATGAACGCGCAAAGGCACTTTTATGCTTTCATTTTGCGCTCCACCCATTGCAAAATGGCCCCCTCGTCCCCCAGTGCTTGTAGACTTGACATGTTGCCTGTGGACTGAGTGCCTGCACCTCCACGTCGACATCCCCAGCATGCAGACTTTACATTTTGTTAGCTTTGGGCTGAGCGTTTGTACATCAATGTTGCTATTCCCAGCATTTGTACACTTCTCATTTGTATAGATAGCAACCAAAAATACCTTTTTAAAACTGTGTTTCCTCTCATACATATGCATATATCTCCACACAACAGGCAGAACATGTATCCGATGTTATCGTTTTCCCTTTGCCAGTACACTATTTTTAAAATATCTGGAAATATTTTCAGCTGAGACTTCCATGTGCAGCCCTGGCTGGGCCATGAAAGGGAGACTTTCTAGCAGGCTGTTTTTCAGGACCCTGGCACGTGCTCCAGACTGCCAGCAGCTGGTTTTCCTTAGATTACAGGTCCCCGTGTTAGATTCCCCCGGCCATATCTGGGTCATTTGCAGGAGGCTCGCATTACTGATAATACCGAAGGCAGGGCGGGGAGAAACCCTGTGTTCTTAAGAGGCTTAAGAGTTTAACAGCTCACACATTCACAATGCAGCATTTTTGTCAATTGCCAGTCCAACCTGCACTGGGTTTAATTACTAGTTCTATACACGTGAGGATTAAGGCTTTAAGCCACTTACCCTCCAGTCTAACCCCAAAGTTTTCGTCTGCTTTCTTGTTTTGAAAATTAGAATCAATTTGTATTTTCTTTTTTTTTTTTATTCCGTAAAGGGTTGGGGTGGGCTATTTTTTCACATCGACATGCCCCTTGTTCTATCTTTTGGAAGAATAGTTTTATAGCATTTCAGTGACAGCGTCAGTAGGTTTCAGTCACAATAACAACATCTTCTGTTGTATCCCGCCTCATGTCACTTTCATCCAGCTGGCGTTCAGAACAAGTGTTATTTACCCTGTGCATTTCTGTCTGTGTACTCCGCGACGCACATATCCCAGGCAATCCCAACTCAGGCTGGCATTTAAAATACCACATGATTTCATTGATACCGCCATACTCATTTAATAGGTGTTTTTATACCAAACTCATTTGGATAAAGTATATTCAGCTCAGAAAGATGAAGGTGATTTTACACAGGGCTGACAGGGTCGAGGGTTAATTTCAAACCGAGAATTTCAATGCTATACATTTTGGGTGACGCTTAAGAGCAATTCCGCTCTTCCTGGTGTGTCTGAAGTGAGGGATAGAATGTTATGTTACATTATTGAGATTTACACCGTGCACCGCTGCATTTTCATGGTCTCAGGTGCTTAGGGGTATCTAAAAAGGAAGGAGAAGTGGGGGAGTGTTAGTGGGAGGGAGAGGGACAGCACGAGAGAGCTTTTGCTGTGCTGTTGACAGGCGTCAAGTCATAAAAATTAAAGTGGGGGGACTCTAACAACAAACGCAATGGGATGTGACGTCGCCAGGAATTAGCATATCAAGGTGAAATATGCACATTTCATTAAATTGGCTTTGCATAATCGCCCAAATTGCACAGGATGAATGGCATTTGCCTTTCATAAAATCAACTTATACACTTACAAAACCAAGAGAGGATATTTCCTTCTAATAGTGTTTTTGAAAACATTAAAAGGTGTGTATGTTTCAAATTCTATGAACCAATACCAATGTTTTCCCTGGAAATTGCAGTACCGTAAGGGGACATTTGATCTTTAGTTTTTTATTTTTCATTAGGTTATATAGTGCAGTGGTGAAGTGTCCAGCCTGCAAATCTGATAACAGCCTGCAAACCTAACGACTGCGGGTTCGATCCCCGAGTTTGGCATTAATACATAAAATCAAAGATGACGTTCAATGTTTCTCATTTTAGCTGGGCAGGCAGGAGTCCACCCTCTGAAAAAAGTGGGTGGACTCTGTCCACCCACGTGTGCCCTCGACTTGATCACTGGTTGTTGATAGCTTCAGTTCTGAAAAATCGGTCACTGTGTGTTGGCTTTGCTTCTTGACGGTATAGAGTCAGTGTTGTTTTATTGGCTGAGTCTATATGGGATTGTTTTGTGTTTCTGTGGCATAGTGCTGGAGATATTTAGTGTGTTAGGTTGAGTGAGATTACAGAGGAGGGTATGCCGTTTGCTGTGCGATTTCCGGGCTGTGCTGTCGTAGAGGCATGTGTGTGTTGCATTTGGAGGTTGAGCAATGAGTTTGTAGGAAAGTTGAAGGTTTTTAGTAGAGTTAGCGGTGTGGGGAACATGAAGGGCTGCTTTGCAGAAAGGAATAGCTGGCTTGTATAGATTCCATTTATTTCCCACTGCTATTATAGAGCCTCTATAATATAGAACAAGCTACAGGCAAGACCTGAAGAGCTGTCCACATATCTGCATTTAAAATGGATGATGCTTTGTCTACAACATTGGGCTTTATCACATCTAAGTAGCAATTGATGACCTGAGGACTTCATTACTTTATATCAGTAGATGGACATGTTCCCGAGGCAAATCTCTACATTGGGTGAAGCACTTAGATATTCCTAGGCGCAGACATATAGCAATACTGTGCAAATTCTAATTAAAATATGTGGATTGGGTACAAGATTTAATAGAAAAGAAGGTCAGACTATCCCTATAAGCTTCTTAAAGGGCCACTGTCCTCTCTTTTAGAGGCAGAACACCTGATTGCCAGCAAACAGGATCACACTCGTTGCAGACCAGTTGCACAAGTTAAGCCTTGCAACTAGGGATGATCAATAGAGTGATAGATGTTTTAACTGTAGAGGAGCAGCTGTTTGCCTCTGCAGGAGATCCCGCCCATACCTCCCGTGTATTGGAGACATGAAACCGTGCCGTATTTAACAACAGCCATAATACCAATACCACAGCGAGTGTTTGAAAGAAGATACCCATTGAGACAACCCTACCGAATGCACCCTCGATGTGATGATAACCTACAGGAGGAAAAACCTGAAGGAGTGTGAAAAGAAGCTAACCAATGAATTAATGACATCATAATAAGTGTGCACAAAGGTCTGAAGATACTGGCTAAAGATGATGTATAAATCCTGAAGAAATTAATGGTGAAGTAAAGAATCGAGTCAGTTTCCCAATATAGAAAATAAAGATTACACGTGCACGAAGTGCTGCAGAAAAACAACCGTTCAATAAATGTACATTTGCCGAAATGCAAAATAGATTAAGTCTTCATAGAAGCTGGCTATGAGTAGTGAATAGAATACAGTGAAGCCGTCATTATATAGAAACTGGACATTGGTACCATGAATTTAGTAGGACAGAACCCATGAAGCTGGAATAGAAAACTGTGTTGGGGCAGGACAAATAGGCTTCTGAAGCTGAAGGGCAGGGCATTTAAAAGCTGCAAAATGGACCAATTTGTGGTCCGCTGTCACGTGAACTGAGGATGGAATTAGTGCTTGAACTTGAAGTCACGATATTGAGTGCCCTCAATCCCTTGCATTCTCAAAGACAAGGATATTCTGCAAGGCCAAGTAGCAAGACAATTTCGTGGTAGAAGGCATGGCTGATGAGAGATGTTGGTATAATTGGGTGGTGAGGTAGCTTCATGTCCTACCTCCCTGCATCTGGGTCTTGGCTTACATGCTGCTAAATGAACTGAATGTTCCAGACATGGCACAAGTATTCCAACCAATTATATTAGTCCATATAACAAAGGACCTTATAGTTTGAAGACCAATGAGAAATGGTGAATCTAATATTTCTGAAATGACATGTTTTTTAGAGGTAAGCATAAGTTGTCCACCTTATAATAGACAACCAATAACAATCCTAGTTCCTATAGAAATATAGATGTTTCCCTTAACCAATTCCGACCCCCAAAATGTATTTTTCATACAAAAAGCATATTTTGTTTAGAGATCATTGAGAGACTGAGCGTACATCCGTTGATGTTCGTTGTAACCTCCCAGTTTTAGATAATTGTTAATAAAACAGTACTTTGCCATCTTCCTGAGTTGATCCCGTTATTTGGACTCAGATTTATTCTAGTGCAATCCCACCCATTACATATGCACATTCCTAAAGGGCCATATGCTCACGTTGACCAGTGCGGATGGTTTCAAGATCCAAACTAGTTTTGCTCTAGTATTGCAGATGATCAGGCATCCTCCGCCATTAGCTGGAAGATTGCAGAGTTTCATGTGGAGAGCGGCCAATAGAAATAAACTTGCAAGAAAAATCGAGACGGTGGGAAAGTCCCCACTGAAGAAATCCCTGCTCGGTTTCCATAGGCACTCTGCGGACTGAAGGCGAAGTGGTTGGATTGAAGGAGGAGTCTATACCGAAGGCCTTGAGTTGATTAACAAATGTAAGTGAAATGGCAATATAAAGGGGCGGGATTGCAATATTTTGAGTATCAGGAAACATTGTGTAGACAAAGATAGCGCCTAGAGATCCTAGTTCAAGACAATTTGAAGACGAGATTTCAAACTCCAATGGGAGTAGGTGATAATAAGAGAAAACGCACAGTGAGGACCGTGAAAGGTGATGTCTTAAACCCTGTACAGGGTAAAATAGGTAAAGGTGGGAGAAGTGTACCCCTTATTATAGATGATTAATAATAGGGAAGGTGATCACAGGGGTTATTAATGTGTAGAGGGTGATTATTCTAAATATTGTTCATTGTGTGAAGTGTTAAGGATTAATAGAACTGTGAAGGATTGAAAAATAACAGTGTTTGAAGTTAAGGTGAAGTAAGTGATTGGCGCCAATCAAAAGATAGATATGTTAGCGAAACAAAGGAGGATTGAGCGGCGATTGATGGTGTGTGCTCCTATTTGTTGTTTTAAAATGTGAAAAAGTGGCGATTTAAGTTAAAATAAAGGTTTATTTAACTATTTGGTAAGTATTGACAGTCAATTGAGATTGGTCATTATGGAGGACTCTACTCTCATGCATCTTTGTAAGACACTGCCAAAACATGCGCCCAAGGTCAGACAGTTGAGCACAGAATGGGTAAAGGGCACAGCAGATAAAATATTCATGCCTTTGTCTCAAGGGGCATCATTGTCAAAAGCGGTATTGCACCACATGATCACATATGTGCATGCTGCGTACACAGGAAAGAAATTAGAGAAAATACTTTTGAAGGTCTATCAAGATGAAAAAGTAAAACCGCCACCGGAGGAGTGGATGCTTAATCAGCATAAGAAAGCAAAAGTGTACATCTAGAAGAGATAGGAGTTTATCCTTTAAAGGAGTTGAAGGCAGCGGCGAGGTCTAGTTATCCGTCATATGAACCCCCCGCTTACAATAGTGATGACAGTCCAGAAGAGAGTAAAAGAAAGGAAGATGCTTGTAAGTTTATACAAGACAAGTAATATTTTGATAAGATAGTATTTTGACTTTTATCGTCGTAGCACCATCTAACTCAGTCTATTACCTCTCTCCAGTTTCTCTGTTCATGTTTTCAGATCAAGCCCCTTAGCAAGAATGATTAGAGTCTAGAGTTCACCAACAGGGTAATTTTCACAGCTAAGCTCGTTTTTTAATGCGCACTGTGAAGCGAAATTAACTGCTCTGTACCCATTGATGAATCCCGCCCCACTGATTAGCACTAAGTATATGCTTACAATATAAACAAATGTATCACTATAGCTGTACCTAGTTGCATCTTATACTAATGTTAAAATGTTGAATTTGCTTGTAAATCTAACTAGTACACTACTGCAATAGCGTCCTGAATGTAGCGCTTACCATAATCTAATTTAACCTCTCTACACTTTAGGGCTACCAAAATACTGTTGGCAAATTATATTTAATCGGCTCTCTACCTTAGATGTTATATTATTGTATCCCTAACACCTGAAGTCGATTGGACTCTCTCTTAGCATCATTATTGTTGTTACTTAACATTGATTGATTTCTCATCTGACACCTCTATTGCAATTACATCATTATTGCTGTAATTTAATGCTGGCTGTATTATTATCTGATACCCTTACTGTAATTGTTACTGCTGACCTCAGGCATCGTTTACTTTGAATACCGCCCAGCCTACCTGATATAACAGAAATATGCCTAGATTTAGTAATTCAAATGAACGACTATATGTCGCTGATTGTATTATCATCTGACACCCTTATCTGCAATTGTTACTGCCGACTATAGGTATAGTTTATATAGAATACCGCCTAGCCTACCTGATAGAAAGGATATATGCCTAGAATTAGTTATTCAAATGAACGACTACATCTAACTATTGACATACCTTATAGCTCATTGTGATATCACATTTCCCACAGCCTACCGCAATTCCATATGGCACAGTATTTACAGCCCATAGCAATATTACTTAACTACAGTGCAACACTATGCTACGGTGGTCATCTCGTACAGATTAGTGTACGACTATCTTATTATTGGGCTATACTGTGATACTCTTGATTATGGAGCAATATGTACACCACTTTGCTAAACCTACTCTCCTTAGGTACTCTACTTACACTACCCTTATCAACGAGTCTCTCGAGACCATCTACCCCATTACCTCAAACCTGCAATACTACGTTTAACATGGCAATGTCCCTGGCTATTATGCCTACTCAAACCCCACCTAATAACCATGCCCATGGACAACCATCAAGCAACTTGAATCCCTCTGGGGACCACCCAATGCCAACAGGCCTTGTAACATTGCCACCAGAAACATCAGGCTCCGTTCTAGACTACCCACATTATTTGAACCTCATGCCAGTTCTATGACTAACATAGACTGCCAGAGAAAGAACCCATCTACCTCACATTCCTCTACTTCAAAAAAGCCCACTACCACTATCCCATCCTGACACACATATCCTCTCACACATCGCATAGCCATTTGCACAAAAAATTCAAAAAGTGTAATTCCCATATCGGTTTACAGACCATTGGAGTTTTGACTAGCACCCCATCCCCCCATCTTTAGACAGCTTTGCCTCAGACCTCAAGGGGGCCTTAATAAATGCAAGATCGTTAGTCGCACATGCAACAGAGATAGCTGACCTTATTGTGGCAGAAAATTACGACTTCTTGGCCATCACCGAATCTTTGCTGCATGCTGCAGCTGGTCCTGCCCTTATGTTAGCAGTCCCTGACAAATACACTATTTTGAGAGCAGACAGATGTGAGGCACGAGGAGGAGGTTTAGCTCTTATTGCAAAATCTAATCTATCCATGGCATTAGTCCCCTCCCGAGAGATCAAGTCCTGTGAATCCCTCACAGCCAAATTACCTATCGCCAACTCCCAAACTCTCACCATACATGTCATATATAGACTGCCAGGTCCTATCGATTCCTTTGATGAGGATATCTCCTCCATTCTATCGGACAACCTAAAGAGTACTTCGCAAGTTCTATTGCTAGGGGATCTTAACTTGGGATTTAATGACCCCAAAGACCAACAAGCATCCATCGCAACCAATATCCTGGTAGAACTTGGCTTCACCCAGAGAGTGAACTCAACCAACACACAACAAGGGAAGAATACTCGATTGGTTTGCAGACTACAATTGCGACGCCTCGATCACCGCCAGTAGCCCTCAGGTTTGGACAGACCACCACCTTTTGTCATTTCCTTTGACAACCAAAAGGCCTATCACTAAGCTTACTTTTTCCGCTCCACCCACACTAACAAGGAACAAAAAGAATATCACGGTCGCTAAACTTTTACCCCTCATCTTACCTACTCTCAACTCACTAACGGACAGTATGGAACCCAATTTGTTAGTTGAGAATACAACAAAACCATGCTCACATCTCTTGATGCCATTGCCCCACTAAAATTGAGATATAGGGCCTCATTATAAGGGTGGCAGTGATGGTATGAATGGTGTTGTTAAGGCACCAGCAGTGTTCATACCGTCCCAACGCATTACGAGTTCTGCTCGCGGGTTCCTGACAGCCCGCCAGGTCTTACTTTAATATTGGTCTTATCTGGCGGGCTGTGCGGCACCCGCAAACATAACTCGTAATGGCACCGGCACTGTTATCAACGGTGCCGGCGCATCCATGCACCCCACCCCCATTCTGCCCTATAGGGCAGAATGGGGATCATGGGGGATCAATGGGGATCATCTCATAATGGGCCGGTTATTGCCCAATCGCGGGAGGCAGTGCCGGTAGCGAGCATGGCGGTAGCCGTGCCTCCCATACAGGCACGGCTACGGCCATGCACGAAATGAGGCCCATAGTAAGCCTAAAGTCCACCTAAACTCCTGGTTTACCCCTCACTTGAAAACTCTAAGAAAGGAAAAGAGAAAATGCGAAGCCTCATGGAGGTTACTTCCATCTGTTGAAAACAGAATAAACCTAATCAATATTTTATCTCAATACAAGAAAGACATGCTTTTGGGCAAAAAAGAAACTTATAACAATCGAATCTCACAAGCTAATTCTAGTATGAAGGAATTATTCGTAATTTTAAAAGAATTAGAAACACCTATACCAGTACAAGACAATTGCGGCAAAGATAAAACTTGGTGCTCGAACATTCACCATGCACTTGTCAACACAACAAGTCTTAACCCTTCAGGACAAGATTGCACAAAAAAATGCCTCTTTAACCTCCACGACAACACCCAATAATATTCCCAGGCCCTCCCACAAACCTTCACCCCGCTTTAGTTTCCCCAAAATCTCTATTCTCGAGGACGAAGAAGTCATACTTTCCCTTAAACCCTCGAATTGTCAAGGTGACCAATGCCCAGCCCAACTAATTAAGGATGCTGCTAGAGATTTAGCACCTTTTATATCGAAGCTTATCAACACCTATTTCTCTTCAGGTACCATCCCAAGTAACCTTAAAGAGTCCTGGGTACTCCCTCTCCTTAGAAAAACTGACCTTAGACCCAACTATACCGACTCATTACAGACCCATCACTACAGTGCCATTTCTTCTCAAAATTTTAGATAAGGTGGCATATCTCCAAATGCATAAGTACCTGGAGCTTAACCAACTACTAGGAACCGACCAATCACGTTTTCGGCCACAACATGGTACGGAAATGGCACTAATTGCTCTCAAGGCCCAAATCGATGCGCTCAGGGACAAGGGAAAACCAGCTCTGCTTCTCCTTCTAGACCTCTCAGCTGCTTTTGACCTGGTGGGTCATAAGGTCTTATGTAACCATCTTGACACAGCAGCACATTTTTCAAGGGAGGCCATAATCTGGATACAATCCTTCCTTAGCAATAGGAACATGAGAGCCTGCTCTCCCTGCCCCAGGGATCATGTGTCTCACCCACTCTGTACAACATATTCACCAAGCCCCTTTTCGATGATCTGGACCATCTTGGCGTCACCAACACTAACTATGCAAATGATACTCAGATTCTCTTACCATTTACTGAGGATTATGATGAGGATTTGGCCTTGGCAAATAGAGTTTATATCATCATTCAGGCATGGATAGTTGCTCATGGTCTCTGCCTGAATGATGACAAAACCAAGGTCATTATCTTGGGCACTACATCTAACCTCAAAAGACTTGGCCCTGAATAAACATCCTTTAACATTGACGGGAACCCCATCAAAGTTGACAAAGAGGTAGAAACTCTAGGTTTTTACCTTGATTCCACCCTCACATTCTTCAAACAACTAAACGCCATGGCGTCTGCCACTGCATATACATGCAAATTAATCAGAGCGGGTAAACCTTTCTTATCCACAAACAGTAGAATTATCTTGGCCAGAGCTTTAATTTTGTCCAAATTAGACTACTGTAACTCCCTTTACATTGGTGCTAATAAATACATTATTAAGAGAATACAAACACTCCAGAATAATGCCCTCAGAGCTGCCCCTGGTATAGTAAGAAAAGAGCACATCTCAGAGATTCGGAGACAAAACGACTGGCTTTCCACCAATGACAAAATCCGGGTGAAAACGGCTTCACTCACCCATAAATGCCTAAACAATGCAGCGCCTTGCTACCTTATTGAAAAAATCCTCAAGCAGGCCCACTAGAACAGCTAATACTAACTGCCTAACCATGCCACGATTCAAATGGTCTAAAGTCGGGGAGTAGCTTCCCAGTGAAGGCAGCGCAGCTTTGGAACCCGTTGCCGCCTTCCTTGCGTGCTGACCATACGGTTCCGTGTCATTTCATCACCTGCAATTTCATCCCCTATCATTTTAACGTGTACATTCCATCGAATATGCTCATTATTTTTTTGGGGGGGGGTTGATCCCCCAAACCTTCCTGCCACACTTATTTTTGGCTATTGCCTACCCACTCAAACCCTTATCTGCCCTTTCCCACTCCCTGAAAAAATTTGATGACCATATTCGTTGTAATATGCACGTTAAAATGCCAGGGATGAAAGGACGTTGTACCGACCAAACGTATGTCAACTTCAGACAGAATCTCATTAACTGGGTCAAAGATAACGACTAGTAATGCAGTTGGCTCCCATTTCATTTGGATTGTAAATAGAACTCAGAGTGCCCTATTAATGTATGTCCTATCTGTACAGTGTTTATTCCGGTATTGTATGTACCCATGCATCTACTATATTTTGTACATTAAGTTTCTGTATTTCCTGACTTGTTTTTTATGCCATTATGTAACATAAGCTGAAAGTCTTCTTGAATCTGCGCCCTGATACCCCCGGGTCTGGTGCGCATTATAAATAAATAAACAAATATAAGGAAGATAGAGGTGACAGGTCGAATTTATCGACAGACATAGATCAGGAAATCAAGCGATGGAAGGGAGCAAAAGACAGGGTCAACGAGGTAACACTTGTTGTACAGAATGAATGGATGGGAGGACAGATGCTACTCAAGTTAGATGGGAAAAGCATTGAGGAAGTTAGGTAGAGAGAGGATAAGGATGAGCAAGAAAGGAAGGACAGAGAATGAGAAAAGAGATTGAGGGAGGATGAACAAGGAAGGATAAGCAGGGAGCAACGGGAACAGATATACAGGGAGGAACAAGAGAAAGATGAAAAACGGGCAGAGGAACAAAGTATGACAATAGACAAAGGGCAATAGAAGAAAGGGACAGGAAGGAAAGAGAGATAGAGGAGGAAGAAGCACAAAGATGAAGGGACAAAAGGTTACAGAGATAAAGAGAAGAAGAGGAATGAAGAGAAGGAGTAAGCAGGGAAGAACGAAGGCAGGAGGGAGAAAGAGTTAGAAGGGATATGAGAAAGCAAAGGAAAGTAGATGAAGAAATAGAGCAGAATAGTAGACAGCGAGGTTTGGGTGCCAGTCTCATCCTAAAGGAACAAATGAGTCTGATTGCAGAAATACGATGGGATAGAGTGGGAGAGGTTCTCCCGACAAAGGAAGTAACACCAGCAGCATTTAGAATAGCGCTAGAAGAAGGAAGATATGTTGCGGAAGGCATTGGAGAAAGGATCAATAAGGCCTATCAACAATTAAGATAAGACAGCGAGTATGGAACTCAAGGGAGCGGTAATTGATCCCCAATACCACAACCACGAATTGAACAAGAAAATATGCTCAGTTGTGAACACCAAACATTGTCCTTAAGTAGACTAGATTTAGACCGAGTAGAGGATGAGAGAATCAGGTCGCAAAGCAGAAAGAAAGGGTGCTTGCGCCCCCCTGGGAAGCCAGCAGATGGATAAAGAAGTAAGATGGTCAGATCTGGAACATCCTAAAGAAAAAACACCAGATCCCGTAACCTATCTGGAGCCTCCCCGAGGACGATTATATAGTGAGAAGGGAGAGTCTCCACCATATGTAAGTAGGTTACGGTTGCTACCAGCATGAAGGCAAATAGGGCTGTTTACCCCATGATAGATAGTCTAATAGTGCGATCCGACTATGGGATGGAAATCACACAGCTCCCCTTGCTAGGGAAGGGGGAGCAAGACCAAAATACATTCCATGGCCACAGATGGATAAGGATAATTTAAAATGTAAGCTCCCTAGTTTGACTTCGGGGGCTGGGAAATGGATATATGAGTTAGAGAAAATGATAGGAGGAAATACGCTGACCATTGGAGACATAAAAGGTCTTTTGGCTGTCATTCTTGGGGAGAGGGCTGGTGAAATATGGAGAAGAGCAGGGTATTCAAGTGTGACTGCACAAAACACTGTGCATGACGGAGCACCATTTAATAATTGTAGGGCAGATGTTTGGAGGGCTCTCAGGGTACAGTATCCTGACACATCAGATATGGGTGCAATTAAGACACGGAAAATGAAGGAAGATGAAACCCCATTGCTTACATTCAGGATATTCAAGAGAAATGGCAGTCGAAAAGACAGTGGCACTATTTTATCATATTTTATGTCAGGGGTCACCAGGGCCCATACAAAGGCAAATGAAAAAACAAGTGGGGATGGAAGTGAAGCCATGGGCTGAGATTCAATAGACAATAGTACATCACTGTCACTTATTACAACAGAAGAATAAAAACAAAGATCAACATGGAATTCAGGAAGCCAAATTAGTTCAGAAAGAATTGTCAAGAATTGCCATGGAAGAGGCAGTGTTGACAAGTGGAGAATGACTGGGAATGCAGGAAGCAATAGGTACATCACAGGTGAAAAATTCACGCCCGATGTATCAAGGTGGGTATGGGCTTGTGCCACGAGGCAGAGGTATGTGTTTCAGGGGAAGAGGAGGTGGATTTCTGAATAATCCACGTGGATTTCAAAACACTCAGAATGAGAAAAAGGATGCTCAGGGAGGATACAACCAAGGAGGGTTTGCCAGAAGACCACACTCAGTGCGTTGGACTTGCGGAATAACAGCACATATTACTTGCATGTGCAGAAACCGAAGGAGCATACAAAATGGCCAGTTCTCAAGGGGACAGCTTATCCACCACCACATAGCACACAAACGAGAGCATGCTTTTCCCAGAGTCACACATCCTATCAGGCACAGGTGCTGCAAATACAGCAAGGGCAACAGCAGGGACAAGAACAAATGCACCCGTCACAAGTACAATCACAACAAGCACATATGCAGACACAACAATATTCAAACACAGGACAAGAACTGATGCCTAGAATAGGAAGTGTCATTGTGGTAGGAGGAAATCCTTTCACGGGGATAGGGATGAGCTTGTGCCCTCAATAGGACAGCTCACAGGATGACTTGATGTGTTCAGTATTATCTGTGACACCAGACCCCCCCCCCAAGAAGAACGAAGGGTCGATGTGACGATAGGGGGCAAATCCCTTTCTTTTCTTGTAGACACTGGGGCAACTTGCTCGTAAATGCAGGATGGAAAATACCCAATGTCAGGTATTACCATGAATGCTCAATGGTTCTCTGGAGCTACAAAGCTAGTTCCCTTTACTGACAAATTACCGGTCCCTATAGGAGAATGTGACATGTCTGTTCCTTTGTTATATTCACGACAGACACCAGTTAACATTTTAGGAAGAGATTTGATGACAAAAATTAACATGACAATTTAATTTACTGATCAAGGAATAGTGTGCTCCGCTCCAGGAATACACTATATAAATGTGAGAGAGTACATACTGGCGTTCACAGGGCAAGTAGCTCTGCAAGGTGTCCCGGAGGTTCCAGCAATCTTTTTACATGGAGTAAGCATTTGCTAACAAGGCTACCTGGTCTGGTATGGAAAATTGTGAGTATACATGATGAATTTCTATTTAGACCACGAATACCTATGGATGAGGAAGATGGATAGACTATCCCTATAGAGTTGGAAGCAGCTATAGTTCAAGGCGAGATAGCAATGCTTGAAGTGGTAGATGACGAAAGTAGATCACAGTGACAGCCCTTAAAGAGGGGTATAGATTGAATGACATAACAGATGAAGATAAGTTCAGAGACAAACATATTGATGAAAAAGTGGTGTTCTTTATGAGCCTTACATACTGGATAAGGCTCGAGAAGAGGGAGATCCCAATGCGAATGGCGATAGTGCAGCAACAACCAGCATTTTTTCAGGAAGATCTAGAAAAGGGGCCAAATGTTCTATGGACCACAGGCCCCGATGACGTAGGTTTACTGAAGGGAATAGGGGAGGTTAAAATAAAACTCAAACCAGGAGCAATTTTACCCACAGCAAAGCAGTACCCCATGTCCTGAGAAGCTGATGAATTTATATTCCAAACTATTTCAGCACTGATGAATCAGGGGATGCTGGTCCTATCAGAGTCATCATGCAATACTGCGGTGTATGCGATGAAAACATTTAAAGGAGGGTCGTGGAAGGAAGGTTAATTGTATTACATTTGTATATTTCACTTTAAGACATATATTCACTTACTGTGCACATATTCATGGATGCCAGCTTTTGATTTTCGATATGGAGACAAAAGTACCTGGGCATATGCTACTGCTGTTCAAATGTGGTTAGTTGGGGCCGTACGATGTATCACAACAGTCACCAAGAGACCAGTCATGAAACATGGGGCTTGTAGCACGCTGCTTAATCGAAGTGTGTGATCCCTGGCATATAATTGTGCCCACTGTATATTTCACATAACTAACCAGCCACTAGCCATGGCCTTCAGCCATCCCATCTGTATATTGTAACACATTAAGGAGAAGTAGGCTAGTGTCCACGGCCTTTGGCCGTGCTCATTATATATTTTCAAACTCTAAACGACCCCTAGCCGCGGCCTAATAGTGGCCTGGTAGTGTTTTAAAATATACAGGGGGCACGGCAAAAGGCCATGTCATTTGACCGTGGCCAAAGGCCATGGCTTGTGGTCTGGTAGTGTTTTAAAATCGACAGTTCTCAAAGCCTGCCACGTTGTATACATAAAATACCACTTTCACAACAGGTCAAAATCAGTTTTGTGATTGATGTATGTCTTTGAGCAATGGGTTGCAAGTGTTTTAAAATAGAGTTGGCATGTCCGAAGGCCGTGCCCACAGGTCATGGCCAAAGGCCATGGCTAGTGGTCTGGTAGTGTTCTAAAATATACCGTGGCCAAGGTCGAAAGCCACGGCAAGTGCGCTGGTAACGTTTTAAAATTGACAGTTCTCAAAGCCTATCTTTTATACATAACAATACAACTGTGAAAACAGGTCAAAACCAGTCTGTGATTGAGGAACAGCTTTGAGCGATGGGTTGGAAGCATTTTGAAATATAGAGTGGGCACGGTTAAAGGCCATGACCACTGGCCATGGCCGAAGGTCATGGCTAGTGCTCTGAAAGTGTTTTAAAAATCGAAAGCGGGCACAGAGTCGGTGTGAAAACAATATGGAACAACAACACCCTGAAATTCAAGGAAAACACTTTAGTTGCAGGGACGGTAAGTTGAGAACCTAATGCAACAAAACACCTGAAATTCAGCTAAAGCCACCTTCACTTCATGCCCCCATTGTGCAGCCTATGACCACAATTATGGCAGATTCTTTTACTGTAATGTTGGTGTTCGTTATTCTTTATGATGCCAAAACAAAGACACCCGAGTAAATGTACACATATTCAATTTTGAATAGTAAAAAAGGCAATGCAGTTTGAGTACATGTCAATGGAATGTTTTAAAATGAACCAACATTTTACACAGTTATGCCCCTAGTGAGGTGCAGAGTCAGGTATGAGCACAGGAGAGGCAATAGAGTGGGGTTGAGCATCAGAGCAAGGATGGGGTTTAGAAATGATGGGCATCAGGGTACACATGTACTTCATGCTCTGCAGCTGGGATTGGCTTTGAAGGCAGGATAGGCCTGAGGACAAGAATCAGTCTCAGAGCTACGATAGAGCTCATTATAGCTATTGGTCTCATACTAGGGACGGGCCTCTTGACAGGAGTGATGGTATAACAATCCATTGGATGTGTGCTTTGTGTGGAAATGGGCTTTGGGAGGTGTTGCGCCTCAGACACAGAGCAGGGCTGGTTCTTGGATGGGATGCAAGGACAGGCCGAAGAGAACTGTTACATGTCATGAAGTCACATTTACCCTTTTATGATATAACTGCCTGTATAATTGTGATGTCATAATTAACTTATTATAAGTGTACTCACAATTGTAAATGATATTCCTGTAATGTTCCCCTTATTAGTATATACATATAATGCTATCCAATGCAAGGCTACTGAGTTGCAGAGCATTCCCCTGCATTAAGGATTTCAATCACTCTGAAACCTATGAGTAACGTGCATGGGCAGTGCATGGCCGTGACCGAGTCATAGTTGCTTTCAAAGCCATAACTTATGAATGTTGGGTGTTTTGTAACTTTGACAAAACCTCACAAAACGTTCAGAGTTCTAAGAATTTTAAAAAGTGCTCTTCCTACGAGGAGTCCCACTTAATCATAGAATACAGAGTCACCATTGCAGACTCTGTGATATATATTTTGTGTGTGCATTTCACCAAACTGAAATCATTAATTATGATTAGAAATAATGATTAATAATTTAAGCAAATGTTAGTTGCAGGAAAACTAAAACTTTAGAAAAGGTTCCCATAGTAGCTAATACCAAAAGAGCAAAAATGATTAAACATAACATTGATATACACGTATTATACAGATCGGATTAAATTTAAAAGCAGAGCTGGCAGTGAGCCGGCTGCACCAGGCTCTCTGCCTCAGAGCCAAACAGGGCTCCTCTTTGAATCGCGCTGAAAAGAAAACACTTCTTTATCTTGCGGTT
This sequence comes from Ambystoma mexicanum, assembly GCF_040938575.1. Classification (NCBI taxonomy): domain Eukaryota; kingdom Metazoa; phylum Chordata; class Amphibia; order Caudata; family Ambystomatidae; genus Ambystoma; species Ambystoma mexicanum. Next base: position 383,760,064 of record NC_090936.1, read on the forward strand.
CAGCGCCTGGGGGGTCATGCGAGACCCCCAAGAGATTCGAGGACTGAAAAATGATGTCTTACAAAAATGTATAACCAGTGAAGATTGCCTCTAGCAGGGTCATTTGGTGTGTCAAAATAAACAAGAAATGCATAAAAGGCGAAGGGGAGCTTGCATTCTGAAAATAGCCCTTAAAAGATGAAAACATGTTAATTATTATTTTTTACGGATAACTTAAGCTGATACAAGCACATCAGTTGAAGACATGCCGTGCAGTCTGCAAATCCTTTACAGAAACTGAATCAAAGACACAAGTAAAAGTTTGCATTTTCTTTTTCTTCCTGACAACCACGTTACATACTGGTGATCCTGCTCGCACCCCATAATGCCTCTATTGGAGTCATTATGGGTGTGTGTCTATATTTGGAAAAAATGTTAAGGGAAGAATTAGGATTAATCTAACAAAAAAGTAAAATGTAGAAACATTGGGAATAACAATATAAAGGTACAAACACTCACTGTATACCACTACAAATTCAAGCATGAACCTCAGAGGGTAAACACTCACTCCATGCACATAGCATGTTTCTACTTTGAGTTTAATGACTGAATGCCTGGTTGTAAACAGTGAGCGTTTTAACCTTGTTTATTTGTGATAAATCCCAGGTTGTCCTCACTACTTCTTCAGGGGGAGCCCCTTCCCATGATGCCAGGGTGGTGAGGCCGCTATCCAATAATCCCCTGAGGGTGGTACTCAGTGGGTGGATCTCATGGGAGGGGAAAACACCTATGGGACTAGTGATGACAATCGTGGGAGAACACAGTGTTCACCTTGTACTCCCACCTCTTCTTCACCCCCACTTTCCTCCCCAGACACTCTGCACCTATACACTTCTGTATTATGGAAGATGTAGGAAGGACTGCGACGAGGAAGAATAGGGATACAACAATGAAGATCTGAAGCAAGAAACAGTGACGAGTAAGAGGTGCAGAGGAGTGCGGTTCACTCAGAGAAATCTATCTGAATGGTCTAGACTTCAGTCAGGAACCAATAAAGTGTCATTTTATTGGATCCTGATCATAGCAGCAGCTTTTTGTGCCAGAGTTGCATTTTTGTCCCAAGCACCCAGAACAAACTCAAATAGTTCTAAACATCAACCATCAGTACTCAATAAAATATAGGTATATGCATTAAAGTACTTTAGTTCAGTCTAGTCTTCAGTCACAGAGCTTACTGGTTGGGAGCATAAAGACTGACAATGCACTTACCTGATGGTCAGACCCTCCGGAAAGGAACCACAAGAGGGGCTAAGGCTCCCAGAGAAGGCCGGCAAAAGCAGACCCAGGCACAGAGATGCCGAAGGGGCGATCACCACCGGTACCACTAAAGAAACTGAGAGACTGGCTGTGGGAAGACCGACCAGCACAGCCCAATAGGAAGACGCAGTTCGGCTAAGAGGGAGATGCTGAAGCATGTCTGCAGCTGCGGCAAGCCGTCAGGAATGTCAGAGTTCCAGCGAAGCAGAAAAGAACACACAGAAGCCCGCAACCAACCAGAGGGTTGCAGCCAAGACCCTGGAGGTAACTGGGTTGCTGAGCCTGTGATTGGTGGTCACCAGAGGGTGAAGTCAACCCTAAAAAGCATAGCAAATGAAAAGTGGGAGAAAGAGGACAGTCCCAACGTTATCCCAAGGAACAGTTTACCAACACATGATAAGAAGGGAAACAGGGTCTGTGGTCCTTCTGAGAATATCAAGTGATAAGAAGGCATAATCTTCTTCGTGGCAGTACTTGGAGGGAAGGTGACCCAGGACTGTCATGTAAGAGAAGCCATAAAGAGAACTGTGAGAGCAATATATCTGAAGACAGAACTTGGCATGGGACAAAACTAAGTCTGTATATAACGGCAAGAGACCATACAAAGAACTGTGAGAACAATACAAAGGAACACAGAACAGGATAGACGAGTGAACCAAGTCTGTGTTTGAAACTAGGAGACCTAAGGAAAGAGGAAACTAGGTCTACCAATCAAGGTCAGGGACTCACCTCACCTTGGAGGAGCCTCCAAGACACACTTCTCTGTTGCAGCACCTGGTAGGAGGAATCCAGGTCTGCCAACGAGTGTCGGGGACCGACCTCACCTTGGATGAGCCCACAAGACATTCTTCTTCATCACAGTACCTGGTAGGAGGAAACCAGGTCTGCCATCTAGGGTAGAGACCCCCCACAGCTTGGAGGTGCGCCCAAACCACGGTTCTTCATCGTGGTACTTGGTCAAAGGAAGCCAGGTCTTCCAACCTGGGCCAGGGACCCACCGCAGTTTGGGGATGTATCCAAACTCGTCTTCTTTGTCATAGTGCTCGGTGAGAAAAGATCCAGGTTTGCTAATCCAAGCCTGAAGAAGGCTGGGGTAGGGGGACATCCCCCCAACCATTTAAAGGAACTAATAATCCCTGAACTGTCTTATCGAACCACAACAATAGTAATTTCTCTGGGCCAGGAAGACCTTCTTTTAATTTTAGTTTAACTTAGAGTGTGAGGGACAGAGTTAGGATTCTGACATTGGACATTGAGGGCTCGAATCATGGAATTTTTTGCATGGTTCAAAGTGACTTTGCACTGCTAAAAAGTGACTTTGCACAGCTGACACAAACCTTGATTCATGGAACTGTGCAAAGTGTATGTTTGGGGACAAATTCCATGAATCAGGCCCTGAGACCTTTTGCATTCGAAATCCTGACAGTGAAATTAGTTATTTTGATTGAGTCAGGGAAATCCTCTTAGAGTGCATGACATTTACATCTCCTACTCTTACAGGTTTTGTTTGTATATGAAATGTACATTGCTTCTGTGTGTGTGCATAATAGCAAGTACTGTAAGTGCGTGGGTCATAAGAGTGTGTGGCATAAATGTATGTTTCGTAAGAGCGTGTGTCAAAAGAGTGTGTCGTAAATGTGGGTTGGGTGAGTTTGTGCTGTTAGATTGTGTGATGTAAGGTGTGTAAGTGTCTAGCATGTGTGTGTATGGTGTATAAGTAGCATGTGAGTGTATGATGTAAAGTAATGTAATGTAAATGTCCTGTATGCCCCTCTACGTATTGAAGCTCACATTATAATGTTTGAATAATGTACATTTTTATACATTGGGAGACATATAAAAGATTTACATTTCATACATGCATGAAGTTTACATCTTCTATACATTTCATATACTGTCACAAAACCAGGGTATTCCCCCCCCTCGCCCAACAGGGATCTCATACATTTTCCCTTTTCCCAAAGTCCCAATATGTTTGTTGGCTAATAACTTGAAACCTCCTGTTGGATTGGCTAGTGCACTTTCTGTCCCTCCGTATGAAGGGAACTTGCTTGGAGTGAGGAGCGGCTGGAGCACCCCACCTCCTTTTCAATGGCAAACTAAAAAGGCTGCCAGCATTGAACTAAGAGAGAAGCCTATGGAGCCAGAGATGGACAAGACTTGCTTTCAGGGATGTGGGGCAGTATGAGGACGAGTACACATGAGGTACGGTTAGGAGAGCCATGGCCGAGCCCATGTAATGCACACAACCCAGCCAGTGGAAGAACCGGAAGCGTTCAGCCCCACCGAGCAACACAAGTCTGTCGGAGAAGCGGGGAGCCAGTGGAGAGGGACACCAAACCCAGCCCCCCTAAGGATGCCCAATGCAGAAAAGGACAACCTCCAATACACTCTCGACTGATTCTTAAAGGCTGCTATTAGATCCTAGATATTGTGCTCCTGCCTATGTTCCTATCCCTGTTTTCTGATGACATGCTACCTGTGACCTTGTTGCCTGATCTTGTTCTATATTTGTGCCATGTGTATTTATTTCTGTAACCGAAGCTGTGAACTTCCTTGTAACTACTGTGCCCGGATACCTTCGGGTCTGGTGCGCAATACAAATGAAGAAAGAAAGAAACAAAGGTACACAACCCGAGATAAGACTGACAAAGATGTACCGAGGTGGCAAAACTCCCCGGACCTCCCGACGAGCACTGACCCAGGAACAGAGGAAGGCAGTAGCTCCAGGGAACCAGGAGAGGGTAGAACACACCTGATAAAACCCCAAGTCGGGCAAGGAAATAGAGACCTCCCCAAGGTGGGGTAGAAGAAACAAAACCCCAAGGCGGGGTGACAGACCCGATACCCCAGAGTGGGGAAGAAGAGACAAAATTCCAGGGCGGGGTGATAGACCTGAGACCCAAAGAGAAGGTGCGGGAAACCAGACCCCAAGACAGGATGAAATAAACATTACATTGGACTGACTTGAACAATACAGGAGAGAAAATCTAAGAAAGTCAACCAGCCTCCTTCCTCAAACTTTATACTGGGGATAGAGACCTTGTTTGAAGAAATACATACAATGCTGACAATCATTAGTCACTTGCTTAGGGCCTAAACCCAAGTGTGTTTGTGTTGAGTTCATGTATTATTTTCAAAGTGGTAGGCACAGGATGCAGGTAGCACAGGATTCTGGGTGGAAGATTTTATTATTTGTAACAGACATATTAACAAGCATACTTTTAAATGTTCTTCTTTATAGAATAGGGCCAAACAACTTCGAGATAGGGCCAACATATGTTTCTGATGATTTTAAATAGTCCAGAATTGCTGAACTGTGGCAGGGATCTCCTCAATGCACAACTCGTGTGGTGGAGGAGTGCTGAGTAATTAATGTCCGGCACCGCTGCTAATGGCGGTTGATCAGGGGAACGCCGGTGGAGAGAAGGTGCTTCTCCGGAGCGGCGTACAGCTCTTTGTGTTTCACAAAGCAATTCTGGACTATTTTGGATCTGCTCTACACCTGAATCTTGGTCCTGACGAAGATGGCTACAGCTATTAACGCCATTGAAACCGGTCGACCCAAGTGGTCATGAGGGCTCTCAAGACCCCTTGCAAATATCCCGAGTCCAAGGAAGAAGATATTGCAATTTAAAACCACTCCTGCGCACACTCAGAAGGAAAAGGAGTGTGCTATTTTTATAAGAGCCTCCCCTTCTCAACGGCCCCTTGGCCCACTTTTAGCTCACCAGGCTTCTCCACACATTTTGAACTATAAGTATCTCCGATTTGATGTGACCTATGGGAACAATTAAAAGAATTACACACAGAAAGGAATACGAATAGCTGACCTGTTACCAGGTCGTTCAGACTACAACAAGAGCACTTCAGAATCTAATTCCAAGTTCTGGACAGTGCTCACAAGAACCAAAGTGGATTTGCCTTCTATTTCTCCAACACTCCCTGCCCTATACTCCAGTCTGAGCAATTTATCATGTCAGTCATATCTGTTCATAGAAACCAATGAATTGCTTCATTCCTATAAAACCGTTGCTTTTGTGCTACCACGTCATTCCCGTTAACGGTTAAAAGGAATCCAACGGCTTGTCCGTGTCCTCCCACTTGAAGTTATTGACCCTGTTTGTTGGTATTTTGGGTTTTGGAAGAAGCCATGGAGCTAATAGCTCCATGGCTACCTCCAACCTCGTAATGAGGCCCAATGTTCCACTTGCCAAAGACCCGCCCTTGCCACAGGGATGTTTCCTGCAGCAATGCAGCATTTTCACGATTACCATGGTAATCGACAAATGCTCATGAATGAGAAAGTCTTCCCCTTTATCACTGCCACTGCACATGTGCCACTCCTACTTTTTAGATCCCGCGCCATCCGCCATTTGAAAATCCCTCCTGACCCTGGTCTATTATGCTTTTCCCCTATGACGTACTTTTGCTTGCGGCTTTCCCGAGGTAATCCAGTGACACTCTCGCAGTAAAGAGAAAATAATGCGACTCATAGAAGGCCCTCTAGCCCTCTCCTATGTGCTCAACACCACTTGGTCTTTGTTCATCCTCTCAAACCATAGGCTGTTGTGTAACCTCCCCTGTCCCACCTTCAGATGTAATATTTAGCACTTTTCTTTTTTGCGTTCCTGCTGAATTATCCTGAATATGGCTTGCATCAAGCAAAGATCAAACTGTTGGCTTTTTATTTCTGAAAAGTCTCAGTGCTGCAATACACCATGGTGGATATAGGAATGTTTCTTTTGTCCGCATGCAGCCCTTCTCTTTCAGATTTTAAGAAAACTACTGGACAGATTTACTGGAAAATGCGTTCTGACCTACTTGCTTCTTATTTGGCGCAAAACCCTCCGGCGGGGTTCGCTGTGAACCTGTTCAAAGGATACACCTATTTCTGTATGGGAAAATCAATGGGATTGGTGCAAAAACAGGTTTTTTTCAACACTTAATAACTTTTGAACTGTTGAATGTATTTGCTCCCCAATTTTAATTTGAAGGATCCTGGTTCAGACTGTCTCTCATCCAAATTTCATATAGTTACAGCGGACAAGTAGAGAATCTCAGAAAAGTCCGTAATTCACCGGTTGCACCTTAAATATAGAGCAGGGGCATAATGTATGTAATGATAATGATGTGTTATTTATATAGCGCCTTAATCCGAAGTGCTTTACACAGCACATATTTACATACAATATCAACCAACCGAAATCGGTACTTATTTATCGACCTCAGAAGAATGAAAGGCTGCGTTGGCCTTGCCGGGATTCGAACCTGTGACCTGCAGATCATGCTCAGATTGCAGCAGCGAGCGCTCAACCGGATGAGCTATCTTACCGGCTTATGTGTGTAGACACACACAGATGTCAACCTTTCTATCTAATTACTATTACTACTATTAACAATGCCGCTACAACAAACGTATACCCTCCCTCTATTCAGATTGTTAGTACTGCTGCTGCTACTGGTAAAACTATTTCTAGTATGACTTATAGAACTAGTCGTCTGTTGAACTATAAGCAATAATACTACAATGACTAATACAGGCTCAACAGATAATACTGCCACTACTACTACTACTACTACTATTGTTACTGCAGTTCCTCCTTTTTTCTATTGGTATTATGTAGTAGTGCAACCACCGCCACTGGCTCTGCTACAATTACCAATACTGGTACTACCATTACCAATACTGGTACTCATAATACTAACACTACTACTGGATATCTTTTACCACAAGTTCTTGAACTAGTACTGCCCTACCAGTGCTTATGTCAGTGCTACTAATGTTTTCTGGTAATGGTCCTGATACTGCTGCTATCAGACCTCTTTTTTTAGAAGCTGCACGATATTAATACTTATTGAAAGCTTTGATTTGCAATTGTATGTTATTCTGTTTGAATAGGGTCTGGCATTCCCACCTTGGTATAAAGTGACGGTGTAACCCTATTATTACGCAAACCACTACTGCGAGGTCGAAAACCTCGCATTGGAAACGATAAAAAGGAAAAAAATGATGGGGATTTTCGTTTAGGCGTTTTCGACCTCACAGTAAAAGATTTGTTGTTTTAACATTGATCCTAAAGTGACAAGTCACCTGCCAAGCAGAAAGCAGATACTTCTGCGTATATAGGATACATCCATTCACACAAACCTTCATAAATACAGACAGGGTAATTCATAGAATTTTGCACAAAAGTGGCGCATGCGGCTGGTGCACAGTGTTCGCGTGCGAATGTCTGCGCCAGCCGCGTGCTCTAAAATCGATTTCCGCGCACAGTGTATTCATGGATTTTAGCCTCCAAAACCAGCCTTAGCGCAGCAACCCTGCAGCAGCGCCAGTTACGCCCACAAGAACGCCCTTGTGCAAGGAAAAGCCATCAAAATCCCCAAACCAGCGCAAAGGGCTGCGCTAACCCTGGACCAGTTTACAGGGCTGCCAAACAGCAAACGGCAAGCGGGGAACGTGTATTACTGGTGCTCATGGGAAGTTTCACATGCGAAAGGGCCTGTGCGAGCGGGGTACGTGTATAACTGGGGTTCGCGGGAAGTTTCACACACGAAAGGGCCTGTGCGAGTGGGGTACGTGTATTACTGGGGTTGGCGTGAAGTTTCACACGCAAGAGTGTCTGGGTACGTGTATTTCAGGGGTGCGCGGGAATTTTCACACACGATTGGCCTGGGTATGTGTATTTCAGGGGTGCGCGGGAAGTTTTTCACACGATTGGCCGGGGTATGTGTATTTCAGGGGTGCGCGGGAAGTTTCACACGCGATAGACCCTGTGCGAGTGGGGTACGTGTATTTCAGGGGTGCGCGTGAAGTTTCAAACACGAATGGCCTGGGTATGTGTATTTCAGGGGTGCGCGGGAAGTTTCACACTCGATTGGCCTGGGTACGTGTATTTCAGGGGTGCGCGGGAAGTTTCACACGCGAATGGCCTGGGTACGTGTATTTCAGGGGTGCGCAGGAATTTTCACATGCGATTGGCCTGGGTACGTGTATATCAGGGGTGCGTGGGAAGTTTCACACACGATTGGCCTGGGTACGTGTATAACTGGGGTTCGCGGGAAGTTTCACACGCGAAAGGGCCTGTGCGAGTGGGGTACGTGTATTACTGGGGTTCGCGTGAAGTTTCACACGCGAGAGTGTCTGGGTACGTGTATTTCAGGGGTGCGTGGGAATTTTCACACACGATTGGCCTGGGTATGTGTATTTCAGGGGTGCGTGGGAAGTTTTACACGCGATTGGCCGGGGTACGTGTATTTCAGGGGTGCGCGGGAAGTTTCACACGTGATAGACCCTGTGCGAGTGGGGTACGTGTATTTCAGGGGTGTGCGTGAAGTTTCACACACGAATGGCCTGGGTACGTGTATTTCAGGGGTGCATGGGAAGTTTCACACTCGATTGGCTTGGGTACGTGTATTTCAGGGGTGCGCGGGAAGTTTCACACGCGATGGGCCCTGTGCGAGTGGGGTACGTGTATTTCAAGGGTGCACGTGAAGTTCCACACGCGAATGGCCTGGGTACGTGTATTTCAGGGGTGCGCCGGAATTTTCACACGCGATTGGCCTGGGTACGTGTATTTCAGGGGTGCGCGGGAAGTATCACACGTGATTGGCCTGGGTACGTGTATATCAGGGGTGCGTGGGAAGTTTCACACACGATTGGCCTGTGTACGTGTATTTCAGGGGTGCGCGGGAAGTTTCACACGCGATTGGCCTGGGTACGTGTATATCAGAGGTGCGCAGGAAGTATCACACGCAATTGGCCTGGGTACGTGTATTTCAGGGGTGCGTGGGAAGTTTCACATGCGATTGGCCTGGGTACGTGTATTTCAGGGGTGCATGGGATGTTTCACACGCGATTGGCCGGAGTACGTGTATTTCAGGGGTGCGCGGGAAGTTTCACACGCGAATGGCCTCGGTACGTGTATTTCAGGGGTGCGCAGGAATTTTCACACGCGATTGGCCTGGGTACGTGTATTTCAGTGTTGCGCAGGAAGTTTCACACGCGATTAGCCTGGGTACGTGTATTTCAGGGGGGCGCGGGTAGTTTCACATGCGATAGGCCTTGTGCGAGCGGGGTACATCTATTCCTGGGGTTCGCATGAAGTTTCACACGCGATTGGCCTGCGTACGTGTATTTCAGGGGTTCGGGTGAAGTTTCACACGCGAATGGCCTGGGTACGTGTATTAGTGGGGTGCGCGGGAACTTTTACACGCGATTGGAGCAGGGTACGTGTATTACTCGGGTGCGCAGGAAGTTTCACACGCGATTTTGCTGTCAGAGCGGGGAACGCGTATTTCGGGGGTGCGCGGGGAGTCCTACACGTTAATTGGCAGTGTGGGTCCTCCCAGGTGTCCCCTCTACACCCTCCATGGCCCCTGCAGGCAGCCCACACCACAGGGGAGTACCCTGGACCCCTGGTCATGTCCCGCAGGCAGGCCATCCACCATGGGCATGCCCCCCAGCCAAGCCACATGTCACGTTGCAATATGATCACCAACACATGTCTCCCAGCACCCCCACCCCCCAGCAGTGAGGGGCACCTGCCAGCAGGCCCCCACTCATGTCTCCCAACACCCCCACCCCCCAGCAGTGAGGGGCACCTGCCAGCAGGCTCCCACTCATGTCCCCCTGCACCCCCACCCCCCAGCAGTGCGGGTCACCTGCTAGCAGGCCCCCACTCATGTCCCACACATGTCCCCCAGCACCCCCAGCAGTGAGGGGCACCTGCCAGCAGGCCCCCACTCATGTCCCACACGTGTCCCCCAGCACCCCCACCCCCCAGCAGTGAGGGGCACCTGCCAGCAGGCCCCCACTCATGTCCCCTTGCACCGCCACCCCCCAGCAGTGAAATGCCAATATCATGACACAAGCCAAAAGTCAACTATGTACATCAACACCTGTCCGTCACACACATACACTGGTTGGCATTGCTTGTGTAAACCCACATTTCCACATGCATCAACCCAATGAGTGAATCCCACACATGGAACTGAAAAATGAAAATGTATTATGCACAGTAAACAAAAAATAAAATGAAAGCATACCAAAATATGAAACATGAAATGAAAAGCATGTGAAAAAGATGATTGAATGAAAATGATAAGCAATCCACAAAACTTTGAAAGAAAAACAGTCCAAAGTCACCCTCCAACAACGCAAATCCAAAGGAAATGTAAAAAATAATGTCTATTGCTTCATGTTCATAATCCAAAAAATAAGAGAAACCAATCCATACTCCAACTATCTACAATCCATTGTCCAAGGATGTAAAGGGCTCATGATCCCAACCAAACAAATGAAACCTACCTAACAAACTACCAAACAATCTAACTATATACAAATTTGTGTGGCATTGTCCATTGACCACAAATAAAAAGAAAACGAAAAGGAAACCTAACTCTAAAAACTATTTACAAGGGCAGCGGGCTAGTCCGACGGCTCACTTCTGGATGTCCCGGGCCAGGGCATCATCGAACTCCTGCTCAATGTCCTGGAGGTGGTCCTCTTCCATGGCCCCGAGGGTTCGCAGGGACGACATGTTCTCCTCCAACTCCCTGCAAATTCCCTCGAGGCACTCGGCCTGCCTCAGGGCCCTCCACATTGAGTTCTCCGCCCTGACCATCGTGAGCCGTGCCTCTTCTGCCCGCTGCCACTCCGCATCTATAGCATGGCCTAACCGCTGCCACACGGAAGACACTCCCATTCCTGGGTCCTCCTGCCCTCTGGTTGATGCCTGCCCCGCCGATGTCGAAGGCCCCGAGCCATCATGGCTCCCACCTTGTTGCGGCTGCTGCTGTGCCTGTGCCCGTGCCCTGGCTCCTGCTGCCTGCACATCCTCCTCCGGCTGGGGTGCAGTTGTTGAGGTGGCCACCCCTGCTGGACGTCCGACTCCCGACTGTGGCAAGGATGTGTGAGGACCAGCCTGGCCTCACGGTCAGAGACAGCTCCACAGGGTACCCAGGTGATATATGGGTGGGAAGATGGCACAGAGGACGACTGGCGCATAGGGGGTTCAGGTGAGGAGGGGGGTCGAAGCAAGGTTCAGCAAACAGAGGAATCCGGCCTGGGTGACCTGTCCCAGTAGACTGAAGTGGTCAACGAGCCATTCAAGATGACGTGCAGTCTCCCCATGAAAAGACTGCAGGTCAGCTTGCATGGCCCGTTGACGCAACGCCACCCCACCCAGGACAGGCTCAACCCGGTCCCGGATAGCCACGTCCGCAGGGAGAGGAAGGCCAGTTGTTGTAAGCTGATCCCCCTCCCTGAAAACGGGTCTGGACGTAGGCATCCCTGCTGGTGCGGGATGATGCAGTCACAGGATCGGGGACAGGATTACACACAGGCACCTCCATGGCGGCCTGTGCTGCCTCCTGTCCCTGCCCCTGCACTGCACCACTAGCACCAGTGGAATCCCCACCTCCAGACCCCGTGTCTGCCCCTTGCATGGCCTCCTCCTCCACCAAACCCCCCACCAACCTGGATGACTCCGTGCCATCTTCCTCTGTCGCACCCTGTGGGGTCTCAGCTGCCCCTTCTGCTGCTGAGGAGTCCAACTCGGACTTCCACCTCTTGGACCTTCCCTCTGCAGCTGCGGCCTGGGACGCAGCACCGGACTCCTCACTCCCCGACAAGATGACAACCTGGGAGGGGAGCCGGGCCTTGCGTCTCTGGCTGGTGGTGTGATCCCCACCGCTGTGCTCCACAGCACCCTCTCCGCCCTCTTCATCAGTTGACGCTACACACAGGGAGAGGTAGGAGACAGGCATCAGGACACTGTACAATGGACCCATACACATGACAGTTGCACATGATTGGCAGTGTCAAACTTCAGACATGGCATCACAATCCCCAACACACATGGCATGTCAACTCACACACATGAGCAATTCCACAACCATATGGCAACACCCAGCACCATCCATACACATACAACAGCATAAGCAGCCAAAGGTGAGCCAGACATCACATGAAACAAAGGGAGTGCACTAGACATGCACACACGCCACCTACATGCATGTGTACACCTCCACCAACTGTCGCAGTGATGAGATTGGCATCCATATCACATTTGGCAATCAGTCTCCTACATATCAGTGTCCCAAGCATCCATGTTGCATCACTGTTGCACCCTTGTGAAATACACACACAATTACACGGTGCAGATACATGCAGCTGGAACCGACATCCATGTGACACACCACAACCATACCAACTTACATACACAGTCATTCAAACATGTGTGCTCACACATCTGCATTTGGCATGAAAGCTTACACACACATGCACCATCCATGTGTCTCACACATGAGAGGACTCGCATATGGTAGCCTCACCGCCCTGAACATACACATCCATACTTGGCCCTACAAAACCACATGTGCAACCTGCACCCTACTGGCACACCACCACACGCAGAGCTTACAGTCAGTATGCATGTACAATTACCGCTCGACTCCAGACGGGTCTGCCTCTCAAGGTCCTGGACGTGAACTGCTGGGGATATGCGTTCCAGGACCCTCATTTGATGTTCCGACAAGTGGCCCCGGCGCCCCTTACCATCTGCTGGCTTCAAGAGGCGCCGGGCCCTGTTGAGGGTCCTGGACCTGAAGTCCTCCCAGTGCTTCTTGACATGTTGGAATTTGCGGACTGCCACCCCCTCCGCGTTGATGGCAGTCACGATTCCGTCCAGATCCTGGTCATTGTCGGCGCACAAAAATCCGAAGAGGGCATCATACTGCCCCAGGACTTGCTCCACCAGGACACCAATTTCGGTGGCAGTGAAGCTGGTGGCCCTCTGCCTCTCTGGCTGGGGGTTGCCAGTGGTGCCAGATGGTGGTGTGCCCGACATGGCAACCCCAGAGGCAGGTGTGGGTGGGCAACTGGGTCCTGGGGCTGGGCTGTGGAGCGATGGTATCCCAGTCGGGAGTCTACAGTTCCAGCAGGGGTGGTCACAGCAACTGCACCCCTGGCTGATGTGCAGGCAGCAAATAGCAGGGCACGTGGGCAGCAGGCAGGCAGGCAGCAGCAGATGGCATGTGGGAGCATGCTCGGGGCTCTTGGGGGCCGGAAAATGGCCTGCAGGGCAGCAGCGTGGTCTTCCTTGTGTTTTCGTGTGGCCAGCTTGATACGGAGTGATTTGGCATGTGAAAAAATTGCATGTCAGCGTGTAATTCGAGGAAAGGCCCTTAGCGCATAAGCACGTCAGCACACGTACGCGATTTTATTGGACCAAAGGCCCTTAGAGCGTAAGCGCGTCTGTGATGTGACGCGTACGGGCGTTTCCCTGAACACGGGTGCATGTTCATCGTGCACGTCCATAAACTTCACGTCCGAGTGTCAGCTCGTGTAATTGGAGGAGAGGGCCCAAGCGTGTACACGCGGAAGTGACGTTGGACGTGTGGGCCGGTTTAAAAGGTACGTGTAGGACGTCATTTCCTTGTACGTGCTTTTCATGGAGAGCGAGTGGGTGAATTCTGTACTTCTTGTCGGTTCACACGCGATTTACTTCACAGCGTTTCTAGTTCGTACTCCCTGTTACCTCTGACAGCTTTTTTTTTATTTTCTGTTGGGCCTGTTTCCTCAAACAGCGTTCACTTCTTCTTTTGTCCTGTCTCCTCAGACAGCGTACAATTCTTCTTTTGGCGGGGGTGTTGCCAACGCGCACACGCACGTCTTTTTCACGCTCTTTTTCCAGACAGACGGTGAGTTGAGCACGTATTTACCAACTGTGCTTGCCCCGTGTGTCGCGTATCCCTTCAGAGGTCATTGTAGGCTGTGTGTAACACGCGTACGCTCATTTTTGTGTTTCTGGGTGCCACAGCGTAGTGCGGGTTCATTTTTCCACGCACGTGGTCTACGAGGGATTGCGTGCACGTTATTTTCTGTTTTTGGGGTGCCTGTGCGTTGCGTGACCCGTCATCTTCTGCCAGGGGACACAGACAGCCTTGCTAGTGCACTAGGGTACGAATTCCATCTAGTACCCAACCCCTTCAACCCCCAATTGCCCAGGACAATAGTTTACTGCAACTCCCATATGCACAACAACATCAGTGCCATGGCTGGGAGGCGAGCAAGCGGTAAGGGAGGCAAAGGTGGCCGAGCTTCAACAGGTGGGCGTTGTGGGTGCGGTAGGGGACGTGGCTGGGATTTGCAGAGTGCCCCTAGCCCCCCATGTGTGGAGGACCAATCAGGGACACCCATGCCCCCCCATGGTTGAGGGAAACGTGGCTGACACCATCCCAGCTCAGCCCTTGTTGGACCGGCCCATTGTGGCACCTGACCTGGCACAGGATGACTCCCAGGCTGACTTCCAGGTCAGCAAGTCTAGGCCACGTGTGGCGGTGCAAGTTGGTGTCACCAGGCCACGTGGATATGGGGCAGCTATGTCATCAGCAGCCCCGAGTAGGCAGGTGGGGAGGCTGCAGGGGCAGCTGCAGCTCCATCTACCCCAGCTCTGACTCTCCCAGCAAGGACAGTGTCGGTCCCGGTCCATCATACTAACGTTCCCCCTGACAACATCACACTCCAGCCAATGCCTGCACCAAGTCCTATGGTCAGTGTGCATTTGTACACTCCTACTACCCAGTCCACCGGTGCTCCTGCCCGTAGTGACCAGAGCGGCGTAAGCCACTCACGATCCCCACCACCTTCCAAAAGAAAGAGGAAGAGTGCTCGTCCACTACAGGCTGATACCCCAGACACGGCTACGCAGTCCGGCACGTCAAGGATGCACTTGTACAGTATGTGCCCACACATGAGCGCAAAATGTTGATTACTGCAGGGTGCAAGACCACACCTGCTCAACGTCAGGCACACTGGACATCATACGTGCCCTTGGATTTGTGAGGTGCACAGCTGGTGATTGCTACAAGCGGTGGAATTACCTGAAACGCAGGGCAAAGAAAAAGCTGGCCTCAAATCATGCCGCTACTCTGGTGACTGGCGGTGGGTCTCCACAAGAGGACAACAAACTCACTGTACATGAGTCTGTTGCTGGGACCTACGTCACAGAGGAACAGATCCAAGGTGTGGGAGAACTGCCAGATTACGAGGCATTGTCCGGTGAGTGCACATGCATTTGTGTGTGATCCATGTGTATGTTGTGTGTGTGACGGGTTCTGATTGAGTGCCAGGTGAGGGTGTGTGTGCCTGAGTGGTTTGGGTCACCCATGTGCTTCATCCAAAACATTCTGTGGCCTTGGATTTGGGTATTACAGTATCCCTTCTGCCCACAGTAGGCATTTTGCGCAACATTACGGCAGTTGCCCTTGAAGTGGCATCTTACAATAACATTGTTCTGTATTTTTCAGTGTTCATTCAGGCTGATTGTTTCAATTCTCCCACTTTTACTACGCATTTCTCGGCCCTATTGTCACATATGTGACATGCCTATGGTACATGCCATCTGTGTGATGGCATGTGTCATGTATGTGGATTGGACATGCCACTCACAGGCCAATGTGTGATGGCACTGCTACCCAGCACGCAGCTAATGTGTTGCTCTTCCATCTTGGTGTCATCAGTTTCTGCCATTTGCCTCCCCTTCCAACTCAGTGACAGTGCATGCATGGGAGGGTTATAGTCATGTGGGACATGTGTCAATCATGTACTGGTTCGGTAGCTTGTCAGGTATATCTATTTGTGTGCCATGGTGCTAATGCCTGTTTCCATTTTTTGTCTTTCATTTTTTTGCAGGGGATGATGCACTTGATGCTGTTGAGGTTGAGGAGATGGTGCAGACCCAGGAGGGATCTCAGGCACGACCGGGCACCAGTGTGGGACGTGGTGTGGTGGTGGGTGAAAACCCATTCTTGCTGCAGACCATTCTCTCCAGGGCTGTCTCCGGGTGCATCTCCCCAGACCTCTATTCAGGTGTTGATTCGGATGATGAGACCTATGTGACGTCGCAGGTAAGTGTTTCTGGCAGGGATTCTGTTCTGTCCAACCCACCTGCAGCAGGGGTAGAACCCTCTATGGGGATGTCAGTGTTGGTAGGTCCGCCTTTGGTGGTTACGGATGCAGGGTCACACTCCGTAACATCTGATCCTGTTCCTGGGCCAGCAGATCAGAGGGGGAATGCAGTCCTGCAGCCTCAGGCAGTGGCGGCACAGCAAGGCGCAGTTCGCCTTGCCCCAAACAGGTGTGGTGCCCGCCGACGCAGTGGCCGTACGCCACCAGGCAATACCGCATGGGAGCAATCCATATACGGTATGGCAAACCAACAGGCAGCATCAGCTGAGATGATGGCTCAAGCAATGGTGAGGGTGGCCACTTCCATTGTCCCCCCTGAAAGGCAGATGGAGCAACTACAGCAGGCAACAGACTCCATTTGCCAATCACACAGGGAGGACATGTTGGCGTCCAACAGGGACAGACGGGCGGCACTGGAGACTCTACGCCAATCGATATCATTAGAGTCCCAGGGCCACAGGGAAGCCCTGAGGGTAGAAGTCCATCACCTCAGGGAGACTCTTGTTGACCTTGAGGCTTCCACTAACTTGAGGACAGAACAGCAGCTGGAGCGGCTCACACGTACGCTCTCAGCTGAGATGCAGGCAACTCGGAAGGAGGTCCGGGCATCACGTCAGGTGGTGCATGGGGATCTCCGCACTATAATCCTCCAGAACGAGACCTTCCACACCCGCATGCTTGCTGCCATGGAGGACCAGACTAGGGCTTTGCGTGGGCTGCCTCCCATAGCACCACCACCTCCTGTGGCTGCAGCAGCAGAGGGTGATGAGAGCGACAGCAGCGATTCTCTCACGATAGCGTAGCCGTGCAGGCCATGAGCCCATGGAGGTGTTATTTTTCCCAACATCCACACAGGTGGCTGTTGGTGTGCACCCTGTCCTCGGACCTCCTGGGTGGCCTCACCCACCCCCTCTGGCCCCCACATGGCCATTTTTGATTTTTGATTTTTTGTTACAGTGTGTTGCCTTGTGTGGCTCCCGTGGGCATCCACTGTATTCCGGCTGGGCACATGCAGGCTTGTCCTGAGTTTGGGTTAGATGCTTGGGTTCGTGAGACACACACCCCTCCTGCTTCCCGTTTCCATGGGCTTGCAAAGGGTGTGCCCAAGTGACAGTGACTTACACAGTGACGTTGGACTCACATGACCTGTGTGGGCAGTCTGTAGTCAATACTGTGTATACATTCCTAGTGCATATTGTTGTTATATTGTACACTGCATGGTGTATTGATGTGTGCTTGTGCATCCATGTCTCCCTCCTAATTTGCAGGTTCATTCCTCATGTCTTCACAAGGCCGTCTACTTTGGAGATGGAGTTCATGTTGTAAGCAGTGCACTTACAGATTTGCGTGGCAGCAACACTGTACAGTTGGAAGTGGTCGATGTGCTGGCATAATCAGGTTGTAAGACTACCAATACTTTAACTAAGTACTGTCATGTTTATGCTATGTTTGGGGTTGTGTAGCTGATTGTATTGTTGGTAAGTATTTGGTCATGTGTGTTGTTAGTTCTACATTAATAGGAGCATATTGTGTGTGGCCAGTTTCCATTAGGGACACTGTACTTTGTGACACTTGTGTCATGTTTTGGGGATTACTTTGTTTGCTCTCACATAGCATGACATGCCATGGTGTGTTGGGTGGCGGTGCTGGGGAGGGGTTGGGTGACATGGCACTGTTGTCATGTTGTATTTTGCAAGGGGGTAATGATTTTAGCAGCACAGAAGTGTGTCTTTTGATGACACAGGATTGGTGGTGTTTGTGTAGGTAGGGATGCACACAATGGAACACTTCCAGGTGAACAATCTCAGGCTAGTATGGTTGTGACAGTTGACTGTCCCTTGAGTCATCATCATTGATTGTCAGATGGTATGTGCCAGGGCTGTGTGCACTCCACAGGGGTGTGATTTTAGGTGAAGTAATTAGCCACCAGCTGCGTACGGGCTGCCTCACCCCGTGCCCTTTCCACTCCCATGTGCAGCGGACGTGCATGTGGTTGGGGATGTGGGGGCACCACCATGTCCACGGTCAGGCCCCGGCGTGTTGCAGTGTTGTGCAGGACACATGCTGCCACTATGATCCTGCACACTACTGGGGGAGCGTGTAACAGCTGCCCGCCAGAACGGTCAAGGGAGCGAAAGCGTGACTTGAGCACTCCGAATGTGCGCTCCACTATGCCCCGGGTTGCAATGTGGGCTGTGTTGTATCTTACCTCGGGTGGCGTGGTGGGGTTCCGAATTGGCGTCATCATGTGGGTGCTGAGAGGGTAGGCACTGTCCCCTGGGGAGGTGGTGAAGGGTATCATTAGTGGTGTTGTGACATTACTCAGTATCTGACATGCATGCATGTGCAGTGGCATTTATACTTGCCAAGCAGGCATGTGTCGCCATGCCGCCCAGTTTCTAGGTCCCGGTTTAGGGTTGACATTCTGTAGAGGAAACTGTCCTGGGTGGACCCTGGATAGTTGGCATATACTGAGGTGATGATTCCTTTAGCATCACATACTACCTGGACGTTGATGGAATGCCAGTGCTTGCGGTTTCTATAGATGTGATCAGATGCCCTGGGGGGACGTAAAGCCACATGGGTGCAATCAATGGCACCTAGCACTTTTGGAAATTTCCCGTAGAAATCCTGGACGGCAGCCTGCCTTTCCGCAGGTGTTCTGGGCAGGTATTTGTGCCTGCGGACTGAGGGGCATGCAGTGATGATGGCCAAGACCTGGTGTAGGCAGCGTGACTGTGTGGCCTGTGACACCCCCCCACTATGGCACTTGTCCGCTGAAATGATCCAGTGGCCAAGAAGTGCAGTACATTAAGGACCTTCTCCAGGGGGCTGGGTGCCTGGGAACACAGAGTGGGTGATGAGGTCATCCTCCCACTCACTGACCAGGTCGAGTATTTTGTGAGGTGGAAACCTGTACCTCCCATACACCTGGTCATCAGGCATCCCAAAAAGGCTGGTTCTGGGTGTAAAGATTCTGGCCCTGACTATCCTTCACCTCCTCCTGCGGTATCCCACGGCCACTGCTGCTAGGAACAGTATATTCATCCTGGCGTCTGAGCTTGTTTGTTGTTTGCGCACACTTTTATGCTGCGCGGGTCGACGTACGCCTGCTTCCTGCTGGCGTACGTGTTGCCGGATTGGTGCGTCTTTTTTGGTGCATGCCTTAGCCCGTTCGATTCCATGAATACGTGTTGTGTAGGCGAGCGTGTAAAACTTCCCACGCACCCCTGAAATACACATACCCAGGCCAATCGTGTGTGAAACTTCCTGCGCACCCCAGAAATACACGCACCCCACTCGCACAGGGCCTATCGCGTGTGAAACTTCCCGCGCTCCCCAGATTTACACGTACCCCGCTCGCCCAAGGCCTATCGCGTGTGAAACTTCACACGAAACCCTGAAATACACGTACCTCGCTCCCCCAGGGCCAATCGCGTGTAGAACTTCCCGTGCACCCCCAAAATACACGCACACGCTATTTTTCACACAGCGGGTGTCCGTGTTTGTCGCGTACCCCTTTGCACGTCATTTGTCCTAGAGGGCCACAGTATGGGACATACATCAGAGCTGTATATACGTGAATTTTGTTAGCGCACATTTTTTTAATGCGCAGGGACACTACCGCCGGCCTTCGTGTGGCGGACGTGTGTTGATGTACATAGTTGACTTTTGGTTTGTGTCATGAGATCGGCATTTCACTGCTGGGGGGTGGGGGTGCTGGGGGACATGAGTGGGGGCCTGCTGGCAGGTGCCCTGCACTGCTGGGGGGTGGGTGTGCTGGGGGACATCAGTGCGGGCCTGCTGGCAGGTGCCCCTGACTGCTGGGGTGTGGGGGTGCAAGGGGACATGAGTGGGGGCCTGCTGGCAGGTGCCCCTGACTGCTGGGGGGTGGGGGTGCAAGGGGCATGAGTGGGGGCCTGCTGGCAGGTGCCCTACACTGCTGGGGGGTGGGGGTGCTGCGGGACATGAGTGGGGGCCTGCTGTCAGGTGCCCTGCACTGCTGGGGGTTAGGGGTGCAAGGGGACATGAGTGGGGGCCTGCTGGCAGGTGCCCTGCACTGCTGGGGGGTGGGGGTGCAAGGGGACATGAGTGGGGGACTGCTGGCAGGTGCCCTGCACTGTTGGGGGTGGGGGTGTAGGGGGACATGAGTGGGGGCCTGATGGCAGGTGCCCCTGACTGCTGGGGGGTGGGGGTGCAAGGGGACATGAGTGGGGGCCTGCTGGCAGGTGCCCTGCACTGCTGGGGGTTGGGGGTGCTGGGGGACATGAGTGGGGGCCTGCTGGCAGATGCCCTGCACTGCTGGGGGGTGGGGGTCCAGGGGGACATGAGTGGAGGCCTGCTGGCAGGTGCCCCTCACTGCTGGGGGGTGGGAGTGCAGGGGGTCATGCGTTGGTGATCAGTAGTGCAAGCTGACATGTGGCTTGGATGGGGGGCATGCCCATGGTGGATGGCCTGCCTGCTGGACATGACCTGGGGTGCAGGGTAGTCCCCTGTGGTATGGCCTGCCTGCAGGGGCCGTGGAGGGTGTAGAGGGAACACCTGGGAGGACCCACACTGCCAATTCACGTGTAGGACTCCCCGGCACCCCCGAAATACACGTACCCTGCTGAAATCGCGTGTGAGACTTATCGCGAACCCCAGGAATACACGTACCCCACTCGCACAGGCCCTTTCACATGTAAAACTTCCCGCGCACCCCTGAAAAACACATACCCAGGCCAATCGCGTGTGAAACTTCCCACGCACCCTAGAAATACACGCACCCCACTCGCACAGGGCCTATCGCGTGTGAAACATCCCGCGAACCCCAGATTTACACGTACCCCGCTCGCCCAAGGCCTATCGTGTGTGAAACTTCACGCGAACCCCTGAAATACACGTACCCCGCTCGGCCAAGGCCTATCGCGTGTGAAACTTCACGTGAACCCCTGAAATACACGTACCCCGCTCCCCCAGGGCCAATCGCGTGTAGAACTCCCTGCGCACCCCTGAAATACACGCACACACTATTTTTCACACAGCGGGTGTCCGTGTTAGTCACGTACCCCTTTGCACGTCATTTGTCCTAGAGGGCCACAGTATGGGACATTCATCATAGCTGTATATACGTGCTTTTTGTTAGCTCACATTTTGGTGCACATTTTTTCCATGCGCAGGGACGCTACCGCCTGTTTTCATGTGGCGGACATGTTTAGGGCTGTGCGCGTCTTTGCCGTGCGCTGGTTTGCCCAATTCGATTCCATGAATACGTGTTGTAGGCGAGCGTGTGGACGTTCAGCGCTCAGCGCACTTGCCTCCTGTACTTCCCCCATGACGCCCACATTTTCACACGTTGTTCCCCATTCCGCGTGGCACTCCCCGTGTTACGCCTAATTTTGTTGTGTGCGTCGCGCTATGAGCGCTTTCGCTGTGGCCGTAGCGCACGCCGTTAGATGTCCTGTGCGCCAGTGTGCACCGCGCAGATTTTCTGCGTACATCCCAGATTTTACTCGCACGCGGACTTCCATGAATCGATGTGCGCGGGTTTTGCTGCGATTTTCGCACTTGCACTGCGATTCGCACGGTTCGCACGCTTGCGCGGGAATTTTCAGCGCACATTAATTCCATGAATCGGCCTCAGAATGTCTTGCTGAAGGCAAAAATCTCTATTTAAATGATGCATTCCGTAAAGCAAAAGGTCAGGTCCTGGCTCTTTCTCCACACTGTATACTCCAGTATGGAGATTCACCACAGTTAGTCCCACTCGATCTATGCACCACTTTATTTTGTTTTTATAAATAGAGTTTCTAGTATAAGAATGAGCCCTTTCAAATTCATGAATCACCCTCTCCAGTGGAAAGGATCACCTCCTTTTCCATTCTCCAGTATTCTCTGGCTATGATGGACCTCCTGAAAAAACCTCACTCAAAGACATCGCCATGGCTCATGCCATGTAACATATTTTCAGAGATAATGACACGCTCTTTGCCAACATCATCCAAGGTTTAATTAAAAAATCCTTCTCTGAAAGCCTTGTTTCTAAGGGTATTCAGAGATTTTATTGAAAACATTTTCAGAGAGGTAATTTATAACAAAACTATGACATCGAAAAAGCATCACATAAAAAAAAAGATATATGGGGTTAGGGTAAGGGATTAAAATGGGTGGAGAGGGTGGGTGGGGTCAAAAACATAGGAAAGGGAGGTGTTGGAGGGCCCAAATAAAAATGAAACTGGAGATTTATTCGATATTATAGTTTAGTTATAAATTACCTCTCTGAAAATGTTTTCAATAAAATCACATAGAACCGTTTCCAAGGCACATAAATAATTGTAAGCCATCTCATGATTGAGAAAACCCAGTTTAGCCCCCTGAATTTTGGCCAAAATCTGCCCATTCAATAATCTTCATGTGATGGCTAACATTACAGAGAAAATGGTGGCCAACTAACTGTACTCATCTCTTGATGTCAAGCATTTTTTGTCCCTTATAGCAGTGGGCACGCTCTCTATGCTTCTTAGATGAGACCATTTAACTAAAAGTGTGTTCCTAGTTACACTAGACCTAGTTCTCATATTTTGCACTATTTTCCATCAGACTCTATTTTCGGGTTAGCGTGGTCGCCCAAGCTGGTTTGAATTGCTCCTCATATCAATTGCATGCGTTTGTCTCATCCGAAAGGTGACTCTCCCAAAATGCCTCATTTGAGCAAGCGCAGCTTATCTGTGGCATGCCAGAGGAACCTCACATGCCTCCTTCTTTTCTT
Organism: Ambystoma mexicanum; assembly: GCF_040938575.1. Lineage (NCBI taxonomy): Eukaryota > Metazoa > Chordata > Amphibia > Caudata > Ambystomatidae > Ambystoma > Ambystoma mexicanum. The sequence goes on from NC_090936.1 coordinate 383,783,085, forward strand.
AGTAAGTTACTTTACATTATTTCATAAGAAAGAATATCTTGACCTCATTATGGGCTCTGATATGGGCCTTGGGCCACATATTACATTTAAATAATTGTTTTAATAAAATAAAAGGTTAAGCCACTGGTGGCCCTAGCGATCCAACAAGATTGTGGGTTGTTTTACTGAAGTCAAAATAATCGCGGCTGAATTGACCGTAGTCGATTTTGTTGCAATTTGACTTCGGTAAAACAACCCAAAAATGATTATACAACCCAAATTCAATCCCCCTACCCTCCCTACTTACCTATTTGCTGGCTGCCGCTGTGCTTCTCATATACCACTGCCGTGTCAGTTCCGTCCCTCTAACGTTGGTCGGATCTGACGCCACAGGCTCCCTCCTTTTTGTTATGTTGCTCTTCTTTTTTTTATGTTGGGCCTCCGCTTCCAATGTCGAGGAAGCGGTGGACACCCCCGCCATCCCCCGCTCCTCATGTTCGGTATTTTTGGCTTCGTACGAATGGTACTGGACGAATTTGGTCAAATGTACCACTCGTAGAAAAAAAAAATTGTTCAGTTTGGCCTTTTCTATCCGAGAAAACAGAGTGCTATTTGTGGATCCCACTATCAACTCCTACCTAAAATATTTAATGGGTTCTAAGCCTGTCTTCGTAAATGATTACTCTATAAACTCAAATTTGGCCAATATGTTGCAGTTTCTAGGAGGACCACATATATCTTTGGACTGGTTGCTAATTGCTAGAGTGGGCTGCTTTATATTTATTTATGTTTTCTCTCCTCTGCCTCGCACTTTGCACCACCCCCCCCCCCCCCTTCCATGCACTTCCCCCGGGTCCCTTTTCCATGCCCTTGTGCTTTCTTAAATGTCACTGGGCCTAGTAAGATTGCTTTATAAATAAAATATAATTTCATTTCATTTCATGTACGTAATGCTGCACAGAAACTCCAACCAGAATCAAATTCCTTCTCCTACAGCTGTACCCAAAGGCTGGGAGGATATTTTATGTTTTTATGACTTGGTTTTCAGTCAATTGTATCTGCGAGTATCTAAGCGTAGTAATTCACTAACTCAGTAAATAAGTGTATTTCTCTGCCATAAGGTTTGGGTAACTGCCATCTGGTTCAGTGCGATTTGCTTGAAAACATTTTTTTTTTTACGAATAGATTTTGCCACAAATATTTGTGGGGGAGACCCCCATGCAGTCCCTCCCCACTTAACTCCCCTACATTAGTTATTAGCTGAAACTCTGTCTACTTCAATGAAATCTCCTGCAGCAAGAAAACCCTATGCCTTGCAATCTCACTCTTGCACAGTGTCCTCATACCCATGGGATACAATGACAAAAGATACAAATAAAGATGCTCTGGAGAGTAATCAAATTGATCCTGTACTATTCACTATCTGTTCACTTCAACTGATGTAATACAATCACCACTTTGAATTAAATGGTTTATGTGTCATTTAACACTATTATTTGTATTATGATTTTTATTTGCATTTTTAGAGCACATTATTGACCTGCAAGGTGGTCTTTTCAGGCTGCGCGCATAGAATCATTGGCATTAGGAGTGAAAGTGTGGTGAAGAAGAAGAGTATGTGCCTTTTAAAGGTAGCAACTCCACTAACACAGGCCTTCAACATCAGATTCCTAGATGAGTACCTGGGCACCCAGCCCCGTAGGGAACATCAGATTCCTAGATGAGTACCTGGGCACCCAGCTCCGTGGGGAACATCAGATTCCCAGATGAGTACCTGGGCACCCAGCCCCGTGGGGAACATCAAAGTCCTAGATGAGTATCTGGGCACCCAGCCCAGTGGGGAACATCCGATTCATAGATGAGTACCTGGGCACCCAGCCCCGTGGGGAACATCAGATTCCTAGATGAGTACCTGGGCACCCAGCCCCATGGGGAACATCAGATTGCTAGATGAGTACCTGGGCACCCAGCCCCATGGGGAACATCAGACTCCCAGATGAGTACCTGGGCACCCAGCCCCGTGGGGAACATCAGACTCCCAGATGAGTACCTGGGCACCCAGCCCCTTGGGAACTTGCATGGCCACTTCCTTCCTCACAGGCTTAGTAAACAAATGAGCCACTGCCAAGACCAATCTGGGACAGCTTAAGATACTCTGCAAAGCTACAAACTCAGGAGAGGTGAAGTGTACTCCTCTCCAGGACTGCATTGGAATTCCTTTAGAAACAACCAGGAACAACTCAGAGATGTGGAGAGAGAAAATGAGAAAGCTCTAGAAAGAGTGGATATAGAAAGGGGGAGAGAGGGATAGACAGTAAGAGAGTGTGGATGAGAAAATGAGATGAGAGTGAGCGAGAGAGGAAGAGCGATGAAGATGACGAGGAAGATGATTTACTGAAAGATGGAATGGTAAAGAGAGAGAGAGGGACAGAGCGGGAGAATGTGCAAGAGAGAAAGAAAGAAAACCTGGAGAATTAAAAAAGTAATGAACAATAAGAAAAGTGAGGTAAAGGTGAGCAGGGAGTCAGTAGATACAGAAGGATGGGTAAAGCTTTGTTGCCCCCATTTTAAAGAAGGGGGACTATACATACAAATAAGCAACACAAAAAAACATTGAGTTGGCCTTAGGGGAAATGGCACACAAAAATATTTCCTCCTATGTTTTATGTTGAGAAGGCTGCGTTGAGTTGGGCTTGAAATGTGGTACTAAACACATTTGTTTTGGCTTGTGGTCCACACAGAGGAGGCGCAACCTTTTGGTTAATGGTGAACTGCCCCTTTAGGTGTGGGTTCAATACTGAGTTGCATGCAGTTTATCCTCAGTCTCCTCTTTTTGCACACATAGGTTAAAACATGATTGCATAAGAAGCTGGTCAGAGGACTCCCTAGTGGTTATGGTTGATGCCAATAGTGGCATGGTACCCGATGCACACGAACTGAGGAACCACATACCCCGTCAATTTGGGGAAACCTTTGAACAGCACCTAAACCAAGGACGCAAAGCTTTGGATCAATGGTGACCACTTGTGCCGCGTTGCATCCCATGCTTTGGGGGTGTTCAGTTCCACGGAACTCAGAGAACGTTCACAGAGTGTATCAAGGGTATTATTATTCCACCGGAGGTAGAGAGTAAGATGCATCGCTAGAGAAATAACCATATACATAGAAATATCCGGTAGCAATAAACATGAAACTAGTGTAAATGCAGGTCACATCATTGCATGGAAAAGGTATTTATCTTATATTAAAGGATATTTATAACGCGCACTATCACCCCTGGAGTGGTCCCCTGGGCTCCAAGACTGGCTTCCAATCTTCATTCCGTATAATAAATTCAGCAGAATGATATGTTATTGAACCATGTGGATTAGCCAAAACATACAACTAACACTATTAAGCACAACAGCACAATCAGCAATGACAGCTGCACTATGCGCCTAGCTGTGAAAATATTGCTTACTCTATGATGTCAAGGCGTTGAGTGAGTAACAAGAGCAGAAGGAAAACGGTGTTGGGTATTTTGCAGGTATGTTTCGAAGACATGTGAGCTTGGGTCACTTAAGCAAGCATAGTTTATTGACCTTTGACTCTACTTCTTTCAGTCTCCTTTTTGCGCATCCACTTCAAATCCAACACATGCCAAGCAATGTGTTCTGGGTGTTGAAGTATGTCCCCCTTGCACTAACCGCCGCAGATGTAGATTTATTTTTGGAAAACATATAGAGCATGCATCACAGTCTAAAACAGTGTGGTTCACTGCCTGCGCTCACTACCTACCCCAAACAAGTTGTGCCTGCGTCAACGAGACACTCAAGATGACCCTTAGTGACTTTAAGCCGATCATTGCATCGTGTCGACTTTAAGCCGATCATTGCATCGTGTCGACTTTAAGCCTATCGTTCCATCGTGAGGATGTTTTTTTTTTAAAAAAATTGAATTAATCAATCTCTTTTTTTCCCAGACAAAGTCAATTAAAGATATGTGAAGAGGCAGTCCAATTCTGCACTATACACAAATCACAAGGAGGAAATCATATAATATAATATAAGATGGACATTCTCACCTATGCCACTTGAAGGCACCACAGCCAGTGATAACCAAGCATCTGATGCAGGTGGAACTGGTGCCTGTCAAACAGCAGGCAGCAGAAGGTCCATGTCATCTCCCTCCTCTCCACGAAGATGCGGGTGCAGTACTGGAATTTCTACTCTACATGATAAACTACGCAAACTAATACATTACCCAAACCGAGAGAAATACACTTCAGCTCGGATCTTCCGGAAAATGTGGATCTAGAAGGTGGAACATCTGTTGGAGCTGTAAGAACCATGAACTGTCCATCCTGGTAAGTCGGGAAGAGCACTTACCTATCAGAGCTTTGCATAATTCACAGACAGGTGGAAACTACCAATCATAAGGAAAGGCACGCACATCATCAATGGATACACAAAAGGAGTTTGATGCTGATCCAGAGGGTCAATTATGAAGTTAATACGCATATTTAATTTCCCTGAAGAAGTACCATTGCATAAAACATGTGTTGACAATTGATGTTTGCAACAGAATTATAAATAACAGTGTTAAAATATATATGTGAAAACAAACTAAATAATTTTGTGACAATGTGTCCTCAAAGAGAGGACCCGCCAACAATCCTGCTTGTGTCGTGCACCCATCCTCTGGAACTAGATCCCGGTGTCGGCTCGGAATGCCCCCACAATATTCCAATTTCACAAATCTCTCAAAACATGGCTCTTTCAACAACACCTGACCAAGGACTAATTCAAATGGACGCAGATACCGATGCATAGACCTCACAGTTCTGCCCTACTGTTAAAATATGCCAGTCCAAATGATGGCTACCCACCCTCTCTACAGCGCGCCGCTGATCCAGAGCTAGTCCGCGTTTTAAAAAATAAAATAGAAAAATAAAATTATACTGCCCAAATTTTATTCGTATGCAAATTATATAAAGCATTAATAAGTATGTGCTTTCCCTTATTTGCCAAGATTGCTGGTAAGACAGATCAGCAGGTGAGCACCTGCTCCGCAATCTGTGATCTGCAGGTTGCAGGTTCGAATCCCTGCAAGGCCAACTCTTCCTATCTTCTTTCCAAGGTCAACAATTGAGTACCAACTTCATTGTGGGTGATATTGTATGCAAATATGTTCTACATAAAACACTTTGGTGAAAGTGCTATGTAAATAGCACATCATCATACACAGTTAATTGTTCTTACTAATAGACACAAGGCAGCATGTCTATTGCTGGTCCAAGAAAGCAGCTCTACCAATAAGCCTTATATAAATGCATTTGACTGCACAGGAAACATACATTTGGGGTTCATTTTTCCTCTTGAACCTGTAGTTGTCAATACTGTTGCACCAGACATAAACAGAAGAACCACAGTATTCTTCACAAATCAGTTCACGGCTACAGGCCACGCTGCCACAACTGAAATATCGCCAATAATCCAGGAAGCGGCACAGTATCCTCACCTATTTTCTCCCATACCGTCAAAAAAAACCTACTCCTACATTACGCAAAATTAATGCTACTGACCATAATGCTTTGCTTACTGTTAATGACATTCATAGACCCCAAAAACTGGAGCACCCCAAAGGGTCCTAAGGAATAATAATAGACTTAAAGTATTGTAATAAAATAAAAGCAGGCAAGCTCACATCTGTCAAGCGATCAAAGGCTACGGGCAGGTCTTTCGGTGGACTGACGCTCACATTTTGGAATTCTCTGCTAGAGGAGATCTGACACATGAGTGACTTAAATGTGTTCAGGGAGAGAATAAAAACTGTTATCTCCTAAAAGTGTTTTGAACGGTTTTCATATTGCACCCCGCCGGCCCCATGGTTTAATCCCATATTAGGTCACTAGCTCTTAACAAAACAATCCATTCAACCCATCGGACTTCCACTTCTTTCCTAAAAAAGTCACCACTGTGGTGCTTAACCTTCTTTTGAGCTTATTGACTGATGTTTGAATATATGGCGGACAAGTGGGGATCACTGGATTCCTTAGTCATGGGCCTCATTACGAGGTTGGAGGTAGCCATGGCGCTACTAGCGCCATGGCTGCCTCCAAAATCATTCCGACTCCGGTCTGGTGGATGGAGCAATTACCGGTCCATTCCGATGTCAGCGGGACCGGTAATTCCCCATTCACCAGAGCCATTCCCCATTCCCATCAATGGGAAGGGGGAAGGCGGCAATAACGGTACCGCAAATTGCGGTACCGTTATTGACTCCGGTATCCCTTTGCGGGTCCCGTCCTTAACGCCTGGTAAAACCAGGCGTTAAGGAAGGACCCGCAAAGGGACCTCGTAGTAGGGCGGTAAGGGATTACCGGCACCGGTGCCCTTACCGGTGCCGGTAATCCCTTACCGCCCACCTCGTAATGAGGCCCAATGAGTTTATTCATTGTTTCAGCATGTGAGGCAGTGTTGTACCATTACTCGAGAAGGATCCCTCACCAGAAAAGTCTCATCTAATCATGGGAGCGATATCATGACAGTGGGTGTTTAAACAAAATGGCCGACGGAGCCCCTCTTCAGTCTACACATTCAATTCATTACTCAGTCCCTCAACAAGATACATATTAAGGACCATTTGTATTTTAATAATCATCTTGCAGGACCCATACTAAATTTATTCATAAACCAAGTGTCAGAGCAACGATGGGGGCTGTGCAAAAGTATATTCCTGATTCCTGAGAAAAGTCCCCTTCTAAGCCACCGACTCTTGAAAGGCTAACAACAAATACAGGAGCACTGCATACACTCTCTGGAACAGAAGGTCGCACAGGTCCAGCCACTGAACCGAGGACCTCTGTTCTCATGAGATATCAGCAGCTGAACAATCTCTGCTATGGAACATGCACACATGTGCAGTCACTGGCCTTGCGTTTAATGACATCGGGGTGGCTGGCTCCCTTCCTCTTTAAACACGTGGTCCCCATTATTTAGGAAAACAATGAAGTGGTCTCAGGAAGACTGAGAGGCTGCCAGCAGCTTGGGCATTAAGAGTCTCCAGCCTAGAGCCGAAACGTTTCTTATAGTCCCATCCATACGCCATGAAGAACGGCTCTATGCTCAGAAGCACAGCCCCAAAAAAGAAGACTTCTAAGTCCATGGCTGAAATGGCTGCGGCACCGGGTAACAGTGATGGCCTCTCTCAAACACTTTGCTCTGAAAGTAACGTACAACAGGACTGTGCACAGGGCAGAATAAATAAATGCATAACTGTCAATAGTGTGTTTTATATAGTGCTTCTTAGCAGGCTTCATAACACTGGTGTTAATGCACATTATTCCATAGAAAGAAAAACTAATCTGGGCTTGACCAGGTTATCGTCAGTGCGAGCAAAGACCCCAGCATAAAGCACCTAACCCAGTGAGCTACCAGGTCAGCCCTAAATATTCAAGGGATCTGCCCTGGAGTTCTGATGTTGCAGACCTCCCTATCGTTTTAAAGGCCAGTCCTAACCCAGTAAGCTATCAGGTCAGCCCTACATATTCAAGGGATCTGCCCTGGAGTTCTGATGTTGCAGGCCTCCCGATCAGTGTAAAGGCCAGTCCTAACCCAGTGAGCTATCAGGTCAGCGCTACATATTCAGTCCGCCTTTGCATGGGATCGAACATGAGGCAATAGGTACAGCATTACTATTAGTTGGACTATAACAGCTATTTCGAGAAAACTATGTGATAAGAGATTTGATAGATGTAACCACCAGATAGGCCATTTAATGACGTAGTATTAAATGTTATTTAATTCTTGTAATTTTTGTTTTGTTTTTAAGAGTACTCATTCTCTGATGGAATATTATAGATGATGAAGTCTTATAATTGCTGATGGTTTAACTGGTTTACACCAAAATTTCGTAAAAAAGGTCAAATGCACATTTACTGTGCATTCGACCTGGTATTAAAAAATCGAGTTAGGGGGGTGTGGCTAGACAAGGACCCGAGCGGATGGCTCCTGGAATTTTTACACCAAAATTTCTTAAAAAAGGTCAAATGCATATTTACTGTGCATTCGGCCTGGGATTAAAAAATCGAGTTAGGGGGCGTGGCTAGACAAGGACCCGAGCGGATGGCTCCTGGGTGTGCTCTGTGACTTCTATCGGCCCGGAACCCCCTACCCATTAAATAATGTACTATTTGACGAGACAAACCGGTATATAGGGCGCTGAACCCCATGGGGACCTGGGGGACTAGAAGTCAACTGGCCCCAGACAGCATTTATGTGATAACAAGCAAGTCCAGGTGGGACCCTGTAACGGCTCGCACCTAAGATGGCGGCCACCGCGGACTCCATACAATGAAGAAGGCGTTCCTGGAACGCGGGACCCAGAGAACCCTGGTTACCTGTGGTCACTCCTTGGCTCTGTCAGAGGACCCGGCGGTCCGGTGCGGATGTGAAGGGGAAGAGCTGGTGGTCCTCCCTCTCCCTCCTGGCGCATACTGGAGACTGTAAGCCGTAAACCCGAGCTGTGGTGGAGGAGGCGGCATACCCCTGGACCGGGGCGTGGCTCGACTGGTGCAGCTGTCATCGCTGACTCTCCCCCCGGCAGGAAAGAAAGCAGCATCTTGCCATGGAGCGGGGGTTCCCTTGCATTGGGAAGCCAGCGCTGACCGGAGGTGAGCAGGTTGACGGGGGCCAAAATTAAAGGCGGCAGCAGATGCCTGCGCCGGAAGGCGGCTGGGGCGGCAGCGACTCCCATGGGGATTGGTTGAAGGAAGGTGTCCGGAGTGCCTGTAGCTGCTTTCCAGCCCATGTTGAGGTCCTGGCGGCCAGAAGCAGTTACGAAAGTGGGAGCTAGCTGAATATCCCTCTCCCTATCTCTCCAGACATACGTAGGAGGTCATAGACATGAGCCGCGTTAAGAGGAAGCGGCATACCCCAAGGCCCGAAGTGCAGACCAGCTGGAATCTCTGCACCCGCGGGTCCCCGTGATTAGAGGAATCGTGGGGCGGAGGACCCTGTACGACCCACGTAGACCACTGCCAACAGAGGTGAGCTGGCTGGCTGGGGAGAAGCTAACTCTGATGGCGGGCGTCCATGCTGGAAGGCGGCGACACTTAATGCAATGAAATGGTGGAGAGAGCAATAAAGGTTATGGTGTTCGAGGCCCGGCCCTTGAAACAGTGTGGGGGGGGCATAAACCATCCAGACACACTCCAAGCATCCCTGAACTAAACAAAGAAACAAGGAAACACTCATGAAATGGCCTGTATGAAAATCTCCCTGAATACATCCAGCTACATCATACCAAAAGCTGGGCACTAGCCTGTACAGAAGCAAGGGAAGACATCAGGCTGCAATACGGTCCCTTGGGTCGGAAGAGATCTGGGATACGTTGGGGGCATGTGAAGTCGGCGATGACAGCTTGAACCTGTAGGAAGCCAGCTAAAAATCTAGCTCATAGTGTGACCGGTACTTGAACATAGACATATACTTGGTTCATAGGCGCTTCCAAAGGGGCGAGAAGCTGAACACCCATATGAGGACCATAGAAAATAAACAATATCAGTCCCATCTCTCCAGATCGAACCTAGTGACGCAATCAGAATAGCACGCATAACCTAAGATGTCCAAACAAACAACAAAACCTAAAAGTCAAGGCTCTGGTGATATTAAAACCATGCTACAGACAGCAGACGCCCAGAAACGCAATCAAGTACAAGCAGTGGTCCAAATGCACAACCCCCCTCCTGAAGGGGCAATGGCTACTGAAGATTCACCTATTCGAAAATCGGACTTGCTGGCAATGCTGTTAGAACTCAAAAAAAATATGAAAGAAAGTGCATCCAATCTAGCAAAGTCCATTGCAGACCTCAACGAGGGAGTTTTGGCGGTGGAAAAAAGAATCGAAGCGTTGAAACAGTGATAATGGAACAGAGCCACAACCATGATGTCTTGGCAAGTAGAGTCTTGGAGCTGGAACAACGTATGGAACAGGTACAGAACAAGCAGGAAGAGGCAGAGAACAGGTCCAGATGAAACAATATACGCATTCGCGGAATTCCAAAATCAATACTAAACTCTGACCTACAACAATATGTGATTGAGTTGTTCCGCCACATCCTGAATGCAGAAGAGAACCAGGACATAGTGCTCGACCGGACACATAGGGTTTACTCAACCTACCAACTCACTAGGATGTGTTAGCCCGGATACATCTGTACCCACTAAAAGAGGACATTATGCAGGCAGCCCGGAAAAAGGAGCCCATCAAGTTCCGCTCAACCTAAATTCAGCTGTTTCAAGACCTATCCCAAGCAACGCTTGCCAAGAGGAAAAGACTGAGGGTGGTCACAGATTGGTTGAGAACCAAGGACGTGCGATACCGATGGGGACACCCAACGTGCCTCCGGTTTGAATGGAAAGGCAAGCGCTTCTCTGTCTCCAAGGAGGAAGATGTGACGGATCTCATGCAAGAGGATGAAGGGGGCAATCTCACCGACACTGTAGAATCCCCGTCCCAGAACGGGGAGACAGAAGGCGAATCTGGGGCCAGCCAAAAGAAACTGGGCTGATCCCGCCTGCGAGGACGCAACAAAGAGCCTAAACTTCTGGAGCCCATCTGAACAATCGCCAGATACCGGAGGAGCGGAGTCTATCCCCTTAAAGTCTGAAAAAGGAAAATCAACCGTGAGAAGAAAGGGCCTCATATCTGGTACTGCTTATATTTAGTATGACAGTATGAACAGCAAGGATATTACACAATGAGCGACATGAAAAGAAAAGGGGAAGGGGAATGGGGGAGGGGGGAAGGGGAGAAGAAGTCCAGAACCCAAACTTCCCGGGTGAGTGGAACCCCAGGATTTACTGTGAATACACTATGTTGGTAAAGTTGTTTAAAAATTTTAGTTTGAAAGTTGGGGGGGGGATTCTATTTTTCTGTTTTTTCTTGGTGAAGAAGTGTGCAACATATATGCAACATCTACAATATCTTTAAATCGGATCATAATGAAAGGGTGTGATGGCTGAAACATAATAATGACCGAGTTAACATTTGTTTCACTGAATGTGCAGGTTCTTAACTCCCCAGTTCAGCGGAAATCCATGTTGACCAGGCTGTCTGATATGCATGCGTCGGTGGTATGGCTGCAAGAGACACATTTACTCCCAGAGGATGAGCTGAGGCTGAAACATAGAGCCTTCCCTATACAATATCTGGCATCTAGCAGGCCCAAAGAACGGGGAGTGGGCATTCTAATAGGGAAAAACATCAACTTCGAGAAGCAATTTGTAAAAAAAGTATCAGGAAGGTCATACCTGATACTGGGAGGGAAACTGATGGGCCAACTTGTGACCTTGATTTCACTTTACTCCCCTAATTCGAAACAGGACCACTTTCTACTGAGTTTGTTACCCAAAATTGCACAATGGGGAATAGTGAAAATCCTCCTTGGAGGCGATTTTAACGGAGTGATGGATGCAACAATAGATAAAACACTCCCAGCCACCTCCAACGACCACACATTTAGACAAGCTCTGGAAACATTTTTAAGAGAACTGCATCTTCTAGTGTCCTGGCGCTTCGTTAACCCACAAAAGAAAACATACACTCACTACTCAGCAGTACACAGAGGGTAGTCCCGTATTGATATGATACTAATCTCCGAAATAGTTGTCCCACAAGTCACATGTTTGGAAAATGGGGTACGCTGCCTCTCAGACAATGCTCCGGTTCTTCTAAAAATAGAATTATCCTGCCCACAACAACAATCCAGCAGGCCTTGGCGACTGAATGAGGTAATGCTGAAGGACCAGGTGGTCCGGATGAGTATTGAACAAACCTTACAGAACTACTTCCGGGAAAATAGGACGCCGGAGATAGATTGGTAAACTATTTGGGATGAAAGTAAAGCAGTGGTATTGCGGGGAATTTATTGCGCAAGCATCAAATTATATTAAATGTAGGGAGAGGGTGAGATGTAATATGGAAGCCAACATACAAAAAGCGGAAGAAGTATATAAAGACAAAGGTTCACAGAAAGCTTGGCAGGAACTTAAAAAGGCCAGAGCAACCCTAGAAACTCACCTACCAGACGATAGAGTACGGCTTCTATTACAAACAAAACCATTTTACTGCATGCACAGGGGCAAAGCTAATCGATTCCTTGCTGCTAAATTACGACACCAGAAACTCCGGAATCGAATAACCCAACTTCGTAATGACAAAGGGGAAGTGAAGAGGGGAGAGAGAGAGTTAGAGGAGGTGCTGATCTCATACTATACCAACAATCTAAAACGGGAAGACCTAGAAAGGGAGGAGCAGATTGCGCTTCTAAATCAGATACAGTTACCACAAATTAATGAGCTAGATAGGCAATGACTAGAGAGCCACATAACAGAAGCAGAATTGGGGGAGGCTATAGGAGCATTAAAAGGACACAAAACTCCGGGCCCGGACGGGCTAAGTAATGCATACTATAAAACCTTTAGAAGCATCCTAACAGGCCCCCTAATCTGTCTATTTAACTTCACTAGAGATTAGGGACGTACATCTGGGGATATGGGCCCGGCAACCACGATATTATTGTTGAAGCCCGACAGGGACCCACTAGATTGTGCAAGCTATCGGCCGATTTCTTTACCAAACGGAGACGCAAAGCTTTACTCTATGGTACTGGCCCAGAGACTAGCATTGATATTCCCCAAAATAATCCACTCCGATCAAGCGGGTTTTGTGAAGGGGCAGCACACATACGATAATATTCGTAGATCCATAGATACGATTAACTGGGGACGAAGGGTGGGCCAGAAATTCTCGGTAGCGGCCCTGGATGCCTCCAGAGCGTTTGATAGCTTGCACTGGGTTTTTTTACGCTTAACCCTTGAAAGATTCGGATGCGGTCCAATATTCACACGCATGGTAATGGCCAACCTCACAAGTCCATCCACTAGACTAATGGTTAATGGAAAGCTCACAGGGAGTATCCCCATTCAGAGAGGCACAAGACAGGGGTGCCCTCTGTCACCCCTGATCTTTGCCATGGCCATGGAGCCGTTCGCATGCAGGGTCCGTAATCATCCAGGAATTCAAGGGGTTGAAGGAGGAACTGCAGGCCCGCAGAAAGTAGCACTCTATGCGGATGACATTCTCCTATTCCTTCAAAATACTGCATACTCTTTACCAGCAGCGATATACAACTATCGGGAGTCTTTGCTAGGGTCCCGGGATTCCACATTAACTATCCCAAATCCAAAGCTCTCAACATTGCAGAAGAACCAGAGCAAATCCCGATTTGGGAGAATCAATATCCTCTAAAATGGGAACAAAAGGCAGTAAAATACCTCAGGATACAATTAACCCCTAAATACGATAGGTTATACGGAGCTAATATCCCGACCTCCTGAAATCACTAGCAAAGGAAATAAAACGTTGGCAACTGCAAGAGTTGTCTTGGTTGGCACGCATTACAGCGGTCAAAATGACACTACTTCCTAAATTCCTATATGTAGTCGGCGCCCTTCCAATAAGAATCCCAAGCCCAGCTATCCAAACATTGCAGAAAGAAGTGATGAATTTTATCTGGAAGGGGAAAAAAGCGAGAGCCCCTAAAAAAGTACTATTCAGACCACAGGTTCGGAGGGGTTGGGGGTCCCGAATTTTCATAGGTACCTATGGGCAGCACAAGGAGCAGCTATGCTGCAATGGACGGCTGGGGACACTCCAAATCAATGGGTCACTCTTGAAAGTTTGGTGACCAAAATACCACTGGGGAATCTTTGCTTCCTGGCTACACAACATAGGGAGAAAGGGGGCCAGCGATTGGAATCCACTAGATCTACCTTGTGGTATTGGGACAAGATCTTGAGAAACAGAAAAATCAAAGGGGGGGAGGGACCTTTCACGCCAATAGCTTATAACCCAGAATTTTCCCCTGGAACGCACGCTAACTTTTGGACAAACTGGGGGGGCAGAGAAAACAACATGGCCCTAATAGATCTTTACGTGGATGGGACACCTCTGTCATTTGAGGACTAAAAAACTAAGTTTAACATACTGGAGCATGAACGCTACCATTATGCTCAGCTCAGACATTGGGCCTCAAACACGAAGGTGAGAGATGGGGCAAACAGAAACCCCACAGGAGTGGAACTAAAGATACAAGAAGGCCAATTGGACAAGGGAATAACTAGCCTATACCACCTGGTGGGGGGATGGGATCCTGAGGAGAATCTTAATTATATGCAGAAGTGGGAGGCCGATATGGTGAGACCAATCGATGGGGACATATGGGGCCGCATCTGGCACAGGGCCGGCAAAAGTTCTAAATGTACCTTGATTAAGGAAGCTGCATACAAACTTTGTCTTCGGTGGTACATGACGCCTACACACATGCATGCCATCAACCCAGAATACCCGGCCACGTGCTGGAGGAACTGCGGACAACCTGGGAACCTCGTCCATATGTGGTGGTCCTGCCCACTAGCAAAAACCTCCAGGAAAGAGATTTTAAGTCACATTAAAGAAATAACATGTGTGGAGCTCCCCTCCGATCCGTTGGTGGGGCTCTTGGGGGAAGCAGTAGAAGGATGCTATGCAAACTCAGGACCGACAGCCACTCTAATCACACTTATGTTGAGCGCTGCTAGAATCACCATTGCGCAAGCGTGGAAGAACAAAGAAGGGACAATCCTTGCTATGTGGTGGGTACGGCTGTGGGGAGTAATGGCCATGGAAAAGGTGACAGCAATAGACCATGGCTCTTATTCAAAATACCTGAACATTTGGCTACCACTACACGAATTTACGGATGACAAAGTGCAGATGTATTTTAAACCCAGACTACTCCATGCAATACCTATCATCTAACGAATCCAAGGACCAAGATAGAAATTACTCTCCAGGCTGAAGTTTCAAGACAGGATAGAACACTTCTTCACCTTTAAGTTTAATAGAGGCGAGGGGGGGCATGGGGGAGTTTTATTTTTTATTTTTACATGGTTATTATATATGAGCATTGGCACCGAACAGCACTGAAATCCCATAATGGGTAAAGAGGAACTGACGTGATTGAAGCAATACATATCTGTTTTAATTCTTCAACTGATGTATACATGTCTCTATTGCTCCAAAACTTAAATGAAGTTGGTAAAAAAAAAGAAAAAAATCGAAGGGGATAATACCTAACAATGGGAGCAGGGTTTGCAGGGGTGCCCCATTCTCCCCATATTCGGTATTATGGGCGAGGGGGTTGCCGGGGTGTCCGCCTATACATTACAGAGCCAGCAGCATGCAAAGTTTGAATAGGTGGTTCTGGAACCACCAACCTCACAAATACATTTTTTGGCCCTCAGTGTGCAAATGGGGAGGGGGGTAATAAGGAAAGCGTTGGCAGGTCCATAACACTTAATACTATTGTGTTGAGGGTCCCAGCAGCTTGAAAATTCCCACCTGCAGGGCCCACCGAGTGAGCATGGACTGTGATTAATGCTACGGCAGTTTTACTGTGTCGGCGGGCCAATGGTAAAAGGCAGCCACTTTTGACCTGCTCCCAGATGGTCTAGAAGTGGATGTCTTATGTTTGGGTGTCCTCTGGGCCTCACGGAGGCATCCAGTGACGTGGAGGGCTCACATGGGATCTCTCCCAGCCCTGGAGAAATCCTGAAAGGCGCTGTAACCAGGAGGTTCACCACAAGGCCAAAGACAGTGCTACCCAGCAATCCGCAGACTTAGAAGTGGAAATGGCCAGGTGCCCAGGAAACAGGCTGCTTGCTTCTTTTTTCCTACCCCCCCCCCCCCACACCCCCTCGGCAGACTTTATTATATCCTGTGCCCACTGCGCGCAGGGTTCTCCACTGGTGGAAACAGCTCGTATCCACTGAGGTGGAGTAAATGTTGTGTACTGAGGGCCCACATTTCTACATTCAGTTTTCGGTATTGCCTTTCCAATGGCATGGACATCTTATATGTGGATAGCATAGGGGCAATGCATTGGCCTAGGAGGCAAGACTAAACAAAGCGGCAGAGGTTCCAACCCCGGATCCGCGCTTAGAAACCAAACTCAGGTTTGGGATTAGGCGCGTTTTAAATTAGTGTGCCACACATTTATTTTTATATTTAGCCATTTCCAGGCGCTTTTTTGTAAGGGACTCTTATACTTGCTCATGTCCTACATACACACCGCTGCACTTCCTTTTTGGTTTATAGCTGAATAATACATGTTAAGCTGTAAAACATTCCCAAACTTTTAAGTTTCACTGCAGAATAATATTGTTCAATATTTCAATATTTTCCTTTGTCAAATGTTTGCAGTGGGGTCTTATTTTCGTGGCTTGACTCTTCAACTTCAGCACCCTCTTAAATACAGAAAGCCCCCAACTGATTGTCCTCACCGGAACACTCTGCTAATCTTTTAGTGTCGTTTCAAATGCACTTTAGAAAGCTGCGCTGCATTGGCTGCACCCGCTGAGGCCTGACATTAATGCCTTCTCAGCAAGATTTGCCGCTCACCTCTCTTATGTCCCACTTCCGGGATTGGAATTTCTCTTCCCCCTTTCAGTTGCTACCCCAATCTTCTCATGGGAGAAAGTGTCACCCCATCAGCTCCCTCTCTAGGGATTGTCATCTCTTTCAGTGAGTAGTGCGGTAGAAGTAAGCGGTGCAGTGGAGGGAAGCCGAGGAATAACAGCGTATTATGTTTTGGAGTTGAGTTATCTGCACTGGACTGTCAGGGGTTCCATGTGATAATGTCGCCTGGAAAATGTCACCATGTAGGCGACTTTTCTTTTGTCTGGCCCCTAAAATACTTTCCAAAATATTCTAGGGGAGTGGTATAATTTTATATGTTATGTTATGTTAACAGTACTTATATAGCGCACCGTCACCAACGGAACTGGTCTCCAGGCGCTCTGGAGGATCTGTAAATGAGAAAGGTGTGATGGGTTAGTAAGGTGAAGAGGGCGTAGGATAGTGAGAGGAGTAGTGTACTGTTGGCAGCTTCAACTCGGTAGACACCGAGTGCTGAGCTTTGGTGTGAGTATTGGATCAGTGTCAGTCCGCGTGTGCTGTTGGTGCGGCTTATGTCTTGTTGCAGTGTGGTGAAGTGCGTGCAGCTGGCTGTGCGAGAGATGGTTGTGTGAGTTTTTTTTAAGTATGCAGAGAGTTAGAGTTTAGATTGGTTGGTGGGTTATGTGACATTTAACATGCAATCATTCACAATTCTTTCTAAGTGTGGCACTTGCTGCCCTACACAATTCAGTCTGAGTGTGGCACTCACCAACCGTAACAATATCATCCAGATACAACACAGGCCAATGTTAATAATTCTATCAAGGTGCGGGACATGCCAACATTCTCAATTCCTTTTAAGTGTAGTGCTTGGCAATCTTCATAATTCCGTCTAGGTGTGGCACTCGCTAAGATTCACAATCCTGTCTAGATATGGCGCAGGCTAATGTTCTTAACTTTAAGTGTGGCATATGCTAACATCCACAATCCTGTCTAGATATGGCGCAGGCCAAAGTTAGGAATTATGTCTGAGTGTGGCACATGCTAGCATTGACAGTTCTATCTAGGTGTGACGCAGGCTAGGTTGAGGATTCCATCTATGTATGCACATGTTAAGAATTCTCTGTAAGTGTGGTGCATGCTAACAATCTTGATCCCATCTAGATGAGACGCAGGCTAAGCTACACAGTTCCCTCCAGGTGTGGTACTAGCAGACATTGGTAAGTAATATAATAAACTCCAATCCTAGAATATTTGGGGAAAATGTTTGATTTACTGAGGGTTAATTTTTTGGGAAATGTCGCCCCCTGGAGGTCATTTCCCAGGCGACTTTATCACTGGACACCCTGTCGAGTGTAGTGGAGTTTTCTGGCAGGATGATGGTGCCTGGTGTCTGGGCTGCGTGGAGAGATAACAATATCTGATTTTGTGGAGTTGAGGATTGAGGGGAAGTTGTGTGCTGAGGGGGTGGTTAGCCAAGACATAGCCATATACTGTGATATGTGCCATGTGGCAGAAGTGAGTTGTGCACTGTAGGAAAGTACAGAGTTAAGATGGTGCAGTTGATCTGAGTGGTGTGGCTGAGGAAGGATCATCTATGTGTGGGGTGGTCCAGTTGAATTGTCAGGTATGGCTGAGTCTGGTGAAGGGTGCTGGAGATTAAATGGCATGGTGGAAGTGAGTGCAGCAGTCAAAGTGAGTTGTGGGGGTGCAGTCGAGTGGTGTGACAAAGGGGAGCAGTGTGCATAGGTGAGCAGTGAGACTGTGCTTATAGGGCAATGATACATTTTATTCAAACTGCTTGGGCTAGGGTTGGAGCTAAAAACAGAGCAGCATACAAGACTTCTGCCTGATGTGTGATAAAGTCCCTTTTTCAGCTTTAGTGATGCCAGGAGAGTTCCTGTGTGGACCTGGGACCTCCCCACCCCAGTACACGATGGCCCATGGAGCGTTATAGGGAGGCTATGTCGGTCACTGTCCTGTGGTTCCCACTGCTACGCAGGAGTCAGTCAGGTTGCCTCATCTCGGACCATTCCCAGGTTGGGGGCCTTCCCAAATGTTATAGCAGTAGCTCTTGAAGAGGGTCATTAAACATCTTAACCCGAAACAAGTCCCCTTCACTAGGATAGAAAACGTTCCCTTTAAGGGAATAGGTTTCAATCTCAAAAGGTTACCAGCAAGGATTCCAATCCCTCTCGCGACTGGTATCCAGAAAAAATATAAGAGATATAAACCCAGCCCATGGGAATCCTGCAGACAGGGATTCACAATAAAGGGATTTGATCCTGAAAGGTATATTCTCCCACCTTGAATGTGAAGGTGCCCTGCCGTGCACCCTGCGTCATCTGACACCCACTGAACCCACAGCAGGAAGAAGGTGCTCTGCACTGCACCATACCCGAGGCTGTCTGAGCATCTCCCTACCTTTGGAGTCGACTGCAAGAGAGTGGGTAGGCTCTATTGTCACTAGGTGGTGAAGGAAGGGGAGCTAAGAGCATGGTGGGTAATGGTGGGGTTGGTCCAGACCAGAATAGAAAGGGGGACCTGCCTTGATATAGCCTTAGGATAGTTCCCCGGGAGCCCAGTTCACTATACCCCCATGCCATAATTACTGCTCAGCTTAAGGCCCCCTACATCGGTGCAGACTTCTAAATGGAAGACAACCCCAAGGAAAAGGGTTACTGCACTACATATACATCACTCTCATGCAGATGGTGTGGGTTATTGTTCTTAGAGTAGATTGTTGCTAGTGGCTGAAGTTAGGTGAGGTAGTATAGAGCTGGTTCAGCTGGTACGATCGGGAGGCAGTGGTGCAGAGTTGGAGAATGTGGTAATCAATCGAGGGGTTGGTGACCTGTTGGAGGGGGATAACTACTGGAGGAAGTGGTGCATAGTTGAAAGAGGTGATGAAGATTTAGAGGAGGCTGTAACATCTGATAGCAGTTGTGTGGAGTTGGTGGAGATGACAATATTTATAGGAGCCGGTGAAGAGGTGGAAGAGGGGGCAACATCCTGAGGAAGTAGTCCATTGGAGGAGGCCATAATCTTTGGAGCAGGTGGTAACGAGCTGAAGAAGTGGGTAACTTCTGGTGGAAGTGGTTTGGATTGGGTGGAGGTAGATATCTTCAGAACTGTTGGTGAGAAGTTGAAGAAGGTGGCAGCCGCAGAAGATGGTGGCAGCAAGAGGCAGACTTGAACAAGTGAAGGAAGTGATTGTTGAACGAGCGAGAATAAGAAGGAACGTGGAGGTTAGGTTGGCCTTAGGCAGTTGGCAGAGGCAGGAGGAGCTATTAATCCCTGGCAGGAAGGTAAGAGCAATAAGGACAACAGAAACAACCAAGGTTACGAGTCTGAACATCGAGTAGGGGCCTAGGATGTAGGAAAGACTAGTTGGACCTCGGAACACCCTTAGTTGATCAGAACTTGAGGGTTGACGCCCAGGGTACAGGGACCGGGAAAGCCTGAATCTAGCTAAATGAGCAGGAGTGTCCACCACCCCAGGACTGGGGCATGAGACCTTGTTTAGACACTCATAGTAATCTCACTGATTGGAACTTTGTGCTGCTCTTGTATTGCTTTCTGAGAAATAAAGGACTTGAAAAACATTACAGGGGTACATCTCACTGGGCCCTTCGTCCAGAGTACATCTCCACTCATTATCTGCTGTCTCAAAACAAAGCAGCATTCTTTGCTTGCTGACACAAAAGACGCTATTCCACCACTGACAAATTGGAGAAGATCAGCCCCTCTCCCCAAGGTGTAGCCCCCGTTGGGACTATGGAGGTGAGCCTGCTATGCTTAACACCCCCTAGGCGACTGGGTAACCCTCTAGAAGTGACCCCATCTCAGGTGACAGGTAAATCTCAGAGAGGGGTACAGATCATAATCCCTGCAGAAACGAATGCCTTCATGTCGTATGTGGGAGCTAACGTATATGATTACCCCGTTGATAGATGGCTGTGCTTCTGACCCAATCTTTACTCTGTCCTTATGGGAAACAGCAGAGAGATGGAAAGAACAGGCTCCTGGAGGTATGCCATCTGGCAAGCCAATTAGAAGGTTATCAGGAGAAGGAAAGAAGGAAAGAAGGAAAGAAGGAAAGAAGGAAAGAAGGAAAGAAGGAAAGAAAGAAAGATGCCATCTGGAGAAGAACGTATCAGGAGACAGAGAAATAGAGAACAAAGAAAGAGAAAGAGAAGGAAGGGAGGAAGGGAGGGAAGGGGGCATAGAGGAAAAGGGAGAAATGAGAGAGTGGGCACTTGCTTTGCGATGACCGCTCATTTCTTACTATAGTTTCTAGATCTCGAGGAATGTTCCAGATTTTCGGACTTGTGGAATTACAAGTGCACAATAGAGGGCTTGCCCAAGTAGTGAGAGTCCAGGTTGAGGAAGATTCTAGGCGTGTGAAATGTCAAGGCATGAACGTCTGCTGGGCGTGACTAAGTGCGAAAATGCATTGGGTGTGTGTGTGGAGCTACAATTTGATAAGGCGTACAACTCACTAGCACACGTGATCATTGGAAAGTCAGTGTAAATCAAAAGACTACATGGGAGAGGTTTATGGTATAAATTGTGGTAAATTAAGGGTGGTTCTGAAAATCCCAAGATGGGTGCCTCTGATCCTGTCCCGCTTGAGTTTTCTGTTTCCTGTGCCCCAAGTCTTTTCAAGAGGCTGTGAAACTGTTGGCACTAGACACTCTCTTCAACATGCAGCAAGCCCGTGACTGAGCATAGCCTCTGCTGCTACAATGCGTAGAACATAGCTAGATTAGAGCACCTGTTGGAGTTCACCTGGCTTTCACACTCTATGAGTCCACACATCTTAATGATGTGGACAGAAAAGAATAGGGACAACTCTTATCATAAAGATGCATGTCACAGAAACCAATCAACTCAGCTTCGGGTCGACTAACGTCACAGAAGGCTATGTTCAGTTAACTATATACGACAGATCACTTCAGAAATTGCTTTTGTTTTTAAATCACAGAAAGGATTTAAACCTTCTTTCTATGCATTTGTAGGATATTTCTGATGTGACAAACTATTACACACATTGTATATGTGCAATTGGGACACTGATTCACTTTTTTGGGTATTTTCACCTAACAGCCGTGAATATGAAACACCAGACCTTTAGCATAACGAAAATACAGTTTTCCATTAGATGACCTTACCAAACCAACTCGGGCCCCTAATACAATGCCAAGTCTGCTACCTGGACCTAGTAGGATAGTAACAAATGTAACAAATGTCTGTCTCCCCCCCTTAATTGTTATCCCCCCTCCAGCACTATCATAAATGTTGTCAGGCCTAGTACGATAGTCGCTTGTTTTGCTCCTCTCCCTCCTTCTCCTCCCTTCTCCCTCACCTCGTGTATCTCTCTGGCTCTACCAGAAATGTCATCAGGTCTAGTATGGTAGTCACCTGTTTATTCCCATTTCCCTTCCTATCTGTGTCTTAGAACTTGGAACTATCTGAA
This sequence comes from Ambystoma mexicanum, assembly GCF_040938575.1. Taxonomy (NCBI): domain Eukaryota; kingdom Metazoa; phylum Chordata; class Amphibia; order Caudata; family Ambystomatidae; genus Ambystoma; species Ambystoma mexicanum. The sequence goes on from NC_090936.1 coordinate 383,805,025, forward strand.
ATGTTGCTAGGCAGAGTACAATAGTTAATTTCATATTCTTGTTCATGGCCTGTAAGAATGTTTTGTATTTTCCCTTTTTCCCTCCTTTGTCATGAAGCGCTTTGAAACACATTGGGTATATGTGCTATATAAATAAACTATCATATATCTCAGGGTTCCTTCCCCAAGCTCAGGTCCCATCAGTTTCAAGCACAAGTTCAGTTTGGTTAGGCCTCTTAGGGTTCCCCTCCCCAAGCTTAGGCCACTTCAGTTTCAAACACAAAATTCAACTTGTCATGATGTACCTTTTCCTCTCTATACAGTTCCTTTCCCAAATAACATTCTCATGGGGTGGAATCAGAGACTTTCAAAAACACAATGTTCCTTTGCTCCTCTGAAGCGCGACCAATCTGATCTTCGGCCTGTCTCTGTATTTCCTGTACTTGCTTTTCTTCTATCCTTTTCTCTTCAGGAGCTTTCTGCCCCTCTTTGTTATCCCTCTCTTCACTGTGCCCACTGGCACCTTCTTTGGTTTTCTCTTCTATCACATTGTTGTGCCCCTGGCACCTTCCTTTGATTCACTCTACCTTTGTGCACCCTTGCACCTGTCCGTTTCCTTGTCGTGCTTCTTGCACATTTATTTCACTCTCACACCTTTTCTTTACTATTGGGTCACTCACACTCTTCTATTCACCTTTATGCCTTTTCTTGAAACAATACTGGTTTCCTTGTGGCTGAGGCAATGCTTGTGTTTCAAGTATTTCTTTTTCTTTATTACATAGGTCCTAGACCCCTTTAACTTTCTCATATATGCGGGTCCCAGACCCCTTTGGCTTTTTCATATAAATTGGCTTCTCACTACAAGTCCCGCAATGCCCCTCTTCCTATGGACAATAGTGGACTTTAAGTTCACAAAAGGATTATTTTCTCTCGCTTTCCTGCTTCATGATGCTTTACACTCTTTTCACTTGCTTTCTTTTTCATGCCTCTTTGCAATCTGTCGCTTGCTTTTCATTCTGTGCTGTTTTACAGTTTGTACCTCTCCCCCACTCCGCTGCAGTCACGTGCATGCTCCAGAGTTACTCTCTCATTGACTTTCTAGAAACTCACCAGACAGCATCGCGTTCACAGGCGTCCGTTAACGATACACAGGGTTGAGGTCAGGGTTTTACCACCTGCCCCTCAGACACCCTTGGGTCTGGCACAGGTCCCAAGGGAACGAGCAATCCACTGAACGCTGCCAGCAGGACGCAGGCAGCCTCACTCCGGCTTCATGGAGACATGGCTCCCTCACCACGCTGCAGCCCCTCACAGACACCGGCCAGCGTATCGGCATGTCGTTCTCCTCCAGCTTTCAGCTCCTGACACTCTTGCTCCTTGGCTTCTCTGGTCCAGACAGCATCCCCAGCTCGCTCTCTGCTTCTGACAAAAATTGAACTGGGATGAGAAGGGATCCCTACTGGACACAGCCATACAGCCGCACAGCCTCCCTTCTGCTCTCCCAACTGCTGCTTGCCCTGCTCTCTTAGCACTCTCCTTTTATACACCTGGTTTCTATCAATTGGCTGCAGGTGTGTGGTCAGGGCTGGGTTTGCCTGACTTCCAATGCTCCAATTAACCGGACATGACTGTCCTTCCATCCTGAAAAAAGAGTCAAGTGGAGTCAGGTGTGAGTGGTCATTGTTATCACCCTAATAGTAAATGGTGGTAGTTTTATAGTTGTTTCTCAAGGTGTTTCTCATAGGTAATCCTCTTGATTGCCTCTTCTTCTTCCCAGGTTCAGTCACAAATGGGGAGGAGGAGTTGAACTGGGATTGATGGTTCATTCTAATTATTAGAATACTATTTAGAATACTATTAGAGGATCGACTACGGAGATGGGAACATCCTCTAGCCTTGTTATTATTTTATGAGATAGCTTCCTCTTGGGGCAGAGTATCCCATCTCGCTTGTGTTTTATTATACAAGCATGGGAATTGATAGTATTCCCTGCGGTCTAAATGTATAGCAGATGAATGGATATTCATTTTTTTTCTTTACTTTTTTTTTTTTAAAGCGCTCACCCAGCCCGCGGGCATCGAGGCGCTGTTAAAGGAATGGTTGCGTAATGGTTTATTTTTTTTTGTCTTTGTTGCGTATTTATAACCCGCTTAAATACCCAGAGGTTTCTAAGCGCGGACCCGGGGATCGAACCTGTGTTGCTTTGTGTCGTCTTGCTTCCAAGGCGAACACGTTGCCGCTGAGCTATCCTCCTGGGATTAATATCACGATCCTGTCTTTGTTGTGCTTGATCTTTCTTCTCACCCGATCTCATGTACTTAACTTTTTCCTCCTCTTACTTGGATCATGAGTGATGGGTTTTGAGGAAGGAGCGACACTGTTAGAGTCAAGAGTTGTAAAAGGGTTTGTTCGCGCTAGCTGTCCAGGATGTTTTATCTTCCCTTTTCGTGAGGCAAGGTCGAGGGGTAGGATGGAACTCGGGTGATAATATCCCATGAACAACGAGCATGGGTAGGATGGATTGGGGCAAGAAACGGGGGATACCATGTCTCACCTTTGGGCGCCCTCCCCACAGTCCCCGAGTATCGCCTGCCCAAGTGATCCTCCTACGCTGGTCTACCACCATGAGCGATGGCCCTTCCCTGGCCAGCCAAGCAGTGGATCCCTGGGGACTACTTGTGAGAACACCCTCAGGTTTCTCACAATATGGATAATTGTTGTATTGTTACACTTACTCTTAGACCACCCACCAAGTATTCTCTTGCACTCCAGCTCAGGCCCCCAAATGACCCATTCAGAACACTCATCAGCACATCAGCATTCTCCTGAGCTGTCTATCACTCCGTGCACCAACATTCTATCAGCATGCATAGATGGCCAGCACGACAAGCAACATGTATACAACACAACAATGGGCATTGCAGGCTGCAATGAATTACAACGGGATTACAGTCCGTGGTGATGGTGTGTGAGAGTATTATTGGTGTCTTTGCCTCTTTACGTGCCCTTGACTTCACCTCAGGCCTTTGACGCTGGAGGAGGCCGATGACCCCAGTTACAACTTGTGGACATTGGCATGAACCTCTTATTGCATGCTGGCCATAAAGGTGAGTGTCGTCAGCTCTCGCTGCATGGGCCTTTGTGAAATCTGCAGGTAACAGGTCAGATTCAAGCAGGGCTGACCCCGCCATTTAGCCATCCTTTGTCGATAAGGAGATTAATGTTAAATTGGTTTGTAGAAACACCTGGGGCAAACTCTATACAAAAGACACCATCTCATGTATAACTATGCAGACGGTACATTCACTGTTACTGCAAATATACACAAACCAGCTTGGGCAAAACTGATGCATTTCCCTCTACAGTAAAATGGCGAATTCTAGGCAAAATCTATCTGCTTCACCATTTTGCCTCTGAGCGACATTGGCTATTTTATCAATTTTGCTGTAGGAATGCTGTTTTTTGTAGCCTTTGTTTCATGCTTGCAACTATTTCACCCAATTAAAGGGGCTGCAAAAAATGTTGTACCCCTAATTGGCAAAAATATTCGCTTTCCCAAAAAAGCTGCCCTATCAAAATGTTCTCCCGTTTCGCTTTGCCTGCGGTAACTTGTTCCACCCTTATTCATTCTGCCTGTGGGATATGGTTCAAGTTTATCCCTTAGAGAGAAGCAATTTCATGAGCAAAGTGCAAAACCAATCACTCCAGTTTTAAGAAATGTCTGTCATTTCCCCCCTCCATCTCGTAAAGTGTAAGGCCGAGGACTGCTCACAGACGCAGTCCCGGGTAGAAGGCTGGCTATTTGCCCCTCACAGCTCCTCCCACCATGCTCTCCATTCGCAGGCGCCATTGTGGTTGGAATCCGCGGTGTTCTTTGACATATGTGTTCACACTGCGTTTGGTAGCAATAGAGGCCTTTGGCTTAGGTTCACAATGCGTGAGCTATTTTCTGGCAAGCGCAATTGCTTTGGGGGCGATCAAGCTCGCCAACAGCCTGGTGCAGCCACTTCCTTTTTTTGTTCTTTTTCCAGTGCTTAGGGTTCATCTGAGGACAGGGCCCGTTGCGTGCGTTTCTTCAGAGGCGGGGACATAATAACAAGTGTTTTAATGGCTCCCTTTTGTACGGTCTGGATGAATTCCTTTTTTCTTATACGTGAAGTTTGCCATCGTTTCGAAACTTCTTCTAGTTGCTGTGCTCTGTTCTTCTGCCCTGAGACGGGAAGGCGTGAGCTGGTGGGCGGGCCCTTGCCAAGTACCCTCACTTATGTCACTCACAGACAGGAGCTGCGAGAAACAAAACACTCTGAAGACTGACATAAGGAGGGCGCTGCACTTTACATTGGCTTTAAAATATTAATCTATAACACATTTTATATGTGCACTTTAGTTGGAGACCCTAACTGGTGGACAAAACCCCCTGGTGTTATGTTTTCTGCCACCTGGCTCAGGACTGCATCGTCAGAAAAGGCTAACAGCTCCAGTACAAGTTCAGCGGTGTGGGGAAAAATGGGTAGTAAACTGCATAAACATCACTTTTTTTGGTGGTAATCCAATTACCACAATTTTTCCCACACCACTGAACTATAGGTTTGATCTTAAAGTGGAGGATTTTTCCACCGCTTTAATGTAACAAATCTGTGGAATTACTGCTCGCAGTAACACCACCGAACGCCCCATGGAGACCGATTGACTCAGAAAACCGGTATTAGCACTACCCTACCACCACGTGAAATCGCATGGTAAAACCACAGACTCAAGGCGGGGAGCATTCTCTTTATTTTTATTGCTTATTTATAATGCGCTTAATGGTTTCTAAGCGTGGGATCGGGACTCGAACCTGTGCTGCGCCGCAATGCCTTGCTTCCAAGACAAATACGTTGCACCAGACCTATCCTTCCTCCCCTAATGATATTTTAGTCCGGTGGTAATTCAGTGGATTTACCACTAAATTACCACCAAACTCGTAATGAGGCCCTAAATCCCATCTAAAGAATAGCTACATGTGTGCCAATTAGTGACCCTAGAAATAATAATAATATTAATAATGATAAATAATATCAGCCTTTTATGTAGAGCTTCTTACTGGAACTCTCCCCCGTCTGGTGCTTGTACTCAATTTATTGACCATGGAAGGATGACGGGCTGCCTAATTTACAAAGTGAAGACTTGCTCCATGTTACAAGTGAGAGCTTAACCCATAAACTATCCACCTAGCATATAGGCTTCTGTTACTGGCCCACAATCCCAGATTCAACAAAAATCAAATAATGCAGAGAATAAGCTGTGCTAAGCGCAATAGGTGGGAGAAAGGCCCTATCCGAATGCATTCCCCACTGAATAATGTTCCCTCAGGCTAGCTTTCTACCCCTTTGGAGCACTGCGATGGAAATGGGGGAGCTTAGCCCATGCCAGACCTCCCCCTAAGTAGGGTAGCCCATAGAATTCATACAATTCAATCACACACAGGAGCTTGGATACAGATACAGGAACACATTACACCTTGACTTGGATTTAAACCAGGCCACAACAAACCAGTTAAGGGAGATTTGGAGCCCCTAGGGTAAATGTGATGGGGGCAGGTAAATGGGGGCGTGGGGGGCAGCAGTTGTCCGCAGACCCTTCTACAAGGATGTCATTTAGGGTTGCCAGGACCCCTGGTTCCCACTCTGCTACCCCTAGACCTGTCCTTGCGACCCCTGAGCCACTGGACAAAGAGGCAGTGTCAAGAGCAGATATCTGTGTTGCACCTGAAAAGGTGGTTGTAAATGCAGCTAAATGTGCCATCGTTTTTTTCACCTGGAATCTAGATCTTGTTAGCTGGAGAAATAACAAGGATGCAGTGAAAACAATGAATGCGCCATCACTAACAGGTTGGTAGTCCATTAGTGAAGAATGCCTGAATGGTTGGGTTAAGAGGCAGGGCTGTCTGTGCAGCTCATACACAGCACTGTAGCAACAGTTAGGGTATTGGGGCTAGGGCTAGCCAGCTGGGAATGGCTAAGAGCAGCCTGCAGTACTCAGTGTCAGCGCAGCATGAATGCAAATCTCCTCAGTGTTTCTCGTTGTCTGCTACGCACATCCAGTGAGCCACTGTGCCTGTGATGAGAGGGGCGTGCCCTAGTGGCTCCTGTCTGGGCACTGTGTGACCTAACCCAGATCTGCCAGGCCTGCATCACAGGCACACTGTAGATAGACACATGGTGGGATAATTCGTTTACATTAAGTTGCCTCCACCTTTGAAGTGAACCATCTGTTGCTTCCTCAAGCAAAACAAAATATACATTTGAAAGGTTAGCGCACACTTGCTTTGGTAACAAGAGAGTGCAGTGCAACATGGGTTCAGTTCCTGTTCCAGTGCTTAGAAGCTGGTGGACGCTGGCATTAAGAAAGATATAAAGCACCAAAGAAAATAATAAAATGGACCTTTTCTAAGGGTGATGGCATGGAGCTGGTGCTGTTTGCATTTTCTTTAAAAACTGCAATTACTGTGACCTGCAACACATCCTTCCCCTCTAGCTCCCACCTAACAAGAAAAACTGTGGGTTAGTTACCAAATAAGCGAAATACAAAGGTGATGGCTGGAAGGTTTCAAACCATTCATAACCAATGACACCGCTCTGGGCAAAGAAATACACAAGGGGTGTGGGTTGCTTAGCAGGAATGAACGGGCTATGCCCAAGCACTATGTGGTAATACAAAAAAGAGGGGAGGGGAGGGGCAGGCAAATCCTAGAGCCAATTGTGTGCAAACGAGTATGTATAATATTCGTGAGTGATCTTATATGTCTCAAGGAGTGAGGGAAGTGAGAAACAGCGCACTCCTATCACACTGTAGAAACTGCTACTGACTTGCTATGTATTCTACAGAAATCAGCTGAATTGCCTTGGCCTTTCATCAAGCAGCAATATAGTAGGTCATAAAAGGGCAAGGAGGGTTCTAACTGTAACTGCCTCTACTCGGTCCTATCCCTATTCAGTGCTGATGTGCCGCCTGTCTAATAGTGGATAGAATAAGAGGAGAGCAGTGTGTTAATATTTTAACACATGCTTACTTTCGTTCATTAGTGCTTGATTGACTGGTGGCCCAGACATTGTTGTATTCAAACTATTTGTGGTGTGAATCGGGTGGGCAGCACAGATCTAAAAGAAATCCCTTGCTTCTAACGAAATTAAAATATGGGGTCAGAACAATGACCAAACAGTATTAGGGCAAAGCTATTGCTTTTTTGGCCATTACTGAAGGTGAATAAACCCTGATTAAAAAGTTTGTCTCTGGTTGCAATACTAAAAGTGTCTTGTGAAGACTATGCCAGGGGAGTTGGTACTAGAATTTCTTAGTCTCCCTCTGGTTCAAACGTGGCTTGCGGCAGAAAACTTTACTGCCGTCTCCACATTTATGTCAACCAGTTTTGGTGGTCTTGATTGTTAATGCCACCTCCTTCAGGACTGTCTTCGTAGTAAGCTTGCACGGTAAATCTGCTACTACTTGGCTGCAGTTACGTAAAACTCTTATGTACAGTATCCAACATTCAGTTGTAATAAGGGAACAATCTCACCTCAGACTCGTTTAAGGAGGCATTCAGACTGCCAGGTCACTAAGCTGACTTCAGTGCAGAATGGTAGCTGTGTTGAGTGCAATCTGAGGCTGCAGAGTTCTTTCGGCAGTTGTATTAATTAAATTTGAGTTGACTGTAAAAATGTAGTTGTACAAGTATAGTTTATGTAAAGGAGAAGTTATGTATACTTTTCTATGGATTTGTAAAGTGGTGTAATCATAACTTCACTTTAACACCAAGGAATTGGGAGGGACAACAAAAAAATAAAAAATAAAAATAAAAGTACAGATTGATTCCTTGTAAGCCTTTTCAGTATTGAAATTTGCTTCAGAACATATAAGATTGAGCTTTGTATTGTGTCAAATGTATTCGCTCTGAACTTAAATGTATAAAAACCGTAAAGGGACATTGGTCCACTGGGATTGCATTTGGGTTAACTGTTGGCAACAACATGCTAGTTTGACCAAGCGTTTTACCTAAATGGCACTGTCATGGTCCGGGGCTCTTAGCCCAACCTCCTCCTACTTGATAGGCGTCTTCCATCTCTCATCATCTTTTTCCCTTCTGCTGCCACTTCTTCGTCTGCCTCCCCTATGGCCACTCTGTCACTTCTGACGGGTGTACCACACTACTGTACCCCTCCTCGGAAGACCTTCAAAAGTGGCAACCTGCGCCACTCAGCTACCCCCAACACTCACTCTGCAGTCAGATTCTCCTTTGATATCTGCCACCTCCTTGAAGACCTCAGCGTCCTCGCTCTCACTGAGACGTGGTTCACTGCAAGCTCTGAAACGAGTTGTGACACTCTCATCCCTGAAGGCTACAAGATCCTCCTCTCCTGTCCTCTCTCTGACTCTTGCCACCATATACAGGCCCCCTGGCCAGGCCTCCCTCTTCCTCTTAGCGTGGGCTGACCTCACTTCTTCTCTCCTGGCCTCTACCCTCAAGCTTCTCCTCCACGTAGTCTTAAATATTCACTTTGACTGAAGTGGCCTCTGCACTTTTCCGCAACCTCTCTGACACACTTTCCCTCTCCATTCTTCCCTATGGTCGGACACACTCAGCCAGACACACCTTGGATACTCTCTTCAGACATCCCAATCTCCAACCTCCTTATCACTCCTCTCTCCTGTTCTGATCATCCTCCCCTATCCTCTCAGCTGGACCTCCTGGTTCCCACGGCTAAGCCCCCGCCCGCACTGCCAGTCTCCTTCTCCATCATTCAACCCATAAAGAGAGTTTCAGTTGCTGATTTTGCTGCCACCTTCATTCCCCCTCCTACTCCTGCCATTGACTCTCACTCTGACACAGCCCTTGCCAACCTACAACTCTCCATCTCCAATACTCTGGAAATCCTCGCCCGGTCATGAGGATCCACATGAAACTTGCCTCCAAGTGCAACTCCTGGTATGATTCCAACCTGGCCTCTCTGAAACGCAAGTGCAGAGCAGCTGAGCGGAAGTACAAGGCTTCAAGCACATCTTCTGACAAACTGGTCTGCCGCCTGCTCCAAAGGCAAAACAGACTTTCCCTCTGCTCGAAGAAGAGGGCCTATATCAAAGCCTTCATCGCTGGGGCCACTAACAATATGGCTAAACTTTTCAAAATCTGCAAGGAACACAACAATTCTATGGCAGTCTCCATTTCTCCTCTGCCTTCCCTGGCCCTAAGCACTTCACTGGCCTCTGACTTCATTACTAAAACTCTACACCACACACGTATCCCTCACCTGCTCTCAGGCCTCAGTTGCACCCCCCTCATTCCTGCCCACTCTCCTCTTTGTCTCCTATATCACCCGATGAGGTTTCTAGACAAGTCCGCTCTTTGAAAGTCTCACCCAAACAGTTTCTCTCCAGTGCCTCCAGAATTGTCAAGGACAACATTGTCTCCCTTGCTCCAGCCTTGACTGATTTCTGCAATCATTCCTCTGCCACTGGATCCTTCATGTCACTCCTCAAGCACTCTCTTGTGCAACCTCTCCTCAAAACACTTGAAACACTTGTGTATAGGCGCGTTATAAATGCCATATCATATCATATCAAAAAGCCTTCTGCCGATGCTTCCTGTCCAGCTATCTACCGCCCTATCTCCATTACCGATCCTTGGCAAACTCTTGGAGGAGCTGGCCATTTCCCGGCTTATCCACCACACTGAATCTGTTGGTTGTCTCTATGACCACCAGTCTGGCTTCAGAACTGCCAGAGGCACATAAACTGCACTCCTGAACACTCTTGAAGACTTGCTCTCTAATATCGACTCCAACTCTCCTTCCATGCTTATCCTTCTTGACCTCTCCTCTGCTTTGATATGGTAAATCATGCCGCACTTAGAAATTGGCTCTGTGATACCCTCGGCATCATGGACCTGGATCTGGAATGGCTGATCTCCTTCCTCTCTGAACGATCTTCCCAGATTCAACTGGGTCCTTTTATCTCCTCCATCTCAGTCTCCACCTGTGGTGTTCCTCGGGGCTCTATTCCCTCACCTTGGCTTTTCAACATCTACCTTGCCCCCCTAGTCGATTTGATCTCTGCCTTCTCTCCTAACTTCCAGTATAATGTGGACGACACACAACTCTCCTTCAAACTTCCCTCCTCCTCTTCCTCTCTCATGGGCATGGTACACTGATAACGATCTCTGCCTTGATGTCAGTAAGACTGATATCCTTCTCATTGGGACTCCAGCTCTCTCCTTTCCCCATACACTCTGGCTGCCCTCCATGGGCCCCCGCCCCTCACTCTCCTGTGATGCAAAAAACCTTGATATCATCTTTAACTCCTCTCTCTCCTACTCTCCTCATATCACAGACCTAGCCAAGAAGGATCACTTTCAGCTTCACCTCCTCATTCTTCCTTTCATCACCTTACCCCAGAAGCTCAATGTTTCCAGAGCTCTGGTCCTCTCCAGGCTGGACTACTGCAACAGCCTCTTCCTTAATCTGCCTAACTCCTCCCTTCGCCCCCTTCAACTAATCCAAAATAGGCCTTCAAGATTTATCCTTGGCCTCAAGCCCAGGGACCACATCTCTCCAGGCCTAAAATCTCTCCAATTGTCATGCCCGCACCGCTGGCGCACGCATTGGCAACCATCATGGACTACTTGGTACTCATTTATCCTTCTAATACTCTTTGAACAACTCCTATTCACGTCTTGGTCTTTTATTTCCATTTGCTCAACTTTGGTTCTTTCTTATTTTATTCAATTAACTACATTTACCATAATGCACCTGGCTACAGTCCTCAATTCCTGGCTATTCTCATTCATCGTTATTGGGACCATAATCCCCAGAAGCAGTAGCGGCCAGTGCTGCTTCCACCTGCTCAGGACCAGAGAGGGAGGAGGCAGATTGTCTTCAGGTGTGCTGCTCCAGGTGCTGTCAATTAGCCTGCCTCAGAACAGGGCTGGGCTGTATATAAGGAGCTGCCTGCAGGAGCACAGGATCTTGCATCTTGAGATCTCCCCGCTCCCGTTTGCCTTGACCCTCTACTTTGTATGCTGTTCCTGTTGCTGCATTATCCTGTTTTGATCCAGTGCCCTTTCCGGGCTTCCTGCCTTGCAGCCTACTACAGTCCTCTGCAGCCCTCTACAGTCAGCGGCCCTGCTCCGATGGGCTCACTCCTTGCTGCCCTGCTCTTCTGGGCTCCTTGCCTTGCAGCCTGCCTCACTCCGGCTGCCTACAGTCCTTGTCCTCTGGGCTCCCTGCTCTGCAACTTGCCTCACTCCGGCTGAATACAGTCCTTGTCCTCTGGGCTCCCTGCCCTGCAGCCTGCCTCACTCCGGCTGCCTACAGTCCTTGTCCTTTGGGCTCCCTGCCCTGCAGCCTGCCTCACTCCGGGTGCCTACAGTCCTTGTTCTCTGGGCTCCCTGCCCTACAGCCTGCCTCACTCCGGCTGCCTACAGCCCTTGTCCTCTGGGCTCCCTACCTTGCAGCTTGCAACCCTCTGCTGTCTCCAAGCCCTTGTCCTCTGGGCTCCCTACCTTGCAGCCTGCACCTCTTCGCTGCCTACAGCCCTTGTCCTCTGGGCTCCTTCCTTGCAGCTTGCTCCCTCCGCTGCCTACAGCCCGTGTCCTCTGGGCTCCTTCCTTGCAGCCTGTCTCCCTCCGCTGCCTACAGCCCTTGTCCTCTGGGATCCCTGCCTTGCGGCATGCTACACTCCTCTGCCTTACAGCCTGTTTTACACTTAGCTGCCTACGGCCCTGCTCCTCTGGGCTCCCTACCTTGCGGCCCAATTCTTTTGGGCTCTCTGTCTGTCGCCTACTACTAATCTCTCTCTGTCCTATTCTTCTGGACTCCCTGCCTTGCAGCCTACTACAGTCCTCCGCAGTCCACTACAGTTTGCCTGCATCTAGTGCCATTCTTGAATGCAGACCTACTTCCTTCTTTTGCAAAAATACAGATGTTGCTGTAATGTTGGCCTTTTTGTAATGATTTAGAGATGCCTTGGAAGAAGGGAGGGAAGAAGCATCCTTACGCTTTCTCCAGATCTTTCCTTTTCTTTGATAATCTTGCTTTAGGACTTCCAGTGTGGGGGCAAACCAGGAATTATAATGTTTTTGATAGTTTGACTAGAAAAGGAGAAACAGGATTGCAAACTGACTGTAGCTCTTCATGTACGTACATATACCGCTATGAAGAGGACAGCACCTCTTTGTGAATCACTCACGCCACCCAGGAGCTTCCCGATTGAGACAGGGGCATGCAAACATTGAGCTGATAAGAAAGTATATGGAAGCTGGCCACAAGGGACACAGGGATGGGCTAGAAATGTAAGGACTTGTCATCACCTGCGTGTCCCCCTAAACGACATTTCAAATTTGTTTTGACAGGATGGTGTGCGAAATAATATATGCCAAAAGACAACATTGCATCCGATAGATGAAAACAAAGAAAAATATATGGTATGAAATGGAGTAAACATACCCACCTATTTAATGTGGAAGGTAATGATAAAACGCGGATCATTTTGAAAATGAAATATATTTTTTGTAGATTAGAAGTCCATGAACAGAAGATGCAGTAATGTGATGATGCCGTGAACATGTATGAAAGAGGTTAGTGACACTAGTGACAATATGTGGTAATCAGAAAATACTGACAAAGATACTGAATCAGTCTACTGTCTTTTCCTTCATGTATAGAAGATCAAGGCAAAACTCACCAGCCCACCAGATAGAAGGGAATCGCACTAGAATTGCGATTTATTTGTGTCCTGATGAAGGCCGTGGTGAAAGCGAAGGGAGACTATTGTTGAATCCCGTGTACAGGCCAAAACGCAGAGTTTCAGCATTGTTTTTTTTTTTTTAATAGATGTCTTTCTGTCAGGAAAGCATACACCTTAGAATCACAGACCACAAATGGTTAGTGATGTATACAACAGCATGGGAAGGTAGAAATAAAGGGGACACAGAGATTACTATTGCCTCCAGCCCTCCAGTTAAGGTGTGTATTGTGCCTTTTTACGCATGTAATTATAGGAAATAAGGATGATTTATTTTTCTACTTCGTACCATGTACGCTGTATTTATTAATTTAAAAAATACTTTCCACCACTACATGGCGCTGTAGCAAGCAAGCTCCTGCCTTGAGGCAGGCAGACCCTTCCCTTGACAGTCTCTCTCTCTGAGGGCTCAAACCACCCTCTCCTGGAAGACCTTTCAAGAAACGCACGTGTCCTGCTGCGTTTTTTTATTTGCAGAGTAAGCTGAGAGAGGAGACCACAACCGGTGACACCAAAGACACCAGTCAGGTAAGCATAATGCCCTTCTGCTGCTGATGGCGCTTTTCAATTGCATTTTTATTTTCTCTCTGACATCCTGGACCGCTATCTGATCTAATCTCGCATGGTCCGGGCTGTCAGAGAGAAAAACAAATGCAATTTAAAACAGTTTAAAGTATTTTGTTTCTTCCAAAGTCGGGTTGGATGATCAAGCAACTGTCTGTTTCCCAGAGTCAGAGTCCCCCTAAGACACAGGCTGCATCCCTGATGAACTCCACAACACAGTGTTGTCGACGCAGCCTGTACGTCTCCGGGGGGCTGAGAGCAGACATCTCTATGCATTACATGTCTCCATGTCCACGTGTTGCATTGTAAGCAGGCGCTGCTGCCTGTCATGTCGATTTGGCTTGGCATTTAGGTACTTGTAGTTTCCCATCCGAAATGCGTCAACACGTTCAGTGTCAGGAACAAAGGGGAGCTGGGTGACCTTGATTAACGCTACCAAATGCCTTGTGTTGTAATTTTCTCGTTGCGCATAACTTATCAGTGGAGCTTGGTGGTGTCGTGTGGAAAGTTGGTGGCTTGAATGATGTGTGAGGTGGGCAGTTAGTGACCTGAGTGAGTGTCTGGATGGGCTAGTGTCACCTCTCATGTACATGATTATTAAGTAAAGTGGTTTGCCCTTCTCTACATGAGTGAACCTGTCCCTTAGCCTACTTAATGCAATCTTGTCAATACACGTTTGCATGTATGCTCATTAAATGCGAGAGGCCTAAATAATCCTGTCAAAGCCTGCTTTGAGACACTGGACGGCGGCTTTGATCATTTATTGGTATGGACATTGCATATAAGGCAATCGTGTAAACAGGCTTCCCACGGCCAATCAAAACAATACCTTGAGGTTTAACATAACTTCATATTTATGCCCCCAAGGGAAGCGCACCAACTTTCTTATCCGACCTCTCGTGCAGAGACGTCTTCATGGGAGGGCAAAAGGGGCACTTGCCCAGGGCCCCCACCTTGGAGGGGGCCCCACAAGGCTAGCTGATCTGAAGAAGTAAGATTCCATTGTTCACCAGTCTTAAATAGCACACGTCAGAATATTTTATGGGGGGGCTGCTGACGCTCTAAACCCATCTGTTTTGGCAAGTGCATTCTGCCTTGATCAATTCATCATGTATTTCTTTCTGTGTTCACTGTGGTATACACTTTTGTGTGTTCCTTATGGCAGAACTCTGTAGCATTCTTTCCTTCCTGTGGGAAATATGTTGATCATGTGCAATAGGCAGTGGTGAAATGCATATTGATACATTGAGTGATGCAATGGTTCAGAAGCCAGCTCAGTGTGTGAAGCACCCATTGCAGAGATGTGTTTATATGCAAAATTAGAATATCATATTCCAGCAAGGCTGGTTGAGTCTTTCCTATGTCTGAAGTTTATAAACCTGCCTGTATGTACTTGGTTTTGCAGAACAACCTGTGCTATTATCAGCAATGTACCTGTACCAGATAGGGGTGCTATAAAAACGAACATCTCATCCGTATGGTGAAGGTCTAGAAATTGGTTTGTTCAGACAGGGGTGTTGTAAAACCTAGGCAATCACCTCCAACGATGGCATGAACTGTTAGTCCAAGAGGTGAATAAATATCCAAATTCAAGACTATGGAACGACAGCGTTCATGTTTGTATCCTGGATTTGCCAGCAAATGATACAATGATCCTGGTCAAATTAGCTAATATATCTTACATTACTCTGCTGTCTTCTGTGAGGTTTGCCTTCGAGCATGCTGCTCGTATCGTTAAGCCCATTACTTGATCTTTCTTCTTATGTAGGCCATTTGGTTGGAAGGGTTGGTAGATGGAAGAGAGCGGACCATATGTTGCAGGCCTCAGGCAAGCATATTTTATGGTCTGCTTGTTTGACACAAAACCCGGTTTGCTTTTTGGTAAGTCAAAGTTTTTCATGCATGTTTATAAATGAAAATGTCACTAGCCATTGTTTTAGAAGTATTTAAAGCTTTAAAACAGAAAAGACAAACCCACATTAAAAGTGTTAAATCACATTGATTGGTATGCTAGTTTTATATACTTCCCTGTATGATGGAGAGAATGGAGCTAAAATCATTCCCATTTTGCATAACACCCTTCTATAATATTTTGTTAAAAAATGATCATGCTTGGTAATGTCATTTGTGTACTTTTCAAGTCTGTTTTTTATAAAATGAGATTATTTTAGTTCCTGGTAAGAACTGTAAAAGAAAGTGTTCAAATGCAGAAATTGCAGAGTTGGAACAAATCACAGCTTCACCCCTTAACCAATGTGTGATCCTGGGCATCTCATTTAATCTTGTATTGCCTAACCTCTCAATATTGCCACTCCCTAAGCCTTTTAAAATTGTCAGCCCTTACGAGTGATTTCCTTTTCATGGTATGATCTTCATAAAAGCCTTATTCATGGTGTTTCACTGTGTTAATAGTGAGCATATTTATATCGCACACCACAGGCATTTGTTCTTTTGATATCTAGTGGCAACACTATTTGAAAACCCTATCCCACTTCTAATCTCAGTCTGTCTGGATAAAGACACCTTGCTGGTAGCTTCTAATCTGCCTCCACTATCCATGCTTCGGTATGTTTAGTGTTCTCCTTCCTTCCAAATGGTGGTCTCTATCTATGCATGAGCACGTTTGCATTCTGTGAGGCACCTAATGTGAGTTCTCTGTCTATTATGGGTTACATGTACCTTTTACATACCGTCCTGCCTTAATACTACATCTACCTTCCTGGATGTCATTGGAAAGAATATCCTGTATGTACTAGACTAGTAAACCCTTTGTTGACTGCTAATATTGGTCTTCAAATGCTACTCGTTTATCATTCTGATAAGAGCAAGAATGAAGAGGGCAAGGGGACTTAAACGGAGTAAAAGTGCTTATTATGCTGCAAGACAGCATATCAACCTATAGGTTGTGAGCGTGAGTGGTGGAGGTCGAGGGGCACAACCAGTATTCTTGATCCCTTTATTCCTTTGGTTTGGTGCAGGGGGCCCCAAAGATGTCCGTGCCCAGGGCCCCAAAAGTGCTTAAAATGGCCCTTCTCTCAGGTTATTCTTTCTCCATAGAAACGTATAGCAACATTACTTTTAACAGAGGGGATGGGGCAGTGTCAAAGTTTGAATGCCACTTAACGTGCTCAGAGCGATAACCTATGTCATGTCATCAAGTCCTAAACCCTGCAGACCTGTTGGGCGGTTACATCTGGCGAAGTCATGCGGCCCATACACTCAACACAATGATTGTTAAAAAATAGGATTCTTCAATCACAACTCTTGCACCAAACTCCAAAATACCCTAGTTTGCTTTCAAAATGTATTGCCGTATGGCCATCCATCTCATTATTCGCACGTATCTTTACAAAAAAGTAGTGTCGCCTAGAAGTGAAATTCGTGCATGCAATAACCCATACTTAACCAACTATCCTAATTGAAAGAGAATTCGCTATCACTCAAAGTGAAAATATAGCAAGGAAAACACAAGTGGGTAGCTTCTATTTAGAATTAAGAGGAGCTTCAAAAAAGTACAATGTGCTGAGGGTTGCTCCAGGGTCTGAAACGTTATCCTCCGCAGAGAAACATGGGCCCATTAACTAGTTATGAAATCACCAAATCCAAAAAGATTGGGCTTGTGTAGTGGATCGTATGTATATGCATGGCACTCTAGCTTCATGTGGAGCATTCAGGTGATACTTTATATGTTTATGGGGTAATTGGTTGATTAAAACCATATACACTTTTCTTATCAACAGTTAAGTTCCTTACATTACATATTATTTGATTACCAGTTACAAATCGTTTAATATAAAACATTTCTTAAAATCTTAATAATGTTAAAAGTAAAGTTTATACACAAACAGGGAGCCTACTATAGACAACCTCTTGCTAATTGTTTACGGAAAAGGAGATCAATTAAAAGCATAGCCCGCCTTATGCATGATGGTGAATAGCCAACAAAAGTCCACGAGCCCCTTGCAAATCTGTGACAGTTAAAGTGAGCAACACAATAAAGCACCCTTTGAAAATGTGTTCATACTAATAACGTTTAAAAGCTTGATATCCTAAAAAGTAAAGTTTGCTTGGATGTTCTTAATTGAATGTTCTTAACCATACATAACATGCTGGAGGTTTGTGACAAATCTAAGTGAGTTTATGGCACAACTTATTTTTTGTATGATTTAAAGCGCTGAAAATAAAGTGGCTAAATCAGGATATTTTTCTTTTGCATCTTATAGTTTTCCATTCAGGATGTGGAAAATAAAAGGTACCATACAGTGATATTATTTTGCTCCAACATGCTGCTATAAGGATTTACATGTTGTCATGATGCTTTACTATGCAATTTGGGTATCTTGCAAGTAAACTCCATAGGACAGTATTTGTGTAGGTATTGACACCCAAAACTTAAAATATTTGTTCTAAGTAAAGCGTGGAAGAAAATGGCCATGCCCAAATTGTAGGTGTGGGTTAAAATCCCAGCTTCGCTGTTTAGCATAAGTGTGTGATCCTAGGCAAATATTGTAATCTCACCCCAACTTCAACTGCAAAAATTGGAGTGCTTATGAATGATTATACATACACACTTACAATAGGACAGTTTTAATAAGTGTAGGGCCACATTGGTGTACGTCAGTGCTCCTGTGCTAGTAGCTCCAATACTGTCGCATAGAAATGCATTATTGCTCCACTGGCCCTCCTCCAGTCTCGTAACATTGGATTTGACAGGCAGACAGTCTCACCAGCCAGTCAGTGTTTCAGAGATTCTAGTATAGCAGACTGGTAGAACCAACATTACATTTTCTCCCCTGTTGCTCCCAGCCACTGAAGTTGCTTGGGCCGTCCAGGGTACTGCCCCACACTCAGCCATGTCCTGTTATGCTATGATATTGAGTCTTTCAATGTAACTGATTGTAACATTAAAGTTGTACTAGAATAGTCTCATTACATGTAATCAAGTTAAATTCCCCTCAAAAAGTATGTTTGCCAACCCTCCATCATCTCCGAAGTTAGTGCTTCTCCCAATAGTTGAAGGGTTAGCCCAGTCTAAATATTAGCCTAGGTGCACCCCTGGATGTGTGGACTTGCATTTTGTTAGGCAGAGAGGCGAGGGAAGCCTTTCCCCGAAACTGGCGATGTTAAAGTTTTACTGTGTTTGTTCAGAAAAATGTACTTGAACAAACACAGTAAAATGTTAAAGCTCCTATTTTCACGAACGACTTCCATCACCTCTCTGCATATTGCGCTTTAAAATATACTATTCGATAGTTGGTCTCCAGACCGGCGAGGGGCGTAGATGGGGGCAGAGCCTCCAAGTGTGCCCCGTCTATTTTCTGAAGTGGCCCCTGCCAGCCCTGTCTCTCCCTTCCTGCGTGCATTGCGCACTTCGATGACTCCGGCTAACCCATTTTGCTTTGACCTGATTTCCTGGCATTTCTTCTCCTTTCTAGCTCCTGCTGCATCATTCCCCCCACCCCACTTCTCGTTCACTTGGGCCGAATTGATCATCTCATTCCCCTGGGGCCCTATCCCCTTTTTTAGGCATTTGTGTACCACTTTGAGGCCCCCACTGCCCTGTTCCCGACCTTGGGTTGGGGGGGATTACTTTGGCCGGGCAGGTATTATTAGAGTGCATAGAAGTAGGAGGCATCTCACATGAAGCACTAGCTAAAATGGTGGTAAAGTGTGTTGAAGGCATTTCATAGCCAAGAAGAAGGCAGAACAGGGAGCACACTCACAAACGGAACCTGGAAGGTAGGCAGTGACCACACCAGTAAGTGGCAGACTGCAATATCAGGAGAGGTGACCAAGAAGGAGCCCTGTGCTGTTTCTACTAGACAACGAGGTACATATGGGGATTATAGAGGGATGGATGTGGAGGCACTGTTTAAATGTAAAATAGCAATGCAGAGAGATGCATACAGACGTTACCAAGCTTGGGGTGAAGTATACACAATTTACCCAAGTAGTCTCTTCTTCACTGGATTACCATTTCCGGGAGTGAGTTGGTGTCTTCCTTTCTCCCAAGTTAGCTAAATTGTGTGTGCTTCAGTAGCTTCCTACATTTATTAAATGATGCAGTCTTGTGGGTCCCGGTCACCTTTTGTGAACAGTCATAGATTTGTTTGGAGTTCAGGGCTAAGTTAAGAAAACAATCCCCCTGGTCACTGCACATTAATGCCATCTCGTAGACCTATATATACCAATGTTTCCTGGTCTTCATTGGTATATGGTCAATAAGCAGAACCAGAATATTAGAGGCCCTGCTGGACCAACCAATACTCAGACTCCAAAGAGCTGAACTAAAAGTGGGGAGGCAGGCACAGAAGAGCCATCCCAGCCCATGTACTAAGAACTTCAAGTACATGGGAAAGGAATCCCGCTAATTGCAGAGATTAATGTCTACACACTTGGCACTACTCTTACTATCTGGTTGGCATTTTAAGTGCATTGCCAGGAGGGATTTTTATTATGTTATGAATAGTACGCTGTCGCCAGTTTCAAAAGCTCAAACTATGATCGGTATTGAACAACTTTATGTTCAATTGCATAACTAATATACAATGAAAGGTGATGTCAGGAAGGGTGGTTGAAGTTGTTCATGCTGTTTTCTTGGTAAGAACAAGGTGCATGGAGGTGGCAGAATTCTAGGGAGAAGCAAGAAAAGAAACGCAGGCGGAGGACAGCTAAAATGGCTACAAAGAGAACACTGCCAGATTTATGTGAGCCTAGTACAAAAAAAGCCCAGGAAGATCCTCTACTGTTATGTGGAGCAATTGTACATGACATTATTTGCAACGTAGTTGACAAAGTTGAGCAGCAGAAAATAAACATACAGGAGAAAATATTAAAGATAGCACTTTTGCAGAATGGCAAGTTAGGTATCCATGGTTAGAAACCAAAATGGATGAACAAGGCAATAGGAGGCGTCTATGTAAAGTTTGTGTTAAGCCAAATGTTTGTAGTGTGTGGGGACAGGAAGGAGCCCTCAATGTTCAATTATCAACGATATCACGCCACAAGGATTCCAAAGATCATCAAACTGCTGAACGGAAAATTGCATACTTTGTGATGTCCGACATCGATTCAGAATGTCTAGGTAGTAGTGACAGCGAGGAAGATGTCAGCATTGTTGTAGAAGAGAATGACAAAAGATTGTTCAGTGCAGTATTTTATGCAGCAAAAGAGGAATTGCCATCCAACAAAGTAAATAGTTTACTTGAACTTAAAGCTAAGAATGGAGTTACTACTGTACACAGTAAAGATTACAAACATGTAAGCTGGGATTCGGTGAAGGATTCACAAAGTAGCATTGCATCTGTGATGGAAAAACAACTATTTAAGCAACTAAAGCAATCACCTGTGTTTGGTATTATAATAGATGAAAGTTAGGATCTTAGTGTTCAAAAGAAACTGGCTATTTGTGTCCGGTACCTTGATAGTACAGGAGCACCAATTACTAGGTTTTTGTGTAATTTACGCATTGACAACGGCAAAGCAAACACAATTGTAGCATGGGTGACAGAAAAAATGAAGAGTATTGGTCTTGATATGGGAAAGCTTGTATCTCTTGGAACTGACGGCGCTGCAATTATTTTGGGTTCAAAGACAGGTGTTGGTGTGCAACTCCGGGCCAAATACTCACCATTCCTCACACAAACACATTGTCTTGCACACAGGCTCAGTCTAGCATGCACAGACTCTTTGAAAAAAATGCCAGTCCTCGACACATTTACAACCCGGTTTAATTCTTTATATGCCCTATTTCATACATCTGCAATAAGAACAACACAACTTGAGAAGGTGCAAGAAGTAATGGGCGATCCTGTTTTAAAAATGAAAGAGACACACTCGGTTAGGTGGCTTAGTATGAGAAAAGCAGTTGAAGCAGTCCACAGAAGCTACCCTTCGGTTGTAGTTTCTCTATCAGAGCTTGCTGCGGATGGGACCGCTACTGCATCTTCACTGCACAAATACTTTAGCAACTACAAGTCAGCCATTATTACTGCATTTATGTTATATGTACATAATGTTGTGGGAATTGTGGGATGCATTGACCCACTCCGCTATGCTATGCGGCATGACCCTGCCAGTTATAGGGAATGAAACAGCAACAATGGCGGCAAAACACTTGTGCGCTCCAAAAACCTACTAGCACACAAAAAGAGGGATGCACAACCTGCCACCCATGGTACATGTGCAGTGGAATAGAGCACACCCTGCAGAAATGTGCCAGTGGACTCCATGACCAGCAAACAGCGTGCATAGAGAAAAGCAGCACTTTGCAAGCAAAACCCCAAAATGTGCCTACAAATGACATTTGCTTTGTTGCCAGAAAAACTCCAAATTGCCCATAAAACAACACTTTTCAACATTCACAATCTTGCCTGGTGCTAAAATTCATGTATCAAATGAAGCATTGTGAAACATACAAAGTCTGTGAACTGGCAGCCCATGCCAAAATCTGGGTGCAGTACCCAGGATACCTGAATGACAGCTGTCAGATGAGTACTGATGATACTTTAAAAGTGACCTAAAACTAAAAAGTCTGCTGGATTAGCAAACATAAAAAGGATTGTTGCCAAAAAGGAATACCGATTTCAGTTGTGTTTTTCCCACAGATTTTAAGGCCAAGAAAGAAACGTATTTATGTTTGATGTAACAAATTTGGTTTTTGCTGGGTTTAACAAGTTAATTAGCCTGGCTGAAGCTGCAAGAACTTGAAAAACAGGTTTTTCTCCCAGAAGGAGGGCCTTCCTCTCAGCAGAAACTCACTGGGAGGTCTAATTGCGGGTTAGAACAGGATCTTGTCTACAAAAAGCAAAGGAACAATGACAAAGCTTCAGCCCAGGAAACTGGAAGTGTGAAGGGGGTCGTAAATGGTCCCTGGAAGGAACAAGCAAGGAGGGGAATGCCCTGGACTGCAGGGAGACAAAAAGGGGCAGACCATCTGTTGCTAAACATGAACAAAGAATTCATAACTTGCTATTCAAAATGGTGAAAAATATAAAAAGGACAGAGTTGTTAATTTAATTTCTGGCTGCACGTGTGAAGAGGCGGTAGAACTGTGTGACATGTTCTGGACAGGAATGGCAATATATGTGGTTTTATGCAAAATTTATTACTGTTAGAATTGTGAAAATTTACACGCATATCCCTATGTTAAACACGCACATTTGTGGAAGTTTGTATAAAATTTGGAAATTATGTTCATGGCGAAAAGGGCAAAATTCTGTAGAAAGTTGAGACAAGATCCCACCGCTGCGGGGTTTTGAGGAATAGCTGCTATGTAAAATATGGCATCTTTGTGTGTGATTTTTTTATAAAGGTGACCAATGTAGAAATGTACATTTAGTATCAAATCCGATTTTGAGACAAGTGGCTAAAGGGAGGTCTCTGAGGACTGTAAAGCAAATCATAAAATGTGACATCATCCGGCCTGATCCAATCACTCAAATTGCAAGGCAGAGATGAAGTGTGGTCCTATCCCAGCTTACAGGGGCAAGCTTAGCTAAGCCGGCCCACACCTCCCCTTTGTGATGTCATCCTATAGCATAAATAGAGACAGCTGACAACACATAGGGACACACAGATCCACTCACTTTCCTGATTCCGGCAGAGCACTCTTATCCAGCATTCTACATTCAGCTTTAATATTCTTCCAGATCCAGATGCCAAATCTCTGGCCAGAAATAGAGACTATTGATTTCCACCAAGGCCCAAATCCTCAAATGTATTCTCTCTACCCAGTAAAGCGCTGGGTGGTGTTAGAAGGACTTTTGAACCAGTATCCTGAAATTCTCTGGCTTGCCACCACTAGGCTTGCCTGAGGAACTTGCCATCCAGCTGATTCAAATACCCACAGACTAGGAGGGCAGATCCTGTGCAGTCCGGTGACCGGCATAGCTGATCCAGTACCGTGCCTGAGGTGCTGTCTTTCCCAGACCAGACCAATCTTATGACCAGAGCTGACGCTCCATTTAAAAAAACTTCTCCTGTGAGTGTTAATAGGACAAACTGTGGCCCATAGTATATTTGCATTGTCTTATCTCCATTTCAAAACCGTCCTATCTTTCATTCAGAACCAGTATTGTTAGGAGTATCTTTGCATTGTCTTATCCCTATCTCAAACCCATCCTATCTTTCCATCAGAACCAGTATTGTTAGAACCATCTTTGCGCTGACCCTTTTCTCATCTGAAGGAGTCGAGTTTCCTTAGCAGGCGGGTCACCCTGATCAAGTGACTGTAAGATCCCTGTGTGGTATTCGCTTTTTCATAGTCATCCCCTAGTGTAAGCAAACCCATTTGTCATTTTCAAAAGTGCATTTCTGTTTTCCATTCTCACGCCTATTTTACAAAAACAACCTTTACTAAAACCTCTGTAACTCCCTCAGTTTTTGTGATAGAAACGAAATTTCAACTCCTACTTGTACCTAACATCAATAGCTATCCAACAGTGCAATTTTAATCTGAAAGGTTTACACGTGTAAAATAGCTTTAGACTGCTTCCAACTTGGATTTAAAGATTTCAAATGTTTTCTGCTGACTAAATCATTGCTTGTGCTTGTGTGCAACTGTTCAAAGCGGCTCCCATAAGAATTTAGAACAATTTAAGTATTTTTGACCACATTTAGTGTTTTTGCCCAGTTAATTCTAAAGACAATTGTAAAAGTCATCCTGACAGCTGAAAAGTCAATTCAGTTTTTCTCTTGTGTTTTATGGGGGGAAGGTGAGACTGGTATTCTGTTTGATTGGTGCTATTCCTGAATACCTGCCCTCTCCTCCTATCTCTTTACATTGTCAATTGGGGGTTGAGATGTGTTGCAGGGGGAACCTTTAACCATAGTGCCATCTGTCCAAACCAACACAAAAGTATTCTTTGCTGTGCTGCATATGTTTTTGGTGCTCATTACTTATTCCTAGTGTATTAAAGATATTATTCTGTGCTCTGTCACCCCTTGGTGATTGTTGTGCATCTATTAAAACATATTGGGCCTCATTACGACCCTGGCGGAAAGTTACCGCCAGGGCCGTGACTTTACCGCCATGGTGCTAACTACGTTAACACCATGGCGGTAAGGGGATTTACCGCCCCATTCCGACCTTGGCGGGGCGGTAAATCCCCAATCCCCATTTACCCTTCCCCATTCCCATTTTTGCCCCATAGGGCATAATGGGAGTGGGGAAGGCGTTAATTACGCCACCGTAAATTACGGTGGCGTAATTAACACCAAGTTCCCTTACCGCCATGGATTTTTACACCCGCTAAAAGCAGGTGTAAAATCCGCCATGGCGGAAAGGGAACTCGTGATTGGCGGTAAGGGGTCGGCGCAGCTAACGATGGCGCTAACCCCTTACCGCCAGGGTCGTAATGAGGCCCATTCTGTTTAAATTTTAAATACATAAATAAATATTTACCTTTGCAAACTAGCCTGATTCCTGGTTCAGTTTGACCGGGGGGGGAGGGTCTCAGGAGAGGAGTGTGATATGAGTGGTATATCATTCAGAATATTGAACTTATAGACAACATAAATAAGGGTTTCAGCTGTGCATTACATGCTGGGCTTTGACTTGGGTGTGTGCCGGACTGAAATCACTTACAGAATTATTTACCGGGAATTGCAGAAACAGACTTTACTATTTACTGAAATTCAGCCATTGGTAGATGCTACTTTTAGAAGTCTTGAATCCTTACTGAAAGAGGATGGTGATAATTTAGGCAACGTGAGATTATCGTTGGGGTCGCCAGACACAGAGGGCAAATGTATCTCACTAAAAGGTGTAATACTATCTCATAGTTCTCTTTCTGATGTTGAGTTTAACTTATTAAGAGAACAG
This sequence comes from Ambystoma mexicanum, assembly GCF_040938575.1. Taxonomy (NCBI): domain Eukaryota; kingdom Metazoa; phylum Chordata; class Amphibia; order Caudata; family Ambystomatidae; genus Ambystoma; species Ambystoma mexicanum. The sequence continues at coordinate 383,830,166 of NC_090936.1, forward strand.
TATGTCACAAATCTAAAAGAAAACTTTGGGAAGAGATTTCAAAATGAGGATAATGCCATTTTTACTCATTTGGGTAACTTGTTAGAACCAGCAACAGTTTTAGACAATGGTGAGTCAGAAATCTGGAAACACTCAATGGCATATCCACATTTTATGGACAAGCAAAGAAAGTAGAAAATTCAATATGACAGTGAAGGCCTGCATGTTGAGGAAAATGAGTTTGCTTCTTTATTAGATGGCCAAACTTTACAGAACAAATATTGGCCTCTGTTGCATGGTATGATTAAGGGGAGCTATAAGGGTTGCAGTATGACAAAAATCTGCAGGCGTGTTGCTAGTCTACATGGTGATTTGATGCCAAATATTGCAAAAGTATGCAAAATTGCTTTATGTCTGTGTGTAACCAGTGTAGAATGTGAACGTGCATTTAGCACACAAAACATGATTAAAACAAAATTCAGATGCTCCCTTAAAAGTGAAACCATAGACACTTTGATGAAAATCGTTATGTTAGGACCATCCTTTAGGGACCAACTACTGCAATAAAACTATTGCATGCAAGGAAGAAAAGACGTCCAGCCAGGCTTTCACAGCCATACACACCTAGACAAAAGAAAATTAAAATGAACTGAATTCTTGTAGGTTTTCTTCACCTTGGTACTTTGTTTCTGCAGTGATGCTTTCAAAAGCATTATATACATTTGACCGGTGTGTGTATTAGCAAGGACACAGAAAGCCTGGAGACTTGCATATTCAATCCTCTTAAGCATGGTTGGAACGTGGGGACTTTATCTGCCAGAGTCTAACCTTCACCCCGAAACAGGGGAGTCATGTACTGTACAGCCAGGAGTGTTAGTGGATGCAGATGTTTGTAACAATTATATAAGATTGTCTTTTTAAATGTAGACTGATCCATCTACATCCATTCTCTAGCTGACAATTACACACACCTATAATCAGCTTGCTTTTTAAGCGTATCAGGCTGTTTTTTCATGTTTTAGTGTGTGATTGTGTTATGGGTGTCTCAGTTTACCTTGCTCCGAGCTAACATTTAAGCCAGTAAAAGTTGATTCTGTCTAGCGAGTAATGTGTGGAATACTTGGTGGTCAAAACAGATTATCTTGGATCTATGTAAGGGCAACACTTACATTTGTAAAGTGTTGCATGTTATTTTCAGAATTTGTGAAGTTGGTTTTAAATTTTAGGAAAGGAGACCACATGTAATCTTTCCAATGAGAACAACACACGGAACATGTTATAGAAATTGATTTTGAAGTTATATAGTTCCTAAACTCTAGCCTAGCACTATTTTGTTGACTGCGTTCACTTCTTTCAAACTATGTAAGCAAGTTCTGTACTGTGACACTTGCTTACTCACGCTCCATCTGCAGGAAATGCATTAGTCTCAATCTATAGTAGTTCTTAACAGAGTTTCTAGGCCCAGAATTTTGAAAATGAAGCTGCGTATGTAGCATGTACTCGCAAGTTATTTTATGGTAGACTATTTTCCGCAAGTGTAATAAAATGGTTAAAGGCATGCCAGACAACTTTGATCTACAACTCTTTTTGTCTACGGGTCTGACTTTACGTATGCATTGGGTGTATATGTTGGATATGTTTTACTCTCTCGCAGAGGAGAAAACTAATTTTTACTCTCTTGAAATTGCATTTACTCTCTAATTTCAAAAATCATGTGTAAAATACTCCCACCTCAAAATCTTATCTGGAGCACTGATTGCCCCTATGCTGTATCCAGAACTTAGATGAGACAGGGGATAAGACCCTTCCATTATTTTAACAAGTATGGAATTGTGTGCAAATTAGTTTTATGACGTGTGTTTTACATATATATTTATTCTAACCCCATGGATCGCTGATAGATCAAGATCAATTGGGTCTGGTGATATGAAGCTATAGGAAATTGTTTTGTAATAGTGCCAAGAGACTGTACTTTTCGATATAAGATCACATGAGGTTTGTGTCAGACAATTCTTATATTATCTAATACCCACTATTATTGTTGGTGGACCGCCATCAAAATGTTCTAAACATGTCACAGAAATGTATATCTGACCCTGTCCACATAGCATGATGATTATGATACAGAAGACTGGATTTGACAGGATCTAAATTTACGCAGGCCTGCCCCCCTTTATTTGATATTGACTATTCATATCGGACAAACAATATTGCTCACAAGACAGGGGGTACTAAAATAGCTAAGACTTGGCACTGTGATACTGAGTAGATCCTTAGTACTACGTGGAGGAGCGTGAGTAAATGGGAAGGTAGCAGAAGAAGAATGTAACTGATCTAAAACAAGTGCCAAAATCTTTGTGAAATGGTCCGACCATTTAATCAGCATGGTATCCAAAAACACAATTCATGGACCTCTATGGAGAATCAGGTCCAGACATTGTCTCAACCAGACAAGTGAAGAAACCAAACATAAAATATTATGCGCTTGGAGTATCTCAGATAGTCTGATAGAGTCCCAATAATCAGTAACATGATACCATATGTTAACGTCAACATTTAAAATTATTCATTATTGAATATTAAAATAATACAAAAAGTAAGCTATTTTACCTTCTGTGATTAATCAGCAGTATTTGTCCCTTCTCCCCATGGGGAGCCAGCCCATTTGTGAGTGTGCTCCATAAGACCCTCGCTAGGGGTAGGGGCAAATAGGACCTCACTGGGAGTGACTGCCCTTAGGGGAAATTGACTCCCATTCGCAAAGGTAGCTCCCTATGCAGGACACTTTATCTGCATATGGGACAGACTTCTATCAAAAACACTGTGTTTTGTCCTCCTTACTTTGGCTTTAGGCACTGTTGAATCCAGCACGCCATCTGATGGAAAAGGGAATACCCCTTTAAGAAGAAACTCGTATGAAAGTGGGACGAATAGACCAGTAAGGAGGAGAGAGAATGGTGCGCTGAGGAAATCCCCTGACGTTAGAACACTTGGAGAGGCAGAGCTGAGTTTAACCACGGACCCACAAAAATGCAGGAAGCCGAGAATGGCAAGCATCATTGCCAGAAGCACGACAAAGCAGACAACGGTGAGGGTGTTATCATGACGGAGTTCGAGGAACCGTCCGACATGGTGGCGTGACCACAGAAGTACCGAGGTGGGCCAGGGGACTGCCTAATAATGCCAAAACCTGGACAATAGGGAGTGTTGAAAGCTCCCATCCACCGTTGTCCGCTCAACGAGGATAACTGCAGAGATGCTGCAACCGGTACGCATCTGAAGCCAGAGAGGAAGATGCGAGCAAGCAAACCAACATACCCGAGTGAACGCCAAGCCCAGTGAGGTAACCCACGGCATAGGAATGTACAGAGGTGCACAGCAGAAGAGACATAATAAAGTAAAGGGACTACAATTGTGATAAGGACGATAATGGAACATTGAACCAGTATAAGTTGGTATCGGGAGAACTAATAAAAAACCTGAAGAGTAAGAATTATTGTGAATCATTTAGAAAGTGGAATCAAATATCCTGGGAGAGAGAGAGAGAAAACCACAAGCGATAATTCCACAAGAGATAATTAATGAAGAGTGAGAAGACCACTTAATGAGAAACTGTTGAAAGTGTCAAAAAACCTGAAGAATAAGAATGATTGTGAATCATTAAGAAAGAGGGCACAAATATCCTGGTTGGGAGAGAAAAAGCCAGAAGACACAATTCCATGAGAGATAATTTAATGAAGAGTGGGGAGACCACTTAATGAGAAAGAGTAAGTCGCAAGAGATAAAGAGATAATTCCACAAGAGACAATTGTTGAAGATTGGGGAGACCACTTAATGAGAAACAATGGTAACTGTGTTTTGAGCTAAGAGTGCAGAGAGAACCAAGCCAGTAGAGAAAGAAGACACCGAGTAGGGAACTCTCAACCCTAATAAAACAAGGGAACAGCATAAAATAAAAGGAAAGTGTCTAAGAGAATATCTCAAAGAGAACAATGGTAAGAGGTATGTTGTCAGGAAGACAAGTGGCCTCATTACAAGTTTGCCAGTTCGGTAACAACGGTGCCGGTAAGCTATTCCCTTGTTTTATTAGGGTTGAGAGTTCCCTACTCTGGTGACCAGACCGGCAAACTATGAGGTCTGTGAGCGGGTGCCTTTCAGCCCGCCAGGTGTGACCTAGTGGGCGGAACGGCACCCGCTCGCAGACCTTGACGGATGCACCGGCACAATTCATGAATGGTGCCGGTGCATCCGTCCTCTCCATTCCCATTGTGTCCAAAGGGACTCAAATGTGAATGGGGAGTAATATTTTCCGCCGCCCAGGAATGGGCGCTACCGGGTCCGCCGGGGCTGTAATGCCCTGGTAATTGCCCATTCCCAGGCGACGGAAAATTCATGACTCTGACACGGCTACCGCCAGGATCGTGATGACCCCAAAGAGCTTTGAACAGTTGTGAAGAGCTACAGAAGCTTGTGAATAGAATTTGAGAACAGTATCAGAAGAAATTATTATAAGGAACATATTTTCTAAAAGAGAGACATTTACATATTGAAGATTGGTGTAGAACAAGGAAACCTCGAGAGACAGCCAGAAGAGGGATCTTCTTTTGACACCCCTTTAATTGTTACTGTTAGTGGGAGGGTCAGGTAGATTTAGGTTTTGACTGAGGACATTTTGAGTTTGGACTTCATGATGACAGACAAGCACCGTTAGTTTAATTTAGTTAAGTAGGGAATCCCCCACTATAGAGATAGAGTGAGATAGGCCTTTTTACTTATTATTTTAATAAAAGACATCAGAATGCCCACTATGTGGCGACTTCTTCTTCCAACCAACAACACTTCCCAAGACCCACAACATCAGGTTGAGCATGACCAAAGATCCACATTAATCTCCTAACTGCCCTCAGAGAGAACCATGACATTAAAGTCTGTAGCAACATTTTGCACAGATCGCTGCATAAGACACACACACACTGATGATTAACTTGGCAGATTTGCAAGGTGATAAACACAAAGAATCAATTCAACTGAGCTGAAGGCAACATACATAGGAATCAATGCTAAATATGTGAAAAGGTTCCCATTCTGATGCTGAGGGTTTGTGGGGAGGTGACCGGTGGAGCTGCCCCCCCCCGCTCTATGGTGCAGGGCCAAGAGATGTTTAGTGGGGGATCCTCTGGTCAACCCCCAATGGGTCAGTGGGCAGGGTCTGGTTGCATGCGCAATATAATATGTTGTGGGCTTTTAATAAATGCCCCAGACATGTTTAGGTCAGAATTTGATGCCACAAGTCCCACAGACCCTTTGAGTCAGGCCCCGTGATTAGGAATTTTATTTTGTTTGATGCAGGATAAATCTTTTTTTCGGGCCATGACATATTGGGGAGGAAGGATAGCTCAGGGGCAACTTGTTTGTCCTGGAAGCAAGACAACACAGCGCAACACGGTTTTGAATCCCTATCCCACACTTAGAAACCACTCGTGGGTATTAAGCGCCTTATAAAAGAACAATTATAATTATAACCCCTACCGAAATTGAATGACAGAGTGAGTTCTCCAGGAATACTTTATTGTAAATGGCATCAGCTTCGTCTGCCAGACGTGGAGATCTGGAGTCTATGCACATGTGTCAGATTTGAGTGGGCTTCAAAATGGTGGACCAGCTAAATGTATCCTTGGCGCCCGAAATGTGAGAGGGCTACACATTTCCATCTCAACCACTTGAAACTGAAGGAATACTGAGAAATGAACAATCCTGCATCCTGAACAAAGCAAATCACACACATGTGGAGGCCCTTGCCCAAAGAGGGGGGGGGGACAAGCATCTAAATGAGGGCATTTCAGAAGTGCAGAGGTGTGAGAGTTTTAAGAAGAAGACAGTGAGATTTTGATGAAGGATGGAGCGAGGAGCGGGTAAGGAAGCAGAAGGATCATGGTGCAAGGAGTAGTGATGGACGAGAGGTTAAGATCAGAGAAGTAGAGGGTGAAGAGCGAAGCAGAGGAATTGGAGTATGTGGTGAGGAGAGGAGCAGGTCAGTTGGAGGAAAGTAGTAGAGGAGTTAGAGAAGGTGGTAAAAGTAGGAGCAGAGGAGTGGAAAGTGACAGTAAGAACTGAGGGAGGAGGAGATGTTGCAAGGAGGAACTTTGGAGCGCGAGGGGAAGATATAATCTGACGAAGTGGAACAGGAGGATAATTAAGGAGATGAGGATCAGGAGAAGAGAATGAGGGGTGGAAGTGCGGAAGCCACACACCTCACATGTGGATGGTCCGCTGGGGGTTTGCCGAGATTAGGTTCTAGCATGTGGCAAGGCATCAAGGAGGGGCTTGAGGAGCCAGTGGACAGTCAAGTTCCCAAAGAAGATGTCATGCATCCGGTCGCACGTACCTCGCTGCGGCAGTGCGCTGGAAGTCCGACCCAGCGCCGGCAGGGGTTGCGCCTGTCTTCTGCTGTCACCACGCCTAGCCACTGGCTGAGGTTACCCTCGGCGGCTTGGCGCCCTGCTGGCCCCCCGGCATTGCAGCGTCTGTGGGACTGCTGGTTCCGACCCAGTTGGGGGCGGTCATGGCGCTCGTACTCACGTTGGACCTCCCCAATTCCTGGCCGCTCACGTGACCGTACACGTAACGCTTTTCCCAAACAGTGCTCACGCGTCAGTCACGTGACGCGATCCCATTACATGACACAAATCCAGCAATCAGGGGCAAGCAAAGAGGAATCATGTGATCAGGAAGTCATGCCATAAAAGAAACTTGTTTCTTCATTCAAACGCTTCTCAGCTGTCCTGAGGGCGTGTGTCCACTCTTGCATCTTGTGCCTGCTATCTTGAATTCTGGACCTCGTTTCTGATCTTTTGGATTGATATTTGGATTGATATTGGATTGCCCTTCTTGGATTAGGTGATTTAGTACTGCTTACTAGAACTGCTACTACCCTTTGGACCTCGTACTTTTGGATTGTCTTTGGTTTGCCCTTATTGGATTTGGTAACATGGAACTGCTTACCTGAACTGCTGCTAATCTCCGGATCAGCTCTACGGATTGTGTTTAATCCAAGAATCACAAACCAAGAACCCTGCCTTACACCAAGTGCTTCATCAAGTGTGCTCCTCAGGTGGAACCTGTTAAGAGGTACTACCATCTCCTCTCATTCTCAGGGAGAACAGCTAGGTGTAGAGTCCTCCTCGGTCTTCCCACGGGTAGGTGCCTTTGGCTTCTATTTTAAACTTTGTCATTAGTCACTGTACAACACTTACTTAACTCAGTGCTTTTCTTTCAGCCACCTAGGATCCGGTGTTCTCTGTTCCTGCCACCTGTGGCCTCAATAACCGGTCAGAGAGTTGATTGTACTTCTCTGACTGGTGCTTGGGGACTGAGGTATACTAATCTACGTGGACCTCAGATCTTGACAGAAGAGCTATAGAGGGGCCATAGAGGGTGGGGGATTCCATTTTAGCGTTAAAGCAGACAGAGTGTGTGGCAGAGGACAAAGAACCAGCACCCTTGATCAGGCAGATGCTCAGACGCCCATTAACCAGCCCTCAAACTCTCTTAGCCAGCCTCACCTCTGGAAGGAGTTGGGGGCTACTTGGAAACTGCCGGGTGCATCTGAATAGGGATTGGGAACCAAAGCCACAAGCTCATCAAGTGGCAGTCTCCGAGATGACACTGCACATGTTGAGAAAGGACCAGGACCTGGACGGTGAGTGTTGCCAGAGAGCGACCTGGAGAGATTTTTGAGAGACATTTTTCCATTGACTTTGAAGATCAATAAAAAGAATCACCTTTCTGTCCCAAAGGGCTTTTATTTAGGAGCACGTTTTGGCCCACTTATTGGTGTACAAACACCTTTTTCTCTTAAACTGATTTTCGTTGCGACCACATGGCTTTTTAACAACTATTGATATATGATATGATGTGGCATTTACAACTGACGTGTACACAAGTCTTTCTGTTAGGTCTGAGTGAAGAGTCCCCTGATATTTTTAACCATGAAGTCAACCGCAGACATCTACACTATTGCACTCCTAAATGAACCTAGCGCTTACCTCGTGTTCTAGGCACTGATCCCTTCCTGTCTGTCATTATTTTAACAATCCTTGCTGGACCATGGATAAACTGTCATCGTCTCCAGTAAAACCCTAACTTTAAAATAAAAAAAAAACGCAGTTGCTTTTGCACAAACAATTAGAAACGCACGCTAGATATTATCAGTGAGTGCTGAAACCACTGAGCTACTTAACTCAATTTATAGTAAGTCACACAATCACTTTATGTCACCTAACCGATTATATTAACTGAGTCCTATCATTCGGGTGCGTGTTCCATCATTTTATTGCTAGCCTCGTGTCTTTAGTTTGAAGGACCCGACATTTTCTCCTGAATTGTGTTTTCATTTTAAGTGTCCAGATTTTGCTTTATTAATGTCAAGTGCACAGTTGCATTGCTTTCAGCACAAAATGCATGAAATCAATACTTATGTTACTTATTAGTACCCCAACCTGTGACCAGCATACATATTGCATTGCATTTTGACCCGGTAAACTAATCCACTGAGCTATTTTATTAGGGAAAACGTTTGCAAACAGCAGGCCTTGAAACCAAAACAATCGTTGTGGCAACAATGAGTTCCACATGAATGAACGTAAGAAAATGAGCACTGAGTTATACTAGTCAAGATAAGAAAGTGGGGCTTCAAGGTACATACAGAGTTCTTCATTGGGATAGGGGGTGCATGGTGATTTGACATTTTGTGCACAAATGTTCCTGCAGTCGTTGCATTAACCTTCTGAGTTCTCATACGAGAATTCAAGCTGGTAGCGTACAGAAAGTACACAAATTGCTACAGCAAGTGCATTAATCCAATAAACTACCTTACTGGATTTTTAGACCTGGGACTGATTTACATGCATCAAAGACCTGCAGCCTACACAAAGATCTCTATGCAAGGCACTCCAGCAGACTGGGCAGTTTTGCAACTTATGTTTACTCTGATGTCTTTGCCAATTAAAGGAATAATACGCTCAAAAATATTATTGGATAAAAAATGGGCAATAATAAAAAATATATCTAAAAATATTTTTTTTAAAGTCCCTATGTAAAGTATTGAGCAAATGAAGCTCAAACTTAAAAATGGGAAGCACTAGGAGGCATCCATTTTGTGAAATGGATGCCTCCTGTGCTTGCCCTTGCAGCACTAATAAAGAAAAAGCCAGCCAGCTGTAGTAAACAAAAGCTACCACAGGGTGGCTTTTGCTTCATTGGTGCCGGAGGACGGAGACCAGAGACTGCAGGCAGGAAAGCTGCATCTGGGTAAGTGCTTATTTCTTTTTTTAAATAAGCACTAGCTGTGTTTTTCTTTCTAAGCTTTCCGGGCTCCAAACTGAAGCTACCTCAAACATAAATACAACGTTGTTGTATTTAAAAACGCTGCGGTTTTCTTTCTAAGTTTCTCACGCTCCTCCAAGCCGGAGGAGCCTGAGAAACTTAGAAAGAAAAACCGCAGCATTTTTTAATACAACCGCATTGTGTTTCTGCCTGTTATGGCTATCACTTTGAGACTCCCGGGCTCCCCTGGGGGATTACGGGCGACTCAAAGTGAAAGGCAAGGAAGGCAGAAACTCCGCAGTTGTGTTTCAAAATGCTGCAGTGTTTCTACCTGCAGCAGCTTTCCCTTTGAGTCTCCTGGGCTCCCATGGGGGAGCCCGGGAGTCTCAAAGGGAAAGCTGCTGCAGGCAGAAACACAACGCAGTTGTGTTTCAAAATGCTGCAGTGTTTCTCACTACGGCGGCTTTTGCGTGGAGTCTCCTGGGCTCCCCCAACCCTGAGGGAGTCCTGGAGACTCTAATCGAAAGCCGCCGCAGTCAGAATAACAACGTTGTTGTATTTATGATTTCTGTTGTTTTCCAACCGCAGCAATCAAAAATACAACAACGTTGTATATGTAATTGCTGCACATCTGCTTTTTGCCTTCATTTTAAATTTTCTGTGCTTCCCTGGGCTTGGGGAGCACCAAAAACATAAAATGAATGTGAAGGCAGCTTCCTCAGCTCTGCTCTGGCTGCAGTAAGCAAAAGCTCCCAGTAGAGGGCTTTTGCTGCTTGTTTAATGCCGCCAGGGCAGAGCTGAGATGGCTGCCTGAAATGACAAAATGGATGCTCCCATGTAAACGCTTTGAGCCTCGTTTGCTCAAAGTGTTTACATAGGAACTTTCATTCAAAATATGTTTAAACTATGTTTTGGACTATTGCCCATCGTTTTAGCCAATAATATTTTTGAGCGCACTATCCCTTTAAGAACTGTGAAGTAGTTTGGTTCAGAGATAGCCCTCAAAGCACTTGGGGGTGCATGGTGTTAAGATCGGAAGTAGCAGGGCAAGTCCCACCCACACTGAAGAAATGTGCTTCCATGCGTATCAGCCACTTCCCAATTATTTCGCACCTCAAAGATCCCTTTACAACACTTTCCTACTTAGGGGACCCTAATCGCTTCCCATTGTCAAGGACAACCCAAATGATTGGGATTCACCACATGTAAGCGGATGATGTCACCATGCTATTAATGACATGAATTTGTCGACTATTTGGGGGGAGTGGCAATGGCCAGGAGAGCACGCCTCTAGGCCAAATGTCTCCTCCCACATATTGGCCCATGGTTAGTACTTTTCTATGAAAACACTGTGCTATGTCAAAAGACTAGCATTGCAAAAACAAAAACCTAGAACAGAGCAACGTCAACAACAATTCTTAAATAAAAGGTCTGGCCTCTAGCAGAAATGTTGGTGCTTGAAGAGAGAGGAAGTCCTTCCCCTTCCTCTCCCCATCCGGGCTAGCTGGGGAGAGAACATGGCACGCTTTAGTCCCTGGAGCCATTCATTCCCACATCTGCTAATTGGAACGTGAATTCCATCGGGGGGAGGGGATTCACAGGAGGTTTGCTTGAGAAGAATTCCTACCCTCGCCTGATGAACGAGGAAGAGAAGCAGTGGCATTCCAATGGTGGCCAGGATTTAGGACCAAATTAAGATGATGCCGCCAGATGGACCTTATGGGATGCTGTGGAGCATGCCAGAACACTGTAGGGAGGACTTTAGTTCAAATTCCTGTGCTCTGCCTGGCTGTGTCCGTGGGTTTCTTGGCAGCAGTGATGGCTGTGGCTTACTCCCACAAGCACACAGGTGCATTCTTGGCTGATGCAAAATGTAAAGTCGTAACAGGGGTACGACAAGGAAGGCACACAATAGGGGAGTAACAAGGAAAACGGCTAGGAGGAGTTGGCGCTTGGCCCCTAGGGAATGAAATGTGAGAATTCCTACCTTTGGAAATGGGGAATGTTGTGTCATATTGGGGAAAGAGGCAGCAAGAGGGGTGAGAAGAGACAGGGGCTCAAGGTCTACGGTGTGTCCAAAGAGCTGAAGCCACTCAATGAGCTGAAGTGAAGGGGGCTAGGGTGCTGTGACACTCCATGCAGTGAGAGGACAACCAGCTTTTAGAGAAGACTGCAAGCAAGAGGGATAAAGAATCAGGGTAAGGGACTAAGCCTGACCACATCTAAGTGGTGCTCCACCTCAGCACAATGCACAGATTCACAGCGGCTCCCTGATCTACACACATGTTGAGGCACCTTGAAGAGCGAATCCAGTAGGCTAAAGCCAAAACAAGTGAAGAGCTTAGAGGAAAGTGAGATTGATGGACAGGAGGGTGCATAAATAAGTAACACTTACTGGAGTGGGGCCCTTCAAGAAGCTGGAATATTGACAGAAAGTTGACAGAATAATGTGGCTACAGGTGTTTCATTTTGTGTTTTAAAATGTTGAAAGCTTTTTGAGGAAGGTTGTAGTGTCAGCCCTTGTAAATGGGCATGTATTTATTTATTTAATTGCTTATGGTTTAACAAAACCTTTGCAATATCAATCAATCAGCACATCATAATTACAAATTTGATTAAAATACACATTCAATTCAATGCAATTCATGTAAAAACTTAAACTGTTAAAAGCCTCAGCTCAAACTATATAATATGACAAACAGATTAGTTCATTTAGTGCAGTACAGTAGTAATTAATCATTGAGTTGAGATGTCTAACGAAGACTTGTTACTATTAAAGATTCTTGCCCAAAACCATTCAGTGTTTAAAGAACGAACATCATACAGGTGAACAAAAAAGGTTATAGCGAATTTCAGCCAAAATGTTACATTCGATTACAAGATGGTAAATACTTTCCACATTCAGGGCACAATATCTACAAACACGCTCCGACTGAGGAATGCTCTGTCTAGCTCCCAGAACTTTTTTAGTTGGAAGCTGATTCAATTTAAACCGTACCATATCAAATCTGTGCCTTCTAGAAGGGTGCTGTTTAAGATAAAAGGGCAGCATATTAAAAGCTCCTACTTCATGTCTTGAGTTGTAAAAAAAGATGGTAATTCATAGCTAAACCTCTATTTTTGATACAGTCAAGTTCAAAGATGGATGTATTCTTTTGCGTGATGGGGCCATAAAGTCCTGATGATCTATATCATAGCTTCTCAAGATTCTCAGGGAATCCTGGGCCCAATTACTCAGAACTTTACAGAAGTGGGTGAGCAATACAGTACATAGTTCGAACACAAGACAATTTTCAGGAGGTTCCATGATTACCCTCAATAATTGCAGTCTCTTCTAGTCTGCTCATGCTTATAGGGAAATCAAGCCCAACTCATGTCATGCATTTCCCATAGTAACGATTCCAATCTTTTCCATTGACTCGTTAAGACACCAGATTCTGCACCATAGAGCAGCTGGGCAATCGTTTTTTGATGGTAATATTTCAATATGGGAAGTGCTGAAAATCTCCCAGATGTCTTATCAAAAGCTACTAATTCAAAAGTATTCAATCTTATTTTATTTTTCATCTCGTCTATGTCCATACAATTTGATCTTCTTCCAAAAATATCAATGCCTAGATATTAAAAACTAGAAACTACTTCCAAACAGATATGATTTATAGACCATTTGAAATTTAGTTTCCTTTTTTTCGTACAGTTTATCATTAACATTTTGGATTTAGCATAATTCAGTGGTAAATTTGAAGATGTAAAATAGGCATTGGTAGCAGTCAAGCTTCTTTGTAAATCGATCCGAGTCAAATCGAACAAGACAATATCATTGGCTTAAGCCAGATGGTTAATTTGAAGATTTCCTAGCTTAGGTGGAAAATTACGAGTATTCTTAAAAACCTTAAAAGGATCATTGAGATAAATACTAAATAAAAATGGCAATACAGGCAGCCCTGACACAGGCCACAATGGATGTTTACCCATCTCATGTAGTTTCCATTTTGGTCTAACCAGGTTCTCACTTTGGTGTCTGTATGTAACGCAATTAGCATCCTAATGATGCCATGAGGACACCACAGTTCATGCAGTTTTCGCTAAAGAATGGGATAATTTACCCGATCAAAAGCCTATGAAATATCACAAAATGCAGGGTATAGCACCTTCTTTCCAAGGTAGCCTTGGATTGTAACAAGTGGATAGCAAAACAATTATGAGCTGTATTTAAACCCGGCCGAAAGCCAGATTGATATTTATCAATATAACCAGTTTTCGAGGCCCTGAGGTGCAGTCTTTTCAAAATGAGTGCCCAAAAAGTTTGCTTGATGCATTGAGCAATGAAATAGGGCGAAAGTTTGATAGAATTAACTGTCGCCCTTCTTGTATATAACAACTACCAAGGCTTTCTTCCAAGATGGGGGCAATGTGTTAAAAGTCAAAAAGTCTTGGAATAAAACACTCAAAAAAGTGGACCAGAGGTTAATATTGGACTTTGATGTTGCATTTGCCAAGCCATCTGGTCTGAGAGTGTTTGAGGGTTTACTGTTTTTAATTAACCTTCTAATATCTGCTAGGTCTGCCTCCAAGTGGTCGGACCAAGGTATATCATAAACAGGGGCCCCTGGAAGTGGACCATTTCCACCATAAAGTTCGGACAAGCGAGTCTCCCAGATCTCAGTTTTGATTGGTTGAGACTGAAGAGAGCGCTGAGATAAAGGCACTTTAACCAATTTAGAGAAATAACCTGCATCTTTACGGATAATAGAACCAAGCATGGCTACTTCATCTTCAAAATGTAGTGTCCTTAAGCCTAGTTCTTATAGTTTCTTTTAAAACGTTGGCCAGCTTGTTGTAATTATCTGGACATTTTAAAGAGATCTCAATGTTCTGTTAAGGGAAGTCTTTCTCTCCGAAAGTGGTTTATCGTACTTGTGACCAAATGTATTTCTCTTCTGCGAAACCTCAGAACCTTGCAATTTACAAACTTATAGGTTATGAAGAACTGTTTGAACTGCTTTATCATTCATAGAGGGATACAACAAAAGAACATCTTCACAACCTCCCATATGCAAAATATATTCATTAAAAGTACTGCAAAGCCTGGTTTCCAGACAAGTGAAAGATTTCTTAAATTAATGTCAACGACAATTTTTGTTTCAGATTGCTCAAATGATGGGGTATCCACGGGTAAAACGAAAGCTACCAAGCTGTATTCACTTGACTTCATATTTACAACTTTCAAGTTAGAGCATTTCCAATACAAATCCTTGGGCAATAAATGTAGCCCAGGGTTGACTTTAAAGAGACATTTTCCATGTATATTGACGGGGAATATCCTGTGTCATGTTTCCATTCAATAGAATTAGATCCCAGGCTTTTTGTTCAGTTCTAATCTGTGCACCTCTTTTCCTTGCCAATCCTATTTGTTTCCCCTATACCATTGAGGATCTAGAAATAAGATAATCACATAAGTGACAACTACTTCCATTACATTTGACAGAAGGGTGGACAAAACATTCAAGAAATGTTCAATTTCTCCAATTTGTGGGTTATAGTTAACATTAAAACATAACAAAAACACTAGTCGAAACAGAACCTACAAAAGAAGGAGAAGAAAGCAGCTTGACCAGTTGAATATATTTCCGATGAGTTTCAACCTTGTGCATTATAAGACCCACCCCATTCTTTAAAGCACAAAAGAATCCAACTGAGGGCTGACCTTGCGTGCCTTGAATTGCCTCGACCCTGAAAACTTTACAACCATCTATGATTGGAAGAGATATTAACCATGTCTCATGAAAACACTGAAAAGAATAAGCTAATAAGCATTCAAACTCTGTCACCAAGCAGTTGTGACCTCTATAGTTCTAAGAGGCCATGTGTATGGGTTCTGTTCAGGTGGACCTATGTAGATCCGATCCGCCTCCATGCAAGACAGATAGAATAGAATTCCAGTCATATGTCAGCAGTAGTTTGTTGGAATCTGGTCGAAAAACATTTGTGTGCCCTCCTTTATGTTATTGTTGTTTATCTTAAGAGGCTGTGAGTCCACTAGCTCGCCAATCATTAATGCAGCAAAAGTATTTACCTCAGACCTTCCCTCGGGGGATATTTTTTAACCGATTCTGGAATTTGCACCACATCATATCCCAAAGACAAAGGGGGCTCTATCTCAGAGAAAACCAAAGATCTGATCATTCGGGAGCAAAAGTATAGTTTAACCAGATCTAATCTTCCCTCTATGACAAACTCAACCTACCTGGGCTATATCTTTAGACGATAGTAAACGAAGATTGGGTATTTCTGAGAGCAGGGCCTTAATGTGTCTATGATTTAAGGGACAGGATTCATCATTCATGAAGACCTGTTTCAAGATCAGAATGTGGTCCTCTGAAAAATGTGTAATCACACCTTGACCGTTTTTCCATCTTTACCACCTGGATCAGTATTTGACTCCAGACTTGACTTTAGTCTGGAGTCCTGCCTCATTTGGTTTGTGGATTTAGGAGGGTCGAAATTCCGGTGCGGGACAGAAGGAAGATTCACTGCACCATGTTGAAAATTACTAGAGTGAGTTTGTGTGGACCCTTTTTCCTCCACAAACAGAGAGCATGAGTTCAAATGGAAAGATGGTTTTGTTCACTGATTTTCAAGCATAGAAAAAGTATACACTGTGTCACCCAATCCTTTCCTTTCTTCTTCACGAGTACGAAAGACCATTCCGTCATGGGCTTGTTGGTGTGGATTGATATAGTCCATCCACCCTTCAATGGATTCAACCAAAGGTCTCTCTCTATGCTCAGTGGTCCAGGACAAACATGTTGAATATTTAGGAGCACACTATCGCTGCTCTTGCTTGACCCGAGGGTTGGGTTGTTGTATTTGGATATGTTAATCTAATAGAGCCCTTACCACAAGGCAAAAGAATGGGGGCTAGTGGCAAAACCTTTGAGTGTGAAAGATCCTTATGTGAGGGAGCTGGAGTAGGTGAAGGGGAGATTTCGAGAGGGTTTGCCAAGGCCCTTACCAGCAACGTTAAGGGTGAGGTATCCCCTAGCATTACCCTGTTTACTTCATACAGTTCCCCTATACTCTCCATCTCAGAGCAAACAGATAAAATGCTCAGCTTCAAGACTTCTGGGCACTCTGGCAATGGTTTAAAAAATGTATCAACTGAGCATCCTTTCCCAGATTTTGCAGGTTTTTTAAGGTTTTTGTCCTTCTGTCCTGCCTTTTCCAGAGGAGGCTTTACCAAATCTCCCCTTGTTAAAGGCCCAGCAGAAGCATCGACCCCTGCCAGCAACGCAGACGTTATGCACTCAAGCTGGACTCTTCACGGGTTGAGGATAAGCAATTGAGGCCAGCAAAGAATCCTAAAAAATTGGCGTGATCCCCTGGACCTTTCCTTCAGAGGATTTTTCTTGTTTTTTTCTTTTTTTCTGTAAAATGTGGAATTGCGACTGCATTTTTTGCCGAATCTGTCATCAGTTTATCAGCATGGGGGATGTCATCCTCTACCCGGTTCGTTTTCAAAACATACAAAGCCGTGAGGAGTGCCTCAAGCTTGTGTTTGTTTCTCACAATTGGAAGTAACAAGCTGTTGGGGCAAAGTGATTGCAGGCTGGCTAAACAAGTTAGGCTGGGCAGAGGGTGAACGAGGAAAGAATAACGTCCGAGATGGCAATGCAACCTCAATTTATTTCCCGTCAGTTGGAGCGGACTGACCCTCAACCTTACCATAAATAAAGCCTTCCAGAAAAGCCAGTTTGGCAGCCATCGCATTAAGCCATTGTGGTTGATTGCAAATTCCTCCGTTATTATTTCATATGAGTTTGCCATTTGAGAAAGTGTGAAATTCAGCAAGTAAAGTGCTGATCCAGGCGTATTCAGAACCTCGTGTTGCGAAGTAGCTTCCTGGGGAGAAATCTCAGTTTGAGAGGCAAGATCCTCAAGTCTTGGAGATTCGGCCATAAACAGGTAAAGTGGAGTCAGTAATTTGCAGCACTTCGGATGAAAAGGAGATACAGCGTGCTCCCAACAAGTTCACATTGACTGCATCTGAAACATCTGGACGAAACACCTTGGTTGCGGGAACATCATTATTTAATTCAGTCATTTTCAATTGGTGATGGATTAATAGAGGAAGATTCTAGAGAGGCTTTTGGGTTGGAAGGGGCCATGTCTATGTGGTCAGAAACAACGTAGGAAGGATTTGGTCCAGACTTTGATACAAATTCAAGGTTTTTTGACGCCTTCACAGAAAGAATAGATTTGGCACCACTTTTAAGTGAGTAATAGGTCATGGGCAGGATTTTAAGGCTAGCCCGAAAGCATTTACAATGTAGGGGACTCACCATAGAAGCGGTGGGATGTGCACCACGGGTGTCAAAATGCTGGTAACTGCCAGGTGAGATTTGAGTGAGGAAGACCGGTGGCCAAGCCCATTCGCCACATAGCACAGCGGACCACTTCTGCATCAACTTCCATGTGGCACTCCACGCGGTGGCATTGATTATGTAGAGACACTGGCAGGCCACCCAAAAAACTTCCACTATAGACAGACTCTGTCCACAATTCCACCAGCAGCATTAGGTCAGTTTAGGAGAGAAGTATGTCTGGACATAAGTTTAAAAGGTTGAGTATTGAAGTGAAGGGATAGCTGATGAGCAAGCATGATGAAAGATGTCCCAGATAAGGAGTGTAAAGTTGTGGAATCTGGAGTTTTGAAGGGTTAAGAGTATGAGTGGAGAATTATGAAGGGGAGTCTTGGTCTTGATTTGTAAAGCCAATCATAGGATTGTAAGAGTTTAGGAACAGAACTGGGGCTAGAATTACTAACAAAGTCCAGAGGGCTGTCTCAGTGGACAAGAGGTCAGACAAATCGAGGAGTGGTATCAGACAGAGCCAAGAGCCTGCTGAGAAGTGTTCAGTGGTTTAGTGCCAGATTTAGGAAGCTCGGGTCTCAGTCTTGAAAGGCCGACAACGCATTGGTGTGTAAAGTGTCAACAAAATGATGTGTTTATTGGTGATACGAAACGCCTTAGAATGAAGTACACTTGGTGCTGTGTTTCATTGGATAAGAGTCAACAAGCCTCGTTGTCCCTTAGTCCCAAAGGATTGCCCAAGATATTACTGGGTGATGTTGCAATGCCTTTATTTGCACAGCCATGGTGCCTTAAAGGCAGTCTACCCACCAACTGGGTTCTTAGCACTGCAAAGTGGAAGATACCGTCAGATCATCCCACACATTAAATATTTTTAAAAAACAGGTAATCGTCACCAGAAATAGATTTTCAAATAACTGCCCATTCTTACCAGTTGTCCCCCTTTCTGATGTCATCAAAGGACCCAGCCCATCTCCAGGCTTTTCCCAGCATTTAAATGTGCCTACTAGGCCCGGTGCTCCAATCGCCTCTGCACGCTTACATGCAAATGTCTGCAAATTGTATGTAAAGTGCAGGGCTGCCACACCGTTTTTGGTTAAGAGAAGGTTTACTCTAGCAGAGATATTAATTAATGAATCTTCTGCGCTTAAGATTGGCACCTGTGTTGCTCTGCGCTGCCTTGCTTCAGGGACAAACTTGTTGCCCCTCAGCTATCCTTCCGGAGATATACCATTTACATGTAGATCTGCAAGACATCTGCTCCTCTTTGGGAGGATGGAACATATTTTGAAGCCTACAATTTGGTCAACCTCACTGTGGCCTTTGTTCTCTGTCCCCTTAAAATATGTGAGCGCGTACCCGACCTAAAATGTCCCTCTTTTGAACTTTCTAACGTTAGCATGAATGTTGCATGTTACTGTGTATTTGTTTTGCAGGTTGCAAGTGCAGTTCCTTATATTGGGTGATGGTGGCTTAGAAAATGAAAGGAATGTTGCTGGCTGAAACTGCAGAATGTGACAAAGGTCCCTGCCTATTTCTGGGCGGTCCTAATAGGGTGATTAACATGGCAGAGTAACACCCCGCCCCCGCAACTAGAAGATGATGGGACATGGGGTGCAGTATTGACAGGATCCCCTGTTAGCCCTATGTAAAGCCACGTCCCAAGGCAGGGGTCAGTCACAGGAGGACCGATAAATCACCCTCCCCTTGGGAAGAGCTGCCCCTGTGAAAATTGGCACTTAATGTGACCCTTGATCAGGGATGTTAGGTGTCTCCTGACTCGCGGCATTTATTCAGGAGACGTGAACGGACTGCGGGGGCGTACACCTGGGACACATAGGCCATCTGGGAGAAGGGAAATCAGACCCCATCCAAAGTACAGTCATTTTGAGTCAACTGAAACTGGGGATTAAGCCCCCTTAAGTGGAGTGAGGAACGGTGGTGCAACAGAACCGCCAGGTCAAGTAATCCTGTATAAATATGCAGAGAGAAAGTGGAGAACCTGGAGCAGAAAGGGGCCCTTGGCAGTCTGCCAGGAATCCATCACACAAGGCCTCAACCCTCAAACAGATAAAAACAGAAAGATCAAAGGAGTCTGCCCCGGACACAGGGTTACGGCTTGACAACCAGGGAGCGGACCACCAAAGAAAAGGGACTAATCAACCTCAAAGTCCCACGTAGAACTGGAAGCCATCCTCAGGTATGAGGCCCACCAGCCAATCCCTGCACCAGCTTGCTGAGGAGGCAGACGTGAGCTGCTTTAACCCAAAGATGCCAACCCTCATCCCATCTAAAACACCTGAACCCACCACTGCGGACAAGCTTTTAAGGGAATGTTACGAAGACCACATAGCTCAGAATCTCTAGGCTATTTCATTATCAAATAGTTTGTTCACAATACGGCTACATTGGAGAAAAGGCTGCACTTAGTGCAAGCACATTATCTACAATGTCCTTTCTTTTACAAGAGCATAAACAAAGACTTTGCTCAATCGACAGCTTCTCAAGACCTTCATCCCGGAACTCATTCCTTCTGGGTTGTGTATCATTGAACTTAACTTCGCAGAAGCTAGTCTTTTTATTATTTCCAAAATGACTGTACAGTGTTCCCAGCCAACTGACTGTTTTGCTGAATTTAACATGATTAGTTTTGCCTACTAGGAGAACTATTGCATTAGAGTGGTGTTAGAAGGAATATGATGTGAGGAGGGATACATAGATTGTGTTTACTGCTTGGTTATGTACTCATCCATTGACTCCCCAGGGGCAAGTAATCCCTATGGCCCTTCCTACCCACTATCTGCCACTCCCTGCCCAAAACACACCCTCCTGGGATATCGTTCAGCTAGCTCTCTCAAGCAGGAAAATCAAACTTTGGACTAACAGTGTTATTTCTAAGCACGAATCTGCTGAGAATTGTTTCATTTCAGCAGTAAATGTCATACTGCAATAATACAAATAGTTTAACCAACTGTGCCTTCAGCCTCTTCATTTATATCTGTTCCTTGCACCAGATGTCTGTAAAAAAAACAAGCTTTGATAAATAAGGCCAACAGTGTTGGCTTGTGTATAGGTATATAGACATCCATTATATGCTCAGGTAAGCACACCATTTTCAAGCCCTTGCCATCATATGGCAAGGTAGAACCATCATGGCAGTGCCTTGAAAAGGCCTGTCCAACGTCTCCAGAAAAGCCAGTACATGGTGGGACCTGCTGGCCTCTCCAGGAGGAGTGTCATAGCCCCCCATGCATTCTGTTTTATAGACTGCAGGTACAGTCACTCACTGGCTGCGCTTTTAATTTGGCATGAGCACTTTGCATACTCTTTACGAATCTCAAATGTTAATCACACCAAAGCCTGTTTGGACCAATAATGCCCCCCCCCCCGGATCATTCTTTATCTTTTTGGAGTTTTCTCTAACTAGATTAACCTCGGACCATTCACTTTTCCTACGTCGCCCTCTAAAGTGTAGTCGCTGCTAAGCTTGGTCAATAAATGTAGGTGGCAACCATTTTGGAAGATGCTCACTCTGTGACCATGAATTGACAAGCAATATTGTAGTACATTTCCATACACTCTTGGAAGCAAAAATATTTAATTTGAGAGGTTAGCCTTCTAGGATAAAAGGTGTGATGGGCACAGATATTCCTGGCCAGTTAAACATTAGCCATTTTGTTTATCATTGGCTTGTACAATGGTGCTTTATCCTTTGCGCGAGTGTTACTTTTAACAAAGGGAAATATTGTTTCAGGAATATTCCAAACTTCACAGACTCTTTGATACGGATACCCGTCCTCGGATACTTGGCACGAAGATCACCAACCAGTACATTCTGCCTCCACATATTGACCCATCATGATCTTCATTCAAAATGTTAAATGCAGCCACAGGCCCTTTAACCCAAATCAGAGCAGCATAGCTATTGATAATCCAGAGGATTTACAGGACCTAGTGACTATGAAACTTTAGCCTCAATCTCATTATTAGACGGTTTACGTTATAACAATGGCTGATCCATAACTTCAGTTTTAAAACAATGACAATTGTTAATCCTGCAATTCTTGTGACAGGTGTGTTAAGTAAAGGAAACCCCCTATTGTACCATCTTCCTGCAACCAAGACGCCTGCCATGTGTGAACTGTGAACATATTTATGGATCCATCGGAGTTCAAGTTCTATATTATTCCTGCAGCGTTCCAGGATAACATAGAGAAATCTCAAAGAAAGTCTATTTCTGCATGGATTGGTCAAGTGCCTTATCTGGGGGGATGCGGGCAACCCCTACCGTCCTGATGTGCTCACACTGCCCTCGCCAGAAGAATTCCTAATCAATGCACGCTCTTACCAATGGCAACTGGGAGCCTGAACTTGCCTTATGACTGCAAACCTTCCATCCCCCCCCCTCCCAGCCACAATACCCTGAACTAGAAGAGCTAGGGGCGCTGAATGCTATATTCTGTCCACGTAAACACATCAATATATTCCAATATCACTTCAATAAGCAATATTGAAATAAACTGCAAATCAAGAGCCAAAGTAATAAACCCTTATGTCTACTTTCTGAGAATGAGAAACTGAACATCCAATGACTTAAATACTTTTAATTGGGAAACCCCATGTATTTGCCAGGGAATGCAAGAACGGTTATAAACAAATAACGTTCATTACATTTCAAGGTGGTTTCCTTTGTCTCGAAAAAAGACACATTCACTGACAATTGCCATTGGTGTTGTTCTGGGGTCTCAATCACTGAGATGCTTGAAACAACAGATTTGTTTTCCCATGGCTTTTTGTTTCTCAACTATTCTTACTTCCCTCAATGAATGCTCGGTAATCGCCTGTTTCACGGTGATGATTTTACACTTACTTAATAATAATGTATGCAAATAACTTTTGTACTTGTATGTTTGTTTACTGCCTTTCTGCGTGCTTTGCTTGCCATTCAGAAAATATCCTACGTCTTCTCTATATGTACGGTCCTTGCATACATTTCAGGAGCCTTAGACACTTGGTTTGCATTACAATGTTTGACCCTGGTTCCTACTGGGGAGTGTGACTTTGTATGGGGGTGAAATCTATATATATGTGTAACATGAAACAACAAGGCAAGCGATGGAGAAAGCGTCTTCGTGTGACATATGACCTCTTACTGTCTGTGGATTCAAGATCACAAGCTTGAGTTTCATTTATCTTATCCAGATTCAAATAGTGGATAGTTCTGAATCAAAGTAGTGATCACTTACCTACCTTTATAATACAGCTGCTCTTAAAAGTATGATTCCCGAAGTCTAGTTGAGGATTCTCTGAAGTTTTAGAAACGACTTCAAGGTGCACCTCTTTCTCGTGGAATCTCCGGGGAGATGCTCACTTCCCTAGCTGCTCTGAGCCCAAGACCTGCTCCTTCCCAATGTTCTCCCGACACGGCTACACACTGAATATCCCCTCACTAAGACTATTCTACCAAAGCAACTGTCTTATTTCTTGCACTCAGGAGCCCTCATGTCTTCCCTGCCCCTCCTTCCTTCAGCATTCTGAGGCCGCCGCAAGCTGGCGTGCAGTGATGTCCAAAGGAAGGAAAGAAACCTATACATGTCTTTTGTTTTCCTTTTTTTGATGAAATGCATGTGCTCTTATCACCCTGGATGAGAAATAGCTTTAAAACAGTTGCAGAATGCTCCTTTCTCTTGGTAACCAACACATTTTGTATTTGCTTCTTGATATGTAGCACCAAATATTAGCGTTAAAATATTGTCCCCATATCCTACCCACATTTGCTTTTTTCTTGCTCCTATATCTTTATAGAGAAGGATGAATTTTATCCCTGGATAATATTTTACATAAACACTTTTGAGACCAAAATGTTGAATCTTTGTAGCATTCAGATTTGTGTCTATGCAAACATTAAGGCATTTCTACAGCTCTTTGGCGATGTAAACCCAAACAGTGATGTCATCCCTCACATGTCTTCATCTAAGAAGCAATTGCTTTTTTGAGATTTTTCTGTTGGTGCTATTTCTACAGTGACCATAATGGACTGGTAGACACTGATTCCCGTGGACTTCTGGATCGAAATCTCGCCGATGTGATCTGAAAATGTAGTTTACATTTCAGACATGGGGGATATATGAGGGTGCACAAAAGTCGCTAATGCCTAATAGCACATGTTATTTGCTATCTAGTTATTGACCTCTGTGCTTATCAGAATGTTTAGAGTGCAGTCAATAACTACTGGTACTGACTGCATTCTAAACATTTTTTCTTTAGAAGCAAATAGGGACACAAGAAACTTCCTCTCTGAGAGGACTTTTTTTTTTTGCAGCAACATGCTACTTAACACACGAAAGAGAAACCTAAAACACAGGAAAGTGATTGCATTTTCTTACAAAGAACATGGTTACTTTTAAATGACACATAATGCATGGTCATTTTAAACCTCTTCCAGATCACTCAAGTTGCAATTAAAATGATTAACCTATGAAGACTACCATGTAATTTAAATACTACAAAATAAAACCACATTTCATTTACTAACTGAATTATTTATTTTACTCTTAAAGTATTTTACCACCAAAACTCCAAAACATGTATTGCTCCTATCAACATGTTCTAATATGCTTATAGACTGCTGGAGGGGTCATTATCGCTTGGGCCATAACTTGGTGGTGGGTTATTATCCTGAAATAATTACACCTCCCTCAGTCTTTAAGGCTGCAGTGGTCCTTGAGAAGTGGTTGCAGTTTGCGTCAAGGATGCACATGTGAAAGCTCTGCTGAAGAGAAAAAGTAGTCACACAGAAATACAACCTCGAAAATCTTTTTCCTGGGGCAACCACAGCCTTAGCTTGCCACCTACTGCTCCAGTGCGCGAGATCTCATTTAAGAAGAATGGGAAGCAAAACATGTCCCTCTGAGAACTCCATTTGATTTCATTACCTGTTTTGTCTCTCTCCCCACACACTGTGCACACGTCTTCTTGTACAGATAATTAATGTATCATGGGCTCTAGGAAATAAATGATTTCATTAGAGCTCCTTCAGTAAAATTATGCTAATTTCCTGTGCTTGTCACATCCAATTTTATAACATGAAAAGCGGATCCCTATATCCTATGTTCATCTTTAGACCTACTTTTGCAGACATGGGTCCTCTCCTCCTTAACCTTGTATGTGAGCTGGGCCTTCAATGATGGCCTTTGTCATACGCCCTAAAGCACAGAGTCTCATTAGCAAGCACATCATCTTTGGTGAAAAGGCACACTGTGAACGTTCATATTATGAAAGTTTCCATTTGTTAAAATACTCTGCTTTTTAATGATCCAATTTACATACTTCAAAGGCGCTGATTTTCCGTGTGACTTGCCGGTCTCTTCCCGCCATGTATTGCAGACAGACATGTGCTTGTTGAATGGGTATTGCCAGCTCGTAACCCGTGGGCATCTCCTCATTCTTTGGCACTATGGCTATACACATCACTCCAGTGCAGTGGCCAGCGTGCTACATGCAAGGTTCGTTTGTGTTGGGCTCCTAGTCTTTGGCATCCACCAGGGAAAATGGAAGGCCTCGCTGCAAACACCTTGGGGTAAGAGAGGAAACTGCATGCCAGTGGAATTGCTGCCCTAGCCCCTTCTCACTGTGCCCCCTGAGCTCTGACTGTACACCATTGCTTCTTTTCAGTCACCCCATCAATGCATTCTCAGACTCCCCACTATTCCCCGTTCCTTTGCTCCACTTTGATATCTTCCCATACGTTGCCTTTTAACACCCTGAGCCCATCATTAAGCACTATACAGAGCATTTCCAGATATAATCTGATGTTCCACCTTCCCACCCTCCTACTCCCTGTATCTTCCCCCACCTTTGCTTACTTTTACTCCTCTGTCTTCTCTTGCCTTACCCTCAACAATCCAGAGCCGCCATGCTACATTAGCAAGCAACACATCCTCCATTGTAGTTTGCATGAAACAGACTACCATGACAGAACTTAGCAGACCTTCCCCTGAATCTCACGCTTGAGGCCTGCCATGTACACGTCACAGCGCCTTCCCCTGAATCTCACGCTCGAGCCCTGCAATGGACACGTCACAGCGCCTTCCCCTGAATCTCACGCTTGAAGCCTTCCATGGACGCCTCACTGCACCTTCCCCTGAATCTCACACTTGAGCCCTGCCATGGACACGTCACAACGCCTTTCCCTGACTCTCACGCTTGAGGCCTCCCATGGACGTGTCACAGCGCCTCCCCCTGAATCTCACGCTTGAGCCCTGCTATGGACGCATCACAGTGCCTCCCCCTGAATCTCACGCTTGAGGCCTGCCATGGACGCATCACAGCACCTTCCCCTGAATCTCACGCTTGAGGCCTGCCATGGATGACTCACAGTGCCTTCCCCTGAATCTCACACTTGAGGCCTGCCATAGACATGTTACAGCGCCTTCCCCTGAATCTCACGCTTGAGCCCTGTAATGGACACGTCACAGTGCCTTCCCCTGAATCTCACGCTTTAGGCCTTCCATGGACGCCTCACCGCGCCTTCCCCTGAATCTCACACTTGAGCCCTGCCATGGACACGTCACAACATCTTCCCCTGAATCTCACGCTTGAGGCCTGCCATGGACGTGTCACAGTGCTTCCCCCTGAATCTCACTCTTGAGGCCTGCCATGGACGCGTCACAGCGCCTTCCCTTGAATCTCACGCTTGATGCCTGCCATGGACGCGTCACAGTGCCTCCCCCTGAATCTCATGCTTGAGGCCTGCCATGGACTGGCCAGGTATATTTGGAATTCTGCACGGTTATTTCTCTGTGCTTCCCTAACGCCCCAACATGTGCCCATATCCCTTTCTACAATGGAACCTCCTTGATTAAGACACCCAAGAAGCCATGGGTCAGGCCTTGGGAGTTAGAGCCTAGGCCTGGCTAACCTGGACAGTCACACATGGGAGAGGGTGACCTACCATAACACCTGATGACCTTGCCCTTTAAGAAGCGGGACTTTTCCAAGAAAATGAAGGGGAGGGCATATGACAGCGCCCCAGTTCTCCCTCCATCTCAATCACGTTCGCTCTGGTGCCCACCCGAGAGAGAGGGGGCACTGCATTGACATTGAGGGGTCGGGGGGGGACTGAATACTTGGACCCTGTCACTGTCATTGCCCTCTTTAGACTGGCACCCCCTTGCTTGAACTGACTTTCAGATCGCAGTTCTTTTCTCTGCCACACCCTTAATTTCTCTTTGAACCTCATCCTATCATCTTCTATCTCCTTAACTCTGGTCCCTTGCCCTACAGCACTCTGGGGTGACCTGAAGCAATAATTATGTGCTATTTATTTATTTATTGTTCACATGTGTAATGGCACTAAGCCCTGAGGCATCAAGGCGTTGGTTACAGCTTACATGGAAGTGATGCAATGGAATTGGATTAATCGGTTTAAAGAAAGCTAGGGAGAATGTTAGTTCTGGACTCTGTTGCGGTTACGTCATGGGTGAACAAAGGAGTCTTGAGCTGCTTGCTGATTTTCAGTAAGATTGTTCCGCTCTTAGTTCATGAGGCAGGGCATTCCAATTCTTGGCAGCAATGACAGGAAAACTCTGACCACCTGCTCGCCGGAGTCTGAATCTTGGAACTGACAGGCGGTGAGTGTAGGGGGTACGAGCAGGTCTAGTAGAGTGAACTTTGGTGAGTTTACTTGAGATGTATTTCGGCGCAGTGATCGTGAGACATTTGTGTGTAATGGCAAGAGTTCTAATCCGCACGCGGTTCGGAAGCGCAGTTTGCATTCCTTCTGGCAGTGGTGATGTGCTCACATCTCGGAATGTTGAGGGCAGCTCTGAGAGTGTTGTTTTGTATGACCTGTAACTTTTTGATGTTGTGGGCAGAGGATCCTGCAAACAGAACATTGCAGTAGTCCAATTTGGATCCTATGAGTGCCCTGATGATGATCAGGCAATTGCCGGGAGAGAGAAGCAGTCTGTAGGCATTTATCAACTTTGTGATGTAGGCTACTGATGAAGAGATTGCATAGACTTGCCTGAAAAGCAAGAGGGTGGAAATTAGGTAAACACCTAGTCTCTTGACATCCCGGGCGATTGGGATGGAATGGCCGTCAATGACAAAGGATTTGTATGCAGCCTCCAGTTTTTTAGGGAGGATTCAGATCCTATTAGTCTTCTCATCATTGAGGCATAACATGTGGGTGGCCATCCAGGTTTGAATAGTTTGGTATACTGTGTGCAGAGAAGCCATGCCCGTGGCATAGCTGCCTGATATTGAAGAAGCTGAGTGTTATTAGCATAGTTGGCGTAGGAAATGCTCTGTGCATCTAAGAGATTGAAAAGTGACTTGGTGAATATATTATACAGTGTAGGTGATACGCAGGAGCCTTGGGGGACCCCGCAGGTTACTGGGCAGGTGGTGCTGTGGCATTGGTTGAGAAAACTCTCACAGATCTGTTCGATATGAAAGAGGCGATCCATGCTATGGCTTCAGGTGAGAAGTGTGCTGCAGAGTGTATGTGATGGTAAAGGATTTGGTGGTACACAAGGGCGAAGGCAGCCGACAGACCGAGGAGGAGGAGGAGGAGGAGGGCCACTCTGCCTGTGTCTTTGGTTTCATCTAACTTTTTTTTTAGGTCTAGTAGTGTTGTTTCAGTGCCATGGCCTGGGCAGAAACCGGATTGGTGCAAGCCGAGGTGGTTATTAGTTTCAAAGTGCGATTGAATCAGAAGATAAGCGCACGGTCGAGGATCTTAAGAAGGAAGGGAACTGTAGCGGAGGATGGTAGTTGGTAGGGGTGGTCGGGTCAAGGTGTTTTATTTTAGTAGTGGCAAGATCCAGGCTTCTTTTAGGTTAATTGTTACTACCCCAGATGTGAACGAGGCGTTGATGAAGTGGGTGATGAATGGAGTGAGTGTTTCTGCACAGTTCTTACTGACCGGAGCAGGGCAGACATCCCCTTGGCAGCGGGGTAGTTTGAGGCCTCTGATAATGTGTGTTACTACTTTTTCAGTGGCTCGCGGCTGGCTTAAAGCTGAATAGGTTGAGGTTTTGTAGTGATGCACTAAGAGCTTGGGAGAGGTTAGGGGGCAGGTATTCAGTGCGCTCTTTCTTAGCAGTATTTTTTTCTGGAGCATGCTGATTTTGTCTAACAATGCAATTTGAATGTCAGTGGACCAGGTACTGCTTTTCATGCAGCTCGTCACAGGTCGCACAGGTGATTCTAAATCTTGTAGAATCACAGAAAGCTCACGGGAGATAGAGTTGGCATTGGCATCGTTTTGTTAAAGGTGGAACTTTTTGCTCGGAGTATAATTGTTTGTAGGTCTAGACTATGGAGGAGAAGTGAGTTTTGTTACCGCCGGATCACGGGTTGGGCGCTGTTGGTCCCCATTGTACGCAACGGGGAATTTCTGGTGCAATTATCGTGCCGTAATACCGCTGAAGGTAATTGTGCCGAAAATGGGCATTTTTCCAGCATGTTTACTCCCAGTTCTGAGCTGGGGGTAAACATGCCAGACTCGATATTGGATGGACCCTTAAATGGGGCAGGAACACTATTACCGCTGCATTTAAAGGCTACCGCTCAACTTGTGATCATGCCCATAGTTTTGTTTGCGTGATGGGCTCGAGATATGCTCCAGCTGCTTAGTTAAGTCACAGTAGCATTTTGACTCAGAATTACTTTTCACTTTTTCCCCATGGGTAAAACTGGTTACATGCATGTCTATCAAGCCTATAGACCAAGTGTGGCCCAGTGAGGAATATACTGTGTGAAAGGTGAATTTAGTTGGAAAACAAGAGGCAAGGAGTAGCTGCGGGCAGACTGGGTGACATGTTCCAACATATTTTGCAATCCTATCACCCTTAACTGGCACATTCTGGTGACCAGAATGTGCTGTCTTTCCCGTTTATTAACTGACCACATGTTGCTGGAGCAAGAAAATGTCAGACCCAAAAATGTGTTAAATTCTCTCCCTTACGGGCTTATGCAATGTGAAGTAGGTGCATCTAAACACCACGGCTAAAGGAGTTTTAGGGGTGTGGTAACATATCTGATCAGTATGAGTAACCCTTTCAAATTTCTTTCATGAAATAAAATGGAAATAAAATGAATAATACACATTAAAATATGATGTACTCAAGACAATAATGAAAGTAGTGAAAACAAAGAAAGAAAGGGAACGTGTGTGGTAATGGGTGCGGCAGTCGTTAAAGACGTTTTGGGATTGGGCCTAAATCTATCCTTTTTGTTAGCATCATGGTAAGGCTTGGAGGTTGGGCACTGTTTGAAAGGCTTGTAAGGCTAAATCTGGAAGACTGAGTGGAAATTGCACCGAGGGATTCTGCCACATGTCTGAAATGCCTTGCACATGCAAGGCTAAATAGTTTCCCCAAGACCTTTTAATGGGTGGCGATATGTAAAAATCGGGCCAGTATGCAGATCAGTCATATCTTAATGAGTTGCAATTGCTGAACAGTGACTTCTCTGACTTCAGCAATCCAGTGTGTATATTCATTCCTCTGCTGACCTTTGAAGAAGAAACTCTGAGTCTTTCAGGATTTTCCCAATTTAGGGTATCATAGCAAGGAAGATCAGAGGCGGCCTTGATTTATGAAGACCTGATTTAAGATAAGAGTTTCTGGCCTTTAATCGAAGTTTGAGTGTTTATCCAGAGCAGTGGGTGAGTTAATGCCAGGAGCAGCAGTAAACATGGTTATTCAAGTCATCGTTAGAAGTGGGTTATTCTTAGATGTTTCGCATTTTGCATCCAATGTCTTAGTTATAGCTGATTCAGGATGTGATCTAACCCACTAAATCAAAGATTTATCAATTGCTGAACTTTCCATTGCTCGAGGCGGGCTTAGACTGTTGTGAAGGTGGCTTTTCAGGAAGACGAGCCGCTGCTGCTGGTATCTCTGAGGGTAGGGAATCTAAAGCTTGCGTAGCTTTACAGACGGTCTTATTGAAAGGTTTTGAAGTTGAAATAATTGTTTCTTTCACTTCGGTATCTGTGTCTGCATCGTTAGATACTTTGGGGATTTTTACGGGGTGGCTCCAACAGGTGGAACCCCCCCACTGGAGGTTTCCTTTTGTCCGTAAGCCTTTTGACTGAAAAGTATGTTAGTGGATCTTACAACAGGGTGTCCATGGCCATGGTAGTGGTAGTGTTCTCTGGTGGCTCAGATGCTTAAGCATCTTATGAGCACTTTGCTGTTGCAGCTGTTTCAGTTACCGCTGCAGTTTCTACCATGGTAGAATTATAAGGTCCTGTGCTTAAATAATGCAAATTGAGGGAGCTGTATAATAGCAAGGACTACAAATAGGGGTGCTCGTGGCTGATCTGTAAAGGTGGCTCCTGTTTCGGGTGATAACTGTGTTATAAAGACAGGGGCTTTAGGCCTGACTGGACAGTCAAAATGTTCCCTAGGGGCATAGTAAAAAAACATTTTGGCAGCAAATTACTACGTATCAGAAATCAGACTAAATGAGCCTTCCTCTTAGTGAAGAGACGCAGAAGACCACTAACTACCTGCATAGTCAGGTAAATCCTTAAGCATCCACTCACCTACTGTGAGCAAACCACCAGATGCCAGACAGAAATAGTACGTGAAAAAACAGGCAACTGATCTCACCAAACAACCTCACCTTTATCCACTGCACAAGCAACCAATCTGATATGTCACCAGTGGTGGAAGTGGGCAGGAGCCATTGGGAACGGAGCTCCTCTACTGTTTTAAATTACATTTTACCATTGCTATACTTTTATTTTTAAAAGAAACCATTCCTGAATGGTTTTGTTTTAAAATAAAAGTGTAGGAAGTAGTTGAAACTTGCACTTGAGTGCACTGCACTGAACATTCCTTAAACAGCAGCCACATTGGTTTGAGCGTTTGTATTCCATGTGGGAGGGGGGCATGGTGATGGGGTATGCGGGGACCGGGGCAGGCCAGCAGGGAACACAGTTCCACTACTTCTTTTTGTACACTTTGAACACTGAATGTAACCTCAACTGCAAGGACCATTGCATACTACACCCATCAACACAAGACATCATACAACAGCCACAACTACACCACAAGAAATAGGATGATGATCGTGACCCCAGGCAGAATCTGTGCAGACTCTCTAAATGTGAAAGCCATACCCTGGAGGAATCGGAAGACATTGAAAACAACAATGGATGAAGCACAGATACTCCTACCACTGTCAATAGCCAACACGTAATCACGAGCACTAGATATCTCTTGATCAATTGCCAAAAACACTGAGTGACTATATTTTACCTCCTCTTCAAGAACTAAACAGACCTACTTTTGATCACATATGACCTGGATCCCTGATCATCAATCCCCTTGTATCCGCTGGGGGGCGTGGCTAACCGCCATGTGAAGAGGACGTTCGCTCCGCGCGCTCCGCCTGATGCGACCATCATAAACTGCCTTTAACTACATTTTTCGGGGGTCCCGAACCCCACAAATCGCCTCACCGAGGGCTAACATCCTGCTGCACCTGCGGATCGATTCCCGTGGCTCTGGGCGACCGGCTTCGCCTTATAGACCGTGCGACACGATCCAGCCGACCAGGGCCAAGATGGCGGCTCCCTCGCCTAGCACGACGCGGCGGCCCGCACTCTAAGGCTGCTCCGCGCCACAACGCTCATCTGCCAGAGGGGGGAAGACCCCTCCGTCGCACACGACGCCTGGCCAGACCGACGAGGGGGACTTGCGAAGCACCCGTGAGGCCGGGTGCGCGAATAAGAGGAGGCGCAACCAGGACGCCCAGCCTGAGATGTCCCAGATAAGGGCGCTACCTACCGCGGAACCGGGAGCCGGGGTTTCGGAGACCCTTCGAGGTGAGCGGGGGGGGACTAACCCAACTGATATATACATACTGTTATCGCCGGCCCTCGGGGCAGCCCCCCTCTCCCTCCTCCACCCTACATAGGCAAGCAGGCGTAGCGGTATCTCGCCAGCCGCGCCCTGTTTTGGAAACTCAAAGAAGCGGCCCCGGCGCACACCAAAGACCACTGCTGGCCTGGCCCCTCCGCACTAGCTGTCCCTCCAAGCCTCCGGAGCTGCCCATAACATACTGCTGCCCTCCACCGCTGCCCGCCCGCACAACGGCTCAACCACGGGTGAGGGCACTGGGCATTTACTGCCCCTCCATCTCATCACACCTTGGCCACCCCTATAACAGTGAAGCCCTGTGGCCCAGTTGATATGTCTACCAAAGGAGCAAGGGCCAAGCAACGCCAGACCACCATTTATACCTTCACGGCGGCGGGGCCCACAGCGCCTGAGATCATGAACGGGACACTCGCTGCAGACCTACTCGACCCCTCGGGGCCAACATCGGAACCAAGCAACACACAGATCCTCGAAGCCATCAAACAATCTCAAGCAGCCGTGGAACATAAAATAGACGCTGTTGCCATAGACCTGAACCTCCTACGCCAAGACGTCCGCTCCTTGGCCGGCAGGACAGACACGCTGGAGGCCCAGGTCCGCGAAAACATTGAAGCCAAGACTGTGCTCCTCAAAGATGTCGATGTACTCCGACAAAAAGTGAAAAACCTGGAAGACAGGGCCGAGGAGGCAGAAGGGCGCGCACGCCGTAACAACATTCGCCTCCTGGGGCTCCCTGAGGGCATTGAGGGATCGGACCCCACGAACTTCGTCGAGAACCTCCTATTACAGGAGATTGGTGCAGAGAAACTCTCCCAGGGTTTCACAAACGAAAGGGCTCACTGGTCCCTCACATCGAAACCCCCCCTGGCAACCCACCCAGACCAGTGATTGCTAAAGTACTTAATTACAGAGACCGGGAAACCATCCTCGCCTTCTCGCGATCAGGCGGTCAGATCTGCAGGGGCTCAGCCAAGATATCCATCTACCCAGACTATACCTTTCAGGTTCAAATGAAGAGGGCACTGTTTATACACACCAAAGCTAGACTGAAGTCTGCCGGTCTACGCTACATGCTCCTTTACCCCTCCAGATTGAAGGTGATACGCAACAACAAAACTCACCTCTTCAATACCCCTGCCGAGGCTCGGGACTGGATGGACAGGGAGCAGATCCCAGATGTCGAAGTCAGGAAGCGACAACCCCGCTGAGCCCCGTCTCCCAATGGCTACACCTTGCCCCAATGTCTTTCGGAGGCCCCACCAAGGAACAGCTACACACGCCGCAGCTGACCGGATTTCTCGACACGAGACGCCCGGACAAACACTCTCTTACCCCCGAAGCTCTTTCTTGTTAAGGGTACTCGTTACCCGCCCATAGGGCACCATGCGACCGATGTTCGGTCTAAAGGAGCGGAAACGGGTCTGTCATAGTGAGGGACACCTCGCTCGACCTGTTTTATGTTTGGGAAGTTCACAGTTACGGGGGGGTGGGACAGGGGAAGTTGGCACAGCTGTTAAGTGCCCGAATCAGGGAAAACCAAGACCACCAACAACCACCTCAGACAGCACGGACGAAGCATCTACCCTACGCTGGATGGGCTTACAGTCACCGGAGCAGAGGTTAAAGGACGCAAGTACCCCAGCTGGGACCCACATGCACGAACCTCCAGGAACCCATACGATCCCCACGCTCCTCCCGCCACATGCAGTGCATCCGGGTGGGCCTGATATAGTCACTAGAACCCCCAATTCCCATGGCTGACTCGTTAAAAATCCTGACGTGGAACGTCAGAGGCATGAATAGCTTTGTGAAGCAACAGCGCATACTCGCCTACATCAAAAGAAGTAAAACCAAAATAGCCCTACTTCAAGAAACGCACCCAACGTCGGACAAACTGAAGGCACTGGCCAAAGCTTGGCGTGGTACTCTGGTAGGATCTTCCTACTCCTCCTATGCCAGGGGTGTCCTGATCTGGGTAGACCCCTCTATCCCCTTCCGATTAGTTAGCTCCAAAGTAGACAATGAGGGCAGGATGGCACTAGCATGCGTCACTATCGAAGGGAGAGAAATATGCCTAGTCAGCACCCATGCACCCAACCACAACGCAACGACCTTCTTTCACTCCCTATATTCACGTCTCAGCCCTTACAGGGACCAAACCATGATATGGGGGGGCGACCACAACTGCACCCTAGACCCCCAGAAAGACAGGTCTGACGATAAGCATACACGCCCTTCCCCGCCGGCCAAAATACTGTCCAGGCTGGTACAGCAGTTACAACTCCGAGACTTATGGAGAGAACAACACCCAGACCTGCGTGAGTTTTCCTTTTACTCCCCTCCACACGCGGTCCACACTAGACTTGACTACCTTTTCGTAAGCCTAGAACAACAGGCGATGTTTGGCGGGGCTCAGTACCAGCCCAGAGTGCTGTCCGATCATTCCCCACTATTGGCCACCTGGGAGGTCTACCCGCCTAGACCCCCTGTCCCCACCTGGAGACTCAGGGCTGAAGCCCTTCTAGACACAGCCCTCAGCGAACACATTGCAGACAGGACAGAAGACTATTGGGAAAGGAACCTCAACAGTGTCAAACACATAGGCACCGCCTGGGAGGCATACAAAGTGGTCCTGAGGGGGGAGATGATCGCAGCCGCGGGCGGGGCACTAAGGTTGGTTACTTCCTCCCTAGAACACGCAGAGAGGGAGCTGGGAGAACTGGAAGGCAGACTAGACCCATCCCCAGAACACTTACAGAAAGTAATTGACCTAAAACAAACCTGCCTTACGCACTGGGAGTCCCTGGGTAGGCTGAGCTATGCCAAACATGTTGAACATACCCATGCCCTAGGTGACAAACCCGGTAAACTCCTAGCTTGGCTATACAAGAGGGATACCCCCAGAACACCCATTTGCCAAGTACTCAAACCAGACAGCTCCCTAGTGCACACCCAGATTGAAATTAATTCAGTGTTCTCTGACTTTTACAGAAAATTATACGCCAAACCCCCACCCGTGGCCGACTCCGACATTGAGGATGTCCTGGATGACATAGACCTTCCCAGGCTCGATCCTCAAATGACGGACACCCTGGACGAACCCATCACCCCAGATGAGGTCAAAGTAATCATCAGATCACGCCCGGCCGGTAAATCCCCAGGCACTGATGGCCTCCCCGGGGAATTTTATAAATTGTACGAAGAGACCTTGGCCCCACTGCTGGCACAGGTGTTTAACGAAGCCTACGAGCGTGGTGCCCTCCCTGACTCCATGAGAGAAGCGGTGATAATCCCCCTCCTGAAACCCTGGAAAGACGGATCGCACTGCACCTCCTATAGACCCCTCTCCATGTTAAATGTCGATTGCAAGATCCTAACCTCCCTGCTAGCTAGTAGGCTGCGAAGGGTAATCCCCCACCTGATCCATCAGGACCAAACGGGTTACGTGCCCGGTCGTACCATAACAGAGAACCTGCGTAGGTTGCATCACATCATATACAGCACAGAACAGAGGCCTCAGAAATACGCAGTTGCGTCACTTGACGCTACCAAGGCCTTCGACTCAGTGCGTTGGGAATGGCTATATGCCACTATGGCTAGAATGGGAATCGGACCCGCCTTCCTGAAATGGACCCGGCTAGTCTACACCAACCCCACCGCTAGGGTGCGCACAAATAGGACCTTCTCAGACAAATGGGCCATACACAGGGGCACCCGTCAGGGCTGCCCACTCTCCCGGATGCTATACATCATTGCCACCGAACCCGTAGCCGCATACCTTAGAGAGGAATACGGAGATGGGGGCATCGTAATATGACCCACCTCGTCTCTATGTACGTGGGCAACACGCTATTGTACCTACATAACCCCGAACACCTCCTGCCCTACATTCTAGAAACACTGGATGGATTTAGCAGATACACGGGTATCCGAATTAACAAAGACAAGTCCTGCCTCTACCCTCTTGCCGCACTGTATAAAGAAGACCTAAGATCCCTTCCCTCCCTGGATCTAGAATGGCAAGTGACCTCCTTTAGATACCTGGGAATCACTATACACCGGGACCCATACACGGAACATATACTCAACACGGTGAGAGCTAAAGACACTCTAGAAAAATCTATGGAATTCTGGGGCAAGCTCCCGCTCTCGATGGCCGGAAGGGCCGGTCTCCTCAAAATGGTTGCTCTTCCCCGCTTACTATATAACTTTACAAATGTTCCCTACAACATCCTCCCCTCCTTCTTCAGAAACATAAATAAACTACGTAGACGGTTCCTTTGGCAGGGAGGCAGACACAGGGTGGCGCTGGACACACTCCAAAGACCCTACGAGGGGGGAGGAATCAAAGTCCCCAATTTCGAATTGTACTACCTGGCAAGCCAACTAAGGCATGTGATGCGATAGATGGCTGACGAGACCTCCTCGGACACTAGGCTCCTCCAACCTGCATTGCCCAACCTCCTCCTGAGGGACCTACTATGGGTCCGGAACAGACACACACAGCCCTTCCCATACCTAATCAAACTTGGAATAAAGCTCTGGAACAGAGCGTGCAGAACTGTGGGGCCAGCTGATCCCTTCTCACCGCAAATCCCCATCGCAGCAATTATGGCTTACCAGCCATGGGGCTCTCTCGAATCACGCACCCAGTGGGAACCCTACGGAGTGGCCACCTTGGGAGTCCTAACACGAGACCAAGAGATCATACCCTTCCCTGACCTTGCTGAGACTACGGGATTACCCGCTGGCCAATTTTTGCTCCATAGGGCAGTGACACAAGCCATAATGGTCAGATGGCCAGAGGCTACCACCCCAAAGACGGAAAACGTGGTCATAGAAACACTATTAAACACAGCCGAAGGCGGCCATGAAATCTCGCGATTGTACGAAACCCTGCTCCAGGGCACGACAAACAGCGAGCTCAAAAGCAAAGCAAAATGGGAAATCAAACTTGGCCAAGACTTTGCAGATGCCGAATGGGAGAAAATAACTCACTACCACAAAAAAGTTTCCAGGAATGCCCGTTTGCAGCTCATTCAATTATACATCACCAACAGAGCCTACCTAACACCAGAGGCCATATCCAATTTCAAAGGAGCTGAGGCCCAGGTATGCCCCAAATGTAAGGAGCCGAGAGCGGGTATGACGCATATGTTCTGAGGCTGCCCGGAGATACGCCACTTCTGGACACAGGTTCAGGAGAGGGTGGCGGACGCAGATATTGAGCTAGAAGTGAACAACCCCGCAGCCTGCATCCTGGGCAGATGCAAACGCAACCACAAAAATAAACCTCTAATCAAGCTCAAAGATCTGATTTACATAACTGCGAAGAGACGCATAGCCATGGGATGGAAGAGCCCAAGGGCCCCGTATGAGGCACTGTGGTGGGGGGACCTGACGAAATGGATAACGGCGGAGACCGGCGCATGGGAAACGGCAATCCTTGAACAGAGGCTGGACTCCAGTGGAGAACTGCATCGCTGGGTGGCTTTGACAGAGCCACTACTGCATCCTAATAACTCTGACGATACCTCGGACGGTTCGGATTGTCCTAGCCATCAATCCGGCCCATCATAATTGGAAGATAATGTTGACTGTGGTCTTGAGTTGGGGGTGGGGGGGAAACGCAATTCTCTGATTAACGTCTGATATTACAAGTGATGCATACTTTGTTTGTTAAACTGTTAAAACCAATAAATAAAGTTAAAAAAACAAAAAAAACAAAAATCACCTTCTATCCATTCAAATATTCCAACAGGCTACACGATCAAATGCACTAATCACTCCGGTCAGAGAATTAGAAGGACAAGCACTGGTCCAGAGAGAGAGAGAGACTATCAAAGTGTCAACGCCTTCTGTCAACAATATCCCAGATTGTGAATCGCTTGCTTTATCTCTTCCATCTCTCACACCTCAGCTCTAAGCTTCCTGCTCATCTACAGACCACCTCATTGCAGTCTAATCTTTATGGGAAAACTCACAGATGCAGCCATCTACCTCTCTCTGAGTCAATAGCTCACAATATTTGACAATTTCAACATTTGGCTCCAGAAAGAAGAAAATCTCATTAGAAGATCCCTCAGAGTCATAGCACCCAAAAAAAGTTGAATCACTCAGAGAATAAAAATGTTCTAAATGGTTCATTCCCAAATTAAGTTGGCGAAGAAAGAAAATCAAAAACTGAAAAGTATGGCGATAGCATTTCCACCAGACAATTTTGACTACCATAAAGAGGAAGGATAATACAGAGGAGAAACCATCAAAGCCAAGATAGTGCACTACACCCTACAGTTAGAATGGGTACAACACAGACAAAAGGAAAGGTTTAGGATCATTCAATATTTTAAAGACTGCCAGTCTGCAACACTAAACCAACTCCTACTCAGTAAAAATATCCTACAAATATAAAGACATCTTGAAAATAAAGGTCAAGTTCCTTCCTACCCTATCAAGAAGACATGAACTCCGGCACCAACCAACCCTTCCATAGCCATATTCCGGCTCTTCTCCCTACAGGATCTACTCACTTTATTCAACTCCTGCAACCAAGCAGGACCTCTAGAAGGTTTGTACGCCCCTAATCCATGACCATCATGAAGTATCTGGAAATGAAGGCTGTGCTTGTATCCTTCCTTAATGACTTAGTCACTTCTCGGAGCATTGCTCTACATTTGAAGCCAGCTTAATCAAGACATTCATCAAAAAACTGACCAGAGACTCCAATGACCTTGCATGCTAAGGCCCCATCTCAAGCACTTCATTCACTGGAATAGTACTGAAATCATATATCATCAACTCTGGGATTTTATTGAGACAACCCTCTTTCTTCACAAAGCACAGCATGGCTTTAGACTGATGAAGGGTACAGAATCAGTTTGGTGCTCAAGCTGGGCTGGGACACACTGAAGAACAAAGTGAATGTAAATTACAAAAGTGCACCCATGCTTCTAGACATCTCTCTAGTTTTGAAACCGTGAGGCACAAGATTCTTCTAAAAATATTGGAAATGTTGGAATAAAAGGAGTGGCCCTAAGCTGGGTCAGTTCTTTCCTCATCAACAGAACCAAATCCACCAGTACAGCTCTCTACAGATCGCTTCCATGCCCTTTGACTTGTAGAATACCAAAGGATGAACACTGTTAGCTCTTCTTTTCAAGATTTACATGACACCCTACAGGACATCATTCATCATTCTGTCCTCACCCTCTACAACTACACAGACAACACACAATCTGCAAACTGAAGACCAGCCTTTCAATGGACTCACCAGATCTCAGAAAATGCCTTGCACATGAATGGATAGATAACAGCAAAAGGACTAAAGCTCAAAAGTAACACAGCAGTGCAACACCTTCCAACACTACCTCAATACCTTGGCCTACCAAGATGGACCCTTGACAAGTACCGTCCACAATGGGACCTGGGACCAACAATGGACAGTTTCCTTATGCTCGAGCCACAGGTGAGAGCCATTATCAGAAGCTGTTTATTGCAACCCCACTCTCTACAACCTATCATGCCTTACTTATCTTTTACACACCGTACCATGGCATGGCTAATCCAAACATGACTGTTACGCAAAGAGTCTATATCTTCGACTTCGGAATGCCTCATGGAAAAAAAAAATTAAAACACTGCAGCCAGATCACTCCTCAGGATGAAAAGGTTCAAACATATCACCTCTGCATTTTGCATGCTCCTCTGCCTTCCATTTAGAAAAGAATACATATAAGAACCCTCTGCATCACCCACCACACTTACCGTGGAGAGGCCCCAGCTTCCGTCACAAGACAATTCCAGCATTACACGTCTTCCAGGTCACTCAAATCAGGTATCACACCATTAGTCCTAGTTCCCAACCTCAACAAGCAGGCCCATCATTCTCCCAACTGGCTACCAAACTATGCAACACCCAACCTAACCATCTCCACATGTAGATGAATCACTTGACGTTCAGAATGCCGCTTCAATTAACTCTTTTGGATAAACTGCAACAAATTCAGATTAACAGAACAGAAAAACTGATTTCTTTGTCTCGGCCATTACAGGGAATAGGCACACAGATCGACAATCAATTACACTATACATTGATGACTAGTCTGCTGTACAACCCACTCAAGGAAATACAATGCCAATAAGGAGGTATGTCGTTCAGATTCTCATCTCTTCTCCTACAACCCACATCATCAACCAAAATCCCCAAAACAAAGGCAGGCTCTACTACCGCATCCAACGTCGTCTCTCAGCACTGACCGTGCTCTTCCTTCCCACTTTACTTCTCTCTCACTAAGTACTCACTACTAAACTCTTTC
The DNA here is from genome assembly GCF_040938575.1 of Ambystoma mexicanum. Lineage (NCBI taxonomy): Eukaryota > Metazoa > Chordata > Amphibia > Caudata > Ambystomatidae > Ambystoma > Ambystoma mexicanum. Next base: position 383,871,059 of record NC_090936.1, read on the forward strand.
AACTTTATACCACATTCATTCCCCCCCATCAGACAACCCACAAGGTCTGGCAAACTAAACACAGACGTGTACCCTGTCCATTTGCTATCAACAGCCCCACGCAAATGCATCCATAGCTACATTTGCACCCCTGCCGCAGCATGTCCTCCATTCTAAACCCAGTAGAATCCATACCTGCACACGGGTAACAGTTGTTTCTGACCTTCACTTATCAATACCACAGGTCTGCACACCTGCCTCCCCTGATGCTATTAACACCCTTCCCTGCTCTGACCCGCTTTCTTCTATAAAACCATGGGCATCCAGGCCAGCATTATTGGCAGATGGGCACGATATACGGGTAGTTACTTTACCTATTTGTGAAACAGTCATCTTCTCACTATTATAATAAGAAGAACGTTTCTATGGAGACTTCGGTGCCAAGCCTAGAGGGCATTTTGACTCTTCTTTGGAGCTGAATAAAGCTGCTGGCATTTTCCTTGCATATATTCTTACCAGTGGTATAGTTTTGGAATGCAACAGTATCAATGACCAGGACTCTACTGCCTTGTGAGAACAATTGTTGGTCATGAACTTTCTTTACTCGAGCAGAGGTTTTGACGACAACCCCAAAGCCATGCGCTCCTATTCGAGATCAGGTCGAAGTTGCAAATCTATTCCTCTGCACTCTGGAGACCCAGGCAGGAGTGACAAGTCATTCAACACACTGAAGTACTTGCCTTGTGTCTGGGTACTTTCCCACGCTGAGCTACTGAGGCTCTGCGACCAAGAGGTACTCTCAGAGGAATGTGCCCACTGGATTTCCGCCGCCATGAAGATCTTTTGATGACCCTCCAAAAGTGGGTGTCCACTCTTAGCCCCTCAGTAGCGATGGACAATCCCGAAGCACATCTCCCCTTTGGATGATACAGCATCCCCTCATGCCTGAGTCAGTGGCTTCTGGGCCTTGACAAAGTCATCCATCACTTTTAGACCTGGTCTTAGCAATAACACAGAAAGACCTCAAGACATGGGAACGTCCTTGACATTTGACACAGGCATGGCAAGGGGCGATCAGAGAAAATTGCTGCCTGAAAACAATGCACCCCTTAAAGCAGGTTGTATAGAAAATTGGGCAGACGAGGGCACGCGCTGGAATGAAAAATGTTGAGTAATTCGGGAATGTAGAAAAAAAGGAGAGTGACAGCAATGCATTAGACCCAAACACAAGAGAAGTGACTGGGCAGACTCTAATCCCACCCTGCTACTATCCAGATAAAAAGTAACTGGATGTGGTGGTTGGCGATGCACAGGTCGAGAGGGCACAGCACAGAGAAATACACACTATGTAAACGCCCTGAATTCTTAATCTACCTAAATACGCAGTTCCCACCAACCTGCGGGTTCAACGTGTTCCAACCAAAAATAAATGGCAAACTTCTCATGTATTGAAATCTGCTTGGTTTGCATATGGTGTACTTTTAGGTCTTAGATTGAACAATCCAAGCGATGGAATTACAGACATCTTATGGCAGTCCAAGAACAGTCCAACTTAGAAGTCCATTCCTGCTCAATTTAATTGATTTCTCTAATTAAATCTTAACCCAAACCTTTGAGAAGGTAAATTTAAAGAAACAGAAAGGTTCCTTTTTTCGTAGCCGACACTCCCGCTGCACTATATTTCTAACCTGGAAATATATATAGTACTCTTTAGTTTGAAGAACCTGTCTGCTTAATGTAATGCTACCTTTGTAAGTCTCCAGTTTCCAATATATACATATTATAGTGCAGAGAGTTCAGTATCAAGTTCCATAGGAAACATGAAAATTGAATTGCTAATGACTTTTGACTTGCATATGACTTTTGACTTGCATGACAGATATGGCTGATATGCTGACAAAAAAATGGGAGAGTCATTCAAAAATTGAAAAGTTATTAGGAAAGCAAAAAAAAACGCTTTTTACGGCCTATTCCCATTCATTTTCTCATAGAGCAAAAGTCTAAATTTCTGCACAGCGTACAGCAGAAACTGCTGGACGGAATTGGACCAGGTACAAATTAGCTTGGACACAAAGCACTGACTTGATTTCCAGGAGATGTCTGGGCTTATTCCGTTGAGAAGTTGGTCAAATATTTGACAGCCAAGGGGTGCCCCCTTCTTCCAAAATGATAGCTTCATATGTGTCTCAGAATGCATCAGAGAGGCTGAGAGGCTTTTCAGAAATGAAAAAGCAGCCATTTTCCACCAAAATTATATTGCTAATAACGTTAGCAATAGCAAAATTCTATTTCTAATAACTTTCTTGGCTGGTTTGGGGTAAATCCATCCAGTGTTTTTACAACACCTACACCAGTGCTTCCGCCAGACAAACTCTGACATCCTCTTTGTCATCCCCTCTCCAGAGCTATGGACACTTCATATGGTCTCTGTTCTCTCACCTTTCTCCTCCTCTCCCATTAAGGGTGGCACTAGGTGGGAGGTCCTCCTGGCCCCCTTACACTCCTCCAAGACCATCATTAATGTCTATCTAAACGGCACCTTTTTGGTTCAAGGCCCTTAGCCCCAACTCCTCCTTTTTGATAGGCATTTCCTGTGTCTTATCAACTTCCTCCCTTCGGCTGTAGTGGCCTACAGTCAACTCGCAGAGCACCTAGACCTTTATTACATCCTCCATCAAAATCAGTCGGGATTCAGGAAGAAATATGGGACGGAAACCTCGTTATTAGAACTGAAATCTAAATTAATGGGGCAAATTGATAGAAGTGGCCTTTCCCTGATAATCTCTCTAGATCAATCAGCGGCCTTTGATTTGGTCGAGCATTCGATCTTAATTCCAAGACCTCAAGAAGTGGCTAACCTCTCAGACTCAGCAGCCCGGTGGATCGCCTCTTTCCTGGAGAATAGAACAAGTAGAGTTTGCTCGGCCTGCGCTGAAGCTAATCCACTTTCCGTTCTTTATGGGGTCCCACAAGGGGCAAGTTTGTCCCCATGTCTGTATAAACTGTTCATGACCCCATTCTTCTTTATGTTACAGGAGGAGGGGGTTGTGTTCTCCAATTATGCAGACGACACTCAATGTGTTATCAAGTTATCAGGACATCACAAAAAGGATGAGGCGGAGGTGAATAGAGTTTTTGCCCTCATTGAAAAATGGATGTTGGATAATTTTCTAGCTCTTAATCGCAGTAAGACTGAGCTGCTAATAGTCGGCAGCTCTAAGGCGATTAGTAAGTTGAGTCAAGAATATAGCTCCTTTAAATTGGGGGAGGACATGATTATTCCCTTATCAAAAACAAAAATTTTAGGAGTAACTCTCGACTCGACTTTAAGCATGAAAGCTCATGTCTCATCAGTGGTGGCAGGGGTAGTCTATTATATCAGACTCTTGGCTCATTTGAGGCCAATGATCTCGCAGGAAAGCACTGAGACCATAGCCAGGGCTATTATAGGTGCTAAATTGGACTATTGTTATAGCCTCCTGCTGGGCATCAACAAAAGAGAGCTGCAAAGATTGCAGGTAGCACAGAATGGGGAGGTCAGAGTTTTTCTTAGACTCCCAAGGCATAGCCATGTAACTGTGGCCAGACGCTCATTACAATGGCTACCTATTGAAGCCAGGATTAATTTTAGAGTACTGGTTATAGTTTTCAAATGCCGGCTACAAGTAATGCCTGAATATTTACAACAGCACATAATTTCAAAGAGTAATGTAAGATCTTTGAGATCCGACCTCACGAATCAAATCATACAGCCAAGATGTAAAACAGTGAAGGCGGAAAAGGGAGCATTTATGGTGAAGGCCCCCGCGATGTGGAATAATCTTCCTATCAGCTTGAGGAGTCACTATTCCCTCGCATCTTCAAGAAGGAACTGAAGACTTTCTCATTTGTTTGATCTACTGTACTCACGGATTTCTCCAATAGACTGCATCATACTACAGGGAATAGTGGAATAATTTACCGAGGATGCTTTGATCCTCACCTCTAAGCCTGTCCTCATTTGTGTTGTATGTCTTTTCGTTGTCTGCGCCTTTATGCCCTAGGGTCAATAGCGCGCATAACAAATGAAATGTAATGTAATGTAATACTCCTTCCACCACCTCTGTGGAACCCTCATCTTCTTCCTCTGCCTACCCTCTGGCCCCTTTACCACCTCGGCAGGGTGTATCTCAAGCCTATAGCCCTCCACAGAAGTCTTGCAAATGTGGCAACATGCTCCACGTCGCTACTCTCAACTCTCGTTCGGCTGTCAAACACTCCTCTGACGTCTGTCACCGCCTCAAAGAACTCAACTTAGATGTCCTTTGCTCTCACCAAGACATGGTTTACGGCCAGTTCTATCACAGGTTTGGGCACTTTCCTCCCTATGGGCTACAAGATCCTCTCTAAACCCAGAACCAACCGTCCTGGAGGTGGAGCAGCCCTGATATTTCCGGAGTAGGTCCTGGCCTCTGTCATCCTTACGCAGGCCTACTCCTCCTTTTAATGCTTGGTGTGCAGGCTCTCTAACTCTCCTGGCTTCTCTCTAACTGTGGCCACCATTTACAGCCCACCTGGCCAGGTCACTCTCCAGTCTTCCTTTCTGAATTGGCCAACCTCTCCTCTTCTCTCCTTGCCTCTACTTCTCAACTTCTCCTCAGAGATCTCAACATCCACCTGGATGCTTCTAATCCTTCGTCTGGGCTTTAGCGCAACCTCTGGATGTTCTCATCACTTCAGACATCCCCCTGGCTAACCTTCTCACTACTCCTCTCTCTTGGTCTGACTACTTTCTACTCTTGCTTGGTTTGTTTGTTAGGTGTGGCACTTTGCCATGGGCAAGAAATATTCAGCCAGCAGAAAGTGTATGTAAAATATTTATTCAAGTTTGTATTGGGAGTCAGTATTAGCATTGTAATAGTATCAATATCAGCATTCTAATACAATCTTTAGGTATTGTGTGTTGCTGTTTGAGCCTTTCTGTTTGTAGCCCTGTTTGTAGGTAACATTAACCATATGGCGGCACATGCTGATGTTTCGCCATAATCCAGGTTTTGTCAAGGCTATTTGGCTTTAGTGGTCAGCATTAAAACACAAAGTATACGTAAGTCTATTCAAGTTCACAGGTGATTGTGAGTACATAGAATCGTGCATAAAGTTGTGACCATTATACTATTTGGCGTTGGTCATTGACATTTGAAACACAAAGCAAAGTATATGTCAGCCTGTTCAGGTTCACATGTGATTGTGAGTTGATAGAATCGTGCACAAAGTTATGACCATCAGTTAGTGTAATTGATCAGACCATCAATTGCAGACTCATCTCCTGACATCCAGTGATCTTGATCCCGACGCTGCAGAACCGCGCTCTGCATCCACGAATTTGGACCCTGTGTAGAAGAAGAAAGACAATGTTAGAACATCCGTTCTAGGGCCGCGCCGCATATGAACCCTGCGCGCCCCCTGGTTAACAACTTACCAGCTACTGTACTGCTGCAGCTTCGATACCTCCGGCTGCCGCCTCGAGCTCCCATGCTTCTGCCGGGCCGGCAACATCACCTGCAAGGGAAGAAAGCAAAAGAGCAAACATTAAAAGTGGAACGGACAGCAATACAAGACAACAAGCTTTACAATACAACAAAAACAGATGAGGAAAGAAAAAGGCAAAGAGGAACACTTACCTGAAGTATAGTGGCTTAGTTGCAGCAGGACTGGACTGCCACGTGCAAGGGACCAGTGAAGGAAATCGGTCCAGATCATATATGCGCCCCTGCTAGAAGCAGCAGGACCAAGTGCTCGCCAAAACTAATCAACAGGTGAGCTTTCCAGGGACAGTGCATCCCACAGGTACCACGGTTTGGGAGAAGGGTCTGGAAGGGGATCAGGTGCACAAGCTGGCATACTCACGCCACCTATTCTCCACGCAGAAGCAGTCCGGAGCAGCATCACCTATTACCACCAGTCACCACATAAGCGCAGTGGGTGAAGTCGGACCTGAGCGCCCTCACCCCCGGGAGGGCTGCAACCATGCCCCAACGCCTCCGCAGAGACCAGGTGAGTGTAACAGAACGCGAAGCCTCTTTGAATCTCTGCCTGGGCGTTATGGAAACTTCTGAAACAAACCAGTTGGCCCGATTACTGGGAGAGTTACAGGCTGAAGTTCATGTCTCAAGACAGGAAACCAATGCCCTAAGAAGGGATCTAATTGTGAACCAGGAGCAGATAGATGAACTAGCAAGGCAAATGCTCCAGGCACAGGCAGGCCAGGTCTCACTGCCGGAGTATGCCCTTCATGCCGCGCCTCCACAGCCCACGCCAGTACAGGTGGTTCTTCCAGGAGGGGTTCCCCTGGCCCCGCCAAAATGCTTCACAGGCGATCCGAATAAGTATGCCATCTTTATGAATCAATATCGCCTACATTTCTTCTGCAGACCTGGGGCATTCCGCAGTGATCAAGCAAGAGTGGCATTTGTACTCTCATATTTGGGAGGGAGTGCAGCGGACTGGTCAATACCTTTGGTAAACCAGGATGATCCTTTGCTTCGAGACTTCAGAGGTTTCCAGCGTGAAATGTAGAAACTATTTGCACGGCATACTCAAGGGCGGGCTCTGGACAATGAACTGTTATCACTACGGCAGGTTAATCAAGACCTACCAACATATATTACTTCCTTCAATCGTCTGATAGCAAAAACTAACTGGTCAGAGGAGTAAAGAACTATGCTCTTTTACCGAGGCTTGCGATGGGGAACTTAAGGACGTATTAGCCCAAGTAGTAAATCCCCCGGAAAGATGTGCTGAATACATTGGCCTGACAGTGCAGCTCGATCACAGATTGCAGGATCAGAAGATGGATCGGGCCAAGGCTGAGGGACGGTCGGTCTATGTGTGACCCCGGGAGAATCAAACCAAATACCATTATCAGTCTGAGCCAATTCAAATGCGAGGCTTGCAGAGCCCACTCACCAAGGCAGAAGGGGAGAAAAGGTGACAGCAGCAGCTTTGTTTGTACTGCGGTAAGGCAGGTCACTATCTCCGAGAATGCCAGGTGAAACCACCCAGGAAAGCAGTTGAAGCAACTGACAAGGGTGAAGAAGAAGAACAGGACTCGGGAAACTCCAACACCCGGCAAGCGTAGCGGTCCACTTGTCAAGCGGTGAAAAGGAACCTATACGGACCTCACATCTAGTCATCCCTGTGTTCCTGATAAACCACAAGCAACCATCAAAAATACATGCCTTGGAGGCATACATTGACAGTGGGGCTGTGGGAAATTACATGGACCAAGATCTGGCTACCTGGATAGGCCTTCCTCTCTCAGACAGAAGCAGGTTTTGGAAAACATCACAGCAGTTGATGGATCTCAGCTATCATCCGGCCCAGTGACGCATTACACCGAGAAGGTCACGCTTCTGTGTCAGAACGGTCACCAAGAGGACATCTCATTGGCGCTCCTCAGTTCCAGATGATATTGGGAATGCCCTGCCTGGAGACCCACACTCCCAGGATTGACTGGTGTAAACTAGTTCTGATTAGTTCTGACCTTTCCCCAAGACTGTGCCGACACCTGTTATAGCAAGGGATTCTCATTAAAAGGTCTTACCAAGGTCTTACCAACCCAGGTTTGTCAAAGAAAGAAACCATACTGGGCCTCACCAGATCACTACCACCTGAATACCTTGATTACCACGATGCCTTTGAAAAAGAGCAAGCAAACACCCTACCTCTCCACAGACCGTATGACTGCCAAATTGATCTGGTACCTGGAGCTCACGTTCCCTGCAGCTGGATTTACGCCCTAACATAATAGGAAAACCAGAATCTAAAAACCTACCTCGATCAGTATCTGGCAAATGGCTTAATTCGTCTGTCCAAGTCCCCTGCATCCTCTCCACTCTTCTTTGTGCCTACAAAGGAGGGAGATCTGAGAACTTCCATTGACAGTTAACCAGATCACGGCAAAAAATCAGTACCCGTTACGGCTTATCCCAGATCTCTTGGATCAAGTCAAAAACGCTCAGATATGCACAAAACTAGACTTACGAGGGGCCTACCATCTAGTAAAAGTCAAAAAAGGAGACGAGTGGAAGACAGCCTTTCGCACAAAATATGGCCTTCATGAATATCAGTTTATGCCCTTTGGACTATGCAATGCACCAGCGGCGTTCCAATTTTTCATGAATGACGTGCTCCGCAAACTGTTGGACGTCTGCGCTCTTCTCTATATTGATGACATTCTTATCTATTCGACCACCAAAAAGGACCACGTCAACCATGTCAGGGCAGTTTTGGAGAAATTGCGCAACGCTGGCTGTATGCCAAATTGGAGAAATGTTTCTTTCATGTGACAGAGGTAGAATTCCTTGGCATATTCTCACACCAGGGTAGACACTATCCTTAACTGGCCCTCACCGACATCCATAAAGGGAGTACAGAGTGTACTCAGGTTCGCCAATTTTTATCGCCGGTTCATTCCAGGGTTCTCCCAGATCGTCCACCCAATCACCACTTTACTACGGAAACATAAACAATTTAATTGGTCCGCTGGGGCAGAGAAAGCCTTCCAGGAGCTAAAACAAGCATTTACCATTGCACCAATTCTATGGCATCCTTGACCAGAACTACTATACGTGGTCGAAACTGATGCTTCCAACATAGCAATGGGAACAGTCCTTTCACAACGAGACCCCGAAAGAGGTCAGTTGCATCCCGTGGCATTCTGGTCTCGCAAGTTTCCAGCCCCTGAATTGAATTATGCAATCACTGATAAAGAACTGCTAGCAATTAAGGCAGCATTCAAAGCCTGGAGACATTATCTTCTTGGAGCTAGACAGTCACCATGGTCATACATCATCGCAATCTACAATATCTGATGACCGCTAAAGTGCAATCATCATGCCAACTCCGCTGGGCTCTCTTCTTTGCGGAATACGACTTCATCATCTCCAATAGACCCGGACTACGCAATGGAAAAGCAGATGCCCTGTCTCGCATGAGTGAGGGAGAAGAGGCATTCACTACACCAGACCCCGTGGCCATCATCCCAGAAGGACGAATCCAAGGCATGATTGCCACAACCACCACTCTAGACAACTTAAAATCTGACCTGCAACACTTGATGAGAACACCAGCACAACAAGAATGGCTAGAGAAGGGAGACCGGTATACGATCGTGGACAACCTATAATACTACCAAGGACGATTGTACATCCCGGATAAGAAATTACAGAATGAAATCAACGCAAACTATCCAGATTCAGTAGTAGAAGGGCATCCGGGAATAGCCAAAACCCAAGCTAAAATAAAGATAAATTACTGGTGGCCAACTTGGCGAAAGGACATTGTCCAGTTCATCGCAACCTGTGGCATCTGTGTACAACACAAGTCCAAAAAAAAAGTCCTGCAGGTTTGCTACGTCCTTTAGAAGTGCCCCAAGTACCTTGGCATACACTATCAATGGATTTTATTACAGACCTTCCCTCTTGTAATGGATACAATACCATCTTAGTTGTCGTAGATCTGTTTTCCAAAATGGCCCACTTTATTCCCCTGAAAGGTCGCGGAACTCCTTCTACTCTGGCTACTGTGTTTTCGGAACAGATTGTCTGGCTACACGGGTTCCCATCAATATTGATATCAGACCTAGGAACTCAGTTTGTCTCTGGATTCAGGAAAAGGTTTTAGTAAAATTGACAAAAATCGACCTCCGCTTGTTTACAAGCCATCACCCCCAAACCAACGGCCAGACCGAACTGACTAAACAGACCCTCGAGCAATACATGAGGTGTATGCTGCAACAAACTGAGGATACCTGGAAGGACATACTTTGGTTAGCAGAATACGCATATAACAACTCCATTCACACCAGTACGGGACAAAGCCCATTCTACATAGTGTATGGTCGACATCCACGGACATCCGTTTTCGACCCACTCGAATCATTAGAAATGCCCGCTGTAACGACCTTACACAAAACCATCACCAGGTTCTTAAGGAAGCAGCAGAGTATCTTGCCAGAGCCAAAGAGAAACAGAAGCAGTTTGCGGATCGGCACCGAAGGGAAGCTCCCAACTACCAAGTCCGAGACAAGATTTGGTTAGCATCCAAAAACATCCCCCTGAAAGGACCACGGGCGTTCCATCCGAGATATCTGGGGCCCTACACTATCAAGGCTATGATCATCCCTGCGGCCATGAAAGAACAAGTTACTCTCTTACCTGGTAACGTTCTTTCGATGGAATGGTCCGACGACGTATTCCATATGTATGACAGTAATCACCACAGCTGTGATGCTTCAGAAAATCTTTCGGCATCTGCATCCTGCGTCGATGACGTCGACACGCTGTCCTCGAGGGCCTCTGTCGAGCCGATGTCAGTGGATGTTATAAGTAGGACGCACGACGCCCGTAGCCTCAGCTGTAGTTTTTTCCCCCCAGAACGTGGCACCAATCTTCTGCCAGTATGACCACAGAAAGCCTTGAGGAACCGTAATCTGCAATCGCATAAGAAATTATCTAGCGGGGTGGGCAGGGAGGGAGCGATATGGAATACGTCGTTGGACCATCCCATTGAAAGAACGTTACCAGGTAAAAGAGTAACTTGTTCTTCGAGGGGATTGGGTCCTCCGACATATTCCATATCTATGACAGACTCCCAAAGCAGTACCAACGTATGGAGGAGGGAAAAATAATTTAGAATAAGAAATTTAGAATGCCCAATGAAATTGGAGAGTAAAGGACCACCTTGCCAAAGGCCAGATCCTGCCCATGGATAGAATATAGGGCATAGTGTCGTACAAAAGTATGGACCGAAGCCCAAGTGGCTGCTTCACAGATGTTACAAATAGGAACACCCCTCTGCAGGGCAGTAGAGGCCGCCATACACCTAGTAAAATGGACCCGTAACCCTACTGGAGGGTCCTTACCCGCCAAGCGGTAACATTCAGAAATTGCCACGAGAATCCATCTAGACAAAGTCTGCTTAGTAACAGCTTGTCCCAAACGCCTTCCAGCGTAACCTATAAAGAACTGATCATCCACCCTGACCCGCGACATGCGTGAAATGTAAAAACCTAAAGCTCTCTTAGGATCAACCTATGGAGCCTCTCCTCGTCCTTACCAGGATGCGGAAGAAGATAAAATGCCGGAAGAATGACCTTCTGGCTTAAATGAAATTCCGACACCACTTTCAGAAGAAAGGAAGGACGAACTCTAACGACAACCCTGTCCTTATGAAAAACAGTGAAGGGTGACTTAACTGAAAGTGCCTGTAACTCACTCACTCTGCGAGCGGAAGTGACCACAACTAAAAATACAGTTTTCAGGGTTAACAGTCTCAAAGGACAACAATGTAAAGGCTCCAATGGAGCACCCATTAGAAACTTGAGGACAAGGTTCAAATGCCAACCAGGCACCTGGAAACGTGACGGAGGGAACACATTAGTGAGCCCTTTCAGAAACTGAGAAATTAAAGGGATCTTAAAATAAGAACACTCCTCAGACGAGTGCTTAAATATTGACAGCGCCACCAGGTAACCTTTAATGGTACCCACTTGCAAGCCCTTGTGCGCTAAAGAAAGCAAAAAAGGCAGAACCACAGGAATGTCACATGGAAAAGGATCCACATTCTTAATCCTGCACCAGTTGCAGAACTTTCTCCAACGGCAACGGTACAGGGACTTTGTTGCCGGCTGTCTGGCCGAAAGCAACACCTCCATCACATCTTCAGGGAGGTCCCAATCCTTATACCTCAACCTTTCAGAAGCCAAGTGTGAAGGTTGAGGGATCTGACCTCTGAATGGAGAACCTGACCCCCTTCCCGTGAGAGCAGATCGTCTCGGTAGGAAAGACGACGTGGAGGGCAGATGGATAAGTCGAGAAGGTCCGGGTATCACGTCCTCCGGGCCCATACCGGAGCAATGAGGATCATCTGGGAACCGTACCTCCGTAACCTCCGCAGCACTTGCGGGATGACGGGGACTGGAGGAAACACGTACAGCAGTGGAAAGGACCACTCCACCACGAACGCGTCTCCTAAGGCTCCTCTTGGAGGAAATTCCCACGAGCAGAAATTTTCGCACTTCCGGTTGACACTGGAGGCGTAGAGATCCACTTGAGGGGTCCCCCAAAGGGCAAAGATCTCCAGGAGAATCTCCTGAGCCAGCTCAGACTCGTGAGAGACCGTGCTCTGCCTGCTCAGAGCGTCCGCCGTCTCGTTTCCGTCTCCGGCCAGATGAACTGCCGAGATCGAAATTCCCTGCTGGATGGCCCAGAACAAGAGCTGCATCACCTCCCTGCACAGAGGATGTGACCCTGCCCCCCCCACTTTTTGTTGAGGACAAAAAGTGGGGGGGCCATGCACTAGGCCACTGTGTTGTCCGTCAGAATCAGGACATTCTTTCCTCGCATAGTCGGCAGAAAAGCCTTTAGTGCAAGCCTGACGGCCCTAAGCTCCAACAAATTGATATGGAGTCTGGACTCCGACGGAGACCAACGACCGCCGACTGTCAACTCGTTGGCATGAGCTCCCCAACTTGTGAGGGATGCGTCCGCCACGATCGTCACCTCCAGCCAGGGTAGCCAAAATGGAGCCCCCTCATCAGAGTGCCTTCGTCGGCCCACCACAGAAGGTCCTGAGCGACCGAGGGTGGCACCTGAATGGGGTCCAACATCCTGCCGGAGGACTGTGACCACTGCATCTTGAGAGCCCATTGCAGCAATCTCATCCGCAACCGGGCCTCTGGCACCAGAAGAATGCAGGATGCCATGAGGCCGAGCAACCTCAAGAACTCGAACGCCGGGAGACTCTGGGCACGTTGAAACTTGTGTACCATTTGCTGAATGTGAAGAGCCCTCACCTGGGGAGGAAAACACTGCCCCAGGGATGTGTCGAGCACTGCTTCGATGTACTGGAGCCGCTGAGTTGGCGTCAAGTGGGACTTCTTTAAGTTGAGGGAGAAGCCCAGCTTGTGAAGGGAGTGACAGGCGACGGACAGATGATCCAGGATTTGCTCGTGCCTTGATCAACCAATCGTCCAGGTAGGGGTAGACGTGAATCCCCCCTTTCCTGAGATACGCTGCCACCACCACCATGAGCTTGGTGAAAACCCTCAGGGCAGAGGTCAATCAGAACTGCAGGACCCGAAACTGAAAGTGCAAGTCGCCAACCGCGAACCTCAGGCACTTCTTTTGTTTGGGATGGATCGGCACATGAAAGTAAGCGTCCTTGAGGTTGAGAGACACCAACCAGTCCTGAAATTGAAGGGCCTGGAGGACTTGAGAGAGAGCAACCATCTTGAACTTGTCCTTCCTGAGGAGTTTGTTCAAACCGCGCAAGTCCATGATGGATTTCAATCCCCCGTCTTTCCTCGAAATCAAAAAATAAGGGGAATACCATCCCTTGTTCCTCTCCGCTACAGGCACCAGTTCTATGGCGCCTTTGTCCAGCAAGGACTGAATTTCCTGCGCAAGGAGTGGATCCGGACTCTTCAAAGAGAGATTCCCTGGTGGATTGTCGCGAGGCCTCTGCCTGAAAGGAAGACAGTTGCCGTGGGCTATGATCTCCAGAACCCACACATCTGAAGTAATGGCACGCCATTCTACAAGATGCTGCGCCAGCCTTCCCTCAACCGGTGAACCATGGGACATGGCCTCATGACTGAGCTGAAGCGGCTGCGGCATTGCTTGAGGGTAAAGAGGCAACTGCCCGAGCGGCCTTGGCACCTCCAGGACCCTGTTTTCCACCTCTGGCACTCCTATGGTGGCCCCTTTGACTTGCAGCTCCTCTCGATCTAATAAAGGATGAGTAATATCGAAAGGAACCTCCCCTCCATTGCTGTCTCCTAGGACGAAAAGGCGGAGGTTGGCAAACTTTGCTGCAGCTTTGGAGGTCTGCAACCTCTCAAGGCTCTCGTTAGCCTTGCTGCCAAAAAGATGTTCACCATCAAAGGGCATGTTGAGGAGCCAGGCTTGCACATCAGGAGCAAACCCCGACTTCCGCAACCACGCAAACCTGCGTATTACGGCGCTCGCCGCCATTGACCGGCTGACACAATCTGCCATTTCCAGACACGACTGAACGGACTCACACATGGCATCCTTGCCATCCTGCAACATAGCAAGAAAACCATCCAGTTCCTCCCCTTTGGGAATATGATCAGCCGCTAACGAAATACAGTTCCACAGAGTGTGCGTGAAACCTGACAAGGCACACACAGATGTTGACTGCCTGCAAAGCCATACCCCCTGAAGAAAACACTTTCTTTGCCCAGCCATCAAAACGCTTGACGTCCCTATCAGGAGGGATGGTAGGGTACAATGCCTGCTTAGCTGGGGCCGTAGCCGCCTGCACCTCCAACCTCTCCGGAGTTGGGTGCGTGGTCAAGTAGCAGGGGTCGCTACTGGCTGGACGGTATTTTCGCGGCAAAGACTTGCTCACTGCCGGAAGACTCTCCGGGGGCAGCCCAAGCCGCCGCCACCCTTCTTTGCAAGGCCATATGGAATGGCAGTTCCAGGTCAGTTGGAGGACCTTGGTTGAGGATATCCGTCAGGTCATCCTGCCGAAAATCCACTGGTGACTCAGACCACCCCAAGTATTCTGTTACCCTCAACATAAGGCGCCGGTACGAGGACTCAGCATGGGTGCCAGGCTCAGGCCTACAAAACTCCACCTCCGGAGAGGTGTCCAGACCACTGGCATTGTGCAATGACTGCCGCAGGTCTTCAATCTGGCTATGCCTAGACAAAATCTCGTCAGGTACCTCCTCGGGAACCATACCTTCCTCAGACCCTTCATCCACCTCATAAATATAATACAGAGGCTGGAATGAGGGCACAGAAAAAGGGACAAAGACATTTTTAGCCTTGGCCAGAGCCTTGCTAGGGGGTTCCCCACAGGTTACCTCCGACAAAACAGGCGTCGAGCGTGGCGGTGACAGCATCAACACAGTTCTCGAGGGCAGAGCCCTGAGCGTGTCCTTCGACAGCCTGGGCGCCGATGGCGTCAACGGCTTCCTCGGAGGCTGAGCCATGAGAGAGTCCATCGACAACCTCGGCACCGCAGGCGTCGATGTTTTCTTTGAAGACTTCACAGGCTCCGACGGTCTCGAGGGCGTCGAGGACTGGGACCTGGAACGAGCATGTCTAGAGCGACCAACCTTGTCCAACTGGGGACCTTGAAGGTGCCCCGTGATTGCGATGACCACACGAGCCCGAAGGCATGCAAGTGGTGTCTCTAGCACGGTCACGGCTGGCGTCTTTTGATGGCGAGGACGGACCAGAGCCCTGCGACTGAAAAATCGCCATCATCTCTTGCCAAAAGTAATCCCATTCGGCAGTAGTGGAATGCTTGTTGGGACAAGCAACCCACTGATGGGCGGAGTCCTCGGACGAGGATGGGGAAGGCGACCGGTGACGGTGCTTCCGTGAGTGCCTCGAAGAGGCAGAGGGATGGCGGGACCTACTCCGGGACCGGGACCTACTCCGGGACCGAGACCCCCCGGACCGATGACAACAATGCGGAGAGTCGCCCCTCGAATCGTCAGTCGAAAGGCTGGCGGACTTCGACTTCCGGGGCTTGGCCACCTTAACTACAGAAAGCTTCTTCTTATGCCCCCGCAAGGCCTTCAAAGTAAGCGACTGGCAGTCTACACAGTCCTCCATGTCATGGTCCTCACCAAGGCACCAGAGGCAGGCGTTGTGCGAATCCGTCAACGACATCTTGGACCCGCATTCCCAACACTTCTTAAAACCCGGCCGCGGGGTAGAAAAAGACGAGGACATCATATATATTCACAAACTAATAGGTTCGAGGAACCAAATGAACAGAACTCAGAAGAGTCGAGGCGCGCAGAGATCTCAGAAGCGAACACGTTCACAGAAAAAATGGAAGTGAGGCTACGGGTGTCGTGCATCCTACTTACAACATCCGGTTACGTCGGCCCGACGGAGGCCCTCGAGGACAGCGTGTCAACGTCATTGATGCAGGACGCAGACGCCGAAAGATTTTCAAAAGCAGCACAGCTGTTCTGATTTCTGTCATAGATATGGAATACGTCGAAGGACCCAATTCCCTTGAATTACAATTACCGGCCCACATGCGGATCCACCCGGTATTTCATGTCTCCCTCCTAAAACCAATGAGACCAGGTATGTGGATCGATACTCCACCAGAATCCAAAATAGTTGAAGGAGAACCAGAATACAAAGTTAAAAGGATCTTAGACTCTAAGATGGTCCAGTCCAAGTTATACTACCTTATAGACTGGAAAAGTTATGGACCCCAAGATCGGACCTGGGAACGTAGTGAGCATGTCCACGCCACACGATTAATCAGGCAGTTACACTGCAATAACTCCACTAAACCAGGGCCAAGGGGGAAACCACCCGTGAGAGGGGCCTTGAGGGGGAATGCCGTTATGGCCACAGGCACCAGAACACAAAAACCACACCATCTAGTGATGGGGGAAATGGGTCACTTGACTCACTTATGTCCCTTTGGGACCCATATCCCGATACACAATAATTTTGTTCTTGGAATTTATTAAAATTACAAAACAACATTGATTACTTGCTTAACTTTTTGAATTTACAGCAAGAATACTGTCAGCATTATTGAAATAGACTTTCAGTTTAACCTTATTTCTTGCTTTTTGTTTTAAATCAATCATCAAAGTGACAAACAACTGACTTTTTGTTAGTATTCAGACTTGGTTTATGTTTTTCTTTTATGTATTGTTTCTAATTTTGATTGTTTGAAGAATTCTATATTCAATCTTCGAATGTGTAAATTATGTTATTGACTATATATGTTCTTATATGTTGGATTTTATCATATGCATCACCTTTTTGATATAGAAGTTTTATTATCAATCTTCAAAATTTCTTATGTTTCTTGTCAAAGAGTGTCTTAATACACAAAATTGCCTGCAGCGTTCATAATCAATGTGGTTATATGGGTTGTGACCAGGTGAATGTTTCAAATTCATTTATACTTTACATATGCCAACCACAGACATACCAGTACCTCTGCTTTGTTGTGATTATAGCCTTTGGGACCCATAAACACAAGGGCCCTCGCTGGACTCAGTCCTGGTGCCTTTGGTGCCAGGCTCATATAGAGATGTGAGCAGGAACACATTATTTCAGCGTAGGAGTGCTTTTACTTTATTTCAGTGCAGGAGTGCAGAGTGCTTTTATTTTACAAGAACTTTCCATGAGCTGATATATCCTCATGTGCTTACTCATCGGGTGTTGCAGGGTATGGCAGGCAGGCTGAACCTGGTGGGCGTGGCTTCAGAAGCTCAGCTAGATAAGCTGCTCCATCCTTACGGCTGGTGCTTTGTGCACTTGCGTGCAACTTGACGCTCACTGCCGCTTGGGCCAGTTTACTTACCTTTGAAACCAGGTGTACTCCTGCATACTCACCTCCAGGAAACCGGTGCTTCACCACTTCATCTGCAGACTGATCTCCTGACATCCAGTGATCTTGATCCCGACGCTGTAGAACCGCGCTCTGCATCCACGAATTTGGACCCTGTGTAGAAGAAGAAAGACAATGTTAGAACATCCATCCTAGGGCCGCACCACATTTGAACCCCACGCGCCCTCTAGTTAACAACTTACCAGCTACTGTACCGCTGCAGCTTCGTTCCCTCTGGCAACCGCCTCGAGCTCTGCAGCTTCTGCCGGGCCAGCAACATCATCTGTAAGGGAAGAAAGCAAAAGAGCAAACATCAAAAGTGGAACGGACATCAATACAAGGCAAGAAACGTTACAATACAACAAAAACAGATGAGGAAAGACAAAGGCAAAGAGGAACACTTATCTGAAGTATAGTGGCTTAGTCACAGCAGGACTGAACTACCACGTGCATTGGACCAGCGAAGGAACTTGGTCCAGATCATACAAGTGCCCCTGCAAGAAACAGCAGGATTGAGTGCTCATCAAAACTAATCAACAGGTGAGCTTTCCAGGGACAGCGCATCCCACAGGTACCACGGTTTGGGAGAAGGGGTCTGGAAGGGGATCAGGCGCATAAGCTGGCCTACTCACACCCCCCTATTCTCCACGCAGGAACAGTCCCGAGCAGCATCACCTAATACCACTAGTCACCACATAAGTGCAGAGGGCGAAGTTGGACCTGAGCGACCTCACCCCCGGGAGGGCTGCAATCGTGCCCCAACGCCTCCGCAGAGACCAGGTGAGCGTAACAGAATAAATACATATGTTTTCATATAAAGAGATGCATTTCATTGTTCGCATTCAGACCTTTCTATATAGTTCTGAGGTTGCAGATGATCTTGGCTTTCTCTTGGCGTAGTACCTTTTCTCGGTCTCCAAGCCTTGGGTCCAGTTTGATGTGCCGTATCCCAAAGAATTTGAGATTGGCTTCCTTCTCTGATTGGTGCTCCTTCTGCCAGTGTTCGTCAAGTGGTGTTTTACATTCAGTTGTGGTTAGGTTGTATAGATATTCTCTTATACTACTTCTGAGTTCACAAACTGTAATCCCAACATACATTTTATTGCAAATTCATACAATGATATAAATGACAAATAGTGTCTTACAATTAATGAACTCCTTTATTTTGATGGTTTTACCAGAACTGGTGGTGTGTGCATGTATATTGTTAAGAGCGTAGCGGTACATATTGCAGTTGAAGCATTTATAGAACACAGTTATTCATTTCCCTGAGAAGAGGCTAGTTTGACCCACCTGTTTTTTGTTAGCCATGAAGCTGGGGCTGAGCGTCATTCCCAAGGTTGGTGCCTTGTTGTACACTGTGCTTGGTTTGTAGTGATATATTCTTTGAGATCAGGATCCAACATTAGTATGTGCCAGTATTTCTGGTAGATTTTCCTAATGATGTGATTGTCGTTGGAATACTAGGTTATCAGTCTTATTGGGTTAGTCTCGGCTTCCTTGGTCTCTTCTCTGGGTTTCAGTAGTTCCATTCTGTTTCTGAGTGTGACCTTTGCTCTGGCTTTACTTATAGTGCTGGTTGTGTAATCTCTGTCTAGAAAGTTATTTTCAATGAGTTCACATTCCTTCAGGTAGTGAGTCTTGGTGCTGCAATTCCTCCTTGCTCCTATTAATTCCTCAATCTGGATGTTATTAATAGTGCCTTTGAGATGCAAAATATTTGCATGCAGCATGGCATTAACATAGTTTTTTTTCCTGTAGGTCTAAGTCTGTTTTTCCCTTCCTCAATGTACATGCAGAGGTCTAGATAGTTAATTCTTTCTTTACCTTTGTCTAACGTGAAG
Source organism: Ambystoma mexicanum (assembly GCF_040938575.1). Taxonomy (NCBI): domain Eukaryota; kingdom Metazoa; phylum Chordata; class Amphibia; order Caudata; family Ambystomatidae; genus Ambystoma; species Ambystoma mexicanum. Next base: position 383,890,279 of record NC_090936.1, read on the forward strand.
CTCAGTCCAAAGGAGTTCTCCTATACGTAGTTACAGTATTGGTCAAATTGATCAGTGTTGCCATCCCATATAATCATTACATCGTCTATGTATCCTTAGCCATTTGATCACATTTGCTGATAGTGTTGGGTGTGCGGTTGCATGATTGTATTCATGTTCCTCTACAAATAAATGTGCAATGGAAGGTGCAAAACATGTGCCCATTGCTATTCTCTCTGTTTGCTGATATAATTTATCATTTAATAAAAAAAGAATGATTTTTAGTACAAATGAGACATGTTATTTAAGCATGGTAACGTATGCATCATAAGAAGCAGAGGCATTGTCTACTCTCCTCTCATCTGAAACTCTTTATCCCTCAGGCAATATCCCACCACCACCAGTATTGCCACCTACATTCTTCCTCATTCGGCCCATGAAGCGTGTGTCAGTGGATGCCTTTGCCTCTACTTTCTCTACTCCTCCCACTCCTGCGGCTGAGTCACACCTTGACACAGCCCTTTCTAATCTGCATATTTCTATCCCCAACACCCTAGACATCCTTGCCCCTGTCATGAGAATCCAGCTGAAGCCTACCTCCAAGTGCAACTCTTGGTATGATTCCGACCTCGCCAACCTGAAACCCAATTGAAGGGTGGCTGACAGGAAGTGGAGGGCTTCGGGCGCATCCTCTGACAAACTGGCCTGCCGCCTGCTCCAAATGCAATAAAGACTCTCTGTCCTGTTCAAGAAGAGAGCACACATTCAAGCCAGAATCTCTGCAGTCTCTGACAACATGACCAAACTCTTTAAAATCTGCATGGAACTTGCCAATCCTGTTGCAGTTTAAATCTCTCCTGTTCCCTCCCAGGGCCTCTGTATGGCTCTGGCCTCTCACATCTCAGCTAAAACTCAGGATATCCTGTTCTCTTCCTCTCCCTCTTGCTCTCTTTGCCCCCCACCCCCTTTGGCTATCTCTCGCTCTCCTCCTCCTTTCTCCTCTTTCTCTCTGACAACACCTGACAAAGTTTCTAGACAAGTCTGATCCATAAAAGTGTCGTTCAAACAGGTGATCCCCTGCTCCTCCAGAACCATATTGACTCCTTTTCTCCAGCCTTGCCAATTTCTGTAATCGCTCTTTCACCACTGGAACTTTCCTCTCTCCCCTCAAGCACTCCCGTGTGCACCCCCTCCTCAAGGAGCCGTCTGCCGACCCTACCTGCCTGGCAAACTATTGCCCAATCTCCATCACACCTTTCCTGGGCAAACTCTTGGAAAGGCTGGCCATTTCCCAGCTTACTATCCACACTGAATCTGTTTGTTGTCTCCATGACCATCAGTCTGGCTTCAGAGCTGCCAGAGGCACGAAAACTGCTCTCCTGAACTCCCAGATGGATCTGCTCTCTAACCTTGATTCCAGCATTCCTTCTGTCCTCATCCTCCTTGATCTTTCCTCTGCTTCTGACATGGTCAACCTACCAGAATGACCAATCGACTCTGTGAGGTCCTGGGCATCACGGATCAGGCCCTGAAGTTGCTGACCTCCTCCCACTTGGACTGTCCCTACCAGGTCCAACTTGGTCCCTTTCTCTCCACCACCTCTCTTTATATCTGTGTCATTCACCAGGGCTCTATCCTCTCACCCTGGGTTTTAAACCTCTACTTGGCCTCTTTGGCCCACCTGATCCCTACCTTCTCCTCTAACTTTCAGTGTTATGCAGATTACATTCAGCTTTCCTTCACGCTCCCCTCCACCTCCTCTCCTCCCTCCCTCATTCCTAACTGTCTGCACGATTCAGGATTGGCTCTTGGTGGCAGCAAGGATCAAGTTCAAGAACCTTTGCATGGTCTACAAGGCTTTCTGGGGCCAAGGCCTGCACTACATCGAACGCTCTCTTCCAAAATACCTTCCTTTTCAAGCCCTTTCGCTCAGCTACATCCAACTCTCTAAGGGTTAGGCGATTCTCCAGGCAGAGAGTGGGGGGGCAGATCTCTCCTCTGCAGGTGCCTCCCTCTGGAATGGCCTGCCTACCCCTCTCAAACTTGAGCCTCTTCTCTGCTTTCTCTCTCTCCCTCCCTTGCTGACCTATCTGAACTACCAGTCTGCTGCACTGACTGGTTCCTTCGCTATCCTCACAGTCTCACTGGGGACCAGGCTTTTTCTTGATCATTTACCCTTGCACAGCCTCCGGACCTACCACGCACATAGGGGCTCTAAATGTAACTCTGCAGTCCCTTCTTCTCCTTGCACTACCCAGAGCCACGCTGCCCTGGCTGCACTTACTAAGAGCATTGCTGCCCTGTTTTCTTCTCCCATTTCCCTTGCACTTCCCCTGTCCTTTCCCCTTGCACTGCTTGTTCTCGCACCTGCACGATTTGAATGACACAAGGCCTAGTAAAATTGTTTGATGCGTCGTGTCACGCCTAGAAACACTTCTGTACAGATGCGTTATAAATGGCTTATCATATCATCATAATATTTGACAGATAAGGTGGTGCTCCCTGCTCATTAAAACCTTTATATCGTACTTGGTGCTTTTTACAGCAGAGTGGCTGAGCGAGGCTACTAACTTTTGTCTTGCTGGATGGATATAAATGACATTTTCCCAACAAAATGTTTGTCAAGAGTCCCACTAAACTGGAAACGTTGGGAACAATTTGTTAGAAAATTAAAAGTTATTAAGAAAACATAAAAACGCTGTTTACAACCTACTCACATTCATTTTCCCAAAAAGAAGAGTGCAGTTTTTGAACAGCCGTAGAGTGAACACTGCTTGGCAGATTTGGACCAAATAAGGAAAAATGTGGGCACAAAGCTTTGACTTAATTTCCTTGACTGGTTTCAGTTAAATCCATTAAGTCATTTTAAAAATATTTGACAGAGAACAGCGTGCCCCCGTGCCTTAAAACCTTTATAACGATTTTGGTGTTTTGAAGCAAAGGGGCTGAGAGAGGCTAATAACTTTTTATTTGCAGGATGTATTTAGATGCAATTTTCTAAACCAAAGGTTTGCCAAGGGTCACCCAAACTGGGAATTTTGCAAACAATGTGTTAAAAAATGTAAAAGTTAATAAGAAAACCTAAAAACGTAGTTTTAAGCCTTTCCCCACTAATTTCACCATAGAGAAAAAGTGCAGTTTCTAAACAGCCTTCACGTGACAACCGCGGAGCAGATTTAGACCAAATAACAAACAATTTGGACACAAAGTATTGACTTCATTCCCCTGACTGGTTTGGGGTAAATCCATCTGGTCATTTTTAAATGATCCACCACAGACTTGGAGCTTGGGGTGCCCCCTGTTCCTTAAAACACATATATTATATATTCACACACATATATACATATATATATATATATATGTCAGCCTTGGTGCTTTGCAGCAGAGCAGCAGAGAGGCTGAGGGGGTTTTCAGAAATGAAAAGTCGCCTTTTTTGTGCTCGACGCAAGTGATTCTCATGTTTTTACTGGGAAAGCCGCTCATGAAAGAACCCAAAATGCAATTTGGAGGAGGAAAAAGGATACCATTAAGCTTTGGAATGATCTCCCCCATGACTTTACAGAGTCTAATAAAGTTCTCGACTTCAGAGACTCAAAACCCTTCTGTTTTGAAGTCACTCCTATGGGAATATTGATAGTTTTGAACCAAAGCGCTTAGATGGCCTGTCCATAGGTGCTATATAAATAGCAATAGCAGTAACAATCAAATCAGGCTAAAGTTCGGGAGTGGGAAGACAACACCATGTGAAGTTGGGGATTTAGGGATGGTTTGGGGAGCCAGTTACAGGTAGAACATTTTCTGTTTATCAGAAGAAGATCACAGGAATCTCACGAGAATAGTGCAGCAAATCTGCAAGACGCGCTGAGAAAATAATGTGGATCACACGAAGCGTTGAGTAATAGGGGGTAATGGGAGAGGGTTTGGGAGGGAAAAAGCAATTGAGTGAGGGGACCTGGAAAAAAGAAGGGGGAAACATGTTGAGTGCCTGTGAGTATGTGGAAGACCTTTTATTCGAAGCACTTCATCCCGTTATCACAGCAATTGGCGAACTTCTACTCTACCACCAGAATTTATGTTATTGGAAATGATTACTGTGAAATTATTGCAGGAATAAGGAGTTAGAAAAAAAAAAGGTTGAACATCTGTAGTGCCAATGTCTACTGGGCAGGGAACAAGCGGTGTTTGGTAACAGATTAATGGTTGGACCAAAAGAAAGATATTGGTGAAACATGACCAAAGGCCATAGCTAGTGAGACCTTAAAAAACTATGCAACATGTTCAGCCCTGGCTGATGGCCATGGCTAGTGGGCCCAAAAAAAACTTTTGGTACAACATATACATCGGCCAGGGCCGAAGGCTGGAGGGCCCTGAGGAAACTAAGATATAGCAAAACCCTTGAAATTCAGTGGGCCTCATTACAAGGCTGGCGGTAGCTGTGCCTGTAGTACAGGCACGACTGCCGCTGGTATTCATTTTTTTTCTGGCACCCAAAAATTGCCAATTACTGGGTGATTAGGACCTTGCCGGACCTGGTATTTTCCCATTCCTGGGCGCCGGAAAAAAATCTTCCGTATTCCCATTTGAGCCCCATAGGGCTCAATGGGAATGGGGAGGGTGGTAGCACTGGTACCGTTAATAATGGTACTGGTGCTACCATCATGATCTGCTCGCGGGTACCGGTACAGCCACCAGGTCAGACCTGGCGGGCTGCAAAGGAAGCCATGACCAGAACTTGTAGTTTGCTGGTGTGGTAACAACGGTACCGTAACCTTACCGGTACCATTGTTACTGTAGCGGCAAACTCGTAATGAGGCCCAGTGAATAACAATGGGCTTCATTACGAGTTTGGAAGTACCCATGCCCTTAATAAGGGCATGTCTACCTCCAAACTCGGGTCCGGGTCCCGCAAAAGGGGATTTACCGGGCCATTCTGACCTTGGAGGGCTGTGTAATTCCCCTTTCGCGGGACCCAGAGCCGGTATGTCCCCATTCCCATTTGAGCCCCCATAAGGGTAATGGCCAGGAGAGGGCCAGGGAGGAAAAAAGCTATTGTGGGGAGTGGGTGGACCATGTAATGAGGTGGGGGCACGTGTTGAATCGCCTGTGAGGACATGGAAGAGTTTGGGATTTTCTAGCATTATCGGTGGAATAGCGTAGAAATCCTGCAGGCATGGGTAGTTCAATGCCACTGTATGTGTAGTTTGTTACCATTATCGGGGGAATATCGTGGGAATCCTGGGGGAATAGGGATAGAGTGAACCAGATATCCTGGGCAGGAGGTAATGGATCTCTGTGCCCAAGGGCATGGCTAGTGAACCCAAAAGAAACCTATTTGTGCAACATGTACAGAGGCCACAGCCAAAGGCCATGGCTCGTGGGCTCCAATGAAACCTATTGGTGCAACATAGACAGTGGCCACGGCTGAAGGCCATGACTGGTGTGCCCCTGAAGAATCTATAGTATACCCTCAACAGCTAGCTCCTATTTTCAGAGTGCTGCTTTCTAAATCACGCCCCTCATATCCGACGGCATAAAGCACACCACTCAATACTTGCAAGGTTGTTCATATTCAAACCATCACCTGACACACAAGCTATACATAAATAAGAGTTACATCACTGCCTGTGTTTTACACACAGATAAAAGAGCTGTGAACAAACCCTTAACAATGGAAATAAGAGGCTATTTCTTTCCAAAAAGAAATGGCAGTAAAGGAGGAGTGGTGCATTTCTGAAACATTGCCATCCATGGCAAGTTCCCTTCTAAGGTGTCCATGAAGCTCCGGACAGAGCAGAAACATGGTGTGCAGCTCATAGTTGATACATAATGTACTGATCACATCACCCCTGCAATGAAGACACTCCACTGACGTCTGATAATGTAGATTGAAATTCAAAACTGGTACATAGGAACGGCACAGCCATACTTCTCTCGTAGTCTATAGTATCTTACAACAGATCAGATCCCCCGCCCCCTCACAAATTTCTTGTCACCTGCTCAACATGATACACGCCCTTAGGGGCAAACTCCAGAGGCACTCTGTGCAGATTTATAGGACAATATAATTAACTGTTGACTGTTCAGGAAAGTTATTGTTTTACTCATTGTTATTGTAATGGGTTATTTCGAACACGCTTAATACCCAGAGGTTCCTAAGCGCGGACCCGGGGATCGAACGTGTGTTGCTCGCATCGTCTTGCTTCCAAGACGAGTGTCTTGCTCCTGAGCTATCCCCCCCGATACTTGAGTTGCCCTTTATTATCCTCAGTCCTTTCTATTTTGCTTAACCCTCCTGGTGATCTGACACATTTGAGTAATTGTAAGTGTAATTTGCATGTGTTTGGATATCACTCATTGATGAGTTGCGCATGTATAGTATAGCAGAGGCCGGAGTTGTAGGCAGCTGACCTTGGAGTGCAGCTAATTCCAATGAAACATTCAGTCCAGCTGTCACTATTTCTCTGAACTTGCATTCCACCCACCACTCAAACTTCCACTTCTACAATGTCACCACACTGGTCATCTCTGCTAATAACTGAACAGCTGATTAAATTACAATGACTATTTGGAGCATTGCAATACTGCTTTTCTCATGTCCGTTCAGACTGTGGTCTGCCGAAGGGCCATTCAAACCACAGTGCTTCAAAGTCATAAAAAATTTCAGGAGGTGCTATCCAAATATCAAGTTAACATAACATAAAATGGCATGCCCAAAGCGTGAGCCTGTTTGCCCCCATTCTCACCCAAGACAATAAACATGATTATTGAAATGATGCGAAGTTCCAAAGATTCGACTCTTCTGTGCTTTTTGTCACGAATTACCATGAGCTGACAGGCTCAAAACTATGGGCCCATTTAAGGCATTGGTCCTCCTACAGCCGGGCCCGGGGCTTGCAAATGACCTCGCGAGAGCTTCATCTAAAAGACCTTCCAATTTTGTTCCATTAGGAGCTCTTCCTATTTGGTTTGATCAAAGATGGCACCTTTAATCCTTTAATCGACTTTGCTGTACTCTACTCCAATGGATTATCTTTTAGAAAACTATCTGATTGTTATTTCACTCAGCCTCACCAATGTACCCATCTAAATGCATAGAATCATTTTAATCGAAACATATTAACAACACTTTACAAAAACCTAAAATAATTCTAAATTCCTGTCCCACTAACGAAGAAACCATTACAATTGTACAGTGTCTCCACCCTATAGGTTTACAGGTCAGATTTTGGTTTGGCCGGAAAAGGTGAAATTCTTCTAGGTAGCACGTGGAGCATCCTGGTGCTTGCCCATGTGGGGGATAAGCAGACAAACACATTGATTCATGTCAGGAGTCATTTCTGACCAGAGCAGATGTCAAGCCTATAATCGGGAGGATAGCTCAGGGGCAACGTGCTTGCCTTGGAAGCAAGACGACATGGAGCAACACAGGTTCGATCGAGCTTAGAAACCTCTGGGTATTAAGCGTGTGATAAATAACCAATTAAAAATACAAAATGAATATAAAACACACTGGCCCATACCACTCAATCCTCTTGATTCTTACATACGAATAGACATACCAAGTACAGAACCTTGGATGCCCCCTTTAATAGCGGACTAGTGACCCTAGATTGATGTTTTGTTTGCAATAGGTATGGTAGATATAAACACCCCTAATGAGTTTGCAACGTCCACACAATATTTAAGCTTAGGACTCAATTGAAATTGAAAATTGAAATGGAAGGGCAATTAGTGTATATTCTAGCTAGGGTTGCTACAAAGCAAGGGGAACATTAACACGTGACCTCTAGGTAAATCTATGGATAATAACCGTAACTTCCAGTTGCAGAGTGTTCACCCCTATAACACTATAGGCAGTTTACCATATTCAAAACATTTCAGTATCAAAAGTATCTGTAATTTTGACGATCAATGTGAGGTCAGACGAAAGGTAATGGCGTTCACATTATGCATGAAAGCTGTAATAAAAGGTATACATTCAAACCCCAGAAAGTTGTCAGTCAAAAGTACAGCGTACGTTATTGATCCCTTTTATAGATAAAAAAATCTTCATAGTGCACTAAAATGATACTACAAAACACAAAGCCAAAGAAGATAACTTTGGGTACTACCTCACAGAGAGCAATATAAATCATCCTTGTATTTGCATTTGTATTCATTTTAAAAACAGGCACGTCAATTTAGAACAGAAATGACATACAATAACACATTTACAGAAGGTAGAGGCATTGCCACAAAAGGTCACTGTACAATAGAAAAAAGATGAGGAAAAGTGGTCAACCCGTTTTTGAGGGTGTAAAAAAGTGGGACAGTTACCAGGAACAAAACAAAACAAACAGAAAATAAATATACATATAAGAAACCAGGTGACTTACAAAGATAGCATTAACTTAAGGGGTAGTAATGTGCTTCAAACTAAAGAGGAGTAGTATTCAAGCATACAAAATTACATTATTAAGCGTCACTGCAGGATGTGGTGGGGTCAGTTATGAGAGATAGGGGACATGGCAGGGAGAGCTTCCTCTTGAGCAAGTAAGTGAAGTTTAAGCCAAGCTTTGAAGCCATCCACAGTTGGGCTGGTGTTGATTGATATGGACAGGGTGTTACAGTAGAGCAGGACTACTAGGGAGAAAGAGCAGAAGTGAGGAGACGGCACCAGGAGGTTATCGGTCAGTGAAGTTGAGTGCAGAGGAGGATGGCAGGGAAAGAGATGGTGAGTAAACTGAGATTCAATCAGACCGGTGCTGAGGATCAAAACCAACGATAGCCTTGTAGACTAGGAGAAGGAACTTGAAAAGAAAATGATTAAGCATTAAGAGCTAACCAACAGACTGTCTGTAGGTAGATGTGGGGGGTGGAGGGTCTGGGTATGTTGTAGGGAGTGCGGGTAGCAAAGTTGGGTAGAGGGGGAAAGCGTAGAAAGGCAAACCAAGGCATAGACTTGAGCAGTAGTCAAATCTGTTGAGCACATAAGTGGAGATTAGAGTTATTTTGTAGAGTGGTTAGTAAGAAAAGGACACATTTTTGGAAGGCTGAGGATGTGAATATGAGTAGCAGAGGCAGTGATAGTAATGAATTGTTGCAGTTTTTTAATTTTTTACTTAGTGCTTATGACAAACTCATTGTGTCTTTTGCACATATATATTGAAGCAATATAAAATAGAAAACATTACATATACATGCTATGGTATAAACAACATCCTTCATATAATACAATAAAATCAATCAATTACACAATCTAATACGTGCAATCAATTCAGAGTTCCATGGGAGGCTTGTCCTGTCTTCCCCCTTGTTCTTACTGTGTATTTTGTTTTTGTAAATCAACACATTCTACTGTAGATTTACCCAATTTTCCCTTCAAATTTATTCCATAGGCGACTTCCCCAAAAATTGTTTCCATACATGATAGGCAGAAGCAGTTACTACCAAAGAGTTGGCCAAATAGATCAAGGACCAAAATTGGTCTGTGTTGTATTGTGGGATGTTTTTACCCATGCATCCAAGCCCTACAATAAAACTGTGCAGTACTGGCATGGAAAACATCATGATGGCCAGAACTCCCCAGAGAGTGCACAGGGAAAACATGAAGAATAGGCTGCCACCCATTTTTGCCTATGTTGTGAGCACAGGAGGGCACTGCCTAAAACCACCATTGGGCTACACACACAGTAGCCTGAAACCATTGGGAATGGCAATGCTGATTGCCAAAAGCAACCCAGAACTGTGGGGAATTCATTTTCTTAATCCCAAAAATGGTTGCATTACCAGTACTCACCACTATCAGAAAGCCGGCGTTTTAAAACCACCAGACTTTTGTGTAAAACTGCACAAATGAAACAAAACCAGACCAAGGAAAGACTTGCTAAGAGGTGGATACAATGTAAAACTATATTCTGAAATGACTTGAAGGGAGTAATTATTTAATGTATAGGTAAAAATTGTCAGTTTGATTTGAATGTAGAAAACTGGGAACAAAAAGTGACATTTAGCTGAAACCTGGCTTAATGAAACTGGATTCTGCCTGACAACTACCCCCGACAGGAGTTGAAACCTGCTCAGCCACTCTTCCCCTTGCCAAAAGGAGTTGTCACCTCTCTGATTAGATTAGGGGTGGAGCAGCTGGGGACTACAGGGAGTTGAACAAAGGCCTGTCCTATTATATTGGGGGCGTCGTAAAAGTGGCTTCCTCTTAGGGGAAACTGGGAGGGGCAGTGCCTCTGCTAGCAGCTGAGCTTGGGGGAAGTGGATAAACCAGTTATTCCACCCTGTGAGGTGGGAAGCCACACCCCTGTTTTGACCAGAGCATAATTTTAAAAAGATAGATAACTCATAGTGCGGACTTGTCAGAATTATATAAGTAATATCATTATTTTTGTGATTTTTCTGTGAACATTTTGAGAGGCGTTAGGACCCTGTGGTGTATTCTGGGGGGTTGCTAGCGGAAAATAGGGTCTCACTCCAAATGTATGCATGTTAAAAATCTGACACATTAATCATCTGTAACCCATATCCCTGGTGCACATTTGTGTAAAATCTGGAAAGGTTTAGAGGTCGTTATCTGGATGAAAAGGGGAGAATTCTGTCATCAGTGGACACGACATCGTACAAAGACAGGGATCTGATGGTTTGGTGCTACAGATAATAGGTTAACTGGACCTATAATATTAGAAAAATGGTGCATAGATAAATATGTATTTGGGTCAGAAATAGATTTGTGTGCAATCTGACAAGGGGAGGTTCCTCTGACCATAAAACCTACAGCATCACTCTGACTCACATTTCCTTCCCCCAATCATGGGAGAGGGGAGAATTGGGCCAATGACAAGTGAGAGGGGCAGGTTTAGTTATGACCAACGCACACACCCACTTTCCAAAACACATAAAAAGAGACTGCTGGGACAGGTAGAGACATTCAATTCCATTTGCTGTGGAGCATGCTGACCGACGACTTCACATCCAGAGATCCAGACTTCAAATCCATCAGTCTCCAAAGACCAGAACTTTACTTCAGAACTTAAAGCAAGGGCCTAAACCCACAAACTGAGAACTCTTCTCAGCAGGCCTCAGCAACCTTAAAATCATTTGTGAACTATTCCACAGCCGGGCGAGCTGTTTGAATTCTTTTGCCAAGAACAATTGCCAGAGACCAGACCAGAGATCCAGAGTGACCCAGAACGCTGTGAGCAGAACCAGAGAGCTGACCCAGATCACTGTGAAGTGCCGAGACCAGAACCGGAGTCCAGTCCAAAACCTGACCAGATACGTGGCGAGGCCTCTTTCAAATTTATATTGTGAGTACCTAGCAGAACTGTGCAGAACCAATCTCTTAGTTAAAATAATCTAATCCAAACTATTTTAAACTAAGTAGAACTGCCTCCTAGAAATCGTGTCATCTGTCATTTTTAAAGCTGCACAACTGTCACCTGTCAATTCTGCAGCTGCAAGCTGTCACCTGTCATTTTGAGTTTTACTTTAAATCCGAAATTCTACCTTTATTTAATCGTCCGTACCTCTGGAACCGTTTGGGCTACGAACGGAATTTAACTTTCATCTAAAAGCTTAGAATCTATGCTTTCCAACGAACCTAACATCGACTTGCTACTCCTTATACTTTTGCTGTAATCACGATTCACGCACTCGCGAATTTTGCCGCGATTTGCGATTTGGCCTGATTTCTTTACCTGTAAAAAGATAGCAGCTTTTTGCTTTCCTTTGCTAAAAATGTGTTTGTCTCTTAATAACCATCCCTGAATCATTGCTAAAGTGAGCCTGAGCTCATCCCAAGTATCTCTCACTCACCCTGAACCTCCTAAAGGGAATTAAAAGCATTTTTAGCACATTTCTCACTTCATTGTCATCACATTCAAAGCATTTTGGGCCTGTGTTTCAAACTTCTACCTGTTTCCTCTAAGCTTGCTGGGGGGGAACTGAATTTCGTATTGTATTTGGTTGCATTCATGAAAACTGTGTGCTCCTCTTTCCATCTCCTTCCATTTCTTACATTGCATAGGGGAGGGGGGTGAATTGCCAGAGAAAAAGTGATTATCTTATCTTTTGCTAAAATCATATCAAGTATTTCTGTACTGCATTTTATTCCCCATTGCTTTTCCCTTGAAATCATAAAAGTATTTTTGCTACTTTATCCATCCTACACCCACTCCTCATTGATTATAAAGAAGTGTGCTAGTGTCAGATTACCCATTGTTGATTAACATTATATTTATAAGGGCGATATTGATTATTAATTTATTATAAAAGCGTGGTATCTATATTTTGTTTTATTTCTCAAATAAACCTTTTAAACTTGCAAAACAGAACTACTTCTTGGCTCAGTGGGGTCAGGGGGATTCTAAGAGAGGGGTGTTATATAGGGGCAGTCATCCAGAACTCATGAACTGGACTTAAAGATATATCAATAAGGGTTTCCATTCAGTATCCCAGACTAGGCATTGACTTAGCTGTAGTGTTGGATTGAATCCTCTTACAAAGTGTGGCTCGAGCCGGGATATTCTGGGTTAGATTTACCATTTGTGCAGATTAATACAGTGTGCCAGCTGACCAGATACACATATCCGGTCTGATCACCACGCTGTGTTACGCTGTAAAGCACTCCTCAAAGGAACGCTCTAAGGAAACGGTCTGTTTTGCAAAAATAAAATACAAACTTCTGTAAGTCAGGAAGGAACTCAAATTCCAGAATGACGACACTGGTAGACATCAAAATAGCCAGAGAGCACTTCTTACATAAGCTATTTGTGAGAGGTGAGTGGACTCATCAGGACCAAACAGTCTGGTTGCAGGCAATCGCGCAACAGGTCACTGAAACAGGGTCAGATATATGGGGAGATCAGGGTCCCCTGCATGTGGCCCTGAGTGAACTATATATGGCCCCTAAAGCCAAAGATGAACATAATAAGATTGCCAGGATAGCAGCATATCTGTATCTATATATGGGAGCCATGCAGGACAAATGTGCTGAAGGCCAAGATCTGGCAAATAGGCAACAGCTGGCATTAGAAAAGGCCCAATCTGACCTGGTCTCTTCTGAGCAGAGGCTGCAGAGGAGCCAGGAGTCGGAAAATGATAATAGGCAGTATATCATTAAAATAAAAGAGGACATGGATAGACTGCAACAGGAGAAGGCTGACCAGGATACCAGATTTCTGGCCTTGCAGAAGGAGTACCAAGAAGGTTTGGACTCCCTTCTGCAGAGCCAGAAAAAGCTGGAGCAACAACTGGACTTCAACAGGGCATGCACAGAGCAGGTAGCCACCCTGCAAAGTCATCTAGATAGAGTGAAGGCAGAGAGCAACAAACTGATTCTGAAAGACCTGGATACCCAGGCAGAGTTTGATGAAGAGCGCCAGAAAGCTGATGCCTTTCAAAGGCAGAGGGACGACCTGGCGTCACAAATTCAGGCTCTTGGTCAGGAAAGGGACACCTTAGGCCAGGAAGTCTGCCATTTAAAAAGAAAAATGGAAGAAAATCACCTGGCCCTCCAGGGACTGGATGACCTCCAAAATGAATACCAGAAGTTGTTAGAGCACACCAGGAGGGTGGAGGAGGCTCTGGCAAGAAAGGGGCAGGCCAGTAGGGAAGGGACTCAGGAGGTAACCCTCCTGCAGCAAAGACTGGCCCAGTACTCCAGGACCAACCAGGAGGCACAGAGAGAAAATGAGGCTCTCTGTCAGCACAATGATAGTCTCCAGAAACAGGTAGCCATTCAGGAGAGACTGATAGAGTCTAGTAAGGCCTTAACTGAGGAACTGAAGGCGCAGGCTCTTGCATTGCAACAGGGAGCAGGGGCTGATAGAAACGAGGTTCGCTGGGAAAGGGAAGTACCGGAACATAACCTCGGGAGCCCTAGTACCGGAGGCCTTCATCTCTCTCAGTCCCTGGACTCTGCCACCCCCATGTCCCCTGGCACACATGAGCACCGGGCCACAGGGATGGCAGATTACTATCCAGCCAAAAGCATGGGGCTCATAGGCCAGTACCTCCCAGGAATGGATGGGCGGGTATCCGGGTATGGGCACCCAAGCACAGTGCAATTTAGTGGGGAACCCCAGGAGAGTAGGCCCATTAAGGGCATCCTGAAAACCTCTGCCCAGTAAGGTCAGTGGGGGGATACCCTGCAAATCCTGGTAGCAAGGAGGGATCTGAAGACTCCTCTGAGTGTCACAGGACACAGGAGACCAGGTCCCCACATTCTGCCAGCCATTCCCAGGCTCGCAGAATCCGGGAAAACCTGGAAGATCAGACGGGCACCTCTGGGAGCAGCGCTTCTGAGTCGGAGGATGAATGGACCAGGGTTACCCGAACCAAAAAGGCCAATAAGGCAAAAAGGGCCTTGCTTAAGGACCCATTGAAACAAATAAAGGCAATCAGGAGTGTCATCACTCCTTATCATAAGAACGCCAAGTATTCCGTTTGGGAACACTTGGAGCTCTATGAGCAAATGATGGAGACTTTCCATTTGAAGGACAGCAGTAGCTGCATCCAGTACGTCAAATGGACATTCTCCCCAGAATACTCCAGTTTCCTTGCGGGGCTGGAGGACCAAAATCATTTAAGATGATCCACCTATAAGGTGGCCATCTTGAAACATTTTTCTGTTCACAGAAATCCTCAAGAGGCTCGCAAGGCAGCCTACAATTTGCAATGTGGGGAGGATCAGGCCCCACAAGAGTTTGTGCAAGAATTAAAACATGCTTTTGCGCAGACCACCAGAAGTGTGCGCACGGATAGCAGAGAATTTATCAATACGTTTTTCCATGCCTTACCCAAATACATAATGACCCAGCTTGTGAGAGATTTTCATGAGAAAAGATCTTTAGACTGGGTCATTGAACAGGCTACCCGGATCTATGAGGTGCAGAAGCCCATCGAAAATAAAAATAATGCGCCGAAAAACCCCAAAACCAACAGCACCCCTGCTGCTGCCAAGGTGGCAGAGGTAAAGGTTGCCCCCATTTTAGATTTGGAGATGGGGGGCCTAAAAACCTGCCTGCACCAAATAATTCACAGCCCAGAAGGCCCTCGGGCCAGTCACAGACAGGGAGTCGAGGAGGTAGTCCCACAAATGGGGTCCCCCGCCCCCCTGACTATGTAAGTCCCCGATACAAGGGAAACAGACCAATCCTGGGTTATGTGTGGACTCCTCCAGCCCAAGGGGGGGATCCAGCCAAGCACCTAACCCAGGGAACTTCCCTCCCAACTTCCCACAGGAGGGCAGAAATTCTCCAAATCCTGGGCAGAACTTTTTCCCCAGGTATCTACCCAATTTCCAGCCCCATAATCATCCATCCTTCTTTCCCCAATTCCCTGAGGCCAGACAACCTAATCCTGGAGAGGGGAGGCCAAGGGTGGAGGGGTACCAAAATCTTCCCAACCAGGGGTACTACCAGAGAAGGGATAGCTACCCTTCCCGGGATCAGCCCAGGGGAGAAAATAGAGCCCCGTATCAGCTGTCATGATGCCTACCTCCAAGGAGCCAGGTCCGACCCAGCAACCCCAGAGGCAGGCATCATTTCCCCCAGGGAAGTGCCAGCGAGCCCAAGCTGGGGCCCTTTGGACACAGTCCTGGCGCCTTAGGCGCCAGGCTCATGTTGGACCCCTGTCCTGGCGCCTTAGGCGCCAGACTCATAAAGCTAGACATGTGTTCAAGTGTTTTAAGGTGCACTTACCTGATGCAGACCATGCTGCCACATCCAGGCCCTCTTGAGGCCTGAATGGAACTACTTTACCTGTGGACCTACTTTCCCCTGGGTGTGGTCGGGGAAGGATACATACCTGATTGGTGGAAGGATACATACCTGGAACTTCTTCCAAAGCTATTTAAACCACGCCCGATCAGCAACTCACGCTTCGCGTTGTTCTGCTCCTCGCAGCTGGACGCTCACCGTGTCAGCTCCTGCATCTGGACTTCAGCCACGCCTGTCAGCATCCTGGGTCACCTGCTAAGAGAGAATTGGAGAGAAAGAAGACCTTACCTGCTAAAGCTGCATCACGGAGACTTCACACCGACGATCCTGAAAGGGAAGACATCATTTTAAAAGCATTTCGCTTTGATCGCTGCAGCGCTGCATTTCACTCACCTTTCCTGGGCACCTCCATCTTCAGCAGCGATCATCCGGATCCGCAGCCACTTCCCAGAGCCTAGAGAGAAAAAGACAAGAACACAAGGTGAGAGAAGAAAGGGAATAGGAAAAGCTCAGTTTCCTTCTAAGACTTACCTGTTGGGTCATTCCCATTTCATTTCCGGTCCTGCCGCTTCCTGGCATTCCGGACCCCGGCCCCTATGGGGAAAAAAGACAAAGACATTGAAGGAGCGAATGCAAAGACATTACCCGAACGCTCATCCAGAACTTACCTGTCATTTACTGGAACTGCACGTTTCACTTCGGGTCGGCGCCATATCTCCAGCATTCCGAACCCCGGCCCCTAAGGGGGAAAAAAGACATAAGCGATTAGCGCTTGCTGCAATAAGACAATGAACATTATTATAAGGCTTGAACTTTTGAACTTGCTACAGAACTCTTACAGCGCCTTACCTGAATAGTCAAGCTTATTTGAACTCCCATCAAACCTCAATCCAGTGAAGTAACTGGGTTTCAACGCGCCCCTGCATCAGAAGCAGGATGGAGAACTCATCCTTCCAGACCCTAAGGTGAGACTTCACGGGGAATCGAGGAAGGGTATCGTGGAGGGCTGGAAGGGAGTGGGAGGCTTGAGCATTATTCCGTCAGTAGGTAATACTCCCTTTTCACGCACAGGGGAATATTCCTGCGAGCCAGTGAGTCCATCTTCAGAGTCCTGCGCTTCACCATAGAAGAAGCATCAGCACCCGAAGCCAGACCTGCGCCTCCGTGGGAATCAGGTGAGCGTGACAGAACGCGAAGCCAACCCATAATTTCCCACCCGGGCGCTATGGAGACTTCCGAGACAGATCAGCTGGCCCAGCTTTTGGGGGAATTACGGGCAGAAGTGCACTCAGCCCGCCAGGAGACTAACGCTCTCAAAAGAGAACTGATCCTATCTAAGGAAAGAACAGATGACCTGGCCAAAAGGTTATTGCAGGCCCAGGCAGGGCACACTCCTTTACCTAATTCCGGAGATACTTCCACATCAATGGGTTTGAATAACCCTGTACAAATCAATCTACCTGGACACATGCCTTTGGCCCCGCCTGAACGTTTTGCGGGGGATCCCAAGAAATTGGCCGTCTTTATGAACCAATGTCGTTTACACTTTCTATGCAGACCCGGGGCCTTCCCTAACGACCAGACCAAGGTAGCCTTTATACTATCTTACCTCAGTGGCAGTGCTGCCGATTGGTCTATTCCATTGGTAAATCAGGATGATCCCATTCTCCAGAATTTTCAGGGTTTCCAGGCCAGCATGGAAAGATTGTTTGCTCGACACTCTCAAGGACAGGCCCTTGATAATTAACTGCTATCCTTACGACAAGGTAATCAGGATCTTCTGTCCTACGTTGCCACCTTTAATAGACTGGTTGTGGAAACTGGATGGCCAGAAAACAAACGGATCACATTGTTTCATCGAGGCCTGCGCGGAGAGCTTAAGGATGTTCTAGCTCAGATAGTAGATCCACCCCAGGTCTGCGCAGACTACATAGACTTGGTGGTTCAACTTGACCACAGACTTCAAAATAGAAAATCAGATCGGTTCAAGTACGAAACCCGAGTACCGATCAAAACCCACGCTAACTCCAAGAGTACCGACGTATCCGAACCTATGCAAATCGGCGGTGTTAAAGGACCATTAACACAGAAGGAACGAGAGAGAAGGCGGCAAATGCAACTTTGCCTGTATTGCGGAACTTCCGGTCACTTTCTTCAAAATTGTCCGGTTAAACCACCGAAGAAGGTGGTTGGAGCCACTGATAACGATTTATTGACACCTGATTCTGGAAACGACCTAGCCCGACAAGCGTAGGGGTCCGCTTGCCAAGCTTGAAAACAAACTCTTTGACCTCGCATTTTGTCATGCCAATGGTGCTAGTGGACCCAAAACAGCCTCAGCTGTTGCATGCTATAAAAGCATACATCGACAGTGGAGCTATTGGAAATTACATAGACTGTGAATTGGCTTCCAGGATTAAGCTCCCTCTCCGCCCGAAAGTAACCCAAGATGTCATTACTACAGTAGTTGGAACCGAAATTGCCTCAGGGCCTGTAACGCATTCAACTGTTGAAATGACACTGGTGCGTCAGGATGGACATCGGGAAGCAATCTTGTTTGATGTGATCAAGGCCCCACAATTTCAACTAATTCTTGGAATTCCTTGGTTAGAAACACATAATCCCAGAATCGACTGGCGAGCAAAGAAGATAAGTTTTCCTGATTGTGAACCAACTTGTTACCCAATAAATCCAGTTATGGGTCTAGCCTCAGTAACTTCCACCCCTGTACAGCTACCGTCTGAATACCAAGAATTCCAAGACGTTTTTCAGAAGGAACAGGCTAACACGTTACCTCCCCATCGGTCTTACGATTGGCAAATCGATCTGGTACCCAATGCTCAACTACCTTGAAGTAGGATTTATGCTCTTACGGAACCTGAGAACCTACATTTGCGTCAGTATTTAGATCAGTACCTAGCCAATGGTTTTATTCGCCCGTCCAAGTCTCCTGTCTCCTCAGCTCTGTTCTTCGTGCCGAAAAAAGAGGGCGACCTTAGAACATGTATAGACTATCGCGCCCTAAATCAAATAACGATTAAGAATCATTATCCTCTGCCCCTGATCCCTGAGCTTATCGACCAGGTGAAAAACGCTTGTGTGTACACCAAGTTAGATCTCCGAGGAGCTTATCACCTGGTGCGTATAAAAGAAGGCGACGAGTGGAAGACTGCATTCCGCACCAAATTTGGGCTCTTCGAATATCAGGTGATGCCCTTCGGTTTGTGCAATGCACCTGCCGCCTTTCAGTACTTTATGAATTATGTTCTTCGGGAACTTATCGACGTCTGTGTCATTGTTTATATTGACGACATCCTGGTGTACTCCTCTTCAGAATCCGATCACAGAAAACATGTTAGGGCAGTTCTTGAGAAATTGCGCCAGCACAGACTATTTGCAAAGCTCGAAAAATGTGTTTTTCCTACCACAGAAGTGGAGTTTCTCGGATTTATCCTGACACTTCAAGGAGTCCGAATGGACTCGCGAAAGGTGGGCGCCATCCTCAAATGGCCATCTCCTAGCTCGGTGAAGGGAGTTCAGATCATGCTCGGCTTGGCCAATTTCTATCGAAGATTCATCCCGGAATTTTCCCGAACAGTCCAACCCATCACAGCTCTCCTAAAGAAAAACAAACGCTTTGAATGGACTCTTGAGGCCGAACAAGCCTTTCAGGACCTGAAAACCAAATTCACCTCTGCACCTATATTGAAGCACCCGCACCCAGATCTCCCTTACATTGTGGAAACCGACGCATCCAGTTCGGCCATGGGAGCTGTCCTGTCGCAAAGAGACCCAGAAACTAACCAACTACACCCTATGGCCTTTTGGTCCAGGAAATTTTCTCCTCCTGAAATCAACTACGCAATTACCGACAAAGAGTTACTGGCTATTAAATCTGCTTTCAAGGCTTGGCGTCACTACCTTCTCGGGGCAAGACACACCATCACCGTAATTACGGACCACAGAAATTTACAGTATTTAAAGACGGCCAAGGCTCAATCTTCAAGACAACTCCGATGGGCTCTATTCTTTGCGGAATTTGATTTTGTAATTACCTATCGCCCTGGCTGCAAGAATGGTAAAGCGGACGCCTTATCCCGGATTGGCATGGAAGAACCCAATTCGAGTTTAGAACCTGTGCCAATCATACCAGAACAAAGAATCTTAGGCCTAACTTCATTGCAAACTATTGAGGACATCCAAACGCAAGTAAAACAACTTCTAGACTCTTCAGCCTTACTGGAATGGAGTCAAAAGGGTCCTCATTACACCATTAAGGATGACTTACCCTACTTCCAGGAGCGGTTGTTTCTGCCTAGTAAAGAATTGCAAGAACTTGTTATTGCCCATCATCATGAATCATTAATGGAAGGACACCCTGGTATCGCTAAAACGGAGGAAAAAATCAAACGCCACTTCTGGTGGCCTTCTTGGAGAAAAGACATAAAGTCTTTTGTTTTGTCTTGCGGAATTTGCGCCCAAAACAAGGGTCAAAAGAAAAGGCCAGCCGGCCTACTTCAACCCTTGGATATTCCACCGGCACCATGGCACACCTTGTCAATGGATTTTATAACTGACCTGCCTCCTTGTGCTGGTTACAACACTATCCTTGTAATTGTGGATCTATTCTCCAAAATGGCCCACTTTATCCCTTTAAAAGGTTTGCCTTCAGCTTCCACCTTGGCCAAGGAATTTCTGGAGAATATAGTTTGCATACATGGTTTCCCTTCCATATTAGTCTCGGATCGTGGGAGTCAATTTATCTCCCATTTTTGGAAGAAGTGTTGCCAACTAGCACAAATAGATGTGCGGCTATCCACCAGCCACCACCCCCAGACCGACGGACAAACCGAGAGAACCAATCAGACTCTCAAGCAATATCTTCGGTGCATGTTACACCAATCCGAGTTAAATTGGAAAGACATCCTTTGGATCGCAGAATATGCATACAACAATTCAGTGCATTCTGGAACCGGACAAACTCCTTTTTATACTTTGTATGGTCACCATCCTCGGCCCTCTGATCTAGATCCACCTCTGACCCTGGAAATGCCCGCAGTAAATCATCTGCATTCCACAATAACCCAAGCCTTCAAAGAAGCTGCAACTCATTTACAGCAAGCCAAGAAAAAGTATAAAGAAAACGCTGATTTGCACCGAAGTAAAACTCCTCCTTACCAAGTAGGAGATAAGGTATGGCTAGCAACGAAACATTTACCCCTCATGGGCCCACGAACTTTCAATCCCAGATTCATAGGACCTTATCCCATCAAGGCTATAATCAATCCCGTGGCCTTTAAACTGGATTTACCGTCTAACATGCGTATTCATCCAGTTTTTCATGCATCACTTTTGAAGCCAGTACAACCAGGGACCCGACTGTCCAAGCCTCCAGACCCAGTTCAAATTGAAGGGGAATTAGAATTCGAAGTTAAAGACATTTTAGACCTGAAGGTGTTAAAGTCCAAACTCTTCTATCTTGTTGACTGGAAGGGATATGGACCTCAGGAGAGATCGTGGGAGCCTAGTAACCATGTTCACGCACCTCGATTAATACAAAGGTTCCACCGGAGATTTCCGAACAAGCCAAAATCCCCGGAGGGAACAACCTTGGGAGGGGCCTTGAGGGGGGGTACTGTCATGATGCCTACCTCCAAGGAGCCAGGTCCGACCCAGCAACCCCAGAGGCAGGCATCATTTCCCCCAGGGAAGTGCCAGCGGGCCCAAGCTGGGGCCCTTTGGACACAGTCCTGGCGCCTTAGGCGCCAGGCTCATGTTGGACCCCTGTCCTGGCGCCTTAGGCGCCAGGCTCATAAAGCTAGACATGTGTTCAAGTGTTTTAAGGTGCACTTACCTGATGCAGACCATGCTGCTACATCCAGGCCCTCTTGAGGCCTGAATGGAACTACTTTACCTGTGGACCTACTTTCCCCTGGGTGTGGTCGGGGTAGGATACATACCTGGAACTTCTTCCAAAGCTATTTAAACCACGCCCGATCAGCAACTCACGCTTCGCGTTGTTCTGCTCCTCGCAGCTGGACGCTCACCGTGTCAGCTCCTGCATCTGGACTTCAGCCACGCCTGTCATCATCCTGGGTCACCTGCTAAGAGAGAATTGGAGAGAAAGAAGACCTTACCTGCTAAAGCTGCATCACAGAGACTTCACACCGACGATCCTGAAAGGGAAGACATCATTTTAAAAGCATTTCGCTTCGATCGCTGCAGCGCTGCATTTCACTCACCTTTCCTGGGCACCTCCATCTTCAGCAGCGATCATCCGGATCCGCAGCCACTTCCCAGAGCCTAGAGAGAAAAAGACAAGAACACAAGGTGAGAGAAGGAAGGGAATAGGAAAAGCTCAGTTTCCTTCTAAGACTTACCTGTTGGGTCATTCCCATTTCATTTCCGGTCCTGCCGCTTCCTGGCATTCCGGACCCCGGCCCCTATGAGGAAAAAAGACATAAGCGATTAGCGCTTGCTGCAATAAGACAATGAACATTATTATAAGGCTTGAACTTTTGAACTTGCTACAGAACTCTTACAGCGCCTTACCTGAATAGTCAAGCTTATTTGAACTCCCATCAAACCTCAATCCAGTGAAGTAACTGGGTTTCAACGCGCCCCTGCATCAGAAGCAGGATGGAGAACTCATCCTTCCAGACCCTAAGGTGAGACTTCACGGGGAATCGAGGAAGGGTATCGTGGAGGGCTGGAAGGGAGTGGGAGGCTTGAGCATTATTCCATCAGTAGGTAATACTCCCTTTTCACGCACAGGGGAATATTCCTGCGAGCCAGTGAGTCCATCTTCAGAGTCCTGCGCTTCACCATAGAAGAAGCATCAGCACCCGAAGCCAGACCTGTGCCTCTGTGGGAATCAGGTGAGCGTGACATCAGCCTGAACGGGTTTCACAACTTGAGCGCCAGGTCCAAAATATGGCACGAGATCTGGGTCACATACTGAGGGCTCAACAGAATCCTCAGATGAGCATGCCACCGCAGAATGCCCCAAACTCTGGACCGGGTGCTCCAGAACAATGACGGGGGCAGCACCCCGATAACCCACCGGTTCCCAGGGAGGAGGCGGAAGGGGGGTGTAAATCCTTGGAGGAAGCCTCCTTCCCAACTTGTAAACAGCCTCTGGAAAACCAGGAACCGGAAACAAAATCTCCTACCCCTGAAAGCCTGCCTCCCAAGGAGCAGAGGGGGGGTAGGAGAAACAAAGGACCCAAACAGACCCACTTTGTGGAGGAGGTACAGGTCTTCCAATTTGAGGGAGAGAGATCCTCAGAAGATCCTGGGAAAAGGATCTTCTCCTTCAGAGATGGGGGAACTCCTCCTAAGGAAAAATGGGTCCCAAGGGATGCCAATTCAGACTGGGGAGATGTGGAGACTGAGCTACCGCCGCCCATATTCTCATCCCAGAACCGACAATACCAAAATCCCGTGGGTCAAACCCATTATGAGGACTGCCTCCAAAAAGCGGGGGGTGGCCCAAAACCCGAAACCATTTCCAGTTGCCAACTTTTTCTTTCAGATTCCCCAGGCTCTCCACAGAATTCTGCCCAAATCTCTTCGCTAGCAATGTCCAAAACCAGAAAGTTAGCCCACCAGTTGTCCAAAAATGTGCATTATCTGTGCCCCCTTGAGGAGAAAGAGGGAAGATACTATGCCCCGGTACAAGTACAGGGGCAGGGTACAATTTTGGCACTGGTGGACACTGGATCCCAAGCTACCCTTCTGTCCAAAAGGGCCTTTGAGGAACTAAATGCAGGAAGGGGGAGAATTACCGAATTCCTCTCACCTCTCTTCCTGGACAACTGCAGAACTTTGTCGGGAAGGAAATTCCCGTTGAGGGGACTGCAGACTTGGACATTAAAATTGGGCGACACAAGGTGAAACACCCGGTCATAGTAGTGACTCCAGAGGGCACCCCTTGTTTACTAGGGAATGACCTCCTGAGAAGGTTGTCACCCCTAATAGATTGTGTAAACAAGGTCCTCTGGACCCAGACTAGCCGACCAATAAAATTAAAACAGAGTGTCAACCATGTTAGTTTAAATGGCACCTGCCACATGGTTGAACAAAAATCTGACCAAGTAGAATTTCACTTCCAGAACAACCAAACTCCAGACGTGACAGTAATAGCAGTAGGACAACAGACTGGTGATGGGGGGTCCTCTCTATTTCTGAAAATCAACCTTCCTTCCAGTTTAAGGTGGTATTCCACACTGGAAGGAAACACCCTGAAATTCTTTACTAATCCACAATCAGAAACTCCCACTCCTATAGTGCAGAAAGATGTGAAATCAGCTCAGAGCCTGGCTGATATTCAGCAAATTGGAGAGCAGTTGTTCATCCCTGTTCAGTTAAATGATGGGAAGGACTCTGTTCTCGCTCGAGTGTGTGTGAACAACGGTAAGAGCTTCATTAGCGAAGCCATGTTCCGCCAACTCCCAAAAGATCCAGCCATTCCCACATTCAAACTGATAGACAAATGGGAAATGGACCTGGAAGCACCTAATTCCAAACATCTCCTGCCAAGCAGGTGTATGCTCAAAATCTCCATTGGCAACAAGAGCATAGTCCATAATTGTTGGGTCATGCGAGACGTCACTGCCGCCTTTTACTTAGGCAGTAACATTCTCAATCGCTTTGCCATTAGTTTGGACCTAATAAACTTCAAAGCTTGGTCCCGATTAGCGGATAATCCCATGGGCTTTGATGATCCAGAAAAAGCATTTAGGTCAGCTCAATTGCTACCTTATGCAGTTGAAATTCAGATTAAAGAGGAAGTCACCATCCCAGAAAGGACCCGACAATTCTCCCTGGGAGTGAAAGTTAAAAGAGGACAAAAATTGAAAAACCCTGATGCTTATATCCATCTAATGCTTCTCTCCAACAGCAAGGGTTAGGGGTAAACCCAACACTATTAGTCAACATAGAACATGACACCATTCCAATAGAGGTGGATAACAGCGACTTAAAGAGTATTACTCTAGCCGCAGGCACCATTATTGGAATGGTGATTGATGACCGACATTTCTCCATTGATTTAGGAAATTAACTGTTAGGACCAATCCCCAAGGACTGTTTTGACAGTGACAGTGAGGACAATACAACACCAGACAGGATCTTCACCCGGCATGGGGGGAACTTCCTGGTGTATACTTCTTGCCCTTATGCTAAGGAAGATGTGACTTGTGACTTCAAGAGGGATGAGGTGATTTTCCAGGTCCATGAGGGCTGCCTTTCCCACCTGAAGCCTCCAGTCCAAATCAGCACTCTGACCAGGGACTTCTCCACCCAGGTGGAGGAGGCCGCTGAGATAGCCAAACCAGAAGTCTTTCCAGGCTTCAGGCAGATGGTGGAAGAGAGAGTCAACCTAGCTGATGCCTGTGTGACTCTGAAACAGAAGCAAAAGTTGAAACAAGTTTTCTTGGATTTCCAAGATCTCTTTGCGGTAGACTCATATGACTGTGGTCGCACCGACATCCACACCACAACAATTCCCACGGACCCTGGAATGACTCCAGTGTTTGTGAAGCAATATTGCTTGCCTCTCGCATCCATGGAGTCCCTTACTGAAATAATTAAGAACCTTGAGTCCCGGGGAATAATCCGTCCAGTCCACAGCCCTTTCAATAATCCGATGCTGGGAATATTGAAGCCAAACGGCCAGTGGAGACTCTGCGCCGACCTTAGGGAGCTCAACAAACGGGTCCATACTTCCCGATGGCCTCTGCCCTACATTGACCAAGGGCTGGCCCAGATTCAGGGGTCACAGGTATTCACAGCAATAGACCTGACCAATGGATACTGGACCATGCCTGTCAGTAGGGAGGACCAATACAAACTGGCTTTTACCTTTGGGGGCCAGCAGTACACATGGACCCGGACTCCCTTCGGATACCTCAACTCCGGCAATGAATTCAACATTTTCCTACATAAGGCCATGCCCGACCTGGGTGCGAGGGGTAACCTGGCTTATGTAGATGATGTCCTCATCAAAAGTTCATCTGTGGAGGAACACATAGCGGAGATCCATTATGTTCTGACACAGTTGAGGGCCGCCGGAGCAAAACTTTCCTTTCAGAAAGCACAGTGGTGTAGAACCCGTGTTAATTTCTTGGGGCATGAGATTACTCCTCAGGGTCTCTGTCCCCAAGAAAAGAAAGTGGAAGCACTCCAGAAACTGAAAGACCCCACAACTCTGCGGGAACTAAGGAGCCTCCTTGGACTAATTACAGCAGAAAGTTCATTGAAGGCTACGCAGAGATCACTAGACCCCTGATTCATCTCTTGAAGGGGGGGTCAAGTGGGAATGGGGTCCAGAACAATCCGAGGCGGTAAGACAACCTTGCCTAGCTTACCCTGTCAGAAACAAGGAGTTCTTCCTGGAGACAGGGTTCTCTAATACGTGCTTGATGGCAGTATTATACCAAAAGCATGACAAGGTCAATAAAGTAATCTCCTATGCGAGCAAAACTTTATCCTCTGTGGAGGAAAAATTCAACGATTGTGAGAAGGCACTCCTGGCAACGGTGTGGACATTGAAGAATTACTGCCCGTTTATCCAGGGGAAACACATCATAGTGGAGACTCCACACCAGCCTCTGCAATATCTCCAAAGTGACAGAATCCGGGCCGGAAATGTGAGTAATTCCCAAATTACTTCCTGGATTCTGTCAATGCAAGGCTTTCCTGTGGAGGTCAGATATGGCCAAAACAAGAAGAGTCCCCTCGCGCAAGGTCTGGCTGACTTGCATGATTGTGCCAGAGAAAACTGTCTCGAGGACGAAAGTCTAAAAATCAAGGACAACATGGAGGCATACCTTAATTCCCCACACAAAGTCTTTGAAGAAGACAAGTGTGAGGTAATGCCCACTGTCTATGTGGATGGATGCTCTTACCATGTTGACAACGACGGGGAGAAAGAACTGGTGGCCGGCGTAGTGAATGCATGGGTGAAGGAGTTTCCAGAACCCTCGGGTGGATACAAAATTGGTCCCCCAAGTAGTGAAGTGGCAGAATTGATGGCTGTGCATCAGGCCATCCTCACTGCTGTCCAACATCAACTCCACGAACTGGTCATAATCATAGATTCGGATTATGTACGGAACGGGTTCTTGGAGCACCTGGTTAATTGGAAAACCAGAGGCATGTTATGTGCTAATAACAAACCCCTGAAACATGGAAAGTTAATTCAAAACATTGATGATCTGGTCACATCGAATGGGATGACCATCTACTGGAAAAAGATCAAGGGTCATTCCAAAGTAGAGGGACCAGACAAAACTGGAAATGACTTAGCTGATCAGCTGGCCAAAACCGGGGCCATCCAAGGGGATCTAATAGAAATAGAGTTCCTGTTGGGGGAAATCCAGGTCACTGCGATCACTAGGTCCCAGACAAATGCTCACAATGATCTTTCAACTGCACAATGGAGCAAGGAGACCCTTGATGCTGATTTGATTACAGCTCAGAAGGGGGATTCAATTATTGGTAAGTTTTACCAACACCTTGAGGACCCTGAGAACTTTCCCCTGACGGATACCGATTACATTGGGAAAGAGGACCTAAGAGTGTTGATGAAATGTCCAAAAATGTTCCGGATCCAAGACGGTTTGCTGGTAAGGAAATCCAAAGCTAGCCACGATCAGTGGGTGGTTCCTACCTCATTCCGAAGCCTGATGTTAAGTCACACCCATGACGCGGCCACCGCCGGTCATAGGGGGTTTCACACAACACTGGAAATCTTAAGAGAGGTTGCATACTGGCCACACATGGGGCAGGACCTCGACCAATACTTGAAGGGGTGTCTTGTGTGTGCACAATTTCAGCCATCATCCCTCACACACCGTGCGCCTCTCCAAAAGAGGGGGATGACACTGCCATGGTCAGATTTGCAAATCGACTTTGTAGGCCCTGTAATCCGCTCGTCTAGAGGAAACAAGTACATGTTGACCGTTACATGTTTGTTTACCAAGTGGGTGGAATGTCTCCCGGCCCCAAATTGCAAGGCAGAAACAGCAGCTGCCCTGATGATTAACCACATCTTTTCCCGTTTGGTCTACCTCAAAGGATTGAGTCAGACAGGGGTAGCCACTTCACCAGTGAAGTAATGACAAAGATGTGGGAGATACTGGGGGTCAAAAGACAGCTACATATTGCTTACCGGCCAGGTTCTTCTGGGCCAGTAGAGAGATACAACCGAACCATTGTGAGCATCTTAAAAAAGTTTGTGGCAGATTCTGGGCCAAGTTGGGATACCCGACTACCTCTGGTCCTAATGGCCATCAGATCTACCCCTTCATCTGCAACTAAAATGTCACCATTTGAGTTGATGACGGGACGCAAGATGGTTCTTCCCCAGCATTTGCTCTACAGGACCCAAGAGCAGACACTGATAAATGCCTCCACAACTCATGAGTATGTGGAGAATTTAAGGAAACACCTTCAACATGCTTTTGCCTAAGCTCAGCGGAATCTAGAAAGATCAGCCGAGAGCATGAAGACCCACTATGATTTAAAAAACTACCCGAAAGGAATGTAAGGTGGGTGATCGGGTCTATCTATACAATTTCCAAAGGAACCAGGCCAAACAGCGAAAATTCTTGCCTTCATAGAAGGGACCGTTTGAAATTATAGACAAAATCTCCCCTGTGGCCTACAAGATCTGCATCCCCAAAGGCGGTTTGGCAGAGGGGGAAGACAAGTGGGTACATATAAATCAGCTAAAGTGTTGCCATCCCAGGCACACTCTGCAACAACTGGAGGAATCCACTGGAATCCCAGAGGGGGACGCTCCAGAGTAATTCAGTTCCAACCCTAAAATATCCCACATATAGTCCCTAAAATATTATACTCCTGTAAGCCACTGTCTTTGAATGATAACTTGTATCTCAAAAGTAAAATGTTAGGTATGTTAAAGCATAAAATGTATATGTCTGCCACACCATTAGTAGTGATGGAAAAATGTCTACGAATAGGTATTTCCGCTTTGCTTTATCATCCTAGGAGAGATGAAATCATGGAGACTGACCAAGGAGGACGACCGGGGACCAGGAGCAGAGACCTGAGGGGCCCGGGGTACCGCCCAATATTCCCATCAGGACCGGCGAGGAGAACCGATCGATCCAACTGGATGGGGGAAAAGATGCTGAACTCTGCCATCTACCGGAAGAAGATGAGGAGAACATCCCAGATCTTGCGAGTTCCATCAGCGAAAGGACAGAATGGCCATCGCAAGAGGGGGGGCTTGTGGGATGTTTTTACCCATGCATCCAAGCCCTACAATAAAACTGTGCAGTACTGGCATGGAAAACATCATGATGGCCAGAACTCCCCAGAGAGTGCACAGGGAAAACATGAAGAATAGGATGCCACCCATTTTTGCCTATGTTGTGAGCACAGGAGGGCACTGCCTAAAACCACCATTGGGCTACACACACAGTAGCCTGAAACCATTGGGAATGGCAATGCTGATTGCCAAAAGCAACCCAGAACTGTGGGGAATTCATTTTCTTAATCCCAAAAATGGTTGCATTACCAGTACTCACCACTATCAGAAAGCCGGCGTTTTAAAACCACCAGACTTTTGTGTAAAACTGCACAAATGAAACAAAACCAGACCAAGGAAAGACTTGCTAAGAGGTGGATACAATGTAAAACTATATTCTGAAATGACTTGAAGGGAGTAATTATTTAATGTATAGGTAAAAATTGTCAGTTTGATTTGAATGTAGAAAACTGGGAACAAAAAGTGACATTTAGCTGAAACCTGGCTTAATGAAACTGGATTCTGCCTGACAACTACCCCCGACAGGAGTTGAAACCTGCTCAGCCACTCTTCCCCTTGCCAAAAGGAGTTGTCACCTCTCTGATTAGATTAGGGGTGGAGCAGCTGGGGACTACAGGGAGTTGAACAAAGGCCTGTCATGGACTCAGGCAAATGTTATATTGGGGGCGTCGTAAAAGTGGCTTCCTCTTAGGTGGAAACTGGGAGGGGCAGTGCCTCTGCTAGCAGCTGAGCTTGGGGGAAGTGGATAAACCAGTTATTCCACCCTGTTATGTGGGAAGCCACACCCTTTTCTTGACCAGAGCATAATTTTAAAAAGATAGATAACTCATAGTGCGGACTTGTCAGAATTATATAAGTAATATCATTATTTTTGTGACTTTTCTGTGAACATTTTGAGAGGCGTTAGGACCCTGTGGTGTATTCTGGGGGGTTGCTAGCGGAAAATAGGGTCTCACTCCAAATGTATGCATGTTGAAAATCTGACACTATCATCTGTAACCCATATCCCTGGAGCACATTTGTGTAAAATCTGGAAAGGTTTAGAGGTTGTTATCTGGATGAAAAGGGGAGAATTCTGTCATCAGTGGAAACGACATCGTACAAAGACAGGGATCGGATGGTTTGGTGCTACAGAAAATATGTTAACTGGACCTATAATATTAGAAAAATGG
Organism: Ambystoma mexicanum; assembly: GCF_040938575.1. NCBI lineage: Eukaryota > Metazoa > Chordata > Amphibia > Caudata > Ambystomatidae > Ambystoma > Ambystoma mexicanum. The sequence goes on from NC_090936.1 coordinate 383,920,437, forward strand.
TGCATAGATAAATATGTATTTGGGTCAGAAATAGATTTGTGTGCAATCTGACAAGGGGAGGTTCCTCTGACCATAAAACCTACAGCATCACTCTGACTCACATTTCCTTCCCCCAATCATGGGAGAGGGGAGAATTGGGCCAATGACAAGTGAGAGGGGCAGGCTTAGTTATGACCAACGCACACACCCACTTTCCAAAACACATAAAAAGAGACTGCTGGGACAGGTAGAGACATTCAATTCCATTTGCTGCGGAGCATGCTGACCGACGACTTCACATCCAGAGATCCAGTTTTCAAATCCATCAATCTACAAAGACCAGAACTTTACTTCAGAACTTAAAGCAAGTGCCTAAACACACAAACTGAGAACTTCTAACGCCAGCTGTTGCCTATTTGCCAGATTTTAGCCTTCAGCACATTTGTCCTGCATGGCTCCCATATATAGATACAAATATGCTGCTATCCTGGCAATCTTATTATGTTCATCTTTGGCTTTAGGGGCCATATATATTTCACTCAGGGCCACATGTAGGGGACCCTGATCTCCCCATATATCTGACCCTGTTTCAGTGACCTGTTGCACGATTGCCTGCAACCAGACCGTTTGGTCCTGATGAGTCCACTCACCTCTCACAAATAGTTTATGTAAGAAGTGCTCTCTGGCTGCTAGTGTCAGGTTACCCATTGTTGATTAACATTATATTTATAAGGGCGATATCGATTATTAATTTATTATAAAAGCGTGGTATCTATATTTTGTTTTATTTCTCAAATAAACCTTTTAAACTTGCAAAACAGAACTACTTCTTGGCTCAGTGGGGTCAGGGGGATTCTAAGAGAGGGGTGTTATATAGGGGTAGTCATCCAGAACTCATGAACTGGACATAAAGATATATCAATAAGGGTTTCCATTCAGTATCCCAGGCATTGACTTAGCTGTAGTGTTTGATTGAATCCTCTTACAGTATCCAGACACTTCTCTGACATAATGGTTATAACTTTTCCCATATTAAGAGGCAGGGACTTCACACCCCGTGAGAACGTGTCGCCCCTTTTCTATCTGCTTGGTGAATAGTCTACACAATCTCCTATCCCGCGGGATGTCGTGCCATGCTCCCATATATTCATAGACAGGTAATATACTTCAGCACAAATAAATGATAAATCTGCACAGTTTTATACTTGTCCACTTAACCAAATAAATCTGAGGTTAATTAAGGGGGAACCCCTGCTTTGTGTAATCTGTATACCTTTGTTTTGTGTTGACTTGATCTATATTTTCTACTTTATGATACGATATGACATGCTACGTCGTTTATAACGCACCTGTACACAAGTGTTTCTAGTCGCAACAAGTCAAGGAAGGGAAAAGAGATGTTGGACAAGACAAGCGATCTTAACAGGCCTTGTGTCATTCCGATTGTTCAAGTGCGAGAACAGGAAGCTCAAGGGGAAGAAGGGAGGAGTGCTGGGAAGAGGGAAGGGGACAGGCAGCAATGCTCTGAGTAGTGCTGCCAGTGCAGCACGGCTCTGTGTAAGTGCAAGGAGGGAAGGGACTGTAGGGGTTACAGTTACAGCCCATAGTTGCAAGGTAGGACCGGAGGCAGTGCAGGAGTGCTTGATCAAGAGAGAGCCTGGTACCCAGTGAGATTCTGAGAGTAGGCAAGCAGCCAGTTAGTGCAGCAGACAGGTCGGTCAGGTAGGTCAGCAGGGTAGGGAGAGAGAGAAAGCAGAGGAGAAGAGGAAAGTTTTGAACTGCTTCCGGAACTTCGGGTGATCCAGCTCAAGTTTGAGAGGGGCAGGGAGGCCATTCCAGAGGGAGGCCCCTGCAGAGAGATCCTCCACCCACTCTCTGTCTGGAGAAGTGTCTTACCCTTAGAGAGTTGGAGGTTTATGAGTGAAGGGCTCAAGAAGGAAGGCATTTAACAACAGAGCATTGGATGTATTTTGTGCACCGGCCCCTGTAAGCCTTGTGGACAATGCATAGGGTCTTGAACTTGTTCCTTGCAGCCACGGGGAGCCAGTGGAGAGATTTCAGGGCTGGAGAAGTATGGTCCATGGGCTTAAGGCCATGGATAAGTCCTGTTCTGGATTAGTTGCAGAGGGCAGAGACTAGAGGAAGGCACATTGAGAAAGAGGCTGTTGCAGTAATCCAGCCTAGAGAGAACTAGAGCCCTGGGGATAGTGGGCTTCTGGGGGAAGGTGAGAAAGGGAAGAGTACCTTTGAGGAGATATAGCTGGTAGTAGGACTTCTTGGCAAAGTCCGAGATGTGAGGAGAGAAGGAGAGAGTGGAGTCGAAGATGACACCAAGGTTTTTTGCCTCATAGAATGCGAAGGAAGAGGGCCCAAGGAGGGAAGCCAGAGAGGAAGAGGGAAAGCAGGAGCAAGGGTCCAAATGAGAAGGATCTCTGTCTTACTGGCATTAAGGCAGAGATTGTTGGAGGTGAACCAATACTGAATGGAGGATAGACAGTCAGGAATGAGCGAGGAAGGAGAGGAGGCTGAGGGGAGCCTGGAGGAGAGCTGAGTGTCATCTGCATAGCACTGACGGTTAGAGCAGAGGGTAGAGATCAGGTGGCCCAAAGGGGCCAAGTAGAGGTTGAAGAAACAGGATGAGAGGATAGAGCCCTGGGGAACGCCACAGGTGGAGAGAGAGGTGGCAGGGAGAAAGGAACCAAGTTGGACCTGGGAGAGGCGGGTCAAAGTGGATGGAGGTTCTCACAGAGGTTCTCACAGAGTTGGTTATCAGGATGGTGTGGTTCACCACGTCGAAATCAGAGGAGAGATCAAGGAGGATGAGGACAGAAGGAATACTGGAATCTAGGTTAGAAAGCAGATCTTCGCGTGGTTTCAGGAGAGCAGTTTCCGTGCCTGTGACCGCTCTGAAGCCAGACTGATGTTCATGGAGACAACCAACAGATTCAGTGTGGCGAGTAAGCAGGGAAATGGCCAGCATTTACAGGAGTTTGCCCAGGAAAGGTGTGATAGAGATTTGGCGATAGATTGCTGGATGGGTAGGATCGGCAGAAGGCTTCTTGAGGAGGGGATGCATAAGGGAGTGCTTGAGGAGAGAAGGGAAGGTTCCAGTGGTGAAGGAGTGATTGCAGAAATCGGCCAAGGCTGGAGCAAGGAAGTCAATGTGGTCTTTGATGGTTCTGGAGGAGCAGATAATCACCTGTTTTAACGACACGTTCATAGATCAGACGTGTCTAGAAACCTCATCAGATCTAGTCAGAGAGAAAGAGAACGGGGGAGCAGAGGGAGAGTTTCCCAAAGGGAGGCCGAGGGAGAAAGAGGAAGAGTAGATAGATGACAGGATGCCCTGAGTTTTTGTGGTCAAGTGAGAGGCCAGTGCTATACAGAGGGCCTGGGAAGGAACAGGATAAGCTGAGACTGCAGCAGGATTGGCCAGTTGCTTGCAGATTTTAAAGGGCCTTTGTCATAATATATTGATTTTTCTCTAATCTTCACCTTAAATTGCTCTAATTTCCACTCCATAGTGTTCAACATGCCCAGATGGTCGAGAGCAGTGATGCTTAGATCTGTATATGCTAATTTTCTCCTGGTTTCTCTCGTTTTATTAGCTAACCATTTAGTATGTTCCACTAGGGTATTTCTGAACATGAAGCCCTCATCCATTTTATAGGCTGAGGTGATATACAGTAAAGTTCTAGAGATATTCCAGCACATTAGCAGGGAAGTTAAACCTAATTCAAGGTGCAATGCCTCAATAGGGACTGTGTGGGACTGCTAGTCTTGCAGTTGTAGTCCACTATCAAACAAGACCCCAAGATTGAGAGCCTTGGGAGAAGTAGCAAGAAGGTCAGGCGGTAGGGACATAGGCAAGGGGGTGGTAGGAATGGCATTGGAAGCTGGGAGAAAGAGGACTCCCAGTTTTGAAGAGTTCAGCATGAGGCAGTGTAGAGCAAGCCAGTGGCAAATTGCAGTGAGGCTGTTTGTAATAGTTTCCGAGATGACCTTAGTGATGGAGGGAAATTAGAAAAATATTTGAGTGTCATCAGCAAAAATGTGATAGTGAAAGCCATAGGATGAGATGGGTCTTCCTAGGGCAAAGATATTCCTCGCGGGGGCTCATTTTGCTCCAAAGAGTAATTTGGCGGACGGGAGCCATTACATGTATACATACAGGTTGTAGGCTCCGTACGACCAAGTTTTTTCATTTTCACACAAAGTGCAAATGCGCAGGACAAAAGGTGCTGCATACGCGTGTATGGTGCTTTTTGCCGTGCACATTTGCACTTCACCATGCAAACAAGTAAACACTGCCTGCCATGCTCACATGGCAGTCAGCGTTTACAATTACAATTTGAATGCTGCCTGCCATGTAAGCATAGCAGGGAGTGTTTAGAATGGATCCCTATGGAGTATGTCTTCATTATGCTGGAGCATCAAGCCGGCAGGCTCCACAGGGATCACCAGCATTTGCATCGGCATGAAAATTCATGCCGACGCAAATACTGGGGCATTTCTATGTCGGAGAGAAAAGGAGGCGGTGAAAAATGCAAGTTGCGTTCCACCCCTCCTCTCCATCTTACAGATGACTGGAAATGGGCATTATGTTAATGGAAGGCATAAAGCCCTTAAATAAGGCTTTTGCGCCTTAAATTTACATCATGCCCCAGAGAACAGAGATGTTGCAAACTTGGTGATAAAATATGAATGTACACAAACAAAAATCACACATTAGTGTATATGTATTTTTCGGACAGTACATAATATATTGTTCGAACTAAAACTCTTTACATTGCACAAAGAATGACGAATGTAACCCCATTCCTCGGTGCCTTACAATTCGAAGAAGATATGGGTTAAGAGGGAACAAAAACAATGGAGAGCTGTTATGGATTCGCTATAACACTGCTACACTGACATATGCAATGTATCTCGAGAAGGTTGCCTAATGTGTGGGGTCGCCCAGCACTAAGTAGGAAAAGGGAGAACACAGGGCCATCCAAGGGAAGGGGGGGGGGGTATTGAGGATCGGCATCAGCCAAGGGAGCAGAAATGTGACAGAAGGATATTAAATTAAGAGACTTTGCAACCTGTGACAGTCAGGTTGTGTTATGGCCTCTGTTGTTAGGCACAGACAGGACTGGCAACACATCATGTAAAATAAAAGTCAGACAGACCTAAGTCAGCTATATGAACTAAGGACTTACACGCAAGAGTAGCAAGACACTTTGAGGAGAAGAGGTAGGCCATTCATCAGAGACCCTTCGAGGCGCTGGAAGTGGTACCACAAGCGCTCTGTAGTGGTAACTGAGAATTGTGGGTGTTCCAATGTGAAACCTTGTGAGTGCTTGCTCTTAATACTGATTCCTCCTTTGGGGCTGAATGAAAGTATAGACTTTGGCTGAAGAATTTAATTTCGATGGTCCCCGTAGATGGAAGCGAGCATGGCATCTCTTCCTAAAGGGAAGGCTATGAGGATACATTTCTGGGCCATAGCTAGATTGTCGAGTTTCCCTGGGTTACAATACCCTATTATGATACTGATTAGAAGTCCAATTACACCCCCAAGTGTGTCCTTGATTCCTACCTGGTCGAAAAATGGAGAGGAAAGATTTGGCATCAGATCTTCCATTTAAGACAATACATTTTAGCATCACATTTCATTCAGTTGCTTTCTTTTTTTCATTTTTCAAGGGGAAAAAACGTGTGTATGGCAGATGTGATCCCTACACTGGACCACAACACTGAGCAAAGGGATGCTGGCTCTTTTAGTGAACTCAGCAAATGTAAACATTAATTCCAAAAAGAAGCATGATTGGTACTAACTCCAATGTCTATAAACTCTTATGAGGCTGCGCTCAGTGGAGGCGCGCCTCCTTCTTTCTGCCCGGCGGTTGTCCTCTAATCGGGGAACGCCATTATTTATGCTCTTGCGGTTCTCTTGTCCATGCACATTGAAGAAATCTATTTACACAAGTAGCAATAATCCGGAAAAGGCCTCGTTCACTGATGATACCCAATGACCCCAAATCAATTGTTGGCATCCAAATTCATTGCTTGTGTGCATTCTTCACACCTGTGCCATTCATACCACACTGAGTAAAGTTGGGATTTGTGTGTAAGTTAAGGTTCAAAACCCCTTGAGTAAGCGATATCACAAGGTTTTGTCTCGATCCATGTAGCGTTCATGCACAGTGAAGCGGTCAAACGTAGCAGAGGCGCAAATATGTTTTTCAGACACATGTTGGGGACGGAGTGGTTGCTGTAAACTACATAGTTGCACTCACTACCTCGCAGAGCCAACACAAACTGCAATCAGACTGGCATCTTAGGATCACTAAAACTTCTTTCTCCCTGTGTCCAACAATAACAGACTCGGCCTGGTGCTAACACTGTGCCCCTCATTGTAAGTTTGGCAAATGTATGAATGGAAATAACGCATGGGGTAAATAACGGTATCTGGTGTGGTATTCCTTAAAATCCATCCCATTGTGAAATATCCACCGGATTGCAAGCAATCTATGCAGATTTCCAGAAATACTAGATGGGTATTTCTGGAAAATGCACTTGCATCATATTTCTATTTTTTGTATTTGTTGCATTCCTCATTTTGAGGGTGAAAATTGATTGTGTATAGTAACAGACGATATCCCTCATTTACTGTTTTCTAAATGCCCAAAAGCGTGAGTAGTGTTCCCCTTGTTCATTACGTGGCAAAAGCACTGAGAAGGCTGGATATCAGAGGAGCCTTCTTTTTCACTTCGCTTACGTGTGCCCATGCAAAACCCTTTTAACGCACGCCCCTTTAGTAGAGGTTAAACTATTTTGTTTTAAACTTCTGGGAATTTTTTTTTTGTTGCATTGTTTACCTGCGTCTCATATGGACACTGACACTGTAGATACAGTATGACGTATTTGACACCATAACACTGCAGTAATTACTGCATGCGGTACGTAGAGGGAATGCAACATGCCTTCAATACACTAGGAGCACAATCAAAAGGTGTTTGGGGGGGGGCAATAATACTGACTTTTCTTGCAATTCCCAGAATACTCATAGGGAGGCCCTAAGGAGCTGTTCACGTAAAACAGATCTCTGGGTTTACGGCCAGCATCCGTATATTTATTTAAGTATGTATACATTTATAGCAGCATACGTCAGCCGGGAACATCTAGGCGCTAGTCAGAGTACAGCGACAAAGATTATAGAGCGGAAAGGACGCCCTCGGTGTCACGCGCTTGCGTCGATGGTAACTGTGAGGAAATGTTGTTGGCACGTGATTTACGTTCAGCTTGCATTTTATCCATCTTCCTGTCACGTACTATGTGTGTTTGTGACGGCTGGGGAACGTGTGTGCATTTCATTTACTTTGAGAAGGGGCTGCCGACCGAACATGTCGCTCTTGGCAATGAACTGCGTCAGACCTCGCTCTTGGGAGGTCCCACGCACAAGAGAGGCGCAGCCATTTGTCCTCCTGGGAGGTCTAACCCCAGATGTTATCATCAAAAGAAGTCAAGGTGGCTACCAGGGAGCAGATGTGAGCTTGTACGCATACACGCCCCACCACCCCCATTCACCAATAGGAACACCAGAATGCCACCGTGGATTAAATGTGTGTGCGTCATCTCTCAGGTCAGGCCCACGTGCTAGACTCTGAGCCAGAGTCATACTTAACGTATAGCGTCAGCTGATGTCCGTCTGTACACGCCACAGCCCAAGTGTGCGTTATTAGCCGCTGTTGGTGTCAATTCCTTTGCTTAAAGCAACAGAAAAAAAGACAGTGGGCCTGATTATTGAAGTTATACCTATGCACGCCCAAATGAGGACATCACATCTGAAAATGAAACGTAAAAACATTTTCATTGCGCGATGTTCACTGAAGTGGTGTCAAACTTTGGGAACAGGATTGCCACTGAACAAAAGAGCAGGCGACAAACAGGGACCATTGCAATAAAGATAGAAAGAAGCAAGTCATGTGTTAAATGGCGTGAGTCACATACCTGCCTAGTTTCCTGGTTTATCCCGGAGAATCTGTATTTTTATGCTCTTCCCCGGGACTCTGGGGAAGAGGGTGGAGTCTCTGGCATTGCGGGGATCAGCGGCAGGTATGCTTTGCACCCGCTCTATGGCCAGTAGGGACCCCTGCAGCCTGGGGCTGGGCAGAAAGAAGGGCCTGTGTCTTATTTCTACCTCCTCTCATATATGATATGATATGATAGGCTATTTATAACGTGTTTAATACCCAGAGGTTCCTAAGCGCGTACCCTAGGATCGAACCTGTGTTGCTCTGTGTCGTCTTGCTTCCAGAGTGAACACATTGCCCTTGAGCTATCCTCCAGAGACAACACTTGGCTCGACCCAGGAGCAAGGCTGCAGGTGATCCAGCATAGGCCAGGCCACATGGCAAGACCCGCCTGGCAACACACGATGGGCGCAAAGGCTATGACTCATGGCATGATGGGCGTGGGCAGTACATGCTGCCACGCCCAGCGCAGAGTGAGCCACAGCAGAGGAAAGCGATACGCAGCAGCTTCCTCCCTAACTGTTGCCTGTCAAGCGATGTCCTACCGACTTTGAGTTCAACAAAAACATCCAAACATCGCAGACATCTTGGGTCAGCTGCGCGTTTCTGGTATAAATAAAGGAGCAGCCCCTCTCCTTCTGCCCCCTAAATTATGGATACATTTAGCTTCTATAGCAGGCGGTGAAGACGTTGATTCTTTTATTTGTTTTAAATGTGGGCAGGTCGGGTGGGCGGTGTCTTGTAGAAAAGGGGGTGGGGCGTCCGGTGATGTCATCCTCTGGGTTTTTCTTTTGCATATGTAGGCAGGCATGCATCAAGCCCTACCTGCATTTCTATATCTGTACCTATAGGCATTGCTTCTGTATGGACATTTCATCAACTATTGGCAGCAGCTTGATTTTCGCTACGTGGTGGAATCAAATTGCGATTCTGGCTAATGGGGCAGACTTTTCCCCGCCAAGTGAAGTGAGGGAGTCATCTTTCCCAGGTCAAACGGCACATTTTACAGCAGGAATTGAAAAACGGGCATTTTAGCCTGATTTACAAAGCTTTTTCCCATGATATTGTGTCATTGTGAAAGGCTTTTTTAAACGGGCTGATGGTGTTTTCAGCTGGTTGAAAATATATAACATCTCAGCAACCATCGCTTAACCTGCTGAGCTGTCTTTACAGTATTCTGTGATACTGTGAATATTAGATGGTCAGTCCTTTGAACAAGTCGGTGAATGCAAATAGCTGGGTATAATAATCAAGGCATCCAAAGATCTGTCACATATCGGAGATACTTTCTGTAAAAAGGCATGGACCAAATGGCTTGCCCTCAGGAGCATTATCAATACAGTGGGGGCGCGGGAGGTCGATTGAGGCCAAGTTGATGGCTTATAAACAATCAATTGTGCCTGCAATTATGTATGCAGCGGAGGTTCTCCCGGAGAGTTCTGTACGCTGGTTAGAACGGCTCGAGACAAAGATTCCGTGCTCGTTGCTGGGCTTGCCTTGTTTGGTACTGGTGCAGGAAGTTAGGTTGGAGCTTGGCTTACAGTCCTTGACCTCACTGTGGAAACTCGCTGCTTGTAAGCTCTGGGCTAAAATTGCGCTAAAAGTAAATAGTGAGGCAAATCTTTTGAATTGTTCTGCTGAACATGCACGAAGGGCCTCCCGGAGCATCTGGTTCTGTGGGCTGGTAAAATATGACCAATTTTTCAGACATTGGCCTAAGTGTCGTTCCTACCTCTATGATTGAATATCATTTATTACAAATTTCATAGGCCATAACCTAAAGATAACTTTCATGCAATTTCATGTAATTTCATATAATAACTCGTTTATTGTTTATTGATACTGAGAGAAATTGGCTAGTCTTCAAATTTCAAGTATTCCCTTAACTGTATACCATACTCGATATAGGGCCAAATGTAGGCTGGGATTCAAGGTGTTAATGCATGTTAGCCAAAAGTCTTTGGACTTAATATGGTCAAGATTATGTACATATCTGCTATAATGTTTTATGTAGGTTGAACCCAAACTGGGGCATAGTGTAAGAACGTGTCTTGCAGTTTCAAATAAATCTTTATTCTTGCATATCCTGCAAAAACGCTCTGTTTTAGAGATGGCCCGTTCAGGGCCCAACACCGCTAGGACAGGTAGATGGTTGATACGTAGGAGTAATAAGAAGCGTCTTAGATTATCCGAGGGGCAAAGGTTGAGATATCCTTGTGCCCTTCTAAAGGTATATAAAACATGAGTTATGAACCCGTAACTGTGGAGGCTCGCAAGATGTCTAAAATTGTCTTGCCAGTCCCAAATTTTGAGTCGTTCTACCATTTGGCACTTTAGATTTATAAAATTGTCTTCCCAGTTAGGGGTCCATTCAATCATCTCAAATAGAGCATTCATTTCTCTCACAAAACAAGCCTGCTTATTCCTAACAATGTCTTCTTTCACGGTTATCAAAGGGGGATTAGTCGGATTAGTATGCAGCTTAATGTAGACCTCGGCTCTTTTCTTCAAGACCAGAGCTTTTAAAGAGGGTAAACCCAGCTCCAATCCAAAAACGTCCTTCCAGTGTCTGTAGCCAATCCAAATTAAGGCTAACCAGGACTTCCAGTCCATAGATTACCGTGGGTATCAGGCACTGGACGTAAAGTTGGCGAGCTGCCCACATGGAATATCCACTCTTCTTACGAGAGAACTGATATATCATAGAGGTAAGTTGCGCTGCTTTTATTTTGCGGGATTGTACACATGATTGGGAATTTCCCTTAGAGTCGAATTCTACTCCCAAGTATTTATAGCTATGGGTAAATTGAATTTCATGTCCTCTTACAATCATTCTAGGGCGGCTCACTTTGCCATGACTATAGAGGATCAACTCTGTTTTCATGTGATTAATTGTGAGTTTGTTCTCCTCCGCATACTCCCAAAGTCGCTCAGCCGAGCGTAGAATGCCACTAAATGTGTGGTCAAAAATAACCACATCATTCGCATACGCCAGGATTAAGCAGTGTTGGGAGCCAACCTTGGGAGGGCAGTTACTCACCTCTCTAATACACTCTGGAATATCGGAAACAAACAAATTATATAACATGGGTGCGGTAACGCAGCCTTGTTTCACCCCTCTTGTTTGCTTTATCACCCTAGTTGTGGATCCACTTCCATCAAGCCTCAACTGGACTGTGGTGTTATGATGTAAGAGTTGCAGATAATAGAGCAAACCTTCAGGGCATGCCAGGCTCCTAAGCTTCCTCCATAACTTCTCTCTATTAACCATGTCAAACGCTGCCTTAAAATCTATATATAAGGCATACAGAGGCGGATTATTAGGAAGTAGGGCTTTATCTCTAAGACTATTCATGATGAAAAGATTGTGAGTGGTTGAATATCCAGATCTGAATCCGCTTTGAAAGCGGCCCAGAATCCCTTCCGTTTCAGTCCAAGATTGTAATTTCTGTAACAGTAAGGAGGCAAATAATTTGCCAGAACAATCTAACATAGATAGCAAGCGGTAATTGCCCGGGTCAGATCTATTGCCTTTTTTGAAAATTGGCACTAAAATTGCTCTCTGCCAGGTCTCAGGTATTATCCCCTCTTTTAAAACTTTTTCAAAGAGGATTTTCAGAAAGTTAGCCCAGAAAACTGGGTTACTCTTCATAAGTAGATTGGAGAGACCGTTAGGCCCCGGGGCTCGGGAAGATTTAAGTTTAGCAATCTTACCTATCAGGTCTTCTAGGTAAATAGGGAACGGCTTAGGAACTTGAGAGATGGTTGGAAAAATTTCGGGGTTAACTGCTGACATACCATTACGCGTTTCCAGAAAATTAACCCATTCCTCAGCATCAATCGGGTTTATTTGGGGGGTTACCCTGCTCCCCCTAGCTTCTCCTAGAAGTGCCCAGATATTCCCGGAATTTCTCGAGCAAATAGTCTTCACGGTTTTTTGCCAATTTCTTCGATCTGTTCCAGTGTTTTAACCATGCCCTATACCTATTTTTTATCTCTCTGATCTTAATATGTATATCCATAATTAAATGGGAGTGGGCTCTGATTCTGCGTATCTCCCTTCTCAGAGTACGTTTAGCATCACGAATCGTCTTATCATAGCCCTCGATCGAGCCCTGTTCTCTGATAACAAGTAAAGATTTTTTTGTAACATATTTACCCGTAAAATTATAAATCCACCCTGCGAGGTGTTCTATTGAGAGATTAACAAACATGGTGTGATAATCAGCATCCCATTCACCACAATCATGACATGCTTTAGATATATTTTTCTCAGACCATATTAATCGTGAACCAGCATGATTAACCAACAAGCTTCCTGTCGCTATTGTTGAAGGACATGGAGAATCACACTTCAGACTTAAACTCAGGCCGCTATGATCACTCCAATCGTTGTCTATTATTTCCATGTCATTAACCAGGGATGCCACCTCCGGGCTAATAAAACAATAATCGAGAGTGCGGCGAGCAACACCTGCTTTCCAAGTATAATGTCCCGGTCGGTCACTCATAGTTCGACCGTTTAGACATTCCAAGTCCCAGCTCTTCATAAAACATAACCACTTCTCCCCTTCTTCATCACTATAATTCTGAGGCATGAGGGGATACGGATGTAAATGCTTATTGTTAGTTGTACCACCATCCCCTTTAATAGAACAATTAAAATCCCCAGCAATGACCAAGAGGTTATTTTGGCATTCATTCGTCCACTCAGTAAGTAAATCATGTAGTCTATCTTGTATTAGATCACTCTTTGACGCATCGTGTGGATTATAAACATTGACCAACAAGAGTTTCATCTGATTATTTTTGATCGGTATAACCACCTCCACCGCATTAATGTTATCCTCAAGATCGATATTAATTTCATTAGATGTTATAGTTTTACTTACACCGATCATCAATCCCCCAAAAGGTCTTCCCATTTGGCCTTTTTTAGCAAAAGTATGGTACAACTTATACCCGTCTATTATAATTGGTGCAGTTAGCCAGGTTTCCTGTAATAGAAAAAAGGAATAATTCATAATAAAAGGTAGCGAGCCATTAGTTACAGTCATATGTTTGAAACCCCTGGTATTCCAGGATAGCAATGAGCAAGTTCAGGGTTTATTTATAACCGAGGGCAAGGCCTCTGCAAGCCATTTAAGAGTGTTCTGAATGTCACTCATTTGCACTTGGTTCCCAGAAAGAGGAGGTAGTTTAGTTTTATTGTCAGTTTTAGTAGGCTTGGGAACTTCTTTAATCAGAGGGTCTACATCATCAGGATTCACGTCTACCCCCAAGCCTACTTGCGCTAAGTTAACTCTATGTTTACGAATCAACTGAGCCGAGGCCAGGACTGTACAATGCAGCGCTGTCACATTAGGGTTGGTGGTACATAGAGGCTCTACAAATGAGAAATCCTCAGATCTAATAACTCTTAATTGAGGTATTAGATGAAGTTTCTCGAGCATGCCTGTACGAGAAAGCCATTTGCCATGGCATTGCTGGTTCAGATTCTTCACAATGCAAATCTTATTTTCTTCTCTATTCTCTTCCCTTGCTGGAACCGGTGTATCACTTTCAGCATCCATGCTTTCAAATGTACTATTAGGGTTGTTCCTTTGAGGGGTAGAAAACTGATTATCAATAGAATGGTTTTCTGTAAGGATAGAGTCTTGGCTAGCATTACTCACGGCTGAGATTTCTTTAGATTTTTCCACCAATATCCAGCTAGTGAGTGTACCCGGACCTTTATTTCGGTTTTTCTTTCTTTTTAGTGCCCTTTTTCTTGCCTTTTTAGATTTCTGTTGTGGGTTTACTGTATTTAGGAGTGGAGAGGCCACCTCTACCGGAACATTTCTTAAGGCAGCTCTTTTCGCCATTCTACGCCGTTTCTTAGTCAGATGAGTGTTTCCTTCATTTGTCGGATGTTCGTTCCCCTCAACGTTAATTGGACTAGATGGGATCTGAGGCTCCTTTACCTCTTCAGGGCCTACTTCATAATCTAAATCCGGAGCGGGGAGATTCAACTGTAAGATTGTATTCACATGTATTCTACCACATAATTTGAGGAGAATTTTTAGGGCAAATTGGAGAGAGGATAAGGACGCCTGCATCTCTGCAATGGCTACAGAGTTTAGCTGTGAAAGCTCACTAGGTTGATCGACCTTAGTTTGCCCTGACTCCTCTAAGTCGATCAATAAGTTTGGTGATTCAGACAGTCGGCCAGAGCATAAAGTTCTCTGAGGAGAATTAGCAGGTTGTAACACTTGGGCCTCCACTGTTATACTTGCGACTTTCTTGATAGTCCCCATCTCAATAATCCCCGGCTCTCCTAAATTAGGTGGAGGAGCCATAGATTTCTGTATAGACAGGCATAAATCCAATAACGAATTATTGTCAATGTGGTCAAAGGATGTAACATCCAGTGGTCGGCTTGCGTTATGCGCAGCCGGAAGTGTCTCCTCAGTTTGTTCGTCAGTGCATACAGGTAAGATCTTTTTAAATAACTCCGGAATGGTACCTCCGGCGTTAGCTGGCGATTTCAAACTGTCCCCACCTCTTAGATTGTTATTAGGCATATAGGGATGATTTGTCCTGCCTTTTCGTAAGTTGTAGGGCGCTTTTGCCCCACGTGCTTTAGGCAGCATATAGGCTCAGTAGAGTTGCAGGGGAGAAAGTAAAGATAAATAGCCAGAAGAACTAGTATCTTTGGCGAAACCAAATCACTCAACAGTCAATTGCATGCAAGACAAGTTAAAAAATCTATATAAAAGATTATTAATTCTGAGTAAGGGATCAAAGGAGATTGTAATCTCCCACAGTCTCCCATAAACTGTGCCAAAAGAGGATACTTAATTATGCGGACGGGCTTACCCTTTACTCCACATTCAATAGTAAGACTCAGAGGCTGATTCGCCTACGCGCCAAACAGCCGCACAACAGTCAGTGGCCTTGTCTCCTACCGGGCTTAACGCCGCGAGGGTGGCCCACGGCTGTTTAAGAGGCCTCGGTGAGGTCACGTGCTCCGTCACGTGCTTTAGAAGCTCCGCCTCCTCCAGGAAGTAGAGTAAGTTGCTGGAAGCCAGCAAGAGCGTGTCAGGGCTCGCAGTGCTGGCAAAGTAGAACAAGGTTCCCAGCAATAAAATCCGCCGTTAGTTCACAGTTGTAACACACCCCGTTCGGGCGGCCCACGGCTGTTTAAGAGGCCTCGGTGAGGTCACGTGCTCCGTCACGTGCTTTAGAAGCTCCGCCTCCTCCAGGAAGTAGAGTAAGTTGCTGGAAGCCAGCAAGAGCCTGTCAGGGCTCGCAGTGCTGGCAAAGTAGAACAAGGTTCCCAGCAATAAAATCCGCCGTTAGTTCACAGTTGTAACACACCCCGTTCGGGCGGCCCACGGCTGTTTAAGAGGCCTCGGTGAGGTCACGTGCTCCGTCACGTGCTTTAGAAGCTCCGCCTCCTCCAGGAAGTAGAGTAAGTTGCTGGAAGCCAGCAAGAGCGTGTCAGGGCTCGCAGTGCTGGCAAAGTAGAACAAGGTTCCCAGCAATAAAATCCGCCGTTAGTTCACAGTTGTAACACACCCCGTTCGGGCGGCCCACGGCTGTTTAAGAGGCCTCGGTGAGGTCACATGCTCCGTCACGTGCTTTAGAAGCTCCGCCTCCTCCAGGAAGTAGAGTAAGTTGCTGGAAGCCAGCAAGAGCGTGTCAGGGCTCGCAGTGCTGGCAAAGTAGAACAAGGTTCCCAGCAATAAAATCTGCTGTTAGTTCACAGTTGTAACACACCCCGTTCGGGCGGCCCACGGCTGTTTAAGAGGCCTCGGTGAGGTCACGTGCTCCGTCACGTGCTTTAGAAGCTCCGCCTCCTCCAGGAAATAGAGTAAGTTGCTGGAAGCCAGCAAGAGCGTGTCAGGGCTCGCAGTGCTGGCAAAGTAGAACAAGGTTCCCAGCAATAAAAACCGCCGTTAGTTCACAGTTGTAACACACCCCGTTCGGGCGGCCCACGGCTGTTTAAGAGGCCTCGGTGAGGTCACGTGCTCCGTCACGTGCTTTAGAAGCTCCGCCTCCTTCAGGAAGTAGAGTAAGTTGCTGGAAGCCAGCAAGAGCGTGTCAGGGCTCGCAGTGCTGGCAAAGTAGAACAAGGTTCCCAGCAATAAAATCCGCCGTTAGTTCACAGTTGTAACACACCCCGTTCGGGCGGCCCACGGCTGTTTAAGAGGCCTCGGTGAGGTCACGTGCTCCGTCACGTGCTTTAGAAGCTCCGCCTCCTCCAGGAAGTAGAGTAAGTTGCTGGAAGCCAGCAAGAGCGTGTCAGGGCTCGCAGTGCTGGCAAAGTAGAACAAGGTTCCCAGCAATAAAATCCGCCGTTAGTTCACAGTTGTAACAGTTGTAACATAAAAATTGAATATGATCTTAAGTGTTTTTCCTCTTTCAAATATTGAAATGCTGTTTAAATTGTAAGAAGAAAAATTACTCTGTTGATTTATGTGTAAAGTTTTTGCTTTAAAAACTGTATCACATTAAAAATAAAAAATAAATATCATTTAGCCAAAACTGATGTTAGGACTCGAGTCTACGACCGTGCCTTATCTACTGATTTACTGGCTTTACGTCCCAGATATGTACAATATACCCATCACGTATTCTTTTTAGGATTCCTTACATCTCCCATGCCCCAAAAAGCCTTGGCCTGTCCCCTATCAGGCCCTCAATCAAGACTGAGGTGAAGATGAGTCCTTCCCACTTTGAGGTGAGCAGCACTTGCTAATTTTGCAAGATGCATGCTAACACTTCACCAAACCTGAGCCCAGGAAGAGAGGAGCGAGAAGCCCCGACACAACCAGTGATTTAGGAGAGCACAGCCCTCAATCCGGATTAGTTTGTTTTCTGGTTTTGGTTGCAGAATCTCCACAGGGGCAAAATGACACTCCTGCCCCCGTTGTTTAAGTAGAATGGGGTCAACTGCCATCTCTGGCTCCAGGTATTCTGCACCTATGTCTGCAACTGCACTCAGTTTGTGTATTACCCAAATTGTTCGTTTACAATTGTTCGAATGAACAATTGACCGAATTTAAAGGGTCACAATTGACCGCATTTATATCGCTTTGGTAATATATATATACATATATATATATATATATAAGGGGTTTTGGGTGGGTTTGGGTTGGGTGGGGGGTTGCAGGGGGTTTCCCCCCGCATATATGTCACAATTGACCTTCACAATTCGGTCAATTGTGAAAAGGTCAATTGTCATTCGAACAGTTGTAATACGAACAATTTGTATACAACCCTCAGTTTGCATAGGTTTACAGCAGCACTTTATGCCAGCCAGACAGCATGAGTGTGGAGGTTCAGCAGTTTAGCTACACACATTCCGCATCACACAGCCCCATTAAAAGTTGTGTGGTAAGCGTAAAGTGTTTCAGAATGCTACCTATTTGAGAAAACAGCACATGGCAGAAGACAACAGCACACACGAAAAGGCCGGCAACAGAGGTGCAACTTTTACAAGGAATACATTTCAGATACCACAATAATAATGCATGCAGTAATTACCACACAATTGGAACCCCATAAAATGCCAAAATAATACTGCCACAACCTCCTGCATTTACCTCCTGCAAAAAGGAGGTAGTAATCGCTGTCAACTGAGGTGAAAGGGTACACAGAGGCACCCCATCAACCCCAAAAGGGTAGAAAAGGCCAGCGCAAACATCTGACAAAATGGAGGCCGCCACCAGCAAGCAGAAACCTGTAGCTTTACAGTGGATAAATAGACATGCATTTTGAGGGTACGAGACGCCAACACATGCCGCACCCGAGGGCTGAATAGGCCGGAAGGAGGAGGAGGTTGCAGCGGCCAACCCTCCACCAGGTCAGACCTCCCCCAAGCAGTAACAGACCCCCACATCATCACGCTGTGTTGCCCGGACAGGAACACCATCATGGGCACACTGGGGTCCACCCATTGGGACCCGCAAAGTGACATCAATAGCCAAATAGCCATTGCCCGTCTATTCAAGGTATGTGTGTTTGCTATATCCCATTGTGTGCTTGCATCGGTTTTACAGGCCCGCCTTCAACTTGCCCCTGATTCCCTCGTACCACCCACCAACCTAAATGACATCAATTCTAGCTAAGGTCGGTCCAATGAAGTTCCATAGGCACCATGGATTGCTCGTGCTCCATCGGTGCCATCCCATGTGAGGGAGCAGGGGTTATGAAACCACAAGCAGGAAAAACACTCTCAAGGCAAAGTTGACCTGTGATTCTGACTTCGCCATCACCCACTCCAGCACAAGGTCTTCTGGACCAATCCATGATGGGATACGTTTTCAGACGTGCACCCTGCCAACCTCCATAGCTACGCAGATAAGATGACAGATGGGGCGTGGAGGTAGGGCACAAACCCACTCATGGGAGTGTAATGGGGTGAGGTGGGTTGCTCTGAGGAAGGTTTGCGTATTTGCAGGGGGAGGGTTTCATGACTTAAGTCCGATAATAGAAGGGGTTTGATCTGAGGAAAGTGTAGGGGGTTGTACTTGGGCAACTCTGGGGATATAGGAATGGGGGTGTAATTCTGGAGATATCTAACTTTCTCTCTCTTTTTGCCATTTTCCAGTTACCCGTTCCCGGTTTCTTTTTCACCGCACAGACCATGTTTTGCACCTTGGGTGTGGCCCCAGTTCGAAGGCTATGGACAAGGTTTCGGCACTTTAAGACCACTACAGTAATGATTTGCACAGTATAAAAGCCAATAAACGTGACATACCATAAGCATGCAGAGAAGTCTTGTGATATGCTATGTTATACACCATGTGTACTGTTCCCTTCACCACTGTAGTGATCCTACAGTGTCTAGACGGTGTCCCGGAAAATTAGGCTATTGTGACCCGCCATGGTGTGGTCATATGTTGGACCTAGGGTGAGGAAAAGATGGAGTTAGAAAATGCAGGAATAGGACGAGGGCAAATGCGGGTGGAGTGAAAGAGGTAAAGGAATAATATGAAACAGGTGCACATGCAGAGGGAATTGCCCTGAGGGAAAGCATAGACTCACCTCCCCCTTTACTCTCGCCCATCCCCACTTGCTCTGAGTAACCACCCCGGAAAGGCATGTCAAAGGGCATGCTGCATCCGCTTACATCAATGCCCTCCTCCAAGCCAACAGGAGACTCAGGCTGGCCTCTGGTGCCATGGCTGCTAATACCATCCCGCATTCCTTAGAGGCCATAGTATAGTATTCCAAGTATATGGAACCCCATTTACGTACCCACTGCAACATAGAGGGGGCCTTTGGCCTACTGAGGGGGATATCCAGGTGCTTTTACTAAACAGGCCGAGATCTAACCTGTGCACCATTATGGGTTGTGTACCTTGTGAGAGTGCGCTGCATACTGCACACTGAAGGCAGCAGGCCACATGTACTCATGGCAGTCCAGGGAAGCCTTCCGCCTCGCAGCAATGAAGGTTACAAAGGGCTCCATGCTGGATGTGATCAACAGAATGGGCCAGATGGGTAGATCCTCAGGCAGCAGTTTGTTGAAAGATGTTTTAGACTCTTGCTTGTAATGGCATCAGTGACATCATGAGTGTCATTAGATGTACTCTAGACTCTTGATGGTGTGTTGTCTCTGGGCCATGCCCTCCTACACTTTTACCTGGGGTTGCAACAATAGAACATGGATTCTGGCACGGGCAACCATGATGTTGGGCAAGTGGACAGTTGCATTCACACTCCTTTGATGGCATTTGTGTTATTTGCGGAGATAGGCAGTGTATTGCGGTCAGAGGAGTGTGGATGGTGGGCATGTAGAAGCTCAACCACCAACTTCAAGA
This sequence comes from Ambystoma mexicanum, assembly GCF_040938575.1. Lineage (NCBI taxonomy): Eukaryota > Metazoa > Chordata > Amphibia > Caudata > Ambystomatidae > Ambystoma > Ambystoma mexicanum. Next base: position 383,940,250 of record NC_090936.1, read on the forward strand.
AACCAAAAAACACCTCTCTACCAACCAACAAACACGAGACATAAAAAAACAAGCAAACAACTCCACACCCACCCACCTCAAGAAAGCCCAACACACCCCTCCACCAAGACACCAACTAAGTCACCAAGACAGAATCAGGAACTGGTTACCATAGATGACAACCGTAGCATCCTGCAAGCGCTAGATAAATGACTGCTGACTATCCGCTTCCTGGGTCTACTACACATGCCTAGCTGCCTCCTGTGCCATCTCCTCTGAGCACAGCTTTTGCGAAACGCGTAAATGTGTCCTAACGTAAACAGTGGGCTCGTAAGTATAAAAACTCCCCTCCAGACACTCACCTCACCTATCACTATGCTCGCTCTCTACATCAACACACCATAGAGCGCAGCTACACCCCTTAATCAATTCGGCCTACCTGCTCACATACGAACAATACTCCATGAACACCTCAACATCCTGCTAGTACGCAGCTATACCGCACAAAAAAATGGCCTAGTTGCACACATAAGCGTCCTACACAGGCCTAACACCGCCATAATCCTGTCTCAGAGACCAACCTCCGGACTGAACACATTCACCCGATATCTCAATACCACCACACCTAATGTTAGGATGAAGCTACCATTCAGGCAATGCATCAGCTGTTCACATATTGATTGCACCCAAGCACCCTATATTCCATTTTTCTCTCGACTGACCTGGACTACGGTCCCCAAGGGTGTTCAACCCACAAGCGCTCTGAGGTCATACCATTGATATATAGAGCACTATAACAATGCCAAATAACGTAACATAACTTAACACCCACAACTGCTAGCTTCAGAGCTCTGTACAAACATGAATTACAGGCAACATGCCCCTTTCACACAACAGTGTGGCTGCAGGATAAGGGATTGTGTAGGAAACTGGCGAGATGAGATGGTGGTTAGGGAGCCCTTTGTGGGTGTTGCAGATGTGGAAGGTGTAGGCTCTCTTTCCACTGTGGTCTGCAGTTGCACAAAGGACTACTCTGCTCTCACCAGAATTTCCGGGAGAGTAACTTGAAGCCATGCAAGGCCGTCTCCATTACCTTCCCCCACCCCCTGGCCGATCAGTATGATAGCTTTAGCAAACTCCTTGATGGAGGCACATAGATGAAAACACAGGTGCTGAATCTTCTTGGTTTGCCTTAAGATGGCCCAATGGATTTCCTCCTGGACCTTAGCTTATTTGGAGGCACGCTGTTCCAGGTGTTCCGGCCATTTCTCCAAATCCCAGAGATGCCCAATAATTGCTGCATATTGGGCACCTGGGGCAACACCCCAGTCCACAACCTATTCTCTCCTGGTGGCCTGTTCTGGCCTTGAGAGTGAATATAAGGGGTTGCACTCCTTCCACAGGGAACTAAAGGATAATAGTCATCATCTATTTTAGTAGAGACTGGATGATGATGACTAAGAGCCAGGAAGAAGCCTGTTGGCATATCCCAGGTGTTGGTAGTGTCCATGTCACCCTGGGTGTCCTTGTTGTCCCTTGGAAATCTATCACTAGGCTGGATTGGCTGCATCTTCTCAGCTGGGAAGTTCTTGAGCACTACCTCAGTGTCGCTTAGAGGGGCAGCGAATGTGTCATCCAGACCTGTGGCAACAATGGTTGGCATTAGCTGGGCTGGTCCTTGCCTCATCTTCTTAGCTTTCTTCCCCTTGAAAGCTGGAGAGACAGTAAGCGTGCTATACTTGTTCCAGCGGCAGGGGCAGTGGGGCTGATGAGGGTGGCATTAGTGCTTGCCATTGCTATTGTGTTGGAGGGCTGTGATGTGGCACATTCTGTAGAAACAGTCATGGCTGCCATGCAGTCTTGTTCTATGCATGTGCAGCATTTTGGCATCCAGTAACATTATTTCTGTATCCGGCAATGGATTTCCGGTAAGACTGTATGCTCTGACATAGATATATTATGAAAGTTCTTTCCCATCACCACATGCATGGTGGTAAAGGTGTACTTGTGTGCTGTGCCGCACATCATGCCATGCAGTGATGCTAATGATCACATGCGATCATTCTAGGTCGTCTACCACGCGACTCGTAATGACATCCTTTGTGCATATTTCAGAGAGTACACCACCAGTCCCCAAATATTGCTCATTAAATCATGGCAAGGATTGCACAATCCATTGCAACGTCATGATGAATGGCTCAGTCTAGGAGGCTTGGGCCACTGTCACTGAGTGCCTATGTAAACTGATTAAGTTGAAAAGCTGTAATAACATTTTAATGACTTCAAATATATCATTTCTAATCAGGTTTAAATCATTGCTCAAAAGTCACAACATTTCATAGAAATGGAAAATGAGTCACGGGGCAAAGTTATTTGTCAGGATCTGGGTGTGCATTGGCTTTCCAGATGTTCTGCACTATACATCCCATGATCCCTCACTTTTAACCATGTTGGCTAGGACTGAAGGGGGATGCTGTCCAAAACACCCGGGGAGTCAAATGTTGCACACCACGGGTCTAAGATCACAAAATTGGAATTGGATGAGAATTCTGGAATAGTTGACAACCCCTGAAAAAATGTGGTGAGGTGCCTCTTACAGTCCCACAACCCAGATACATACATTGATGAATGAGTCCCCTAGATGAAGAGGACTTCCCTACACCACAGGGGCTTACCCCCCCCCCAGGGCACGATTACCATTTGACTCATAGTCACATAAGTGCAGTTTTGCCACTAGAGCACACCTTCTCCCGCCCTGTTTGAAACATTGTTCATTTGATATTTGCTGGACCTACTTTGAGTCGGAGCACACTTTGTTGCTCTTCTTTCTCTTTAATGTAAGCAATGTCTTAGCCTGTTGCTGACAGCTTGAGGAGGAGACAATCATTATTCCTTGCCGTGATGAACAGGGAGATACAGCGACTCAATGAAATCACATCGGTCTTAACTCATGTCTCTAAAGAGTTTAGCTTAGCTCTGCGTGAAGACCTGCACTTACCAACAGGAAGCAATAGGAGACAGTGAGGAGACGACCATGGCTGAAGCGGGCAGGTGAGAGACATTGCAGCACACAAACGCAGCGTCTCGCCTTTAAATGCCCCGTGAAATACCCCAAGGGCCGTATAATGTTAGATGCTTGAACTTCCACCTTGACTCCATCCCCAGTGCAGAAAAGGGCGTGGAAGTGGCTGCAAGGTGACATTTAGCACTTTACAAAACATCTCCATAAACATTTGACTATATAGCAAATATCCACAAATTATAATTTGTGATGGAAGAGGTCTAGAAAGAAAGAGACAGGAGAACAAACTAGATGAGAGCCTGGTGGCCGCTCAAGAGCGTTGAGGAAGAGCAGGTGAGGAAAAGGAGCACCACTGAAGACGGTCAGATGTACGGCTGTACAAAAACATATGTCCTTAGTGTTCAGAAAAAGTATGTTTACAATCCAAATCTAAAAATTCCCTTATGGTATTCTCTGTATTCTGCTATAATCAACTTGTGAACTTTGGGGAGCACTGGAGGCTTCTTTCACATCTTTAAATTGAGATTCTAGCTTTAGGAATGCGGATTCACATAGACCTTCAAAAGAATTGGGAGGTTTCCCCGTGGCTGCTGTTTCTCCAAGGTCAGTGAGGATGGCACGGAGTCCGTCCGATGACGGGTACATGAGTTAGGAACTGAAGTATTGGTTCACGTTCTGCAAAACAGATTCAGGAGGCTGCTGTGTTCGTCAACCTCTAGCCCCTCCGGGATACGTCAAAAAGTGGTGATCTGGTACGGGGTACCTGAGGGTGACAGAGGTATCTGTATCCACTGTGAAAACAGTGCATTTAGACACTTTCTCCACCACTCACACAGCTACCATCCACAGGCCTGACTCAGATCCACCCAAACCAACTATTCAGAAACTTGTGATGGACCATAATTCAGTTCCATGTGTTAAAATCGCTGCAAAAATGGCCGTGGACACAAAATATTGCGGCAAAAGGCCTGTGGTTTTGCCACTGCAATCCATGTAAAAGATGCAGGGGGACACCCCAGCAACCCCTGCTCACCTTAAATGGTGTAATGGGGTACACCTTTAACAGGTCAAACCACAGCATTTTTGCTGCAATTTTTTTTAAAAGCACTTCTATTATGTCATATTTGAATTGTAGAGTTGCAGCTACCATCAATGGCTCCCCGTCCCTAGACATGTGACTGAATATCTGGCGTAACCAAGAATTGGGCAACAGAGTCATCTTTGGAAGATAAGGGTTCTTCCGGTGTATGCAGGAATGGATGGGGACCCCGGCAAGGCTGGACTGATTGAACAACAAACCATCATCCTTGCATTCTTTGGGTCTTACATGTTGGGGACTGGCGCAAGAATGCAGATGGCAAGTGCAACCTGCGGGCTGGAACATAACGAAAGAACTTATTCCTAAACAATAAAGGGTCCAGATCACAAAACTGTTCGGTGTGCAATGCCGAGCGGTTTAAAGATCATTCCGTGTCTGACTGCAAGCCAGTACACTGGCATAGTGCCAATGCACTTTGATCTCACCTCCATAAAGATAGTGGCAGTCGGACATGCACCTTTCACAGTTTCTGAATGTGGGTGAATACATCTGATGTCATATTTAAGGAAATACTGGGCGTTTATTCGATTTTAGATATCACCAAATCAAAGATGGCCTGGACTCTGTTCAGAAAAGTCACTAATAGAAAAGCAGAGTACTCCCAAAAAGCACAGTACGGGCTTGTTAATCTGGCCGGTGAGTGATGACTCTGCATTGACCCACCCCCCATCTCAGGGGACGCATTGCCCAGCAGCTGGATTCCATTGCTCGAGGCCAGATCTCAAATGGGTGAGTGGATGGATGATGGATGCATTGCTGAATATGATCATTGGAAAAGAGCTCACTGTGACGTGGGACACCGCTTGGAGCTGAGGCAAGACTTCCATTGGAGCACCCAAACTCACAACCTGTGTTTGTGAGGCTTTTATCTCCAGTCTGCGTTTTAGCTCTCCATACACCAGCCTAAATGTCAGATCTTGAAATGAGTCTTGGAAGGGGCACTGGGAGAATGCAGTCTATTCCAGCCATTTCCACAGCACATAGGTCATCAACGCGGCAGGTTCTCTAGCATTAGTCCGCCTGATACCACTGGCCAACATTCCAAGACAAAATAACTCTACACCCAATGCAGTACCAACATTCGGAGGTGTTACATTCACAAACAAGGCTCCACCCTCTGGAGCCCCACCCCCAATGACATTCCAAACCTACTTGTTCATGTCCAGTCAAAGGATCGAATGAAAAGGATCGAATGACAAAAGGTTTGAGTCAAAAGGACCGAAAAAAGGTTGAATGCCTTTTTTTAAATGTATATATATTTTTTTTAAAGTGGATTTTACACCAAATACAGGGGTTTGGAGGGGTGACCCCCGACCCCACAAAATAAATAAATAAATGAGACCCTTTATTTTGGTCCTTTTGACTCAAACCTTTTTTCATTCGATCCTTTAACCGATAACCCTACTTGTTCCAGTCTGCTTATGTCCTGTGAACAAACATCTATCCACATGATCCTGAACTATGTGACCCCCCCCCATCTTTAGGTTACCCACAATCATGCCAAAGTGCCCCTGTCTACAATAGTGACATGCAAGCACCTCTAAACAAATGTATCTTTCACAATAACATTCTTTCAGGAGTATCAAAATACCGGCCTCAAGGAGCCTCAAGGAGCACACACATGTTTCTTTTAGCATACTCCACATGAGATAAATTAGCATGGACTTAGAATCAATGGGCCTCATTCCAAGTATGGCAGTCCGGAAATAAGGTTGCTGGTAGCACCGTACCGGCATCCTTTCTGGACCACCACAATACAACTCTGGCTTCCTGGGCCATTGTACAGCCCCGGCAGGCATAGTTGTCACTGAAGCACCGGCATCATTAGCAACGGTGCTGGTGCTTCCAAGTCCCCATTCCCATGGAATCCTATGGGACTCCATGGGAATGGGAACTTACACTTTCCGACAACTGATATTCCGGACCGCCAGGAGTTGTAACGTCCAGGTGGCACTTGGATTTCGGACGGCGGAACAGTGAGTTCGGCAGCAACCCGCCGTTAGCACCGGCGGGTTACCGCTGAAATCGTAATGAGGCCTGTCTGAAAATTGATCTCATGAATATTAATGAGGGATATCCTGAAAACTCTACATGACCTAGGGTTCGACACCATTGAAGGCTTTGAAACAATCACCCACAAAAAGTTTTCAAAATGTTTTATTCGAACATCAGTCTTAGCATTTTGGGCAGCTGTCCTGTTTGCAACTACACACCACCCTTAGATAAACTAACTGTGTGCCTCATTTTTATGAAGATTACACAGCGTCACATAATCATTAAATACCTTCCCTAAGCAGTCAAAAGGCACGTTGACCCTCGGTTATCCACATGCGCTGCAGCCTTTTAACATGGGCTTTAACCCTGGAAACAATGGACAGACAGGGTGTTTGGTGTATCTACAAATTCCAATGGATAGCATCACGTTTTACCTCTGATTATTCAGCGTGAGGGCTCCCCCTGTTCTCATAATCTAAGGGTAGTGATACTGCAAGCAGTGTGTCAGCCACGGCAGACTTTGCTACTATCTCTGGCCGTCAATGACTTCCAGGGAGTTGTCGACATTGTACTGGCAGGCATTTACTAAGCTTGCCCTTGAACAGTAAGCTTGCCCTTGAACAGTAAGCTTGCCCTTGAACTTGAGTTAGTAGACATTGTACTGGAGCAAGTACACGTTGCCAGGCATTTACTAAGCTTGCCCTTGATTTTGAGTTAGTAGACGTTTTACTGGAGTAAGTACACGTCGCCAAGGGTGTCCAGTCATACTTTCGAAAGAATACTTTCGACATGCAAAAGTGCCGAATGCAAAGCATCAAAAAAAAAAGTTTCGAATACATTTTTTTTTCTTCATTTTATGGGTTTTATTTTAGTTTCGTGTAAAAAAAGTTTTTCTTTACAAAGAAAAAGGGGGTTTGGGGGGATCCCCCATTTAAAAAAAAAACATTAAAAACTTTTTTTTTCGTTGCTTTCGTGTCGGAACTTTTGTATTTCGAAAGTTTTGCTTTCGAAACTATCCCTATGAACCGTTGCCAAGCATTTACTAAGCTTGCCCTTGGACATTGTTCCTATTCATAAACAAATGAGTCCAGGACAGATGATGGCTTTTTGTCTTAAAAACGTCCATTGGCGTTAAGCTCCACAGGCACATGGGAAATAAGCTGTTATTCAGTGGCAAATGTGTCTGACAATGGCAATACAGCAGAGGCTCTCTTCAGTACTGTGAGCCAAAGGGCCCGATTCATGGAATGTTTTAGCGCAGTGCCTGCCAACACCCTTATTCACAGAGCGGTGCAAAGTGTATTTTTGCACTGCAAAGCCACTTTGCACAACGCTAAAAAAAATCCATGAACCAGGCCCCAAGTCTTTATCAATACAGTCCTTGCGCTAAGGAAGTTTGCTGTCACCCTGCACGCAGGCGTATCATTCACCCCGAAAAGACAACGTTGCCCGTCTCCCATTCAGCACTAGGGAGGGACATCATTCTCGGAATCCCACCCTCTGGCTTGTCTCACTGGGTCCTTCCATCAGATGGAAGGCAGTCATGGAAAGTTGGAGGCCACTGGCCTTTGGTTGTGGGTATTGAGCATTGCAATGGGTACACTTAGACCTGGTGCCGTAAAGATGAACAGTAAAAAATCTGTGCATTGCCACCTCCTCCGTCTTCTTTGCCATACTCCTCCTTCTTATGCAAATGTAGCAAGGACTGGCATGCTACCCCAATGAAGAGAAAATGATACCAGGACATACTCAGTCGCACCAATTTTTAGGGACAGCCGACACCACACATGTCTCTATATGGACAGAATAGAAACCCACCACTTCTATAGCCTATCCTGATGAATACATGTAGTTAGACTCCCAGATGGCTGCCTTGCAAGTATCACACATTCGCACTTGCTAGAATTTCGCAAAGCAGGCTATGCCCTGTGGCCAGATATTGGGCCTCATTACGACCCTGGCGCTTATGGGGTTAACAGCGCTGTAAAAGGCTGCAGCGCCGCTAACCCATTAGCGCCTGATTACGAGGTCCCTTTGCGGGACCCGACCTTAATGGCTGGTCTACACCAGCCATTAAAGTAGGGATCCGCAAAGGGACCTGGGTGCTAAGTACGGTAGCGCAATTTGCGGTACCGTACTTAGCGCCTTCCCCATTCCCATTGAGCCCTATGGGGCAAAAATGGGAATGGGGAAGGGCCATGGAGGAAGGGGGAATTACCGCCCCGCCAACCCTGTAATGGGGTGGTAATTCCGCCTTTCTCCATGGCGGAGTCGGTAACTTACCGGCATGGACCATGGTGCTATTAGCACCATGGTTTTCCACCTGGGTCGTAATGAGGCCCATAGACTGGAAATGTCCTTGAATAATTCTTTATAGCAATAAACAGCACTAAGAGGTTGCACATCAGAACAACCTGCTTCAGGTTGCCTATGAAGGCTTCTTAAACTTGGACTCCACACTAAATGACACAAAAAAGAAAAATGCTGCCACTGCTAGATAAATATCAAGGCGATGTAAGGGAGATCTCAAAAGGGGACACCCTAAACATAGAACAGCGCGGAGCATAATTAATTAAGGACTGTTTTAGAATGCAGGGGCACAATGTAGACTTCATTTGGTTGCTACAAAGCTCAGATGCGGCATGAAACCTTAAGAGTTCCTTGGATAATGCTACCCAGTGCTGCCCACTTATGCCCATTGCTGAGTCTAGGATTTCCATAGCCCAAGTGCAGTGCACTTCTGTACACCAAACGTAATGCCCTCGTGAAGCCTTCAGACATATCTTTATACAGCCCTGGTATTCCTTCAATTTGTGAAGCTCTTATGTCGACACGAGAATGTCCGCAAAGTTCCTTATTACAATAGTTGGATCAAGACCTACCTCCAGTGCAGCTTTGACCATATTTGCACGTTGCAGACATTACTTGAGAAAGTACTGGCCCAGAAAGCAAGCTAGACCATTATTAAATGGCCACGCAGTTGAAACCTAAGTCAGCCTATATATCATTGACTTATTCAAAATGTTCTTCAATGGATTTGGTGATCTAATCACTATGCATCTTTATAAATGTCTACATATATAAAGTGTTGTAAATCGTGGGCCATAGCAAATGTTCCAATCTGCATAGCCGAGCGGTCTTTATGTTGTACTCTAGGTTAATACTGGTTAGAACTACTGTATTTGCCTGCTTTCAGAAACATTTTCTAGTCACATCTTTTTATGGGTTCTGTATGAAATTTCTGAATATTTGCATGTTTCAGAGGTTTCCTACTGGATGCAATTGATTTGAAAATGCATCAACCTGTACTGCTTTTCATCCTTCATGCACTGTTGTGTTGTGTTATAGTCCTTAAACAACTGTGTTCAGCACAGTTTATATGTGTTTCTCCTTAGGGAACTTCACTTGCATTGTATTATTAAGCTAGGTTCCCACCGAGGGAAATTATCTTGGGGGCATTGACCCTCCCCCTTCCATTCCAGGCAACTATTAGGAGCCTGTACACATCAAAATGATGAGGTAAACTCACGCTGATAAGCAGGTTTCTCAAAATAGTGGTAAATCCACATCCTTCACAACATTATGGGGTCGATTGAATACTGCAATGGGATCTATCTGGGCCAGTCTGAAGTTCTCTTACATCGTCTCCAGATCCTTCAGAACTCGGCTGCCCATTTGGCTCTGAAAGCCCATAGACTCTCAAACTCCCAGGAACTCCTTCTCCTGCTTCACTGGCTCCCGGTAAAAAAGCGCATTGAGTTGAAGGCCTTGTGACTTGCTCACCGAGCTATTCATGCTAACAGAGCTGAATTCATACAATCCAAATTTGCTCGGTACAAACCCAGTAGAGACTTGTGATCCGCTAATCTCTCACTCCTGTATATCCCTCAACATCGTCGCTCTCGGGCCGGAGGAAGATCATTCTCGATCCTAGGTCCCACTCTGTGGAATGGCCTTCCAGCTGAACTGCAGAATACAGCCCAATTCCTGCCTTTCCATAAACACTTAGAAACATTTCCGTTTTAAACTTTCTTCCTTGGACATCTCACTCTTTTTTCATACTTGGGCCTTGATGCCTTCACTGGTCTTGTTTGCGCTCTCTTAAGTACCCATGCAATACAATACAACATGGATGAAGTAATGCCAGGAAGCCATTTTGCAGATCACTGCCCCCCAACCCAGTGTCAGCGCTTTCTTGAAGTACTGCAGGGTTTTAACTTCATCTAGGTTTCTGTGCAGAAGACCAGCTACAAACAGGAAGATGCGGGCTGCCTGTGCATTCAGCAGCCTTGGAATGCTGGCTCTCTGCCCATGGCCTTCACCATGCAGCATCATTGATCATCAGTATCCCGTAGGCCAGCCATGATTGCATTGAAAGACTTTACCCACCTGTGCTTGGTCTCTGCGTCCCATCCGTGCTGCCGCATTAAGCAAACTTCATCTCCTTGCACACCAGTGCTTGGCTGCCCGATCCAGTGTTTCTTTGATCCATGTGGCTACTTGCCGGCCCGTCTTCCTTTGGAGAGTCTGTGGTCTGTGTGAGGCCTGAGCACCTGAGCTGTGGGAGAACTGTGGGAAAACCCCAGAACTGACTGTTCCTTATCTCCCCTCGAGACGGAGTGGTTTTCCACTGCACAGATGCCTTCTCAACACTTACAGCCTCCATGCCTCAGACTCAGAGGAAGATGCCCACCTCTGTTCTGCAAAGATGGCCCCAGCCCGTTTATCTTTCTTATTCCCTTCCAGTGGTCGAATTGAGGGGGAACGGTCGGGAGCGGTGTTCCAGTACTTTTTTTGTTGTTGCTGGTAACAGCTCCACTACTTTTTGCAATCATGTTCCTCATTCTGGAGCCGTTCTTTGTGAAGTTAAAGCACACTGCTCCACTTTACCACCGGATATCAGTTACAGCTGAACTGAAAACTATTTCAACTCAATTGGCCGTCAACCAGCTTGGCTGCAACCCTTGAAAAATGTGTTGCACATTTCTCCTTTCCTTCCTACTCTGTCCTCAGCCGGAGAAAATGTTCCACTACTTTTTTGGTACACTTCTATCAGTGTGCCCTTCATTATCTCATGGGAGTGTGTCTGGAAGGTGAGAGATTGGTTCTAGCTAACATCGGTTCCTGTGCAATATCAGTGAGCCAAAAGCATACAAATAGGCACTATCTTTTAGGAAGGAAATACTATCATAAAAACAGAAAGAATAAGAAAAAACACCTGTTGACATAGATTCAAGATGGTAAACGAGGCAATTCCCAGTCGAGAAAGCATGAAACCGGATATCCTGCAAATGTGGTTTAAAAAATAATTGTCATGTACATAAATACCTCATGATAGAATGTTTCATTTTTAGTTTGGGGGCTAACAAGGTGTGTGACTCCAGGTACGGAATCAACACTTTCTAGTAAGGGCTTTGACAAGGAAGGGACTTGATGCTCTGTCATTGCTTTGGGCCCCTCTGCTTCTGCTGGGAAAGGTTTGCATGCACCTGCCACCCTTTCGATGTGTACACTACATGCATCTCAAACATTTCAGCCTCAGATTGCCGCCGGACACATCGTAATTGATTACGTTGTAGAAAGCGCAATGCAAATAGAATGATTTGTCACTCCCCCAAACAACCGGATCTCTAATAAAAGCCTAAAAAAACTCCAAAAATCTAAAAAAATCTGTTTTGCTCGTTTTTCAAAGAATGTTTATTCATAAATACAATTGTTCAGGCTGAGTTTTGACAAATGTTTGAATTGAGAGCTCTCTCTTTAGCCCAGACATGTGCACATCCCATGAAACACTCAGGGATTTAGATCTTTAACACATGTTCATGTTTGGGGGATTGAGATTAAACACTGGAGATCCCCCCTTAAGCAAGAATCAGAAGAGAAAGAAGCGGCGTGGATTTCACACATGGATGTAAGGATGTTCATGATGCATTTGAAAGATCTGAATGTGCACCTGAACAATTGATCTAAAAACGTTTTGTTGGGCTCTGTCAGCCAGAGGATTCTTTGCTTGCTGTGCTCTACTAAATTGCAGATGACATAAGCATTATACTTGCGTCACTAGAGCACCAACTCCCTTTCATCATTAAAATGATGACTCGTCCATCAAGAGGAAGGATAGCTCAGGGGCAATGTGTTTGTCTTGGAAGCAAGACAATGCAGCACAACACAGGTTCGAATCCCGATCCCGCGCTGAGAAACCACTCTCAAGCACGTTATAAATGAACAACAAAATAGTGTTCTGAAGGGGCTGCAAGGGGTCATATGGTGCACAGCCAAACACTGAAAGAAATAAAGATCAAAGACCAAACTGTCTAGTTCAGTAAACGCTCTATGCCACCGAGATCACCCTGCCACAGAAAAGATAAGAGAACAGCACTCAAACTTGGCAGCACACTGTCTTCTCTCTTGAGCTCCCTGATCAAACAAAGGGGCATTGTTGACCTACTTAAATACTGGGAATTTTCTCTTAGAGTCAGGCGCTATCCCTCAGTGGCCATACACTTAAACCCAATTCTCAAACATCCCTAGTAAAGCCCCTGTCTGACCACCACCTTGACAACCACGCCACACTAGCTGTTCATCAGAGAATGCCACAGTAAACCCCACCGGTCACTCCTGCCTGTCCATTCCATTCTCAACTCAATGTTCAGCGTCAACCGCTCTCTGTTTGTTCGCCCCTAGATGGTTTTCATTCTGGTCCTGCAGCTGCCCATGGATCACGACATATACCCACTGATAGGAATACCTGGTCTAAAAGCTTAATTTCTAAACAAATATGTGCCAGGGTCCAAATATTTTCTAGCACATCTGGGACACATCGGGGCAGCCAAATCCCGGCCCACTTGTACCACCCTCCACGGCAGTGCACCAAAGTGTCAGCATATTTAGGGTATAACTTGCAACTCCTACCGGCTATTGCAGGTGAAAGGTGCACTACCTATGGCAGATGTGCAATTTATAGATACCAATCAACATGAAATAACATACTAGCTTAAGTAAATGTATGAGTGATTCTTTAAACACGCCATCATTGTTAACATTTTGCTCTGATTCAATAGGCAGCAAGTGGAACATTTTATAATTATAATTGGTTATTTATAACGTGCATAATAATCAGAGGTTTCTAAGTGCAGACCCGGGGATCGAACCTGTGTTGCTCTGTGTTGTCTTGCTTACAAGGCAAGCGCGTTGCCCCTGAGCTATCCTCCTGAGAGATGTTTACCATCTATCCACAGATAAAGTAAACATGCTTTCCTCTGAGGGTAAATTAATTGACAAATGCACAAATACAGGAGAAATCATTCCTGAACTGATGAACTTGCCTGTCAAATAGTGCAGCAAAATTGTTGTGTATAGTTTGGAGCTCATGGCAAACATTCCTCTTAGGCAGTGACCAATTCCCTGGCTTTGCCCCTGTGTTGTTGCTGCCGGCTGGTGACTGTCCTCTTACTGCAACCTACACTGCAATAGCGGAGCTGCACCATTGTCATGCAGGATGACTCAAACACCCAGCATTGTCACCTCCCAACTCATTAATTTCTATGAAAACTAGCACCGTCGTGCCCATCTGGGTCATTAGGTTCAGGAATAACAATGAATGAAGAGGCTGTGCCCAGTGCACATTGTTGTTCCTTGCTGTGGGACAACTACTGAATGAGAGTTGAAATAATAAAGTTTCCGAAAAACCTCATCATAATCAGACTGAGTCTGAGAAAATAAATGCTGGGCGGAGCGAGTCCTGGCAAACACCCCCACTATTTAAGCAATGCTGGTGTAGAAGAAGCTCAGTGTTTGAGGCAGGATGAGTGATGCCCTGGGACCGGTTGAGTGTGCATCTAGGAAAGAGAGAGGTTGATAGTGGGCTCTAGCTGCATGACTCTCAAAGGGAGGTTAGATTTTAAGTTGTGCATGAGCAACATTGATCTATGGAGGCCAGGTTCGCCATTGATATGCTCCAATCGAACCTCAGGAAGAAGGCGGGGCCCTGGAAGCTTGTCTCCTTGCTGGTATTCCACAAATCGTGGAATGAGAATAAAATGTGTCTATTAGGGAGAGTATGCAGGAAAGGTCTGTCTGCAGTCACTGTGTAACTAGGGTTGGGGTGTGCTACCAGGGCCTCTATCAGTCGGGCCTCCATGTTACTCCTGCTGTCCCCTAGTCTCCCCATCTCACTCCTATGTCTTAACATGTTGTGCAGTGACCCTCTACATGTACAGGTAATTCCTAGAAACTATTCCTTTTTGAAGTTTTTACTATCTGCAGTTAACCTCTTCCAATGCACTTCAAAGTTCTACACACACAGTTCAACAGAGGTATGGATTTTGCTCCTTAGCGAAAGAACCACCATCCAGGGGACACTTTGCTGGTTACTCTCCTTCTAATTCATAGTCTATAATCATCCCCCAAAATGTAGAGGCCAACAATGCGCCCGATCAACAAACAGCCTGAGCACACTGCTCAACGAAGCACCCACATAAAATAAAAACAAGCATTGTCAAGGCCACAAGTTTTGGCTTTTGTGTAGGCTTGAAATAGGCATTTGCTAGGCACTGCCGTAATTGTATTAAGTGTCCATTTATAGAAGCAGCTGCAAAATGGAGCAAGTACCTTGGGTTTTAACATCAGTGTCTAGTGAATGCCTATCTAATAACTACATTAGCCAAAACCATTGATTATGTGAATGCTTGTTTGGACAGGACTTGCATACTGCTTATAAATTGTGCAGCTGAAGGCACACTGGGTTAAGTTATTAATATTACATAAGTAGTGTATTTGCAGCTCCCTTTAAGCCAGCCTGGGAAGACTGTGCTAACATAACAAAGACAGGCAATGTTAGCACAGTATTTGATGTTACTGCTTGATAAGTCTAGCTCAAAGGGATCTCAGGAGGATGATCTTTAGAGCAGTAGGAAGTGGGTGGAAGTGCACACAGGGATTAGCATGACATGGGGCAGTCAATGTGTGGGTAAATAACCACACAATGCCGACAAACTTTGCGTCCTTCCTCATGTCCCATCTCTTTCCTAGAGGTACTCAATACAGCAGTTTTGGCTCATTGGCTGCGCTTTAGAGCCACCTAATAACCAAAGTTAAATAATGAGCATTGAAGGGCTTTGAATAGAGCTTGAGATTCAAACAGCAACAGTTTCCCAAACCTATTTTTCATAGTTTTGGTTAATGGTCTGAGAGCTTAGAAAATGAAGTTGAGCATTGTATGAGCAGGTCCAAGTTAGGCTTGGTATGAAAAACCAACTGATCAGTAAAGTCCAATTGGTTTTCTGTATATCCCACTGCATAAGGAAATGACATTTATATATAATGTATTTTGGGGGTGAAGAGTTGCTTATTTGTTGGTCATTCTGAAGATCTGACTGATTATAACTATTGAGGGGTGTGACAAGCTCAATCCTAGTTTCAAATGTGATTTTTAGCAATGTTAAGCTTACCTTGGTGAGTTTTGTGACTCAGCCCTGCAGTGGTTTGAAATATAGGCCTGGGCTCTGGTGAGGGTTTTAGATCCCAAAAAACCTCATTTGATTACTCTCTGACTCAAAGTTTAACACTATGCATTTAAAGTAAATAGCCCACTGAGTTTATTGCCAATTGGGCTATAGCAAATCAAACCATTCTGATGCAGTTGTGTTGAATCACTTGAGCTACTCACCACTGTTGGTTGATATGTATATCACAGAACAATTTTATAGCCCCGAGTTATACTAGCATTGGCAATGCCAACAATTTTGGCTTTTGTGCAGGCATGGGATTTGCATTTGCCAGGCACTGTCGTAGTAACATTCACTGTCCATCAATGGAAGCAGGGGCAAAATGGTGCGTGGTACCTGGGCATATAATAGCAGTGCCCAGCAAAGGCATAATACTTAAACACAAATCAAAACGGCTTTGTCAATGCTTGTTTTTAACAGTACTAGAGTGAAGGACACACATAGTGCTTATAAATCAAGTGGCTAAAGGCAGACCTGGTTAAGACATGTTATCACACCAGTAGCCTGTTTAGAGCTGTGGGGTACGTTTACCAGCCCAGAAGAACTCCCATGCACCATCATACTGTATTTTCAGCAGTTACAATAAGAATTGCTGCACTGGCTCTGCTGAGCACATATGGGGTGAGATGAAACATAGAACACCCCGAGAATGGCTGCAGTAATTTCGTCATGTGCACCACAAAGAAGAATTCAAAAGCAGCCTGGCTCAGCGCTGCTATGCTGCCAGCTCAAGACTTCCAATTGAAAGAGAAAATGTTTTGCGTTCAAAATGATTTTGCCCTGGTGCTATTTCCATCTTTTCAACATTGCACAGTTTGGTTCCAGTAAAACACATTCATGCCCATCTATCTTCAGGATGAACACCATCAAAGGAGGGCCATTCCTCCCTGAAAGGCATTATGTGTCAAGTAAAATATGTGAAAGAGCAGAGAAATTTGTTTCAGGCTGTACAGCAAGCATTTACTCTTGAAACAAAGTAACACAGGCAAAACTCTTCACAAGAAGCTCTCTCTCCCTTTGCTTATGTCAGTTTCAAATAACCCTTGTTTTGAACAGATTCCTGTGTATTAGCAATTGACCAGAGCTATGGAAATGTTCAGAATAAAGATGAGAGGAAAACAGGGAAAGTAAAATGAACCCATTTTGAACTGTTCTGCAGAGCAGTGAGTTGAGATTGTGCAAACACAATGGAAATAATACTGTAACATGCCTTGAAACAGAACTGTATATGTTGGGATGAAAAGCTGCCAAAATATAAGTAAATTTTACTCTGTGTAGTTTATTTTTCCCCACAAAAAGAACTTCAACATCATGGCTAGCAGGGGTGTTGCTACGTCTGGAAAAGACCCGGGGCTAAGCTGATGTCGGAACTGTTGGGACTGGGGGCTAGCTAGTCTTTTGGCTGTAGCTCCTGAGATTCTATCCGGGGCTACAACCAAAAGATCAGGGGCTATAGCCCCCTTAGCCCCCCTAGCAACGCCCCTGATGGCTAGGCCCAGAAATTGCTGTCAAACCAGTCTTTGCAAAGGCAGGCACTTCTAGTGTGCCAGCCCAATGGGAAAGGAAGTTCCTTTACTACATTAAAGGTCCAGAGGTGTGGGAAGTGGTGACTTTGTCAGACTGAGTGGCATTGCTGCAGCCTGGGACAATGGACAGCCTTGCCACTGAAGTGTGAATTCCTCCGATACCTCCCCTCAGCTTCAACTGCCTAGGATCAAAGGGGAGTCACAGCAACCTCTGGACAAAGCTGACCAGAGCATGACATTTGGCTGGGGTGGGGGGGGGGGGGTTGAAAAGACGACCCACTTTTGGGAACAAAGCCAGCCCAGATGATTGAAAAGACTTTTCATATAAAGACATTTATTTCAGTAATCTAAAGAAGCAGTAATGTAAAATGTGTGCAATGAAAATAAGACAATGTGGATCTTCCTAGAATGTGGTGTATGCAAACAGCATTAAAGTGACATTGCCGGGGGTAAGCATACATGGTACTGTTATGAAACTTAAATGCAAATATGTCCGACATTGATAAGCTTCAGAGTACTCATTTGTAGATTTTTATGGAAAATATTTGGCATAGAAATTGCGAAAGATTACCAGAAGGACTAAACAGCATCGTACAAACTGGAGGTTTGGAATAGTATGCTCCATGTGAAATCTGGTATTTGCCAAGCTAATTTTTATAAGGGTGACATTTATAAATATGAGGGTTTGTATTATAACTGGTTTTGGCAAAGTAACTGTGGTATAAAAAAGCAGCCGCAGCACTAAAACTGAGTTGCTTACTTCAGTCCAATCTGCTTATAGGGAGGTAGCAACCTCCTCAGGCCGACTTAGCCAATTTTAGAGGTATGTCCAGCTTAGTTCTGCCCACATAGTAAAAATCCTCTGATGTCATCCAGCCTATATAAGGAGGAGACATTAAAAAATCAGGACATTCAAAAAATCCAGCATTCAAAAATCCAACCCACGACATCCAGAGATCCAGACATCCCACATTCACCCAGCAAGATTCCAGACTCCAGTTCCAGGCCAGGGGTAGCTGATCCAGATCCATGCAGTACCTCCTATCCAGAATTAAACCCTACAAAAATCCTCAATAATTCAGCGAGAAAGGGGGAAAGGCAGCTGAACCCTTTTTGGGATTATCCAGTCACCAGACCTGTTTTGCCCTGCTACCTGCTTTGCCCAGCTGATGCAGCCCGCTGTCCACTGAGACCAGACCCTCGTTGCCTCGCTGAGTCCCTAGAGGAGAGCCGCTGTTGGCCAAGTGACCAGATCCTTGTCCCGTGTCCAGTGGTCCAGCTGGCTGTTAAAACTATCCCTTCAATTGCTTTTTGTAAGTATTACCCTTCCCCAGTAACCAAAAAGCTGCATCCAGTGCTTTGTTACCTTGTATTATGTCCAATCCCATAGAAATCCTATAAATACCCTAGTAAAATCTTAAATTGTTAGAATCCTCTGTGTATCCTGTCCTTAGGAAAATCTGTGTTAATCTCCATGTGTAAGCGCAATTCTTTCCAAATCATATCAGTCCGCTATATAAGTCCTTAGTACTATTTGGAATAAATTAATTAATATCCATATAAAGAGGCACACAGCGTGAATGGGTAACATTGGAAATTAACCTTTTCACGGACAATGTCTTTCTTTAATAATCTAGCCACTAAAAAATAGTTTCAGTAGAACCTGTCATTTTCCGCTTAAAATCGATTTCGCCCGTGTAACTGCTTTCATTAGAAAATACAATTTATTTTCTGCAAAGAATCCCATACTGTCACCATCAAGAGTCCCCTTTTACTTTGATATCATACCTGTTATGTGCCTTTGTACTTTAGTATTAAAACCGATTTACGATTATGTCCGTTTAGGTCATTTTCCAAGCCGTTTTGCTATTTTAAACCCGTGAAATGAAGCAATTGCAATTTTACCATGTGTGATTCTTGCTGCACTGTTTTTCTTTCCAAAGTCGATTTTCTAAACTGTATGCTCGTTGTTTAGTACCTTGCCTTGTAGCTTGTGAGTTTTCTTACTTCTTTGATACAGCCACACACATTCTTGCCTCCTCCGTTCAACCGCACATGTAAAATCACCATTCAGTAATTCCGAGTGCCATTTTGCTCATTTTTCAAGGGAGCTCAATTTGGCCTCCCATTCTGGGGTGGTAGGTCAGAATCGCATTGCGATTTTTGCCTAGTATACCCGACTCCTTGCTTCTCCTCTCCACCCACACAAAACTTGGTTAACAGGGGTGTGAGGAAGTGTTGCAGGGGGAATGCCTAACTGCGGTGCTATTTGAAAAGTAATCTTGCTGTCATTCATTTTTGCATTGTGTATACGATATTAGAAGTTTAAACTAAGTGTATTCTATCATTTTACTAAATAATTATCACCACACCGGTGATTGCAGCCCTATATTGAATGTGTTTGATTTTATTCAAAATTAAAAATAAATAAATATTTCATAATTACACACCAGCCTGGTTCATGGTCCATTGCACATTGCGACACGGGGTGTACATTAAGGGGGGGTGTGAGACGGGTTGGCTGCCTTCTCTAAAATTGAATCGGAATATAATAAACTTAAAACCGTTTTAATTGTGCATTGCAACCCTGGCCAGTAGAAAGAGTCCTGGTCCGGAGTGTGCTGCATCTTTAAAACCTTAACACAGCTCAAATTAAGACATTAACTCTCAGAAGACTGCTTTGAAAAAACACTGGCAGACACTCATACCTTGGATGGTAAGGCTTGTAAAGGCTAGTTCAAAGATATCCCAGAAGGATGTTCTCTGGGCCGGGAGATGTGGAGGGATGTGCAGGAACCAGTTGGGAATGGCCATAGGGAGTAGCATGGCCATAAGCAGTCAATGGGTGAGTAAATATCCAAACAACACCTACAAGCTTTGGGTCCCTCCTCATGTGCCATTTCTCCCTAGCTGTACTCTAATGCAATAGTTGTGGGCTTATAGGTTGCCGTTTAGCACCACCTTCTAGCCCAAACGAATGAGTCACCCTTACACTTTACATACTGGATTGTGTGTCTCTAATTGCCTTGCACTAATAAGCAGTGTCTAATTCCACACACAATACAACTTAACGTACAACTAATGATATATGATTTGGTATTTATATCGCGCCTTTACAAAAGTGTTTCTAGGAGCCACAAGACAAAGGAAGGGAGATAGAGGGATGACAAGAGAAACAATCTTACTAGGCATTGTGACATTCAGATTGTGCAAGTGCAACGAGAAAGGGGAGAGGGTGATGGGAAAATTGCAGGGGTGGGATGCAATCAGGGCAGCAGTGCTCTGAGTAAGTGTGAGGATGGCAGAGGACTACACGAGTGCAGTCCCAGACCGGAATTTCTATGTAGGCCAGAAGACAGTGCAGTGTGACTGGTCAAGGGCGGCAGGGGTAGCTGGCACCCTGTGTGAATTTGTGGACAAACACACCACCAGTCAGGATGAGCAGACAGGTAGATTGACAGAGGAGAGGGAGAGAGAAGGAAGAAGAGAAGAGGAAGGTCTTGAGCAGCTTCCAGAACTTCAGTTGTTCCGGGTTCAAGTCTGAAAGGGGTGGGGGGGCCATTCCAGAGGGAGGCACCTGCAGAGGAGAGAGATCTAACCCCCACTCTCTGTTTTGAGAAGCGTCTAAGCCTTAAAGAGTTAGAGGTAGCTGAGCAGAGGGCTCTAGAAGGAAGGTATTTGGGACGGAGTGTTCGATATATAGAGGAACACTGCCCCAGAAAGTCTTGTGGATGATGCAGAGTAATCCTTGAGGCAACCAGGAGCCAGTCAAGAGATTTCAGAGTTGGAGAGATGTGGTCCCTCGGCTTGAAGCCAAGGATAAGTCTTGCAGTCCTGTTTTGGATTAACTGAAGAGGGTGAAGATTAGAGTTAGGAAGATTGAGAAAGCGGCTGCTGCAGTAGTCCAACCTGGAGAGAACCAGAGCTCTGTTGACAGTGAGCTTCTGGGAGAAGGTGAGAAAAGGTAAGCTACCTCTGATGAGGTGCAGCTCGAAGTGGACCTTCTTGGCATGGTCTGTGATGTGTGGAGAGAAGGAGAGAGTGGAGTTAAAGGTGACTTCAAGGTTTTTTGGGGGCAAGGGGAGGGAGCCCAAGGAGGGTGGCCAGAGAGAGAGAGGAAAAGCAGGTGCATTACAATTTGAAGGATCTCTGTCTTACTGGCATTAAGGCAGAGGTCGTTAGAGATGCACCATCCCTGAATAGCGGATAAACAGTCAGGAATGAGCAAGGAGAGAGAGGAGACCGAGGGTAGCCTGAAAGAGAGCTGTGTGTCATCTGCATAACACACATAACACTGAAAGTTAGAGGAGAAAGTAGAGATCAGGTGGCCAGGGGGCCTAGATAGATATTGAAGAGCCTGGGTGAGAGGATAGAGCCCAGAGGAACACCACATGCAGAGAGAGAGGTGTCGGAGAGAAAGGACCCAACTTAGACCCAGGAGTGTCAGTCCAAGAGGAAGTAGGTCAACCATGCCAGAGCCTGACCAGTGATGCCAAGGTTCACATTGAGACGGTTGATGAGGGTGGCATGATTGACCCTGTCAAAGGCAGAGGAGACGTCATGGAGGATGAGGACAGAGTAAGAGTGGAGTCAAGGTTGGAGAGCAAATCTTCATGGGAGTTCAGGAGAGCAGTTTCCGTGCCTCTGGCCGATCTGAAGACAGACTGATGGTCATGGAGATAACCTCCAGATTCAGTCTGGAGGTTTAGCTGAGAGATGGCCAGTTTCTCCAGGAGTTTGCTGAGGAAAGGAGTGATAGAGATCGGGTGATAGATAGTTGGCCGGACAGGAAGGATTACCAGAAGGCTTTTTCAGGAGGGGGTGCAAAGGGAGTGCTTGAGAAGAGAGGGGAAAGAACCAGTGGCAAAGGAATGATTGTAGAAATCGGCCAAGGCTGGAGCAAGGGATACAATGGTGTCCTTAATTGTTCTGGAGGAACAGGGGAGCACCTGTTTGGATGAAATGTTCATAGATCAGACTTGTCTAGAAAGATTATCAGGTATTATTGTGAGATTGAGAGAGATGGAGAGGAGAGAAGGAGAGAATGGGGAAAGGTGGTCTGAGGGGGCCTGAGAGAGGGAGAGATATGAGGAGGTGTGACAAATCAAATATGAGACCCTGACCTGCGCTTCAACAGTCACCACACATACACTGCTCACCTCACAGCACAATGTGGCCACAGCAACAAGCTTATAGTGCCATTTTCAAACAACCCCTTCTACATATATGCTAACATTATCAATTCCATTCGGTGGACACTAGTCCTGTCCTGGTTTTAACTTTGCATTCTGGGACTTGTAGTCCCTGATTTCCCAATGTATAAACCCAGGACCACAAGTGCCAGAATGCAAAATTGTATCCAGGACTGGACTAGCGTCTCCCACATGGAATGGATAATGTTGGCATGTATGCATTGTGCCCCCTTTGTACCTACCAGTCTCCACATACAGACAATCCGCATTGCAGACCTCACCCGTCGAATCAGCCGAGCAGGCTCAGGTCTGCGGCAACTTCTTTTTTTTTTAAACAAGCGCTTAGAGGTCTGCAAAGCCATAGCAGCGCCTTTATCATGGCCAGAAATAAAGTGCAGCAGACGATGCAAGCATTGTCTTTCAAAATGCAGAGCCAGGCTTCTACCAGTATGCGAGAGTGGCAGAAAAAAATGTAAACTCTTGCAGTTTGCATCACTGTATCCCACAAAGGGGATTATGGAGGCGCATCCTCCCCGCCTTTGCCTCTTTCACAAGCGGCGACTCTGGGGAATCACGGCCAGGAAGTGCTTCGCCGCCGTGGCCTGGTCAGAAAAAGCACGGATTAGCCTAATGCAACTGTTTTTAAGCCACTGTTAGTACAGCGCAAATGAGGTCACCTCCGCGCTCACACAGCGCTCTCTCCACTCTCCCTGGGAGCGGGCTCTGACCTCCAGCAGGGACACGGACTCCAACGAAAAGGCCAAAAAGATACAATGCCCAGCTGTGTGCTCTGCAGCCCACGTCCACAAAGGTTGTGCTTCCAGCGGGCATCCGTGACAAGGGTTGTTATAACAAACTAAAGACAACGCAGACAAGAGGCAGAGTGCGTGTTTGGAGAGGCCAGTGGCCCAAAGAATGACTAACAGTTTGTCAGGGTAATTATTTCTGGCTGGGGTAACTTATCTGTCCAGATCTGGGGAGACCCGAGATGCTGCACTGTTACCCCCCTCCCTGCACCCCCCCCCCGGGCACATGGTGCCTGGACTCCTCTGGGAACAAAGCGGCACTATTTCCAATAATTGGGTAAACAGCAGATCCAGCGATATCTACGTGTATGAAACTCATAACTTGACGTAGCGAGACGCGCCCAAAAATCCCCATTCATGTCAGTATTAAGATGACAGATTAGCAGAGTGGAGTTTTGGCAGACTCCCCAAGATCTGTCAGGGTCACCAAGCACTCAACATATTTTTGTATCAATGTTGTATGAAACAGAAAATGCCAAGGTTCCTTCTTAACACAGTGTGGAGGGCTGGTGGCTTCCTGCACACCCGAGTTAGTTCTGTCCCAGAGCATTTATCAGAGAAGGGAGAATTAGAGTGCATGCATTGGTCTCCTCCTGCACACCAGGGTTAGTTCTGTATCCGAGCATTTATCAGAGAAGGGAGAGTTAGAGTGCATGCCGTGGTCTCCTCCTGCACACCCGGGTTAGTTTTGTCCCAGAGCATTTATCAGAGAAGGGAGAGTTAGAGTGCATGCCTTGCTCTCCTCCAGCACACCCGGGTTAGTTCTGTCCCAGAGCATTTATCAAGCAAGGGAGAGCTAGAGTGTATGTCTTGGTCTCCCCTCCTGCACACCAGGGTTAGTTCTGTCCCAGAGCATTTATCAGGCAAGGGAGAATTAGAGTGCATGCCTTGCTCTCCTCCTGCACACCAGGGTTAGTTCTGTCCCAGAGCATGTGTCAGGCAAGGGAGAGCTAGAGTGTATGTCTGGGTCTCCCCCTGCACACCAGGGTTAGTTCTGTCCCAGAGCATTTATCAGAGAAGGGAGAGTTAGAGTGTATGTCTTGGTCTCCTCCCGGGTTCAGTTGCACTGAAGACTTATTTCTCTCCAATTTCCCCAATGATGGACAGCCAGTGCTGGACATTGGGCCAGACATTCCCGGATCCGATAAAATATGTCTCCCAGGATCGCAAAAAGATTTAAACCTGCTTTTGATGTTGCCAAAGCCGGGATTCAAACAGCTCCTCAGGATTAAAGTAAAGAAACTTCCCCAATAGACAACTTGAACGTTGTGTCGGTATGCATGCCCTCCCTTGGGTTATTTTCCAGGTGTTAATAACCAATTGATCTCCTTAAATGGAAAGGTTTATTTATGGGAGAGCGGCGTAGAAAATTCTTCAGCGTTTGTCAACTCCCCGGAGCCCCCTTGTGCCCCCACCACCTCGTTGCTAATGGGATCCTACAGTTCATAATTTCCATTTCCAGCACTGTAGCAAATCCCTCCTTGATGGAACATGGAGTTTGTCAAGAAAAAAAAAAGAAAACATGCCGCTGTCGTACCAACAAGGAATGGAATCAAAACACCGGATAGGAGAAGAGGAAAGGTGGGGTGAGTGTGTTGGTTGGAGAGGGGACACTCAAAAAGGAATCCCTCTGTTTAAAAGATAAGAAAACAGATGATATGGTAGAACAACAGTGCCCATACAAGGCGAAGTGCACTGCGAATCGGTGCCGCAGGGTCACAGACCTGAGCTGAAAAACAAAATGGAGGTGGAGCGTGTGGGGCAGTGAATGGTGGCGGGAAGCAGGGCAGTGGATTGGACCTGCATGGGAGCAGTAGGGCAACACAAGGATTGTTGACTATTCAAGCCTTCCAACTTAACCTTATGTTCATCACAAACGCGTTCTTAAAAGTTGCCTTCTCAGAGGGAGCCAACGTGGATTGTTTGAACAGAGCACCAGTATTAACAATAGTTTTTGTTAAAAGAAGGTTTAGTCACATGGCTTTGTTTTAAAAGTACAGTACTGCAGTGAAACTGTCCCACAAATTCACGTTACATTTTATAGCATTGAAATGAAAGATTAACAGAGCGAGGTTTGTCAGAATGGCAAACCCAGTTGTGGTGTTCACACACTCAACATCATGTCTATCACTATTGCATAAATCAGGGATCCACGTCCTTTGGCTCTCTGGATATTTTGGACTACAACTCCCATAAACCCTAGCCAAAATAAACAGTTTTGAGGGATCATAGGAGTTGCAGTCCAAAACATCTATAGAGCTGCAGGTTGCAGACCCCAGGAATAAATGAACCCCTGAATATAGTTGTAACCCTGTGGAGCAGAGAAAGCATCTGTCTTTGGAAACACATCTATTTGCATTTTAGGTTTTATTTTACGAGAGCAAAGTACAGTACTGCAGTGAAACTGTCCCACAAATTCACGTTACATTTTATAGCATTGAAATGACAGATTAACAGAGCGAGGTTTGTCAGAATGGCAAACCCAGTTGTGGTGTTCACACACTCAACATCATGTCTATCACTATTGCATAAATCAGGGATCCACGTCCTTTGGCTCTCTGGATGTTTTGGACTACAACTCCCATAAACCCTAGCCAAAATAAACAGTTTTGAGGGATCATAGGAGTTGCAGTCCAAAACATCTATAGAGCTGCAGGTTGCAGACCCCAGGAATAAATGAACCCCTGAATATAGTTGTAACCCTGTGGAGCAGAGAAAGCATCTGTCTTTGGAAACACATCTATTTGCATTTTAGGTTTTATTTTACGAGAGCAAAGTACAGTACTGCAGTGAAACTGTCCCACAAATTCACGTTACATTTTATAGCATTGAAATGACAGATTAACAGAGCGAGGTTTGTCAGAATGGCAAACCCAGTTGTGGTGTTCACACACTCAACATCATGTCTATCACTATTGCATAAATCAGGGATCCACGTCCTTTGGCTCTCTGGATGTTTTGGACTACAACTCCCATAAACCCTAGCCAAAATAAACAGTTTTGAGGGATCATAGGAGTTGCAGTCCAAAACATCTATAGAGCTGCAGGTTGCAGACCCCAGGAATAAATGAACCCCTGAATATAGTTGTAACCCTGTGGAGCAGAGAAAGCATCTGTCTTTGGAAACACATCTATTTGCATTTTAGGTTTTATTTTACGAGAGCAAAGTCTACTGTTCATGCGCAACTCCCCCTGTTTTGAGATAAGATGTGCATGATGCCCTCTATGAACAGGACAAGGTAACAGCAGCCCAGGCCAAGAGGAGTGTACAAAAACAGGATTATTCAAAGTATCAGGAGGGTAGCTTAGGGGAAACGTGCTTGCCTTGGAAGCAAGGAGACACGGAGTACCACAGGTTCGATCCCCGTGTCCGCGCTTAGAAGCCTCTGGGTATTAAGCGTGTTATAAATAACCTATCATATCAAAGTAAGTCCTATAAGAGCCAAGCCTCAGCCTAAGGGGAGACTTTCTGCACAGAACACTATAACCATCCACAAAAAATATCCTAGCAGTCCTCAAGAGGCCTGGTCTAGGGCTTTGTTCCCAGAAGGGCTATGGTTGAAAAACAACCTTCTTTTAAAGGTGACTATATTTCCTTACAACTTGCCCGTCTACAGAGCCGGTCTATTCTTGGTCGTTCAAGGGCATAGGATTGTAAGTAGAAGGGCTTTTCCTGCTTTTTGGACTTGGTTTAAGATGCCCCCTGCTTTTTGGACTTGGTTTAACATGCCCAGCCTCACAACGGAACCCTGTCACAGGCTTAAAGGCCTGATCACCATCGAGGCAAAGACTGTGCTCAGTGCCCTTAAAAGGTTTGCAAAAAGAGAAAAGCCTGAGTGCAATATTCTAAAAGATTGGAAAACGTACTAAATCTCTCCTGAAGAACCACTTGATAAGATCGGGAAACACATGTAGAGGGAATTGAAAGTGAATGTTTTGATTGACAGGTTGTACAGACTTAGAGAAAGGGGGGTTGGACCACAGGCTTCCTCCTGCACCTGTTACTCAAAACGACTAATAATAGTCCCAATTCACACAACCTTAGAGGACTACTGAATATTGTCACTCCAAACTAAACAACTCCATATAAGAAACAATTTCTTATTACACACATGACATGTTTTGTGTTTCGCATGAGGTATGTGGGATGTTTCAACCCACTAGTCCAGGCCCTGCAACATTACTGTGCATTGCTGGCAGCAGAAACATCAGAAATGGCCGCTGGAAAGCATGCGGCTTGCTAAAAATCACCCAGAAATGCGCAGTACAAATCTGAAAAATAGGTCGCCATCCACTTTTGCCTATGTCAGTGGTAACACAGGAGACCACTGGCAACCCCCATCACTTGGCTGCCCAAAAAGCAAGGCTGATTGCAAAAGAAACACAGAGTTGTGTGAAAATCTGTTTTTTCTTGGTTGTCAAATTTGTAAAAATCATGGATCACAAACCACCCAAAAGATCCAACCTCCTGTTGGGTGTTGAACATCGTTCTACTTCAAGAATCCACATAAATATAATGTCAGCAGAAGTATATGGTATCTGAACAAAGTCCACTTTTGAAGATGGTTTCTGGAAAGAAATCTGTCAAAAATGGGTGCAATACCGTTACTCGCCTCTGTCAGACGCTGGCAATTTCTAAATCTGACAGGAGAAACTTGTGTCTCAAAAACTGAATAGAAGAAGGGATTTCCATCAAATGCGATATAGGGTGCCACACATTGATTTTCATGTTGAAAAAGTCGGAAAATTGAAGATATGTTTGCTTATTTTAAATTTGTAACTGTAATTTTGCACAAGGAATAATGTTTTCTCCTGTGCTCTGCTGAGTATCTGACAGGCAAGTGTGAAAGGAAATGGGAGGGGCACTCTGGCATGTGGCACTGGGAAAGAGACAATGGAGTCCTTGAACTGAATGGAAATGCTAATTCGGGTGTGACTGACATCAACTGCCCTGGCAGGAAGACAAGCCATGTGACTCTCTGACTCAGCCAAGCTTTGGAGGCGGGCCAGACTGAAAATGTGGATTTGAAA
This sequence comes from Ambystoma mexicanum, assembly GCF_040938575.1. Taxonomy (NCBI): domain Eukaryota; kingdom Metazoa; phylum Chordata; class Amphibia; order Caudata; family Ambystomatidae; genus Ambystoma; species Ambystoma mexicanum. Next base: position 383,968,406 of record NC_090936.1, read on the forward strand.
CTGGACTAAATATATGTTTAAGGAAAAGACTTATAAAATATTGTACCAAACTGACAAAAATATGAAATTTAAAGATTATTAAAATGAAAAATTCACTCACAGTTTAAAACTAATCTGGAAACTGTGCGACATTCAGAGACTGAACCACAAAATGTTTAATATTGTAGCTATTGTGATTATGCTAGTAACATGAAAAATTACAGGAATATGCCCAGAGGGTATGTGCATGTATGTGTAAAAAATCTTACAGATCCAAAAATGTGTAACCAACCAAAGTATTCAATTCTGGTTTTGGCTTTATCTTTAGCCTCCTGGGTCAAAACAGACCAAGGTTGTTGCTGGAGGTTGGCCTGTGTTGAAGGCTCCAATGTTAGTGTCCCCGGGTGCTGCCCGCTACTCAAACTCCACGAACCTGGTGTAGAGAGCCACATCTAGTCACCGGCGTTCCTACGGGCCAACCTCCAGAAACAACCTTGTTCTGTTTTGACCCAGGAGGCTAAAGATAAAACCAAAACCAGAATTGAATACTAGATTAGATACCCCATGATACGGGTAACATCTAATGAGGCGATTTCTCCCTCTACATGAAGGAGCTCCAGAAATGCACAATTTAAGATGATTTCAGACTTGGACACCTGTCCCTGTTTGGTCCACCTAATCAGATCACTAGCTTTGGGGTTATAAGATTAACATAAACCTAAAAATACTTTCTTGTCCTGATGAAGGCCTGTCTGTAATCTCAAGGGAAGACCACCGCATGGATGTGGACTATCTCATTCCCAAAGGCCGAAACGCAGTGCATCGACACCACTTTTTCGTTTATCCATTGGATCATCTACAGTGTTACACAAGGGTGATGATGAACAAAGCACCCTAGGGGGATGGTGCAAGCTACCTAAAAACAAGACTATTAAGAAACACAGAGACAGTACAGATCTCTCAGACAATACATCCAACACAACTGAAAAGTGTGACTATTGGGAATTATCAGAGTCCAGTTCACCTCAGAAAAGAGATATGTGATTTCTTCTGTGTCTTTTGTACATTGTGTTAAGACACCGCCCCCAGCCAGGAGGTCTATACAGTTAGCAGTCCTCCGAAAAGAGATAGCACGGTATGAAAAACGTGTTCGGCAAAATAACACAGGAAATAATTGCACTAACCCATTTTTTTAATAGTAATGTGTATTTCGATGAAATGGTACCAAAAATATGTCTTTTATGTATGACGTAGGATGTAGAGGCAACCATCGTGTTTACTTATATGTATAAAATGTTTTTTTGAATAAATGTACCTCATGTGAAACACAAAATATGTCATGTGTGCAGTAAGAAATTCTTTCTTATATGAAGTTGTATAGTTTAGAGTGACAATATTCAGTAGTCCTCTAAGGTTGTGTGAATTGGGATCTGACTATTAGTCATTTTGAGTAACAGGTGCAGAAGGAAGCCTGTGGTCCAACCCCCTTTCTCTAAGTTTATTTACCTTATTGACCACAGGCCCCTCGTATATATAAAACAAAAGGAATGACCTTTTCTTTTTACAGGTTGTACAGACAACATAACCAAGGAAACACTTTGAAGAAATTATTTTTATTATGTTGTATGGACTCATGAATTAGCAGGAAGATACTACAGTTGATCTTTTGATAAGATGTATGAATTGAATACAACTTAAATAAATGTCATTATCACCAAAACAATTGAAAGATTAAAAAATATTTGGAGCGTGCCAAAGGAGTACTTGTATGTATTATTTTACTCTTATTTTTAACATTGGGAAGCCGCAGTGTTACAAATAACAGGTGCAGCAAACAAAACTTTGAGAAGTCTTTAAGAAGTCTAAGTAAACTCGCCATAGTTGCTACGGGCTGAAACAAATAAATAATGTATTGTTATATAGTTCATTGAATATCAAGCTTTAACATATCTCTTATTATTAAAAAACAATTTTGACATTTATAAAGAAAAAGGATAGACATACATTATCTATTGATATAAATCAAGAATTACAAGAATATCAAAATGTAAAACACATACCACGATAGAGACATTAAAAATATAATTACATTTCCATAAAATTAATCATACATGTAAAAATGAATTCATCATAGGATCCAATTTCAGTGTGTTTAGAAAACCAGTAACCACAATTACTATTGAGGTAGTTCGTCCAGCTAAACATATAGACGAAAGCTTTTCCAGTTCATCATATAAAAAGAGTCCCATCCAATAAAAAATATATATAATTCTCCCTAACACCCTTCATTTCTGGACAACACAACATCAGATGCCTAAGAGTTTCACATTGACCCCCCTCCTTACGTCATTTGCTCAGATGGTAACATGCCATATCTAGCCAAAATCCATTTGTTAAAATTATATTCCAGTGAAATCTCAAGAAGTAAGACCTAGTTGCTTTATCTGGATAAATAGGTACAAAATAGGCAGAAATACCTAGCTTCTTATATTAATTCTGTAAATGGCGTAGGGAGGGTTACTGGAGCATACTATCCATAGTGATTAACCAATCATAATAGAACAGAAGCCTTTTAACTTTAGTCAGATTTTCCACCAATTCCGCATTAGTACTACCTATTTCAGAAAGAAGATCATGACAAATTTCAAACATTTCTTCGATCCTAATGATTCAATTTTCCCTCATAATAGCTTTCGGGTCAACAAACCAAGAGTCCTCCGCTGGACACAATATTTGCTGCAGGAAAGACAGTATTCACCATTGCGCTCATGCTTTCATGGATACAAGCCCCAATTCATATCGAATTATACTGATCGGGACAGAGTTGGGTAATCATAAAGTTCTTCTCCATATTACAGCTTCAACCACTGTTAGATAATCTGGGATGGCCAAGCCACACCATTCTATCCCGTACAACAATGTAGGCACTGTCTTACAATCTTTCAGTCTTAAAATAGATGTATCACTGACCATAGAGATAACTTCTCATATCTGGCATCCACTCTTGCGAATTGATCGTAGATGAAGGTCTATCCTTAATACACACAGGCAATTTGCCCAAACATGGACATGATGAAACAAAAAAAACAAGGTATATTAAGGATTGTACTTTAACCAAAGGTTCTTTGCCAATCCTCCAACAGAACATACTTTCCTTCTTGCCCTTGGTTATTTCCATTACTTTTGTTTTACAGATATTCACTTTTAAAGAATGAGTATCAGCATAAGTGGAAAAGGGCATTGATCAGGTTTTGAAGACCCAAAGGGGTACAATCAAAGACCAAAAAAATCATCTGCATAAGATAACCAATGTGGACCCAAATTTTGTAACTTTGCGACGACAAAAGTGACCTGTTTCATATATTCTTCGATGTCTGCCATATATAAGTTAAATAGGCAGGGAGCTAACCCCCACGGAAGGTATGAATTGTGGTGAACAAATGGCCAGAATGGTTCAGGCGAACTTGGACATTACTAATATTGAAGATGATCTTTTCACTTAACTAAAAGTGCAACAATATGTTTGTATCCAATATAAAACTTTTGTACTGCGTGAATTCAGTGCTGAAAACAAGTGGCCATACAATCACTGTTACAGATAGCTCAAAGAACACTCCAACTCCCAGAGGCGGTTCAAGGGTTTTTAGTGATTTCTCTGATAGGGCACTAGGGGCTGTCACTCCTCTTGTGTAGAAATAGTGTATTTGCACCCAAACCTAGGCATCTCAACTTCCCATGTTAGTATATGAAGACTATTAATCCCTACTGTCTACTTTCAATCTTGCTAGTGGGGAGAAACTAAAGGCATTTGTCTTCTTTATCTAGAATGCCTCAGTGAATTTCTAAATCAGCTCTGGTAGCTATCAGAGGTTCCTGGGATGTGCTTTCCAGACACTCTACCCGAACAAGCCTTCTTCCTCTCATGTCCTGATGTTTCTTCCCTGTCTCTGTACCACTCGATCACGACTGTCCCTTTTCTACTGAATATAGTGGACAAGATTGCATACTCCCAAATCCAAGACTACCTTGAAAGAAACCTGCTGCTAGGAGCCAGACAATCTGGTTTCCGACCCAAGCACAGTACTGAAACCGCCCTTTTAGACCTCGAAATCCAGATGGACAGTATAAGAGACTCCAGGAAAATGTGTATCCTTCTCCTACTTGACCTGTCCGCGGCTTTTGATTTGGTCAACCACAACAAGCTTTGTAATACCCTTGCTGAAAATGTTAACTTCTCCTCAGAAGCCACCCTTTGAGTAAACTCATTTTTAGCTGATAGATCTTCTAGAGTCTCCATCAGTGCTGAGGCCGCCAATCCCATCCCTGTCCACCTAGCTGTCCCCCAAGGATCGTGCATCTCTCCCTCCCTCTATAATGCCTACAGAAAACTGCTATTTGCAGCTCTGGATGCTATGGGTGTCATCTACACTAACTTCACAGATGACACCCTGATTTTCATCCCCATCTCGGGGGACTACGAACAAGACAGCTACCATTAATAAAATCTACGCCATTATCCAAAACTGGATGGCCACAAAAAGCCTGTCTCAATTATGAAAAGACAGAGATCCTCATAATAGGTCCACATCCAGATTAAAAACCCTCCATGCCAACTATTCCACCATTATCATAGATGGCACTCCCATCCCAGTACTTAAACATGTCAAAACATTAGACATTCAAATTGACTTCCAGCTCACAATGAGCAAGCATATCAGTAGCCTTGCCTCTACTACCACATACACTGCTAAACCTATTGCACTTAGCCGCCAATTTCTCACCCCTCAAAACTGCCTTACCATAGCTCGAGTCCTAATTTTAGCGAAACTGGACCATTGCAACATCCTCTTACTAGGAACCACTAAGACTAACCTTGACAAAATGCAATTTTTACAAAACAAAGCCCTAAGGGCAGCGTTTGGTCTAAAAGGAAATGAGCATATTTTCCACATTCCACATTGTACACTGGCTCCCCATCAAAGCCAGAATCCTATTTAAAACTCTCATGACCGCTCATAAATGCTTCACCAATGTAGCCCCCTTAGATCTGAATCACACTGTTTCTAAAAAAGACCACTAGAGCCCATAGATCAGGCTCTAGTACCCACCTCTATGTTCAAAGTTTCAAGAGCATCAGAGCAGGTGGGATTAGCTTTCCTGTAACTGCACCTAACATTTTGAACTCCCTCCCCATGCACATCAGAAATGAGCCATCCCATCAGCGCTTCAAGAGCCTCATCAAAACTCGGCTCTTACAACAAGTTCTAACCTCGAGGCTGCCCTGGCCACCGAGTTCCTCATTCCCCTGTCTAACCCGGATTCCCGCTTTGTCTGAGATGCGTGTCCTATCTGTCTCTTTTGTATAATAACCATTTCTGGCCTCGAGCTGAGCCACCTCAACTCGAGTACCGTAATCATTTACTGTAACATTGTACTTCTCTTTGTAGCCAGCTAAGCATGCCTCATGTAACTTACGCTGCGATACCTCCGGATATGGGCGTGTCACAAATGCAATAAATAAAATTAAAATAAACCTGTGACATTATCTTCATCACAATAGTTACTTTGTGAGATTTACACAGGCAGATGAAATTCTCAAGTCTTGGTCCACTGAATAAGAACCCTCCAGGGGTCTTACCCTCTGCAGCCCACCCAAAGGAGAGCACTTCTGGGGGTGAACGTGCATGGATAGCCCTGTGCAATCCCCTTTATAACTCTGGAAGCACCCTGGGTGTAGTGAGGGGAACAATGGTGCCAACATGTCTGGTGACAAGGAGAGGGACAAACAAAGTTACCTCAGTTCAGCTTTTGGTATGAAAAAGGCTGGTGCGCGTGGATAAATAATCAGTGCAATGGACATTTCAAATGTTTTAAAGTATGTACAAATCCTCTCACCTACCGTTCTGGAATTAAATGGCTCATAGTCAACCCAAATTCCCCCTTGACAGAATGTACAAGATTCTCCCTAGAGAGAAAACTCCACAACAATGTAAATGAAAATTGAACCAGCAACCCACTGATTGATAAATGTATCAATGTGCACAGTAATGAATTACAGGAATACACAACGAAATAATGCATTACTTAACTTTGGTTGTACGTTTCTGGTGATAATATAATTCTCTTTTTGATATGGTAGAGTTTTTTTCTTTTTCTGTATTGGAATCTAGCAGGCATTAGCATGCCACACTTTTGAAAGATTGTGTTTACATTGTGGATATCATTGTTCTAGGGACAACTTCTGGAGAGGTGGGGGGCACCCATCCTCAAGCTCTATTCAATCTTTTGTTCAGCCAGATTGTGTTGCTTGATAGCAATAAACTGTCAATAATTATGGTAAGGGTATCTGAAACCAGATTTTCTGAGACCCAACCCAGTAAGTCCATGCCTGGACTTCCAGGAGATCATGGATGTTGGAGATTCATGTTTGTCAGCTGCTCTAGCATTTAAAGGGCTGCTACAAAAGAAGGGTATAGCGGCGATGGTTTTGACAAGGGTTAGTCCAGTGTTTTGCACAGGGGAGGCCTGAGCAGAAGAGTCAATAGACGAGTTTAGGGCAAGCTGAGGCCTACATGGTGGATTGTTGGCTTGAAGAGTGGGTGGCTCTTGTGCAGACAGGTATTCCCTCTCCAAGCCCTACTAGGAGTCAGCTATAGAAGGCAGGGAATAATGAAGCCAAATGAAATCAAAATTGTGTGGTTCCCCTGAACTATGATACTGCCTATTTTATAGATGTTAACAACAAGATTCAGTCAATGTCCTGAAGCTTGCTTGACAGCTCAACTTGTGCCAGCATTGATCTTGACCGACCCTGTGGTGGAAAACTTGGTGAGCATGCTAGACAGCAGGCTTCTGGATCATGCATGCAGAATCACCACTTGCAGTCAAATTATAAATGTGTCCACGGCTGTGAGCGGAGACACCTTCAGAAATGTGTTAATGATGAAAAGATGATACAGATGAATGTGTCAAAAGCCCCTCTGATCACTTGAAAAACCCTCCAATTGGTAAATGTCAAACTTGGCAGGAACGGAGTGTACATATAATATAATTAAATGTGATGCGTTCCATTAAATAATGTAAACTTAGAATGGCATTACTATTATGAATCCTGCAGAGTCATCACTGATTTCCTGGTGATGATCTCCTCCCACGTGGCCAGGGAAATGGCAGCCGCTACCTGATCCTGACCCTGGGGGGGGGTTTATGAGGGAGAACCATGTGGGAGGGGATGACTCCATTAGGAAAGAGGCAGTATTCTCCCCCCCCCCCCTTTTGAAGGAAACCCTACGACACCTAAATGTCTGATGGCATATTATCATCCTAGGCACTATACCATGCATACCTCATATACACATGACACACCTAACATCACGTGTCTCTGATGTTTTTGTTTTAAACACAAATCCTAAACAATATCACTTTAGATGTCCCAGCAATCCTATGGACTCCAAATCCCATAAAGCCCCAAGTACTGAGACGAGGAAGAGGAAGCAGGAGTTAATGTAGATGGAGAGAAACACCAAGCTAAACATGCACATTTAAAAAAGGGGAAGGCAAGGTGCGCACTCCAGTTACCAGTCAATTATACCTGATGCAAGAAGTAACTGGGTTAAATCCCAAAAATGAACAAGTATTAAAAGCGTTGAATCCCATCTGCTGCAGTTCAATTGCTCTGTTGTTCTTCTCCTCCAAGCACTTTTTTGTCACAAACAATCATCAACAAGGCTGTATTTCTTTTCAGGTGTTACTAATTAGTTGCTCTTTCAGTCTCAAAGGATTCTGGTAGCTGTAGTGATATTTTTCCAAATCAGGTGACCAGGAACCAACACCCCTCCAAAAGCACAAATCTTTCCCAAAATTGGGGGAGGGGAGAATACCATCATTATGGTTCTCTCAAGTGGGGCACAGTAACACTGGTACTGCTGCCTCAGGAGCCCGTGCGCGCCTCACCCCCTCTTTTTTCTACACATTGGTTCGAGAGTCCCGGGCTCTAGAGGCAGTGGCACCAGGGTCACCATGCCCTACCTAGGAGAGCCACATTGATGGTTTCCCCTCCATCCCCCTATTATGGGAAACAATTGTGCTATTGGAGGGGAGTTTGTTCCTGGTTACCAGAAGTGATTACAGCTACCAGAATTCCCTGAGACCTAAATTGAGACTAATTAGCAACACCTGAAAAGACTGCCTCCCTGAAGATTGTAAGAGACATGAAAGCACTTGGAGAAGAAGAGCAACTGAACTGCAGCAGATGGGATTTAACCCTGTTATTACTTGATCATTGTTGGGATTTAACCATGTTACTACTTGCATCAGGTATACAAAACTGGGAACTAGAGTGCGCGCCTCACCCCCTCTTTTTTCTAAACATGCAGAAGTCTGAGCGTGCGGGACATTTAAAAATGGTAAAGAACATGGATAGTCCTCACAGAAAAGTACCTGCGCCACACACTATACTTGACATGAAGTTGTCAATTTATTGATTCAGAATTTGACATTATTTCATTGACTTTTGCCTTATAAAATGGCACCTGTTTCGACACTACATGTGTCCTTTTCAAATCAGGGCTAATGTAGTACTACTGCAGATTAGCTTCAGTGGTCAGTTCAGTAGACTTGTTAGTCATATGGGATAAATCCCTTCTGAAAAGGTAGTGCTCAGTCTCTCTGCGTCGGCTTTCCCGGTCACCCTGTTTACAAGCTATGTCACTGAAAGGTGAGCCTTAGTCATCCTGAATTGAAATGTGGAATGGCAAACCTTTGTGATTGGTTACTGCGAAAGTCAATAAAGTAATTGAAAAATATTCCTAACTGAGCATATGGAGCTAGGGTGTTGAGAGGATGAACCTGATCAATAGGGAATAATGAAGAAGTTATGCGCTTCTGTGCTAGCATTCATAAAAGAAATATAATTAATTAACCCAAGCCTTTAGAAAATTGTCACCAATCAAATACACAAATCATTTTGTACCTCTGCTCATCCTAGGCACCAGCAGTGTGTCACAGATAGTGTTCAGCGATCTAGATTTGAATCGCTCCTATAAAAAGAGAATAATATCTTGAGCCAATGTTTGCCTCTGATGGCAACATTTGTTGATGGTTTCAGAGAAAACTAAGTGAATAGTTTTGTTACAAACTTTATTCAAATTTTCTTTTTTTAAACCCAGCAAACAATGTCAGTTTGTACGTCTATACTGCCTACAATATTCATTCATATTTGTTGTTCTATATAGATTGTTTATGAAAATTGGAATGTTAACATCAGCGAGACAATAGCAGGCAGGTTGTGTTTTCTCTTCTGTAGACTAACTGCCTGTATACATGTGGAATATTGTGGGTTACGTCTCCTGCATTGAAAGTTAGGGGACCACCTTTAATTTCTTGATATAATATATTATATAAAACAGAACATTCAGATTAAAAACAGCCTTTACTTGCTCTGGAATGTGTGCTGGAATTGTCATTGTGAGTGGGGTTGGTTCAGTAGGAATCTTTCCTGTTGAAATCCAATCCCTTGGCATTCACCAAAAATCCTCTGTAAAGAGGAAGCCCACACAAAACTTAAATGGCGAGAGCTTGACTAAGCCACGTTAGGACTATTATTTACTAATTATTACTGACATACAATGGAATGCATTTATAAACATGGTATACCAGTGTGCACCTAGTACAGTGCAGTAGCTCTTAACACGTGAACTGCCTGGCTTTAATGTACACAAGAGTTGGGATTCATACAATATCAACACGTTACTATAGGTATCTTACAAACACCATATATTGCCAGTGTATATCTGTCGCAGAACATTACATAGCTCTTTGGCTGCATTATTCTTTGAGTAGCAGTGATTTACGGGGATGTCTTGCTTGGAAATAAACCTTTCATTTTCATTGACGGTGTTACAGATCCAGATCAGCTGGTATGAGGATCGATGCGCAACATATAGTTCACAGCTTCTAATTATGAAAGAGATAACGCAGCATTTCATCCATCAGAGGCCAATAAGATGTAGTTATAGCCGAGCAGGAAATACTACATGCTATAATGCAGCTCCCACCGAATAAAACTCCGAGTAGTGACTGCATTCCTACTGAGTTTTATAATACATATACACTCAAGCTGGCATGGAGGCTCTTGCTTATGTTAAATGCTAACTATGAGCATGGGAAACTCCCGGCCCTGCTGAGGGAAGCCATCACAGTGCCAATACTGAAAGGGGACAAATATCCCACCCAATGGGGATCCTAAGGACCTCTATCAATGCTTAACATGAACATGAAAATCCTTAGTACAATACTGGCCAGATGTCTACAGGTGGTGCTCCCAACAGTGATACACCCTGACCATACAGGTTTATACCATACAGGAACATTGCCCACAATTTAAGGAGGCTGCATTATGTACTCGGTAACATGCGAGGAAGTCGGGAAGAGTATGCAGTGGTGTCCCTAGACACAATTAAAGCATTCAACTCAGGGGACTTGGAATGGATGCTAGCTGTTATGCGAAAACAATTTGAGTGGGAGACAGCTTCCTACTATGGGTGCAGATTATATGCATGGACTCAACAGCGAGAGTCAAGACTGGCAGAATTATTTTTAGGGATTGGGCAACTGGGTCAGTCTCTAGGCAGGGATGCCCACTGTCGCCCCATGCTCTTTTTATTGGCAATAGAAAGGGCTGAATTCCGTGATGCAGCCGCCCACATAGGAAAGTCATGTCTCTTAATATCGCTGTATGCGGAAAATTTACTCCACTATGTAAATAACCCAGAGGTTAACTTACCATACATGCTGACAGTAGTGGGAAATGATGGTGAAATATCGGGCATGAAGATTAATTGGGAAAAGTCATGCATATTCCCTGCAGCGGCCCTGACAAGTAAAACAGGATTGCATGCACCAAACTTGCCGCCGAAATGGGCTAAAGACACTTTCAAATATCTGGGCACAGAGGTGTACCATGAGTTCCGGGGCACACATTTATCCAACACAGATAAAGCACTGACTAGGATGACCCCGATGATACACCTTTGATACACCTTTGGAAGAGGCTACCATTCTCCCTTACAAGTCGGATAGCGTTAATGAAAATGGTCCTTCTACCATGGATGCTGTACTTTTACACAAATATTCCCTTTGAGATACATAGGAAACACTTTATAACATTAGATGGCCTACTGGGGGACCTGTGGTGGGCAGGAGCCAGGAAGAGGGTAGCTTTGAGGATCCTTAGTAGATCCTATGCGAAAGTAGGATTGCACCTCTCTAATTTGGAGCTTTATTACCTTGCAGCGCAATGGCAATTTGTAGCACTCTGCCTCTCGAATGAAGAAAATCTGGAGACCAGACTGCTGTTGCCTCTGATCCCTCATTATACAATGACTTTAGGCAGGAAACTATGGAACCAAAACCTTGAGCATTCTCCATCGCAGCAACCCAAATTCCAACATCCCGATATCTCATAATTTCTTGCGGCTGCAGGAGAGTGTGGGATTGCAGTTGAACAAATCAGTAGAAAAGAGGGTGATGGTGTAGGGAGCTTTATTTGATAATGATAAACTATTATTATTTGTGGAAGCAATGGACAAATATCACCTACCAGTGGAGCAATTCTTGACATACACTGCAGTGACACATGGCCCAAAGAAGAATTGGTCATCTCTCCCAATAGAACCAGAGGTAGACCCACTATTGAGGAGAAGAGATAGCTCAGGGGCAACGCCTTTGCCTTGGAAACAAGACAATGCAACGCAACCCAGGTTCAAATCACAATCCTGCGCTTATAAACCACTCTGTGGTATTAATCGTGTTATAATTATTGACTAAACTGTATGAGGAAGCTGATGCCTCCTGGTATGGTCTCAAAGATCTACACGATGCTGCTAGCCTGTGACATGGAGGCGAACTTCGGATCAAGGCCGCATAAGAAAGGAACTTGGGAACTGGCATTGATGAACAGACATGGACCAAGGTACTGCTGTACACCCAAAGGACTCGCGGAATGCTAGGTTCAAGCTGACACAACACAACCTGCTACGCAGGCTTTAACTAACCCTGGCACGAATGGCTAGGATATTCCCAATCCATCTCCCTGCGTGTGCTAGGACAATGTGGAGTCGCTACATGTATTCTGGGGATACCCGGAAATATAGAGATACTCAAGGGCGGTATATGACAAACTGGCTGATGGTTGATCTCCTTGTGACTGGCTATCCTTACACCCCGGTGAGTCTTCTTTGCATGTACCCGCAAGGAGGGCATAGAACTGCAAAACATGTGCTGAGGCTTGTCGAGCTGGTGTTTGTGCTAGTGAAACTCAGTATTACAATGGCTTGGAATCATAGGTATGGCCCCAAAATTGACAAGTGGCTGGAGGACCTTAAAAAATGGGTTCAGGCAGAAACTGAAGTGTGGTTGAAAGATATGATGGGTTATTTATAACACGCTTAATACCCAGAGGTTTCTAAGCGCGGACCCGTGGATCGAATCTGTGTTGTTCCGTGTCGTCTTGCTTCCAAGGTAAGCACGTTGCCGCTGAGCTGTCCTCCCGAGACTAGCTAGAGATAGGGAAGATGAGACGAGAGATGATACGCTCATGGCATGGAGCACCTTGATCATTTGCTATTTTACCCATCAGACGATAAACCACCTTTAGGCGGACTCCTCTCTACCGAATATGATTAATAGAGAAGAGTACGAAGATGGGAAGAACTGTTGAGGGCTGGGGTAACATCTACTTGGACATGAAGAAACCAGACTTGGGGGAGGGAGAGAGCTGGGTAGGAAGGAGAGGGATGTTTTAGCTTGATAATTATTATGCAGGGGGGGGGTTAGTCGGGGAGCAGAGGATGTGGGGGGTTGAATTGAGAGGGCCTTTATAAGAACACGTGTACGAACTGCACTGACCTGGACGTTTGGATACTGATACTCCTTTGCACAGTTACCATTTGAAAGAATAAAATAGGATTTGTTTTTAATCGTTGCACACAGGAACTGTTAGGCTCAAGTCCTAGTCCTTTGACTTGGTGTAAACATGCCTTGAAAGAATATGTTTTTTGCACTAGGGCAACTTTGGTCCTCGCGCTAATTGCACTTACCCAGATGCAGTTTCAGCTAACAGCATGCATAATTGCTCTGGCGCTGCTGCAACGCTGGCCCTGCCTGATAAACAGGCAGCATGCAGCTCACATTTCCTTGGGGAGAAATATCAGTTTACATCGACAGCTATTGTTTTTCCCTTTATGCAGCCGTTCTGCTAACTTTGCATATGACTATCCAGATGTGCGAGCCATGACATTGGACCGCTAGGCTTAGGCACACAATTGCTGCTTTTGCTCACATTTGCGTCTTGGCAGTTCAGGTCATATAGCTCCTAATGAAATGGGCGAGGATGATTTGCATGTTGTTGGACTCTAGATCATCTTTAATTTCCTCATGTGGGAGATGCTATTATGACTTGCTTCTGCGGCTGTATGCGGCAAGCCAGAGCAGTCACCCATGTGTGGTTGGTCTCCAACATATGGCTCTCCAGATGTTTTGGACTACAACTCCATCCGCCCTAGCCAGCATTTTCAATGACAGGGGATCATGGGAGTCATAGTCCAAAACATCTGGCGAGCCGCAGGCTGCAGCCCCTTGGCCTAGAGACTCAACTGTTAATGAGGCACAACATAAGTCTTTTTAGTGGTGGTACCAGGCCCATGGCACAACGAAATCACCAGGCTCATGCCACAACACACAGTGGCGGATCTGGGTGATCGGGGCAAATAGGGCAACTGCCACATTGCCCAGTGTCAACCGCACTGACTGTGGTGTCCTCCCAAAGCCTGCCAACACTTCTCGAAGGAATGCTGAGAGGGGAGCCAGGAGCTGAGCAACCCTGTTGTGTAACAGCTGCTGTAAACCCGGGCCTCTAGAATGGAGGGATGATAAGTGTGAACAACACTCGTAATGTATAATTGCATAGAACTGGTTATTTATAACGCGCTTAATATGGAAGAGGTTTCTAATTGCGGACCCAGGATTCGAACCTGTGTTGCTTTGTGTGGTCTTGCTTCCAAGACGGGCGTTGGCACTGAGCTATACTACTCGGTCCAGATGTATGCTTGTGAGTGACTCAGTAAGTGTGGGTGTGCAAAGTATGCATGGGTCTTTGTGTTTGGCTGCTGGGAGGGGCAGGGGCATTGGTTCTGGCAGTATGGATGCGCCTCGCAGGCAGCATACAAAATAGATTCACAGGCTGCAAAGGGGTAACTGCAGGGCACAATTCAACAGTACATCTGGCTGGATGGCGTCTGCCCACTTTTTTCAGAGTGTGGACCGCATTTTTGTTAGGCCAATTGTTAAACATGTGTATTCTGTTTTTAAATGAGCAGATTTATGCATGTGTCATCCCCATTTCAGCTGCTTCTACCAGGACCGAAGAGGGGATTTGAACACAGGCCATCGTGTTTCCTGGCTGTTAACTTACCCACAAGACCACTCCAGAGCCTGCTGATAATCTGTCTGAGTGTCTCATAGTAGAATTGTGTTCTCCATGGAACGTTTCCTTACAGATTCTTGGGTTTAAAAGGAAAGACGAAGCTGTCTGCTTTATTTATTTTATTCATTTTATAGTTCTTACTACTGGGTATCAGGGAAAAGCTACATGCATGTTCTTGCATTCTGATACTGGCATATATTAGCACATCCTGGGTGGATATTCTTTCTTACAGTGGTATGATTACTGAAATGAATGAAAAAGCAAGGGGTGTTCTGATGTGTTAATATTGGCCTTCATTGGCACAGACAGCATAGACATGAGTTTTATGATGTGTGGATATTGGCATATATTATCACAGTTTACATGGACATGTTATTCAGTAAAATTATTATTGGTATTATGGGAAATGGAAGATGAGCAGTCTTAATTAGTGATACTTGCATACATTGGCACAGCCAGCATGGACTTGTTTTCATGCAGTGCATTAATGGCATTATGGGCAAAGCCAACATGACCGTGTTCTTTCATTGCAATACCAGCATATATATTGTCCCGGGAGGATAGCTCAGCGGCAACGTGCGCACCTTGGAAGCAAGACGACACGAAGCAACACAGGTTCGATGCCTGCGGGCTGTGTGAGTGCTTTAAAAAAAAATGTAAAATATATTGGCACAGCAGCATAATGTCTTGTTAAAATGGCATAGTGGTATTATTGGGCAATGCCAGCATGAAATCTTTTCTTACACTGGCATTTATTGAATAGCCTGGGCACTCCAAGACTATTCCGTTGTTGATTTGGCAAAACACAAAAATCTTATAACATAAATATGTTGCAACGTTTGCACTCTCCACTAACCAATGGCAAGTAATAATTGAATCTGGACACGTAAGAAACGGTGTGCTGTGTGTATGTGGAGAACTGAGGGAGCGAGTGACATTTTATGTCTCGTTAGAAGTTTGAAATGCGAAAGAGTTTCCCATTGTCGGTAAAAGGATTAAGAAACCGTATTGGAAAATGTTCCTGTGTACTGTTGGTGATCAGGCATCTTTTGGAATATTTTAATGTGGTAACCTTCCAAACCAAGCATACATTGCATGGCTTTTAATCTATTTTTAGATTAAAAAAAACAAATATGCCAACCCTCCCGATTTAGGTGGGAGATTCCCGACTTTTTAGTGAAAAATATTGCTATTTTTCACGTTCTCCCACCTAAAATAATTCCAGCGCCAATGCATTGCTATGGCGAAAATGATGTCTCCAGATTTCTCACAAAATCTCCCTCCCAGGTGTGTCAGAATGTTAGCATGGATGTAAAAAGTGTTTTTGAAAAGGCACCCTTTTGATTCATTGTTTAAAATAAATGTATTGGGGGATTGGGGCCTCGCCTCCCCCTAACAGAAGCCCTCCTGAGTTACTTGAGGCACCATCGCTGCTCATTCAGCAGCAGACTGTGTAACTGTTGGCCCTAATCAAGTACAGCCAGTCTGAAATAGTTCTAGGCTGCTTTACAGTGGGTACAAACAACATGAAGGCTCGGCATTATAGTCGGAATACTGGCCTTTTTGGGGAACAGCTGCCATGAAATTGGTCCTCATTACAAGTTTGCCAGTCCAGAAACAACGGTGCCAGTAAGTTTACAGCACCATTGTTTTCAGACCGGCAAACTATGAGTCTGCGGGGGGGGTGCCATTCCGCCCGCCAGGGTCAGACCTGTTGGGCGTAACAGCACCCGCCCACAGACCGCCACAGAGGCACCGGCATTGTTAATAACGGTGCCAGTGCTTCCGTGGTCCCCATTCCCATTGGACTCCATGAGAATGGGGACTTACAATTTACCAGCGCCTGACTTTCAGGAATGCTGGGGTTGTAATACCGGCACAGTTACCGCCAGACTCGTAATGAACTCTATTGTTTTACAATGGCAATACTTGTGCATTTTTGGCACATTCAGCATGAAAGTAGGTTTATATGGTGGCAATATTGCCAGTTTTGAGCACAGGGAAAGAAATGTTTTGAATTGTTAATACTGGTTTATATTAGGAATTAACAGCCAAATAAAAATTCTTGCAGACCAATGGCACATCAGTGGCAATACTGCAATGTAGTGTGTGCACAGCATCATGAAAGTGTTTTACTGTGGCATTTCTGGCATATATCTTGAATATTACCCAATTTCTCTCACACATTGTACTGTTGAATGCACCATTTCAATGCATAATTAAAAACTAAATGTGGGGTGGGAATGGGAGAAACCACTGAAACTCAGTAGGATGGGTCCAACTTCCTTGCTATGCTTGGCTTCTTTCACAAATGTGAGTGAAATATGAACAAGCCACAACTAACCTTGAATGTGGGTGCTCCCTCTGGAAACCTTACCCCTCCCAATCCCCCCCCATTGGCACCGAACGCACGTAATCCCATCATTGGATATTGGCCCTCATGGTCGTTTTCCAATATTTAAGTACTTGTCATTGTGAGAAAAAAAAGTAAATGCTTCACTAAGGTTGGCCTCTATTTTGCGAAAGTGCAGTCTGTTAAAACAGGTTTATGCTGGCCTCCGGACCCTCAGGTATTTTTGGAAATTATGTTTTGTATTTCATGTAGGGTGGGCCCACGTGAAGGGGCCAGTGGACCATTTATTGGGGATTAAAACAGAATAGCAGCTGCAGTAGCACAGTACAAGGGGGGGGGGGGGGAATATAATACTGCGTGCGCAGACTTAAATGTTGCCAAATTTCTACAGAGAGTACAAACGGCAAAAGGCTGCAGAAGTTGGGATAGTGCCAGACAAGCTCCACGTCCCACAGATAATAAGTTACTGTCTCCGGAACGAACTGGTTTTAATGCTTTGAGCTGCTCGAGCGCTGCGATTTGAAAAGTTAGCTTTGATTTACTGGGTAAGTATTTCTGTGACTCGAGGTCGGCTCTTTCAGCGGCCACGATTCTGACTGGTAGCGCAAAGCTATTTCAGTAGTTAAGCGAGCATGTTAATGCCGCCATTGTTAAACGTTTGGGCAGGTCATTGTCGACGGCATGGTTTATTAGCGGACCGTCTGCGCGTTTTGCACGCAGTATTTAAGTGTGTCTTGGAGGGGGGCGGTGCTGTTTTACTGGGCTGCTGCTCCTGGATAGAGGACCACGTTTTAGTCTGCAGCCAGACCCTTACGCCCCATCCCCTCTCTAGGCGATGGCTGTGGAGAAAGGGAAAAAGCAGACTGGGAAGGCCATCTTGAGACACCTGCAGGACAGGGCGGAGTTCAGAATCCTGGCAGGGCCTGTGTCCAGCCCTTCCAACTTAGTTCTAAGAGACTACACCTAGATGAGTAATAATGACTAGTAGAAAATGAGCCTCAAAAGACACAGCATACAATTTAGTAGCTTCCAGTCCGAGAAAAAGTAGAACCCTCATTTTAAAAAAAAATATTTTATTATAATGTGTTTTGGTTTCCACAAACAGACGAGTGAAAACGTTTCACATACAAAAAAGAACACATTGAATTAAAACATTACATAGTAAATATTTTAAAAAGAGTGAACTTTAAAAGAAAGCAAGAGAAGCAAAACATTTAGAAAACATTTAGAAAAAATAAGAGGAAAGAAAAACTAGGCAACACGATATCTCTTGAATTGCGTTGTAGATCCTTAAAAATATTTGGAATCACCAAAAACTCATTTTCTACTGTTTTTTAAGGAAGAAAGGTAAGAGAGAGGGTAAAGCAGTATTGCTATTAAGCTCCATCAGTTTCGACGACAGAGGTTAACATTTGCAGCTTTTTTGATGTTGTGCTGAGAAGTCTTCAAAGGGCCAGCATCAGGCTATGAAGATCGCCCCCCATCAGGCTACTCCAGAAGGATTTGTTCCCTGTGGCTATTCACAGATGTTTAACTCTGTCTACCTTCAGGGCAGTGCACCCCATTACCAGATGTGTTGTGGTTTCTCTCATATCTACAGTACCACAAAGCCTACAATTCTTGTTACCTGAACCAACCAGCCAGCCACTTTTTCAACCCCTTTCTGCTTTTAAAAACGGCCAACATGGCCGATATGGAACGAAATATAAAGGTGGTAAAAAGCTGAAACGCTGTGAAAAGGGGAATGGGAAAGGAAGAGCAGGACAGTGGGGGGCAGGGAAATAGCACGTGGAAACAGCAATAAAAAGAATGATGGTCTAAAAAATACATTTTGCCAATTGTTCAGGCAGTCACAAAAACGTGTGATACGCATTTATAACACACAACTATAATAAGGACCAGTAATCGAAGTTCTACTTCCTGTGGGACAATCTGAACTCAGACCTTTCAGGCAATAATCGTTGTTTGTTTGTTTGTTTATTTATTTATTGTGCGCGCCGGACCCTGAGGTAGCAGGGCGCATGTGACAAGAGGGCTTACAGCTTAGTTACAGACGTTACAAGATTGCAGAAGTTACAAGTTTACAGAACATGGTAGAACAGTTTTCTTGGCTCCACAGGATGAGGGTTAGGCAATAGAATACAAGTACAAGCGGTATGCTGACAACAAGTCAGCAGGCTGACGTAACAAGATAGCAAATCTATATCAGGTACAATACATGCGGTAGGTGCGTGGGGAGAATGAGGGTTACATAACATTCTCAGTGAGCCATTTTATTGTGTTCTTTCTGAATTTGTTGAACGTTAGGTCAGATCTAAGTGCGTGAGGTAGGGAGTTCCACAATTGAGCTGCCCTAACTGGGAAGCTGGACCCTCCAAAAGTGGACAGTTTAAATCTGGGCACTAGAAGGCAGTTGGGGCTGGTTATTCTTGTTGGTCTAGTAGAATTTTTTCTAGTAAATCGTTCTGTTAAGTAGCTAGGGGCTTTGTTGTTTAAGCATTTGTGGATGAGGGAGGCAGATTTGAGGTTGTTTTTTTCTTGGGTAGAGAGCCATTTATGTTTCCGTCTTATTTTAGAAATATGTACTCTTCTGGGAATACTTAGGGCCGCTCTAAGTGCATTATCTTGGAGCACTTGTATTCTGTAGATGGTTTGTTTAGATGCCCCTATGTAGAGGGAATTACAATAATCTAATTTTGAGAGGATAAGGGCTCTGGATAAGATTAGGCAACTGTCATCTGATGGGAATTGTTTCCCGGCTTGAATTAATTTACATGTATAGGCCATGGATGAGGCCAATGAGTTTACCTGTTTGGTAAAGGATAAGGTCGAATCGAGATAGAAACCTAGTGTTTTTACTTCTCTGGCGACCTTGATGGTGTTCCCATCGATGATGAACGCTGAATAATTAGGGTTGAGTTTAGCGATGCGAGCTGTGGTACCCAGGACAATAAGCTCTGTTTTATCATCGTTCAGGCATAGGCCATGGTTGGCCATCCATGCCTCAATGATGCTATAGACTCTGTTCACCAAAGCCAGATCTTCCACATAATCCCCGGTAAGTGGTAGGAGAATCTGGGTTTTGTCTGCGTAATTGGTATAGATGCTACCCAGATTGTCAAGATCGTCAAAGAGAGGCTTGGTGAAGATATTGTAGAGTGTTGGCGAGACACAAGATCCCTGGGGCACCCCACAAGTGATAGGTATCGGGTCTGCTGCCGCTGAGGGGGAGAACACCCTCATAGTTCTGTCACTAAGGAATGACTGTATCCAGACTATAGCCTCCCCTGAAAAGTGGGCCGCAGTGTCCAGGTGATTACACAGGACACTGTGGTCCACCAGGTCAAAGGCGGGTGAGAGGTCTAGTAGGAGGAGGAGTGCTAATTTACCCTCGTCTCTGAGTGAGTCTATTTGGGCCTTTAAATCGATAAGGGCAGTCTCTGTGCCATGTTGAGGTCGGAAACCAGATTGGCGGGTGCCAAGAATATGGTTTACCTCAAGGAAGTTCTGAATTTGGGTGTATGCTACCTTTTTCTAGTATTTTTAGTAAGAAAGGCACTGTGGTTATGGGCCTGTAGTTTGTGGGAATGTTAGGGTCCAGTGTTTGTTTTTTCAGAAGGGGGAGTACCCATGATTCTTTTAGGTTACGCGGAATTGTGCCAGTAGTGAAGGAGGCATTGATGAGTTTGGTGATGAAGGGACCTAGATCTCTAGCAGCATCCTTGATCAGTTGTGCTGGGCATTGGTCGCCTTTGCAGTTAGATGTTTTAAGTGCAAGAATAGTTTTCTCTACCTCGAGCACTGAGACCTTAGAGAAGTTAAATTGGGCGAGTTCTTTGGGTTTCGGTACAGGTGTTTTCTTCAGGGGAATTGGGTTTGGGCTGATAGTGTAGCTTTCTTTAGAGCAATTTTAGTTTGGAGGTTGGCAACTTTGTTGGTTAGTGCCAGCTGAATGTCTGTGCACCAGGTTTTATCTTTAATAGAGTCATCCTGTGCTACAATAGGGGTTTCCAATTCTTCATACTGGAATTGGCTTGGGTAATCTGGTTGTTATACGTTTCTTGTTTGGCCAGGATGATATCCTTTTTGTATTGCGTTGAGATATTTATTAGATTTGTTTTATTTTCTGCAGTGGGAAAACGGTTCCATACCATTTCGAGTTTTCTTTTCTGTAGTCCTAGGTTTTTTAGGTGGGGTGTAAACCAGGAGTTAAGATGCTTTTTTGGTTTACTGTTCCTAAGTTTAAGCGGAGCAATGCTGTCGAGAGCATGGGTCATAGCATTATTGAATTCCTCCACTAGAAGGCCTGGGTCAGTATGGTCTGGTAAGGAGTTGAGACTAGGTATGATATGGGGCAAGATATTGTCTGCTGTGATATTTTTCTTGTTTCTGGTTAGTGTGGGTACGGCGAAGGGTGTTAGAGCCGTGGGTCTTTTAGTATTGAGAGTAAAGGAAATTAAGTGGTGGTCAGTCCATATTTGGGGGGCGATGGATGTAATGGAGAGGTTACAGTTGTGACTGGCAACCCAGTTGAGAGTTCTCTCTTTGGTATGGGTGGACATATTCACTTTCTGCGTGAAACCTAGTTCTGTCAGGATGTTGGCTACGGGGTAGGCCTGGTGATCATTGATATCATTGTACCCTAGGTTAAAGTCTCCTAGCACTAGGGTTTGAGAGGAGTTTTTTAGCTTCTCAGAGATAACAGTGGTGATATCTTCATTGAAGGTGCTTATTGGGCCTGGGGGTCTGTAGAGGAGATGTATATTTAATGTTTGAGAGTTGGCAGTGGGTAGTTTAATGGAGAGAGACTCACAAGATTTAAGGTTGGGTGTAGAGGTGATTCTCATGAAGAGATTGGTTTTGGAGATGATAGCTATTCCACCACCTCGTGCATCTAGTCTGTCAGCTCTAAGGATGGTGTAGTTGTCTGGGACTGCTAGCGTTAGTGCTGGACCTGCTGCCTCATGGAGCCAGGATTCAGTAATGGCAATGAAGTCAAGGTCATTTTCCAGGATAGTGTGTGCCATGTCTGTAGCATGAGCAACTAAGGATCTAGCATTGATTAATGCGCCTTTAAGGTTGGGTTCTGTCTGTATAGTAGGACGCAGGTTGGCAGTGGTAGGTTGTTTAGTAGTGGGCTTGTTTCTTTTAGGGTGGGGTTTGTGGCTAGGAAGGACGGCGGTTTCCAGAGGTGGAGGTAGTTTCGGTCGAAGGTGATCCAGGTTAATGTTATATTTATTGACCGGTTTGAATATTTTGGGTAGTCGTGCCCGGAGTCTGTGGTTTCTCTGTGCTATATTGCACGGGAATTTGGAGATAGGTTGCATATGAGGGGCTCCTACGCTCTCTGGGGGCTGTATGGAGGGCATGGAGATGTAGATAGTAGTAATAAATAGAGCTATCAGATTAAAGAATGATGCGAGAGACTCGGGTTGGCAGGTGAGAGTACATAGTGTTGTGGATAGTCGAGCTGGGGCCTGCTATTTCATGCATCGATCGAATATTAGATAGCATAGGGCTAGTTATTCGGCAGAGTGGGCTGGGTATTGGGCAAGATAGGCTAAGTGCAACAATCAGATATGGGCGCATAGGCTAAATGCAACAATGAAGTATTAGGCAAAAGTAGGCTAAATGCAACAATCAAGTATTGGGCAGCATAGGCTAAATGCTACAATCAAGTATTAGGCAAAAGTAGGCTAAATGCAACAATCAAGTATTGGGCAAAAGTAGGCTAAATGCAACAATCAAGTATAGGGCAGCACAGGCTAAATGCAACAATCAAGTATAGGGCAGCATGGGCTAAACGCAACAATCAAGTATTGGGCAAAAGTAGGCTAAATGCAACAATCAAGTATAGGGCAGCACAGGCTAAATGCAACAATCAAGTATAGGGCAGCATGGGCTAAACGCAACAATCAAGTATTGGGCAAAAGTAGGCTAAATGCAGCAGTCAAATATTGGACAGCATAGGCTAAATGGTACAATCAAGTATTGGGCAAAAGTAGGCTAAATGCTACAATCAAGTATTGGGCAGCATAGGCTGAATGCTACAAGCAAGTATTAGGCAAAAGTAGGCTAAATGCTAAAATCCGTGTGCTGATCTGGAGCCGCTTTGACCTTTCAACGCCATGGGACTATCAGCGTGGGCCGTTAGGAGAGAGGTATATAAAAGGGCTTGTATGTGCCGCCTAGTGCAGATTATAGTATGGAGCTGCGCCCAGTGGAGGAGCTTAGGAAGGCAGTGGGCTTGCGTGCAGGCATGAACATAGGTAGGACACTGTTTGAACAGGATGGAGTCTGGCTGGCTGCTATAGTGTAGGAGCATACTTTAGGTCGCAACACTGGGTTATGGTACAGGTAATATTGTACTTACATTAAATGTGCAGGTACCTATAAGTAGGAGTTGGTTCGTGCAGTATTGTCCGCATTAGAGTGTCACCTAGCGCCGAACTGTGGCGAACAGGGGCAAACAGGGCAAGCGGCCTTATGTGGCCGCCGGCTTCTGCCTGCCGGCGGATGTTTTGCCTCAAATGCAGGCTATACGACTTTGCTTAGCAACGGTTTGGGAGGCCCAGCCTCGCTTTCAGGCCGCATTGCACCCGACATTTTGTTTTTGGAAATGTCGGTGCGTGCGGTCCTAGGGGGCTGTAGAGGCTGCAGGGGGCTCCTTTGTTGAGGTAGGGTGCTTGGAGGGGGCAGGGGCAGATGGATTCTGCTTTTGATCCTGTGAAGGGATCAATGCTGCCACATGTAGCTGAAGTATTTCGGTCCACGAAGTCCTGGTCGAAGTCCTGGTCGGTGGTGGGGGGCTCCTGCCCGCTCCACGGTGATGGGGGTCTGTGTTGTAATGGCAAAGTTCATGTTCACTCACAGCAAATAGCCTGGAGGACAGCTCAGGGGAAAAGACCTGTCCTTCAGAACAGAAAAAAGCCATATACCATGAGCGTAAGATGAGCGTGATCCCCAGTCAAGCGCTTAGAAGTTGACTGGGGAAGTCCAGGCATGAAGCACTATACAAATCACTAATACTAATAATGATCACAATAATCCTGGGCGCTGTTGTCAAGGCTCAGCCTCCCCACACTTCCTCGGCTTTTGCCACTTTCCCCATGCAGCCTACCCAGTGCCGGCTACTCGGTGCCTGGTACCTGGCTCACTAGAAATCAAGCAGGGACTTCCATTGCATGTCCGCTGACTGTCAGTTGCGCAGCGGCAATGGTGTATTTTCTTATTCAAGAGCCATTCCAGATTCAGGCACAAAGGCCCATCAGAAAAAGCCAGATATGATATAATATGATAGGTTATTTATAACGCGCTTAATACCCAGAGGTTGCTAAGTGCAGACCCAGGATCGAACCTGTGTTGCTCCGCATCGTCTTGCTTCCAAGGCAAGTGCGTTTCCCCTGAGCTATCCTCCCAAGACAAATGGACAGACAAGCCTCAAGGTGTATTTGTTTCCTTTGAAAAGCAGGATCTCTACTTAGCGCCTGGCTCCGTAGCCAGGTATCCTGGCATCACTGCTTGCAGCCTTGGGCTATATGGACAGTTATGTGTCCTGAGCCCACTTCAAGCCCCCTTTGCTCGAGCCCATAATGCAGGTGGTTTCCAAGACACATAATGGGCTGTATTGTCTGCAGCAGTGGGCAATAACGCTATGCGATGATCTTCCAGGAGTGGTAAGCGGTCAATTAGACTGGACTCCTCCAATGTTGACATTCCAATGGGTGAATTCTCTTCTAAAGCTCACACTGTGATGCAGTGAACACGGAACAAAGTGCACATAACCAAGCTGTGGTCAGGGGTGGCCCTTCACCCACCCCAGGGACTGGTGTTGAGCTGCATTAGCTGACAGGCGGACACAGTTTCCAAAACACAAATGCCGGTCCTCTTATACACATCACTTCAAGGCATCTGCTCATTCTTTCAAAGTAGAACAAAAAAGAAAACATTGTCAGTATGGTATTATATGGAATAAAGCCCCTCTCCCCCTTTCAGTACATTTGAAGTTGTCACACTGCCAAAATATCCTTAATGTGCAAGTTAATTCTGGTTATTATTCAAGCACCAAGAAAACTCTTGTGTATTAGTGCATGCGCTATTCATATGTATTGCCATTACCTCCAGACAACAGTCTGGGAGAACATTCTATTGTTCCCCTATTGACCACTATATAGACAGCTAACGTGTCATTTAATCTGCTGCGCAGATATTTCACACTTAACAGAGCTTTAGGTTCATTGGAAAGCTTAGGATGTTAACTTCAATTTTGTGTCTAGCATAAACAGTGAAGAAGTTATGGAGGTTTTTGTGGAGGTTGTTTTTTTAGAAAGAGGTAAAATTGCAAAACAAGAATGCGCTTTTCAAATTACAAACAAGATTTCTTTACACTAGGGGTAGACTATGAAGATGCAAACTACACAACAGCACGCCACCAGCTTAGGATATCTCTGGATGGTTTTGCCTGCCGAGACGCTCACCTTTCTTCAGAACATATATATCAGCGCAAAGATAATTTTAACACTACTATTACAAAAGGACTATAGGCTAAGAGAAAAAGTTCAGGCAAGACAAAAGAATTTCTAACAATGCAGTTCTGGATATAAGAGAGGATGTGTTTGGATAGGGATGACCTATGGACAATACATATGCTAGTGACAGTCCTATACTAAGTATGCTCACTACCAATGTTTGGACAGAACCGTCAGGGATTCCGGTCAGTCAAGCTTTCTGGACAGGAATTCTGCTAGGCACACCGGACTGGACTCAAGGCGCTTTGGTCTGCAATCAGCTAGGCACTCTGGACACCGCACGGTGGGACTGGACTGGATCTCACGGGCTCTGGTCTGGTTCACAGCTATCTGGTCGCAGCACGGCTCTACTGGGTTGGATCTTTGAATTCTGGCAATAATTCTTAGCAGGAAAGCAGCTACAGCACAGCCAGGCTGTTCGTTGGTTCCCCTTAGAGGTATGGGGTAAAATCTGGTTTCTGGATTTTTAAAGGCCAAGCTGACAATGGTTCAGCTTTGGAAATGGGCCTTTCTGCTTTCAAAGTTTCTGGAGTCTGGAATATGGATTTCTCATGCAAATTGCTCTGCCAGCAATCAGTTGGTGGATGAATGCGTGTCTGTTTGTGAGCCCTGAGCTGTCTCTATTTATGTGTTTCATAAGGGGTGGGTATGCTGAATTATCCTAGGTATTCTATTGGCCAAGGTCTTTCCTCTCCCTTGATTGGAGAAGAAAACAGAGTGTCATCATGACAATGTGTTTTATGAGCCAGGAAAAACCTCCCCTTTGTTTTTGCGCATGAAACCTACTTTTCATATAATACATATTTACAATTTTACACACTTGATATCAATAGCATATCTACATCACATATTTTGTGGAGCAAATATTCATCCAAGCCCCATTACTGTGAGAGCTTGGGTCTGGATTTGGCAACTTTTCGGACTTTTGGTCCGGGACCTAATGTCTGATTTTCCACAATTTTATGCATATGTGGGCATGATATCTGGGCATAATCATATGAAGTTTCATGCTTCTAACATCAGTACAATTGCTACAAAACCAGCATTTTCACTATGCCTTCTTAGAACATCGCACAGAGTTCTGAGTCCTTTTGAAATGTGCACCAACAATTCCCATTAACAATACTGTAATTTTACATTTTTTACAAATTCGCACAGTCCTTTGTCAGTCATTTTTAAAAATATACTTTCCGTGCTTTAAGAATCAACAAAAAATGTCTGTTCCCACCTACAAAGTTTCTGGTGGCTGAAGAACAATCACTGCCTTCTTCCTCTAGCAGAGGCTACTGTTGACACTTGCAATCTGCATATCCTTTCAGCCAAGGAAGTCCTTTTTCTCTCCCAGGAGCGGCAGCCCAAATCTCCTCCCCTCTTCGTCAACACCTGAATGTGATTTCCTGGCTTTTGGTGGGAAGCAGGGGAGGTGCCTTTTGTTTGGGCAAGCTGGGGAAATTGCTTTGTAGTTTTGACTGCATCAGGCTGACTTTAAAAATCACTTTGTTAAGTTTTTCTTTGATGAAAATAAACTTATAATTTTAACACAGGCAAACTAAACTCTAATTCCATTCTCTAAAACAAGGAGATTAAATAGTTGCAACCTATATTACTTTTCATAGCAGGTCACTTAATTCCAACCATTTGATTTTAGCTGCACAAGTTTAAGCTTCTAATGCAATTACTGACAGTTGTCATACATGCAGCCGGTGGTACTGCGCCCATCCTTTGACAGATTTTCACAGGCAAGCACACTTTTTTAACCCTTTAAGTTCCATGAGTATTTCTCCCCAGTGACAGGGCCTTTTTTGGTGATTTCGGTATGTGGCCATTCAATGGCTTGTAACTTTTTTGTTACATGAGATATCTCGGCCAAATTTGGCTCCTTTTTTTCCCACATGTAGGCGGTCGTAACGCCACCCAGGAATCCTAGGTTGCTGTAGGGGGTGAGAGAAAATAAGCAAAAAGGGCGGAAATTTTGGGTTTTTTCAAAAAATGCCAATAAAATGATGTACAAAGAAGCCTGTGTTTTTTTCCTTGTAAGAGCTAGGAACAAATGGTTTGCTGTGCTGAGCTCCCCAATTTCCTGGCTTTCAAGAACAGGTTAAGTGGAAATGGAAAAAAAATATTTTGATGTGGTTATCAACCGTTTTGTGAGAGGTAGGCGATTTTGGCCATTTTTGCCAATTGGACATGCATGGACGGAATGGAAGAAAAGGGCAGGAAAGCCGAATTGGAAGACAGAAAGGCATATATTTCTGAAAAGTAGACAAAATTCCAAGTTTAGGAAGGGGTGATTTGTGTAGGTCAGGCAACAACTAGGTAGGGGAAACTGCCATCGATTGGGGGAAAAGTGGGAAAATGACCGAAAAAAAAGTTGTGTTGGACATGGTTGGCTTGGTACGGCAATGGCTTCTATGAATTTTGAGAAAAGCAATGCTCCGCTACATTCCTCTGACTCTTGCAGTTAGGAGAGCACACATTTTTGTAGTGTTTTACAAAACAAGCAATACCACAAGCCAAACACTGAGCCATGGTACACAGGATTTTTACGCTCACGGCCTGACCAGACGCACTTAGCATGTGTAAATCGGGAAAACCAATGTGGTGAGGAACGGCAAGCATACATTTTTTGAAAGAGCACAGGCAGACCTTTTCAAGGGTAGGTGACTTGTGCAGGTTACAAAAGTGTATTGTGGCTAAAGCAGCGACTAAATGTAGGTCACATTTGGGAAATTAAAGGGTTGTGAGACAAAGGGCACCAGCAAATGGGTCAAAACGTTATGAAAACCACACAAACACAACACATGGCCTACTGTCCCGCGTTCCCACAGGTGTCCCGATGAAAACGGTACCTCACATGTGTGGGTGCACCTACCTGGCTGCCAAGGGGAAAGCCTAAAACACAAGTAACCCCAAGTCTGTTTTCAGAGCAGAATCTCAGACATTCTGCCGACCGGCACAACATACAGATATGGGCCACAGGTGTCCAAGCCACCAAAGAAAACAGGGAACCCCATGCATTTCCGAAAAGAGGACACCCGTGGGAATCCGCAGAGGTATGATTTGCGCACATCGCCCCAGAATTTATTACCCAGACAACCCCGCAAAGTCCGAAATGTGGGGGAAAAAATGCATTTTCCGCACATTTTGCTCAGCGCACCCATCGAAACACGCCCCCAACAACACATGGCCTACCGTCCCGCATTCCCATAGGTGTCCCGATAAAAACGGTAACTCACATGTGTGGGTGCACCTACCTGGCTGCCACGGGGAAAGCCTAAAACACAAGTAACCCCTAGTTTGTTTTCAGAGCAGAATCTCAGACATTCTGCCGACCGGCACAACATGCAGATATGGGCCTCGGGTGTCCAAGCCACCAAGAAAAACAGGGACCCCCATGCATTTCCGAAAAGAAGACACCCGTGGGAATCCGCAGAGGTATTATTTGTGCAAATCTCCCCAGAATTTATTACCCAGACACCCCTGCAAAGTCCGAAATGTGGGAAAATAAACGCATTTTCTGTACATTTTGCTCGGCTCACCCATCGAAACAAGCCCCCAACAGCATATGGCCTACCGTCCCACGTTCCACAGGTGTTCCAATGAAAATGGTACCTCACATGTGTGGGTGTACCTACCGGGGGCGCAAAAGGAAAAGGGTAACCCACTGGTCATCCCAAGCCTTTCGCCACTGCCCATTTTGTTCATGTGGGCAACCTACAGATTTGGGCCTAGGGTGTCGAATCCAGCAAGGAAAACAGGGAACCCCATGAATTTTCCAAAAGAGGACACCTCTCGGAATCCACTGAGGTCTGCTTTGCGCAAATTGCCCCAGTTTTTGTTAGCCACAATCCCCGACAAAGTGTGATATTTGGTGGGGAACAAACACAATGTTCACTTTGTCTGGGGTTCTGGGTAATTAATTCTGGGCTGCTTCGCGCAAGTCAGACCTCTGCGCACTCCCACGGGGGGAGAGGGCCACCACAAAAGGTGGGGCAGGACCCCCAATAGATGGGGCAGTAGGGTTTGGGCACCCTGGGGGCAGATTGCCACACTAATGTCGCCATCTGCACCAAGCGAAGTTGGGTAAACAAAACAAATAATACAAATTCATAGGCTGCTTTTTTAGGGGGGCTGAGGGGCACCCTAAATTGGCAGCGAATGATGTACTGCAACGGGGGGTCGCCCTCACCCCAAATGGAGGGCCCCACCTCATGCAACCCTCCCTCATGCAACCCTCCCTGGGGGCAGATAGGGGGGGCCCACCTCATGCATCCCTCCCTGGGGTCAGATGCCCCTTCCTAGCAGCAGATATCAGCCCCCAGGGAGTGTTGCTAACATCCTCAGCTTTCAAACCAACTAAACGACGCAATACAACGTGCTGAAAAGTTTGCCGCAAATCTGCATTTCGCTCAATTTCATCACATGTAAAATAGCTATTTCTTGCACTCAACCTCTGAATTAAGTTTCCTATCTGCCAGTCATTCAATCCTCATTGCTAGTGCTTACCTGAAACTATCCAAAGCGGCTCCCACTCTTTTTGAATCCAATTTAGAGAATTAAATCCATTTTTAGCATTTTTCCCATTCATTACAAAACCACATTCAAAAGCATTTGACCTGTTTGACATAATTCCTGTTTCTCTCTGCTTGCTGGGGGGAACTGGGATTGAAACTGCATTTGTAGAGTGTTTATTCCTAAAACCTGTTTTCTCTCCTTCCATCTATATATTGCATATTAGGGGGGATTGAGTAGTATCAGGTGGAAAGAGTGATTACATTGCATTTGATTGAATTCATATCAAGTTTTATTTATGTGCTGCATTAATTTCCTATCATTGCATTTCATTGAACCCACACAAAGTTTTATTCTATGCTACATTATTCTTCTCATCCAAACTCCTACTGATTAAAGCGATTGTTGGTTGTAATATCACCCAATGCGGATAATTGTATAAATATTAATAGTGTGGCATCTAGATATTGTTCAAATTCATAAAAGTGTGAGATATATATTGTTCAATTCATAAAATAAATCTTTTAACTTTGCAAAACAACCTACTTCTTGGTTCAGTGAGACCGTGGCGGGGGGGATTCAAAGAGAGGGGCGTGATATAAGGGTACATCATTCAGAAATAAAAGAACTTTAGACATAAAAATATATAATTAAGGGTTCCAGCTGGGCATCTCACGCTAGGCATTGACTTAGGTGAAGTGCAGGGTTGAAACCGCTTACAGTATTGCTGCCCCCCGAAGGTGAAAGCCAGCTTGTATTGGTCCTCCCTACTGACAGGTACAGTCCAGTACCCATTGTTCAGGTCTATTGCAGTGAATACCTTTGACCCCTGGATCTGGGCCAGCCCTTGGTCAATGTAGGGAAGAGGCCATCAGGAAATATGGACCCGTTTGTTGAGCTCCCTAAGGTCGGCGCAGAGTCTCCACTGGCCGTTTGGCTTCAAAAATCCCCAGCACCGGATTATTGAAGGTGCTGTGGACTGGACAAATTATCCCACGGGACTCAAGGTTCTTAATTATTTCAGTAAGCGACTCCATTGATGCGAGAGGCAAACAATATTGCTTCACAAACACTGGAGTCATGCCATGGGCCATGGGAATTGTTGTTGTGTGGATGTCGGTGAGACCACAGTCCTATGAATCCACCGCAAAGAGATCTTGAAAATCTAAGAAAACTTGGTTCAATTGTTGCTTCTGCTCCAGAGTCTCACAGGCATCAGCTAGGTTGACTCTCTCTTCCACCATCTGCCTGAAGCCTGGAAAGACTTCCGGTTCTGCTATCTCAGCGGCCTCCTCCAGCTGGGTGGAGAAGTCCCTGGTCAAAGTCCTGTTTTGGACTGGTGGCTTTAGATGGGGAAGGTAGTCCTCGCGGATGTGGAATATCACCTCATCCCTCCTGAAGTCACAAGTCACATCTTCCCTACCATACGGGCAGGAAGTGTACACCAGGAAATTCGCCCCATGCCGGGTGAAGATCCTGTCTGGTGTTGTGTCATTGTCCGTATCACTGTCAAAACAGTCCTTGGGGATTGGTCCTAACAGTTCATTACCTAAATCTATGGAAAAATGTCGGTCATCAACCGCCATTCCAATAATGGTGCCTGCGGCCAGAGTGATACTCTTTAAGTTGCTGTTATCCACATCTATTGGAATGGTGTCATGTTCTATGTTGACTAGTGGTGTCGGGTTTACCCCCAACCCTTGCTTTTGGAAGTGGGCATTAAGATGAACATAGGCGTCAGGGTCTTTCAATTTCTGTCCTCTTTTAACTTTCACTTCCAGGGAGAATTGTCGGGTCCTTTCTGGGATGGTGACTTCCTCTCCAATCTGAATTTCAACTGCATAAGGCAGCAGTTGAGCTGACCTAAATGCTTTCTCTTGGTCATCAAAGCCCATGGGATTACACGCTAATCGGGACCAAGCTTTGAAGTTTATTAGGTCCAAACTAATGGCAAAGCGATTGAGAATGTTACTGCCTAAGTAAAATGCAGCATGGACACCTCGCATGACCCAACAATTATGGACTATGCTCTTGTTGCCTATGGACATTTTGAGCATACACCAGGAGATGTTTGGAATTGGGGGTTTCCAGGTCCATTTCCCATTTGTCTATCAGTTTAAATGTGGGAATGGCTGGATCTTTTGGGAGTTTGCAGAACATGGCTTCGCTGATGAAGCTCTTACTGTTGTTCACACACACTCGGACGAGAACAGAGTCCTTCCCTTCATTTAACTGAATAGGGATGAACAACTGCCCTCCAATTTTCTGAATATCAGCCAGGCTTTGAGCTGATTTCTCATCTTTCTGGACTATAGGAGTGGGATTTTCTGATTGTGAATTTGTAAAGAATTTCAGAGTGTTTCCTTCCAGTGTGGAATGCCACCTTAGACTGGAAGGAAGGTTGATTTTCAGAAATAGAGAGGATCCCCCATCGCCATTTTGTTGTCCTACTGCTATTACTGTCACGTCTGGGATTTGATTATTCTGGAAGTGAAATTCTACTTGGTCAGATTTTTGTTCAACCTTGTGGCATGTGCCGTTTAAACTAACATGGTTGACACTCTGTTTTAATTTTATTGGTCGGCTAGTCTGGGTCCTGAGGACCTTGTTTACACAATCTATGAGGGGTGACAACCTACGCAGGATGTCATTCCCTAGTAAACAAGGGGTGCCCTCTGGAGTCACAACTATGACCGGGTGCTTCACCTTGTGTCGCCCAATTTTAATGTCCAAAGCCGCAGTCCCCTCGACGGGAATTTCCTTCCCGTCGAAGTTCTGAAGTTGTCCAGGAAGAGGGGTGAGAGGAATTTGGTATTTCTCCCCCCTTCCCGAATTCAGTTGATCAAAGGCCCTTTTTGACAGAAGGGTAGCTTGGGATCCAGTGTCCACCAGTGCCAAAATTGTACACTGTCCCTGTATTTGGACCGGGGCATAGAATCTTCCCTGCTTCTCCTCAAGGGGGCAAAGATAATGTACATTTTTGGACAACTGGTGGGTTCGTTTCTAGGTTTTGGACACTGACAGGAAGGTGATTTGGTCGGATTCTGGTTGGAATCTTGGGAATCTGAAAGAAAAAGGTGACAGCTAGATATGGGGGAAGTTTTGGGTTCCCCCTGGTTCTGATTCTGGGCTGCCCCCCCTTTTTGGAAGCAGTCACCAGGGTGGGTTTGAACCAGGGGATTTTCATGCTGGTGATTCTGAGGTTTGATGATGGGCAGTGCTAACTCAGTCCCCACATCTACCCAGTCTGTATTTGGATCTTTTGGGACTCATTTTTCCTTGGTAGGAGTTCCCCCATCTCTGAAGGAGAAGATCATTTCCGAGGATCCCTCTCCTTCAAACTGTAAGACTTGTACGTCCTCCTCAAAATTGGTCTTTTTGGGCTCTTTATTTCTCCTACCGCCCCCCTCTGCTCCTTGGGTTGCAGACTTTCAGGCGCAGGAGATTTTGGTTCTGGTTCCTGGGTTTCCAGGGGCTTTCTACAAGTGGGGAAGGAAGCTTCCTCTAAGGCTTTACACCCCCCTTCCTCTTGTGCCTCCTCCCTGAGAACCGGTGGGTTGTTGGGGTTCTTCCCCCGTCATTGCTCTGGAGTACCAGGTCCTGGGTTTGAGGCATTCTGCGTCGCCATGCTCATCTGAGGGCTCTGTTGAGCCCTCAGCATGCGACCCAGATCTTGTGCCATGTTTTGGACCTGGCGCTCTAGTTATGACACCGGCTCTGGCTTGTACGGGGCCCTCATGTCTCCCCTGGGCTGATCCCGGGAAGGGTAGCTATCCCTTCTCCCAAAGTACCCTGGGTTAGGAAAATGTGGGCACCCCTCCACCCTTCACCTCCCCTCTCCCGGATTGGGCTATCTAGGCTCAGGAAAGTGGGGAAAGAAGGATGAATTTCTTTGGGCGTTGAAATTTGGTGGGTACCTTGGGAAGAAATTATTTCTGGTATTTGGGGGATTACTGCCCTCCTGGGGGAAGTTAGGAGGGAAATTCCCTGGGTTAGCTGCTGTCTGGTAGGACCCCCCCCTTGGGCTGGAGGAGTCCACACTTAACCCAGGATGGGTCTAATGCTCGTGTAGCGTGGGCTGATGTAGTCAAGGGAGTTAGGGGTCCCATTTGTGTGGTTGCCTCCCTGGCTCCCTGTTTGTGATTGGCCTGAGGGCCTTCTGGGCTTGGGGTTGCTTTGATTCTGTGCAGGCAGGTTTTTAGGCCCCCATCTCTAAATCTAAAATGGGGGCAATCTTCACCTCTGCCACTTTAGCAGCAGCAGGTGTGTTGGTTGTTTTGGGGCTTTTTGGATTATTTTTGTTTTACACTGGCTTTTGCACCTCATAAATGCTTGTGGCTTGTTCAATGACCCGGTCTAGTGATCTTGTCACATGAAAGTCTCTCACTATCTGGGTCATGATGTACTTGGGGAGAGCGTGGAAGAAAGTATTCACAAACTCTTTGCTGTCAGTGCGCACCCTTCTGGTGGTCTGTGCAAAGGCACGCTTTAATTCTTGAACAAATTCTTGTGGGGCCTGATCCTCCCCACATTGCAAGTTGTAGGCTGCCTTGCGAGCCTCCTGAGGATTCCTGTGCACAGAAAAATGTTACAAGATGGCCGCCCTATAGGTGGACCATCTAGAATGATTCTGATCCTCCAGCCCGGCAAAGAAGCTGGAGTACTCGGGAGAGAAGGTCCATTTCACATATTGAATACAGCTTTGGCTGTCCTTCAAATGGAAAGTTTCCATCATTTGTTCAAAGAGCTCAAGGTGCTACCAAACTGAATATTTCGCGTTCTTATGATAGGGTGTAATGACGCTCCTAATGGCCTTTATTTGTTTTAGGGGATCCTTGAGCAAGGCCTTCTTGACCTTGTTGGCTTTCTTGGTTCGGGTGACCCTGGTCCACTCATCCTCTGACTCTGAGGCACGGCTACCAGAGGTGCCTGTATGGTCTTCTAGGCTCTCCCGCATTCTGCGAGCCTGGGGCTGGCTGGCAGAATGTGGGGGCCTAGTTTCTTGAGTCCTGGGGTGCTCAGAGGAGTCTTCTGATTCCTCCTTGCTCCCAGGATTTGATGAGTACCCCCACCCCCACTGTCCTAGCTGGGCAGAGGTTTTCAGGATGCCCTTAGTGGGCCTACTCTCATGGCGGTCCCCACTAAATTTTACAGCACTTGGGAACCCATACCCAGATGCCCGCCCATCCATTCCTGGGAGGTGATGATCTACGAGCCCCATGTTCCTCATTGGATTGAAGTCTGCCATCCCGGTGGCCCTTGGCCCATGTGCGCCAGTGGACATGGGGGTGGCAGAGTCCATGGATTAGAAGAGATGAAGGCCTCTGGTACTAGGGTTCCTGGGGTTATGCGCAGGTGTTTCCCTTTCCCAGCGAACCTCACCTCTCTCTGCCCCTGCTCCCTGTTGCCATGCAAGAACCTGACCTGTTCCTCTATCAAGGCCTTGCTAGTCTCCATCAGTTGTTCTTGCATTGCTACCTGTTTGTGGAGCCTGTCATTATTCTCACAGAGAGCCTCATTGTCTCTCTGTGTTTCCTGTGTCAATTTAGAGTACTGGGCCAGTTTTTTGCGGCAGGAGGGTTACCTCCTGAGTCCTGTCCTTACTGGCCTGGTCCTTCCTTGCTAGAGCATGTTCCACCCTCTTGGTGTGCTCTAACAGTTTTTCAAGGGGCTTTTTGGAGGTCACCCAGTCCCTGAAGGGCCAGGTGATTTTCTTCTATCTTCTCTTTTAAATAACTGACCTCCTGGCCTAATGTGTCCCTTTCCTGAATAAGAGTACCCCTCTATGCAACCAGGTCATCCCTCTGTCTTTGGAGTGCACCCGCTTTCTGGCACTCCTCATCAAATTCGGCCTGGGTGTCCAGGGCTTTGAGAATTAATTTATTATTCTCTTCTTTTTCTTGGTCTAGGCGGTTTTACAGGGTGAATACCTGCTCTGCGCATGCCCTATTAACATTTATTTGCTGTTCCAGCTTTT
The DNA here is from genome assembly GCF_040938575.1 of Ambystoma mexicanum. Lineage (NCBI taxonomy): Eukaryota > Metazoa > Chordata > Amphibia > Caudata > Ambystomatidae > Ambystoma > Ambystoma mexicanum. Next base: position 384,004,237 of record NC_090936.1, read on the forward strand.
TCTGGCTCTGCAGTAAAGAGTCCAAACTTTCTTGGCACTCCTCCTGCAGGGCCAGCACTTTGGTATCCTGCTCTACCTTCTCCTGCTGCAGGATATCCATATCTTCTTTGATTTTTATCAGGCACTGCCTGGCCTCATTTTCTGATTCATGGCTCCTTTGTAGCCTTTGCTCTGCGGAGTCCAGATCAGTTTGGGCTTTTTCTAATGCTTGTAGTTGCTTGTTTGCCAGATCTTGGCCTTCGGCATATTTGTCCTGTATTGCTCCAATGTGGAGGTAAAGATATGGCGCTATTTTGGCAATCTTACTTTGCTCTTCCTTTACCTTAGGGGCCATATACAGTTCACTCAGTGCCAAATGTAACGGACCCTGATCTTGCCATATATTTAATCCTGCTGCAGTGACCTGTTCTTTAATTTCCTGCAACCAAACATTCTGATCCTGTTCTGTCCATTCACCCCTGACGAATAATTTGTGCAGTAGGTGTTCTTTTTGCCATATTGATTTCTACCAAGGTCACCATTCTGGAAATATTAATTTTCTTCCTCACTTACAGGAGTTTATTTTATTTTTGCAAAACAAAGTAAGTTCCTTAGAGCGTTCCATTGAAGGGTGCTTTTCACAGTGTAACACAGTGTGGTAGCCCAACAGGGTTTATGTACCCTGTCAGTTAGCACGCTGTATTAAGCTGTCGGAAGTGGTCTGTCTAATTCAGAAATCCCGGCAACGAGCCCCCAATCTTTTAAGTGATTTCAACCCGGCACTTCACCTAAGTCAATGCCTAGCGTGGGATGCACAATTGAAACCCTTAATTATTTATTTATGTCCATAAGTTTTTATTTCTGAATGATGTACCACTTATATCATGCCCCTCTCTTGGAATCCCCCCCCCAGTCACACTGAACCAGGAAGCAGGCTGGTTTGCAAAGTTAAAAATATTTATTTTATGTATTTCACAATATCACACTATTTTAATGGTTATACAATGATCCCCAATGGGGTGATGTGACACTAACAATCTCTTTAATCTCAAGGAGTAATGATAGGAAAAATAATGCAGCACAGAGATAAGACTTTTGTGTGGGTCCAATCAAAATACAATGTGATTACTCTTTCCCCTGCACACTACTCAATCCCACCAATATGCAATTTAAAGAGATGGAAGGAGAGAAAACAGGTTTCAGGAATACAGAATTCAGAAAAATAGTATCAATCCCAATTTCCCCCAGCAAACACAGAGAGAGAAACAGGAATGAGTGCAAACTTGTCAAAAATGGTTTAAATTTGGCTTTGCATGAATGGTAAAAACACTGGAAATGGTTTTAATTCACTGAAATTGTTTCAATATTAGTGGGAGCCACTTTGTATGGTTTCAGACAAGCACTAGCGAGGATTATAGAGCAACTAGCAAGTTTAAAACTCAATTTTGAGGTCGGGTGCAATGAACAGCTATTTCATACGTTATAGATTTGAGCCAAACGAAAAATTTGCGGCAAACTTTTCCGCGCGTGGTAAGCGCGATTGCGGAAAAACTCTAAGGAGATGCAATGTGGTTTCGGGTTCATTGGAAAGCTTAGGATGTCAGCTTCAAGTAGACACTTAAATGGTGAAGAAGTTATGGAGGTTTTTGTGGAGGTCGTTTCTTTTAGAAAGAGGCAAAATTGCAAAACAAGAATGCGCTTTTAAAATTAAAAACAAAATTTACACTAGGGGTAGACTATGAAGATGCAAACTACACGACAGCACGCCACCAGCCCAGGATATCTCTGGATGGTTTTGCCTGCCGAGACGTTTGTCTTTCTTCAGAACATATATATCAGCGCAAAGATGATTTTAACACTACTATTACAAAAGGTCTATAGGATAAGAGAAAGAGTTCAGGCAAGACAAAAGAATTTCTAACAATGCAGTTCTGGATATAAGAGAGGATGGGTTTGGATAGGGGTGACTTATGGACAATACATATGCTAGTGACAGTCCTATACTAAGGATACTCACTACCAATGTTTGGACAGAACCTTTAGGGATTCAGGTCAGTCAAGCTTTCTGGACATTAATTCTGCTAGGCACACCGGACTGGACTCAAGGCGCTCTGGTCTGCAATCAGCAAGGCACTCTGGACACCGCACGGTGGGACTTGGCTGGATCTCACAGGCTCTGGTTCACAGCTATCTGGTCACAGCACGGCTCTACTGGGTTGGATCTTTGAATTCTGGCAATAATTCTTAGCAGGAAAGCAGCTACAGCACAGCCAGGCTGTTCTTTGGTTCCCCTTAGAGGTCTGGGGTAAAATCTGGTTTCTGGATTTTTAAAGGCCAAGCCGAGAATGGTTCAGCTTTGGAAATGGGCCTTTCTGCTTTCAAAGTTTCTGGAGTCTGGAATATGGATTTCTCTTGCAAAGAGCTCCACCAGCAATCGGTTGGTGGGTGAATGTGTGTCTGTTTGTGAGCCCTCAGCTGCCTCTATTTATGAGTTTCATAAGGGGTGAGTATGCTGAATTATCCTAGGCACACCCCCTGGTATTCTATTGGCTAAGGTCTTTCCTTTCCATGGATTGGAGAAGAAAACAGAGTGTCATCATGACGATGTGTTTTATGATCCAGGAAAAACCTCCCCATTGTTTTTGAACATGAAATCTACTTTTCATATACTACATATTTACAATTTTACACACTTGATATCAATAGAATATCTGGATCACATATTTTGTGGAGCAAGTATTCATCCAAGCCCCTTTACTGTGAGAGCTTGGGTCTGGATTTGGCAATTTTTCACACTTTTGGTCCGGGACCAAATGTCTGATTTGTCCACAATTGTATGCATATGTTTGCATGCTATCTGGGCATAATCATATGAAGTTTCATGCTTCTGACATCAATACAATTACTACAAAACCAGCATTTTCACTACGCCTTCTTAGAACATTGCACAGAGTTCTGAGTCCTTTTGAAATGTGCACCAAAAAATTCCCATTAACAATCCTGTCATTTTACAATTTTTACAAATTCGCACAGTCCTTTGTCAGTCCTTTCTGTGCTTTAAGAATCAACAAAAATATATGTTCCTGCCTCCAAAGTTTCTGGTGGCTCAAGAGCAATCCCCGCCTTCTTCCTCTAGCAGAGGCTACTGTTGACACTTGCAATCTGCATATCCTTTCAGCCAAGGAAGTCCTTTTTCTCTCCCAGGAGCAGCAGCCCAAATCTCCTCCCCTCTTCATCAACACCTGAATGTGATTTCCTGGCTTTTGGTGGGAAGCAGGGGAGGTGCCTTTTGTTGGGGCAAGCTGAGGAATTTGCTTTGTAGTTTTGGCTGCATCAGGCTGACTTTAAAACTCACTTTGTTAAGTTTTGCTTTGATGAAAATAAACTTATAATTTTAACACAGACAAACAGAATTCTAATTCCATTCTCTAAAACAAGGAGATTAAATAGTTGCAACCTATATTACTTTTGATAGCAGGTCACATAATTCCAACTATTTGATTTTAACTGCACAAGTTTAAGCTTCTAATGCAATTACTGACAGCTGTCATACAGGCGGCCGGTGCTGCTGCGCCCATCTTTTGACAAATTTTTACAGGCAAGCACACTTTTTAATGTGGATATTCTGATGATAGATTCTGCTTTTCCTGACATTGTGTGGTCATGTTGATTCCTTACATAAAATGATGGGTAACACCCAGCAAGGATGTTGGATATTTTCTGATATTTTGAACCATTATTTTGTATTTTCAGCAACCAAGAAAAAAAGGATTTCAGAGCAATTTCTGGGTTTCCTTGCAATAAAACACTGCCTTTCATGCAGTTTCCATGTTCACTCGGTGGGCAGCCCACAGGCAAAGTAGATTGGCAGCCATCTTTTCTGGTTTCAAAGCGCAATTTTCATAGACTGAGGCACGCATAGGACTTTTGCTGCCATTTTGCTGATTCTGGTGCTGCCTGCACACAGGGATGTCGCAGGGCAGAGCCTAGTGGGTTAAAACATCCCACAGCCAGCTGCTAACCTGACCTCTCAGCACTAGATTTCAAATGAGTCCTTGGGCTCTTTGCCCCCCAGATGAAACACGCACCCAAGTATCACTGCCACAAACCACTTTGAATCCGCACTCAGGAGTCAGGTGCTTCTCTCCTGCATGCACCAACACCCCAGGATGTGCATTTGCCTTCTACTCTATCACACTAATACCCCAACACTGCCTCTTTTCCGGCAAGGCCATGTGTAACAAGGGCGCCAATAGCGCGCATACAAAAGCACTTCACATTAGAATACATGACCTCGCATGCAATGAGATAGTCACATTATTTAAATATTTTTACTCTCAATGCAAGATTTTTTTTTTATCCATTTCCATGTTGTCTCTTCCCACGGAGGTCACCGTTTCAAAGTTCATGTGTTGACCTTTCTAGAACTAGAAAAAAAATGGAGGCAAATCTGCCATTTATCATTTCTGAGATGTTGTGTGCCATCTGAGTTCCAAGTCAGTTTTCAGCAAAAAGCTGACACTGGGCACGACACAGCTGTCGAATTGCCAGTGGACATGGGTGGGCCCCTTGGGGAAATCAACCAAACTCCCCATCATCACCAGGTCTGCACTCCTTTGCAAAAGCCTGGCATTGGCAGGGGTGTCACTTGGCCCCGATGACATCATTATCTTTAAGACCATGCATCAGATGATCTGAATGTTTGATGTTCTGTTTCTTGCGTGCATGTTAGGCCCGTATGTCCGCTGTAAATGTGTGAAAGGACCAGGACGCCACCAGGTGCACACACATCCACGGGCGAGTGCTCTGATCCCCGTTAAGCTTGGGGGCGCCTAATGCACACCCACGTCTATGGTGATGAGCAATGAACACAGCTACAGCGCCTACTCTTAGTGCAGCCAATAGGGGTGGCAGTAAATGTGTACTGCTCCGCCACAGAGCAAGACGTCTTCGCTGATAGGGCCCAATCTGTGGGCCTTCACTAAGGATGCCCTGAAAATGGCTCCATCGCTGACGCAACATTAAGTAGTACCCTAGCCAAAACGTTGCAATTTGCAGACTTAAAAAAAAAGAGAAAATCAGGTGGAAGGAATTTGTGGAGGCACAATTAGCACTGGAGATTACTAAGGATTTCAGAGAAGTGTTAGTGAGCGCTAATAAAGGAATATTTCCATCGTGTCATTTGGGGACAAGAAGGGGTGTTCCATTTGTTTATTTGATGCAGAACTGGCAGGGGCTGGTAGAGTTTTTTCTTTCACTTCCTGTTAATCGCCACTTGATAATTGCACAGATGGAGGCAATTAAAGGAAATTTGAACTCGACCTTTTTGCAACTGTAACAACAATAACAATTTAATTTTTTTTTCTTCACAGTTGTAACTATTTTTTCACTGCAAATGTTCCATAACGTTTGCAGGAGAAGTTCAGACCTGAAGAGTCCGCGCACACTTCAGACATGTTTGCAAAAATATAATTTACTCTTCTTATTAATTCTGAGTGCATTAGTAAAACATACTTTAGAAAGGGTCAGCTTGCAGCCACAGCAATCCCATTGGCGGGTGCTGTGCCACACATCTGGCACTGCAGGGGGAGTTGGGCACATCTGTGAAAGATGCCATAGTTTGACAATGGAAACTTGAAAGACATTGCTATGTACGGTGTTGATAGAAAGTGCAGATGGGCACTGGATTGGGGAACCATGGCGACGGGTATAATGGCGGGGAGAGACAGGAGGGGACATCCGTGCAATCTTACATCTCTACACTGCAGGGAAGTCATTAATATCAGTGGCTTCAGTGATGGAGAGCCATGTGGTGAACGCTTGAAATTGGGCTCAGAAAAGGGTGGGCAGGCGACAGTGCGGTTAAGTAGGGTTTGGGACCTAGGACTGTGAGAAGGAGAGCTTGGGGAGATGGAGGCAGCCAGGTAGACAGAGGGGCAAGCCCACGGGTGGATTTGAAGACCAGGAGAAGGCCTTTGATGAGGGAGGACTCATGCACGGAAAGCCAGCCCTGAGCAGAGGCATATGAGGATTGGGGGAGGGTGACGAGGGTTCATGTGGCAAAGGTCAAACCCTTGTCTAGAGGGATGAAGGAAGAGTGCCTGAGGAGGATTCTGGTGCCAATGTCCAATCTGCCGGGGACAAGAGATTAGATCAGGACTTTTGCAGAGTGAAAGTTGAGATGAGGAAATAATTTCTGGATGTGAGGAGATTTACCATGGCAACCGTAGCAGTGGCGATAACAACATTAGCTGAAGTTTAAGGTTATGGCCTAGGGGGTCAGAAGAGGAGAAAAGGGGGAACATATAGGAGAGGGGAGAGGTGGTGTGGAGTTGGTAGGTGGGAAAATATCACTTTTGCTTGAAGGAGGTTAGCATGTGATGGTGGACAGAGATTTGGTGAATCAAAAAGGTATTTCTGGGCTGCAGAATGCAAAGGATGAAATTTGAGCGTCATCAGCAAAGAGTGTTTGGGAAAGGCCAATTGGACGGGGGGGGGTGGACTCTTTTGCTAAGCACATTGGTCCATCATATAAAAAGGAGAGTTCCCAGGATCAACTCTTGACCGGCACCAATAGAGAGGCCGGGGTTGCTGGGAGGTGCAAAACTTAAAACTGTGTGGGATGCATGGCACGGTATCAGTAAAGTGTGGTGGAAACTCAATGAAGGCACACCATTATAGTTTACATTGTATTCTTGCACGCTGAAACTGGAACATACATCGTCAGTCGTTAAGATGCTTCCATGGCTTAGACATGGAAATCAGAGAAGGACTGTGTATATCTCCCACAATCCACACCAATACAAATATGCTCTGATAAAGCCTTACCAATCAAGTCGCGACTAACAACAATAATTGTTCGCAACAGAGTAACTACATGTCTTCAGTTCCACACACACCTTTCAGTTAATTATTAAAACTCTGAATTTGCAATTTCGTTGGCAGTTCCATTATTGTTGGTGGAAAACAGAAGGAAATGGTATAACCGCAGACCCCCTTGGTTCTATGCAGAGAGAACTAATGTCATCTTCCTTCATTATCTTGTCCTTTCATAACAATTACACATTGGAGTCATGTTTCCTGAAATGGTCTATGTGCACATTTGATATCTGTGGTGTATACAATAAAGGGCCTCATTACAAGTTTGGTGCTATCCCACCCGTAAATCCGGCGGGGTACCACTAAACTGTACTACCATTACAGACACTCTGTCCGGCAGTATTGTTGCAGGATTATGAGTGCCAGCAACAGTTGTTAATCCCATTCCATGGAGTCCCATTGGACTCCATGGGGGTATTTTCTGGTAATACCGGTACCGGAAATTCTGGTGAATCTTGCGATTAGGCACCTGAATTACCTCCAGCTATTAGCTGGAGGTAAAGCAGGTGACCCACAACAAACGTGGAATTTGGCGGTGCGGTAATATACCGGTAAACAGAATGAACAGCAAATTGTTACTGCACCAGCAAACTCCTACTGAGGCCCAACTGCAGCTGCAGTCTTAATGGCCGGCCCTCTTCAAAACAAATCCCTACATAAAAAGTGATGATACCCGTGATTTGTTGAGACCAGAAGCACTGATCCCTCAATGACATCCGTGCCCTAGATTTTGCCACTTCTGTCACCGGAGTATGGAATCTTTCAGACATGCATACTCCCTTACCATTGCCACCTGGCAACGCTTTGCCGTTTTTTGCTGCAAGAAACCTCTGGTAGGGGATGCAGTTAATTGCACTTCGAGGATGATAAGGCAAGCCAAATCGAGTTACTCCTGTTCTATTCCTAAACACATGGTTCTCTAGTTTGCCATTATCACCAGCATTTGGAAATCCAAAAACTAAACCGAGAGGTATGTTTCTTGGTCATGTAGAGTAGTGTTTTGATGACTGCCTTGTAGGTGATGCTGGCTGTCTTACATGATGACATGATCTAATGATAAATTACAATGACTGGACCTCTGCATTACATCATAGGGGAACTATTTTGCATACGGATTGCATTTGCAAGACATTCTCATTCAGTGATGCAGCACACATTTCCTGGGACCAGATGCAGACCTTTCAGGCATTATCTACATCCTCTAAGGTAGCGAGGTTTGGCATCCCTCTGCTTGTGTGATCACTAAACTTTGGGGAGCAAACAAGTTGGCATACCTTCATGTATTACGTCTTTACTTTCATACATCGAAGAGGAGATAAAACATCAACAATAATATTACCCATTTTTTCCTTCAGTATAGGCAGTAATACAGTTGCACCATGAACAAATAATACAAGTGCCCCAGGCACCAACCACTTCTCTAAAACACATTAAAAAAATTCAACAGATCCGAAATGAGTTTTTATGTGGTAGCTGCGAAAGTACACAACAAAGGCTTGGCATGGAACCATAAGTGGGAGGTCGCCAGTGTACAGAACACCGGTGGAAGGATGTTGCCACACAGAAACCCACCCTATCAGAAATGCAGAAAGAATGTCACAGAGTCAGAAGAAATAGTGTTGCGGCTGATGAATCGGTGGGTACCGAAAAACAGGTAAGTGTGTGTGTGGGAGCAGAGGGGAATTAGAGGGGAGAGGTTGAGGGTGCGCTGGGGAAATGGGGTTCAGGAGGGATAAATGGTGCTAAGGTGGCTCTCTTAAAAACACAGGCGTTACATTGCGATGCTGGCGGCAGAGGTTTCTAGACACCTTTTGCTTCACAGCATGAGGAGGCAGCAGTGATTATTCCCCTAGAAGAGCGTTGTCGGCATCAAGGTATGCCGATATCATTATGCTGGCTTTTAGGTTCAACGGAACATAGTACTGGTGAAGGTAAACTGTAATGTGATGCAATGTAATGCTGGCTGGCTGAGGGGGCCCTCAGTGCTGATCTGTGTGCGCACTGGTGTTCAGGTTTGTTGACTTCTGACCTTACTAGCTCCCCCTGCTCCTCAGTCCTTTGAGATGGCCATACTGTGTGCATGTACAAAGCACTGTACAGAGTGTGCCATAGTCTCATGATAACAGTCAAAGCTCAGTAATGTAATCGGGGCAGTCTGTCAAGGTATACAGAGGACAAACACCTGGCCCTTGTTTCCCTAACTATTTTGTTGGCACATTCACCTCAGTCTTTCTCATAGCGTAATGAACACATCCGGCATAGGCAGCTGAGGCTATATTTTGCTACAGAGTAAGGCTACATATGACTTAAGCAATAAACCCTGATGGGCAGGGGTATTACAAGGTCAGGTAAGCCCCATGGCTGAGTTACAGGCCTGAGCGAAGTGAGGGACTTAACGTGAGCCCTGGGCATTACCCGACCGGGTAATGCCCCTCCTGGAGGGGTTTATTGCTATTAGCCTCTCGGCATGCTTACCAGGGTGCTAAACATTTTTGCTGTTTATCATTCCAAGATGGCTGCCATGGATAAGTGATAAGAGAACTACACATAGTACCTTCTCCCTTTCCATGGCGGCCATTGATGCGGCAAGAAAATGCCAGAAAACCGAGTATTCCAGGTGCTGGCCAGGGACCAGGCAGCTTCAGGTAAGTGGGGCAGAGGTTGGAGTGCGGGGGGGGTGGGTAGGGAAGTTTGAATTTCGGTGGTGATGGGGTACTGGGCATGTAGGCTCACTTACGTGTTGACCGGCAGGGAAAATGGCAGCTTCCCACTGCTCACAGATCTCAGAACGCTAGATATACCATGAGATAAAGCACACTTTCCAAGCTCCCCGATTGACTGGGAGGTCCTCTGACCATCCCTCACTGTACTAATATACGATGATAAACTACTACCAAGTAAGGCACCACAAGGTAAACTAAAAATCTAGCCTGACATCACAAGGAACAAACTCTTAAAAATCAACTTTTCCCACCAAGATGCCAGGTCTTTTCAATTTGGCCACTCCATTCCCTTAACGTATGTTCCCAACAACATTCACCTTTATAAACAGTCTTTCCTTGTCTATGCCACTCTTATGTCAGGCTTAGCCATCACAGAATTAACAGTAGAGACCCCTGTGTAAATAAGTCAACAAACTTCCACAATTGCTTGAGAACACTCTCAAGGCCCTCATGCATCCAACATCACATTGTTTGGTACCTTACTCCTCTCCGACTATACCATGGAAACACAACCCAATAATCACAACACTTTAGCACATATCCACTTTCTCCCTTTTGCAGAACTATGCTCCACCTAACAGGACTGACATGCACCCATGGCATCACAAAACATTCTTCCTCCCACTGCATCCCTCCCTCCCTCTATGTGTTGTAGCATCTATTCCATGCTATCCTATCCTCTCTCCCCATTCCTTTTCTTCTAGCAGAACAAGGTCTGGATACCCATGGTGAGGCCACATTATACCACACCACGGACTATCGTAGACACTTTGGCACTACGTTAGTGGTGATGTTATGCAGTATAGAAGCATTTTAACATAATATATGTGGGATAAATTAACCCACTCAGCTGTGCTTTACTACATCACTTTGCTGCAGTGGTGCAAGAAACAGCAAAATGGCCACGCTGACACCTGTGTGCGCCAGGATCTCTAAACTGCGTTTTTGCAACAACCAGAAAATGGCTGCACCACCCTGCCACACACATTTCAGGTGGGGTGGAACAGAGTACTCACTGCAGGAATGTGCCAGTGTGCTCAGCATCATTTAACATGGAGTGAAGTGAAAGAGGCAGCATAACTTTGCTGAAAACCCAAAATGCCTCTTTAAAATGACACCTTTTTCAACCTTTAAAAGTGCTGCTTGGTGCTAAACTCATCCAGTCCTTATGAACCACTGTGATTAAAAAGGCCCTGCAATGCCCAGGATCATCCATTGTGTCTCAGCAGAACCGGGCCTAATTCTTGAACGAGAGCTCCTGTCAAAAGTATCTTTGAAAAATCAACCAGGGGCATTGTTTTAATTTTACACGGGAAACGCATCTATTGGCTTTGCAAAAGTATCTAAAAAATCAGCTGTTCAGAGAAAGACTATAAATAGATGCCTGTTTAAATGTATCCATGCTTCAAAACAACTCCAGCACTCAAGAAAAGAACTATAGCTGCATAAAGTATGTATTTGCTGGAGATGAAAACCAAATTTAAAGAAATAGTAAAATGTGCTTTTTCTGACTGAAGAGAGAAAATTGCCTATTTAAAAGTAAATTGTTGTGTGAAGGCCTGCTTACTTAACAATGTTAAATGATTTGTTGCTGGTAAAATTACACCTATAAACTGTTTTTATTTCACAGGTTTAAGTCAAAATGTAAAATGAGAAAATAAAAGCTAAAACTCATAGGCTAAGTTGGCAAGCCATAAAAAAACTTGCTCTGCCAGTTGCTAGCCCTGAGAAAGGGTGACACCTTAAACTTCTGGGACAAGGAAACGCTAATTTCTAGCTTAAAAGGCTTTGAATGAACCAGGACAATGGAGGTTCACATCCTCATCAGACATTCGTCTCTGCCCCAGGCTGAGACATTAGCAGGCTGGGACACTCACTGGAGGAGCAATACAAACTTCAATTAAGACTGGAAATTCCACTTTGCTTTCCAGGAAGTGACCATTGACAGCAGTTGGGGGAAAGAAAAAAAAACTGATCAAGTGACAATGGGCTTCCTTTTGGCTTTAAAGGCTATTTTGTACTGAACTTTAAAGGCGTTTAACTTTTCAGCAAGAATTAGGAAAAATATGAAAAGTTTGTAGTTCTAAATCTAATTTTATGCCCCTTCTTTCAAAACTTGGTAGAACTCATTACTGCATAAGGAACAGAAGTTATAAAAAAAATGACAGATTACGGGGAAAATATTGATGTTGCAAACATAACATTTTGTACACAACTCCCTGGGGATAATGCACATCTGTGTAAAAAATTGGGGAATTTTAGGCCAAATCTTTCATGTTTAAAATTAAAATTAACAAAATGTGTCAGCAAGGCAAAACCAGGTCCCACAGACCTGGGGTTTGGATTCAAATATGACGCACAAAATATGTAACCTGTGTATCTGATTTTCTCAGAGGTTGCAACTGCATAAATATGTGTTTGTGGCGAAATTAGATTTTGGTTCCAGTAGCTAGGGGAGGTTTCTAAACACTGTAAAAATCACCTCATAAACATGACATAATTTTTCTGTGATCCAATCAGCGAAGAGCTAGGAGGAGACTTCTACCTTGCCCAATCCTGTTAGAAAAGGCGGGAGCAGTAAGCCTGCCCTGGTCATATACTTTAGTGATGTCATCTGACATGATAAATAAGGGCCCTTGACAGCACTACACACAAACTGATTCCTGACTTTCTTCCTGAATTCCTGCGTGGTGTCCGGTTCCTGATTTCTTCATCCTGTTTGATCCTGATTCCAGATTTTCATTACAAAGCCAAGGCCAATGCATTGCTGACCCCATTTTTAGCTAGGCCTCAAATTCTAAAAAAATCCCAAAAACCCAAGTGACGCATCCTGATCCAGCCTGGCTTGCTGCTACTAGATGCATACCTGCTGCAAACTGGCTAAACCGCTGATCTGTAGTATCCAGCACCAGGAGTGCCAGTCCAGTGCAGTCCAGTGACCAGAATGGCCCAGCTGATCCTGTCCTGCCAGATTGGCCCATCTGTCCTGTGTTAGACCAGATCCGTGTGGTGACCAGAACCCTTGACGGTCCAAAATCCTAAATTAAAGTGGACTGTATGTATTAATAGGAATCATAGAAAACCATAGCTTACCTTGCTTTGCCTTTTCCTATCCCAATCTCTAAACCATCCTATCCTCACCTTAATAACTTGTAACATTGTCAGAATCCTTATTGCAATCCTGTCCTTGATTTATCTTGATAAGCGCCATTTCTTTAGTCATTTTTTTCTTGTGTAAATCCTAAACTATCAATCCTATTTCGAGTGATCGGACTGGTTCTGCGAGGGCGGGCGCTGGGGATCTGGGGTTGAAGTCATGAATCAACTCTAGAGCTTACTGCGTCCCTCTTTGGTATTCTAGCTTGAATGCTCTAGTATAGAGTAAAACTTAGAGTAAAAATATTCTTGTCCAAACTGAGTTCCTTTTCTGTTTTCACTACCTGATTTTTCTAAAAACACCTCTTATTCTACATTGCATATCTCTCTCAATCTAATAGCTAGAGACCTCATTTTAATTTTTGATTATACCTAAGACCTATAGCTACACCCAACCCAAAGACTGCACTCTCAATCAGTGAATTTCACCCGTTTATATTAAAAACTGTTTGGTTAATTTCAGGCGGGAATGAGCATTTTTGCAAAGTTTTACACGTGTTATTTTTACTATCAATTGTTTTAAATCTTCCACTCATTTTAGAATTGTATGCTTTTGCTCAATCTATTGCTTATGGTTGCTTGTAACTTTCCAGTGTTGCTCCCGTAGAGAATTGTACTTATTTAATGATTTTTGCACACATTCATTGTTTGATTCATCCATTTATGAGTGTCACTTTTACATTGCAAAGTTGCAAATCCATTTTTCTCTCTCATTTGAGGAGGGAAGGGTGGATTAGAATTTTGTTTCATACTTCTCGTTCCTGATTACCTGCTGCTTCCTTATATCTCTTTAGAATTGATTATTTGTGTGTTGAGGAATATTGCATGGGGAAATCCTAACGTAAGTGCTATCTTTCCAAACAAGCCCAAAGTGTTCTATTCTCTGGGGATTTCCATCTGTGTTGCTCAAGGGTTAATTTAAGTGCATTGTTCACATTCCTATCTGTTATTGTCACCACATTGGTGATTACTGCACCCTATTAAAAAGTATATGTTTGATTTGAATTTAAATAAATAAATATTACCTTTACCAACCAGCCTGATTCATGGTCCATCGTGACCCGGGGTATTTGAAAAAGGGGTGTGATATGAGTGTGTATCTCTCAAATATTGAACCTACATATATAACAAAATAAGCATTTCGGTTGTGCGCTGCATACTAGGCTTAGACCAGGGGGTATCGCCTGATTGAAATACTTAACATATAGCATACCATAATGCAATATCAGTAGATAGAACTCTGCATAATTATAAACAATCACTGATGGTTATAGTGGAATTAGAGCAATTCTCAGATTTAACAACTATTTTTACAACAAAAAGCGCAATTTGGTAATGCAATTAAAGCATAGACTACCAGGTGTTAGCACGAGAGGGTGTCAGAGAAAGTGGGTTATTTTTAACTGTAGCAAGTAGCGGCTTGTGATTCTGGGCAAATCATATAGCCAGAGCTCTTGTATTCATAGAAGGAATGGGACACAATCAGTACTTGATGATGGAGGGACTCTCTGCCGATCTTGAGATCCTGGGAAACGCCATATAAACTTAGATCTTATGTAGCAGGAAGAGAAAAGAAGAAACACAGAGTACTGTAGATAGAGAAATTCATAGCAGCATTGTGTTGTGATCTTTGGCAAGGAGTATATTGTTACCTGTTTTGTTTCATGGGGAGGAACAAACATACAGCAGTGATTGATTTAGGGACTCATTAGAGCAAAGCTTTGCGATCATGATGAAGAGGTATATTAGAAGGATTTCTTTTACGTGTGGAAGAAAGAAAAGGAATATGCAGACGATGGTGAAGGGATTCAATGCAGTGGATCCTTGAGGTCTCTGGCAAGCAATATATTCTGAGCTCTTGAGTTCCAGCCATGGGGAAGCAAGCAGTCAGTAGTGGGGTTGGAGGGACTCATTTTACCACAGCCTTGTTATCTAGGGCAAACAGTAAACCCTGAGCTCTTGTGTTGCAACCAAGAAGAGGAATGGAAACAATTAGCACAAGAAAGTGAATGTTTTATTGTACAACTGCCTTGTGATCCTGGACAAACTCTAAATTCTGAGTTTGTATGCTCCATTATGAAACATGACACAGGACTGTGCAGTAATCTTTCTTCATGTGGTGGTGGGGGAGGGAGGGTTGCTTCAATTCCATTAGGTCAAGTCAGTTCAAATCCCATTTGTAGATCAACTGAGGGTACTGTATTGGTTGGCAAATATTACTCATTTGGAGGGAAAATGTATGAGTGATTCTATTTTCATGTAGAGAATGGCATCCAGAGGTAATCATAACTAAGATAGGTGTGCCAGATAACTCTACAACATTTGACGTTTTTTAAATGATATGTTGCATTCTGGGAATTTTGGTCATGGCTCCTTTCAACTGATCAAACCAGTCAAAAATAACAGATGACAAAGGTTAGTCAAATGATGACTGCAGAATGAAACATGGGCTTGCTGGGGTTTCCAGGAGTCCATTTGCTGACCTACACTGGGTGGCAGAGTTGAGTGTCACTGTCACATGCCTACCTAGGTTATCTACTCTCTGCGGCCACCTATACCCCAGTGTTATTTATTGGATTAAGACTCCATGATTCCTCATGTATGATCATGCCTTAAAACTGCAATCCCACAGCACTTTCCAACAATCACAACCTCTCACTCCATCGCCCCATCAGTCTGTTCATTTACAGTGACATTGTTAAACCACTATATTTCACTCTCATATTTTTTGGGACTGCATTTCATTCTCAACATTTTGACTGCTTGCTGCCCCTGGTGACATGGCCCCTCACGTTGTCTTATGTTATGCGAGTATGATTTTGCACTGCGACAAATCACCACCATTTTTGTTTTCAAGGCTTGTCCAAGGCAAACTGTAACTGTAGTTGAGAACATGGCGCATGCGTTTACCATTTCAGGGGCTGGTTTCACAACTTGCTATCTGCCCAAGCTTTCAGTTGGTTCCATGGTGTATTTGCTTTGCTATCTCGTGACGCACAGGGGCTTGCAAGGTTCTGCGGGCTGTTGCCCAACCTATTTCTGGCAGTGGAAAGTGGTCTCTGGCTGGATAGCCTAGTGAGTAAAACTTCAGCAGCAAAGCAGAGCGTGTTTACGACAAGAGCGGTTTCCAACTGTGGGAAGCTTTAAAGTCCCACAGGGGTCTGTGCTCAGACCCCTGTGTTTATTAGTCTATAAATGCATGACCCAGTCAGGGAAGGCAATTCCCAGTTTATTAAACATGCTTGCAACAGGAGGCTGGCCAACAAAGGACACGCAGAGTCTGCAGAAATAACAGACGACCAGCTTGCAACCACGTTTCTCTCGACGACTCTAGACTCCTCGAACACCTTTCTGCCATTTGTGCAAGTGTGCATGCTTGCCCAAGGTGCAAATGGGTAGGTTTCTACACAAAACGGCACACACACAAGACGTAGGTCATCTTAAGAAGGACCATGTTTGCATTTGTGGGAGAACAGAGAAACTACAGCCCATAATGTGTGGGAGGGGGTTGTCATGTTGTGGGACAACAGTGCATAAGGAGAGAACGGAGGAGAGATGCTACGCAGTCTTGGAGTCTGGACGTGAACATTCATTACTGTTCCCAAGACAGCCAGGAATCGGTGGCAGGATTATGGTGTGTCTGCCAAATGTCCTTGTGAATTAGCTCAACAAATGGAATTGAGCTACAGCATTTGAGCTGCACTCACGAGTTCGTGCATGTAATTAAGCAATGAGAGTGAGAGTAGCACAGCCAAAGAGATTTTTATCTTAATGTTCTTTTTGCTCATATTCTAAGAAGCCAACAGGTTTCATGAGCAAGGTACTTGCCCATGGCTTATAAAAGTGAATTAGCATTTCAGGCGTATTCAGCAAATCCCATCATATTATGCCATAGCAAGATAGCCATCTGCCACTGCTGGCTAATATTCCCATCAGTCAGTTAGTGGCTGGCGGGGAGGTGCCCAATCATGGGCCAATAGTACGACATTGTTACATGGCCAGGCTTTTTTTCGCTGACTTTATTGCCGTGAGATTTCGGCCGGAAAAATGAATCGCAGTATATGGGGTGGGGTAAGGGGATATAAGGGATTGTGGGTCTAGGGAGTAGGGATTAGATAATAGGGAAGGGGAGATTGGGGGAACCCCCCAAATATATACAAACAATGTTGCTGAGTTTGTTCAGCAAAAAGATTTGGCAAAAAACTCCATGAAAAACAAAAACCCTGCGATAAGAACATGGAACCCTGGCCAACAGATGTAGTTTGAGTCTTGTCTTAACACATTCTACTGATAGGATCACCTTAATGTCAAGGGATGGGGTATTCCAGTAGAAAGGGGCAAGCCGAGGGATGAAAGGTGGGAGGTGACGCAGGGTAAGTGGAAGCCAGGTTGTGGGAAGAGGAGGATTGCAGAGTGTAGAGGTTCAGGCAGTGCGATGGAGGGGCACCATGGAAAAGATTTGGAGTGGGAATTTAAGGAGGGATACTTTTTGATGGAGAGCCAGTTTAAGAATCTGTGAATAGCAAAGATGAGGATTATTCAGAAGAGTGGAGGAGTAGAGGGGAAGACCAAGAAGTAGGCTTGAACCGTAGAGAGGTTTGTGGACCACAAGGTTAACGATCAGTGTTTTGGCAGAATGGATTGCCAGTGTATGTGTGCATTTGTGCTCGTGCTTGTCAAGTGAGAGATACGCAAGTCTTATGGAGCTCCATATGATGGACATAGATTAGATAATCGACTATGTTATATCTAATGGATAATCAGGGTGCACAACTTTCCAACATGTGGTGTTAAATGTGCTCCCTCCATGAAACAGTGTACATAATTGATTAAAAAAGTAGCGAGTGGAGGAAACCCACAGCAGGGTGATTTTGAAGTTTAGGTAGTGACTAGAGAGCAGAGTATGATAAAGGTGGCAAAGCAGGAACATCCTGGTGGAAACATGAAATGGGGACAACACAGATTGACGGTCTGCTTTATACATTGGTTATACACATTGGCTACCATTACTCCTCGCAATATGGCTAATAGGTGGGCCTCATTACAAGTATGCCGGTTTGGGTAAAAATGGTGGTAATGCAGCAGTAATCCCATTAATAATGCATTACCACACCGCCTTACTACAAGTTTGGTGGTAAGGTGGAGGATTTTACTACAGCAAAAAGCTGAAAATAAATCCTCCACCTAACTGACAAAAATCAGCCAAATCACTGCCAGAGGTAATTCAACCAAAATCCCCATGGAGTCAAATGAATTTAGAAAATAGGGATTAACACCATCGTACCACCACACATAATCCTGCAGTAAATTCGTGGGACCAAGTGGCGGCAATGATAATTGAGTTTGGCAGTTATTCGGCAGATTTACTGCCAAATTAACACCAAACGCATGATAAGGCCCATTGGGCGTCATTACAAGTTTGCTGGTCCGGGAACTACGGTACCGGTAAGTTTGCTGGTACTGTAGTTCCCGGACCGGCAAACTATGTGTTCTGCTCGCAGATGCCATTACGGCCGCCAGGTCTGTCCTGGCAGCCGTACCGGCACCCTCAAGCAGAGCATGTCAGATGCACCGGCACCATTATCAATGGTGCCGGCGTATCCGACCTCCCCATTCCCATTGAGCACAGCTCAATGGGAAATGGGAGCATTTCATTCCGGCACTCGCAAATCGGTAATTACCGGGTCCGGCAGGGACAGAATGACCCAGAAATTGCCCATTCACGGGTGCCAGAATTTTTCGGTAGTTTGGTGGCAGCCTGCCGGTTTTACCGGAAAGGCTACCGCCAAACTTATAATTAGGCCCATTATCTCTTATGCAATACATTACAATACAGGCTAGGGTAACTTGGGGAATAATTCCTTCGGCATAACAATTACTAAATGTTCTGGGGCTGCTGGACAGTGCTTTCACTGCCCATATTCCACGTACCTGAGTATTTCAACTGTGTCCAAGAGAACCAGAGAGTGTTGAAGAACGCTATAGATGGCTATCCAAAGACCTCTTCCTCTTTTACATCACAGGGAATCACAGTTGCAATCTCAATCACAAGGAGAGAAGAATTATTGACAGTATAGCAGTATACTATAAAGCATACCATGTTTAACTGTCCACAAGCAAAATATTGACTGGGCACTATGAACTGTGGCCATTTTCTCTTTGTACTGTCACACCATTGTAGAGAGGCAGGTTAACACATTATCTCTAGCGCCCGCCCCCTTACCTCCGTCATTCTGGAATAGCAGCAAGAGAGCACTGTGTGTGACACCAGGTGTTGTCCCAATACCACCTCGAAGATACGAGAGATGTTATGCATTTAGACAACCGTATTGAATGTACGCTTGCACTGACGTGGTGGAAGGATATCTACATACACCATTGGACACAGAAGCGCTATAAGAGAAATCAGACCAGAGCAAAGTGATGTCATGAAGAGAAGACAGAAGGATGCACTGAAACGATATGCAAAGATTTGACGACTAAAGATGTAATTGAAGTAATAAGAGAAACATGCAGAGACGGAGAAATCCTATTCATTAAAAAGATAAGTGAGAAGAGAATTAATAAATATACATTCGCAGAAATGCAAGGTAGATAAGACATATAAAAACTGCAGAAGAAAACATAACATAATTAGAGCAGCCATGAAGAAAAAGATGGACGTCAGGATAAGAACAATCAAACTACCTCAGAGACAGAACAGGTCTGCAGAGCTGAAAGGTGCTGTAAAACAGCTTTGAGCAAGGAACAAAGAATGTCTATTGGCGTGGAATCAAGGATGGCACATCAAGAAGTAATTGTAAGGCACAAGGGGAGTCAAAGAGGATAATCTATGTACGCATGACATGTTTCTTTTAGATTAAGTAAAGATGAAAACATTGACAAGTACCAAGTATCGAATAATTAAAGACACAGAAAGCATATGTGAGATGGAGCAAACAAGTCTCCACAGGCCAAGATGAGTAATAGCACCCAGTATAATGGAATTAAATAGCATAAAATAAAAGGTCAAAATGGACAAAATTGTGGTCTCCTCAGATGTGATTTAAGACTCAAAAACAAGACCTATTCATTAGGCACTAACTGAAGTTAGTGATGTACCTACACTCCCTTAAAAGTCCCAGAAAAGAGAACAGTCTGTAAGGTCAACTACAAAGAAGAAGCCTTGGCTCTGGGCTTAAATGATGATAGATGGTAGGCTAATTGACCAAGTTGGTATTAGTCTGAAGTTGTTCTCTCCACCTGGGTTTCGTATTGCACACATGAGGATCTATGTAGCAGTGCACTACACAATGTTGTAGGAGCGAATCCGCTACTGTTATTCTGCTATTAATCTCTATTATACGTATGTAGAGGTAGTTCAAGGCGTGCTTACCAGATAAGGAGCAGCTAATTATGTGACTAACAACTAAACAATATCTAGGTATATATGTTCCCTTAACCAATCCCTCCAGGAGATAGGTTTTATTGTTTGCCACATCCTGCATTCCCAGGGTATACCGTCATTATCTGAGGGTCCTGTCTCAAAACAAAGCTCACTGGGCCTGAAAAATCCAGGATCCTGTTTGCATTCTGCCTGCAAGTCTGGAAGCCATTTGGTTCCTGTGACACACTGACTCCCTTGTTATGGAGTATCCACTGTGTGTCTGCAGCTAAGCCCCCCAAAGTAGCAAAGGGCAACTCTCTGCTTACGCCAGGGCTTCTCTGTGCTCGCCCCTTGTCTGACCTCACAGAGGGATCCTTCAACCCATTGGGCCTCATTACAAGTTTGTTTACAAGTATTATTGGCGTGATACCGGCAAACTGTAATACCATTTGCACCACTTGGTCTGACGGAATTACCAGCAGATTCCACACAGGTAAATCCCCATTCCATGGAGTCCAATAGGACTCCATGGAGTGATTTGCCAGTATTACTGTTGTTTGCCGGTCGGGTGGCAGATATAATGCCAACTCAGAGTTGGAGGTAAATTCACCCCCCTACCAGCAAACTTGGAGTGTGCTGGTCTGGTAATGTGCCGGTGTGCAGTAATACCGGCACGTTATTACCGCACTGGCACACTCATAATGAGGACCATTGACTATATTCAGTGTGAAGCCGCTGTTGGCTCTAAAAACCAAGGAGCATCCTCGTTTTGGACCTTTACCTATAAACACATTATAGCCCATCATAGAGCATATACCCGCTACTTCCCAGCCAATCCAGCCATCTTCCCTTTCCACTCTCCCACCTGCCCTCTACTGCTTGCGCTACAACCTTCCTTCACTGTCTTCACTTGTGTATTTCCTTTACCCTCCTCCCCCATCGTGCACCTTGACTTCAGTTCATTTCCCTTGTTTTCACTCTTCTCCTTTCTCTCATAGCCTTCAGCAACACTCGGTCTACCCTTGACCTCACTCTCCCACTTCCCCCATCTCCCTCTCACCCCTCAATTCTGATGCTTCCGATTGCTCAGGATCTCCAACCTCATCACTCCCTCTAGCTATTGCACAACACCTGCTCCTCTCCTCCACCTCCTATCACTGTTCACTTATCCTCTGGATCTCTTTGCAAACATTCTTTCAATGAATTACCATGTTCACTTCTTGCCCTTAACGTTCACTTCTTGCTATTAGAGAAACATTCATCTCATCTCACAATTGCCAGCTCTCGAGGACACCACAGCCAACCATGTTCACTTTTCACCCTTGTGGGAGATCCTCAGATCCTACATCCTACTTATTTCTGTGATTGTAGCATCGGGCAGGTTTACCATTAACCATCAATATTATGGTCTGTTAAATAAAAAAAAAAACAAGAATAAAATCCCTTCTAGCTGTAATTTACGAGGAGAAAAGGCCCCTTCAGCTAAAAACACACGCAGGCACAGCACCCTTTAGTGCCCATCATGTGAAGATCTCTTCCCAGTCAGAGCCCTACAGCAATTAACCTTACTGGGGATCAACAGCGTGGCTTTAGGTTGACATGCACATGTATGAAGCACTGGGGCATGTTCACCATTCTCCATCACTCTCTGCGTGTGTGGTGTTTAGCTGCAATTAACTATTGTACCAAAATGATACGTTAACACACACACACCCAATCTTTAACTGTAAAAAATGCTAGACCTATTACATGTATTTGTCCTTCTTCGTTGTCTGATGTCATTTCATTTATTTATTCTCCTCCAGAATAAAAAATACCCTCCTGGTCCTTCTGTGCTCTCGCCACCCCACCACATTAGATAACATCTGGAGACATTCTATAGCCACACCAAGCAATCCACTTTGTGGCCTTTTTCTTCACAATATTTTACAAGGTACGGATGTTCAGTAAAATAAAACTGCAAGCATGTGTTTCTGAAAGAGAAACAACACTAAATTTAAAAACATTGATGCTATGTCTCCCTACAGCATTTTCAAGCATGAATTTATAGTTCTATACAGCTATTTAGCCATCTTTACATACCTTTTCTTATGAAGGGGAGGTCACTTACCTCAATGCACCTCATTATGACTCTGGCGGTAGCCATGCCTGTAAATGTATGAATTTACCAGCAATGGGGACTTACCGGGCATTTCAGATTCGGCGGACCCAGTAAATCCCCATTGCCGGGTGCCGGTAATAATTACTCCCTATTCCCATTTGAGTCCCATTGGACTCAATGGGAACGGGGAGGCAGGATGCACCGGCACCATTCATGAATGGTGCCGGTGCTTCCGACATGGTCGGCTTGCAGGTCAGACTGGGCGGGCAGTAAGGCACCCGCGAGCAGAACACCTAGTTTGCTGGTACGGTAACAACGGTTACGGCAAGCTTACCGGTACTGTTGTTACCAGACCAGCAAGCTTATAATGAGGCCCAATGTATCCATAATAACCTTGATCTTTAAGGTAAGCAAGTGTGTGTGCTGTCTACACCTCCAATGGATTTTTCCATACAAGTCCTGGTGACATGTGTGTGGGTGTGTGTGTGTATACAGCTTTCCACGTTAGTGTGAAAACACATAGTACCATTTTACCACACAGCTCCAACACTGTACATTTGTGGTGCACAGAAAGTATTTATCTGTTCAGGGCTCAGCCACATGCAGAACAGAGTAATATCAGTGTTCAGTTTTCGTGTTCTGCAATCTGTGCACGTGATCTGTCCACGATGGCACGAAGCAGCAACGAAAGCAGTGGCACAAGCAAATCCGCGCCTCAGTAAACAGAGAGACTTCTGCCTATGTGTTGTATGCCATGGCCTTCGAAGTGTGGGATGACACACCTTTAAGGGCAAATGTGTTTAACATCACGAGCCAGTTTACAAAAACCTTGCACTGGTGCAAGTACAACGTTGCATGGCATTAGCACTGGAGCACACTTTCCCGCATGGCAAAAGAATGTGGGTCATTGTAAGTATGCCGGTCTGGGAAATTTGTGGGTAATTCTGTGACTGGCAATTTTCCAGTACCGGCAAATTACAGGTATGCCGATGAGGGTCACTGATATACATCCAGCAAAAAGCTGGAGGTAAATCAGGCCCCACCAGCAAAAAAGCAGCCAGTATTTCTGGCACTGGTATTACCGGGGGCGGAAATACCTGCAATCCCCTCCATGGAGCCCTATACGACTCATTAGAATGGAGATTTTCTGCCCTTTCGTGTGCCTGTAATATCCCGGTAATACCGGGATATCAGGTGGTGGAAACGGTAGGTCAATTGGCCAGTATCCTGCCGGCATTGCCGGCACACTTGTAATGACGCCCAATGTATTATTATTATTATTGTATTTATTTGAAGAACATGTATGTTGATTTCAATAAGAAAAATCAAGTAGGACACACACAAGGGATGTCAGTGTTTAACCTGGTGCAAAAATGCATTGAAAGCATACATTTCTTATTTTTGTCCAGATGGCTTTGTTTGTCCAAGTGCTAATAATATGTAAAAGGGCAAGTGCACCAGTGAAAAGTTTCTATAACCTGGCACCAAACACTGTACTTGTCAATGTGACAAGCAGAATCGATTCAAGTTTATGACTAACCCGTAACCAGCATGGGAGCACCCAGCAGCACAAGATCACAATTGCAAGTGGGCAAACCTTGGCAGCCACAATCAAATGGGCTTCTAATTAAACACTAAGCAGAATGATAGAGTACTCGGAGCCAAGTTATATTTGCCAGGGCCCAGGGACGTCATTTAGGGGTCACCACGGGTCGCAACTGCGACCCCTGAGGTCTCCCTTGCCACCTCTAAAAAAAAAGGTAAAAAAAAGTGGAGTTTCTTTTTTTTAAAGGCAAGATCCTGGGCTGTGGCCAGTGCCATGTGGCTCTTTGCTTCTGGAGTGGCTGGTTTTCTTGTTCAGGCCTCTTCAAATAAAATGAACAGGGGTTGCACAAGTCTAACACTTTCAGCCGTGATCGTAAATAAGAAAGAATAGGAATACCAAATAAGGTGTCTTTCTGGAATACTATACAATAATTGCTAGACTCATTAAAGGTTTATTGCAGGCCCACTTCAGGGGGTGAGTCACTGAATTAGTCTGTTCTTAAACACCTCAAGTCAGCATTTCATCCTTCTGAGGTCGATAAATGAGTAGCAAAACAGGGTGTGTGATATTGTATGTATATTTTTTCTACATAAAGCGCTTAACCGTAAGTGCTACATAAGAACACATCATTTGGCCGTGGACGTCTGCTTGGATTCACACTAATTTGGTAATATGGCCTATATACACTGACCCTAACCATACATATGGCGATCCATTCTTGTATGAAATGTATATCACATTATAGTGATATCATAGCCATATTTTTCGTAGTGTACTTAGGAACAATGCTATGTGATGCCACTTCAGGTTTTGTCAAAGGGTGAAAGGTTGCATTCCATCGCTTCCCGCAATATCACTTCAGGGTGGGGTCAAATGACATCACTTCCTGTGATGTCATCAGAGGTTAAGGGTTGTGTGATGTCACTTCCGCTACCACTGGCATTTTGGTGAAATGACGTCCCCGCCACAGCCCCCTCGCAAAAACAACCCCCTATGTGCATCTATTTAAAAAGAGGTTGATACCATCAACACCAAGAATATGAAGAGACGCAGTGCAATTCAGCCAGTGTTAATGGTAGAATAGGCCATTCCAGTTAATGATCCACACACGCCACAGCGCCACTTAGTGCCCATCCATAGAAGTTCAGCTCCAGTTCCTAGACGCACAGCAGTGCATTGTGGGTATGTAACTTTTGCTGCACAGCTTGCCTTTTCACCTCCATGTGAGACCGTTGTCATTATGTTTCAGGGCAGTGCTGTTGTATGCATAGGTATGTCAACCCAGGAAAGATAGCCGTCAAGGATGCAAGTCGTCATAGTGGTGCAGTCTGAAACCCTTGTGATTGGAGCATGTTTACCAAGCACCATCAAAACCATTGATGGTGTTGGGAATATGCCAAGGCACTTTCAGGTGCTTTTGCCCGGTGGAATCTAACCACATTCAGAGCTATTCGCCATTACCACAGTATATGCAATCGGGTTGAAGCCCAGTGATGTCGACACCCTCTTGAATGTGGTCATGTCCGAACCGAGCAGCGTTTTTTCACTCGAGTTCCATTTTTACAGTTTTGCCAGACCAATTTTGACCTTTCATAATTTTTTTCCTAAGAAGTTCATCCATAGATCGATATTAAAGTTTTAATTAGGGAATATGTCCTCAATAAAACTCACTCTGAGAACAGGAACATTATCAAATGTGTTGCTGAATGTGATGCATGTTAAAGGTTGAATATTTTTATGTAGAGCAGACAAATCCTGATATACGATCTAAGCGTAGGGTGACCAGATTTAAAAAGTAAATAACCGGGGCAAGGCAACTAACATAAAAGTGGGACTAACTCTCGAAAGTCGCTGTCAAGGCACTACACTTCAGTAGCATTTGGAGGAGAAGGTGGTTTGAGTATTACTGTTCAAAGAAACACATATTATAATGAAGGTATCACACCAAGTTGTAAATGCAGCATTTCTTATGTGCGAGATTGTGCATTCCTGCCTGCCTGGTATGAAGACCTATTACAAAAAAAGAAACGGGACCACTGCTGTTTCCAATGGGAGCATAATCTCGAGAAAGGGGGACAGAGCACCAAATACCGGGCCGTCCGGACAAAACCCAGACATCTGGTCACCCTATCTAAGACGAATCAAAGCAGAATCTAAGCTGAACCAGAAAGAGTCAGCGTCACGTGGCTACTGTCAAGAGAGCTTGTCAAAATCTTCCTTGAGGGCGGGCGAGGGAAATTGCACGTGTGCGAAAACCAATCAGAGACGCACACTCAGACTCTCTGTTGAGGCATACCTCTCAACTCACATGCTTTGGCGTGTGTCACCCGCCACTTGGGCAGCTCACTCAACCGCCAAGCTCCCTCCACGCCCATAGGAATCAATGGGCTTCCACCCGCCAAATACAAAAGCGGGTGTTTTCACCCACCCAGGGGCCATGAAAGGGTGAAAGCTATGGTTGAGGTCCCTACTTTTCAAAGACTTCCATGAACAAGTTTGCCTTTTTAGACGATGACATTAATACGAACTTCAAAAACAGACTTTAATAAATAACGATTACATGGGCTTACGGCATCTCTCCTCATCCATTACTACTATTATACATATTCACATGTTCACCTGCTCCACCTGGGTGGCCCACTTGTTCTTGTGCCCGAGAATAGTTATTCATAACTATAACGTGTAGCTTTTTGTTGTACAATTGTTCAAGGTAAAAAGTGCCTGGGACAAATTACATTAAAAAAAATGTGTTTCATATTGTAAAGTAAAGCATACAAGAACATTGAAGTACCCTACATACTTTAAATGCAGCGCTTTATGTAGCTCACACAAATACGGAGAAGAGCCCAGCATAGTCTATATTCACCATGCTCTATAGCTCACACCAATACAGAGAAGAGCCCCGCATAGTCTATATTCACCTTGCTCTTTAGCTCACACCAATACAGAGAAGAGTCCAACACAGTCTATATTCACCTTGCTCTTTAGCTCACACCAATACAAAGAAGAGCCCAGGACAGTCTATATTCACCTTGCTCTTTAGCGCACACCAATACGGAGAAGAGCCCAGCACAGTCTATATTCACCTGGCTCTTTAGCTAACATCATTACAGAGAAGAGCCCACCATGGTCTATAGCTCACACCAATACAGAGGAAAACCCAGCATAGAATATATTCACATTGCCCTATAGCTCACACCAATACAGGGAAGAGCCCAGCATAGTCTATATTCACCTTGCTCTTTAGCTCACACCAATATGGAGAAGAGCACAGCACGGTCTATATTCACCTTGCTCTTTAGCTAACATTACAGAGAAGAGCCCATGGTCTATAGCTCACACCCATACAGAGAAAAGCCCAGCATAGCCTATATTCACCTTGCTCTTTAGCTCACACAAATACGCAGAAAAGCCCAGCATATTCTATATTCACCATGCTCTATAGCTCACACCAATACTGAGAAGTGCCCAGCATAGTCTATATTCACCTTGCTCTTTAGCTAAAATCATTACAGAGAAGAGCCAAACACAGTCTATATTCACTTTGCTCTTTAGTTAACATCATTACAGAGAAGAGCCCACCATGGTCTATAGCTCACACCAATACAGAGGAAAGCCCAGCATAGACTATATTCACATTGCCCTATAGCTCACACCAATACAGGGAAGAGCCCAGCATAGTCTATATTCACCTTGATCTTTAGCTTAAACCAATACGGAGAAGAGCCCAGCATAGTCTATATTCACTGTGCTCATTAGCCAACATCATTGCAGAAAAGAGCCCACCATGGTCTATAGCTCAGACCAATACAGAGAAAAGCACAGCATAGACTATATTCACATTGCCCCTTAGCTAACATAATTACAGAGAAGAGCCCAGCATAGTCTATATGTACATTGCTCTATCGCTCACACCAATACAGAGAAGAGCCCAGCATAGTCTATATTCACCTTGATCTTTAGCTCACACCAATATGGAGAAGAGCCCAGCATAGTCTATTTTAACCTTGCTCATTAGCTAACATCATTACAGAGAAGAGCCCACCATGGTCTATAGCTCACACCAATACAGAGAAAAGCCCAGCATAGACTATATTCACATTGCCCCTTAGCTAACATAATTACAGAGAAGAGCCCAGCATAGTGTATATTTATTTGTATTGCATTTGTGCACACCAGCTGCTCTGCAAAAAACAATCAGCAAGCAACAAAGCATCCACCAAACAATGGGTGCGAATTACTTTTGCAGTGAATGGAGAACCTCCCGATCACTGCCAACCTGACTGCCAGACTGCAGATTAATTGTCCTCAATTTGCCAACACATGCACGCTACGCATAGGAAATGGGTTTTTGAAAGACCTAGGCTGAAGATGTTGCTGTCAGATTTTCCAGACTCGAAGAGTCACTGCTCTACGTGTTCCGTGCCAGACTGTAGTTTCTCTTGTCCTCACTTTGCCAACACGCCAATGATTTGTAGAACCCTTCTTCCTTCACCCCTATGCAATGCAGAATCTCTCGTACCAGGAGTCGCTTTCCCACTCTCTGAAGAGAGTGTACATTTCAATTAGGGACTTCACTTTATTTCATTTAGCAAGACACCTTTCTGCCCCAACACGAAAAACCCAGACATTCAATTTACATAAAGCACCCCTCTGCTTAAAGGCAAGTTCGGAGGAATGGTGAACAGTTAAGAATTTCGTTTTAATGCACCCATCCCTTTAGGGAATTTTGGGGTTGGCAAATATAAGTAGGAATACCAAATTATTTTACAGACCATATTTCTATCCACACTGGAAAAATGGTGTTCATCTTGAATTTCAACAAAATCGTCCCATGTTATTTGGATATATGAGAATTGATTAAATTATTGTTTAATAAAATGCTAAGGGTCTACTCAGTTTGCCCCCACCCACTTATTAAAGGGAAGGTATTAATTCAAACAGATCCCCATATGACTAGGTTTACAATGGACAAGTTAACGCACATAATCATATCTGGGTTTGTGCATAGGAAAGGGCAGCCAGGTCATCATTCATGTCCAGGCCAAGAATCTGGCAAAAATCAAACATCAGCCATGGATATTCACCAGTCTCCCCTTCTATTTTGCCTCTCCTTGGTCAAAGATTGTCCCTTCTCCTGATTAGTAGTTCGACCTAGATTATATCAAGCAGCGTTCCTCATTAATTTCCCAGGCAGCTTTCCCTGAGTTCCATTGTGTGTGAATTTATGAATCTTTTTCCACTCCCCAAAACTGTCTAAATGATCTTATACCAGCTTATTGGTCCTTGATTTTGATTGGACACGTACAGTCCTTTCCTTCACCCAATGCCTAGCTATTAGCGCCATGGTTGCCGCCGGTATTTTACCAAGGTGAGCAGGGGTGGTAATTCCCCATTCACCAAGGCACTTCCCCATTCCCATTTTTGTCCCCATAGGGCTCAATGGGAATGGGGAAGGAGCCAATTACGGTACCGCAAATTGCAGTACCGTAATTTGCACCAAGGTCCCTTTCCGGGCCCGTTCCTTAACGGCTGGTAAAACCAGCCGTTGAGGTTGGGTCCCGCAAAGGGACCTCGTAGTAAGGCGGTAAGGGTTTACCGGTACCGGTGCCCTTACCGGTACCGGTAAACCCTTACCGCATTCCGTGTAATGAGGCCCTTAATCTGCGAAGTTTCGATCTTGGCACCAAAAGTCTCACATGAAATGGCAAAACGAGTGCAACTCTCTTTGGATCTGGAGGCGGCTCACACCCCTTTGTGGGATAGAAGAGAGAGCATGTGTTTACACAGAACACCAGTTAACCCTACAGACAGGGGTGTTGCTACGTCTGGAAGAGATCTGGGGCTACACTAATGTTGCGACTGTCGGGACCGGGGTTAGCAGGCCTTTTGGTTGTACCCCCTGAGCTTTTATCTGGGGCTACAAGCAAGCCCCCTTAACGCCCCCTAGCAACGCCTCTGCCTACAGGAGAATCTTCCACAATATTTTAGGAAAAGCAAACAAGGGGGCGGAGCAGTTCCGTGCATTAAAAGATCAGGGGAGTTCTATGCACTTCCCCACCCAGGCGGGGTGGGCGTCCCCTGGTCTTGATGTAAATCATCAGAACGCCCATCCAAGCTTAAATTCTGGGGGCCAGGTTGTGGATGCCTTTTCTCTTCTCAAGCTGTCACGCATCCTTAACTAAATGGATAAAGGACACAACACGCTCCAGTACGAATTGCGGGAAGTGCGATGTGTCCTAATGTAGTTCCAAAATTAACTTCCTGAAGGGTTTTATTATGGCCTCTGGAAGACTGGCAAATAATGTAGCGCTTGTTAGCTGTCCTCTCCAGAGGCTTCACCGAGTATAGATGTAGGCATAATGGGCCCCTTGCTTGTTAGTAGGGCCACTCAAGTGGCAGAGGGTGGCCCTTGGGGAGTGGGAAAGTTGGCAGCTGTGGGAGACCTGTTGTCATGTCCAAATGTTGAAGAAGGGTTTAAGGTTGTAAATGGTTAACTTGTAAATGTGTCTGCATGCTCTCCCACTGTGGAAAGAGTTGCCTCAGAGGATCCTGAGCATCCAATGTGTGACTTAAGTGGGTTACCAGAGTCCCCTGGGAAAGGCACCGTTTATTAAAAAAGCCAAAAAACCAAAAGAACATTTCCAAAAAAAAGGATCGAAGGGCTCTCGCAAATGTTTGCATACACTTAAATTCCAGTCCTGTAAATTGGATAGAACACAAGAGCTGGAGACACTAGTGATGACTGGGGAAACTAACAGTGGACTTCAGTACGGTTGCACAACAGAGGGATCTTTGTCGCCAAGAACCCCAGGGTCAGAGGGTTCAACTGATAGGAAATGCTAGCAAAAAAAAAAAGAATCCATGAAAAACCATACTTCTCCAGTAAAGGGGAAAGGCGCAGTCATCAATGTTTTAAAACCCACTTCTATTTTGAATAGTTCATTGGATTTAAGTATTTTGACAATCCATTCAGATTGCATAGAAGATGACATGGTTAACACAGATAAACCCACTAAAGATGATGTGAATGGAGCAGGAAAAATGATGAGGGGTTTAACCCAATGCCAGAAACATTAGCCGGGGGGATGGTTGTGTCTTGCTTAGCACCAACTGCTCAAGTGTTCATTCCAGTGGTCCTTAGTGCTTCCTCGGAGGAGAGAGTGTTCCCTGTTTTCCTCTCTTTAAAGGAAAGAAGAAAAAAGAGGAACAACAGGGAGCTTGGGGGGTCAAACCCCCTGGATATCTGTTTTCTTTTCAAACACATTTTAAATGTCTCAAGAGAAAAAGACCTTTACAATGCTGTTTTAACGTTCAAAAGAAAATCGGGCATTGTAAATCGGTCTTTTTCTTTTAAGACCTTTAAAATTAGGTGTTTTCACATAGAACCAAATTGACATCTAGGGATCCTGGTAAATACCAGTTTGATACCTGCCTTATCTATCTATATAAATAAAAATGTAAATGTTCATTTGTTCAAAATCTTAAATCTCCGAAGGTTCTTTACCGATTGCTTTGAAATGTTGACACAACGTTGCATTCAAATAGGCGCATGTTTTTATATACCTACTGTACATAGATGTCACACCGGTGATAGGTATGTTTTTGGGGAAAAACAGCACCATCTGTTGGACGTAAAAGCAACACACGCTATACTAAATATTTTGCAATTCCATTTCAGTGTTTCTGATTTAGAATGGCTCAAATACGTGCTGAGGAAGCAGCAGAGCGACGCGCAGCCAGACTTAAGGATGCACGGTTGTGAGCATGCCGATCGCATGCATCTCATTTAAGAATGTATTAATTTATATAATGCTCATGGCAGAGGGCTGAGGGACACTAATTGAGCTAAGTATCATTCCATGCTGTGTATATCCTCCAGAAGGCAAGGTAGCACAATGCAAACTCTGACCCATGAAGAGGGATAAGCGGGGGCACAAAACCCAGACTACAAGCAAGGAGGGAATGGAACTGCACTCTCTGCCTCCGCCACTGGCACCACTGAGAGGGGGAAAGACTATATACCTGACTCCTGGATTATCGGGGTGGGGGAAGGGAAGGGGGGTTGTATTATGCTCTTTTCTTTCTGTTCCATTTAACCAGCCTGAGCCAAAGCAATGCGTGACCGGGGACAGCTAGTATTTAATGTTTATTTTAATCTTATTGCTAGAGATCTGCCAATGTTTTTTCGAACATAATATCAGGTGCTCTAGAGAGGTTCATGACTGAGGAGGATTCGAGCTGTATGGTGATGGGGGACCTAAATAGTGAGTGTTTTTACAATGATCAATATATTGATTGATTAATTGATTTATTTATTTATTTATAGAGCTGGCCCGAAAGGGGTAGGTTGCCTTGACAAGTGCATGCGAAAAAGGTATTTTCATCAGAGAAGTATCGAATACCTGGGAGAAGAGATTACTCAATGGCAATATAGTAGGTGATATTCCTTCAAAACACACGTGGGCAAGTAATTCCTCCAAATCAACCTTGGATTACATCTTTGTTTGAAATCACTTATTCCGGTTTTGGCACGATTTGAACATGCTTGATCAGGGGGGCAGTGATCATAGAACTCTATACTTACCTTGGATTTTAAAATGGATCCTGTAATGCCCCTTTCTAACCTGAGTGTCGAAGTTAGAGAGAGAGGGAGACCATGCAGTGATCTGGGGACCACGCATGACAGAGCGATCAACTGCAGGATCGTTGAATGCTTCTGGGAGAGACAGAGGGGTTTATGGCCCTCTCCCCGGGGGCTTTGTGCCTTTTGTACAATGTATTTTCAAAAATCTGTCATCGGCCAAACACTTAGAGCAAGAAGCTAATAATATCTTTCATAGTGTAACGCTCACCTGACTCCCACGGAGGCGCTGGCCTGGTTTGGATTGCTGTGGCCTCTTCTAGGGTGAGGCGCAGGACTCGGAAGATGGATTGGACCGGACCCCCAAATCTGGCTTGTCTGGCTCATAGAAATATCCTTCTGTGTGTGAAAAGGGAGTATTAACAATCTGCGCGACATTGCGTAGGCCTCCCACTCCCCTTCTCACCCTCCATGAAACCCTTCTGTGATTCCCCGTGAAGTCTCACCTTAGGGTCTGAAAGGACGAGCTCTCCATCCTGCTTCTGATGCAGGTGCACGTTGTTATCCAGTCACTTCACTGGATCTCGGATTGGTGAAAGTTCAAGTTTGCTTGACTTTTCCGGTAAGGTATCGTAAGAATTCTGTTGCAAGTTCAAGCTTTAAATAACCATTGTCTGTTTTCTCTATTTCAGGTGCCGAATGAAGATTCCGAGTTAGGGAATGGAACCGTCGAAGGAAACTTCTGGTGAGTTTTTTGATGAGTGGTTCCTCTAGTATTCTTGCATTAATGCACTAATGCTTGTGTCGTTTTCCCCTTAGGGGCCGGGGTTCGGAAATGCCGAAGAAACGCCGCCGACCCGAAGTGAAGTGGGATTGACCCAACAGGTAAGTCTTATGGTGGAAATTAAGCCTTTCTTATTCTCTTCCCTAGCTCACCTTTGTTCTTGTCTTTTTCTCCTTTAGGCGCTGAAATGCGGCGGAAGATCCAGATGGTCGCTGATGGGCAAGAAGGCGCCTAGTAAAGGTGAGTGGAATGCTGCGCTGCAGCGAGCTATGCGATGTGCTTTTAAAAATGAATGTCTTCCCTTTAGGATCGTCGGCGAAATGACTCTGGAATGCGGATTAAGCAGGTAATGTCTCTTCTTTCTCCTGTTCTCCTCTCTTCTCCCTTTACAGGTGTTCCAGGATGCTGTCGGGCGTGGCTGGAGTCCGGATGCAGGAGCAGACACAGTGAGCGTCCAGCTGCTAGGTGCAGAACAACACGAAGTGTGAGTTGCTGCTTGGGCGTGGCTTAAATAGCCTTCAAAGTAGTTCCAGGTATGTATTCTTCCTCTAAGGTATGTATTCTTCCTCAGGTCACACCCGTGTGGTAAAGTAGTCCCATAGGTAAAATAGTCCCATTCAGGCCTCTAAGTGGCCTGGATGCTGCAGCACGGTCTGCATTAGGTAAGTTCACACCAAGCACTTCTTAACACAAAGTCATCCTTTATGTGCCTGGCGCCTATGGCGCCTGGACTGTTGTCCAACATGAGCCTGGCGCCAAAGGCGCCAGGACTGAGTCCAAAGGGACCCTACCTGGGGCGGCTGGGACTTCCCTCGGGAACATGATGTCTGCCTCTGGGGTTGCTGGGCCCGGTCTGGCTCGTTGGGGCTAGGCATCATGACACATAGGCATACATTTGATGCGTTAACTCATCAGAGGAAAACAACATATAAGTGACAGAGTGACAGATCAGGGCGGCAAGAGGACTGGTATACCTGGGCTTGGCCTTTTTGAAAAAATAAAAACATGAATATTCCAACTGGTCAAAGCCGATAGATATCGAAATACCAAATGAGATGCCGTAAGTATGCTCAATAGCCTAAACCATAATAATGGGTCTCAGTTTTGGCCTCTGATCAAGTTTCAAGGTATTCAACACTTCATGCAGGGGCAGCCAATTGCTGGCAGTGTTTGGGTAGAGGTTTTTACCAAGTTGTAGTCTAACTCTGCGAGTGAGGCTGCAGAGCACAGTGTAGCTGCTAGGCCAAATCAGCCCGACTGAAATATTTTTAACATAGATCTGGAGGATGTCCAAATGGCCGTTGGGAAGTGGAAAAAATCAAATGCCACAAGTCCGGGCGGGATGTCCAACCTTACCCTGAAATAAGCCCCTGCATTATGGGCCAGAGTTTTATTGGAGCTTTTCTATAACATCTTGCGCCGGCAAATGTTGCCGCCATCCTGGAAGGATGATTTTCTCATAAATAAGACCGCGAATGAGGAAGTCCCATTAATTACTGACCGATATCCCTCCTTGATGCCTCATACATAATATTTCTGTCCATTTCTTTGAGGAATCTTCAGAAATGGGCCACCCTTGATGTTTAGCAATCTGGGTCCACGAGGGGGACCAGTATTTCACTTAATTGCCTGATCTTTGCTCTTCTGACCAGCTAGTCGAGTTTGGTGAAATGACAACTATTTGTGGCCTTCCTAGACATTACCAGTGCATTTGACAGTGGGGGTCATTACGAGTTTGGAGGTAGCCATGGTGTTAATAGCACCATGGCTGCCTCCAAACCCGTGTCCGGGTCCGTGGTGTCGGAATGGGGACTTAGCAGGACATTCTGACCCTTCCGGACCCGGTAAGTCCCCATTTCGAAAATCATTCCCCATTCCCATTTGAGCCCCCATAGGGCTCAATGGGAATGGGGAAGGAGCTAATAATGGGCCCGCAAATCGCGGACCCGTTATTAGCTCCCTGATCCCTTACGGGTCCCGCTAAGGGCGGCTGGTAAAACCAGCCGGCCCTAGTGGGACCCGCTAAGGGACCTCGGAATGCAGCGGTAGGGGGTTAACGCGCTGGCATCCTTACCAGTGCTGTTAACCTCCTACTGCCGTACTCGTAATGACCCCCAGTGTTGGAGAAGTACTCTCTGGTCTAAATTGAGAGAGCAGGGTTGCCCAGATGCATTGGTTAGTTAGCTGGAGTCACTGCACGCAGACACGAGGTTGAAAATCAGATTAGACCAGAGAGTCACCTGCTCGGAATGGATATGGAGTGAGAAGAGTCAGTGCCAGGGGTACGTATTCACAGCGTTTCTCTTCATCATGTATAGTACCGACCTGGGGAATTGTAAAGGTGTGAGGTCTAACCCTCCCAAATTAGGGTCCATGCCAATGCTCTAGTTGCTTTACGCAGATGATATAGTGTTGTTTGACTAAACGTCAGTGGGCTTGCATAGGTCACTGACAGCAGTAAACGAGTATTTTATGAACTTGGATTTGGAACTTAATACTGATAAATCAAAAATTGTAATTCTAAATTCTTTTAGAAACAAGATTATGAATACGTTTTTTAGATGGGCAATTACGTGTCAAAAGCTCTCTTTTTAAACAGAAAAGCACAATCTTTAAAACACAGGATTTTTTTTATATGCATGACTAAAGCTATTTATGCTCTGACCTCAATGAGTAAAACCGCTGTCCTCACCTCTGCTGCCCAAATGTGCAATTAGATAAAAAGTTCTGTTCTTATTGAGACCGGTCCTCTAGTGCTACCGACACAAGATTGTCCTAAAAATCATTCATGGTGCAGAAACTTGGAGCTTGAGGGACATTGGTCAAGGTTTGAAGGAAACCTATGGCGTAGGGTATTGGCCCTGCCGCAGAGGACTCTACTAGCGGCATATTTTGGGGGTCGCATCATTGCAAGCTTTGATAGACTGGAGACGTTTACAGCTCCATAAAGGATCGATTGCCCCTCCAGTTGGTAACTTATATCCCAAATAAAGGGCAGTGATGATTTCCAGGAAGTGTAAACCACTAACAACGTGGGCAGACGCATGTGTTGAAACCTTGTCCTGCATAGGTGTAACGGAAGATGATCTGTCTTATTGCCCACATAAAGTTAAGAAGCGTCTATGCACGCATGATAGGACTGAGAACAGAGTAAGGCTATCAACATATAAGATCTTTAGTCACTTTATTTATGACGTGAAAGGCTATGAGGGTAATTCATAGCGCAGAAGCAGCGCACGCGGGCAGCGCAGAGAGGGAGTGTGCAACAGCATGTGCCAGCCGTATGCGGCAAAACCCATTTTCACGCACAGCGTATTCATGGATACTTACATCCATAACCAGCCGTGGCGCAGTGGCCCTGCAGCAGCGCCAGGTACGCCCCAACTCCTCCAGTGCACCAAAAACATCCACAAATCCCCTACATGGCGCAAAGGCCAGTGGACCAGCATACAGCCCCCCAACCCTGAAAATGCGCTAAAAACGCCACTCAGCCCTGACGCGGCAGTGAAATCTCGTGTAAAACTCCCCATGCACCCCTGGAATACGCGTACCCCGCTCGCGCCAGCGAAATCATGTGTAAAACTCCCCACGCACCCCTCGGATTATGCGTACCCCGCTTGCGCCAGCGAAATCGCATGTAAAATTCCCCGCGCACCCCTGGAATACGTGCACCCCACATGCACCGCCTGCAGCCAGACCACGCCACAGGGGTCCACCCTACACCCCTCCCCATGCACCACAGGCAGCCCATCCACTCTGACCATGCCCCGCAGGCAGCCTATCCACCCCAATCATGCCCCGCAGGCAGCCCATCCACCCTCCCCATGCCCCGCAGGCAGCCCATCCACCCTGACCATGCCCCGCAGGCAGCCTATCCACCCTGACCATGCCCCGCAGGCAGGCCACATGGCACCATGCACTTGGGAGCCTCGACTCATGCCCCCCGCACACCCCATTGACGGGCACCTGCCAGCAGGCCCCGACTCATGTAGCCCCCACCAACCCCCTATTGACGGGCACCTGCCAGCAGGCCCCGACTCATGTTCCCCCAAACACCACGTCATAACTATACAGACCCATAGCCCTAATGGCAACCCAAATCCACACACCCACCCCGCAGTACAAACACCCAACGATCCACTGCACCCCCTCCCTAGTAACTTACCCATTCCGTGATAGTCTGAAAAGAAGCAGCATGCCCATCAACAAATAAACTACAGAGCCACACAGCGGCAACACATGACTTAGCCAATGCTCATGGAGACATGCACAAAATAAATCAAAGTACACCACACCAATAATGTTGAATCATGAAATGTATTAAAAAGTAAAACAAATGACAAAATGAAAACCACACATGCAAATGAAGAAATAAATAGTGCAATAAGAAAAAGAAAGTCTAATCCAAGGAAAAAAACAAATCCGAAACATGAAAAAATATACGTTGTCCATACCCAAAGTCCATGGGAAAAAATCATAAGTTGAAAAGCATAAAAAACATTAATCCATGTGAACATCTAAAAAAGAAAGTATGTACATGTCCGGAAAAATAGTAAATGAAAGTCTGAAGGGTCCATTATCCCAAAACAAAAGGAAACCTACCTAAAACCCTATCTAAAATACAAATATATACAAAAAGTGGAGCAAACTCAGTGAACTCCAAATCATAATAAAAAACAAATGAAACCTAAACCTAAATAACTATATACAAAGGCGGCGGGCTAGTCCGACGGCTCACTTATTGATGTCCCGGGCCAGGGCATCATTGAACTCCATGTCGATGTTCCGGAGGCGGGCCTATTTCCTGGCCTTGAGGTCTCGCAGGGAGGCAGCCATGGCCTCCTCCAACTCCCTGCGAGTTGCCTCAAGGCACTCAGCCAGCCTCAAAGCCCGGTGCATGGAGTTCTCCGCCCTGACCATTGTGAGCCGTGCCCTCTCTGCCTGCTGCCCCTCCGCACCTATTCGCTGGCCCAACCGCTGCCACACGGAAGACGCTCCCAATCCTGGGTCCTTCTGCCCGCCGGCCGATGCCTGCCCTGATGATGTAGAGGGCCCCGAGGTCACATGCCTCCTACGCCGAGCCTCTCGCCGTCTTTCTGCTGCCTGCCGCCACCACCACGATGACTGCCTCCGGGTAGATGGCAACACCCGGGGCCATCGTGCAGGTGCCCTGCTTGTTATGCCTGCACATCGTCTGTTGCCAGGGGTCCAGTTGTTGGGGTGACCACCTGTGCTGGAGCTCTGACTCCCGACTGTGGCAGGGATGGTATCTCCACCAGCCTGGCTGCGTTGGTTGGGGCAGGTCCACAGGGGGCCCTGGTGGCATCTGGGCTGGAAGACGGCACAGAGAACAACTGGCGTACAGTGTGCACAGAGGAGGAGAGGGCCGTAAGACAGTGCGACACATGGAGGAAACCCTGGACCATGAGCCCTCCCAACTGGGCCACGTTGGCACACATCTCTTTGTGATGACGTCCGTGGTCCCCCAGGAAGCATGCACGTCATCACGAATGTCACGTGTGCGCAACGTGACACCAATCAGGACAGACTCAATCCTGTCACGGGTCCCCAGATCTGCAGGTAGAGGAGTGCAAGATGCCTCTGGATTGCACCACTTGCACCAGTGGTACCACCCCCACCAGGCCCCATGTGCGGCTCTGAAGCAGCCTCCTCCTCCTCTGTACACACCCCCAACCTAGATGGCTCTGCACCGTCTTCCACCGTCGCCAGCCCCTGTGGGGGCTCACCCGCCCCTTCAGCTGCAGCCATAGTGGCGGACGCAGCACCAGTTCCCTCGCTCCCGGATTACAGAATTTCCTGGGAGGGTGACTGGGCCTTGCGTCGCCGGCTGGTGGAGGCATCCCTGCCTCTTTCCTCCCCAGCGCCGTCTCCGCCCTCTTCTTCCCTCGCCACTGTGTAAAGGGAGACATTGAAAACAAGCATC
The DNA here is from genome assembly GCF_040938575.1 of Ambystoma mexicanum. Classification (NCBI taxonomy): domain Eukaryota; kingdom Metazoa; phylum Chordata; class Amphibia; order Caudata; family Ambystomatidae; genus Ambystoma; species Ambystoma mexicanum. Next base: position 384,043,299 of record NC_090936.1, read on the forward strand.
AGGGTACTGTACAATAGTCCCCTAGACACAAAGCAATAGCACATGAGTGGCATGTCAAACGTCACTTCCATCATGTCCCTCCACAACACATGGGTCAGTGCAGGCAACACACATGCAGGAACAGGCATGGCACATGCAACAAACATTTGCATCCATGTCCAAGGCACCGTAGAAACATCCAATGGTGGGCTGAAACTCACATGCATCATGGGACATGCTGACCACATGCACAACATCACCAGAGGGTCATGCATCTGGCCCCGTATACCCCCAGACACAGTGGATACAAGGATGACTAGGCTGTATCAGTGAATCAACACATCGTCACAGACATGTGTCATGCATCCATGGCGTTTACCAGTCACTCACACGCTACTCAGACACACGGACATGTACACCATGCATGTCCATGACAGCAGCACCCATCTCTCACACCCCAAACATGTCCAAGTACAGACACAGGCATGCATACATGTGTGCATTCCTCATGCTGCTGTGCATGATTCATTGTAACACATACACCATCCATGTGGGTCACGCCTGACTGGACTCACATGCAGCACCATCATGTCCCTGCACACACACATCCATACATGACCCATGTCACACATACACCAAGTAGCTAACTACCACCACACTGCAACATGCACTGTTTTAAATGGGAATGCATGGGCACTTACCTGTTGACTCCAGACGGGCCTGCATCCTGAGGATCTGGTGGTGAAGCACTGGTCAAATGCGCTACTGGACCCTCATCTGCTGGGTGGTAAGGTGTCCCCGGTGCCCCACTGCATCCGCTGCGTTCAAGAGGCGCTGGGCCTTCTTGAGGTTCCTGGACTTGTAGTCCTCCCAGCGCTTCTGGACGTGTTTGATGTCACAGGGTGCCACCCCCTTCGCGTTGATGGCACCCACTATGTCCGTCCAGATCCTCTTCCGGCCTTCCTTGTCGGCGCGCAATGGTGTGAAGAGGGCATCATAATGCCCCAGGACTTGCTCCACCATGATGCCAACTTCATTTGCACTGAAGCGGACAGCCCTCTGCCTCTCTGCTGGGGGGTTGCCACTGGTGCCGGATAGTGTTGTTCGGACATGGCAACCCCAGAGGCAGATGTGGGTGGGCAACCGGGTCCTGGGGCTGGGCTGTGGAGCAATGGAACACCAGTCGGGAGTCTTCTGTTCCAGCAGGGGTGGTCACAGCAACTGGACCCCTGCAGATGGCTGATGTGCAGGCACCAAATGGCAGGGCACTGTTGGCAGCAGGCAGTAGCATATGGCTTGTAGGAGGCTCCCCGGGGCTCTGGGGAGCAGGAAAATGGCCTTCTGGGCAGGAGCGTGGTCTTCCCTGTGTTTTCGCGTGGCCAGCTTGATGCAGAGTGAATTGGCACCTGAGAAAACAGCACGTCAGCGTGTAATTCGAGGAAAGGGCCTTAGTGCGTAAGCGCGTGATGCGCGTGGGCGTTTCCCTCTGCATGTGTCAATGGTCCGCACGTGTCTGCAGCGCACTGTACGTGCTTTCAGTGGAGACCGATGCGTGTGTTTTTCCTACTTTGGGGTTCACACGCGATTACTTCACAGCGGTTACAGTGCCTACGCATATTTCTTTTCCACGCAAGGCAGATGGTGAGTCACCAACGCTATTTTTCCCGCTGCGGGTGCCCCTGTTTGTTGCGTACCCCATTTATAGAGGTCATAGTAGCCCGCGTGTTAATCGCGTACGTTTTTTTGTGTTCCTGGGTCCCACAGCGTACTGCGTGAGTTTTCTTTACACACACGTGGGCTACAGGGGTTGCGTTTACATTTTTCTTGTATTTTTGGGGTGTCTGAGCGTTGTGTGACCGTCATTTATCCCCAGGGTCCAGAGGCAGCCTTGCAGGAGCACAGGGGTGTGTATACCATCACAAACTCTGCCCCCTTCACCCCAATTGACCAGGACAAATGTTCAGTGCAGCTCCCATTAGCATGAGTACATCCGTGCCATGGTTGGGAGGCCACCAAATGTTAAGGGGGGCTCAGCTGGGTGGCCTGCCAGTGTTGGGAGCGGTCGGGCATGTGGCCGGGGTGGCCAAGGAGTATGTGGAGTCCAGGGTGGCCATAGAGCGGGATGAGGCAGGGGTGCACCACAGGGGCAGGATGTTCAGCCACGTGCTGGTGCAGCCATGCCACCACCCCCTGCGGCTCCAGGTGATGATGCGGTTGCATCCGACCCTGGCACCCTTGCGACCCGACAGTAAGTAACATGTGCTGACACGGGCCCAGTGGTAGCTGCAGGTGCAGCTGTGGCAAACACCACACAGCCCGCCACCCTCCAGGGTTACTCGTAGTATGGCAGTACGGTATGGACGGTGCCAGTGACGTACCATCACCGTCTATGGCATACCGCCACACTCATAATGACCCCCTTTGTATGTGTGGGAGATTTTTGCCAAGTGAGTATATCAGGTTCCATGTCAGGTGTGAATGTCTCATGCTTGTTTACATTTCTCACGTTGCACTTAATGACGATAGTGTCATGTGTTGTACATTTGGTTGGCTGTTCAGCTGTTGCATGCCATGGCATGGCATGGAAGACAGGGGTCATGGGAGTTGGGAGGGTTTGGGTGACATACCAGTGATTTACATGGCCTGTTTTGCAGGGGGGAGGGTGTGATATGCACCTTGCATGTGTTCCTTTTGGTCACACCAGATTGGTTATGTTTAAGTAGTTAGGGATGCACACAATGTAGCACTTCTGTGAAAACATTCTCAAGGTGGTAAGGTTGTGACAGTTGACTGTCTCTTTGTCATCACCGATTGTCACCTGGTATGTGCCAGGCCTGTGTGCACTCCGCAGGGTTGTGGGTTTAGGTGAAAAATGTGGCCACAAGCTGGGTCCGGGCTGCCTCGCAACATACCCTTTCCCCTCCCATGAGCAGCACCTGTGCATGTTGTTGGGGATGTGGGGGCACCGCCATGTCCGCCGGTACACCCCGCCGTGTTGCGACATTGTGTAGGGCACATGCTGCCACAATGATCCTGCACACTACTGGGGGTGCATATAGTAGTTGGCCGCCTGAGTCAAATAACGGGCTTGGCATACGCCGGCCCATTATTTGTGCCCTCCCCATTCCCATTGAGCCCTATAGGGGCTCAATGGGAATGGGGAATGGTTTGGTAAATGGGGACTTACCGGTCCCTCCAAGGTCGGAATGGACTGGTAAATCCCCATTGACCCAAACCGTAGTCGGTACCGGTATGGGAGGCAGCCATGGCGCAAATAGCGCCGTGACTACCACCATACTCGGAATGAGGGCCTATATCAGTCCTTATGTCAGCAATGTAGACTTGCAATGCTGTGCCTAAAATGTGGCTTATATCCAACAAAAGAGATGATGTGTGCAAGACAACAGATGCCTCAGGTGGAAAGATCCTGCCTCTTTTGTAACCTGGACTTGGAATCTCTCCATCACCTATTTGCTGAGTATACATATTTTAATGTCCCTCAGGGGGACTTTCTGGGTAAACGTCTGCTATTCTCAGTCAAAGCAATATGGGAAAGGCTCTGGCACCTTCTACTTTGTGAACCAATGGCAGCCCTGGCAATATCGGCAATTAATTATTTATTTTTTTATTTTATTTTTTTAAATTAATTTTATTGATTTTTAAACAGGGACATTATGGATATTGGTACACTCATAACAAAGTAACATGGCAATCAAAGAAAGAAAGCGAGAGGTGGGATGGAGGGAGGGAGGGGGTGGGGGAAAAGGGGAAAGGGAAAGAAGGTTTAAGGAAGTGATGAAATTGCGTTACATGTTTCTTGATGCCAAAAATCACCGCTTTGATCCCCGCCCTCCTCCCCCCACCCACCAACCCTGACGGATACGGTAAACAGTAATATCGAGTAAAGACTGCGAGAGGTGTTCGTATATACATTCAGATGCTGAGACATTGGGATATTAGGTGACAACAGAGACTCAGTTGTGGTTTGATGTTTGTTCGAAACAATGGCTTTCAGACATGTTCTATATCACACTTGGTTTTACGACATGTACTTATCTCGAAATGCAGACCACTCAGAGTCAATGGAGGTGCGGCCTCCGTGAATGGCTGCCGTTAGTCTGTCCATGTTGAAAATGTTACGGGAGATATTGACCCACTCCGCTTTCGTTGGTAGGCTTGCTCTTTTCCACACGGTTGCGAGGCATGCCCTTGTTGCTAAGAGGAGGCCATGGGTCATTTTGGGTAGACTAATCAGTGTTTCATCTGTCTCCTCCAACCCAAATAGAATCAGGAGCGGTCGCTTCTCCCTTTCTTCCTCTTCGAGGTCTTTGATCCAGCTGAGGACTTCATCCCAATATGCTTGAACCGCTCTACACCCCCACCACATATGCCAATAATTTGCCTTCTGCCCGCAACCCCTCCAGCAGAGAGGGCTCACATCCTGAAACATTCTGGCTAATCTGACTGGGTCATAATGCCATCTGTATAGTAGCTTAATGCCGTGCATTTTATACTGACATGAGACTGATGTTTTCGCTGTTCTCCTACATATCTTTAGCCATAACTTAGGGGAGAGTTGTCTCCCAAGATCAGCTTCCCACTTGTGCTTTAGTGCGGTTGAGGGGGTTATATTAACTTCAACTAGTGCCGTATACATTGCGCTTATAAGGCCCTTTGACCCTACGCGGGTATCCAGAATGGTCTCGAACGGAGTAAGATCTCTCTGCAGAGCTTCCTTCCATACCTTCCGTGTCATGACTCCTTTGAGCCTTAAATAATGGAACACTGAAAGTGGTCCTATTCCTAGAGCTTCCTCCAACTCCTGAATGGTGATAAATGCGTTATTTCGCCACAATTGCCCCGCCCTTTCAAGGCCTGCATCGTACCAAGAATCATAGCTGCCTGGATCCGGGATATCGTCCCTAATCCCCGGAGACCATAGGTGTGTCAGGGGGGAGGGCCAAGTGGTAATCCCTTTCATCCCTTTGTTTGGCCTCCATATGGCCCATATGGTCCCGAGGATGGGGTGGTTTTTAACTCTGTTAAGTAATTGGGGCCCCGGTACCCATAACCATTCTCCTATGATGAAGGGTCGTATGTGATAGTTGTCTAGTCCTATCCATTGGGGTTCTTTTTGCTGCCTGACGTGCGGGATCAGTACCCTTAGCTGGGCTGCTCTATAGTAGAGCTCAACATCTGGGAGGCCTACCCCACCGTTGTCTTTTCTAAGATGGAGTAGGGCAGCGGGAACTCTTGGTTTTTTGTTTTGCCATAGGAAAGTGTGGAGAGTCTTTGTTACATTTGTGAAGAATTCCTTTGGCATTTGGATAGGGAGCATTTGAAACAAATATAGCAACTTTGGCAGGATGACCATTTTGATTGTGTTCAAGCGTCCCATCCATGAGATGGTGAGCCTTGTCCACCTTTCGATATCCTTTTGAATTTTATGCAGTATCGGAGGAAAGTTGGCCACGAATAAGTCTTGCAGGTCTCGGGTCACATTGATACCCAAGTAGCGCAGAGTGGTGAGGCTGACCCTCATCCCCAGAAATGTAAATCGCTCCACTTCTGCGTCTTTAGTCTTGTCAAGTGGAAGGAGGACTGATTTCCCTGTGTTGATCCTTAGACCTGCCAATTGGCCATATTCCTCAATTATTTCCATAGCTGCCGGTATGGAGCTTAGGGGGTTGGTTGTATGCAGAAGGATGTCATCAGCATATAGGCCTAATTTGTATTCTTGGTCCCCTACTACAATTCCCTCCACCCTCTCGTCAAGTCTCAGCCTTTGTGCCAGCGGTTCAAGGGACAATACAAATAGTATGGCTGATAGAGGGCAGCCTTGTCTGGTTCCCCTTTCCAATGGAAACCACCTCGAATAGCCTCCGTTTACAGCCATCGATGTTTTGGGGGATGTATAAATTGCCTTGATGGCGCGGCGGAGTTTGGGCCCGAGACCTATCCAGATCAGAACTTTCTCTAAGAACTCCCAATCGACTCTATCAAACGCCTTTTCGGCATCTAATGATAGGAGAGTAGGATCATCTTGCCTTCCCTGTGCCTCATGTATTAGGTGTAAAGTCTTTCTCATAGTGTCTGCGCCCTGTCTACCCATCACGAAGCCGACTTGGTCCGCATGTATTAACCTCGGTAGGTATGATTCCAGTCTGGCCGCGATAACCCTAGCGTAGATTTTAGCGTCTATATTCAAGAGTGATATTGGGTGGTATGACCCACAGTGTTTTGGGTTTCTGCCCTCTTTCGGATTGATCATTGGAAGGGCTTGGGTGAATGTTGGGGGTGCTTGGCCAGTCTCAAAGATGTCATTAAATAGGGCCGCCAGGAAGGGAGTGAGGAAAGCAGAGAACGCCTTATAGAAGCCAGGGCTGAATCCATCCTCTCCCGGTGCCTTCCCTACCTTAAGACGTTTGATGGCATCTGAGACCTCTTCCTCGGTGACTGGTGCATCGAGGACCTCAGCCTCCGAGTGCGAGAGTGTCGGGAGTCTGCTTTCCCTGAGATAAGTATCTACGCTCTCTGGTGGGGGGGGAGGGTCACTGGTATATAAGTCCTCATAAAAGAAGGCGAAGGCCTCTTGTATTCCTTCTGGGGAAGATTCTATCATTTCGGTTAAAGTGCCATCTGTCCTTTCTATCATGTCTACCCATCTTTCCGCCCGCTGCGCCCTAAGCCGTGCCGCAAGGAGGGCATCAGCTTTGTCACCCTTTTCGTAGTACTTTTGTTTCATATATTGTAAAGTCTGGGTAACTTTGCCTATCTCTAGGGCTTTCAGCTCCTCTCTAAGTTCCTTGGCTTCAGCAAGATATATGGATCGACTACGTGGGGATGACTGCGCCTGGCTCTCCGCTATGTTCAATTTTTCTCTGATGTTGGTCTCTATTAGAGTGCGTTCTCTTTTCTTGCTGGCCCCTTCTCTAATGAGGATCCCGCGCCACGTGGCTTTAGCTGCTTCCCACACATGTTTTTGCAACCTGTCCATTATCGTTAGTTATGAAAAATTGTTTGATTTCATTTTCTAGTTCCTCCCTAAAGACTACATCAGACCACAGTGATTCATTGCATTTCCACTTTAAGTTGCGTGGGACAAGATCGTCCCAGTCTAGGTCCACCATGTCGTGATCCGACCATGCAATGGGGTGTATGTCTGCCATCTGGAGTATCTTCATTAGGGCTTCAGAGAGGAATACATAATCTATTCTAGTGAGCGTGTCATGGGGGAGAGAGCGGAAGGTGAATCCATTGTCTGTTGGATGTAGGTGGCGCCAGCTATCCGAAAGGCCGTACAGGGCAAGGGTTGTATTGATGTGTGCAGTTGCATTCACCTGGGCGGGGTGGGAGGTGTCACATGATGTTTGCCTGTCCAAGATGCAATCCATCCAAATATTAAAGTCCCCCCCAAGGATTGTGTGTCCTTGTGCTTTGTGAAACAACCATTCAGTCGTCTTAAGGAGGAATCTCTTCTGGCCCTGGTTAGGTGCATAAATTGTAGCAAGGGTTACCACAGAATTCTTTATGGATCCTACTATTATTAGGGCTCTGCCCTCAGTGTCGGACCAGGAGTTGAGGATCTTCATGTGGAGGGTCTTTCGGATCAGAATCCCAACCCCAGCTCTTTTCAGAACCCCAGAACTCCAGAAGGTATGTCCCACCTGACCGCTGGGGATCTTTCTCTCATCCCCCTTCTGATATTTCGTTTCCTGCAAGAACATGATATCGATGTTGGTTCTCTTAAATTCTCTCGCCACTAAGGAGCGTTTCATGGGGGAATTCATGCCTTTGACATTGAGTGTACATATACGTAGTTTATAGCCCTTAAGTGTCGTCGCCATTGCTGGTTTCCTGTAATAGGTAACCCAATAACTGCCTCTGTCTCCCTATCGCAGAGTCTGGTTCGAGTCGCGTGTCTAATGTTGTACATGGGCGCCAAAACCAAAACGGTTCCGGTGGGTCCGTTTCATATTCCGGGTGCTCAGCAGACTGAAAATTCCTGGGTATTCCCATCTCCTTTCCCCTCGCATACTGTTCCGTCCCTTTTTCCCCCTTGGGTTGTGCATTATCACCCACCCCACCCCCCAAACCACACGGCGTCCGACTCAACTGGGTTATGTTCACCCAGCTGTCTTCGGACCACCAGCGGGAGCCGTACAGCGAACGGTCCCATTTATAAAGTGTTTCCAATGAGTAACAATGAGCCCCCAACTTTCCCCCTATAATACAAACATTTGCTAACACGTTGGAACATTTTGCCATTTTACAACACATTCCCAATTCACAAGTCTCTCTCTTACCCAGGTGGCTCAAAAACTCTCACCCCCCCCGTCCCAAGTGTCAACCAGAGCGCATTAAACTCCCATCACATGAGCGAAGCCTTACATATATCCATTTGGTGGGGGGTATGACCACCGTGGTATGGGCGGGGTAAGGGGGGTTGTGAGTCTCACCTTCATTCGTGAAAATCAGTTATGATAGGAGGTTAGGCACCTCCCATCATCCTTCAGCTGCTCGGCGTCCATTGGACTATCACGTACCGGGCGTAAACCAAATCATATCTAATATTTCCCCTTTACCCTTGATACATTGACTCAGTGGGATCGCACGCCAAACTGCAGCAGGTGGCTGACGTTTGCGATTTTCGTCTGCCGCCGGTCAACCTCGTTTCATCCTCGAGTTCAGATAGTACAGTCTGATGTAGACGATCGGACCTAGAAGAGGTTCAATGTTCCATATCCGGGGAGGCATTTATTTTTCTGTATTTCCTGGATCCTTGCATTTTTCTACGACGGGGACCTCTTGTATGCCATTCTCCATTCTCGTCCTTCTGTTTGGTCGCGGCTGATCCCGTAGCCTGGGCCCCCAGCGGGTCCGTAATACAGTTAGCGATATCTCTTTCAGAGATCAGTTTCATTTTAGCGCCCTCCCATTCGAATGCGAGGGAGAATGGATATCCCCATCTGTAAGGTATCCCCTTTTCGTTGAGGAGTTTAGTGATTGGCAGACACCTTTTTCTTAAGGCCAATGTAAGGGAAGATAGATCTTGAAAAATAATGATATTTGCTTCTCCTATTGCAATCTGTGGCCTCAGTCTTGCTCTTTCCAGGATCCGGGCTCGGTCCGCGTAATTATGGAATAGGGCCAATACCGATCTCGGGGCACCTGGTTTGCCGCCAGCCCTATGAATCCGATCAATTTTTGGCTCATCTACCGTGTCGTCTTTGAACAATTGTTTTAGAATGTCATGTAAGGTTTTTTTAAGATGGGACTCAGTCTCCTCGTCCGATTCGGGAATGCCAAAAATCCGAACGTTGTTGCGGCGTTCTCTGTTTTCCAGGTCATCAACCTTGAGGCGGATCTCTTCTTCCTTGTTTTCAACTCCCGCGAGGCGCTGTTCTATTTGCATCTCAAGCGTACTCAAGGAGGTTTGGTTGTGTTCGACTTCCTCAAGTCTATCCTCCATTTTATCCATTCTATTCGTGATCTTATCAATTCTATTACCAATATCCGCTCTCATACTTCTCATTTCCGTGAGCAGATCAGCGATGTCCGCTTTGGTCGAAGCCGCCTCGGATCCTTTTGAGGCCATGACCATATACCCAGATAACGGGGATGTGTCCGGGGCTTGGTGGAACTGATATCTCGCTAGTTTTTCCTTAGCGTTCATAAAGGAGGAGGTTGGTTAATGAGACATATATATATATATATATATATATGCATAGGTGTGAAGAACAGGTAGCAGTCGGCTTTATTAATAAGTACTCTCTTTGGCTGGACTTCTTTTGTGGACACTACTAGATCAGACTAGTGCACCCTGTAGTCTAGTTTCAGAGCAATGCAGCGTGGGTGTAAGTCTGACAGACAAGGAGGCTTCAGAATGATTCCAGGAGCTCACCAGGAGGTGTTGTGAGCCGTTGTCGCGCCTTATCCTATTGTTTATGCGGTCCCGTGGCCCGGGTTGGGGATCACCATCACTACGAGAGTTAATAGATGTAAGCACTTTGGGCTGTGGGGAACAAATCACGTCTGAGAGGGCACACGCCCCAGGATGTGGGGGCCCAACCCTCAGACCTCTAAATAGCCTACAGATCGTTGCCAGCTGGACAAGGGGCGGTTCGACGTGGGCATGGCGCCCTATATTCCTGGAACATATGTAGTAAGCTTCCTGCCCGATTGTCCATCCGATCTTGTCAGGGGCCTATCCACATAGTGAATGGTTAGCCCGTCAAGTGGGCGTTGTAGGGACCGATGTCTGGACCTCCCTGGAATATGATCACCAGGGGGCTCTCCATGCGTTTGCGCTTGCTTGCGTGTGAAATTTACTTTATGTAAAGGCGGGATACCCCCGTACTGATATGCCGTAATGTTCCCGTTGCACGGGTGAGTTCACTGATGAGAGAGACGCACGCCAGCAAGCCGGAATGGGCGCAGAGAGGGATGGTGGGTAGCATGCCCCGATCGTATTCCCAGGACAGCACACTTCCCCCTCAGGCTCGTCCGCAGTCACTCGGGGGGAGGGGCGTGCGCTCTCTGAGTCCGCGGGCCAGAGCTCAGGACGTTTCACCACTTGCGTGCCCAATGGAAAAGGCTGGGTACCTGTGATCTTGAGAATGGCACTCGGGGAGTGGGGCGGTGAAGGCCTCCGCTGTATTTCCTTTAGCGGCGGCCAGAGCGCCACGTCGCATCTGGGCCCTGCACTCAGTCGGGCCGCGGGCGTGAGAACGCCGCTCCGATAGGGGTGCACAATCAGGCTGCCTTCGCTGTCCGCTGTGTCCTCAATTCATTGTAGATATATTGATAGCGTTGCAGCTCGGGGCTTGTTCGAGCTTCGTCCTGGCTGCACTCGGCCTGCAGGTTGCTTTCACTTTCCGTCGCTGTGTTCGTGGTACGCCTTAACAGCCTCGTAAATCAACAATCCTCGTCCGATTTTCTCCGCTTTTTTTCCACAGTGTGGGGGTTGTGTTCCGACGCCTCCACCAACCGATGGTTCTAGGGTAGGGGGTCCCGAAGTGGGGGCTCAGACCATTTCAGGGACCGTTGGGCGAGGAGCTCACACGGAGGTGGATATCATCCGTGCGCCCCCTGGTGGCCGATCCGCAATTAATTATTTAAACTTAGTATTTGGAGAGGATTATTAAGTGCTTATGTTTGGCAGGTTCCAACTAGTGTAAGAGGACTCGATGTCCCTTCATTTACATTGATAAACATGAATTAGAAGATGATTTTTAAATTTAACTGACATTTTTGTATGTTTTTAATATCATGGTATCTTACAATTACTGTATTTTTATTGTTAAACAAATGTGTATGCATGAAAAGTTTGGAAACTATAAGTTCTTTTAATAATGTTTTTATTGTAATTAATGTAACTTCATGAATTACAAGTGTGAAAAGTGTTTATTTAACTAAAACACAATAAATAAATGAAACAAATCAAAAGCAATATCAAAAGTCTGTTGTGTTTTCAAAACTGCTAGCAATTTCAAGTGCACAGGGAAATTCAGTATACAAAGCGCTGCATGTGTGAAAATACTTATGAAAATAGAAAAATGTTGCATTTGATTTACATTTAAACTTCATCAAGGATTGCCAAGGCTCATGATCTTGTAATGTTCCAAGATAATTTCAAATATTGACATTAAGGGATTTTGAATCATACGGGCAGTATTTCAGGTCAGTATTTTCACTTTTTGGCCTTTGCTTGTTCATTTTGGTCTCCCTAAGTAGGCATATATGTTCCGCTATTCTTTTGGTTCTTTCAAATACATTTCGAGAGTTGGACGGCACCCCCATCCGGCCGCTCACGCTTCTGTGCCTGTAAGGCTACTCGGGTAAATTATGACACTTTGAGTCTATTAGATTAAACTAGCAACTATTGGAAAAAATGTGGGCACGCATGGAAGGGATTATGTCCCACAACAATGTTTTCACACATTATTCACAGTCTACGGCTGACGCCACCAAGCCCGAGGCATTCATATAACTAATGGATGTTTTTAACGGTCAAACCCCTGAAGAATGTTCTCAATGAGAAGAATAGAAACATATTGGGTCATCTATAGAGCAGTTTAACATTAAATGTTGGATATACTGCTTTTGGTTGTTGCAAGAGTGGGTATACAATTGGTGGTAGATACACCCCTCTATGCAACAGGTTTTTTTTGTCAATTTGTGTTTTGGTGACTAGCATATTGTTTATCACCGTGTGACTGGGTGTGGTGTCGGTCATTCATTTTTCATATTGGTTATATGATTACATATGGCAATCTCAATAGCCCTATTTTTTAACAAAATATTGTTTTTTGTATGAAACATTAATAAAGTTATATCTGTATACGCACCCACAGAACATTTCATTTATATGCAGTAGTGAAGTGTGACATTTTGCCTTCTCATGCCCACACCTTGCAGTGAAGGGATTTATTGTGTTGATATGTTACATTACCCATCTCCCCCACAGGCCAGGTCCATCCCTTTGGATTTAATCAGCATAGTTTAGAGTCATCATGCTCCATAGCTCACGCTGATACAGAGAAGAGCCCAGAATAGTTCATATTCACCATTCCCTGTGGTTTTCACCAACTGTGACAGGGCCAGGGAGCTGGCCCTGTCAAGCGGGTATGTGGATGCCTCTCAACCTGGGGCAGGAGACTACCAGGGTGCTTTTCAGAGTCAGTCCTGCCCCACGGCAGGTTGTGGGAGTTGGAAGGACCGACTCCAGTCTCTGTCCCTTTGACATGTGCCTATGGACTGTACACAGTACCACTGTCAATCATCCCATGCCTGCTGTACCACATGCTGACCAGTTCATGTTCTCCTAAAACCTCACACCGGTACCTAACAACCCCAGGGAATAACAGGCTAGTAATTTGCCTGGTGGTCCAACCAGTGGGAGGGGGAAGAGGAGCATAAAAAGGAACCTTGGAAACAGGGAAACGTGGGATGGGAGGGGGGTGTAGTGAAGTGGAGAGGGGAGAGTAGTGGAGTGGAAAGGGGAGAGTAATAGAGGGCAGAGTTGCAGAGTGGGGAGGGGAGGGTAGTAGAGAAGAGCGCGGGAGAGTAGCAGTAGAAAGAAGATCATCAGATGATCAGCGCGAGAGTAGAACGGGAAAGGAAGGTTAGCATATTTGGGAAAGGAGGACAAGAGCCTGCAAGGAAAGGACCAAGTGGGATCTGGGTGATTGAAGGCACCTCTCCTTGATAACGCTCTTGTTGTGGGACTCAGGTTAGGATTCATCTAGGTTGATCCCCGAGGAATTGAGTCAGATAAGGGAATTGCATTTAGGCCCTCACCAGTAGCCAATCAGTTCTTAGACAGTAGGGGTTACCAATTTTTATTAACAATTTTGGGGGTAAGGTAGGCCCAGGCTGATGAGGGAATGGCCCATGGGCAGGGCTCACATCGAAGGTACACGCAGGTGGATGGCGTCCACCCACTTTTTTCAGATGGTGGATGTTGTCCCCCTGGTATTTTAGAGGCAGTGTGTCAAACCATACACTTGGACTGCCTTTTATTGTTTTAAGTGCAACTTGGGGATTCGAAGCACAGTCGCCAGGTGCACAACTCAGGCACTTCACCACTGCTCCATATAGCTGGTGAAAAATAATGAACAACTGAAGGTGAAATGTCACATTTCGGTAATGTGCTTGACAGAGAAAACATTAGCATTGATTCTTGGGGTTTAAAATGTGCACACTTATTGTTTACATTTTTTAGCACTATTAGAAAAAATATTCTCCCTTGGTTTTTTTGTTTTTGTTTTGATTTTATGAAAGGCACATGCCCATTCGTCCTGTGCAATTTGTATGGTTATGCAAAGCCAATTTAATGAAATGTGCATATTTCCACTTGATATGCTAATTTCTGGTGACATCACATCCTAGTGTGCACGTTAATGAGTCCCCCCACTGTTTTAGGACTTGACCCCTGCATTGAAAATGAGAGGGAAGGTCTTTCCTTGAACTGTGAGGCCATCTGTGACACAATACTGAGGTCAGCCCAGCATTGTTTATATTCACCATTCTCAGCAGTTTACACAAATACAGAAATGAGGCCACTATAGTTTATATTTACCTTGCTCCACAGCCCAAGCCAATGAAGAAAAGAGCCCAGCATAGTTTATATCCACCATGCACCGGAGTGCACACCAATACAATGCAGAGAATGATATGCTGTGCAGGTTTCACCCCAACACTTCGGAGAGAGCAAGATGTCTTTCAGAGCTTAGAGCAAGGTGTCTGGGAATACAGCTTGTTTTCCATACTCTATACCAGAGGTCTGCAACCTTTGGTTCTCCATATGTTATGGACTACAAGTCCCATCAACTGTAGCCAGCATAGCCAATGGTGAAGGATCATGGGATTTGTAGTCCAAAACATCTGGAGAGCCGCAGGATGCAGACCCCCTGTTCTAGACTGGCCAATGTCCTGAAAAGAGTATGCACAGTCCTTAAATGGATCATTCTGTCCCAGATGCATAGTCAATGTGTATGTGCCTGATGCAAGTCACATACACTGCGTCCTATAAATGCCACCCCAATTGGTTCCACAAGCGTTTACGCTGTTAGCGTGTACATAAGAGCAGGCCAAACAACTATGAATGCTGTTTTCACCTGCTTCACTTACATTGTGTGCTTAAACATCAAAGGGCTTTTTATAGGTTTTAGGGCCGCATGAATCTAGGTCTAACGTCATGGTGCAACCGAAACCCTACTCACATGCCAGAGGATTTTATGATGCATAGCTAATCTGTGCAGTATACAGCATGTACAATAGCAGCCCCTAACATGGCTTCTGGGAGGCATTATTCCCCCCTTATCTGCTCCCCCATGGGTTGGTACAGTCCCTTGCACGATCTGAATGACACAAGGCCTAGTAAGATGGTTATTTTGTCCTCCCTCGTTTCCCCCTCCTTGTCTCGTTGCGCCTAGAAACACTTGTGTACAGGCGCGTTATAAATGCCACATCATATCATATATAATGCTTACTTCTGTATATATGAATCCCAGAATTCATGGGGACCTTTCAATAGGTCCTCTAGGAAACAGAAATGAGTAGCCTGCCTGCTGAGAGGTCAATATACTGCACCTGCCCGAGATGTGCTTGCCCTTGCTTTCATTCCTGCGCTCCCACATTCCCACGGAGAAGGGATACTTGCAGGTGATGTCATGCTCCTTGGAAAATACATATGTGCAGGGGAGTTGCTAGGTCTGGAAAAGACACGGGGCTAAGCTGATGTCGGAACTATTGGGACTGGGGGCTAGCTAGTCTTTTGGCTGTAGCTCCTGAGATTCTATCCGGGGCTACAACCAAAAGATCAGGGGATATAGCCCCCTTAGCCCCCCCCCTAGCAACGCCCCTGCATATGTGCTTTAACTAGGCGTGTCCATTCAGAATTAGAAAAGAGGGTTATTTACCAGTTCTGTAATTGGAAGCGTGCGTTAAACATGAGTTTTGATGAGTATCCACCCACAGCATGAAGGTTATACATCTCCTTGTGTCCGGTTGGCAGATTTCCATGAACAACCATTAATGAAGACTGCATACTGCAGGACACTGTGGTGACCCCGCCAGGCAATCTACCAAGACCTGCACAATGGTCTTGCGTCTAACAATTTCTAGCAGGCAGTACTTAAAACAGCCCCCCCCCCAACATGGCATCAGATGTCTCCCCAGATCTCAGACCCGGCCTGCCTCAGCCCTTGTGGTGTCTGAACCCCTCCACCATGCCTCGTGCAGTGTCGCGTGTTGTGCTGACTCCTGTGCTCATCCAGATTGAGAATGCAGGAGGGGTCCCGGCCCTGTCTGGTGCCCCATAACAACCCTGACAAGGTTTTACCGAGACCCCAGGTTCACCGAGGGAAGCTGGGGTCTCAGTGATCTAATGTGCTCCGTGCTCCATTCTCCAGCCGTCATGTGCGCGCCGTTTGCACGTTACATTTGCTCAACCTGTTTTCTTTCTTCTTGCGTGAAAGGGACACCACAGGAATCAATGGGCCATGACTTTCACTGGGGTGGGAGCCATCCCTGTTAAAAGCAGGCTTTCTACATGCTAGGCACACTATTGTTTTCCAAATGTGCATCGTACACTTTCATAGAAAAAAAATGTAATTTCCAAACTCGCAAATATTGCTTAAACCTGCATTCACTAGTTTTCTTGGAGATGTGTTTCTTTTTGTCGGACTACCACGTAAATGCGCTGTAATTTTAATGCCCTTTACTTTGATTTTCATCACAGGTTATATTTATAAAGATGTCATATGCTTGTCAAACTGGTTGATAAAAAAAAAAAATGCTTCAGTTGCGCTGACAGCAGTTATTCGGAAATTAAACTCTGGTATCATGGGTGCCAACTTTTGATTTTCACTACAGGAGCAGAAATATCCCACCTTTGCTCTGAATATAAGCAAGCAACCAGCCCAACCCATCCCCTGGCCTAACACATTTTGCTGTTGGTACTTGCCAGGCATTTCGGTGCTGGACTGCCTTTGAGCAGGACAAAGACTGGTATGTAGTGGAAATTTCATTTCTGTGAAAGGATGGTGAGCTAAAACTCTGGTTGAGACTCTAACCCTGGATATAGGCCGGTATTAGAGGATCTCCCAGAACCGCCCTTATTTTTGCATATTAAGTAGCTTTCGTTTTCACCCTAAGTTACTAGGTTAATCCAGACGTGGAACCCTTGCTCACTGTTCTTAGAGAGGCACAGCTCCACCTCACCGACTAGGCCCAACCAGGCTGAAACACGTGTCTGGGGTTGCTGTTGGTACTCTTGTTCAGAAGAGAATTGCCAGGCATTTCGGTGCTGGACTGCCTTTGAGCAGGACAAAGTCTGATATGTAGTGGAAATTTCTCTTCTGTGAAAGGATGGTGAGCTACAACTCTGGTTGAGACTCTAACCTGGGATATAGGCTGGTAGTAGAGAAACTCCCAGAACCCCCTTTTTTTTTGCAAACACATTTTATAGCACCTGTTTGTTTTATTAATTTTTTATACAGAATTGCAAAAAGTCCTATGATCAACAACCAGTTTTTAATATACAACATCTCAGCAACGGCCTCTCAACCTGCTGAGCTACCCTGGAAGCCTGCTATTGCAGAGTGTGTCTGCAGACCCCCTAATGTACTAAAAATCACAGCATTACCAATAGTATTTTGGGTGCACCACTGCCATGCAAGTGATTTAACGTGGAGTGTGGCGTTTGGAAAGAAACAGCATGAAAGAAATTGCACAAATGTCCTTTGAACAGAGTTCAACGGTCAGCTCCACCACCTCGGAGCTCCACCCCTCCCCCAAACTCCACCCGCCCAGCCCCTGTAGGAACCCCCTTGAATTTGTTTCCATTTCCACCACTGCAAGCTCTCACAGGACACCAATCGTTCCAGATGCAGTGCTGGTCATTGGGCCGGCTCTCGCCAGATCCGAGATCCGGCACCAGATGTGTAGCTGGATCTCGGGATCCGGCCAGAGTCAGCCGCCACAAACCCATGCTCTGGGCTGGGTTACTTAGAAAAAAAAATGAAAAAAAAACACCTGTGATGGCACGTAGTAGGGGGCAGAGCAGCTCATTGCCGCCATGAGCGCTCTGCTGGCTCCGCCCCCCCCCGCGCGTGTTCACTGCAGGGCTTTGATACAGGTCACAGCTGCAGGTCACGCAAACTGTAACTTCCTCAGGTGACCACGTGCAAGGGGTCACCAGAGGAGGTTACAGTCCTCAGCCACGACCAGTTTATTTATTTATTTATGCAATGTTTGTCGGATACATGGACCCAGATTATTTATTTATGCAATTCAATATTGATGCAATGTTTGTCCGACAAACATTGCATAAATCAATAAATATACAGGTATCCGACAAACATTGCATGAAAAAATAAATACCCCTATTAAAATTGAAACTATGATGCAGCCACCCAACTGCTTTCAGAGGGGAGCTGCAGGCTCTGTGCCAGGTGTGCTTCACGTAAAAGAAAACGTTGCTTATGGCGAACAGAAATCACCTCGTTTCAATAGTACCCAAGGGGGAGTTTTTTTTAAATAAAATGGGATGCAAATTGTGTATTTTAAATACAATTTACTCGGCAACACTGGTCAAAACTATTGTCCGCATAGTGAAGTAACTGCCATGAATTGCCATGGAAGTAGTTTAAAGTGCAATTGATATATAGTTTGGAAAAGAAGCCTCATGAAAGAAATAGCGCCGTTTTAAACTATTATTTTGGACATTTCCTTTGACCGGAGGTCAACTGCCAGCTCCGCCCCCACTCCGGACCTTGTGGGATCCCCCACCACATTTTTTCCATTTCCACCACTGTGCAGATGTGATGGAAGTCAGACCATCCATTGCCTTGGTCTGCCATATTTTTCCAGCAGGCCTCAGGCGTGCTTGAAAGTCAGCCACCCACGCGTGATATTTCGAGCAGAAGAGGGACACGGACACCAAAATAGCGCAGTGTGTTGTCAGAAACGTCTTGTAAGTGCTTACTGCACATTTTGTTCTAGTGAGGCAGCTTCAATTATGTAGTTATGTATAGTCAATGCGAGGCACGAAATGCTGGCGGCTCTCGAAAACAACGCTGTCCACAGCTGCCAAATTGAGGCTGTAAACAGTAAACTAGCTCCGCCAATCAAGAGCTGGCCTCAGAGATCTGCAGTCACAGGTTCGAATTCCCACGTCAGCTTCAGCCTTTGATATTTCCAAGGTCGATAACGATAAGCTGAGTCCCTTTGAATTGAGAGACAATGACCTAATACAGAACGTTTAGCGCAGAGCTAAGTGACTTTGCACCGTGCTAACTAGTGCTTTGTGTGTGAATTAGGCTTGGTGCAAAGAGCACTTTTGCAGTGCCGTGTCACTTTGCTCCGCGATAAGCCTTCCGTGAATTAGGTCCAATAACTTGGGCGTGGTGTTGCCTCTTAATGCTGCATGTTCTCTGAGCAAATAATTACGCCAATCTGGTGGGGTATAGCTATTTAAGAGAAGTTGAAGTCAAGGGCTGATCAAACCATTCATTACTACAGCCCTATGAACCGAGGCAGAGGTCATCACCTCCTGCAATGTCGTCCCAAGTAATCAAAGAAATCACGCTACTAAGTCCATTAGTTGTTGATGAAAAGGTGATCCGCCCTTTGTTCAGACCACTGGTTTGGTTTTAGGTTAGGTCATTTCCAAACCCTCGTATTTCAACAATTCAATGCATTTTGCAGGCTGACATCTTAGATCTCTAGGGTTTTGGGAAATCAAAACCACATCAAGTGCAAAAAGAAGGATACTGATCTTGCCTCCATAGAGAGTAGAGTGTCTGATGGATGAGATGCAAAGTTGGTGGCCATGTCATTGATGTATAATCAAAGCAATGCCAGAGCCAGGACACATTCCTACCTGGTGCTTGGGCTTCCTTAGACCGATAGGGATGGAGAAGATATTGCTCAAAGCCCGCTCAGCAGGCTCTCCGTGGGGCCATGGCCCTGCTTCCATAGTTTAGCCGGTGTCCTTACTGGTATGTTAGGATCTAAGATCCAACCAAAATAAGCACCTTCTTTCACAATGGTTAATTCCGCAAAGCAACAAAGCCTCTCTTGGCAAAAGACACACTGGATGCCGGAAATCCGAATCATTTTAGACCCAGTTCTCTGCTCCCACTTTCTGCCAAACTCCTTGAAGCTACAGGCGGCACTCAACTGCAGGACTTTGTTGAACTCCATCACCTATTGGATCAACCGACGGCTGAACTTGGCTGGGCCTACAGTGCTGATTCTGTGGTGGTGTCTAGGGCAAGCAATATCCGAAAAACAATGGACGGCAGGTCAGGGCTCTTGTTCTAGTGGACCTTTCAGTGGCTTTTGTCTCCTCTTGGCATTTTTCCGGGCCACTGTAGTAGATGGACTCATATCTCGCAAACAAGTGGTGTCCCTTCTCCCTTTCTTTCCACTTGCTAACAATATGTGATGCAGGGGCCTTCCACTCGCCCTTCTCCATAGCATTTACTGACAGCCCCTGGCTCTTCTTCTGAGAAATCATGGCATGCTATGTCATTCCATCTGCTGTTGACACCCAAGTCTTTCGGCATCTTAAAGTGGACCGGGAGGAAATCTCTGCCGGTTTCTCCAGATGTATGGCCGAGGCCTGGACTGGATGGCTAAAGCTCGACTTTGCCCAACCGAGACCCTGCTACGTGGTGGAAGTAAACATCTCTAGCAAATCTTTCTCATCAGCTTCCCTGGACCTTCCAACTGAGGCTGCCTCAGTGGCGATAAAGCCCTGCATCTTGCAGGATGCTGCTAGACCCTTAGACCCCAGATAAGAGCAATTACCCGAGCCTCATAGTTTCCATCTATACTTAGGAAGATTCTACATCTGCCCCCTTTTCCTCAATTAATTTCCTTAGTCAGTGCCTTGGTTTACGCTGGGTGTCCTGACCCTAATGTCCCCTCTCTTCTGGGGATTCCCAAATGTGACATCAGGTGTCACAAGCTAGCGCAGAATGCTACGGCCTGACTCGTAATGTGCCTGAATACGAAAAGCTATGTTTCCCAGCCCTGAAAATCTGCATTAGCTGCTGATCCATAAGAAGAGGCTCTTGTGCAAGGAAACCTGTACTGTTCAGAATGCCAATGGGAGCCGTGGCCTTCAATTTATATTCATGGGGCTCTGCCCCCATAAAATCTCCAGATCGCTCCTTCTGACAGACGTGAGCAGGCGGCAGAACATTTGCTGTCCATCTTGCCAGTTAATGGAGCTCTCTTCCTGCCCGATTGGGCCTCACTACAGTTCAAATTCAGTTTAGTAAATCCCTGAAAACCTTTGTTTTTCTCTAGTCAGCACCAGACCAACCCTTAAATGCCAACCATGGGCCCAGCAAAGTAGAAGTCTCATGGGCCAGCAATGAGCGATCCCCGAGGAAAACCCCTACGAGGCATTGAACGAAGATCCCAAAACACTGATCTGCCCAGGAACAATGGTTCCATGGTTGAGAAAACCTGTGGCATGACGAGAGAGATGAAAGTTGAGGTGACACACTTCCAAGTATGAGGGACAACACTCTCCTTGAGGAAGGAAAATATTTTTAATTTTCACTTTACCTCTTAGCACTCAGAGGAACATTGGGACACTCAGCTTTGCACCCGTCTCCTGGCTTGGATTGTTTCCTTTGTGGAACTATCAGGACACTAAACATTCCCTTTACAAACTCATTTGGAGCAAGATGGGGAAGCCCCTGATGCTGTTGACTTGTTGTTGAGAGACAATGGCCCCACTCTTGCATCAGACTCAGCCACTCAGAGCACTGATCCTGATACCTTTCCTCATTATTAGTTGGAACCAACCTGACACTTATTTGTTGAGGTTTACCATCATCCTGACATGTTACCTTATTTTATTTGTAGAGCAAATTTAATAGAAATCCCTTGGAATACCTGAAATATATTTGTGGTCTGGTCTATGTTCTGGAGCATTGTGACGGGAATGATCATGTCACAATACATGCATATATCTGTAAAACCCGTGCAGTGAAAAAGGCAGTATGATTCCCTGTTTTTTCATTGGGTCAACAAGCCGTCTGTTCCCTTCATCCATAGCCATAGAGTCACTATGTACATCAGGTTCAGTGAAGAACTCATGCACATCTCCAATTGAAGACAGTCTCCCATTAGCTCATGTTAATGGTCTCGAACCGTGTACTGTTGCCATTTGCGTGGTTGTTTGACACACTGACGGGTCTGCAAAGGAAGGAGGATTGAGGGTGTGTTAGAGGGATTGAGATGGATAGGAGCAAGAGAGCTTTGATTTGCTCTTGGCAGTTTCAGTTTGGAGAAACCGCTCCCTGAGCGATGGTGCGTTTCTGGTCGATAGTCGTCATGTCTTGTTTTTTTTTTATTTTAATGATTTTTATTGTTAAAATATTGATTTTGATACAGATATCAACGGGTTACAGACTTTGAATAACACAAGAACCTCAAAGAAATGACATAGTAAATGATTTTGGTCTTTTGTAATAGTATTTCTATAAGGCTGAGTCATTTGTTAAAATTACTTACGAATATAATATGAACTATAGTAGATATAAACCGCATTAATATAACAAGTAGTATAAAATTAATAATAGCATAAGTCTGCAAAGAGTGACTTATATGTAGTGAAAATAGAGATTAGGGGGGAGACGTACAGGGAGACAGACTAGAGACATATAAGGATAAGGAGGGTAGAGGATGGGGGGGAGAATGGGTATATTGGATTAATTCATCAAAATAATCTAATCATTTCAACCATTATCAAGTTCTAGCATTTCTAAATGAGTATGGAATATGAATAATGATGCAAGTATAAGGGTGTAGATTCAAGTTTTAATGCAACTGTTCATGTACCATGAGCAGTTGCATTAAAACAGTTAAGATACCTGGTGAAATAATACCATTTAGCATTATATTTAGGAATTGTGTTATGATTATTGGCCATGTACATCTCCAGTTTATGAGTGTTACAAATGGTATTCCACCAGATTTTGGTAGAAAGCAAACTAGAGTCTTTCCAGTTAGCAGTAATGCATTTTAAAGCTATACAGATGAATAAATCATAAAGTCTTGCAGAGTCAGATGGGAAGTAAGTTGTAATGGCTATACTTCCTAAAAATATGTTAACAAAGGAAAAGGGCACATCAACACAGAAGATACATTTAAGAAGCTTCCAGATTTCCTGCCAAAATGTAACAATAAATGAACATTCAAAAAACATATGCCTATACGTGGCGGGAGATATGCCACATGACCAACATTTAGCATTATAATTCGGATTAGACTTAGCCAGTTTGGCCGGAGTAATGAATGCTCTATGCATGAAGAAATAATAGTGTTGTGAAATATTTGCTGATACCGATATTTGTTTGATTTTGGCAAACAGACGATGCCATATTTCATCTTCAAACATGAAGCCCAAATCAAGTTCCCATTTCAGACATATAGGGCAAATCTTAAAAGTTGAGGTGAGCATATTGTAAATTTTAGAGGCTCTAACTTCACCAACTATGGTAAGGTGCATTAGACTAAGAGCATCTGGAGTAAGAATTTCATTGGAAAATTGGGCAAGTGCATCAAGGCAGGAATTAATTAAGTTGCTATAAAATTGAAAGTCCTTCTTAGGAATGTTAAAAGTGATAGAGAATTGCTGGAAGGAAAGAACATACGGGTCATCTATAATGTGTTGGATGAATCTAATACCTTTTTGAATCCATGTTTTGCGGTTGAGGATCTTATTATTAATTACTATGTTCTTATTATGCCATAATAGTGGGGAAAGATGCTTACTAGGAGATATAGTGTGAGGAAAAAGAAAGGTTTGTAGAGCTGAGATTGAAGCTTTAATAGGGTCTAAAATCTTTTTAGACGAATGTTTAAAAATGTATATATAGTCTGTGATGTCGTGTGGTAGAACTACTTGTTTTTCTAATGTACACCAGGTCGGGATATCAGCGGATATAGGATCCATGAACCATTGACGAGATTGTTTTATAAGAAATGCATAGTGATATGACTTAAAGTCAGGGAATCTAACTCCCCCCATATCATAGGGGGCTTTCAGTTTCTTCAGAGCAATTCTTTTACTTTTTCCTTTTCCCCAAAGAAAATTAAGTAGTATAGAGTAAATGGATTTGAAAAAGGAAAGGGATAATGGGACGGAGAGAAGTTCAAAATAGTATAGTATTATGGGAGTAAGCATCATCTTGATAGTATCTAAGCGCCCCCACCAGGAGATGTATAGTGGAGACCATTTGGATGTTAGATCCTTGAGTGTGCCCAGTAGTGTTTCAGTATTGAGTTTGATCGTATTAGGGATAGTTGGGGCAAAACGAAGACCTAAATATTTGACAGAGCTACTGCACCATTTGAGGCCAAAAGTGACAATATCATGTTTAAGGCAGTATGGATTTAGGGGCATAATTTCTGATTTCTGCGTATTTAATTTATATCCTGTTATCCTGAGACCTCACCAAATTGCGATAGTGCACTCAAGAGGTTGGGAATGTGAAGTTTGGGGTTTTTAATTAATATAAGAATATCATCCGCATATGCGGCTATTTTATTTATTGAGGCACCGACTTGAATTCCCGGGATATTTTTGTTAGATCTTATTAATTCTAGAAGTGGTTCAAGAGAGAGGATATATAGTAATGGTGAGAAGGGGCAACCTTGACGCGTTCCTCTTAGTAAGGGAAAAGAGGAGGAAGTTTGACCATTTAAGTAAATAGCGGATTTGGGGGCAGAATAAAGCAGTTTGACCAGTGAAATAAATTTTTCACTGCACCCATGCCAGCGTAGAGTTTGAAACATTAAATTCCAGTCAACACGATCGAACGCTTTTTCCGCATCTAATGCAATGGCCGCATAGCCTTGAGTGTCTTTTTTGTCATTGGCTGCAAGGTTGATGGCATTTAGTAGGAGTCTTGCATTAGAGGATATATTACGTCCTTTTACATAGCCTGTTTGATCTGGTTTAACTAGACTTGGAAGTGAGGATTCGATTCTATTGGCAAGTATTTTGGCAAAAATTTTGCTTTCAATATTGATAAGGGAAATGGGTCGATAGTTGCTAGGAAGAGTAGGGTCCTTGTCAGGTTTTGGAAAAATGATAAGCAAAGCTTCAGAAAAGGATCCGGAGGAACATTTTTGTGAAATGAAATATGAAAAAAGTTTTTGAGTTTAGGTGTTAAGGATTGAGAAAACGTGTTGTAGAATTCTGTGGATAGTCCATCAGGGCCGGGTGCTTTACCTTTTCCGAGGCCATGGATGGCTTTGGTAATCTCGAAAGAAGTGATGTCCTTTTCTAGATGAGATAGATCAATTTCAGGGTAGGTTGTTCTACTTATGTTGTTCAAAAAGGAATCAATGTTTTCTCTGGCAATAGCACATTCTGGAGTATATAGATCCGTATAAAATTTTCTAAAACATTCCAATATTTCATCAGACCTATGATGCATCTTGCCCAACTTATCTTGAATGTGAGAGACTTGAACTTTTTCTTTTTTGGTTTTTAAGTAAGAAGCTAGCATTTGACCTGCTTTATTAGAAGTTTGATAAATCTTAGTTTTATATTTAAGAATGGTACCTGCAGCTAACTCAGTGATTTCTTTATTGATTTCAAAGCGTATCTTAAAGACTTGTCGTAGATTAGCTGGGTTAGTGTCAGTATAATAGTGTTGTTCTGCGATAGTGAGTTTAGAGTAAAGATCATCAAGATATTTTTTCCTGATTTTTTTATTCTTGCCTGATAGGGCCATTATGTGACCACGAAGGGCCGCTTTGAAAGCATCCCAATTATTGACAGTGGAGGTATCTTGATCTTGGTTTTCGCTAAAGTATTGTTGAATGAAAGTGTTGATGGATTGAATAGATTTAGGATCATTTAAAAGAAAATTGTTAAGTTTCCATCTGGGAGAACCTTTGTTCATATCTGTAAGGGAGAAGGAAGTGATGACTGGAGCGTGGTCAGAAATAATGATATTGGCTATCTTGGAGTCTATAATGGATCCAGATAGAGTCTTTGTAGCAAAAATATAATCAATACGTGACAATGTGTTGTGTGGAGGAGAATGGAAGGTATAATCCAAATGCGAAGGATGAGATATCCTCCACGAATCAATTAGTCCTGTTTCTCCTAGACATTTTATGAAGGATTTGTGAGTTTTGTTGGGTTTAAATATGCAGCTGGATTTTCGATCCAGAAAAGGGTCAAGAACCTGATTGACATCGCCACACATTATCAAGTTGGTGAAGTCATTTTTCAAAATCATTTGTTTGATATTATTCCAAAAGGAGGGATCTGGTAGTGTAGGTCCGTAAATATTGAGAATTGATACTTGTGTCGTGTCAATTTGCAGTTTTACCCAAACCCATCTGCCATTAGTATCTGCATCTTGGGCAAGGATTTTGTAGGGTTGTTTTTTACTAATAAGTATAGCAACACCATTTTTCTTGGATAAAGCTGGGCTAGCAATAACCTCCTTCACCCAAAGAGACTTGAGTTTCATTGTTTCTTTAAGGGATAAGTGTGTCTCTTGTAGACAAGCTACTATTGGTTTAAATTTATTCAAGTGAGATAATACTTTACATCTTTTCATTGGATTCTTGCCACCCTTAATATTCCATGTTATGCATTTAAAGATCATTTAGTTTGGGGAGATTTGATATTCATACACCCTAAAGCTATCGTACAGAAATAAGCATATACCATTGTCATACGATTGAAATTATGTTTACACCAATATTTGTTCAGAAGGAAGGAACACTGGGGGTCAGGGAGGGGAGAGAGGGGTTTGGTCACACCTTGACGGGTAGTATACCATGACAAATGAACAATTTTAGCGATCAAACAGGACATGGGATAAGGAGTTAAAGGGAGATATATATAGGGGATAGGAAACGCCTACCGGGTCGCTAACTAGGAAAAAGCGACTACCTGTGGAAGATGGACCCAAAAGAGCGCCCACCCCACATAGTAAATATCAAAGTAAAATCATAGCATTAGGTAATTAGATACTTAAGAGTATAAAAGTCAATTGATGGAGATCCAGTTTTAAGTAGTAGATGAAGTTGAGGCCGCCGCTGGAGAAAAGGTGTCCATATTTTCATTTTTGATGGATTGTATGAAGAGCCTTAAGTCAGCGGGATCATCAAAGACTGCAGAGCGTCCTTCGTATGTAACTTTAAAGGAGCAAGGATGGAATAAGCCATATCGGACATTAAGTTGTTTAAGAGCAGGCCGGAATGCCAGAAAGACTTTTCTTCTTTGTGCTGTACTTCTAGCAACATCCTGTGAGATATATAACTTACTGCCATGCCAGATTAGAGATTTACGTTCTTTAACTGTGGAGATGATAAATTGCAGTTGAGAGTATTCCAAAAGGTAAAATATTAGCGTTCTTGGTGGCTGCCGAGATGAGGGAGAGACTGAGGTTTGGCCAATCCTATGGGCTCGTTGTATATTAAAAGTAGTTTCCAAAGGCAAATGTAGTATGGCCGGTAAAAATTTTTGTAGGAAGACAATGGGGTCTGTGCCCTCAGCTTCTTCAGGAAGGCCAGAGATGCGTAGGTTATTGGGCCTACTTCGATTTTCCAAATCTTCATTATGCTTTTGAAGTTCTTTAATGGATTTCTCCATTTGTGCTACCTTAGGCGATAGATCTTCAAGCGCGCCAATTCTTTTCTCTGCTTCTTCTACTCTGTTGTTAACTCCCATCCACCTTTCATCTAGTTGCTGTAACTTAATATTTGTGGTTTCCATGAAGGGTTTAAGTGCCCTGATTTCAGCAAGAATGGTTTCAATAGCTGGGTCTGAGATTCCACTTGGAGGTGGTGAGTCACTTTTGGGTCTTTTCAGAGTGGTTGAGGAAGCGGTAGCATCTTTGATAGAGGAGCCATTTTTTTGGTTGGTTTTGTTGGTTGCCATATTTGTGCCGAAGTTGACAAATATAAATTGTTATGGCGTCTAATTCTTTGAAGAAGATCTATATGCTGACTAGTAGTATATAATTATTACTTCCATATTATTCTTAGGCTTTACTCTGTGCAAGAGAGACCAAAAACTGTCAAGACCCAGAATAATAAGGCATATACTACTGGAGACTGAGTTGGATATATTGTGTAGGGCTATTGCCCAGAAATATAGGTTTAAATCTGTAGAGCTGTAGAAGTATAGCGGTGGATGATTATAAACCAATCAATTAATACAGTATTGGAAGGTTGCAGCAATGAGGCATGGTAGTGGTGTGAAATTTAAAAGCAGCACTTAGTGTTTGCAGAAGGGAGACTTAATGACTTATTCAGTATTATGGTTTTAAAGCTTGGTTTGCCTTTGAAATGTGACTTAAAAGCCCGTACACTGTTCCTGCAGATTCCTTTCTGAGGTATGTGACTAAAGTATCCTTTCCTATTAATCCAACTTATTCTCTCTTCTTTTATCACTTCATTCCCCCTTTTTTTTTTCTTTTTCTTTTTTTTTTTAAATATATCTTTTGCTTCAGTATAAGTTAAATTAATGTAGGCAGTTTGCTTTTATATTTATTTCTTACTGTTTTTCTTTTCCAGTTTCCTTGGAGTCCAGTGGGTGGCGCACTCGTGAGGAAGCGCTGTGCTTTAGGGCCCAGACCGGGGAGTCAGCTGATTTGACTCGCCGCGTCTCTCCTCACATGGGGCGGATCGCGTTCCTGGATGCGTCCTATGCGGAAGTTGGAGAATGGAGCCTGTCGCGTGTGAAGCTGTTCAACACGCCGGAGCCGCGAAAGAAGTCCAACAGATGGAAGCGGGATGTCGGCAGAGCTCAGGAAGGAGAATAAGGTAAGTTTATCAACGTAGAATTTAACCTAATGCTGTTATATATTAAATGTGAGGTGGAGCTGCTGTTTTAGGCTGCCATCTTGCCTCGGCGCCAAGCCACACCCCCGTCATGTCTTGTTGACGTGTGATTGTGTGTGGTTTGTTTGCATGTCAGGGTTGTGAAGTGCATGTGGTGCGTGGTTCGGTAGAGGAGTGGTTGTGTTTAGTTCAGAGTTTGATGGTGCGTTTGCAGAAAGGTGAGTTTTTAGCATGGTTGGTTAGTGGTAATTCATTTGCTACACCCAACAATCCCTCCAAAAGTGACACATTTCCCACCCCCACAGTTCATACAAGTGCAATGCTTTTGCCACCCCAGCAAACCATCAAGTGAGACACACTCCCTGTCCCCGATATTCCATCCAAGTGCGGCATAGTTTCTGCCCCCAATCTGTCAAAGTGCAGCTCACCTCCCAACCCCTGCAGTCCATCCAAGTGTGATACACCTTCCGCTGCTAAACGTCCATCCAAGTTTGACATGCTTCCCTCACCATCACTCCATCTCAGTGTGGTGCACTTCATGTCCCCAAATGCCCATTGCAGTGCGACACCCCGCAATCCCTCCAACCTCCGCAATCCATCCCCGGACAACCCACTTCCCATCTCTAAACAATCCATCTAGGTGTGATACATTTCCTGTCCCCAACAGTTTATAGAAGAGCAATGCATTTCCCACCCCAACAATCCATCTCGGGGAGCCGAACCCTATATGCTACAGATGTTACATCGTGCCTTGGTCAGGGCACAGCAGGGAGTATAAGGCGTAGCTATATTAGTATATCAGATTCAGAAAGTGGCTAACTTGCACATACAGGCTGAGTGTAGACTGTGGCTGGTTTACAGTTATGCTACGTGCCATATAAGGTTTACCTATGCTAGTAGGATAAAAGCTGCTAAGTGTATGATATGAGGTAATTAGAGTGGTGGGTTATTCTGGAGTACATTAATGGCTGTACTCCCATTTTTTATGTTAGTTTTCTCTTGCTGGACTTTTTATGGTTTAGAGTGTTTGGTTGTGTTGATGGGGGAAGGTCCCATAGGTTGGTCTCCGTTCAGTTTTGGTGTGTTTTGTTAGTCACTGGTTTCATGGGGATCCTTTCGGTGTGTTTGCTCATTTATTGGTGCATAGATGTTGTTCAGACATTCTCCTCCCCTCTGGCACTGAATAACAAGGTTTCTAAAGGTTTTCAGAATTTTAGATGGTTCTCCATGGTCCGTATTTCTTTTGGGAGGCAGTTCCAGAGTTTTTTGGCTATACAAAAGAAGGCTGATCCTCAAAGTGTTTTCCTCGCATGTTTAGGTTGTAGGAGGATGTCATTGCTTGATCAAAGTGATCTTGCTGGTTTGTAGATGGTGATTTTGTTTTGTATGAATTCTGCTCCCTTTCCGTGAATTGCTCTTTGTGTTATGCACATTGTTTTGAAGGTAATTTGTTTTCTGACTGGGAGCCAATGTAGCATCTTCAGCGCTGGTGTGATGTGTTCTCTTGGGGAGAGCTTGAGAAGTTAAGTGGCTGCATTCTGTATTTGTTGCAGTTTCCTCAGCAGCTATTCTGACATTCCAAGGTATATACTGTTAGAGTAGTCTATTCTGGACATGATGAGGGAGATGACTCAAGTGCGTGAATGAAAAGAAGTGCCAAAGCTTCTTTCACAACTGCTGAAATTTTACTTTGCCAATGACAGTGACATCCCTAAATCATAGATGCTGTATTCAAAATCAATCTTCACCATTTTGGACATCTGTAACACCCAAGATGCCAAAATGCGCTTGATGATGCTGTCACCTATTAACAGCGTCCTCATAAACAGCACACCCATTACTGAACTGATATGCCAGAAGCTCAAAGGAAAACCTTTCAATGCTCCTGCCGAAAAAGAACAACACAGATCAAGACATTATATTTTACTGCTGACAAATAATGTGGCTTCCATGTGCAGCCATGGTCATTGAGGATGTTTTTTTTCTTTTTCTCACCTACTCACTTGTTAACTTGAACCCAAGAAAATTCTGGGCGATTTGCATCCTGCCTAAGTACTAACACGATCCTACTAAACGTATTACTGGAACTGTTCATATCCAAGGATCATGTCCACGGATGTCCTCACATTGCATCAGACCTCTAGGCTTTATTCAATAACCTCTACCACAAAGTACAGTAGGGGCCGCAAGCTGTGGCTCTTCACATGTTTTGGACTACAACTCCCATGATTCCTCACCATTTTATATGCTGGTTAAGAATGGTGGGGGTTGTAGTCGAATTCATCTGGGGAGCCAAAGGTTTTAGTAGAGGGTATTTTGTTCTAGCTGATCTTCCCAATTGGACAATTTTGGATCAGAGTTACAAGCAGTCATTCGTTTGCAACTTTCGTTGACATCTCAATCTCTCTAATTCAGAGACCTCCCAGAGACCCAAAAAAACCCCACCCTCAATAAACTGCAAGAATTCAAATTTGCCCAAGTTACTACCGTAGAGGTTGAAAAGATCATTGCTTCCCTTAAACCATCAAGATGTCAAGGCGACCTGTGCCCAGCCCAAATAATTAAAGAAGCCGAGAGAGACCTTGTCCCATTCATCATCAAATGAATAAACGCTTCATTTAGGACTTGCCAGGTACCTACAAACCTCAAGGATGCATGGGTTCTGCCCTTACTTAAAAAAGCGACACTTGACCCAACCATCCCAACTAATTATAGGCCCATAACGACTGTCCCTTTCTTACTTAAAATAATGAATAAAGCGGCATACCTTCAGATCCAGTGATACCTAGAGACTAATAATCTCTTAGGGCTTAGACAATCGGGCTTTAGGCCACTCCACAGAACTGAAACTGCTTTGATTTATCTGAAAATGCAAATAGATCAACCGAAAGATAATGGACAATGTGCACTACTTCTCCTATTAGACCTTTCAGCCGCTTTTGATTTGGTGGACCATAATATACTTTGCAAACACCTCTCATCAGCGGCATCTAAGCTGTCTTGTAATGCACCCAGATACCCTAGGGTGTTGCACGTTTTATAAATCAATAAAACAAACAAACATACTTGCCCACATGGTCAAGCTCAGCATCTTTTTCTCAAAGACATCAAATTCAACCATTGAGTATTGCAAGGCTCAGATTCTTTCTAACATCCTATTCATAACCGGAACTTGGCTAGACGAAAAGTACAAAATCACACTCCACATCTGCCTCCTTGACAACTTCAAGTGCTCACCAGCAAGCAGAAAAAACAAAAGAGGTGGAGGACTGGCAGTAGCTTACAAGAACACCTGAAAATTAAAACAGATGAACCACTAAGCATCAAACACTGTGAATCCCTACTCGTTCACCTGACAGCAAACCCCAAAACAAACCTCAAATTTCTTCTATTTTACAGTCCACTGACATATGATGTGACTTTCGTGGACGCCTTCACAGAAGTCATTACCAACCTAGCCATCGAGCAGGAACACCTGATAATCCTGGGAGACTTCAACATGTGGTTTGAAGAAGAAATTGCTAACTCACAAAAATCACTAGCCAACCAATTGAAGACAATGAAACTACATCAGCTAGTCAAAGGAGCAACTCACACGGTGGGTCATACAATCTTTGCCAACAAAACTCACATAATCACAGAATCACCAGTACAGATCCTCTGGAGCAACCACCTCAACATCCCTTTCGTAAACACGCTGCCCAGGACAAGAGCCGAACAACCAGACAAACTGACCACCATCATGAAAAGAAACTGGAGGACCATCAAAGCTAGCAACCTAATAGAACAACTGAAAATCAACAAAACATCGACAAGGGCCCTGGACGAAGCTGACCTTGACAAAAAAAACAGAACTTCTTCACAAGTGGATCGCCGAAACAATCGACATCTCCAAGGAAAAGCCTTTCACCCCATCATGTAAAAAGAGCAACAGCAAAATGGTTTAACTCGCTTCTCAGTGATGTGAAAAGACAAAACAAGATACTTGAACTAGAGTGGAGGAAAAAATATGACCAGGCAATGAAATTACAATTCCAACGACAAATCCGCTGATAGAAAAATGAAATCCACAAGGCCAAAAATAAATTCAACGACAACCAAATCTTCAAAGCTGCCAACACTCAAAAACAACTGTTTAACATCATAAACTAAATGTGAAACCCCCTGGCTGCAGCAACACACCCATGCCGTCATGAAACTATGCAATGACCTTGCAGACTACTTCAAGAACAAAATCAGCACCATCTACCAAATCATACAAAGCAGACCAATCTATCACAACACACAACCGACCTTGCCAGCCAAGGATCGTCAGAACAAACTACAAAACTTTCCCCATATATCAGCAGAGACATCCATCAAGCTGGTAAGAAACAGCATCAAAGCCGGCTCCCTCATGGATCCCTGTCCCCCAGACATACACAAATCGATCCTCATGCAAGGAGCACCCATGGAACACCACAGAATCCTTTTCTCCCAATCACTGTTAACAGGAAAGGTACCACAATCATTAAAATCGGCATATATCAAGCCGCTCCTCAAAGACACAGCAGGCATCGTGGAAGACCTCAAAAACTACAGACCCATCTCAAACATCCCCTATCCAGCGAAACTGCTCGAAATCTACATATATAGAACAATACAAGACCAGGCACAGTAGGCTTCTGTTACGCTCACCTGGTCTCTGCGGAGGCATTGGGGCACAGTTGCAGCCCTCCCTGAACTTGAATCACCCCCTTCAGGCCTCTCCCTCAGTAGAAAAGCTGTGAGCGGTGGTACGTGGTGATGCTGCTCCTGCATGGAGATTAGAGTGTTTGAGTGTCCCAATCTGTGATTGTTGTACCTCTCGGAACCTTCACCCCAAAGTACGGTTTCTGCGAGCATATGCCGGCCCATAAAGCTCACCTGTGTATTATGGAAGATAAGCTCTCCGTCCTGCTACTTCTGGCAGGGGCGCGTTGAATGGGATTTAGTGCCATCACTGATCCCTGATAAGGATTAGTCCAGTCCAGCTGCGACTATGCTTCTCCTTATGATTGGTAAGTCTTTCTTGTGAGGCTGTTCGTTCTGTTTAATGTCTTCATATGTTTTTCCTATTTATGCCCTCAATAATGTCTCTCTCTTCTGTTTTCTTCCCTTAGATGGAAATGCAGCCTCAATGCAGCTGTGAGACGAGAGACGCAGCCGGATGGAAGATGGATGCTACCGCAATGTTCGACAGCAGGTAAGTGATGGTTTAAGGAAAGTGCAAAGTATGGAGAAACGCAACCTTAAACTGACTGTTGTTTCGATGTCTAACCTTGTCGTCTGTTTTTCCTTCCAGGCGCTGCTGTCGACGATGGAGTGTGTCATGCTGCAGTGCCAAGATGAAGATTTCGGCGTTCCGGAAAGTGTAAAGATGAATACTTGGTTCGCCTAAGAGATGTACAGGTAAGAACAGCTTTGCCAATTTTGGTAAGTATGCTGGCAGGAAGCAGGATATCTAGAAAGCAGGATCTTCAAAGGTAAGTCTGACCTCAGGCGACAGTGAGCGTTACACTGCTTGCAAGTGCAGAATAACGCGAAGCGTCTGTCTTGAGGATCGGGGCAGCTTATATGGCTGAGATTGTGGGCACACCCACTAGGGCCGGCTTACCAGCCACACCTTGCCACTCCAAGAGAGTGAGCATGTGCAAAGGCAATCCATTAGCAGCCACACCCAAGAATACACTTGGGGCTGCTTAATGGATGGAATGTTCAAGGTTAATGTATCTGAAGTGCTAAGTCCATAATAAAAGCTTTTTGGTATTAAATGGATGTTCTTGTTTACTTTTGTTCATGAGCCTGGTGCCAAAAGCGCCAGTACAGTGTCCACCGAGGCTTCCTGTGCATGCAACCCCTGCATGCCTGTGCCCCTGACTTCATGACCATGACAACTTCAGACCAATTAGAGGAATAGAAACAGCACTGCTCTCAATCTGGGATGACCTGAAGGCTAATGCAGACTCGGACACAAGCGAAGATCTACTACTTCTGGATCTCTCAGCAGCATTTGACACAGTCAACCATGACATCCTCATCAGGAGTTTGGAAGAAATAGGAATCACTGACCAAGCCTTACGCAGGATCAAATCTTTCCTAACAGATAGAACAGAAACCGTCTGGATCAAACCCTTCAAATCCACTCCAAGGGAATCCACCTGTGGAGTACCACAAGGATCCTCCATATCTCCACTGCTCTTCAACATATAACTGGCATCACTAAATAAGCTCATTAAAAGACATGGCCACACATGCTGCAACTACGCCAATGACACAAAGATCATCTACAAAAGTACAAAACACACACAAAGAAAACACAAACCTGCAAGAATGCCTACAAGAACTCTATGGCTGGATGAACACAAAAAACCTCAAACTCAACCCTGGCAAAACAGAAATAATGGTCACATCCAAAAACAGACACTACATCCCATTACCAACAGAACTAGGAACAGCACTGACACCATCAACAACAGTAAAGAACCTCAGAGTCTTGATGGACAATGAACTACCACTTGATCTGCAAGTAAATGCTATAATCAATAAATGCTTCTTCCTCCTGCACACAGTAAAAAGGAACCTAACGTTCCTCTCCTTCACCCACAAAACACTCACCATCATCGCACTCATCATGTCCAGAGTAGACTACGCCAATGCCTACTAAAGAAACATCAGCATATATAAAAACGCAGCTACCAGACTTCTGCTCAGACTACCACAAAGAGAACACACATGCCCAGCACTGGCTACAGATAAAACAGCGAATAAGGTTCAGAACAATGTGCATAATGCACAACTCATATGAAGCTACCACATTTGTCTAGAACCAAAACCATACAATAAAAGAAAATTTGGAAGAACATCTTTCTCACACCTGGCTCTTAAAATATGGAATTCCCTATAAAAAAAAAAAAAATGAAATACAAGGGAACATCTGGAATTCAGAAAACAACTAAAAACTTGGCTCTTCACCCCAGAATCAGAAGGTAACGAGTAGTAATCATAAATTCTGGCAGAAACAGGAAGCCCAGGTAGGGACCTACAATTGCTTGTCTAACCATTCCCAACTGCTGGGCGTAGGGAGGACATTTTGGACCTCTCATGTACACACATTGCCAAGCTTACAGAGGAATTCTACAGCAGGCAGCGACCCCCCCCCCCCACTAGAAGTCAATGGAGTGACCCATAACCTTCCTAACCTATCCATCTCTAACCCTAGGTTAGGGGAAACACACCTTCACCACCCATGTCCACATACCGCTAGACTTCTACAGACGATAAGGACCACAACATACCCACTGACTAGGATGGCTAATAATATCAAAGCACACAGGATGGTCATAGATGCCAACCACAGAAACCAAAACAAAGAGGTAAGAAACCCCCCCTGCTAACCCAATACTAAAACCACATTTTTCTGCAAACTCTTCTCCTACAGAAGCTCAGACGACCACATCTCTGCACAGCAAACGGCACGTACGTCACCATACTGCAACATAAAAACAACACATAACCGTGCACAACAGCACATGGGAATCACACCTAGGCTCAGCGAATGGTGCAAAACGAACCAAAGCTGCCAACAGAACATCATATCTCACTTTCCTATTCCCACTGCACCCTACTAACCACACCCACAGCCTCCCTGTTTCACACCATCCTTTTTCAGATCCGCCAGAGCGCCAGGGGACCACTCCGGTGGTGATAGTGCATGGTACAAGTACCCTTTAACATTAACATGCTCCCTATTTCTACTTCTCAGCTAACACAAATGAATCCCACAAGATTGATTACCTCATGTATGCTGCTAATGCTCAACTACATCAAAAACCCCAAATGCAGGGTAAACAATCAACAGCAGGTAGCAACTTACCTCACTCAAGTACACGGGTGGGATATTAAAAATAAACTGTAAATCAGTCCATTCTAAAAGAAGGGTGTAAGAATTGGACAAGGCCAACCAACATTTTTCCCATTTGACTGACTCCCAGCTTTGAGTTAGGGCCTTAGATCTCACCCAACGTTCCTGTCCTAGGGGTTTTATTTCATGGCGATATAAATAACCTGCCCCATCAAATCAAGTTCACTAGCCTGCTCTCCAATCCCTGTATTAATTATATTGATGGTTGCAAGAGCTGTGTGGGTCCCCATTTTACTTCTTACCGATTATAATGTAGTTCCGCCATGCACAAAATATGGTCTTAGCAAATGGATACAGCCTGTGATTGAGTTATATTTCAAACTGGGGGATTGAATAAGCACTAATATAAAGGCTTACACCAATGCAATTCAAAGTAAGAAAGCTATGCACGACCATAGGCGTCCCTCTAAAAAAATGGCATGGGGTGACCATCTTGGAGTAAGATTGTCCTCCTCTTCTCATGGTCCTAACAGATGCCTAAAAGTGCTCTTTTTTTTTATAGCGGGCTGTATGGGATATAACGCCACTTTATTCAGAGATGTGGGATCATGTTGTCTTTGCAACCCCCCTGGACTATCAAGCTAAAGCAGTGGCAGCGGCAGTGAATGCTTGTGGCCCTTTGAGGGTAGGGTGTTATGCTGGAAGAGACATCCCCCAGGTCATGGAAAATGTGTTCCTGATATACCTGTTAAGGAACTCCAGGTCAACAGTGTCAGTAGTGTAGGTAACCCTGAAGCCCTTACATGTTTGGGCAAAAATGTTGCCAAACCTGGCCTGTGACAATTCCAGGACGATCATAACCTCTCGCGAACGGGGAACCACCCCCTTTTGGACTAAGTAGGTGAGCTCTCTACGCTTAACACCCCTAGGGGACAGGGTAAGTGGAATCCTTCTGAAGGTGATTCCTGCTCAAGGGACAGGGAACTCAAGAGGGTTATGAGTCACCATCCCTCCCCCAGGCACTAAGATGTGTGTATCCTTTTAGGAGCTAGTTTTTACAATAAGCATACCCACCCTTTTTTAATGGCTGTTTGACTTCTGACCTTACCTGTGCCCAATCTCCTGAAAAGATTGTGGTAAGATGTTTGAAACAGCACCCAGGAGGCACGTCCCATGAACAACGAATCGCATAAGAGGCTCATCCACAGCCAGGGAATTAATGCCAAACAGGACCAAGATTTTGTGGCCGGCACGGGATAGAGAATGCTGGTGTCAGTGGCCAAGCCAAGAAGGGCACCAGAGTGCAAATGGAAACTGCAGAAAGTTGACCTCAGCCACACAGAGACTCTGTGAGAATGAGTCATGAGGGCCTCTGAGGGCAGATGCGTAGCCCTGCTGAAAGGTTGCATATGGGAGTAGCCCTGCTCGGGAAGATGCGGGAGTGAGGCAGGAGGTCCTTGGAAAGCAGATGCGCAGCCCACTGAAAGGTCATGTAATGGACTCCACCCAGCCTGAGAAGCCACACGAACAAGACAAGAATGCCTCGGGCAACCGACGCGAAAGTTCGCAGAAGCGATCCCACAGCAACTGAGAAGCTATTAACCCAAATTAGAGGAGCCTCATGAAACCAAAGTGGAGCCCAGCTGGAAAGTTGCAAGTGGCTCTGCAATCGCCGGAGAGCTGACTCAACCCAACGTCCCTCCTCCATAGCACCACTAGAGGTAATCAGGTATGCAATACCTGCAGTGAAAAGGGAGGCAGGCAAAAGAGAGGAGAGAGACAGAGCCCCCCAGAGTGGGCAGTGAGAAGGAGACAAGCCACAGATTGGGTAGAGACAGAGAACACCCACGAGGGGTGAGTGAGAAGGAGAAGAACCACAAATTGGGGAGGGACAAAGAATACCCCAGAATGGGGAGTGAAATGTAATCCCTCTCTTTGCACGCAATTCAGCTCCGTCTGACAAGGGGTCCACTTCAAGCTTAAAATCTTACGGAAGATTCTTCCTTTTCTGCCCCAAGACGTGCGTGCACTTGTGATGGCTTCCTCCCTTTTTTGGAAAACTAGATTATTGCAACACTCTCTACCCATCTCAGCCCCTAGATTTACTAAACTGCCTTCAGATATTGCAGAACACTGGCACCAGAATGGTTGCTGGTGTTTCTATTCAGGACCACATCTCCCCTGCGCTGCCATGCCTTCATTGGCTCATTGTCAATCATTGTATCCTATATAAATCCTCTTGGATTATACATCAGGCCTTTTAAGGGCATGGGGCTGAGTTCCTGCAGGAGAAGTTCTGCCATTTCATTCCCTCTAGAGCAGAGATCTTCAAACTGTGGGGCGTGCCCCCCCAAGGGGGCGCGCCCGCATCCCAGGGGGGGCGCGAGAGCCCAGCAGCATGAAATGTTAAAAAAAATATATATATTTTTTTTTAGGTCGGAGGAAATGGCCAGAGGCGGCTCACATGGTCGGACTGGACCATAAAACTGACTCAGATACCAATGAAAAAGTGGGCCACAATTGCAAATGGATATTCATTCCTTTTGTCACAGACCATTTGAATAGTACCCAAGGGGTTGTTTTGTGTCAAAATGTAAGCAAATGGTGATATTTAAAGAATATTTATTCAGCAACAATGGTCAAAACTACTAGCTGCATAGTGAAGTAACTCATCAAACTGGCCCACATTGGCCAAAAAAGTGGGCCATTTTGATTGGCCTACACTAGCATTTTTAGTACAGGCATTGTCCTATTGCCCCATAGGCCAGTCTGAGCCTTGCAGCTCATCCATAATGGCAGAGGGGGTATCCACCCAGTGGCCCCCTCACCCATTATGGAGGATCCGAGGAGCCAGCCCAGTGAAACATTGAGCACGCCCTCAGCTGCTTTTTCCACCTGAGGGAGTGCTCCTGGGCTGGCTAAACTGTGTGTGTGTTTGTTTTGGTCCCTTGAGCTGATTTTGAGGATTGGGGGTAGAGTGGGGAAGGAGGGTTGTACAGCAAAGGCATTTTAAAAATGCCTTTGATGCACAAACCCCCTACCCAGCTGCCAAAATTAGCTCTCCTTCAGAGGCGCTGTGGAGCCCAGGGGACAGGGATGGAATTTATTTTACTGGATATCTATCAGATGTCCAGTCAAAAATACCATGCTTCCCCCTTGGCCCCCCAGCACCAATTGCAAACCGTTTGGCTTTTTACCCATTTATTTTAAACTATGCTCTAAAATGCAACATTTTTACCCATTATTTATAAAAAATTCACGGGGGGAAACCCCCCGAACCTCTCTTGATTGGTTCAGACTCCCTCGCTGCGCTCGGTCGCTATGGCATTTGTATGGGAAATATTTATGGCCCTCCACTTAAAAAAAAAAACAGATTCCACTGGCCCGCGGACTGTGTTGGGAATGTGGGGGGTGGGGGAGCTCAGGGACTGTGATGGGAGCAGGATGGGCAGGAGCACTGGGATAGTGGTGGTAGCAGGGTGGGAAGAGCCAAGGGACTTGGTAGGAGTGGGATGAGGGAGCCCAGCGACCGTGATGGGAGCATTTGGGGGAGCCCAGGGACTATACTGGGAGTAGGGTGCAGTGACGGCACGCAATATTTCATAGCGATTTGTACATACTGTCCATTTGACATTTTGGGGGGGGGCGGCCTGCCCAAACTTTGCACAGGGGGGCCCAGGCCAAAAAAGTTTGAAGACCACTGCTCTAGAGCCCTTTAATTTGGCTCGGATTTCCTGATTCAGGTTCTCAGGTATCACTGGGCTAAAATAGATGGTTGTGCCTTTTCCGTGGCTGCTGTGATTTTATGGAATAAACTTCCGCGTTCTCTCCGCGCTACTGATAATCATCTGCTTTTTCGGGGTCATCCGAAAACGTTCCTGTTCTGAGCCTTCCTGTCTGTTCTTCCGTTCTCTTGCCCTTCTCTCCTCCTCTAGCGTCGTGATGTCTTTCTGGTGACGGTACGCTTTACAAATTGAGGTAACATAACAGAATGTCCTAGAGTTTGGTGGGAATGGAAAAGAGAGAGAAGGCAAACACCCCAGAGGGGGGAGCGAGAACGAGAGAAGCCTTTGAGGGTGGAGAGAATATGGCTTTCATGCCCTAACACGAGGGCGGGCATGGCATTTAACGGTCCGCCAGCTCAAGCTAAGGCAGGCCCGAGTGAAGCGAGAGCTTCAGGTCAAACTGTGTCCGCTAAAGGCCATGTTCGCCCTCCTGGCAGAGCATGAAAGCCATATTGATTCAGTCTCATAGTGGCTGACCTGTCAAAATTGCCATTCCCTAATGTTTCAAAATAATCTGCCTTCTTCCAAAAATCCACACTCACGGTTTAAATGGCTACTGTATTGTTGGTTATATGCGATTCCATCGAGTTTTTTACATCGCAGGAGAATTCATCAAATGATGTTCTTTTATGACATTCTGCTGAAAAGGTATGTGAGGGAGACCCCTGCAGCCTCTCCCAAGCACCCCATACCTTTTTATTACCCTAACTAACACCTACACATACTTTTGTGGCAAAACTCGATGAATACATTGCGATGAATTCTCCTTTGATGGAACATCCACTGATGGAACCTCCCTATCCTGTGTTGGTTCAGATATGATGGTCACCATTGGTATAGTTCACATTATAATTTGCTTCTATGCACATTCATGACAACACCACTTAAAATAAACAAACAATTATGGGCTCTTCTCGTCTCAGTGTATGTCTGGGTACATGCAACTTCATGGTAACCTGTGATCTGCATGTTCCCTCTTTGCTGTGGTGGGTGTACATTACCCATGTCTTCCAATCGTTCTCCTCCGTCCATGTTTCAGCATGTGTACAATCTGTTTGGATGCTAATGTGAGTTCTTTACATATGTTGGGGTACGTGCACCTTTGCCATTCGTTTACTGATCTGTGTCCTGCATTTATATTACAGCCTGTATACTTTCCTTTTGGCTGTTGGTGTTAAAATGTGTCCTGTGCCTATGCCAGAACACCAGCAGCCTTGTCATGGACAGCTACCGTTGCCACTGTAAAGCCACTTAATCTATTATTCTGATTCCAGCCGCATGACAGCAGTCGGGGCACTTTGTGGGAATTCCCACACTTATTTTAATTGCTACTAGTGTAAGAAATCAAGCCATGGGTTGTGATTGTGATGAAGGAGTGGGAGAGGATGATCGGAGAGTCTTGGGGCTCCTTCATTGTTTTGGTTCTATGGTAACCCATGATTGCCTGTGTCTGTGCCCCAAAATATATTAAGATGGCCCTGACTTAAATCTGACACAAATGTGCAGGGAGCAGAGGACAGGAGAGAAACAAACAACCAGCGCCCCATCTGTTCCAGGGCTCTGTCTGCAGCTAGGTTTCCTCCATTAGATGAAATTAAATCACTTCGCCAATTTCTGTGCCTTCAATGTATGCAAATGGGGCCTGGGCGAAGGAGTGAAAATCATGTTGTGAAGTATTTCCCTTCTCTGACTGCATGATGTCAGATGTTCATGATACACTGGACAAGTATGTACAGAAGACTCGCCTCCATATTAAGAGCTCCTTCCCGAGTGACTTTGTCAACCATAAAGGAAAGCGTTGGGCCATCTGCATAAAGATCATGTGGCTCAAACCAACAGACGTGAAGCCCAGTGACAGCTGTGATACTCCCAGCTCTGACCCAATCAGGAGGCTTTTTGAAGGGATTCATCATCTGTAATTGCGAATTTACAAATGGCGTGCCTATTTTGCGTAGTGCCAAAATACTTGTATGCATCAAAGAATGACCACAGGCAGGTGACTATCACAAAGCCGTTTTGGGGTTTTATGCCTGAAACAAGTACAGCCAAACAAGTAAGCTAGTTTTCAGGGATCTCAAGTTGTGCCATGTCAGGTGTGAAATAATACATCAGTTTTAGTTGTTAGGTTCACCTCATATTGAAATCTTGCACATGCAGTATTCCATTTATAATATGTACTGGAATACAATATGGCATGTTAACACAAATGTCAGACTTTACAGGAAATTATTTAAAGTTCTTAGGAAACAATACTGGGCACGAAGGAATGTTGTTAAGTGAGAACATGGGGATTGTATTGTTTTCTTCAATTATTAGTAGGCTTATGAATTGTCATATGCAGCACTTAACATGTGCTTGAATTCTGCCAAGGCCATCTCATTCTTTTATTTTTACACAGATAATTAAATGAATACTCGTTAGTTGGTCATATACATTATATATATAGTTATGACGCTACTGATACTCACTATGATACAATTAATTTGACTCCTTTGACAATTCTTTGTGGTGCTTGTGAATTTTTGAGTCATTCACATTGCAATAGGTCAAACTGGTCTAAAAGCCTCCTACACCCTATGCAACAGTCTAATATTGTAAAAGTACAAAAAAGAAGGTGGGTGAGGCGCGCACTCCCGGTCCTGGTCAATTGAACCTGTTGTAAAAAATAAGTAGCTGGGTCAAATCCCAAAATGGACAAAAATTCACAGGGTTAGATCCCTTCTGCTGCAATTCAGGTACTTAGTAATAACAGGGTTAGATCCCTTGCTGCAAATCAGGTACTCAGTAATAACAGGGTTAGATCCCGCGGCTGCATTTCTGTGGTCTGTAGTTGTTCTCCTCCTAGCGCTTTCTTATCTCAAATAATCATCAGGGAGGCTGTTGAGCAGGTGTGTCTAATTAGACTCAAAGGATTCTGGTAGCTGTAGTGAAAACGTTTTTTTCTGTTCAGGTGACCAGCAAACGACACCCCTCCAAAGCACAAGTCCGTCCCAAATTTGGGGGAGGGGAGAGAACCATCTTTATGATTCTCAAAAGTGTGGCACAGTCACCCCGTGGCGCTGCCTCTGGAGCCCGGGACTCCCATAGCATTCAGTACAAAAAGAAGGTGGGTGAGGCGCGCACTCCCGGTCCTGGTCAATTGAACCGGTTGTAAAAAATAAGTAGCTGGGTCAAATCCCAAAATGGACAAAAATTCACAGGGTTAGATCCCTTCTGCTGCAATTCGGGTACTTAGTAATAACAGGGTTAGATCCCTTGCTGCAAATCAGGTACTCAGTAATAACAGGGTTAGATCCCTCGGCTGCATTTCTGTGGTCTGTAGTTGTTCTCCTCCTAGCGCTTTCTTATCTCAAATAATCATCAGGGAGGCTGTTGAGCAGATGTGTCTAATTAGACTCAAAGGATTCTGGTAGCTGTAGTGAAAACGTTTTTTTCTGTTCAGGTGACCAGCAAACGACACCCCTCCAAAGCACAAGTCCTTCCCAAATTTGGGGGAGGGGAGAGAACCATCTTTATGATTCTCCAAAGTGGGGCACAGTCACCCCGTGGCGCTGCCTCTGGAGCCCGGGACTCCCATAGCATTCAGTACAAAAAAGAAGGTGGGTGAGGCGCGCACTCCTGGTCCTGGTTCTCTCCCCTCCCCCAAATTTGGGAAGGACTTGTGCTTTGGAGGGGTGTTGGTTGCTGGTCACCTGAACAGAAAAAAACGTTTTCACTACAGCTACCAGAATCCTTTGAGTCTAATTAGACACACCTGCTCAACAGCCTCCCTGATGATTATTTGAGATAAGAAAGCGCTAGGAGGAGAACAACTACAGACCACAGAAATGCAGCCGAGGGATCTAACCCTGTTATTACTGAGTACCTGATTTGCAGCAAGGGATCTAACCCTGTTATTACTAAGTACCTGATTTGCAGCAGAAGGGATCTAACCCTGTGAATGTTTGTCCATTTTGGGATTTGACCCAGCTACTTATTTTTTACAACAGGTTCAATTGACCAGGACCGGGAGTGCGCGCCTCACCCACCTTTTTTTTGTACCTAATATTGTAAAAGAACAAATTGAATCACAAAGTAAGCACAATTTCCTTTTTTAGCACTTCAAATTTCTTATCACAACACACAGAACAAGCAGCAGCATGTCCCTATCAATGATGACAAGCAGGTATCCTTATCACACAGTTTCCTTTGATCTATGTCTTGAAAGAACAGCAAAAGTCAGAGGAGATTATTTTTTGGGCTCAAGTTTCTTTATGTTCTAGGTTAATAGAAGTGGCCATTTGGTTGAATTGTGTCTTAACTAGTTAAAGGTATTCAATGGCCTAGAATAGTTCAACTCTTCCCATGGTACGCCAGAGCATATGTAAAAAAACATGCTAACACAATAAATATACCTCCTTCTTTTGCAGGGGGCCCTGCCCTGGGACGGCACGTATGATGTGTCGCCCCACCCTGGCAGGAATTCCTGCCTACACCACTGGCTCATGCAGCATTTCCGCAACAACAAGAACGCCAGTGGGTATCTTCGCGAATAAGGCAGAGCAATCCAGACCCCTGGGGCAACCCTTCATAGCCCCCCCCAGCCCCAGCACCAAAGAAACCACATATGGCAAAGAAAAAAAAGCAGCTCCTCTGGGCACCTGGTGTGGTGTGTTGTGACCACCTGGCACACCCATATGGTCCTGCAGACATACAGCTCTTCAGGGAATGATGGGAAGTTTCTATTGAACTATTGCCTGCCACTGTAGATTGTGAAGTCTGGGTATAAAACGCACAAAGTGTGAAACATGCTGTTGCTTTCGACCAGCCACATT
The DNA here is from genome assembly GCF_040938575.1 of Ambystoma mexicanum. Classification (NCBI taxonomy): domain Eukaryota; kingdom Metazoa; phylum Chordata; class Amphibia; order Caudata; family Ambystomatidae; genus Ambystoma; species Ambystoma mexicanum. Next base: position 384,088,109 of record NC_090936.1, read on the forward strand.
CGGCTTGAGCTAGGGTTACACACATTGGCAGGTTTCCACAGAGGCATATTCTCTAGTCCACCCACTTTGACATGAAGGCATGGGCCTAGAATTCTAGGTCAGTCAACTCTTAACAGGGCATAGACACCTGACTGTGCTGAGGGAGAAATATCTAGCCTTACCCACTGCAGAACCTGTGCAAGCATGAGAAAGCTGTGATCAAGTAGGACGCAGAGGTTACGTACATGAGCAAGAGGGAGCCGCAGCAATACCTTAGCTGGGTGAACTAACATAAGTTGTCTTTCTGAGGCCACAATATTGTTGTGGAATTGCCCAGGTTTAACTTTATCATAATTGCCATTTCAATATTTGTCAATAGTTTGTCAAGGTAGTGCAACCCCTGGTAACCCTTAAATGACGTCTCTGGTCCTGAGCCACAGTCAATTCCCAAGGATATCCTGCAGGTCCCTAAATTCTCAACAAATACATATGGAAAGAGGAGAAAGCTTCACACGATCTCATAAGGAGTAAAGCTTTCTAATGAGAAATAGGAACTTATTGGGATTTACCGCCGGAATACCGCCAAACTCGTAATGAGGATCCTATTTTTTTTTCTCATAGGTGGCATTTAGCAGAACCAAGCAAGGGAAAAATATTCATGTTTATAGACTGTTTTGACATTGCACAAGAAAAACATGTCTATACTGTCCTTATACCTATATAGTTTGAGCTCATAGCACCCCCATTGTTTTTGGCTCATGGGAATTTATACACAACTTAGTAAGATTGCAAAGTTTTGGTGGAAAGTTGGTGCTTGAGCACAACCCAGAATTGTGGTTCACATTTGTCTACATAATTGTTGCTCAATGGAAGGGCTTAGGTTTTAATTGGATACAGCCACCATGCCTTTACAAATATATGGAAAGAGGCCTGATTAGACAGTTAAAACTGAAAGCCACCATGACAGTGGTGAAGGTTAGACGGGAAAGCAGGGGGGACGTGGAAGTGCAGGGACGCCACTCTCCTCTTCCATGGCAGTTCTCCTTCTGCCATGCCGGACACCTCCCTGGTGTCTCTGCCTGGGAACGTCAGAGAAGGCACCAGTGCTAAATTTGCTTGTTCTGGTGACAACTGGTTGATGCATGAGGATTAAGGATCTGACTGGGGGTGGATGGAAAATACAGAAAAATCTAACAAAAATGTTTAGATTTTTGTTTGGTTCTATATCGGTAAATCTCTGCAATGTATAAAATGTGAACAGAATTTATTTAAACATTTAAATATACATGTCCTAATTTGGTGCCTCTACAGAGATTAGGAGAGGCTCACTTTTTGGATTATCCATGTTTCGTTCTTGCAACAATGCAAGGCAGTTCAAGTGGGAAAGAAGACACTGTGGCTCAATAACCCGGAAATAACTGCAAACATTACCCTGCAAATCCATGCGGTCAACTTTCCTAATATGCGGGTGCTGAGTGCACTATGTGCATTCCTGACCCTCATTAGAGGATGAAGCCAGGTAGAGACTACATGTGGATACTGGAAACTAGTGGAACACTGTTGCAATCCGAATCCCACCCTCCTGAGTCTGCTCCAATGGCTGTCCTCAGCTTGCCTGTTCTCCTCCTCCCTCAGTCAACTATAGATAATAACCTAAATTCCCCCAAGACCAAATCCCACCATGTTCCCCAAATCAATTATCCAGTTCCCCAAAGACCGCAAGGTCTCCTTATTAGTTCTAGAAAAATAACTTTAGGTCACTGGGTTAATCCTGGAAGGACCTGGAAGGTTAATTGGCCAATTTCCGAAAGAACCATATGGTCAATTACGGAACACCGTGCACCTTCTCCGGATTCACAATGGGCCTGGGATCCAAACAGAGGCCCGCAACAAGGGCACTTGTGTCTTCTGAATTCTCCCTAATTTACATCACATTTAGCGAGTTGAAACTGCAGGCGAACCCTCGGGTCAATGGTCCACTTTAGCAAAAACAACACAAACACTGGGGCCGATCTAAGAAGTGTCAGAGTCAGCAGTTATGCATGTTGTCTCGGGACGACGCGGTGCTACACAGGTTCGATACCCGGGTCGTGCTTAGAAACCTCTGGGTATTAAGCGCGTTATAAATAACCAAATTACATTTACATGCATTCTCTGAGGGGCGTGCACAAGAGCAGTGCATGCATGCAAACCAAAAGGCCTGTTTTTATATGACTGTCACTTGCATGTGAATAGCAATTGCCAAGGCTGGTCGTCGGCTCGTGCATTACGCTCCCACTATTAAAAAGGAAAACAAAATGGGGACAACACAAACACTGGGGCCGATCTAAGAAGTGTCAGAGTCAAAGTGGGACAAACCAAAAGGCCTGTTTTTATATGACTGTCACTTACATGTGAATAGCAATTGCCAAGGCTGGTCCTCGGCTCGTGCATTACTCTCCCACTATTAAAAAGGAAAACAAAATGGGGACAGCAAGAGGGCAATGTGAAAGGCAGCCACTGTTTCGTAAAGGAGAGTAATGATTAGGGTGTAATTGTGTCGATGAGAGCGTTTTGCAGAAAAGGCTTTGCTGTCATTTTTACCTGCATGTCACAGGTTCACGTGATATGCTCACACTACTAATGACATGCGGTGAGGATTGGTGCTGCAGTCATAAATGTAGGCAACAATGTACCCCGAAATGTAAGAAATACAATGGCCCGATTCATGCACGCTTGCCACTTGCGCGTGTTCTGTGCACCTACACACGGTGGTGATCGTGCATGGTACAAATTAACTGCCCGGCTATTATGCAAGTCTATGCACTTAAGGGGTCAACATTAACAATAACATGTGACATAATCAGACCTGGGCAGTTTTAGTGCAAAAAGTGAGCAGAGGGGATCAACCCGAAGAGTAGTTGCTGCATCCTCGAACGTCCTCCCCTCTTGAGTGCCTGACTTCCCAAGTGCAAGCCACGCCCACAGGGAAGCACAATGCACCCAATAGGTGGTTTAAGAATGATAGGCATTTCCATTTCTTCTGCCTTTCTACCTTGGAAATAGGTGTGTAAATGCAGAACAAGCGTTGCCAGTTTCAGGATCCTTAAGGCCCACCGCTGGCAATGTGTGCCGCGTGTTTATAAGTCTGTCCCCAGTCTTACACCCTCATTGATGCTTGTGCCAAATATCAATCTCGGTGCAAGGTGTGGACCTTACATTCAAATACACAATTGGGGCCAGAGTTGAAACCACAAGTGCTCACAAGCTCATCTTCCTCCTGCTCACATGTGCAGTGATGAGGATGTGGCACACGTCTTCTCGGACAAGCATGTTTTTTATTTTTTTTTATTTGTCCCAATTAATGTAGTGCTCTAATAGGGAATAAAGACTGTTATGTTATGCTACTGACATATATGCTCCGCTGCCATTTGCTTGGTCTCCAGGTGCTCTAGCAGATGGGTAAGAGGGGGTAGGTTATGTTAGTGTGCAGTGAGTGAAAGTGTAAGATTCCATTGCTCTTGTGTTGATGTATGCAGTTCAGAAGTAACCCGGAATTGTGTGCAAACTTGTTTCTAGGTTATCTGTGTCGTGGGAACAGAGCAGTGGTGAGCAAGCCACAACCCCACACATGCTCCGGCCCACAACTTCCGTGATACTGCACCATTGAGTATGGAGGATGGGGCTGACATGAGACTACACTTACCTTGGGGGGAGCCATCCACAGCCCCCCCCCTAAAATGAACTTGGACATTGCAAAACACGGCTGCCAATACCATCTCGCGGCCAGCCTGTGTGGAGAAAAGGGGCAGAGCTTAATACGCAATTTAAAGCCTACACTATTTGTAATGCCTCCCGGGCAGAGCAGACAGGGCCAGATTGGCTAGGGGGCAAGGTACCCAATGGAAGAAGGAGAGGGAGCATAACGAGGGCAACAGGAAGCAGCAAGTAATGGTTGCTCGGGTGCGGTCAGAGGAGGAGGTGGTGGAAGGCAAATACACCAGCTGGTGGAAAGAAGGAGGATTGGAGTGATAGGATAATTTATGACATGATAATGTATTGGTATTGCGCTCATATACACGTGTTTCAGTGTGGAGGTGCTTAACAGAAAAAGTGAAGTATTCGTTGGGGAGAGCAAGCAGTGCTGTGTGGAGAATGTGCATGCATGAGTAGCAAGCAGGATTATTAGAGAGTGTAGGGAGTGAGTGGGAACTGATTGTGAGAGTGAAAGCAGGCTGACAATAAATAAGGTGGGGTGGAGTGTTAGTAGTGGAGAGGAGGGAGCATTAGCCTGGAGGATGGAGTAGTAGTGTGGAGGAGAGATAGTGTGGAGGAGGGAGTACTAGTACCAGGGAGAAAGGAGCAACATCAAAGGGTGGAGGCCAAGTTTATAAGGAATGAGAGACAGAAGGACCGAGGAGGCAGGTGCAGGGAGCAAAAGGAGTGAAGAGTGGTGGAGTTGGAAAGAGTAGAGAATATCAAGAAGTGAGGGGAGTGTAATACGTGGACGCGACAGAAAGGAGACTGAATTGAGCAGTGCATCTGTAAGCACAATCCTTCACCCCTTTTGGATTACTCACCATTGAAAAGTGTAGGGACAGTTCAGGATGAACGTGGGGGAGTTTAGACAAATAAAGCATTCTGCCTTGAGGTCTTCACCTCTTGTACAAGTAAGCCCATAGTTAGTAGGGTGCAATCTGTGATATATACTAACCTGGGGTGCAGGGACGCCAGTACTAGGGATGACTGTTGCTTATTGGATGCGAGAGGGACAGCCCTTTGTGACACATAGTTGGTCTATGTGTAGTTTGTTTGGGAGTGAAGAAGAGAGCCTAGTGTTGGGAAAATAGTTGTACGAAACTTAAATGGGTTATACACACCACGATATCACAGATGCAGGCATTCTCAGGGGCATACCCATAATGCACTGAAAAGGAAGGGGTGCATATAGAGTTGGGATAGACATAGCAGAGAATGGCCTTAACTTCAACCCCTAATTAATTAATCTTTTATGATTCACTCAATACCAGAGACCAGTCTTCGAGGGCGGGAACAGGATTTGAACCTGTCTTGCTCTGTGTTGTCTTGCTTCCAAGCCAAACGCGTTGCCCCTGAGCTATCCTCCGGCCCGTAACAGGAATGCTGCTTCTTGCATAACGAAATGCAGTTAATTTCAAGCCACTGCAGGCTCGAAACACTTATGTACCAACGCGATAGAAAATAAATATCTATATTATATCGTAATCTGGGCCATCATTCTACTTCAGTGGCAGGTTGTGATTTGGTCGTGGAGATGAAGATTAACTGTAGAATGAGGTGATATGCCCCGAGGCGGCAGGCTGACCCCGGCCTGTTGCTGAAGTAAAAAAAAGAAAAGACGCACACCTTTGCTGCATGGCCTGGCGCCTGTTGAGTCTTTGGACATCCTGTTCCCCTGCAGCGACACTATGTTGTTTTCTATATCCTGCGCTTACCCTCGCGGGTCCCCGCTGTGTGGCAACTGGGGCAGCTGCTCTGCACATCCGGGCATAGTGCCCTGGCGTGTTGCATCTTCCGCAGGCCCTTGACTTGGCTGGACAGTCTTCCGAATGTGCCAAATTGTACCCACAATACTAACAGATAATCGTATTGCCTTGGGGAGATGTTCCTGCCTCTTTTGGCTCCACCTCGACTTTGTCTGGGACTGTCTCCCAATCGCAAAAGCTTTCTCGAGCTTCCCTGGGCGTGCAGCAGTGTCCATTTTAGCCCCTCTACTCTCGGCAAGTTCGTATACCCTTCCAATGTCCAAAATCTGTGCCAGCGACATGCCTGGCTCTCTCAAAACCTGCCTCCGCAGTTTCCCTGAGCTGCACCCTTGGATCAGTTGGTGTCGGACCATTAAATCGGCACGTGGTGGCTAGCTGTCTCAAATGTGCACAGAATTGATCTAATGTCTCCTCATCATGCTGCTTTTCTCCACACATGACAAACCTGTCAAAGTCTACGTTGGATAAGGGGATAAAATGATCCCTTAGCACGGTTTTGACCGCATCGTAGTTTAGAGACTCATATAATGCGCAGTACCTCTGTGCCCGCCGAGTACAACAGCGTCGCCACTTTGGCATCATCATCTGTTTCTCCGGTGGCGGCGAAAAATATGTCCAGTTTTTTTTATCAAGTGGAGCCATCTCGGGCCTAGTTTCGAGGGGGGCCCCGAGATGTCAAACTCTTGCATTGGTTGTAATGAGCCATGCTGCCTTCTCACTATCCTCACTGTTCCAGAGGCCTCTCCGTCGCTGTCCATCATGTTCGCAGGTCGCACCTCAGACCGTGTTAGAGGCCGCAACCTTGGCTATATCCGTGTCCGACGTAGGGAGACTGCAGAACGTCCAACAATTCAGGGATTGTCTACCGCAGTGTTTAGACAGCGCACGAGCACCCTCGCGGGCCGCAACCGCCTTAAACACCATAAACAAAATGGCCGCCGTCACTCATGTGAGGATCGTGGCGCACGTGAGATGAAATACCCATGACGACACGATTGTCCGTGCCGGGTGTTTTTCTCCTCGTGTCCCGCCTCGTCGCCAGTGTGATGGGGCCTCCCGTGCCTCGGGCCACCCTGTACTAGAACCAAAGCATGCGCATACAAATGAGACTCGGGCACACGCGTCTGATCGTTCCAGGGTCCCGGCGGCAACTGCCTCGCGGGCTGCTTTATTTCTTATGTGCATGCGCCACCATAATGAGGCTAGCACCTGCGCACATGCGTTACGGACATAACATCTGTTGGATAATATAACTTTTAAGTGGGGGATGAATGTCAGTTGAGACATTATTTGATGTTCTGGGGAGGAGTCCCCATGAACAAAGCTTGAAAACCAATAGTGGTCGGCAGGTGGTGTGACTGTTGCTGCAATCTCAAGTGTTCAGAACATCCTGGGAATCTAATTCCTTTTTTTGTGCAATTTCTTCTGAAAAACGTGCTATACATTTGCACCATTTCGACCCAATATTTAAACTGTTTTGGGGGGAGAACCACCCAGGGAGAAGTTGAACTCCCTTGACCCCTTGGACACTTGGAAACTCAGGGGTTGGGGGGTGGCATTTCTCTTCTCGTAGATGAAACCGAAAGTGGACACTCTTGGCTGTAGGTAGTTAAAGCAATGGTAGTGGCACGGGACTAAGGGATTCTTACAACACTATCTGGGACAGATTGTGCCAGCTCTGCAAAGCCCAAAGGGCAGAAACAGAGGCACACTGTGTGCGTTTCTCTGACTGCATCTTTCAAAATTCTGCACAAATGGCGCTTTCCTGCTGCCTCGGGTGTGTGAGAGTGGAAACTGAGCTTCTGCTGGCTGCGCAGAAGGATGTTGCGAAACGCCACCGATCCATTGCCTACAAAAAATCTTTGGTTTAGGGGACCCATATCTCCTAGGAATGTTTTAGTATTTGGGAATACATATATTACCACGAGGGATCCATGCACTTCCATACAAGGGGCACTTTATTTTAACATTTTAATATTGCATGCACACATTTTGAGTCTCCCTGCTATTCATTCTCTGGTGAAATGTATGTTTCAATCAAGAATCGCGAATAACACAAAGTTGAGAATTGTACCAGTTTTTACTGAAATCAGAATTTAGAGGAAAAAAGAGGAGTGCACCACATACGGCGTGGGAATGGATGGGGGAGGGGGGGTGCTTCTCTTGAGGAATGCGGAGGCAGATAACAAAATACAAACAAACCTGGAAGAAAAAAGAGTGAATTCTGAGCTTCCGATTTATAAAGGGCATCTGAAACAATTTGGTTTGCAGACAAATGAGAACGTCGACGTCGATTAAAAGGAAACAATGTCACGCATGCAGGGGGCTGGGCTTGGAGGGGCAACACTGGCCATAGAGATGAGGTATCAGAGAGAAAAGGGAGCAAGGGATGGCACAGGGCGGGAGTTGCAAGGTGCACACAACACACCTCGTGCAGGGGAAGAATTTAGCAATACAATATAAAGACATCGGATTTTAACATGACCTTTGCACATGTATTTTTACTCACAGTTTATGAGCGACGTCACTCATAGTGATGGTAAGTAATGCCAGGTGTAATGCCATTAATAGCAGAAATGATGATGTCATTATTGGTCTGTTCATTGGTATTGCTATTAACATAATAAAGTAAGTATGCGTTAGGGTGGTTAAGGTTGCACGAATCAACATGTGTATTGTCTGACTGAGTTTGAGGTTTTATGAAACTGTTTTGAGTTTTATGTGAGAACCCTGCAGCCTCCATAGAAGCGCTTTTCGATTAATTCACATTATTTTACTGCTGCTCCTCACATATGACTGCTGCACTTTTAAGCTTAGCATTGCCCCCATCTGCCGAAATGTGTTACAATGAGTTTCAACGGACGTCGTACTCATTGCCTGCAGTGAGTTCATTTTGGAGCAATGGGGTTCACTTCACAGTGGTGGCTGCGCTGGATCCACTCTGGCTGTTTGCCTGCAGCTCCTTCCATTGAATATGGACATGCACGTCAATACCTAGGCTGCAATTGCAGTATGTAGAGAGGAAAGCCCGAGCAATTATAGCACCCAGTTCTGTATAAAAGCTACCAGGTGCACGGCCCCACTGTGAGGATTGTGGGATCAGTGATAGTGCAGGTTTTTAAATAGCACCTTATTATGAGTTGGAATCCCAATCAATATTTACTGCCTGGGGTATATAGAAAATACTAAAGGGGATAAATACGGGTTATTGACACCATACTGTGCTTTCTATGTGCGCCTACCCCTTGCGATATCTCATGCAATCCCAACTCCTAGGTAGAAGTTACTTTTCAAAGAGGGCATATGCCAAATGCTGCATGTTTCTCATCGCCGCCCTATGCTTAATAAAACAATGCCCATAGAGCAAGGGTATTCAAACTTTTCTACACTGAGCCACTCCGCCCCTCCCCCACCGCCGCCCCCAAGCTCCCTCCACCACCGCCTGCGTAAAAATATGATTTCCCTGCATCCCCGCAAGCTATGCAGTCACTCTAACTCCTGTTTAAAGAGGCTTGTACCCCCCTGGACATCCTTTGGACCCCCCTAAGGAGGCTAGGTGTGCACTTTGAAGACCACTGCCACAGAGTGTCTTTCAAAGAAGCAAAACATTATCTTCAAATTCAAGACACTACAAGTGAACTTAAACTGATTAATAGTGAAGGCTGTCCCCTACAAGCCAGGCAAACGTAGAGGCGTGCTAGAGCAGTACTTAAATCCTCAACGTTTTATCTACAAACTCAAAACATGTACTTAACAGTTTCCAGAACTTTTAGTAAATTCCGAGCTTAAAATGTGCATATTCTTTGCAAAACATATAGACTTGTGTGGTGTCCCTAATGGCCTTCACAGCGCTGTGCAAATAGCACGACCAGTAGCACAGAAGGCCCCTGCCCTGATTCAAGCACAGCGTGTGAAAGTCTTGAGGGAGACTGGCATGACATCACACCATTCATTTTTCAAAATGGGGTCTCGAAATCCACCCGGGTGAAGAAAACAGAGGGCTCTTCATCCCTCCCTGTCTCATGCTGTAGCCATGGTCAGAATACTTAACTCACACCCTTGCCTTTGTCAGGCAAAGTGTGGGAGGGGTGAAGAATGAGGGCTCCTGACCAGCTGCCTGCTGCTGGTGCCTGGAGAGTGGAGCTGTCCAAGTCACAGTAAACGTTTAAGAATGCATGAATGAGTGAGTGAATGCTGCATGGGTGGGTATTTTTATGGTTGGATACCGGCCTACATTTGGGCAGCTAATATGGGCAAGGTTTCTTACAGTGGGTGTGGAATTTTAACTAGAATTTTAGGCAAAGCCAACATGATGAGTGTTATTACATAATGGATACTGGCTGACCATACGTGCAGCCAGTATGGAAATGATTCCTTCAAGTACGGAAATATTCCCTTGACATGACATGACATTTCTACTGATTTTAAAACCAAATCCAACATGATTAGTGTTCTTATGTCAAAACAGGATAGTGGTCTACATTGGTGCAGCCAGTATGGATGTGTTTCCTTACAGTAGTATGACTTTATGGGCAATGCCAACATCATGAGTGTTCTTACGTTTGGGTACTGGTGGATATTGGTGCAGTTAGTATTGGCATGTTTTCTTATAATGATATGGCATTTCTACTGACATTATAGGCATGTTCTTATGTTTGGATACTGGTCTACATTGGTGCAGCCAGAATGGACATGTTCCTTTGCAGTGAGAATATCCTTTGTACTGGCATTATGTCCAAAAGACAAGATGATGAGTGTTCTTATGTGGGGAATGGATACTAATCCTTTCTTGGTTGCAGATTCTTCACTATGCTTAGTCGGTCACATATTTTTGGGAAATGTGTATGGCCTCCAATATAAAAGTGTGCCAGCTTCTACTGACCTTACTACTGTATCCCCTTATTGTACAGTGCTCTATTGCTTTGCAGCTCAATGTGCACTATATAAATCCCAGCACATGCAAACATACTTACATTGACTTCAGGAAATGTAGCAGACGAAGGCTTATGAAACTGGACATCTGTGTCAACTTCTATTTACACTTGACCACAAGATGTTGGGACTGGTGGTATGACAGCTGCCTGAAAAACACATTTGTCCCCCGATATATGCCTTTCATGAAGCTCCACACAATCTAAATAAGACAGAAAAAGTGCCTGCTGTTCTCCTATTTAAATGTTACATTGGCTCTCTTTGCTGGTACACCTGTTTTTAAATTTTCTGCATTAGGTTTAATATATTGTACGAGGAAAAATAAACTCGACGTCTGAAGGCTCAGAACTCGCATGCAATGTGCTTACACATAAAAAGGTAAACACAATATAAAAAATGCTTTTTACCCACAGACGACATAATGTGAACGTCCTTTCCACAGGTCGTCCTCATGCTCTCAATTAAGTATGGCTCAAGTCTTACTGGTTTTTCAACAAACCAGTGTTATGGTTTCTTTTCAAACACCATTTGTATCGTTAAAATGTTTCTAATATGTTATTCTTGTTCTTTCTCTTTTCCATTTCATGCCTATGCTATTTTCCAACTGCAGGACATGTGTGGTTGTAGTATGCTTTTATGAGTACATGTACAAAGTTCGTTTTTAGGAAAGGAATGTTAATGTTATTTATTTTAGTAATTTTGAATCTCATGGAATTAATGTACATTGATATAGTCAAATGGGTAGACCTTCTTTGGCACTTGGAGGGGCTTTGGTGACAAGGGATCCCCACAAGTAGTTTGAAGATATACCTGGAAGAGGTATACAGAGTATTCTCCAGACCCCGTCTACATTGACCGGAAACTCCTATGTTATCACTCCCAAAGTAAGCTCTATGCCATCCTCCCAAAATCTACAGGTCATCGTGGGGGTCAGTAAGCCTTCTGTATAAGATTCGGAGAAGAGTAATGTGTTTCATGACCCCAAAGTGGGTGGAAGCTGCGGGGAAATCCTGAGATTGCATATTTCAGCACTGCGCACCTGTTCCCACAATTCCAGAGTTCCCACCCCATCTCCACCTAGGGTACTCTCATGGCCCACAAGAACCCTCCTGACTCAGAAGATCACCCATCATTACAGGGGAACTGTGGAAGGACTCAGATTCTACCCATGAGAGGATCCACTCTTGCCACGGCGAGTGAAGAGGAGAGTGGAATGCTGGTCAGTGAGGGGGCAATGAAAACCCTCACTGCAGGTATGCACAACTCTCTGTTTCCCCTTGACAGTCCAGAAACGTTGCGCATTGCACTGCAGATCCACACTACGACTGCGTTGCTTCTGTCGGACCTCAAACTGGCACCTCAAATTGAGGTACGACAACTGCCTCAAAACATGTTTTGTCCACCTGATATCTGCCTTTCCTGACGTTGCACACCATCTAAATGAGGCAGGAACATATGCCCGCTTTTCTCCTATGTTTACATCTTCTGCATTGGCTCTCTTTAAAGGTACACCTGTTTTCGAAATTGTGCGCATCAAGTTGAAAATATTGTTTGGGAGAAAACGTCTGTGCTTGAAGGCCTGTGACTTACATGCAATCTATTACATTTGAGAGTTTACACATACAAAAGTCAAACAAATATTGTAAATGTTTTTTCAGCCTCAAGCTCTTGATTGCTGCCACACGAGAGACACTGGATAGTAATTACACAACAGAATAATTATCCGGACAACTGGGAAATATTCAGGGAATGCCCCAAAAAACCCGGGGAAGGAGTAAGGGAAGAAGGGAATAACCTATCACAAGCAGGTAGCATGAGGAATAACCAATCATGACAGGTATTCCATGAACAGGGCAATCAGCAGTAATACAAAGGAGCACAAAACCCTTCAGGCGGTGTCACAGACCAAGCGACTGGCCTGGAAGGAGAGAGCCAGGGAAGGGAGAACCTGAGAGAGAATGGCACAAGAGAGAGACCTTAAGGCCTTGCTGATGGCTATAGAGAGACCCATGAGCCGGAAGATGGCTGCACCCCAGACATTGGGAAAGAGCAGGGTGAGAGAATTGAGAGAGACCCAATAGCTTTGTATCTCAGAAACCTGAGAAGAACGAACAAGTGAACTGAGAAACAGAGACCTAATAGCCTTGTATCTCAGAAACCTGAGAAGAACGAAGAGAACTGAGAAACAGAGACCTAATAGACTTGTATCTCAGAAACCGGAGAAGAACGAATAAGTGAACTGAGAAACAGAGACCTAATATCCTTGTATCTCAGAAACCTAGAAGAACGAACAAGTGAACTGAGAAACAGAGACCTAATAGACTTGTATCTCAGAAACCAGAGAAGAACGAACAAGTGAACTGAGAAACAGAGACCTAATATCCTTGTATCTCAGAAATCTAGAAGAACGAACAAGTGAACTGAGAAACAGAGACCTAACAGACTTGTATCTCAGAAACCAGGGGGGAGACCAAAAAGAAAAACAGAGAGAAACTGAAGAGCCTGCTGAGTGCTCTATTGATGAAGCTGTTGAAAACAAGACACACAAAAGGAGAGGAAACTAAAAGCCTGATGATGGATATATCCCACACACTGGCAGAGACCAGACAGAAAAGGAGAGAACGTCAAAATCCTTCTAAGGGATAGATCTTAGCTTTTGGGAAGAGACTAGCCACGAGAGAGAGAACAGAGTACACATTGGGTCGGGGGATAGTGGGTGACCTGTGGCTTGTGAGTCACAATATCATAGCCTAACAAAAACCCTAAGCAAGGGGGAAGGAACACTGGGAGGCAGGCATGTGCGAAAATTAGTATCATTGCACCATGAAGGTCACCACAACTAGAATGCGAGAATATCTGAACCTGACATGCAAGACAAGAGGAAAGTAGTATTTGCTTGCAAAGTCGAAAGCAAACAGGTTGCTATTTACCAGTTCCTCAGGTTTTTGACAGACAAGAAGCGAGCTGAACACTTTACCCTGAATCTGTGCGGCTGACTGAACAGCTGTGAGCTATATCATTACAACTAAGTTTGAGCCAAATAGCATGCTGAGGTGATATGCTCCAAGGTAGCAGGCTCACCCTGTAAGTAACAGCCTGTCGCCCAAGTGAAGGGCCCGAGCACAGCAAGGGTACCTTAATGAGGGTGGTGGGCCATTAAATACAGGGTGGGCCCAGCCACAGAGGGGCATATCAATGTTAGCACCCATGTAGATCACTGCATAGGTGCAAATATTTTTATTTTTATTTTATACAAATGAAAGAAAAACATACCTTTATCTCACGCCCAACGCAGCACAGTACTTTCAGCCAGGAAGTCCTTCTTCAGTGTTGATGACTGGCAACATCAACATTGAACTGGCTGAAGGCACTATGCGGTGCTGTGCAGTCAGATATAGTATGTTTTTCTTCATTTAACAAAATAAAAACAAATCACACCATTAGCACCAGTGTAGTGATCCACAAGGATGCTAATGTGAAGGGGGATTGGAAGCAGGGAAGGGGAGCGCCCAACGCTAATGAAAGAAGCTCAGAACGTGTGCTTTCCTTTGTGAATACAGCCCGTATATCGAGCACTTTCATTGGGTATGGGCATCTCCCGAGGTACTAATGGACGCTGTATGCCAGAGACTCTATACCAATGAGGAAATCCAGGGGACAGAGGATATTCCTATAGTAAGGACCTTGAATAACACGGAGTACATTGAGCTCACCCATCCTGACACCCTTATTACAAGTACCAGTATTGTTTTGAGCATCGCTTCTATAGGCCTTAGTCTAAGCTCTCCTGTTTACTGCATAAAAGAGTTCAATTCAGACTCCTTTGTGCTCTGTTGAACCCTTCATCACAGCACATTGATATTTTAACTGTCAGACAACAACCGCTTTCTTTTTGTGTGTGTGCAAGCTCGACATTCTAGACTCTTTGGGAATCCATGCAATTAAAATACAATTACTCCAGTAGTTCCATTTATCAAAAACCTATGCTAATTTGAACAGATAGAAAAGGTAGACAAGACAAGACACCTGTCATTTTGTTGATTCCTATTTCTGCAGTAACCAATATTTTATTCCATAACAACAAAAGTCCCTGTGCAAGACACAATCACCATTAAGAATTATGGGGGTGTATATGGCTGTAGAAGTGCCACATCCCGCTCTACCCTATAAAAAGTTAAATTCAGCTGTGTTTGCAGACTGAACAATAAATATTTAAATAATCTCAGTGGAATCCAGTCTATGAGCCCCATTATGATTTTGGCAGTATTTTGACGGTAATTCCACCAAAATAATGCCAAACTCGATTACAGTTACTGCCACTTGGTCCTCTGGATCTACTGGGGGTTTATAAGTGGTGGTAGGGTGGTATTGGTCCCTATTTATTGAGATTTCAGAGGAAATTCCAATGATTTTGCCCGTTTTTGATGGTAAATTGGCAAATTGACCTGCAGATTTTTGTTGGAGGTGAATCCTCTACTTCACCACCAAACTTGTAGTACAGCAGTAGTACGGTAATGTGGTGGTAATAGAACTGCAACCACATTACTGCCATTTTGTACCGCAGTGCTGTACTTTGTAATGAGGCCCTATGTCTTTCTAATCAAACATATTTATTGTGAATAGCCTCCAAACATGAGCCTAGATTTTACAATTTGATGTTTGTGATACTATTTGTGGTACCATGAATTCATGCATTTCCTTTCACTCTTGAATCTGGCTGTAGACTGTGCTTTAAACCTAATTAAAGTAACTTTTGCTTAAAGTAATGAAGCATAAAAAATAACCTAAAAAAACAACCGCAAAGTGGGAAGAAAATGGCGAGAATAAAATCGAGAAGACAAAATAAAATAGCTAAGACAGCGCAAACTATGCAAATCAACAGTTCTCAAAGCAAAAAAATACTACTATGCCACAAGTGTAGAATCAGCAAATAGTCCATATGTGGGATATTTTGACCCATTCCAATGTGCCCCACTGCATCACTTTCCACATGTCGAAAGAAACAGCACAAAATGGATGCACTGACTTCTGTGCGTGCCAAAATCTTGAAAACTGCGTTGGGTCATAACCAGAAAAAGCTGCACACCCTGCCACACACAGTCAAGTGAGGGGTGAAAAACAGAGTCATCACTGCAGGAGCATGCCAGTGGGCTCTGCCTTATTCAACATGGGGCAAAGCAGCACAAGTGTGCTAAAAACCATAAATGCCTTTTAAAATGTTAGCCTTGCAACCTTCAAAAGTGCTGTTTTTGGCGCTAGATCCATTTATTTCCATTGAATTATTGCGATGTAAAGGGTACTACAAAAACAGGATCATCCAGTGTGGCTCAGAGGAACCAGGCCTCATTGACTGACAGCTCTATAAATTGTATCTTATGGAAAAGCATCCCAGGAGCATTTGTTTTCAGTTCCACAGGGAAAAACGTGGCTAAAATTGCAACATGTAACAGAATCAGCTGTGCAGACAGAAACTTTAAACAAAGGCAGGATACATGTATCCAGATTGCAAACATCCTAGCACTCAAGGGAAGACCTAATGCGGAGTCAAATGTACATGTGCTGCATAGGAAAATTGGATTTAAAAGAACTCAGGTTAATGTGCTTTTCCATGAAGAAAATGCAAAATCGCCTGTTGTGAAAGCATGCTAATGTAAAAATCCACCTATCAACAGTGTTCATTTTATAGGTTTAATGAAAGATTTAGGTGAAACTTAAAGTAACCCAGTCTTGAGTTAATTAACTATTAAAAAAAACAATTCTGCTTGAACAATCCTCAGCCTGAAAAAGATTGACACTTCACTGCTTCCAGCAAAGGACTAATTGCTGATGGAAGGCCTCACATACTTATGATAATGCGCATCATTAGGGATGTGGCGGGACCCAGGCAATGACAATAGAAGGCTTGGATACCCATCCTTCCAGGGGAGGGGCATGATGCTTGGAGATGCTTCTCAGTGAACCAGCAAAAAGCAAGGCGGGAACTGTGCCTTTGACCACTCACAGCATTGTGGGTGTGTGTTGTAAGTCTGCCCCTACCATAAACATAGTGATGTCATTTGCCAGGATAAATAATGGAACCTCACAACACACAACACACACTGATTCCTGACTCCATCCTGATTGTTGCGTGGCGCCCTTTTCCTGAATCCTCCATCTTGTTTCTGATCCGGATTTCTTAGAAAAGACAGGCCTCAGCAGTGCTGAACTCTTTTTCAGCTGGGCCCAAATCCTGAAACTATCCCAAAACCAAAGGGAAACAATTTTGATCCAGTCTGGCTTGCTACCATTAATGCGTGCCTGCTGAAATTCGCCATCCCACTGATCTACAGTGTTCAGCAACCAGAAGGGACAATCCAATCCAATCCAGTCCAGTCTGAGGTGCCAGTCCAATTGACCAGAAGTTCCCTGCTGCCTGTAGACCCGATCCGTGATGACCAGAACCTGACGGTACAATCTTAAATTAAAGTGGACTGTAACTATCAATAGGAATCATAGTAACCCATAGTATATTTACCTTGCCTTGTCCTATCCCAATCTATTACCATCCCAAGGGGATGAGCAAGGGGTCCAGACGTGGTGCTGGACTACCCCAGGGCAGGACAAAGACTGATATGTTTGGGATATTTCTTCTCTGTGAAAGATAGTGAGCTAAAGACTCTGGGTAAGGCTCTTGTAACAAGGACTCATGTCTGGCAGAGAGTCTCCCAGGACCCCCCTTGTTATCTGCATATTTCAAGTAACTTTGGGTCTCACCCTAAATTACTAGGGGAATCCAGACGTGGACCCCATGCTCACTATTCTTAGAGAGGCACAGCTACACCCTACTGATGAGGTTCAACCAGACCGAAACACGTGTCTGGGGTTGCTGTTGGTACTCTTGTTCAGAGGAGAATTGCCTAGCATTTCGGTGCTGGACTGCCCCAGGGCAGGACAAAGACTGATATGTTTGGGATATTTCTTCTCTGTGAAAGATAGTGAACTAAAGACTCTGGGTAAGGCTCTTGTAACCAGGACTCATGTCTGGCAGAGAGTCTCCCAGGACCCCCCTTGTTATCTGCTTTTTAGAACATAAGCCATTAGTGATTTGGATTAAATAAAGTAATTCCCATAAAGAAATCGGGGTATAAGCCACGTGAAGGGTTACCAGCGGCCTAGTGTAACTGTGGAGATTCATGGGTGGCATTCTCTGTTTCTTAGCCATTAAACTAGTTTAAGTCAAAATCAACCTGTCATTTTGAAACCGATTTCTGCTTTTCTCTGTTCTATTTTTCTAAAAACGCCTCTCAATCAAACTTGCACAACTTCCTCAATTTTACAGCTAGAGACTTAATTTCAACTCTGACTTAAACCTAAGACCTTTAGCTATATCCCTACCTAAAAATAGTGTATTTGACCCGTTGTTAAAAAAAAACCGTGCATAGTGAAATTTAGGCAGGAATTCGCATTTTTGCAAAAGTTTTACACTTGTGTTTTCCCATTCAAAGTATTTCCAAACTTCTATTCTGATTCAAAGTGTGTACTTTTGCTTAGATTATAGCTTATGTTTGTTAGGATCTTTTCGGTGTTGCTCCCATAAGAATTTATATCAATTTAAGGACTTTTTGCACACTTTTCATTGTTTTGCTCAGCCATTTTCAAAGGTCATTTTAAAAGTGTAAATTTTCCAAAAACGTTTTTCTCTCTTGTTTGGGGAGGGAAGATTGTATTCAAACCCTGTACACTGTTCCATATTACTGAATACCTACTGCTTACTTACATCTGCATAGAATTGCTCCCTTGTGAATTGAGAACTTTGCAGGGCGAAATCTTAACTTAAGCGCCATCTTTTCAACAAGACAAAACTGTTCTTTTTGCCTGTGTTTTATCTTCTGTGCTACTCAAAAGTGAATTCAACTATATTACCTACTTTCCTATTTGTCCTGTTATCACATGGGTGATTGCTGCCCCATATATTAAAACATTTGTTTGATTTGAATTTTACATAAATAAATAAATATTTCCTTTACCAACGAGCCCGATTCCTGGTCCATTGTGACCTGGGGATAATTTTAGAAGGGTTGTGATATGAGTGGTATATCACTCAGAATACTGAACCTAAAGATACAATAAATAAGTATTTCATTTGTGCATTGAATGCTAGGCTGAGACTCGGGTGTATTGCCTGATTGAAATCTTTAACAGATTTGGGGGCTTGTGCCGTGATTTTGAGTTTGAGTTACCACCCGTGACAGTCTAATACAGCAGACTAACCTGCATGGTACAGACAGCTTGCTGGGTTGGTGTACTGTGCTGCACTGTACAAGCACTTCTCAAAATAAATACTCCAAAATCAGGCCTGTTTGTAAAAGTAAAAGTAAATTAACCCTAAAATAATTCATAAAGAAATTGATAGTTCCAAAATGGCGATCCCATTAGAAATGAATATGGCTAGGAAACACCTCATGCGTAAACTGTTTGTCAGGGGTGAGTGGCCAGAACAGAATGAACAGATCAGGTTGCAGGAAATCAAAGAACAGGTCACTGCCATGAACCTGGATGCATGGCAGGACAAGGGCCCATTACACCAAGCCCTTAGTGAACTGTACATGGCCCCAAAAGTGAAAGAGGAGCAGAGTAAAATTGCCAAAATAACGACCTATCTATACCTCCACGTAGGAGTTATGCAGAAAAAGCATGCAGAAAACATAGTTCTGGCAAAGAATCAAGTGGAAACATTAGAGAAAGTCCAGACTGACCTAGACTCTGCAGAGCAAAGGCTACTGAAGAGCCAAGAATTAGAGACAGAATCTAGGCAGTATCTGACAAAATTAAAAGAAGAGCTGGCTCTCCTACAGCAAGAGAATGCAGAGCAAGACACCCAATTATAGGCACTGAAAGAGGAGTGTCAGGAAAGGGTTGACTCTTTACAACAGAGTCAACAGAAACTGGCACAAGAATTACATTTTAATAGTCTGCGCAGAACAGATGGTTGTCCTACAAGACCAGATAGACAAATTAAAAGAGGAAAATAATAAATTAATTATTAAAGACCACCACTCTCAAGAGGAATTTGACGAGGAGCACCAGAAATCTAGTGCATTCAAAAAACAAAGATGACCTGGCTGAATAGAGGGGCAACCTGAGTCAGGAGAGGGACGCCTTAGGCCAGGAAGTAAGCCAATCATAAACCAAGCTGGAGGAAAGAAAGCTGGCCCTCCAGGAGCTCAATGAAGTAAAAACAGAATATGAGAAGCTACTAGAGCACACCAGGTGGGTGGAGGATGCTCTGGGAAAGAACACCCAGACCAATGATGATAAAACTCAGGAGGTGAGTCTCCTGCAGCAGAAATTGGCCCAGTATTTCCCAACCAGGCAGGAAGCGCAGAGAGACAATGAGGCTCTCTGTGAAAAGAATGATAGGCTCCACCAACAGATAGCAATGCAAGAGCAAATCATTGAGACCAGTAAGGCCCTGATAGAGGAACAAAAGACTCAGATGTTGGCATATCACCAGGGAATAGGGTCTGACAGAGAAAAAGGAGAGAGGGATAGAGAAACCCCTGATCCTAACATCAGGACCCCTCTACTGAGGGACTCTAACCCCTTCAGTACCATGGACTCTGCCAGCTTCATGTCCACTGGCTGATATGAACCAGGGGCCATGGGGTTGGTAGACTTCAGCAGAATGGGTAAGATGGGACTGACAGATCAGCGCCTCCCAGAAATTGATAGACGGGCATCTCTGTACAGATCCACAAAGGTGAGGGCTAACATCTCTGATCAGGAATGCTCCTATGAGGGGAGAGTCAGGGAACTGGATCCACAAAACTACCGCCTTCCAAGAGATCAGTTTGTTAAATTTGGTGGGTAACTGCAGGAAATAAAGCCCAAAAAGAGTATCCTCAAGAACTCTTCCCAGATAGGGCAGTGGGGGGGGGTGGTACTCCGCAAACCCTAGGAGCAGGGGAGAGTCAGGAGACTCTTCTGAGCACCACAGAAATAGGGAAACTATGCCCCCACATTCTGCAAGCCCTTCTTAAGCTCGCAGAATCAGGGAGTGCCTAGAGGATCAAATAGCCACCTCCTGTAGTAGTGCCTGGGAGTCAGATGAGTGGATGCGGGTGACTAAGACCAAAAAGGCAAACAAAATCAAGAGGGCTATGCAAAAAGATCACCTGAAGCAGATCAAGGCCATTAGGATTGTTATAACTCCCTATTACATAAATGCCAATTATTCAGTCTGGGAACACCTTGAGTTATACGAACTCCAGCTTCTTTGTGGGGCTGGAGGATCAGAACCACTCTAGATGGTCCACCTACAGGGCGGCCATCTTAAAACACTTTTCTGTCCATAGAAATCCCCAAGAGGCCCACAAGGAGGCCTACAATCTGCAGTGTGGGGGAAGATCAGGCCCCACAAGAATTTGTGCAGGGACTCAAACGTGCTTCGCGCAGACCACAAGGAGGGTGCGCACAGATAGTAGGGAGTTCATTAACACCTTTTTCCATGCACTCCCCAAATACATCATGACTCAGCTGGTGAGGGACTTTCACAAGAAGAGATCACTGGACTGGGTCATAGAACAGGCGACCCATATTTATGAGGTGCAGAAACCTGTAGAGAACAAAAACACCAATAAAAACCCCAAACCAGCCAACACCCCTGCTGTTGCTAAGGCGGTGAAGGGGAAGGTTACCCCCATTTTAGATCTGGAGATGGGGGGCCATAAAATATTCCTACATAGAATCCATCCAGCCAAAGAACCAGAAGGCCCTCGGGCCAATCCCAGACAGGTAGTCAGAGAGGTAATCCCACAAATGGGACCCCTAACTCCCCTGATTACATTAGCCCACGATACAAGGGCAACACACCCTTCCTGGGGTATGTGTGGACTCCTCCAGCTCAAGGGTGGGGGATCCAACCAGGTAGGTACCAATCCAGGAAACTATCATCCTAACTTTCCCCAGGTGGGCAGTAATCCCCCAAATGCCAGGTTGAGTTTCTTTCCCCGGTACCCTAAAAACTTCAACCCACCAAACAACCCTCCTTTCTTTCCCCACTTTCCTGAGCTCAGACACCCCAATCCAGGAGAGGGGAGGCCAAGGGTGGAGGGTTACTGTTAGGAAAGATTTCGTAATTGTAGGGAATTTTCCTTCCATGTGGCAACCCCTAAACTTTTTGCTATTGTTTTTAACCTTGTTGTTGACTTTGCCAGAGAAGTACAGCCTTCTGCCGCACTTCTCTGGGCTTTCGCTCCTTTCTTACGGGGAAACTGACATGCCCTTAAGACAGTCAGTACCGGGGAACGTGGTTTCCCGTAGTTTCTTCTATCGTGTCGCAGCTTTAGTGCAACACGACACAAGAGGGCACTGTAAGCTAAGTTACAGCTCTCTTGGGTCTCTAGCCTTCTACAGGCCCTAGATACTCTTTTAGGAATGTATTTGATCGGTGCAAGTCATTCAGGGACTCGAATGGTGGCAGCGATCGTATTGTTTATTTTGAGCTCCTTTTGGCGTTCTGAGCACGTTTTTGCACTGAACCCAAAATGGTGGCCTGGCTCCCAAAATGGCCAGGCCGCGAGGCTCCTTTGTCTTGTCCACTGACCGTCTTGCTCCCTTCACCTTCCCCAGGTCCGGCGACCCGGGGCCTTCCTTATTTGGGCATGTACTTTCCCGCGAAACGTGGTTGCTTTCGCGGGCTTCTACATGTCGTTTGTGTGCCTCCAGGGTGTGGGCTGGGATGTCTGGTCCCAATACACATCCTGGGTGCCAGAGAGTCTAGGGTGGTGTGAATGCCTGGGACCACCGTGGTCCGTGATTGGTCCACGTATGGTATGTGTTTTGATGAGCGGATCTCCCATTGGCTCCCCTCCGTTTTGGCGCGAAGGGAACCGTGGATAAGAGGGGGCTGGAAACACCACTACCATGTCGATCTCCTGAGTTCTCACGAATGAAGGAATACAGGAGCCAAGTATCCTGCAACTACGAGGCTGGACCGAGGAATCGCTGGTGACCCGCTGAAGGAATCCTCCTTTGCACTGCTGTCGTCCGGAGAGCCCCTGTCCTCCTTTGATCGAACCAGAAGGCCTGTACTGGTGCTTCGACCTTTGGAATAGCAGGAACAGCTATTCCCGGCATCTTCAACCATCTCCTGCCAAGTAAGCCTTCGGAAGCGTCTCTGGGCCATCCAGTTGACTGACCAGCTTACAAAGGAGGTTGGCTCTGCAACCGCCGCCAGGTTGTGTTGTATTGCGAGTCCTTGACCCTCTCCCACGCTTCGTACGCTTGGCGTTCCCAGGTCTGAAGGGAGGAGGGTTCATTTGGCTCGAATACACACGGCCGCTCCGTTGTCCTGTGCGGCAACAAAACTGTGCCGGTTTCGTCGATTGGGACGTCTTTTTGCTCTACACGACTACAAAGCGTTCCCTGCTCTTCTGAACCTGCCAGCTGCTGAAACTATCGTGGAGAAGCCTGGGTCTGCTTGCTTCGGGGACCGGTGAGTAGTATATCTAGGATCTGGTCGCCCTCCTGCAGTATCCCATTGCTTTTCCCTGCTGTGTAAAAACAGCACCCTTTTGCCGCGCTCGCGCTCTGCTTCTGCCTGCTGTGGAGGCTGCGCTTGAGTTGCGGAACCTGTTCTCCTTCTGCTGTGCACTAACCCGAACTGCCTGACTTCCTCCGAAGAGCTTCCCCTTTTGCCCGTTGGCACCGGCGTGGCAGGTACTTTGAGCACAAGGCTCCACTCTTCGCAGGGCTCGGACTTCCATCTAGTTAGGTGCCTCTGAAGGCGAACTGAGTCTAAAGCGTTATCGCACTGCCTGTTTTCCTTTCCTTTCAGGTGGACTACATATTTCGTGCTTTAAATGCTTGCGACTGTGTATTTGTATATATATTGTGTTGATATGGTATGTGTTGGTTTAATATTGTGATATTTTGATTTTCTCGCTACGGTCATTATTTTAAAGGCCTTAAAATAAATGTGTTTATATTTTTGATATAACAACTGTTTGGAGTAGTTTGTAAGTGCTCTTGCTTTGTGTGCTCATTGCGGGCTTTCAGTCACCCTCACCCCTCTTGAGACCTAGTCTTGACCGCCGCGATCGCTACCTTGATTGGTCTGGCTTGTCCAGAGGTTACCCTGTTCCAAGTAATTAGGTTGGCCTTCTGAACTTCTGCGCCACCAGGACAGAGTTCAGAAATCCGTCTTAACAAATTGGTGTACAGCGGTGGGATACGACTGAAGGTATCCAGTGTTGCGCTCGAACTAAGGCATTTCAGGTTATTCCAAACAGTACACGTAGTGAATTGTTATAGTATAACTTTAAAAAGGCCATAGTCCTATCAAACAGTATGGAAACAAGTACATTGTTAACTTTAAATGCTTCCAAATCAGAAACGCTGAAAAAGATGTGTGCGGAGAGAGGTGTTTCCTCTCAAGGCACTAAATTGGAAATGATCCAAAGAATCGTGGCGTGGCAAGAAGCGCAGCTTGACGCTATTACTTCTGAGGACAGTGCGGAAGGTGGTGGGGCTGCTCTCACTGGTAGAACCGACGGTTCTGCCGCCGCACTGTTCCACCGCGACCACGAGGACGGGGAGGATGTAATGTCTAATGTTTCCTCTGCCAGTGCTGATGGGGAGGCTATGCTTGAATTCAAGAAGCAAGAGCTGCGGTTTAGGCAGCAGGAGCTTGAATTCAGCATATCCAAACTAAAAATCGAACAGGCAGAAAAACAAAAAGACAGGGATCACCAGTTGGAACTGGCCAAGCTTCAGGTTGCAAATGGATCCAAGGGTCCTGGACATGGGTCTGGGGCCTCCTCTCATCCACGGTTTCCAAAAGATCTGCTCAGTGTGTATGAAGAAAGGAATGACATTATGGACTGGCTGAATGCGTTTGAGTATGCATGCGAGGTCCAGGAAGTTGACAATGCTGATAAGATTGCGTGGTTGCTCAGTAGACTGCCCCATTCTGGCTGTAGTGCCATTATGGAAATGTCGAAGGCTGAGCGGGCTGATTTCGCAATGTTAAAGCAGACTCTCATTTTAAAGTTTGGGAAGACTCCGGCCCAATATTTAAAGCGTTTTCGAGAGTATAAGAAAAAGGAAGGTGGTACTTGGGTATCTTATGTCGCTGAATCTTTGAAAAACTTAACTGGCTGGGTCGAAGGCTATAAGGTTTCTACCTTCGACGGCATGATAAATCTTGTCATGCTGGAACACATTTTTGCTTCTTCTTCCCCGGAGCTTAAGCAGCATTTGGCCGATTCGAAGGAGATAGATCCTAAGAAGCTGGCCATTGCAGCAGACTTATGGGTGTCACATCGAGTGTCCCATAAGGACAAAACTCATCCTGGTAAGCAGGAGGAGGGGAAAAAGTCCAAAGATATGGAGGGTGGGGAATCTGCTAAATCTTCTTCCCAAAAAGGCCACAAAAAGAAAAACAAGGGTAAGACACAAGAGAACTCACAGGGTAGTGGAGGTGCGCCTCCGAAACAGAACTCTGGTTACAATAAGCCTCCCTACGTAAACAGACCCAATGGGGCTTGTTTTTCTTGTGGAGCAACTGACCATGTGAAGGGGGATCCCAGTTGTAAGGTTAGACCTTTGGGGGTCCACTCCGCTAATCTGGCCTTCTCCTCCTACGAGGAAGAAGAGATTACAGGAGCATCCTTCTCCTCGGACTCATTTCCCAGCGGAATAGAGGCCGAGGTAGTTTTAGTGTCCCTGGGTTCCTGGGAGCCTAAAGTCGCAGAGGCGTATGCTAGGATTCCGGATAATACCAAGCACTACTTTAAAGACAGTGTGCTGATCAATGGAGTGGATACTCCAGCTCTTAGGGATAGTGGGTGCAGTCGAACTGTAGTGGATTCTCCCTTGGTAGACTCAGAGGAAGTTGCCAGAGCTACTCTGATGCCCACTAAGTTGGCTGACGGCCCCCTCCGTATGTTTCCCGTGATCCCTGTTAATCTAACTTTAAATGGTACAGCTGTCAGGATTCCAGTGAGCATTCAGAGAAACGTCCCGGGAAAGGTCTTATTAGGTAATGATCTCAGAGCTTTAGGGCTCGTAGGAGACACTGCCGAACGACCCTACACACGGTCTCAAGCACGGGCAGCATTGGCCAAGTCCAATACGCCGCCCCCGCCGAAGGGGCAACCCAAGGCGAAAGGAGTCTACAAGTCAAGACGGGGGAAAGAGAATATTCCCCCGAGCTCGCCTACCACTGCGGTGGAGGAAGTTGGTCAATCGCCCGAGCCTGACGAGGAGGTGGCGATGCCTGAAGTATTCGACCCCAACGACCATCCGGAACTAAAAGACTTGTTAGTTGAAGGAGGTCCTGATAGGGACGAATTCAGTAAAGGCCAACGTGAGTGCCCATCTCTGGAAGGCCTAAGGAGACAGGCCTGCTCCCAGCTTGAGGGTGAACCTCCTGGGAAGCATAGGATTTATTGGGAAGGTGGACTCCTGTATAGTGAGCCCACAGAGTCTACAGAAGGAGACCATAGGAGGTTGGTGGTTCCCCTTGCTGTTAGGCCCTTCCTCCTGCAGTTGGCGCATGTCGTTCCCCTTGCTGGTCACCTTGGTATGAGGAGGACCAAGCAAAGGTTATCCATGCACTTCTACTGGCCCAAGATGGGGGAGCAAGTAGAAAGTCACTGCAGGAGTTGTGCCGCCTGCCAGTTGTCTGGTAAGGTTGGCGCGACAATCCAAGCTCAGTTGGTACCGCTCCCAGTTGTGGGGGTACCATTTGAAAGGGTAGGGATCGACATGGTTGGTCCCCTTGACCCGCAAACATCCTCAGGCAATAGGTTTATCCTGGTGCTGGTCGACCATGCAACCAGGTATCCTGAGGCCGTCCCATTGACAACTGTAACTGCCAAGCCAGTTGCAGAAGCTTTACTCGGCATGTTTACTAGGGTTGGCTTCCCTAAAGAAGTTGTGCCGGATCATGGCAGCAACTTTATGTCGAAGTATAGGCAGGCTATGTGGAAAGAATGTGGGGTCACCTACAGGTTCTCTTCTGCATACCGCCCCCAGACCGATGGTCTGGGGGGGCGTTTCAACAGGACGTTAACGAGCATGATTGGGGCTCTGGAGGAGCCTCAGAGAAGAAAATGGGATCTTCTTGTTTCATGCTTACTGTTTGCCTACCGAGAGGTACCACAGGAGGGTGTTGGCTTCAGCCCCTTCGAACTTCTGTTCGGTCATCCCGTACGGGGACCCTTAGCCATCGTCAAAGAGGGATGGGAGATGCCCACTCCCCCTGTTACTACCAATGTAGTTGATTATGTGCTAGGGCTCAGAAAACGGATGGTACTTCTGATGGGCTTGGCTAGTGATAAATTGAAGGCAGGGCAAGCGCTGGTGAAACATTGGTACGACCAGAAAGCTTCCCTCATCAACTTTACACTTGGTCAGCAAGTCCTGATCATGAATCTCATAAGGCCTCGAGCTTTACAGGACAAATGGTCAGGCCCTTGCCCAGTGGTGGAGCCCCTGGGTGAGGTTAACTATTCAGTGGACCTTGGAAGGCCTGGACAGGCTCCAAAAGTGTTTCACGTGAATAGGCTGAAGGCTTTCGTCCCAAGCGGCGAAATCGCAGCACTGCTATTTGCTTCAGACGTTGAGGAAGAGGAGTCTGAACCTCTCCCCGACCTGTTCAAAAGCAGTCCTTCAGAAAGCTCTTTTGAGGGTGTCCGAGTGGCCCCTCACCAAAATGGACAAGGCTCAGTGGTTTACCTTGGACATGAAGTAGGTGGAGGGAGGAGACAGCCTCTACTCAGTCAGGTACAAGCAGTACAAGACTGGCCTACCCCCACTACGCAAACCCAAGTGAGAGCCTTTTTAGGACTCACGGGGTATTACCGCAATTTTGTGGCAGACTATGGTACCATAGCTGCTCCTCTGACTGCCCTCACAACTCCGAAGAAACCCAAGAAGGTAACTTGGACCGACGAGTGTGAGAAGGCCTTCAATGGCTTAAAAGACTCCTTGTGCCAGGCGCCTGTGCTAAGGGCCCCTGATTATCAAAGACCTTTTATCGTGCAGACGGATGCCTCTGACACTGGGATAGGAGCTGTACTATCACAAGTAGATGAGAAGGGTAAGGAACACCCTATCGGTTTTATTAGTCGCCAGCTTAAGGACAGAGAGCTCAGGTGGTCCACGGTAGAGAAAGAATGTTTCTCTGTTGTGTGGGCCCTAAGGAAGCTGAGGCCCTACCTCTATGGGACCCACTTCACTGTGCAGACTGACCATAAGCCGTTAAAGTGGCTAATGAACATGAAGGGGGAG
Organism: Ambystoma mexicanum; assembly: GCF_040938575.1. Taxonomy (NCBI): domain Eukaryota; kingdom Metazoa; phylum Chordata; class Amphibia; order Caudata; family Ambystomatidae; genus Ambystoma; species Ambystoma mexicanum. The sequence goes on from NC_090936.1 coordinate 384,115,801, forward strand.
AATCCAAAGTTGCTTAGGTGGTCCATAAGTCTTCAAGGCTTCGACTTCACTATTGAGCATAGACCAGGTGTCCAACATAGCAATGCTGATGGGTTGTCCAGAATGTTTAACCGACCTGAACAAGAGACTCATCCAGGGGTGGATTAGTTCCCCCTGTCCATAGTCTGGGAGGGGCGAGTGTTAGGAAAGATTTCGTAATTGTAGGGAATTTTCCTTCCATGTGGCAACCCCTAAACTTTTTGCTATTGTTTTTAACCTTGTTGTTGACTTTGCCAGAGAAGTACAGCCTTCTGCCGCACTTCTCTGGGCTTTCGCTCCTTTCTTACGGGGAAACTGACATGCCCTTAAGACAGTCAGTACCGGGGAACGTGGTTTCCCGTAGTTTCTTCTATCGTGTCGCAGCTTTAGTGCAACACGACACAAGAGGGCACTGTAAGCTAAGTTACAGCTCTCTTGGGTCTCTAGCCTTCTACAGGCCCTAGATACTCTTTTAGGAATGTATTTGATCGGTGCAAGTCATTCAGGGACTCGAATGGTGGCAGCGATCGTATTGTTTATTTTGAGCTCCTTTTGGCGTTCTGAGCACGTTTTTGCACTGAACCCAAAATGGTGGCCTGGCTCCCAAAATGGCCAGGCCGCGAGGCTCCTTTGTCTTGTCCACTGACCGTCTTGCTCCCTTCACCTTCCCCAGGTCCGGCGACCCGGGGCCTTCCTTATTTGGGCATGTACTTTCCCGCGAAACGTGGTTGCTTTCGCGGGCTTCTACATGTCGTTTGTGTGCCTCCAGGGTGTGGGCTGGGATGTCTGGTCCCAATACACATCCTGGGTGCCAGAGAGTCTAGGGTGGTGTGAATGCCTGGGACCACCATGGTCCGTGATTGGTCCACGTATGGTATGTGTTTTGATGAGCGGATCTCCCATTGGCTCCCCTCCGTTTTGGCGCGAAGGGAACCGTGGATAAGAGGGGGCTGGAAACACCACTACCATGTCGATCTCCTGAGTTCTCACGAACGAAGGAATACAGGAGCCAAGTATCCTGCAACTACGAGGCTGGACCGAGGAATCGCTGGTGACCCGCTGAAGGAATCCTCCTTTGCACTGCTGTCGTCCGGAGAGCCCCTGTCCTCCTTTGATCGAACCAGAAGGCCTGTACTGGTGCTTCGACCTTTGGAATAGCAGGAACAGCTATTCCCGGCATCTTCAACCATCTCCTGCCAAGTAAGCCTTCGGAAGCGTCTCTGGGCCATCCAGTTGACTGACCAGCTTACAAAGGATGTTGGCTCTGCAACCGCCGCCAGGTTGTGTTGTATTGCGAGTCCTTGACCCTCTCCCACGCTTCGTACGCTTGGCGTTCCCAGGTCTGAAGGGAGGAGGGTTCATTTGGCTCGAATACACACGGCCGCTCCGTTGTCCTGTGCGGCAACAAAACTGTGCCGGTTTCGTCGATTGGGACGTCTTTTTGCTCTACACGACTACAAAGCGTTCCCTGCTCTTCTGAACCTGCCAGCTGCTGAAACTATCGTGGAGAAGCCTGGGTCTGCTTGCTTCGGGGACCGGTGAGTAGTATATCTAGGATCTGGTCGCCCTCCTGCAGTATCCCATTGCTTTTCCCTGCTGTGTAAAAACAGCACCCTTTTGCCGCGCTCGCGCTCTGCTTCTGCCTGCTGTGGAGGCTGCGCTTGAGTTGCGGAACCTGTTCTCCTTCTGCTGTGCACTAACCCGAACTGCCTGACTTCCTCCGAAGAGCTTCCCCTTTTGCCCGTTGGCACCGGCGTGGCAGGTACTTTGAGCACAAGGCTCCACTCTTCGCAGGGCTCGGACTTCCATCTAGTTAGGTGCCTCTGAAGGCGAACTGAGTCTAAAGCGTTATCGCACTGCCTGTTTTCCTTTCCTTTCAGGTGGACTACATATTTCGTGCTTTAAACGCTTGCGACTGTGTATTTGTATATATATTGTGTTGATATGGTATGTGTTGGTTTAATATTGTGATATTGTGATTTTCTCGCTACGGTCATTATTTTAAAGGCCTTAAAATAAATGTGTTTATATTTTTGATATAACAACTGTTTGGAGTAGTTTGTAAGTGCTCTTGCTTTGTGTGCTCATTGCGGGCTTTCAGTCACCCTCACCCCTCTTGAGACCTAGTCTTGACCGCCGCGATCGCTACCTTGATTGGTCTGGCTTGTCCAGAGGTTACCCTGTTCCAAGTAATTAGGTTGGCCTTCTGAACTTCTGCGCCACCAGGACAGAGTTCAGAAATCCGTCTTAACAGTTACCCAAACTATCCAAACCCAGGGTACTATGGGAGAAGGGATAGCTACCCTTCCTGTGATCCCCCAAGAATGGACTAGAAACCCCCGTACCAGCCATAGCGGGTGTCCCAACTGGAGTGCCAGGTCCAGAACTTATCCCAGGATCTGGGTCACATGTTGAGGGCTCAACAGAACCCTTAGATAAACATGGAGGCTCAGAACCCATCAAACCAAGGGTCTGGTACTCCAGAACAATGACGGGGAGAGAACCCCAACAACTCACCGGTTCCAAAGGAGGAGGCACGGGGAGGGTCGTGTAAAGCCTTAGAGGAAGCTTCCTTCCCGACTTGTGAAAAGCCCCTGGAAACCCAGGAACAGGAACCAAAATCTCCTGCCCCTGAAAGTTTTCAACCCAAGGAACAGAGGGTGGGTAGATGAAATAAAGGACCTAAAAAGACCCATTTTGTGGAGGAGGTTAGTATCCCCAAATTTGAAGGAGAGGGGCCCTGATAGAACTCTGGGAAAAAGATCTTCTCCTTCAGGGATGGGGGTACCTCCTCCCAAAGAAAAATGGGTCCCGAGAGATCCTAATGAAGACTGGGTGAATGTGAGTTAGGATCGCCCACCATTGAACCCCAGAATGATGATCCAGAAAACCACCTTGCCCAAAAATATTCTGGTGACTGCCTCCAAAAAAGGGAGGGCGTCCCAGAATCAGAACCATGGGAGCCCAAAACTCCCTCAATATCCAACTGCCACATTTTTTTTGCAGATCCCCAAGCTCCCACGCAGAATCCTGCCCAAACTACCCCTGTGTCAGTGTCAAGAATCAAGAAACTAACCCACCACTTGGTCCAAAATGCACATTATCTTTGCCCCCTTGAAGAGAAGGAGGGAGGATCATATGCCCCAGTCCAAGTACAAGGGCAATGTACATTTTGGGCATTGGTGGACACTGGATCCCAAACCACTCTTCTGTCAAAGAAAGCCTTTGATCAGCTGAATTAAGGAAGGGGGGAGAGATACCAGATCCCTCTCACCCCTCTTCCTGGACAACTTCAGAACTTCGATGGGAACAAAATTCCTGTTGAGGGGACTGCAGATTTGGAAATTAAAATTGGGCGACACAAGGTGAAACACCCGGTCATAGTCGTGACTCCGGAGGGCCCACCATGTTTACTTGGGAATGACATCCTGCACAGATTGTCTCCCCTAATAGACTGTGTAAACAAGGTACTTTGGAACCAGACTCACCGACCAATAAAATTAAAACATAGTGTCAACCATGTTAGTTTAAATGGCACATGCCACATGGTTGAACCAAAACAGGATCATATTGAGTTCCACTTTCAAAACAACCAAATCCCTGACTTGACAGTAATTGCAGCAGTACAACAAACTAGTGATTGGAATTCCTCTCTATTTCTGCAAATCAACCTTCCCTCCAGTTTCAAGTGGCATTCCACACTGGATGGAGATACTCTCAAATTCTATACTAATTCACAATCAGAAAATCCCAATTCCATAGCCAAAATTGATATCAAACCAGCACAAAGCTTAGCTGGCATTCTGAAGAAGGGTGAACAGCTCTTCTTCCCGATTCAGTTAAATGACAGGAAGGAGTCTGTCCTCGACAGAGTTCACTTGAATAGCAAAGAAAGCTTCATCAGTGAAGTATTATTCAATATACTCCCAAAATACCAGACCTTACCCGCTGAAGAGTCAGTGTATCAATGGGTATAGGGCCTGGAAATCCCCCGTTCCAAAGATCTTCTGCTTAGCAGTTGTATGGTCAACATTTCTAGCAATGACAAAAGCATAGTACATACTTGTTGGGTCGTGCAGGATGTTCCTTCCTCCTTTTACATGGGCAGTCACATCCTCAACCAGCTCGAGATTAATTTGGACCCAGTCATTGCCAAGCCTGGTCCCAACTGGAGAGTAAATCTCAGGGACCTGGCAGTCCTAAGGAAAGCTTTCCGGTCAGCCCTAGTGCTACGGTAGAAAATGGAAGTTCAGAAATGGAGGAGAGGTCACCATCCAAGTCCTCACCTACAGAATCTGCACCCCCAAAAGTGACTTGATGAAAGAAAAAGTGGGTCCACATCAACCAGCTGAAGAGTTGCCACCCCAGGCATACTTTGCGGCAAATAGAAGAGCCTACAGAAAACCCAGATGGAGAGAATGACGAAACCTAGGAATATTTTAAATTGTCATTGAAAACATACAGGGAATATTGTAATTTGTCACTGAATACATGCGTGGAATATTGTAAATGGTCATTGAATGCATATGTATATCCCACGGCTGTCAACCCTATTGGAGGGCACTAGTGGGAACATTTTCATAACTGGGTTGTGTTCTGTTTTATAGTTGCACAAATTATACCTAATAACTAAGGAGGACCTCCTCAGGGATCCAGGAGGAAAAACCAAAGAGATCCAGAGTGCCGCTCCACATCCCTGAAAAGAAGCCCGAGAGAAGACGGGGGTATCATTCCTATTCCAACAAGAGCAGGCAAAGAGAGTGTGTCGCATCATTTGCTGATGGAAGAAGAACTACATCTGAGGAAACCTGTGTTCTTCACGAACAGAAAGAAAATCCCACATGCCCGACTTCACCACGACTGGAGGTCAAGCCTAAGTTGGGGGCAGACTTCTATGGGATATTTTGACCCATTCCAATGTGCCCCACTGCATCACTTTCCAAATGGCAAAGAAACAACACAGAATGGATGCGCTGTCTCTTGTGCGTGTCAAAATCTTGAAAACAGTGTTGGGTCACAACCAGAAAAAGCTGCACACCTTGCCACACACAGTCAAGGGGGGGTGAAAAACAGTCATCACTGCAGGAGCATGCCAGTGGGTTCTGCCACATTCACCATGGAGCAAAGCAGCAGAATGTGCTACAAACCAAAAATGCATTTTAGAATTTTAGCCTTGCAACCTTCAAAAGTGTTGTTTTTGGCGCTGGATCCATTTATTTCCATTGAATCATTGGGATGAAAAGGGTACTACAAAAACAGGATCATCCAGTGTGGCTCAGAGGAACCAGGCCTCATTGACTGACATCTCTATAAATTGTATCTTATGGAAAATCAGCCCAGGAGTATTTGCTTTCAGTTCCATGGGAAAAACATGGCTAAAATTGCAACATGTAACAGAATCAGCTGTGCAGACAGAAACTTTAAACAAAGGCAGGATACATGTATCCAGATTGCAAACATCCCAGCACTCAAGGGAAGACCTAATGCTGAGTCAACTGTACATGTGCTGCATAGGAAAATCAGATTTAAAAGAACTCAGGTTAATGTGCTTTTCCATGAAGAAAGTGCAAAATCGCCTGTTGTGAAAGCATGTTTTTGTTTAAAGGTTTCATTCTTTAACAAATGTCAAAGGATTGCTAATGTAAAAATCCACCTATAAACTGTGTTCATTTTATATGTGTAATGAAAGATTTAGGTGAAACTTAAAGTAACCCAGTCTTGAGTTAATTAACTATTAAAAAAATAAATTCTGCCTCTACAATCCTCAGCCTGGGAAAGGTTAACACTTCACTCCTGGCAGGAAATGACTAATTGCTGCTGGGAGGCCCCACATACTCATGACAATGCGCTTCATTAGGCATGCGGCTGGGCCCCAGGCAAAGACAATAGAAGGCTTGGACACGCATTCTTCCAGGGGAGGGGTAGCATGCTGGGAGAGGCGGCTTCTCAGTGAACTTCAAAAGACTGGCCATTTGCTCCCATGTGGTACAGAAAGAAAAAAAAAAGCTGACTTGTGATTTTGGATTTTAAATTGCTTATTTTATCACAGAACTTCATGACATTTAACTTGACAGCAAAAATAAGTAAAGGAATGAAAAGTACATACATGAGAAATCTGAATTTATGACAGACATGTGAAGACTTGGTAGGATTTCTTGCTGCATAAGGGACTAAAGTTATGCAAAAGGATTAATTGCGCAGAAGATATTAATGCTGCAAATTTAATATTGCGCAGCCATGTTCTAGGGGTGATTGCACATATATGTACCGAATTAGGAATTGTTAGGCTAAACCTTTATGATCAAAATTGACAAAATTCAATAGAATGACAACACCAGGTCTCACCGCCTTGGGAGTTGGATGTAAACGTAACCCACAAAATATGTGTGCGATTTTGTAATTTATGTGTGTAATTTATGTGTCCGATTTTATTAGAGGGCATACGTATATAAATATGTATTTTTGGGAAAGTAAATTTTGGTCCCAATAACTATGGGAGGTTTCCAAGTCAGATCATAAAACATGACAACCCTTTCTGTCATCCAACCAGCAAAAAGCAAGGCGGGAACTGCGCCTTTGACCAATCACAGCATTATGAGTGTGGGTTGTAAATCTGCCCCTACCATAAACTTAGTGATGTCATTTGACAGGATACATAAGGGAACCTCACAACACACAACACACACTGATTCCAGACTCATCCTGATTTCCACGTGGCACCCTTTTCCTGAATCCTCCAGCTTGTTCCTGATCCAGATTTCAATGAAAAGCCAAGCCTCAGCAGTGCTGAACTCTTTTTCAGCTGGACTCAAATCCTGAATCTATCCCAAAACCAAAGGAAAACAATTTTGATCCAGTCTGTCTTGCTACCATTAATACTTGCCTGATGAAATTCGTCATCCCTCTGATCTACAGTGTCCACCAACCAGGAGGGCCAATCCAATCCAGTCCAGCATGAGGTGCCAGCCCAATTGACCAGAACCGCCCAGCTGTCCTATCCTGCCAGAAATGCCATGCTGCCTGTAGACCCAATCTGTGATGACCAGAACCTGACGGTCCAATCTTAAATTAAAGTGGACTGTAAGTATCAATAGGAATCATAGAAACTCATAGTATATTTGCCTTGCCCTATCCCAATATATAACCCATCCCATCTTTAACCTAAGAACCTCTAATATTGTCAGAACCATTCTTTCAACTTGTCTTTGATTCTTAGTGTTAGCGCTGATGTTTTCCTTCTGTTTTTTAGAACATAAGCCATTAGTGATTTGGGTTAAATAAAGTAATTCCCATAAAGAAATCGGGGTATCTGCCACGTGAAGGGTTACCAGCGGCCGAGTGTAACTGTGGAGATTCACGGGTGGCATTCTCTGTTTCTTAGCCATTAATCTAGTTTAAGTAAAAATCAACACATCATTTTGAAATCGATTTTCTGCTTCTCTCTGTCCTATTTTTCTAAAAACGCTTCTCATGCAAACTCACACAACTTCCTCAATTTTATAGCTAGAGACTTAATTTCAAATCTGACTTTAACCTAAGACCTTTCGCTATACCCCCACCTAAAAACCGCATCAGTGTATTTGATCTGTTTTTATTAAAAATCGCATGGTGAAATTTAGGCAGGAACTCACATTTTTGCAAAGGTTTTACACGTGTGTTTTCCCATTGAAAGTATTTCCAAATTTCTATTCTGATTCAAAGTGTGTACTGTTGCTTAGATTATAGCTTATGTTTGCTAGGATCTTTTCAGTGTTGCTCCCATAGGAATTTATATCAATTTATGGACTTTTTGCACACTTTTCATTGTTTTGCTCAGCCATTTTCAAAGGTCATTTTAAAAGTGTAAATTTTCCAAAAACGGTTTTCTCTCTTGTTTGGGGAGGGACAATTATATTCCAACCCTGTACACTGTTCCATATACCTGAATACCTGCTGCTTACTTACATCTGTGTAGAATTGCTCACTTGTGGATTGAGAACTTTGCAGGGGGAAATCTTAACTTAAACACTGTCTTTTCAACAAGCCAAAACTGTTCTTTTTGCCTGTGTTTTATCTTCTGTGCTGCTCAAAAGTGAATTCAACTGCATTACCTATTTTCTTATTTGTCTTGTCACTACATGGGTGATTGCTGACCCATATATTAAAACATGTGTTTGATTTGAATTTTAAATAAATAAATATTACCTTTACCAACCAGCCTCATTCCTGGTCCATTGTGACCTGGGGGTATTTTGAGAAGGGTTGTGATATGAGTGGTATATCACTCAGAATATTGGACTTATAGACACAATAAATACATTTTTCATTTGTGCATTGCATGCTGGCCTGAGACCCCGGGTGTATTGCCTGATTGAAATCCTTAACACATAGAAAGAACTCTTCAGAATCATCAAAGACATTTAAAAAAAACTCATCCTGCAAGAATTCCACCATCCCGACACAAGCACTTTGTGACAACATCACCAACCACCTGAGATCGAAAATCGACACAATCCTGGAGACCATCAACACAGCCTGAGCAAACACAACCACAACTGCTGGCCACAGACACCAAGCAAAATGGAGTCTACAGCAACACTCATCTGCCTTGAACCAATCACAGCAGAAACCTTTGCCACACTGATCAAGGACATCAACCTTGCAGGATCCCCAAGGTACCCTTGCCCTCCCCGCCCCCGACATTTTCAAATGAATCCTCAACCACTTAACTCTGGGAACTCACTTCTGAAACCTAATGAATGTATCACTCAAAAAAGGAACAGTACAATATGCCTTCAAATCAGCATACATCAAACCACTGATAAAAAAAAGGAATTAAACAGCGCAGAAGACACGAGCAACTACAGACTGAAATTCAACCTGCCCTACCTGACAAAAATCCTGGAGAACCATGTATACAAGATCCTAATTAAATATGTTGAAATAAACAGAATACTCGACCGGTCACAAGTTGGCTTCAGACCAATGAGAAGAACAGAATCGGCACTTCTATCAATATGGGATGACCTGAAAATTAATTCAGACAACAACGCACAATCAGCCCTCCTACTATTAGACATATCAGCGTCATTTGACAAAATAAATCACCAACACTAATAAAAATATTGATTGAATGTTGCATACAGGAATCTGCACTAAATTGGCTTAACTCATTCCTAACCAACTGAACCGAAAGAACCTACCTACTACTGTTCACCTCAAACACCATAAATATATCCTGCAGAGTACCTCAGGGATCCAGCATCTCTGCTCTGCTTTTCAAAATCTACATGTACCCACTGATGAAAATCATTCGAACCCACAGGCTTACCGCCTTCAGCTATGTTGACGACACACACATGATTGTGAAAACAAACCGAACCCAGGAACAAAATATCTGCCTCAACAACTGCCTCACAGACATCTACAAATGGATGACAATGAACAACCTTAAACTGAACCCGGCAAAAACAGAAATAATGCTCTCACCCAAAGGATTCGACGGAGGGAACCCACAACTGATTGGCCGTCCAGCATGGAAATGCAACCGGAGACTACCTATGTAATAAATTACCTAGGAATAATAATGGACAACGGACTATCCCTGGAAATGCAAGTCAATGCAATCACCAAAAATGGCTTCTACCTCCTAAAACTACTCAGATGATTACTCCCCTACCTGTCCTTCCCTCACAGTACTATCACTTTGATATCCATGATACTCACAAGAACTGACTACGCAAACAGCCTCTATCTAGGAATACCAGAAAGACTCACCAAGAAACCCCAAAGGGTGCAAATTACAGCAGCCAGGATTCTATTAAGACTAAACAGAACAGAAAACATCATGCCAGCACTGAAAAGCCTACACTGGTTACCAGTAAAAACAACATATCAAATTCAAAGCACTCTGCATTGCTCACAAAGCCTTGCACAGACAACAGACAAGGAGCTGAATTCCTCCAATACAAGATTAGCCGGTACCGCCAAAGAAGGGGCCTAGCAAACAGTTATGACCTACAAATAGAGGCAAAACATTATGAAATAAGGATATTCCGCAGAACAGCGTTCTCATGTCTAATTGCTAACCTCTGGAACACCATGCCCAGAGAAATTAGAACCACAAAAGACCAAATCACCTTCAGGAAATGACTTAAAACGTGGTTATTCAACGGACAATGACAGCCGCAAAGTGACACCGGCAGCAATAACAGAACAGATAAACTAAGAGAGGAGGCGAGATGGACCACTGAACCACAAGCAAGAACCTGGGTAGGGTCAGGCATCAACCAAAGAGTCACACCAGAAGCTCCAACAAACCAACAGAATTACTAACCCACTTCCCCTTCCTGCACCTCTGACATAGCCAACACCACTACTCCATACCTCGGGCTAGCTACACTACACAAAAACAAACCAAGAATCAATGCTATGTTCACAACCACCATCTCTGAGATGCTGGAATCAGACCTAGAGTGAACCACCCCACATAGCCCATAAATCGCCAACAACCCAACTACACACCAAGACACCATATAGTCTTGCAGCCACGGCCACACCAGACTCTGGATCCCTTATGGACACTACCTAACCAGTGTGTACAACCACAACATACCCCAACACCAGACAACACACTAAAACCAACGCAAACACTAGCGCACACCGGAGGCACTGAGTCTTACACATGCGGTTACAACACAAAGGGCATTCCGCACCAACTCCCACATGCAAAACAACACTCGCAGACACCAGTTCCTCCTGGTTCTGAACCTATCCTCTCATCCTATCCTCCTTTACCTCCCAACCCCCCTTTTTCTTCCAGAGCCACGCAAGGTGCGCCGGACAAATCAGCAGAACATCATAATATTACCTTTTCCCAGACATGTTGTTCCTCACAATGCTGAGACACATAGGATACAGCTAGATTTTGGTGCTGCTTTCTATATTGCACCTCCACTGCAGTTGATGAAATGTGTGCGCCATTGCACAGATGAAAGATGGAGCAATTTTGATCCATCCATACATTGTTGAATTTGATCATACGTGTGTACAATTACCAAATCTACTATATGAAATGCGGCCTGTCCTCAAGAAAATCATTGCCTATCAGTGGCAAGAAATGCATGCTTAAAAACTGGGTCAAGGGCTTTGCAGTCCTCCTTTTTTATTTATGTTTAAGTTTGCATAATTGTGCTCTGAGTAGGGGAATCCACAAGTATTGCTTACCTCGGAGTTTGACGCACATACGAGTTTGCTGTTTTCGCTTGGAATTACAAGCCACGTTTACAGAAATTGTAATCCAGCAAAATTACTGCTGGTAGCCCCTGGCAGTCCATGCACATGTTTTTCATTGTCTTGTGAATTTGCAATAAGTTGGACCTCTTGTTATGTGGTTAGGTGTTCCAATCGTACATTTGACGCGAAATAGCCCCATACTGTTTGGAGTCTCTACCGGAGACTGACTACAGTCGTGGTATTCAGTATTGCCCTATACGCTACCGCTAGGATACCCGCGTTCACGATGCACTGATCTGCTACAGAGCGTAGGCACGTCTTGCATGTGGTCTCTCTGGGTTTCAACAGAGGTGGTTAACAGAAAGGCATGCTGAGCCATGTCACTGTTTCAAAGATAATGTCTGGTGTCTGGCCAACAGTTAAAGGTATTAATGATGGGGGGGCTGCAGTAGATGAGGGAGTCGCTTCTACAGAACATCTGATATGTCTGAAAAAGAGCACCAGTGGACTCGGAAGAATGTTGATGAAGGGAGAAGAAAACACTCGAGCAGGAAAGCTAAGAGTGCAAATAAAAGAGGGTGCCAGAATGTGTAGGGGAGCAGCCCACATGGGGATTTTCATGAGCAAGAAGATGGGTGTGGCAGTCCAAGGGTGAAGTCTGGTGGCACTGAAGGGAATATGTGAAGGCTTGCTGTGGTGACCAAGATTAGAAGGTGCACACCAAGGCTGAGCATCATGGCAACATTCAGCTGGTTGTGGATACTGAGGCACTGGAACTGTAATGGTTGGACTCGACACAGACCTTCAGTAACCCCATGTGCCTGCGATGATAGGACGGTGATATAATATGACGAGACGATAGCAGAAAGGCGCTATGGTTGGCGGTGTCCAACAAGGTAGGGTACCAAGTGCAGGTCCTGAACAAGTGTGGGGTTCTAGGAGGAACCCTAGGCTGTAAAGAGCCAGGGACATTAGCTAGGGCGAGCCCTATCATCGCAGCTCTCTTGGCCATTAAAGTTCCCCGGGCAGCTGGCTTACTGTGGGTTTACTAGTTAGATTATGCATTCCACCCGGCTGGCTGGAGCTTGCTCTACGGGCACTCGATTTTCCTGCCCGCTTCTTTCCATGCTACATGACTCCAAACGCTTACCCCACTCACCCCGCATCCCAGCCGCAACCGATTTAATTCGCTACTGGGGCCAATGCAACATCAAATGGACGAGGACCTCCGGCAGGAGCTCCCCTGTCCCGTTACCACTGGCAGCCATATTTGTGTTCCTTTTTCTGTTTGGGAGATAACTTGGCTCATGTACTTGCTGCAGGCTAGTGTTCCTCACAAACAAAAGGGGTCTTAGCACCCTGGCCCGCCAGCGGCACCTGGGCTACTAATAGCAATAATACCCTATTTGGAGGGTTGTATGAAGTGTAGGTATTCAGTAACCACCATTAGAGGCCTCTGCTTCGCTTGGGCCAATTACATTTGATGGGAGACTCTTATGACCCAGAAGAGCCCAATGCAGCATTATTGCTTACGTGGCAAACTGCGGGTTTAGGTGGAAGCAGGCAAACGTGGGTCTCTTTTATGTCTAACGACGACATTGAAAACTCATGAAGAAAACGAGGGCAGTAACCTCATGTTTTTCATCACAACATACTTGAATTGTATATGACGTTTCATGGCATCTATTTTTTCCAATTTCCGATGAAGCCGAAAAAGGGGTTCGTATGATGCAACAAATCGTGCTGCGTATGTTGCAAAGGATTTTGAAATGGATAAAACATCTCAACAATATTGGATGGAGCAAAGTTTTGACAAGAATGTGTGAGAATAAACAGCCTATAAAATAAAATAGATCTGCTATGGGGTGGTCCCGGATCTAAAAGTCACCCGGGAAAGTCTTCTTCAAAGTTGTCCCGTTACACCATGCGAGTGAACAAAGCGAGCAAGCTTAACCTCTCTAAGGGGGGGTTTCAGCAGTTCTCCCCCAGGAAAATTTGAATTAAATGGGCCCATACAGTAAATTGCAAAGCTTTGACCATATACTGGTATGAAAGGGTAGGTTAAAAACCTAACATATTATCTCTGTGGGTTCCGAGTGAGGAAAAACACACTGGAAGATTTAGGGGGGTGGGGGGAAGAGGGACGGAGGGAGGTGGACTGACTGTTAGAGGGGGTTTGGAAGGGGCAGAAAAATTGGTAGGATTAATCTTAAATTATCCATATAGAAATTAGGACTGCCCGGTGGCTGCTTTAAACAGATGAAGGGAAAGAGAGAGCAGGAGGGAGTTGAGTGGGTGTCTAAGTGCATTTATGATTGTTAGGAGGAGGACTAGGAACGTTCACAGGTGTTACTTGTTAATGAGTGTAAAAGGTACATTCTAAGGGGCTCATTTTAAATTTAATGCAAGAGAATGCCAACGTTAGCATGTGCTGCTGTGACCCCTGCGTGCACATTTCATCATTTGCAAGGCGGAGTGCAAGACTGAAGAGTAAATGAAGGCGAAACAGTGCCTATTCTACAGATGTCTGCTCCGTTTTCCCAAAAATAAAGTGACTCTTTGCAGGCAGCATTTGCTATTTCAGTCCTTTATAATCCGCATGCTATTTAGCAGGTGCAATTCTGAGACAGAGTACATAGGAATCTTGTAGTTTGATGCCTCCATGAAAATCTTAAGCGGGCGTATCTATATATATATATATATATTTGTGAAAGTGTGCTTGTATGTTGGGGGGTTGGCTCCAGCCCCATAACAGTTGGGGGGCTGAAATCTTTTCCCAAGTTCGGCATACCAGTCTGGGGTGTACTAACGATAGGGAAATTTCATCAACCTCACCCATTCGCCCTGCACAGGGTGGGGTCCTGCCCTGTGCTATCAGTATAGGTGATTTCGGGAGATTGACGATGTTGCGATTGTTGGCTCCAGCCCCACAACAGTTGGTGGGCTGAAATTTTAGCCTGAGGTCTGCATACCAGTGTGGCATGTACTGGCGATGGTGAAATCTGGCAAATCCCACCCATTTGTCCTGCAAAGGGCGGGGTCCCCCCAGTGCTATCAGTGTAGATGATTTTAGGGACAATGGCGATTTTGCGACTTTATCAAAAATAGTAAGTTAGGACACAAGGTCAGGACACCAGTCGGGGGTGTACTGGCGATAGTGGAATTTGACCAACCCCATCCATTCACTCTGCGCAGGGGTGGAACGGGGTCCATCCCTGTGCTATCAGTACAGACGATTTGGGGGGATTGCCGCGATTTTTCAAAAATAGTAAGTTAGGACACAAGGTCAGGACACCAGTCAGGGGTGTACTGGCGATAGTGGAATTTGACCAACCCCATCCATTCACCCTGCGCAGGGGTGGAACGGGGTCCATCCCTGTGCTATCAGTATAGACGATTTGGGGGGATTGCCGCGATTTTTCAAAAATAGGAAGTTATGACACAATAAAACATACACAAGGCTATAGTAGACCCCCACATGCATGTCAGCTACAGACCCTTGCAACTCCAGGTGGGACCACTGGTAACCTATAAGGTTGAAAACAAAGCATTCTCTGCTTTGTTTCCCCCCATCATCTGGCAAGGGCAACACATTGCCCTAGATTGTAAAAGCAAGACGTACATGTTTATGCTCTTGCTTTTATGCTTTACTATTGCCCTCCAACACATTGGAAATTACCACATAAGTGTCTGTACTCATCCTAACGTTCAATGTAACCTCAGGGAGACCCTACCTGTAGAAAACCCTGCCTACAATTGCATTAGCTGACATAAAAACCTAGGATGATGGGTTTGAGTAACCATGATATAATTGTGAAATGGTTTGTTCCCTGAGAGAACACTGAAGAGTAAACTGCAGAGAAAAAGATGATGGGCAGTTAAGCATTGTGTGACTTGGGAAAAGCAGTATCTAACGGGTCTGCTAGACTTGATATGATATGGTATTTATAACGCGCCTATACACACGTGTTCACTTGTGAATGTGAAGCAGCAGAGTGCCTTCAAAGATATATGTGCCCTGTGCTGGGAAGCAAAGGTGGTCCTGCTACAGATGTCAGCTACTTCAGAAGCAGAGTGTCTGGTTTTCAGCCCTACATTCATGAGTAAGAAAAGCAGGGATCCCGTGTTCGGTCTTTCGATATTAGGCATAACTATGACATAGGTGCCACCTACATTCTGGCAATTTAAGGAAGGTGCTAGGATGTTCCCTGTTTCCAAGAGGCTCCGAACTAGTGCTTTTTAGCAGAGTTGTCTAACTAGCAGGGCCTGAAGCTAATGTAGTTGGTCCCACAGCACTGACATTAAAATCTGTAAATGCCCACACACTGCTGCTGAGTGGGAATTTACAGATTTTGGGTGGGCCTTGCCTGCTCAGGCCTCACCCTGTCTACGCCAAAAGCAGGGATCTGCCAATTTAGGACAAACCTTAGTTTTTGCCAGGTCAAATCCAGACCAAGGAGTGCCTCGAAATATCCCTTCTGACACCAGGAATGCTTACTGTACCATGCAGTAATGTACGGTTCACATTGCTGTCAATGCAAGCTCATGCGTGCATCGCTTGGTCTTTCAAAACCACAGGGAATGTCCCAGAGATATGACATTGGTCTTTGAGGTATCACTATATGTTTATTCACATTCCCCTCTGCCACACACAGCTCCTCTAGATCAGGGACTGCACTTGTTGGCCCCAGGAGTAAATACTGAGCCAATGCCGCATTACACTCAACAGCGCTAGATTGTTCCTGCAAGCAGGAACTGCCATTCTCATCACCCAAAAAAACCTAACTGTCTGCATGGTACAAATTAGTTTTTAATTTACAAATCTCCCTGGCTCACTCAAACTTAAATGCAGGGCACGTCATGTGTCAATACATGTTTGACCTAATAAACATGTTGGTTTTATTAATCCTTTCATAAGGACAGCCATTATTGTGCCTACAGAGAGAGCATTATACTCGAGCTAAATAGCATTAATTACTAAGGATGGGCCGCCTAAGAAATGTCCTCATGTACTCCTTCAGGAGAGATTCTTGCATGTGTACCTGCACAAAGTAAACTAGCCGTGTACACATAACTCTGATTGTTAAATATAGTAGCTGCATTGATCGATAGAATAATGTCCATGCTAGCATAGCACTAGGCATTTTCTTTAAAGCTCTCAGAGATAATATGAATCATTAAATCCTCATCGCTTATCTCACAGAAGCCTCAATCCAGGCACTGCAATACTTTCCAGTACCCATCTCTCATAGGACAGCTGAAATAGAGATGGCCTACCTCTGCAACTCAGACCCTATTACAGGACATCTCCCTTACTTGCAGGGCTGCTGTGACAATTGTTATTGTTATATACCTTTTATGTGGCGCAACTTGCCCGAGGGCCTCGGTGCGCAGCACGTCAGAGGAAGAGTGTGAAGAAGAATAAATCAGAAACCAGGGAATCCTGAAAAAGAGGTAGGTAGGGCTAACCATCAGCATCAAGGAGATACGTTTTGAGGGCTTTTTTAAAAGAAGGTAATTCATCACAAAGGCGAAGAGGGGCAGGGAGGCGGTTCCACAGGCACGGGGCAATGGAATCAAAGCTAGTGCCATCATAGCGCTGAAGCTTAAATCTAGGTGAGACCAGTTTCAAAGTATGATCAGACCGAAGTGAGCAGCCAGGGAGAACACGCCTGATCAGATTCTTAAGGTAAATGGGTGCTTTCTCATGGAGACATTTTTAGTTGAGAAGTAAGACCTTATATGTTATACAGTGTTTTACAGGAAGCCAGTGCAAGGCATTTCGGGCTTCAGTCACATGTTGTCCTCTAGAGAGATCACCTACAGCACACACCGCTTTATTTTGAGTGACCTGTAACGTTTTCAGGTTGGATTTAGAGGTGCCCACCAGAAGGCAGTTTCCATAGTCAAGCTTAGAATTAACCAGGGCAACTGTAAGAGAGGCAGCGTTGGCATCGGAAAGGAAGGGTTTGATCTGCCTAATGATACAAGCTGTATAGGCACATGAGGTTTTCACTTAACTGGCATGTTTCTTCATAGTGATTGAAGAGGTAAGATAGACACCCAATGTTTAACCCAAGGAATAGTCTTGATGAAAGAACCTGTGATATCAAAGGCGGGGTATCTAGGATCACGTTTAAATAGACGCTGGGGAGAGGCGACTAGCAGGAGCTCAGTGTTGATACAATTGAGAGTCAGGGAATTGTTTATCATCCAGTTTTCAATCAGTCCACAGATGTAGTTAATATTCAGAAGGTCTTTCTCGTAGTTGTCAGTTAGTGTAATGATGACCTGAGTATCATCGACGTAATTGGTGTAATCTACACTGAGAGTATCCAGTAATTGGAAAAAAGGATGACTATACAGATTAAAAAGGGCATGCAAGAGACAAGCTCCCTGTGGGACACCACAGGTAAGAAGTTCTGGAGATGACTTGAAGCCATCGGAAGCCACCCGGGCAGATCTGGGGCCCAGAAAAGAGGACAGCCATTGTAAAGCACTGCTGGAACAATTAGCAATACTCCTCAACCCCTAAAGCAGCAGGGAGTGATCCACAAGGTCGAACGCGGCTGAGTAGTTGAGAAGCATAAGAAGCGCAACTTGACCCGAGTCAGTTATTTGACATAAGTTAGCCTTAAGGTCAATCAAGGCAGTATCCGTACCATGAAGAGCTCGAAAGCCAGACTGAAGAGGACCAAGCAGGTTATTGCTTTAGATGTGTTGTTGAATTTGAGAGTAGGCGACCCTATCAAGAATCTAAAGAGTCGTATTAGATATAGGATGGTAATTAGTGATAGAGGAAGGGTCAATCGAAGCTTTTTTGATCAGAGTAGAAATCCATACCTTGTTGAGGGATACAGGAACTAAGGAAGTAGAACAAGATGTACTAACAAAGTGTGTAACTAAATGGGTCATACAGGCAAATGATTCTTTGATTTTGGTAGTGGGGGCAAATGTCATCAGGACATGACGATGGTTTTAAGCAGGAGATGGTATCCGAAAGTTCATCTTTGCTGATAACTTTAAAATTGATGGAAGGGATGGAAGTAGAGAGCAGAGTGTGAGTGAAACCGTGAGTAGAAGTAGAACTGTTGGTACAGGAAGGGGAGGATAGCAAGGAATCAATCTTGCTGCAATGGGAGTTCAGTGTATCCCTGAAGCCCTGTTGGATGTCAGAGCACAATAGGTTACTTTTAACCAGGACAGGGAAGGAGTTATCTTTCCTCTCAAAGTCCCTAAGAATGGTAAGCAATTCTTTATGCGAGGAGTGTGCAGGTTTAATGCGCTTTTCATGGAACTCTCGTTTGGTCTTGATGATTGCGACCTTATAGTTAGATGCTGCTAGCTGATATAAGGCAATGGTAGATGCATTGGTATTTTTCCGCCAGGCCTGTTCCTTTTGTCTTTTTGTTGTTCTTGGAGTGAGAATTTCCTCAGAGAACCATGATTTAGCTAGAGTTTCAGATTTGACTGTTTTAACTATGGAGGAGTGAGAGTATTTGTTATAGTGGAGACAATCTTGTTATACTGGTCAACAAGTATGTCAGAACAGTTAGAGTGGGGAAGTATGTAAGAACATTTAGAGCGGGGAAGATTGGCTAGCAGAAGAAAGGCTAGTTCAGAAACAGCTTCTGGGGTAATTTTGCAATAGTTCTTCACAGCCGTTTGCACCCTCTGGTTAGTATTAAGCCTAGCAAATTTACTATGCCAGAACAACAGAGCAGGAGCGATAGGATAAGGTTCATCATTTTTACTCATGCACTACACAATGGGTGTGGTGAATGCCTACAGGGAGGAGGGATCGCTTTGTAACCAAACAGGATAGACTCCTCTTCATCAAAATGGTCAAAAGATGTGTAGGGCTCATTACCCATGAGGTTGTGAGTTTCCTCACCTGGCTGGGTTCCTGAGGTCTCCCTGGATTTCTGGTTCTGAAAGTCCACTTCTCGCTTTTGGGTTGAGTGAACCCCTAAAGGATCCAGAGGATCCATCTACAACTAGAACGGAGCAACTATACTCACAGTGCCTACGTCAAAAGCATATAGGGGCTTATATAAGTGACTTGTGGTGATTTCCCTAGTCTAGTATGCACAGCCCCAGTGATATATTGCCTAGCTCTCTTCTTTGCTTTCTAATCCCAGGGTTATAGCACCAAGAACCCTCCTCGGCATCCTTCTGTGTTTTGGGATAGTCCGTGCTACAGATATTTTACCCCCCTGACCACCTTCCCAGGACTCCTAGTCTGAATGTAGCACACTGCTACTTGCATCCATTTCATTACCTTTGTTTTAAGGTTTGCGATACTAGCAGGCATTCCCCCTTGCTAGAGGATTATCTTTACAGTAGCACCAAGCATCCCTTACACCTTGCCAGGGTCTTTGTCAGGGAGCGTTATCAACTGCACAACTAAGGCCACCCTCTAGGCTACAGCTTCCACCATCCGCAGGCTCTGGTTTCATCTTGCTGGTCTCTTGCTCCTGCCAATGTCTGGAATATAGTCATAAGAAGTCACATAATTTTGTCCTATTTTGGCTTCAGCAAGAGGCTCTAGTATCGCTCTCAGCAGACTTGAAGAAAGCTATTCTCATTTGATTCTGGCAATATCTTGGAAGTAGCCCCCATCAGAAGTACGGCTCTCCTTCTCTCTGATTCTTGCTCCTCTACTCTCCCGGATCATACCCCTGACTGACATTCCCTGGTCTCCCATGAGTGCTTATATAATGTCTGAAGTTACCCTGATTTTTCAATATTCCTTTAGATGCTCCTTCTCCTCATTGACTTTCTGTGAGTGCTGGGATTGGCCCTGTCACGCGTCCCCTCTTCTCTTTCAGGTGTTCAGTTCCCTCCTTTGAGATCCCCCATGTGCCCACCCTCGTCTTTATCTTGACTGGCCATTCTTTTCCTGGTGGGATCTGAGGATCCACCATTTTTGAGTCAGGCAGAAGTGAGTCTGGCATGGCCCTGCTATACGCAGTGCCGCCAGGCTTGAGTACAGTGGACCTCTAGGTAATTGAAGTCCTGGTGTTGATAGAGCCCAGGGCAATTCCTGACTATTATTAATTTCATAAAAGACAATGCAATGTTGGTATTAGTTGTGAAAGTATCATTTTGTCCGACATATGATCGACTGTAAGAGTGTGGCAATAGCCGCATAGTCTTTGCTGTATTTACCTGGGCTTGTCCCACATAGGGCTAATTTCAAACCCTGGTCCCTAACAGTCACAAGAGTTCACACAGTGGAGAGTTACTCTGGCACATCCCTGTTTGCAGAGATCCTCTAGTTAGCACATCATTTATTTATTTATTTTATTCTTCATTAATGAAGAATGCCTGAATGGTTGGGTTCAGAAGTGGGGCTGTCTGTGTAGCTGATACCCCGTACTGTAGCAACAGGAGGGGCATGGGGCTAGGTCTAGAAAGCTGGGAATGGGTAAGAGAAACCTGCAGTATTCAGTGACAGCACAGCATGCACGCAAAACTCATCAGTGTTTCTCGTTGTCTGCTTTGCATATCCAATGAGCCACTGGACCTGTGATGAAAGGGGTGTGACCTAGTGGCTTCTGACACCAATCATACTTGGGCACTTTGTGACCTGACCCAGACCTGCATCACAGGCACACTGTAGATAGACGAAAGGTGAGCTAATTTACATGCCGTTACTCTCCGCTTTTGAAGTAAACCATTTGTTGCTTCCTCAAGCAAATAAAATATACATTTGAAAGGGTAGCTCAGGGGCAATGCACTTGCTTTGGGAGCAAGAGGATCCAGTGCAACATGGGTTCAGTTCCTGTTCCAGTTCTTAGAAGCTGGAGGAGGCTGGCAGTAAGCAAGATATAAAGGACCAAAGAAATACATAAAATTGACCTTTTCTAGGGATGTCGTGGAGCTGCTGTTTACATTTTTAAAAACGGGAATTACTCTGACCTGCAACACACGCTTCCCCTCTATCTCCCATCCACCAAAAAATAAACTGTTGGTTACTTATCAAGTAAACAAAACAGAAAAGCCATGGTTGGAAGGTTTCAAATCCTTCATAATCACTGGTACAGCTCTGGGCAACCCTCCAGACCACTGTTTCTCAGCCTGCCAAGCCACTACAGAAGGGGAAAGACCATATGCAATTCATGCTTGGTCCCACCCCAAAACGGGCAGTCCACCTCAAAATGCTAGGTCACATCCCTTCTGCATGAGAACACAAGCATCTCCAGACATGGTTCAGCCTCATTGGGCATTAAACTTTACATTTAAAAATAAATAAAACCAGCAATTACTGTGACCGGCAACACATGCTTCTCCTCTATCTCCCATCTAACAAAAAAAATGTGGGTTACTTACCAAATAAGCAAAATAGAAATGTGATGGCTGGAAGGTTTCAAATCATTCATAACCACTGGCTCCGGCCAACCTTCCAGACCACCGTTTTTCTGGTTGGACGTGTGTTAGTTGCTGTTTCCAGCCTGTAGCCAGACACTTGGCAGGCACTGGATGTCTGCGCTTTGGGGTTTAGGCCTCTTCGAGATGCTCTGTCTGTTTACAGTTTAGCCCGAGTGATGTATAATAGGCCAGGTTGTTGTGTTGGACGTCAGCTTACATTCACAGTCATTTGGTAATATGGGCCTATACACACTGATATTATTGCTACACATGGTGATCCATTCTTGTATGAAATGTATATCATATTACAGTTATAGAGCAACCACATTTTTCTTAGTCTACTGAGGAACAATGCTATGTGATGCAACTTCCTGTTTTGTCAAGAGGTAAAAGGTTGTGTGCCACCACTTCCTGTTTTGTCACTTGGGGTGGGGTCAAATGACACCTCTTCCTGTGATGTCATCAGAGGGCAAGGGTTGTGTGATGTCACTTACGCTACCCCTGGCATTTTAGTGAAATGACGTCCCTGAATGGGACTTACAGGGAGTAGATAAAAGTGTACTGCTTTTGGCTGCCAGCCACCCCTTTCTGTTCACCTTTGTGGCATGCGCGTAATGCCACCACCTGCAGTTGCACACTGGGGGAGGGAGTATGCATCACCCATCTCCAATTTTCAAGAAGCAAACAGAACTTAACGCATCCCTGTCCAAGATTTCTATTTTTCCCCCCCATCCTTGAACACCAACCATGCAGAGTAACCACACAAAAGAAGCCCACCGTGCAGAGGTCCATCAGGAAATCTCTGGACATCCCTGTAGGCAGGTCCACCACCCTATTTGATGATGATTAGGAAGATGGTCTCTAATGTGCTATTACAGTGTGAAGTAGTATGGTGGGAAGAAAGGTTTGATGGAGGCTTTTCCTCAGTGTGGTGTGTGCAGCCCTGGGATGGGGTTGGTAGTGTTAGATTTGGCTGCCAAGACAAAGAAATGAAGAAAAGCCTAAGCAACACGTGTTATGTCTCACCTCTTTATCATTTTGAAATGATTAAATAAAGGCCGTCCTTTGGTCTGGAATGAATAATCGAGAAAAAAAGGGCTGCTACTTGTTTGAGTTACAAATCAAATATGCTGTGGTGTGATCTGGAACTAAAGGTCTGCAATCATCAGCCAAAGAAGAAATTGCGCAGACTCTGAACATTGTCACCATCAAGAGGCGAATCTGGGCTGATAGCAGTTCACATGCGAAATGCGCTACATAGCATGAATTCTGCTATGCTTATCATCATTTCACTTTATTAGGCCACAAGGCCATCACAATTTTAGCTCCAGAGAGCTTTTGTTGAAGAATCCTCGGTTCCATGCGATCCAATATTCCATAGGGTTGAGACTCTTACAAACGGGTGAAGTATTAATTATAATTGAGCTACTTGATGGTGGGCAACGCCGCATCCTGATGCCTAGTCGGTCAGTAGCCAGACTTGGGGCTCTTACTTAAATGCGGATAGTGTCATAGGGGCTTCTCTCATTATGACCCAGTCTTTTGCAACCCAGGATGTCCTCTCTGATTAGGGAACGATAACCATAAACTGTTCTGAGCCAATGAATGCATTCCTTTGTGAGGGAATCTCTGGTTTCTGGCTGATCACTAAGGCATTTGGGAACTATGTGCCTATATGCCACTCCCCTCTTGTCAAACTCCCCCATGGTGGCCCTCCCCAAGGCCAGCCCATCCAGATATTTGTGCTGATTTATACTGAAATTTGTGCTGCACTTTATTGACTATGGGGGAGCACTACAATCATGTCAGTTCCGGGGCCCCTTGCTCGCCGTCCTTCTGGGGGGTAGTTCCGAAGGAGCAGGGGGGCTGTTTGGAGTGGGCTGAATCACAGCCTTCTGTGGGAGATTGCAGACCTTTCCCTTTGATGGTCCAGGCTGACCCCAAATCAAACTTAATGCTTAGATTATGCTCCCTCAGGGTTCCATCTCCAATACGACTACAGGTTTCCAAAATCCGTCATAAGAGATTCTTCAGGGCATGCAGTTCTGTAAGGTCAAGGGGGCATTGTCAGCCCAGTACCGGTTCCTTGGAGGTGGCAGCAGGGACAGAAGTAAAGGTTGTATTTAGTGAGGGGCCAGATAGAATTCCAGCAGCGGAGGAGTTCGCGTGCAGGGGAAGCTCTTTCCCATCCCGTCAAACTCCCTGAATTAGCTGCGAGCTGAGCAGTGTCTTTTTAGATAATTGGCAGGCTTTTTCCAAACAGTGAGATCCACCTCCCCTGTAATTCTCCCTCAGGGGAGCTGAGTATCTCAGTAGTAGGGACGACAACCTTAGTACCCTCAGGGTTTATGTTCGGACGAGTTGTGGGTGCCGTAATGGTTAGTTCGTTTATCCAATTCACCTGGGGTTGAGGCTGATTCTCATGGTCAGCTTTTAAAGAAGCAGGAACAGATGTGGTGGGGAAGGGTCAGTTACAGAAAAGGAGGTGCTGTTCATAAATTCAGCGACCCCTAAAGGATCATTATCCAAGTTTGGCACCCGAGAGCTCAAAAGATTTGCTCAGGGCACGTTACTTGGGAAGGGGATGGCATCCCTTCCCAACCTCGCCGTTTCCTGCTTCAAAGTCTTTCCTTCCGTTCTAATCTCACTTGCGTTGCTCCCCTTAATTGTCGAAGTACTTCCCAAAAATGGGGTTCTTTCCTTGATTGGTTTATAGGCATCACCCGTGATCATGCTGCAGACCCCCCGCCTTTGTGTTGCCTTGATCGTCTGCTACGGGGGGGGCGGATCCCGCCGCCTTATTTTTACAAGTAACGGTTTCCTGTTAATTATGCAAGGCAGAGAGAGGCTGCCTGATGGGGGGAGGTGGGGCTACGACCTCCATAGGGGCGTGGTAGGACAGGTGACAGACAGAAGGAGAGATGTACCGAGGGCGGCTGCCAAAGGCAGTACTGTCAGTAATAGCAGTAACAGCAGTTCAAACAAACTCCCTTGCCACACTCCTCACCTTATCCCAACCATCAACAGTCAGCAGCCAAGAAGGAATACAGCAGGTGGACGACCCCCTTGGTCGCTTAACACACCCTGCTGGAGCTCAACACCCCACACCCTTGACCCATGGGCTTCACCCTGAGAGGTGTTATGGGTCCTTTTGTGTCCTTCAGACGCCCAGGGAGCGTGGCAAAAGAGAAGGTGGCTCAATATACAGCAGGCAGGAGAATAACCAGAGCCCCCTGCGGAAGTTCAACACCCCACACACTTGACCCATGGGATTCACCCTGTGGGGTGTTAAGGGTCCTTTAGTGTCATTCAGACGCCCAGGGAGCATGGCAAAAGAGAAGGTGGCCCAATGAGCAGCAGGCAGGAGAATGTTTTTTATTTTATACTTTTAAAGCGCTCATACAGCCCGCAGGCGCTGTTACAGGAATTGTTTGTGTTTTAGTTGCGTAATTGTTTTTGTCTTAGTTGGGCATTTATAATATTCTTAAACACCCAGAGGTTTCTAACGCAGACCGGGGATCGAACCTGTGTTGCTTCGTGTAGTCTTGCTTCCAAGGTGCAGGTTGCCTCTGAGCTATCCTCCCAGAATAACCAGAGTCCCCTGTGTGAGCTCAACACCCTGTGCCCTAGACCCACGGGCTTCGCCCTGCGCTGTGTTATGGGTCCGTTTGCGGTCTTCAGACGCCCAGGGAGCGTGGCAAAAGAGTAGGTGGTTCAATGAACAGGAGGCAGGAGAATAACCAGAGCCCCCTGGGGGAGCTCAACACCCTGCGCCCTTGACCCGCGGGCTTTGTTTATAAAGTCTATCAAAAAATCTAATGAAATAGGGAATTGTGATGCTTTTCTCATTTGTCGCGTGAGAATTAA
The DNA here is from genome assembly GCF_040938575.1 of Ambystoma mexicanum. Classification (NCBI taxonomy): domain Eukaryota; kingdom Metazoa; phylum Chordata; class Amphibia; order Caudata; family Ambystomatidae; genus Ambystoma; species Ambystoma mexicanum. Next base: position 384,141,274 of record NC_090936.1, read on the forward strand.
ATAAGAGGGGAATAAAAGCATAGGGAGAAAACTAGACCCATTGTAACTGACCTGAAATGACACTGGGGGAGTGGGGGGAGGGGGGCTGGAAGCCTGCTGACATCCGCTGCTTAACAGCAATCCAGAATGTAAAACCAAAAACTGCTTAGCGTGAGACAAATGCACAGTATGTCACAAGACGATTGCTTGCTTCGGTACAGCGTGTTCTCCAGTACATCCTTATCAGGTTTCTGCCACAACCAAGATTGGCTCTGCTGACGGCTGCACCAAGTAACGTGTCCCTGACTGGCCCCAGTGCAATAGGGCAATGCAAGAAGGGCCAGCCTCGGCGCAAGCGCAGTGCGGGCCGGCTTAGATCAGCAGCATGGGCCGCTTGCAGGGATCGTTTCACTGTGCAAATGGCACTTTTGACAGGGGTGACTGGCCCACATATCACTGCTAAATATGATGCAGGAAAAGAGACCCTAGGTACTACTGCGAGCCACATTTTGAGTAGGATGGTAGCTCTAAAAGCATGTGGTATTTTAAACACCTCCTATTTTTGGAAAATACCAACTAATTTTGAGTTGGAATTGCATATGGGAAATGTAGTGCATCAGTGACACAGAAAATACAGAAAAACAGTGGGCCTGATCACGGGTCTGGCGGTGCCGCCAGGGCAAATAGCATTACCGCAACTCAGTCTGGTGATATTAGCGCCGGATCACGAGTAGCCGCGGGTAATGGTTATTGCCCATTCCCCATTAGGTCCATTGCACTGGGTCCATTGGGGCTCGGGGCGCTATTAGCGCATGTGGAAATTATGCAGGCGCTAATAGCACCAAAAATGCCCATTCCGCTGGCGCATTAACCGCCAGCCCTGAGCTGGAGGTAAATGTGGCCATACTCGGGATTGGACGGACCATTAAATGCGGTGGCAATAGCGTTAGCACTGCATTTAAGGGCTACCGCTCAACCCGTGATCAGGCCCAATTGTATTCCAGGCAGTACCTTCTATTTACCCCATGTGGTAAAAATCCCATGCAATCCTATTCATGATGACATGCATTATTACGTGTTTGGCAGTATTTCAGCGGTAAATCCACACAATTGCCAGCAAACTCTTTTACTGTTACCGCCACTCCGTTCAGTAGGTTTACCACAGATCACAAGTGGTGGGTGGGTGGTGTAAATCCCCATTTTTGGGGTCCATAGAGAATTACCACTAGCAGTAATCATGGCAGGATAATTCTGCTGGTTCTTGGCCTTGAAGTGTTTGATTTACCACCAACATGATGCTGGAAGTAAATCCTCCACTTCAAGATCAAACTTCAGGATCAAACTCGTAATTCGGTGTGTGGTAAAAATGGCAGAAATTACATTACCACAAAAAAGTAGCGTTAAGGGAATTACCTTCACATTTTTACTGCACAGCCAAACTCGTAATGAGGGGCGAATTGTATTCGGAAAAACAAGTGATATTTTTTATTATCACCATCTTACTCTTAATGTACACCCCTCCCTGTGCATCTGGTATTTAACGCACAAATGTCAGCCACTTCTTTTTTTTGGTGCCTGGCCTATTTCATATGCCAGTAAAATGTCCAATATATTCGAATGACTGATTTCTATCAGAATCTGGTTATTATCTTGTCTTCGAAATCTCACACATACTGTAATTCCAGTTTGGGGGATACATTAACACATAGGTATAGTTGCTTAGAGTTCAACACACATGCATCCTGTGTTGACATATAGAATGTGAAAGTTGGTTTCTAAGGTCAATTTTTTGCGCAGGCTTTTGTAATAAGTGGTAACACGTGAGAAATGGGCGGATAGGGCCATGGTCATTGGGTCTGATGGCAGGTGGTCATTTTTCTTTTTATATAGTGCTGCATGCAGGAATGCCTTTCACTTTAAAGTGGTGTAGTACATTTTATTCACAAGTCCGGATTACATGGACGAACATAGATTTCCAGGATGAGCGCTGAACTCCTGAGCTATCTGGCAGCCCCTGCATCAGTGAACAAAGTATAAAAAAAAGTTTGAATATAGCAATGTCCTCCAATCACAACTTCGTCTGTTCTTGACCCTGAATGCACAACTAGTGGCAAATACAGCCAGTGAGATGCTAAGAAGAGTCTATCATTCTCAAAAAGAACCCCAGCTTTACTCGTCTACTCCACTTACACAACACCACTGTTACAAGATGGCGTCTCTAAAGTTCGATACAGAGAGCTGAAAACGCAGAGCCCACCTTGGGGGGACAGAAGTATGGGTGAGTGAACCCCAGCCACCCTTAGCACGAGGGATGAAGCAAATCTGTGTTCTTGCGAGATCTTATGGGCCTGCTGACATCCCAAAGTCATGCCCAAGACCCCACAAAAGATTCCGTTTACTGCATGGGCACACATCAGCCGGCCAATCAGAGCCATGGATAGCTTCAGCTGGTTGCACAGATGCCCCAATTCCCCAAAAGGCTAAATTCACTGGCTGTTTCTCTGTGAGTTGTGCGTGGCTATTCGGAGGCAGGAAAATGGTCCAACCACACGGGGAGAGAGAGGAAGAGTGTCTGCCCTAGCCACCGAGAGCATTTCACCTGGGACCTTTTCATAGTGGCCTTGTTTTGTAAAGTCTGACCCTCCTCTTGAAAGAAAGCTTTTGTGACCCACTTTCTGTTGTTTATTTTAGCCAACCTTTTCTTGCTTCCAACCTTGAGAAAAAAAATCTTTGTGAAAACCCTTTGCGAAGTCCTTTGTGACTGTTTTTTGTTTTTTTTAATCCCTGCCCCTTGCACTGCCCCAAAAATCAGGAAGGTAGAAAAGTGCTGGGGAACCCAGCAAAATGGTGATGAACAGGAACCTCTCTTTGGAAGCATGCCATCTTCCATTTGGGCGGAATAGGAATGTGAGGAGGCAGAGATGGAATGCTAGCAGGAAATGCACCAGGAAGAGGCAGACATTGAGGGGTAGAGATCGGGGGAGCATGATGATACAGATCTATAAGCGGCGGCTGAACCGGAAAAGGGAGGTGGGTAAAGGACAGGGCTTCATTTACAAGACAATAAGTGCCAGGGCCCAAATATCTCCTAGCGTGCCTGTGACACTCAACGCTGCCACTGTTTCCACCACCCACAGCTGCCCCCCGCAGTGTCACCATAATTAGCGTTAAAGCTGCAAGCCCCACCGGCACGTGGCTGATGCCCTGACCGAGGCAGATATGCGATTGCCAAAACAGAATCAGCCGAAAATATCACACGCTGGTAATGTCTTGACATGACGAGAAACAGCAGATGTCCGCAGTCGTGTGGAACACTCCCGTCCCTTGCACACCCTGTATGTGTTGAATAAACAACACATTTTTGATAAAATAAAATTTAACAGAAATCTATCTCCCTTGCACCCCCCCCCCACCAATCTCAAATAATTCAGTAATTACTAGAACAATTGAGTTATGCTCCCAGCTAAGATGATATTTAATGTCTTGAAATGAGACACCCGATTAAATGCTTCTATCATGGGTACCATCTTGCAGCGATTCTTCAGGCGACAAAAGGAACTTATTGACTGTCACAGAAAACAGCAAACAGGCTCTCGCCTCCGATGTTTAGTTGATGTACAAATGCAGGCCAAACCTCTTCCAAGCACTGCCGCAAGATCTTCCTGTGTAGGTTGGCCCCCAGGACAAGCACTCCTCCTTTGCAATGGCATTTGCCCTGGTATTACCCTGACGTGGGTACTGCTGGCTTCCATGCTGTTGTCATCCCACCCTGCTGGGGCATTGCTGCTGGTTATTACAGGAGTGGAGCTGCATCAATGCTATGCAGGCTGACTGGAGCGGTGCGCGGGCATGGCCGACATGAGCGCATGGCGTTGTCCCTTTCCACCTCATTCGTATTCATGTGGGTCATCGTGTTCCTGAGTTACAATGAGCGAGCTCAGGATTCCGAGTCAAGGGACCAGGGCAAACTGTTGTTGTCTCTTTTGTGACTACTTCTGATTGACAGTTAAAGTAATAAAGTTGTTAAAACAGCACTTAATTATTAAACTGAGTCTTGGAAAATAAGTGCCAGGGCTCAAAATTAAGTGCCTGGGATGAGCCCTGGAAAACACCCCCAAAAATTAAGCACTAGGGGGATGCATATATGGGGGGGCATAGCAGGAAGAGTGGCAGCCACAGGAGGAAGTAAAATGGACTGAGCTGATGCTGTTGGCTCCCGCCCTGTGGAGCGGGAAAGGTGGCTTAGAGGCAGTGATCAAAGTGTATGAAAAGAAGAAGTCGAAATATGTTCCCTGCTGCGCCCCACCGCTCCCCACAAACTCCATCGCCACGCACCCTCCCATGCGCAATCCAAACCCCCAAACACATGCCCTGCTGGTTAAGGGGAACAATTAGCGCAGTGCACTGATGTGCACATTTCAACTTCTTCCTAAATTTTTATTTTAAAACGAAACCATTCCAGAATGGTTTCTATTTCAAATAAAAGTATAGGAACAGTGAAACATATTTTTAAAAAGTATAGGAGCAGCACTCAAAACAGCTCCCGCCCACTTCGACCACTGCTTAGAGGGCAGTGCAAACAAAAGGATACTGCCCCAGCACTTTATAATCTGGGCCCCCCTGAACCGCCTGGATGTGGCACTACTTCCCCCCTTCCTGAGGGGAAGATACAGACAGAGGCATGTGCAGTTGTAGGCAAGCGCTTCAATAGGGAAGTAAAGAGGGTGAGCAATACTGCAGATTATGCATTGGGAAGATCAGCGATGTATGTCTGACTGTAGCCTAAACCGATGCTTAATAGATATATATATATATATATATATATATATATATATGTATGTACATCCACTGACTCTTCTGCCATTGTAACCTCCTCCAATGTTGCAGAGGAAGCATCTTCGGGCATGTCTGAAGAGGCAAGCCGTTAAACACCATGACCTGGAGAATGGCAGTGTGATGCCACGATGGACCCTCCACCTGTTCTGGAAAGGTTGTCTGTGCCCGCTGCCATATTATCGACATGGATCAACAGACCAGGTCATGCTTGATGGGTGTTCTCTAGGAATTCTATCATAGTTCTTAACCGTCATTGTATGAAACAAATACATTGACAGAACTTCAACTTAACTTCTCATCCCTTTGGTCTTCTCTTAAACTGGCCCCACTGCCATCTCTCAAGAGATGGTTCTTTGTTTGGAAATAAGATCAGCATCCTTTGGAAGTGGTCCATAGCTATGTATATTTAGGATTCCCTATAAAATCCTTCCCAGTTAAAGAATTTTATGATGACCACATGTCCATCAACATTTGGAAGAAGTGGGTGGTAATTAAAAGATTAATTGGACTAAAAGGTGGTAACATTGCTGAGTGGATGCCGTCCATTTACTGTAGCAGCACAATGCCTGGCCTTCTTTATGCTCTGGAGCTACTATCAGAGAGATATATTGGGCCTCGTTACAGGTTTGGAGGTATTTAAGAGTTAAATCCTCAGAAATATTAGTGTCCATGCTTGTTAAGGAGTGTGCTGAGCCACTTGCTCCACTCCTTACCGCCTTCATCAATGCATCCTTTTAGACAGGCATCGTTCAGGACAGCCTTAAAGAGGCCTGGGTGCATCCCCTTCTAAAAAAGCCATCACTAGACCCCTCACAGCCTAATAACTACCTGCCTATAACAACTGTCCCGTTTCTTCTCAAAACATTTGACAAGGCTTCTCACAGCCAGATCCAACTCTACGTAGAAACTAACACCATCCTAGGAAAAAGACATTCGGGATTCCGCAAAGGGCATGGAACCGAAACCGCCCTGTTGGATCTAAAAAAACAAATCACTCAAATCCTGGAAAATGGCAAGCCCACCCTCCTCCTCCTCCTAGGCCTTTCGGCAGCGTTTGATCTTGTTGCTCATAAAACCCTCACCGCACACCTCACGCATGCAGCACACTTTTCCGATCGCATACACAAATTATGCTGATGATACCCAGGTGCTCCTTCCTTTAACTGGCTCATATCACCAAGACGCTACAGCCCTAAGGCAAATCTACTCCACTATCCAAGCGTAGATGGCCACAAACGGCCTATGCCTTATTGGAGACAAGACAGATTCTTATTCTTGGCCAAAAGGCCACTCTAGCCAAGCTAGACTGTCTTTACTTCAACTTCAACATCGACAACTGCATCATCCCAGTCCTATCCTCTGTCAAAACTTTAGGGGTCCACATTGATGCGACATTGTCTATGAATAAGCAAGTCAGCGCTATTGTCTCTGCCTCCGGCCTCAGTACTAAACTCATTAACGCCATAAAACCCTTTCTAACTAAGGAAAACTGTCTCTAAATAGCCAGAGCAACCATAGGTGCCATGCTTGACTATTGCAATGTGCTCTTAGCCAGTACCTACATAAAACATGTAAACAGACTCCAAATCACCCAAAAGAACTCACCAAGAGCAGCCTTAAGCATTCCAAAAAGGGACCACATCTCACAAGCAAGAAAGTCTGTTCACTGGCTCCAAGTCAAAGACCGCATCACATTCAAAATTCTCATGACCACACACAAATGCATTAACCTCACAGCTCCGCTCTCTTTCAGACACACTTTTCAGATCCATCTCAATCAGGCCTACCAGAACATGCTACATCAACCAACTCACTGTATTGCGCATTAACATGGCCAAAGCAGGAGGGAAAGGCCTCCCATATGTAGCCCCGAAGCTCTGCTCCCCATTGCCCTCAGGGCAGAAACCTCTCTCCCTGCCCTTAGAAAAACCCTTAAAACTGCTCTCTTTGACTAAAACGCTCGCAACTACCTGCTTTACAAATGGTTCTCTGCAAATTGTACAATAATTATGCCTGTATGTGTTCTTATATGTAACAAAGTTCTGATCACCCTCTGTAACAAGCGCCACGATGCCCCCGGGCTTCTGCGCGCTCTACAAATATGAGTAAATAAATAAATAAAATGCTCTTTCCTCAAAGGGAACTGCTTTTTTCCACTGTTCACACACAATAAGCACCCTAAGGGATATATGAAAACAGCGTTCATCTCTAGGTTAGGGGGGTGTACCTGGCCCATGATGCCCCTGAGCTTTGTTCCTATCCAAGCCTAGGAATGAATGCTACATTGCACTGCCCCCTGGCAACCCCTTGCACTGGGGCCTGTATCTGTACCCATAGAGGCACCCCCTCCACTCTTTGTCTGCACAGATCAGATACTCCCTATCTGACTAACCTTGCACTTGGCTCTCACAGGCTGCACTAACACTGTTTTGGATCAACATATATATTTATTTATTTACTCATTATTTATCTTGTCCTCTCTTATGCTCTGCACTTTCAAATCTCTCCCCCTCCCATGCACTTTCCCCCCCTTTCCCTTCCCCATGCACTTGCGCATTCTCAATGTCACTGGGCCTAGTAAGATCGTTGTTTTTGTTCTCTCCCCTCCTACCCCCCCCCCCTTTGCCTGGTCACGCTCTGAAACACCTGTGTACGAGCACGATATAAATAAAATATCATATCATACATTAATTAACATCTCTAAAAAAATATCACCACACCATGCAATGCAAAAACCTGCAGAGTGGAATACATTACTGCTGCGAAAAACTGGCCAACTCTCTTTATTAGAGTGTTGCCTAGCCCCTCTGTCTAGCATGTGCCACTTGATATCCCGGTTTTACCACCCTGTTCCTGACCCTCCACCTATCTGTCCACCATAAAACCAAAAACCACACTTTGAGGTCCGTTACTTGAGCCATGTACACCGTCTCCGAAGGTTGGCTGGATGCTTGCAACACATAATTTGCACAATTGGCTTTTATTGTTGTTATTTGGAGGTTACCATAAAAGCCTAACATTTACAAAGCATTAAAAGATAAGACAGTAGTACATTAAAATCAAAATCAGATTACCGAGATTAGTGAAAACTGCAGCCATATAACAAAATACATTTCAAACACAAAACTTACTTTACTGTTGGTTTTACATATTAAACTATTATCGCCGGCCCTCCTTCCACGAAACACTTTTTGACATGTATACGTCCTTTCCGCACTGTTTTCCTGCTTTATTGTTTCTAAATGCAGGTTGACTCGCTATTTTTTTAATATCACCACTGATTACCATAGCAGAGCATACTTATGACCGTTTCAGGGGAAGTGTTTTATTTTTTTATTTAATTTAACATTTTATAGTAGTTTGACCTGGAATATGGAAGGTGGTTAGCGTGACCTCTGCCTGCCAAGTGCTACTTCCGGCTAATATGAGAACATGTAAAAATAACTGAGAAACCACAACATCCTGCCTCCACACAGAGGCAACGGAGCCTGGTCTTGAGTCATCAGTCAAGCCTCACTGATCTATTGTGTGGACCGAGTCACATGTGCATGAACAGAGCGGTGTGTCCATGGCCCTCCATGTATGGAATCAAGCAGAAGAGTCAAAAGGAGGGCCAGATTACGTTTGATGCCAGATTAAGTTTGATTCCGGATTACGGTTGATGCCGGATTACGGTTGATGCCAGATTACGTCTGGTGCCAGATTAAGTTTGATTCCGGATTACGGTCGATGCCAGATTACGGCTGATGCCAGATTGTTGCAACTTTCCCATGCAGGACCACCTTAGCCCCATTGCAAACGAGGTGCAGAGCCATTTCAACTGACACTAAATTGCACCTGTGCAAATGTCAATTGTGTTCAGGCCCAAAGGGCTTTTGCGTTGTTGAAAATGTATGGCAACGAGGCCCCTGATGTTGGCACCCCAATAATCAAAAGAACACTGGTTGTGGCTTACCGTCAGTCGCAGGTGGCACAATTGTGACTATGTGCATTGTCTCTCGTTATCTTCAGGGTTCTTGGTGCACTCCTGTGTGGTCACTTGTGTCTTGTCCTTAATATCGCCCCGGGTAGTAAATCAATGTGACTCACATTTTACACATGGTGTTTACTCCCCATGGCATATTGATGTATGTGTGAGGTGGGGCGGGCGCATGGATCAAATTTACAATTTGTCCACCACCATTCGGTCACCTCATCATTATGTACGTCTAATGCAGCCGGAAAAACTATGGATTCCTGTGGAATCCGACCTGTCTTTTGCAGCTGCATAAAAGAAGCATAACCAATAGGAATCTATATAAGTGGCTTACCCCATGCATGGCAAAACAAAAGAGGTGATGGCAGGGAGGTTTGGAATTAATCCTAACCTCTAGCAACACTCCAAACCACTGTTCTTTAGCCTGCCAAGACATTACAGAACAGGGGAAGACCATATGCAAATCAGGCTTGGTCCCACCCAAAAGGGGGCCGTCCATGGACATAATGGGAGGCATGGATGACTGGGTTACTGCTGATGTCTAAACCCGAAAGTATGTATGGCCCACAGACACTGCTCCAGATCAGATTTTCAAGTGGGAGTATTTTACTCCCTATTTCTTTGAAGTTGGGAGTAAAATTACTCTTCAGGGAGTAATAATGTAAGTTCCATTCCCAATGGGGGTATTTTTTTAGGCTAGTCCAAATGTGTTTTAACCAAAAAAGAAATGTTTTTTGCATCCAGTTATTAATGCAAACAACAATATACATTTTTACATCTCCAGATCAGACATTGTTAGTAGGGTTTGTTCCTTGTGTCCTACGTGTATGTTCAAACAGATCCATTTAGTTGTGCGGGTAAAAGCAGAGGGGCAAGCTCCTATGGCATTGTTAACTTTTTTTTATTGGGAATATTGTCACTCCCTATTTTTATTTTTTGGGAGTATTTACCTATTTTTAGGGAGCAAAAGTGGCCGATACGGCCCTTATCTGTACGGCTGCCCACAGAGGTCTGACTAATGAGGTGTTTGTTCCAAGAGCAGCACAGCTACTCACAGTGTCACTTTCATGCTTCACATCAAACTTGTGATGGTGTCCAAAGTAATGCATGCAGCGTACAAGACGTTCTCTGAAGGTGTGGCTTTGGGCTGTGGCGTCCCACTTACCTTGAGGAAACTACAGAAGTACTGTATTATTATCAGACTCACGTACTTGACTGAAAATTGGTGTATTCATTTGAACAGGTATGAGAAATCCACAGGCCAATACCGTCACACTTGATGTGTGGAAGAAATACATACTTTAGGCTCTGGGATGAAGTCCCCCTCCTGTCTATAGGGACCCACCAGGATGGTGACATGGGGGGCTGAATTCCATGCTAAGCCAGTGGATGTTGATACTGGAGTGAGACGGGGAGGACCTCCAGGTCTCCCTTCCTTGGTCCATGCCACAGAGCAGGGGACAATCACAGTGGCCCCCATTACAAGTTTGCCGGTCCAGAAACAACGCTGCCGGTAAGCTTACCGAACATTATCGAAGAGATGACACGAGGCACGCCAAATTCTCGAAGCAAACACGTTTGTGGACTTTTTTTACTGAGGCTACGCCTCACCGGCACCGTTGTTTCGGGACCGGCAAACTACGGTTCTGCAGGTGGATGCCGTACCATCCGCCAGGGTCATACCTGGCGTGCGGAATGGAACCCGCCCGCAGGCTTTCAGGGAAGCACTGGCACCGTTATTAACGGTGCCACTGCATCTGTGGTCCAATGGGACTCCATGGGAATGGAGATCAAATTTTACTGACGTCTGACTTACCACACCTTTGTAATGCACCAGTGTTTCCGAAAAGTCTGGCAGTGGTAAATCATTTTGGGTCCAGCTGCTACCTGGCGGCTTTACTGGCACGGTTTCTGCCGGACCCGTAATGAGGGCCAGTGCCTCCCAGCAGGCTAGTCCTTTTAAGGGAAATCATTTCCCTTCACAAGGCGATGATAGCGTACATTAATACACAGGTATCGCTTAAACCGATCCAGCAAAGGAGTCATTTAACAGCATTTACAGGACACGCAGTGAACGCTGCAGCTTCACAGATACTATGTTGCCAGTCCACGACTTCCTGAACACAGAATTCAGTACCGTAAGCAAATTTACAGAGGCATTGTTCCCTGGCAAGATATTCTCACACCACAGATACTATGGGCCTCATTATGAGTATAGCGGTGTGGTAAACATGGCAGTAAAATGGCAGTATTGGATTTACCACCTCTTTCCCACCGCTGTAACACATTACTGTACAACATTTTTTGGGAGGTGAAGTGATTCCAGCATTCAGCATGGCAGTAAATCCTCATCTTCACCCCCGAAAATTGGCAGATTTAATGCTCGTGGTAAATTAGAAGAAATCCCCATAGAGTCCTACATACCCCAAAATGTGGATTTACAGTGTGTTGCCACCACTCGTAATTCTGTGTTGTTTCCATTGGACAGAGCAGTAGTATGGTAAATGATTTAGTTGGTAATTTCACCTATTTACCACCAAATTACAGCCAAACTTTCAATGAGGGCAAACGTTTCTATTTCACTGTGCACACAATTTGAAAATGGAAACAAAGAGTTCACTAAGCTTATTTAGTGTGTTTCCACCCTCTAACACCCACCCGCGAAACCAAAGAGACCTCAGTCAGCACACGCAGGACCCAAGAGGATCAGAGGCGGAGAACAAGTATTCAAGATGGATGGCAGAACAGCTATAGCTTGTCGCGACCCTTTGAGCCGACATTAGGCCCAGGTACACTCAGAGACAACAAACAATCCCTGCCTTCAGCCAATTAAAAGCCACAGGTGCAAACCCCTTCCTAAGAGATCCAATCAGGGGGAGAAGAAAACACAGTATAAACACACCCAACGTAAGATGCAGAGTGTGGTTTCCAGGAGGCCTGCATTTGGAGAAGGCTGGAAACTGGACAACAGTGAAAGAAGCAGTGGCTGGAGAGATAGAGGAGATTGTCATGTGGCAGCAGTGGAGCACAAGAAGAATCAGTGACAGTCCAGTAGGTGAAGGATGTGATTTGAAAATCAGAGCGAGGCTAGGAGTGGGTAGTGAGTGCTCATAGGCTGAAAGAGAAGGCAGAGACATCAGAGGGAGGCTGGTTGTAGGAGGAGGAGATAACACCAGCTGGCGAGAGTGGAAGTGAGGAGGAGGTGCTAGGAGGCAGGGAGTAGGAGGAGGCGGTGAAACCCCAGGAAAAGGAGGAAGTGACCACCTAAAGGTCTGGAAGTGACACAGAGGAAATAACCTGAGGAGGAGAGTGTGACATGGAGGAGGTGGTAGTGACAGTGGCATGAAGGAGGTTGGAAGCGTAGCATCAAGGAGCGAAGGGCGTACCCTAGAAGCATAGAAGAGGTAGTGACAGCAGGCTTAGAGAGCATGGCACAGCAGGAGGCAACCCGCGAGGAAAGGGACAGGATAAAATCAGGAGCTAATGAAGACTAATAGCAGCCAGAACATCATTGTGTGAAGGAGAAACTGAGGTGAAGAGAAAGGACCACCTCTTAGTAAGAGGAAAGATTTGACGGGCCTAGTCGGCTGTGGGCGGACCAGACGGTGGGAGGAGGAATGAGACCGAGCCAGTGAGATTATTTTCAGATCAGAGAGCTGCAGAAAGTGGGAACAGAAGGAAGTATAGGCAAACCCCACTGACCTCGTTCGAGCTCTCCCCGCCAGCTATGTGCACTGACCCGTATGCTTACGTGACTTTACACCAGTGAGAGTCATGGGGTACAGGATCCCAGAAAGCCTGCAGCGAGACTAGACCGAGAAGGAGGGTTTGGTTCACCCTAAAGTCTGTAATTACCTGAGGAGTGAGCCAACCCTGGTTGAACTGCATGAACTGGAATTCTTGCTCCAGAGGCCGGGAGTGCCTAGGAACCCGCAACCAGCAGAAGAAGCACTTGACAATGGGATGGTCTGTGAGTGGAGAGGGGCCTGATCCCATCTCAGAGAGAACTAGCCAGATTATTTATTTGTTTGGGAGAATCCCATTTTTAGCTTTGACTATTTCGTGGTGCTTAAGCACTGACTATAAGCCAAACCTATTCCATTGGATTACAGCAATGTGTGAGATGACATATGAGGAGGGACACACAGTTTGTGGGTGTTTGGTTATTTGCCCACCCATTGACTGCTCATGGGCATGATGATCCCTGTTGCCATTTCTAGCTGCTCCCTGCCACTCTTCACCAAAAACACATCCTCTGGGGATCTCTTTGAGCTAGCTGTATCAAGCAGTAACATCAAAAATGTTCTTAAACATAATGACTTAACTGGAGCTGTAAAGCGGTACTGATCTAATAAAAATGTCTTAACAAAGTGTGCCTTCAGCCACTTTATTTTGTATCTGTTCTTTGCATTGAAGTCGTTTTTAAACAAGGATGCACAAAGCCAACAATCTTGATTTGTGTGCAGGCATTAGGTCTACATTTGTCAGCCACTGCTATCATATACCCAGCTATCACACAATGTACTTATGGACAGGCAGTTAGTACAATTATGGCAGTGCCTGGCAAATGCATATTTCATGCTTACACACATGCCACAACTGTTGGCTATGTTAATGCTAGTTTTGTTTTATAGTTGACCGTGCTTCTAATGAATCCCCTTATAAATGTTAGTGGCTACAATACATTGGGCCTCATCTGAGGTTGGGTGGAGCGGTAAAAATGTGGCGGTAACGCTATTACCACTGCATTACTGCTCCGCCCAATCCTGAGTTAGGGCGGAAAGTGGGGGGTTTACCTCCAGCTTTTTGCTGTAGGTAAATATCTCCCCTTTCCACCCATTTATGGCGCTATTACTGCAGCGCTAATACCACCGCCAGTAATAGTGTTGTTACTGCTCCAGAGTCCTATGGACTCTACAAAAAATGGGGAGTAACAGCCTTACCACAACTTGGGATCTGGTGCAAATAGCGCCAGACTGAGTTACAGTAATGCTATTTGTGTTGGCGGTATCCCAGAGAATTTACCGTCAGGATACCGCCATGGCCGTGATGAGGCCCATGGTTTTGCAATCTTTTTTGATCCCAGTTAGGATGCTGTAACAGTTCACATATGCCACACGTGCATGTATGTTAGCTTGAACTGTATATTTATTTTAATTATGTGTGTGACCTATACTTACTTTGCATACGTGAAATAAATATGATGTTATTTAGTATTTGTAAAGCTACCATGGCCTTGTACCGCAGAGTGGCTTTCAGTAGAGTAATACTGCAACTTACTACGTTAGTTACTACATACATAGGTCATGCATGTATATATGAACATTTTGCATATATGGCATTCGCAAAAGGGGCACATGTCAGCTTTTCCTAATGTAATTCACTGGGAAATAATAACCAGCGCTATGGTTAAATGCAGGCGGAATACCCAGTTACTGCCCATTGATGCCACCCTTTGATCGAGCGCTGCAAGGGATGATTTGAAGTATGCAAGTGCCATGCCCACAGGGTACAGTTCTACTACGTCACTGGACAAGAGACACAGACGTATGGTGCTATGAAACTCCTGGACTGAGGCAGTGATAAGATATATAAGAATTGAGAACTGTCAAGCATGTCAGCGGTTCCTGCAACTGTTCTGAGCAAAAGGAAGCAGTCATCTACCTTTTAAGAGGCAACCATCATTTATTGATCGGCACAAGGGACACACTGCTTGCTGTTGTCTAGTCTACTCTGAACAAAGAATCAGAAACACAAAAATGCACTTTGAGGAAAAACAACCCCATGGCATCAGACTTAAGGCAAAGGGGACTGCAGCCAAGATGAACAGAAGGCTGGCAGCGGGATGGTGGGTGTACAAGTTGTTGGGATGGGGTGAGTTGAGTGTTACTTTCAACCCATGAAATGTGGACTGCAGAAACTATTCCTATGTATAATAATTTTTGATTAGACCAGGCTGCCTGTTTTGTTCAATAAAGCCAATTTCAGTCATCTGATGTGTCGCTCATCAAACCTTGGCCTTTCTTAAACATACTCAAGCCCCTTAACCTCTTATTTTCAAGCTACAAGCATTTCCCCACCATTTACCCTCATGTATTTAGGTGCGGCCATCTTAGGTTATGTTAGGTTAACTGGGTATTATGCTGCGCATGTCACCACCGTAGTGGTCTTAAATCACTAAACCATGCTCTTTTTGAGGGGAACTGTGACTCCGCCCAGGGTCTAAACCATTCAGTGATGCTTGGGATGCAAAGGAAAATAGGCAAAATCACAGTTGGACAGAGAAAAGTGGGGGAAAGAATTAGAACAAAACCGATGGACATAGGTAACAACAACAGGGAGAAGTAAAATAAGGCTGAGCAGGGTTTGAAATTGCTCAGAGCTATTTAGCTCCCGCTTCCAGCAAAACAGTGTCTGGATAGCGTGAAACCAACAGCTACCAGGAGTTATTTTTGCCCCCCCCCACCTGCCCGCCACAGCCAACTGGTGCTTTACAAACCTGCATATGTGACATTAACTAGTATTTGAGAACGTTAATAAAGAAGAATTAGGGCACATCTAGTATATATTTAAGCGCTTACCACCCGTTTCAAGGGCTGTAATGAGTGGTAATGGCCTTGGGACGTCACTACCCATTCCAGCCCTTGGAACAGGGGTTAACGCTATTAGCCCTTGTACCATGAGCTGGGACAGCGCTGATTTAAATTATTTTCTTTCTGTGAATGGGTTGCCTCACGCGTCCCGTTCAAGAAAGAAAATATACAAACATGGCTGCCATGGAAAAGGAAGGCGGGGCTCCATATGGAGCCCCTTTTACATTTCCATGACGACCAAATTGGGCAAAGTGTAAGGAGCGGCAGCAGCACTTGTTGCCACCGCAGTAAGTTAACTGGGGAGGAGGGATTGTAAAACAAGGGAACAGAAGGTGGGGGGAAGATGGCCGGCTGGCAAACCGGCAATCCGTTGGCATGGAACATGGTCTAGATCGGCAGTATTAGTCTGCGTTGCTAGCCTCCTGATGGGTAGTTTCCCCCCCCCCGCAGGTTGCTAATTAGGCATAATGCAAAAAAATTAAAAGATTGCCTCTCATTTGGAAGTAAGCTTTGCAGTGCACTGTGTACTCTCTCCTGGTTCCCCAGGTGTAGCTCCTTCCTACTGGGTGCTTGCCAACACCCAGGAGCTGGTTTTAGCTCCTGCTCATTCATTCTTAATTTCAAAACTTGGATGAGTGATAATGATTGCTGGGCTCTATGCATAGCTGTATACGTTTAGACCAAAAACATTGATTGCGAAAAGGATTGTGAGCTTTCTCAATTGGACAGCTTGCATTATGGCGGCGGTTAATACAGCATTGTGCTGTTGGTATTATTATACATCGAGTTACGGGTGCGTGATGGCCTGATAAAGAGCTTTTACGCGTTGTGTAGGCTTAAAACCAAATACTCGTACTGACTTCCCTCATAATGAGAACTCAAGGGGTCTCGTAGGTATAGCGTCGTTGGCTGACAGGAGTTTTTTCAATATAAATTTTACAGAAAAAAATCAATAAAAAAACTCATTGAAATATAGAGGGGTAAGGGGATGAAAGGGGTGTGTGGTAGTGTTAAGAATATAGGGAATCCCCAAAATAAAAAAGAAGAAGAATTTGATTTGTTTTTTCCATGTAAGTTTTTCATAAATAATTGCATCAAAAATAAAACCTGTTGGCAAACAGACATAGAACCGTCTCATAATGTCAAGCCGAGTTGATATGGCAGTCTGCACTGAATGAAAGTTGGTGGACACAAATGGAATTCATGAAAAAGAATCTCACCAGCATATGTCATGATAGGATCGAATCTCACCACCACAAACCATGACAGGATAGAATCGCACCAGCACGTGTCATGATAGGACAAAGCACAAGCCATGATAGGATAGAATCACACCAGCACGAGTTATGATAGGAAAGAATCTCACCAGCACGAGTCATGATAGGATAGAATCTCACCAGCATTTGTCATGATAGGATAGAATTTCACCAGCACATGTGATGATAGGATAGAATCTCAACAGCACGTGCCATGATAGGATCGAATCTCACCAGCACGTGTCATGATAGGACAGAATCTCACCAGCCCGAGTCATGATAGGATAGAATTTCACCAGCACGAGTCATGGTAGGATAGAATTGCACCAGCACGTGTCATGATAAGATAGAATCTCACCAGCACGAGTCATGATAGGATAGAATCTCACCAGCACGAGACATGAGAGGATAACATCTCACCAGCATGAGTCATGATAGGAAAGAATCTCACCAGCACGAGACATGAGAGGGTAGAATCTCACCAGCATGAGTCATGATAGTGAAGAGGAAGTGCCAGACGTCGTCCACACTCCAGCCACCCCCTTCGAAGTGCCAGGAACGTTCACACCAAAATATGTGACTTATGAAGAACAGGTAAACCAGCAGAGAGCTGCAGTGGGGCTCTGCCCAGTGCCTATTGGAAGAACAGCACCTTTTGAAGTACCGACACCTAAGCAAACCTGGACAGTAAGGTACCCACTGAGAAATCCATATCCACAGACACGACAAAGGAGCGGTTGTCAGAATGGAATACCCGAAGAAACAAAGAAGATACTAAAAGAAGACGACTGATGACGTTGTGAGAAAACGGACGGACGCACATAGAGAGCATATACGGACCTAAGAATGTTGACAAAAGGACCAAACGCCATGGATAAGTGACATCGTGGGCCTAAGGTGAAACAGTTGATTTCAAGATGAAGAAACTTATGCCAGATGTACGATGAAGACATTAAGTCAGTTTAAACGTGTAAATGCGCAAGAAACCGCAAGGAGCAAAGAAATCGTGGTGCTTGCTATGCTTACTAGAAAGTAGATTGTGGCAGGTGCCAACTTTACATATATCTACCTCAAAAGCACTTTATAGATGAGTGAAAAATCCACTATGCACATGAGCAGATTTGAATAGAGGTTACTAAAATTTTCAAGAGGGAAAGGCCACAGCTACCAATCAAGAAGTAAAGATGGAGAGAAACCCCGCTGAAGGTAACCCTGCAAAGAGGCCCAGGTTGTATCAGGCTGGAATAGGCTGGCGTTGCCTACAACTAGAGATAAGAATAACAAGAGTCTCCTATACAGCAAGGTCGAGATAAGCGCAAATGGTGTACAACTGACAGAATTAAATCAAAAACACAGAAATGCATGAAGAAGAAGCCGATTTCATGGTGTCCTAGTCATGTGCCAAGGTGCAGGAAAGGGATGAGACTTTCACACCTACGCATGGAGCCTCGTCATACCCATACTCCTTAAACTTTCTCAGACCAAGAGGCAGACTCAAGGCCAAACTACAAAGCAGTAATTAATACGCGGCCACTGAGGTGATGTTTGGGTGTACCATAAATTAAAAGAAAGCTGGGGTGCAGGCTTACTCCCTGCACCTGGCCAATTATTCTGCACACTGCTAAGCACAAGTGGAAAAGAATGTGTGGGATCCATGCCAACCCAATCATAGTGGACTATGTAATCTAGGGTATTATAGATAGTAGAGCCAATGGGACGTCGTACTTTTAGTGACGTTTACAGTAGCCAGTTCGAAGGAAGGGCTTAGTTGCCCCACCTGACATTATTACCCAATCTCCTCTCCCCGTTACCATACACAGATATAGTACCTATGTTAAAGTTACCTTCCTATAACCAATCAAGTTGCATGTTAGGTTTTTAAGATTACATGTCACTGATGATGAGTTTTTGGTATAAAGGTTGTGGGTTTTCTGAAATTAATCTGAGTTTAAGTGAACAGGAAGATCGAGCGGTTGCTGATGTTCATTGAACGTCCTGTTTTTTGTACTTGGCAGTAAACAGACTCCCTTTGCCAAACTATTGAGTTGTCATTATTATTTGATGCGAGAGTACGAATCTGCATCCCCATCTATCTCAAGGTTGCTGCCGCTCATCTTAAAGGGCTGTTTGGAGACCCCCAGTCTTATGGGCCGGCTGGGGTCCATCCAGTTCACTTGGTAGCAGAGATTAGATGGTTAGATTAGATAAGACACCCTTTGACCGTCGACATAAGTAACTCCGGGTCCTCAGCAATATCACGAGTCCTTTGCCATCTGGCTGATAGAACGAGAAGATCCCTATAGATAGTGGTTAGTGTAATTGAAAAACCTGCTGGTTAGGTCTGAAGGAACCTTTGTTTTCCCCCAAGAATTCCTTCCCACTTCTACGAGCAGCTGATCGGACGAACAGCACGGAAAGGCGATAACGAAGGCAGTGATCCCGAGCGCCCAGAGGGGAAATAAATGCGAATGGTGAGTGAAAAAGACTGAATGCATTGGCAAAAAGTTGCATGCCTTAAGAACAAGTAAAGGGAAAGTAACCGAGAGAGGCGGGGAACAAAAATAATGTCAGAGTAAGAGTATAATGTATATATAAGGGGAAAATATTGACTCGAGGGTGGTCGAGCAATAGAGAGAGATACCGGGAGTGACCGAGGTAAGAGAGTATACGCCCAGTTTCCTAGGTTTTAAAGAGCGCTAGAAGAAGCTTTCCTTTAAGGTCCTGAATGAATAGGACGACGTAAATGACCAGAATCGATTAAAGATGATCTGAAAGAAATGAGCTTAAATTCCATGTCAGAATACAATTAGGGGCAGAATGTATCTGAGGAAGCAGATAGCATGAGATTTGTGTAGCCGGCCGGAGTCTGTCTTGTCCGTTATATGTTTTATGTTTTTCGTTTACGAACAATATAAGTTAAAACACTTTTAAAATAGCAGGAAAATTGTGCAATTGTGATGTTATGATGTTGCATGGCATGGAATGATGATTGAAGTTGACAAAAATAAGAGTGACATTTTTGTTGGATAAAATGGGATTGTAGCTTGCGACGATTGCTGCTTGCTCATATTGTTGATCTTGATGTGAAACGTAAAGCATAATGAAGTGTTGTAATAGAGGAGAAACTAAAAAGGTTAAATATGGAAGACATTACCCCATTGGCACACATGTGCAAACAGGTACCGAAGCACGCACATAAACTTAAACAGTACAGTGCAGAATGGGTTAAAAGAACCGCAAACAAAATGTTTATGCCATGGCCCCAAGGTGGCTCACTATCTAAAACGGTCCTACATCACATGATGACATATTTGTACGCCACATACACAGGCAGGAAGTTAGACAAACACCTAGCTAGTTTAGAACTTTGGAAAATGTACCAACAAGAAAACGAGGAGGAGCCACTGTTAGATTGGATACTGAATATATGCACAGAGGGTGGTAAAGAGCCTTCTGCGCCACCCGCCACGTCTGAAATAAAAAGCAAAGCTAGTAAAGACGAAGGATTATACCCGTTGAGGGAACTTAAAGCAGCCACGGGATATAGCAACCTGGCATATGAGTCGCCTACACAAAGTAGTGACGAAAGCCCAGAGAAAGACAGACAGAGATATTACCTCCAAAGTCCCGAAGGACAAAGAGAGGCACGAAAAGGAAAAAGGAGACCAAGCACAAGCAAGTACATCTCTAGACACGGGAAGAGAGAGAAAGAGATGGAAGGGAAATGAGGATAGGACTGATGAGATGGCATTCACACAAAACAAATGGATGGGAGGTCAGATTTTATTAAAACTCGATGGTAAAGGCATTGAGTATATGAGACAAAAAGGAGAACGGGATGAATTAGAGAGGAAGGAAAAGGAAAACCGATCAAGAGACAAAGCGGCTAAGAAAAAGGATAGGCAGGAACGAGAGCAGTTATGTCATGATGAAAAGGTCTGAAAACAGGGAAAGGCAGAAGAGCAGAGAAAACGCGATCCTAAGCAGAGAAGAGCTGATGGCAGAGTTAAAATAGAACAAAGGAGTATAGAAGAAGAAGAACAAACAATACGGGAGAAGAGAATAAAAATATGAAGGGAGGACGAAATGCAAAGAATGAATGAACAAAGATGCGAGGAGACAGGACAGGGTCAGAGAGGAAGCGAGAAAGCGTAGAGAGTTTGATGACGACATAGAACGTAAGTGAAGACAGAGAACACAGGATCTTGAATACCTGGAAAGAGAGGTTAAAAAACCTGATCCAGTAGTAGACTGGGAAGATATAGAAGAATTATTTCCTGAGTAAGATTCAGTACCAGGCATGTCTAGGGCAAATATCGAAGATGACTTTGACACCAGTAGCATCGGAGAAACGATCGATGAAATATATGATGAGATGGGATTAGAAAGAGTACCCCAAAGGGAAGAAGAGGATGAGCGTCTGGAGAGCACCCAGTTGTAGGATACTGAGGACGCCTCACGAAGTAGCATAAACAGAGAGCTGTCATTAGATAGGCTAACTCTAACCAGAAATGAGGAGGATGAGAGAAGTTGCACGAGTTGGGCACAGACAATGTCGGACGCAGAAAGAGAAGAATGTGGAGAAAGAGAAGACGAGAGAAGATGCAAAAGACGCTTCTTTAGGGGAAAGGGAGTCAGATGGTCAGATTGTGGTGGGTCTACACCTAAGGCATCAGAGTCAGCCACACAATCAGATCGGCACAAAGGAGTATCATACGCTCAGTGGGGGATGTCTCCACCACCATATGTGAACAGGCTAAGGACATTGCCAGGCAGACAGCGATGCAGGAATATTACTCCTGTGATAGACAGAAGAATGATGAGAGAGGAAAAGGAGTGTCATGTGTCTCAGTTCCCCTTACTAGAAAAAGGAGGAGTGAGGCCACAATATATACCCTGGCCTCACATGGACGAGAAAATCTGAAAAACAAGCTTCCAATGTTGACATCGGGAGCCGGAAAATGGATACATGAGTTAGAAAAATGACAGGAGGAAGCACGCGAGCTATAGGGGATATTAAGGGTCTCCTAATCGCCACACTTGGTGATAGTGCCGACGATGTGTGCGCAGGAGCAGCTTACCCTGGAGTGACTACTGTTCATACAGCACATGATGGAGCGCTGTTTAACAATTGCAGAACCGCGGTATGGAAAGCGCTTCGAGTGCTATACCCGGAGTCAGATGATCCCTTGCTTTATATTCAGAATTTTCAAGACACCTGGGTGCTGGAAACTCGTGAATCTTGGGGAAAGTCTATACCCGTATTTTACCATATATTATGCCAAGGGCTGCCAGAACCGGTGCAGAAGCAGCTCAAGAAATTGGTAGGGATTGAGGCTAAGCCATGGTCTGAAATACAGCTGACCATCGCACACTATTGCAGGATATTGCAAGAGAAGAATCGCAAAAAGGATGCTGCATGAAAAGGTGAAGAGGCTAAATTAGTGCAGAAAAAAATATCAAAGTATGCCATTGAGGGGGTAATGATGACTAATACAGATGGATCAAATATGCAGCAGGCCAATAGCGAAAGACAGTTTGATCAAAGCAATAACGGGCCTTACCCAAGCGGAAGAGGCTTTCAAGGAAGAGGATGGCAGAGTAATCAGGGAGGTTTTCAAAACAATGAGGGAGGTTTTCAAAATGTGCAAAATGGGCAAATAATCAGACCACCGCCAACATGTTGTACATGTGGAATGACAGGGCATCTAGCACGTACATGCAGAAGTTGAGGCATGGTGCGAAACGACCAAGTCGCAAGAGGAGGAATGGTGAATCCATCTGCGTTCTCGCAGCAGGGTGGAAATGGAGTTGCGCAAAATCACATGGTGCAGTAGCAAGCGCCGGGAGTACAGCAAAGTTTGCAACCCCAGAATGTGACACATTTTCCACAGGGTCAGTCTCAACAGTCGCCAATGCAAATGTCACAAACAACAGGTACAGGACAGGTGCTGAATTCAGGAATGAGAAGTGCCACAAGTGACGGAGGAAATCCGTTCACTCAAAATGGGACAAGATTATATATAGATTAGGAGAGCTCACTGGGAGACCTGATGTGTTCTATCCTATCAGTAACACCGAACCCTCATCAGGAACCAGGGTAGATGTCTATATAGGGGATTAAGAATATTCTTTCTTAGTTGACACAGGTGCGACGTGCTCGTGCATATGTGAAGGCAAGTTTTCTTTGTCCGGCGATGCCATAAATACTCAGGGCTTCACAGGAGCAACAAGTCACGTTCCTTTTACAAAAGAACTTCCAGTCACAATAGAAGAATATGACATGAATGTGCCACTGCTATATTCAAGGCAAGCCCCGTTGAATATGTTGGGACGAGATCTAATGAGAACTTTAAGTATGCCAATCACATTCACGGAGATGGGCATAGTATGTTCAGCTCCAGGAATGCATTGTTTGAACGTATGCGAAATGATTAGAGCATACGCAGGACAAACGGCTATGAGAGCTATTCCATTGGAACCAGAAATATTCACTTACGGAGTGCGCATATTGATGATGTGGCTACCAGGCCTTGCAGACAAAGCCATGAGAACCCCAGATAAGATTTTATTCAGACAAAGGATACCTATGCATGAAGAACAGGGATGTGTGTTTCACTTGACAATACAAGCAGCCATAGTGCGAAGAGAAATGGCTCTGCTTGACAGTTGTGATGACGAAGGCAGACAATGGTGTTCAGTAATCGCCAATGGGGAAGGTTATAAATTGGCGGATGTCACTGATGACGATCTGTTCGGAGAACAAACAAGTGAAGATGAGTTGACACTTGAGGTTAATCTCCTCTATTTAGTGAAAATTATATGATATGATATTTTATTTATATCGCACTTGTACGCAGGTGTTTCAGAGCGCGACCAGGCAAAGGGAGGAGAACAGGGGAGAAGCAAAAACAATGATCTTACTAGGCCCAGTGACATTGAGAACACGCAAGTGTATGGGGAAGGGAAAAGGGGGAAAGTGCACGGGGAAGGGAAAAAGGGGGAAGTGTAGAGCATAGAAGAGAACAAAATAAATAGAAGTAAATAAATCATTCAATAGGGTGTTAGTAGTGGTAGTGCAGTCTGTAAGAGGCAAAGGTGCTAGGTTAGTCCGATAGGGTGTATCAATAAGCGCAGAAGAAAAGTGGGTGGGGAACTGTATGGGTACAGATACAGGCCCCAGTGCAAGGGGTGGCCCAGAAGCAGTGCAGGAGGATGGCGGGGTGAGCAGGTACCTAAGCCTGAAGGACAGAGGGTGGCCAGGTGCACAGTGCCGAGGGAGAGGACAGATCAGCGGGGGAGAAGCAGGGCAAAGGCAGAAGCGAAGAGGAAGATCTTGAGGTGCTTCCGGAATCATAGATGGTTCTCCTCAAGTTTCAAGGGGGCAGGAAGGCAGTTCCAAAGGGAGGCCCCAGCTGAAGACAGATCTACCTCCAGCTCGTTTCTTTGAAAAACGACTGACCCTGAGGGAGTTAGAGGTAGAGGAGCAAAGTATTTACGGAGGGATAGTTGAAGGTATTTTGGACCCAGGCCCGAGAAAGCCTTGTGGACAATGCAAAGGGTTTTAAATGTAATCCTTGCATCCACTGGGAGCCAATGAAGGAATTTCAGAGCTGAAGAGATACGATACCAGGGCCAGGACAAGTCTCGCAGTTCTGTTCTGGATTAGTTGTAATAGGCGGAGAGTGGAGGCAGGTAGATTTAGAAAGAGACTGTTACAGTAGTCCAACCTACAGAGAATCAGAGCTTTGGAGACTGTGAGCTTAAGAGGGAAGTTGAGGAAAGGAAGAGTACCTCTAAGGAGGTGAAGTAAGAGGTTTGAGGTTTTAGCGACATCAGAGATGTGTGGGGAGAAGGAAAGTGTGGAGTCAAAGATGACCCTGAGGTTCTTAGCTTTGCAGGTAGGGGCAGGAGGAGGGCCAAGGGAGGCCGGCCAGAGAGTGAGGGGAAAGAATGGAGAGGGTGTACCAATGAGGAGGATCTCAGTCTTGTTGGCATTTAAACAGAGATCATTTAGGCACACCAATTTTGAATGCCGATGAGACAGTCAGAGATGAGGGATGGAGAGGAGGTGGCTGAAGGAAGCCTGAAAATGAGTTGGGTGCCATCAGCATAGCACTGGAAATTTGAGCAGAAGATGGAAATGCAGTATGCGAGAGTTGCCAGGTATTGGTTGAAAAGCCAGGGCGAGAGGTTAGACCCTTGGGGAACACCACAAGTAGAGAGGGAGATAGAAGATAGGAAGGATCCAAGTTGTACCTGAGAGGGTCAATCAGAGAGAAAAGAGGTCAGCCAGGCCAGAGCCTGATCGGTGATACCCAGGTTGTCACGGAGGCTATTGAGCAGGGTGGTATGGTTGACTGTGTCGAAAGCAGAGGAGAGATCAAGTAGGTTGAGGAAAGAGGGAATGTTAGAGTCAAGGTTGGAGAGCAGGTCATCGCGGATGTTCAGGAGAACAATTTCCGTGCTTCTGGAAGATCTGAAACCAGATTGGTGGTTGTGGAGAGAGCCAGCAGAGTCAGAATGAAGGTTAAGCTGAGAGATGGCAAGCTTTAGCTTACCCAAAAAGGGAGTTATGGAAATTGGGCAATAGTTAGCCTGGCAGCTGTGGGTTTCTTGAGGATAGGATGCACAAGGGTGTGCTTCAGAGGGCAGGGGAGGGGAAAGACTCAGAGACAAAGGAGAGGTTGCAGAAATCGGCAAGGGCTGGAGCAAGGGTATCAATGTGGTCCTTAATGGTTTTAGATGAACATGGATGGACCTGTTTTGATGAGGCTTTCATGGATCGGACTTGTCTAGCAACCTCATCAAGGGAGAAGAGAGGAAAGGGGGAGAAAGAGGGAGGGGGGTTAGCTGAGGGTGGGTCAGCAAGCAGAGAAGGAGAGGGGTGAGGAGTGGGAGAGGAGGAGAGAATGGAGAAGATGATGTCCTGGGTTTTCGAGACAAAGTGTGCGGCAAGGGCATTGCAAAGAGCCTGAGAGGTGAGAGGAGGGGTGGATACTGCAGCAGGGTTAACCAGCTCCTTGCAGATTTTAAAGAGTTCGGCGGAGTTGTTAGATGCTGCAGAGCCATGGGCATGAATGTGGATTTGCTTCTTGGTGCGTACAGAGAGTCGGTATTGCCTTTGGAGCAGGCGGCAGGCCAGTTTGTCAGAGGATAATCAAAAAGAGAAGTGCTTCAGCGAATGATGTTGGCACAAAAACATCCTGAACAATTTTGATAATGGCATTGCAAAGGTGCCTGTCTCAGTATGGACTACAGGCTCCTATGATGTAGGCTTGCTGAAAGGAGTCGGAGAAGTAAAAATCAAATTGAAACCAGGAGCAATTCTACCAAAAGCACGACAATATCCCATGTCTAGGGAAGCAGATGAAGGGATTTCTAAGACAATTTCCGCCATGATGGACCAGGGTATCTTAGTGACGTCAGAGTCGTCATGCAATACAGCAATTTATCCGGTGAAGAAATCAAAGGCAGGGACTTGGCGTTCAATCCAAGATTTTCTGATGATTGAACCAGATAGTTGAGGCTAAGTTCCCTCTAGTCCCTAACCCTTCCACGATCTTATGTAATATACGTGTTGAAGCAAAGTATTTCACAGTGATTGACTTGAAAAATGCATTTTTCTCCATCCCATTGCACAAAGATTCACAAGATTTGACATTGTTTATGTTCAGACAAGTTCGTCTGAAAAGCACAAGGCTGCCTCAAGGGTACTCTGAGTCTCCTTTGATTTTCAACAGAGCCCTGCAGATGAACTTGCGCAATATCGCATTAGAGAGTGTCGTTTTACAATACGTGGATGACATTCTAATTTGCAGCACGACAGAGGAAAAGTGCAGACACGATTCTATTCAGCTATTGATTGTACTGGCTGAGAAAGGATATAAAGTTGACAAGGAGAAGTTACAATACTGTCAACAAGAAGTGTTGTATATAGGCCAGCTAATCTCACACAAGGGGAAAAAGGTTTCCCCTGAAAGTGCTGACGCCATTTTAAAGACGGCCAAACCGCACACGATAAAACAAATGTAGAGTTTTCTCAGATTATGCAATTATGTCTAGGCATGGGTCTTTGACTACAGTTCCTATACCAGACCCTTGTTACAAGCTTTGAAGAAAGCACAGACCATGAAAGAAAAGAGTGTGTGGACCGAGAATATGGAAGAAGGGTTTGTCAAACTAAAAAAGGCCATTTGCATGGCACCCGTTTTAGGGATTCCCAACTATGCAGAGGAATTCTACCTGTTTTCACACACGGATGGCAGTGTTATGGCAGCAGTACTCACACAGAGAACCACATTGGGGTACAAGCCCCTTGCATACTACAGTGGGAACTTGGACCCAGTGATGAGGGGTCACTTCCCAAGTGAACAAAGTTTAGCTGCTGCAGCGTTCGCCATAGAGAAGGCTACAACCATTGTGATGGGATGCCCAATGACGTTTGTCGAGCACGCATTAAAAAGGGACATGAAAACACAGACACTCTGTGAACCCTAGTTGCAGGGTGAAGAAGAAGAATTGCACGTATAAGTCACACAAGTAGCTTGTTGATTTTAGACTTTGGACTGAGGCACACTGAAGCCTTGAAAAGAACGGATATGCCAGATTTTGATCGAGGACACATAACTTGGAAAAGAATACAGTATCCTGACTCTTTCCATACAGAAACCTTATTTGGACTCACTCATGCTGTCACGCAATAGTGACCTCACCAAAAACATTCTGATCTATTTTGAGCTAGTATTGAGGTTATACCTGTCGATGGTGGGAAGAATCACAAGTATTACAGAGTTTCTTCAAGATCCTGAAAACGAAAAGACAATCAGGAGGCTGCTCACAGTGATTGCAGAGCAGTTTTGCTTGCTTCCGGAATACAGCGAGCACAAGACAATGTCCCTGTCACCAGAAGATAGACTACCCAACAAGGTATTTTTTTGATTCATTGAAGACTTTCCAAAACTTGCGGGGAGACATACCAGTGTTGATGTCCTCACGTTCATTAGAGACCCAGCGAACTTTGAGCTGATGAGTATGCTCCTGCATGGTATCATAATACAGGTCGAACTTCATAATCAGCAGCAGAATCACCGGAGAAGATCACAAAACTTTCCTTCGAGGGACAGATCGTGAAGGTGTTACCAAGGAATTCGCTTTTGTTTATGCTGACAAGGAACGACATGTCAGCCGGAGCGAAACGGATAAGAGACACTGACTGGGAATTGGTCTATTTTGAACATGTGAATTAAAAGACTTGCTGAACCTATTGCCTCATTTGGAACTTTCGTTTTCAGAGAAGGGAACTGTTTCCAGAGACAAGACACTGTGTATTATTTAGGCAAAAGGATAAGCAATTTAGCATCTGTAACCTGCAAACAGAGATGGCAGAATCCAGAGGCCATATTTGATATGTATTAAAAGTTAGTTTTGTTTCCTTAAATGGTAGAAATGGGAAACCAGAGTAGTAACATTGTCTTCCCTCAGGAGGAGAGACGTACATATTGGCCAAGGAACAAATGTTGTAAGCTAACTTACAAATGCATTATTTACATGTGTATAATATTCATTATCATATTACTGTCATTGATTGTTAGAACTGCATTTTTCATTGATGCACAAAGTGTTCAGGTTCCCGTGCAACCACCTAATGATGTACGCATGCAACCTACAAAAGGTACCCATACCTTACATAGTCATTCCAGTTCCTAGAAAGAATGATCGAGTGACTGAACTTGAGATGGATGTGATAAATAATGACACACTTACGAAACTTGTTGTAACACATGAATTACAATGCCGGAGACAGGGTCGGTGAAGTGAACCCGAGAAGGGGTTGAGGGAAGGTACACATACCCAAATAATGAGTACATACACCGGGTCTAGTGTCAACAGCTGCAGAACGACATTCCAGAAAATGGGAAGAGGCCGAACAGAGTTCAAAAGGAAGCATTTTACCAGAGGGTGGTACAAGACACATGGAAAAGGAACCTTTAAGGAGACAAAAGACTCTTGAGAATGATCGAGAAGAGACAGCACCGGCGAGCACGCCTGATCCAGTGATGAAAGGGTCAAGCACAAGGCCAACAAGACAATCGTGTAAAGAGACAATGGCAGGATTAATATGGACATTCATAACCAGGGCCAAAAAGAGACAGGAGGACAAGGAAAGACTTACCAGACCGTAGCCTACCAGGATAATGCAGGTGGGCATGCCTGGATCATTGATGGAGATAACTGAGAATCCTCCAGCGAGAAGAAGCTATACGGATGGGTCTAAGGATGTGGTTATAGCAAACTACAGGAAGACCTTAAGAATTAGAAGGAGCACACAAGAAAAGACAATGAATTGAACGATTACTTGGACAGCACAGCACATTTGGGAAACAACATATGGTACCAACACAGGAAGGAAGTTGGAAGACAAACTTCAGAGGAAGAATGCTTTGTGTGTGCACTCCTACCGTACAGCATGGGTAAGTCAAAGATCTTCGTAGCTGTTGAAGTAGATGTACAGCAGCACACTGTCACACATAGCAATGTGCAAGACCAGAGGTCAGTTCATGGGCAGTGATGCTTTGCTAAAGTGGGCAACTGAAGCGACTGATCCAAATGAAGATGATTATGTACAAGACATAAAGACGAGAAACATTGGCAAAACAAAGAATATTGTGATCAGATGTGAAAAGCCTGGAGTTAAAGCGGCAGAAATCAGAAGAGAAACAAACAAGAAACTGAACGTCGAAGGGAAATCTCCAGAAGAAGCGCCAAGATGGAAGAACCGAGGTCAAATGCAAATCTGGGGAACAGTGCTTTCACCAGACGGATGGGAGAAAGGAGGAGTGATCTGTAGAGCGTAGATGATCATTGGACACTATAAAGAAACCGTTGAAAATGCACAGAGGGTATTCAAAACCCTATGGCCAAGACTGGCAAGACTGTTAACAGGAGGACCCCTACAGATAGTGCCATTGGAGAATTCCAAACTGTGCTTTAGAAACAATGGTACAAGTAAAATGGGAGAAAATAAGAAATGTGGACGAATCTTCGATGCCAGAGGAATGGAACATGGTACTGCCGTGATCATGGATCATTATTGGGCATGAGGATCCAAAGCATATATTAAGTTGCTGAAGAATTGGGGAGTTATATGCACATTGGAGAATGTCCATGTTCCAGCATTGGTGATTCCAAAAGGTGACCTGAATATCAACAGTTTCCCGAAAGCAGATGCTCATATGAGGAAGAAGAGATCTGTGGAACTGATGAACCGAATAAAGAGAGAAAATTACGTCTCTGTCAATTCAGAAGAAGCCTTTCATGCAATCCCATACGAACACAGGCTGGTCAGTTTGACCTCATCAGTGTTTATGACAATCCTGATGCCAAGAGTTCAGGTTGGAGCAAATACTAAATGGTTGCAGATAACCAGATGGGAGTTACTGCAGACCATGAACACAACCATAAAGGGATTCAATGCAATCAAAGAAGAGTTAAGAGCGATCCGACTCAGGACTCTCCAGAACAGATATGTCCTAGACATGAACACCGCTATGGATGGAGGTGTTTGGGCAAAAAATGGGAGAATCATGTTGCACATTTATACCATCTCACTACGACAAAAATGGGACCTTAACAGAGGCCATAGGTATGCTGACAAAGCTACAGAATCAGATGATGGATGAAGCCGACGAAGTTGATGATGACAGTTGGTTTGAATCACTGTTTTCATGGGTTCCACAATGGATGTCAGATGCATTCATGATCCTAGGAGCCATGTTGGTGAAGATATTGCTTGGATTCTGTGTTATCAAGATAATAATCTCTCAGTGCCAGAAAACTGCAAAAAAGGCCATAGGGATGAAAATCATGATTGCCGTTGAGTCAGGAGGGAAGCCCAAAGACCTGATGAAGAAATAAGAGACTTTGTAAAGGCCAGCATTTATGCACCAGAAGGAACTAAGTTTCGGTATCCGAAGAAACATAGAAGGTATGTGGGAAAATGGATCTTTTGTAATCCAAGTGGAGAATGTCAACTGATGACATGGGACAAAGACGAGCACGTAAGAACAGCAGGATATTTAAAGGGAGTGATAAAGATATGGACCCCAAAGGAACATTTCGCAGACCTAGATGTCCAGACCCAGAGGAGGACAGAAAAGCAAATGAGAGGAAATGAGTAAGAGTGGTTGATGAATCGCCCAGAGGGGGGAGTGAAGAGAAAGTGCCAGACATCGTCTTCATTCCAGCCACCCCCTTCGAAGTGCCAGGAACGTTCACACCAAAATATGTGACATGTGAATAACAGGTAAACCAGCAGAGAGCTGCAGTGGGGCTTGGAAGAACAGCACCTTTTGAAGTACTGACACCTAAGCAATCCTGGACAGTAAGGTACCCACTGAGAAATCCATATCCACAGACACGACAAAGGAGCGGTTGACAGAATGGAATACCCGAAGAAACCAAGAAGATACTAAAAAAAGACGATTGATGACGTCATGAGAAATTGGACGGACGCACGTAGAGAGCATATAAGGACCTAAGAATGTTGACAAAAGGATGAAATGCCATGGATAAGTGACATTGTGGGCCTAAGGTGAAACATTTGATTTCAAGACGAAGATACATATTCCAGATGCACGATGAAGACATTAAGTCAGTTTAAACATGTACATACGCAAGAAACAACAAGAAGCAAAGAAATTGTGGAGCTTGCTATGCTTAGTAGAAAGTAGATTGCAGCAGGCGCCAACCATACATACATCTACCTCAAAAGCATTTTATAGATGAGTGAAAAATCCACTAGGCACGTGAGCAGAATTGAATAGAGGTTACTAAAAGTTTCATGAGGGAAAGGCCGCAGCTACCAATCAAGAAGTAAAGATGGAGCAAAACCCCGCTGAGGGTAACCCTGCAAAGAGGCCCAGGTCGTATCAGGCTGGAATAGGCTGGCGATGCCTACAACTAGAGATAAGAATAAAAAGAGTCTCCTGTTCAGCAAGGTCGAGATAAGCGCAGATGGTATACGACTGACAGAATTAAATCAAATACACAGAAATGCATGAAGAAAAGGCCGATTTCACAGTGTCCTAGTCACGTGCCAAGGCGGCGGAAAGCGATTAGACTTTCACACCTACGTATGCAGCCTCGTCGTAACTATACTCAAACTTTTTCAGACGAAGAGGCAGACTCAAGGCCAAACTACAAAGCAGTAATTGACACACGGCCACTGAGGTGATGTATGGGTGTACCATAAATTGAAGGAAAGCTGGGGTGCAGGCTTACTCACTGCACCTGGCCAATTATTCTGCATACTGCTAAGCGCAAGTGGAAAGGAATGTGTGGGATCCATGCCAACCCAATCATAGTGGACTATGTAATCTAGGGTCCTATAGATAGTAGAACCAATGGGACGTTGTACTTATAGTGACATTTACAGTAGACAGTTCGAAGGAAGGGCTTATTTGTCCCACCTGACATTATTACCCAATCTCCTCTCCCCGTTACCATATACAGATATAGTACCTATGTTAAAGATACCTTCCTGTAACCAATCAAGTTGCATGTTAGGTTTTTAATATTACACGTCAATGATGACGAGTTTTTGGTATATAAGTTGTGGGTTTTCTGAAATTAATCGGAGTTTAAGTGAGAAGGAAGATTGAGCGGTTGCTGATGTTCATTGAACGCCCCGTTTTTTGTACTTGGACTCCCTTTGCCAAACTATTGAGTTGTCATTATTATTTGATGCAAGAGTACGAATCTGTCGCTCATATTAAAGGGCTGTTTGGAGACCCCCAGTCTTATGGGCCGGCTGGGGTCCATCCAGTTCAATAGGATAGAATCGCACCAGCACGAGTCATGATAGGATAGAATCACACTAGCACGTGTCATGATAGAAAAGAATCTCACCAGCACGTGTCATGATAGGATAGAATCTCACCAGCAGGAGTCATGATAGGATAGAATCGCATCAGCACGAGTCATGAGAGGATAGAATCGCAGCAGCACGTGTCATGATAGGATAGAATCGCACCAGCACGTGTCAGGATAGGATAGAATCATAGAATCTCACCAGCACAAGTCATGATAGGATACAATCGCTCCAGCATGTGTCATGATAGGATAGAATCTCAATAGCACGAGTCATGATAGGATAGAAACGCACCAGCACGAGTCAGGATAGGATAGAATCTCACTGCACGTGTCATGATAGGATAGAATCACACCAGCACGAGCCATGATAGGATGGAATCGCACCAGCACGTGTCATGATAGGATAGAATCTCACCAGCACGAGTCATGATAGGATAGAAACGCACCAGCACGTGTCATGATAGGATAGAATCTCACCAGCACGAGTCATGAGAGAGCTTCCAGTGGATTGGTACAAAGAGTGTCACACTTGTAAAAATAACAAGCGCCGCTTCGTGTGCCTGAGCATAAGCTACGGTGTGGTGCACTACAAGTCACTCGTCTGCATCTGTTGTGGGCCTCACACATTTATGTTACAGAAAGGGCTTTACATCCATTCCAACCAGCTTAGTCTACTGGTACATTCCATTGCCCATGTAAAAGGGGCACGGGTGCCCGCTGCCACCTGTCTATTACACTTTACTGAGAGCATGTCAGCAGCAGTGCTACTTCCAGGTGAAGCACCTTGAGTTTGTCTACAAAGTGTGCTGACCTCCCCCGAGAGCTGTCATCGGGCAGGTCGAGCAGGACGGTCACATTGCTCACAACAAATAGGCCCTTCCAGGATGACTGCACCCCCGAGAAAAGGTATTCATTCCGCCATGAGGGTAAATCAGGGTTGCCGTGCTGCCAGCAGAGAGGGCACGAAAAAGTGTTGCATGGAAAGCTTTCAATTAGTTATGAATTGCCGAGGACACACCCAATTCGTTGTTTTTACCCTGTTTCCACTATCACATAACAGGGCCAACCACATGCCACTCAGTCTTGATTCTGCCACCAATGGGGCAATCCACCCCCAAAACTGGCTGGTCCCCTTTCTTAATGGTGCATGGAAGCGTGAACACCATGGGACGGGAGCTGCTGGGAGAAACTGGCAGGACTGTTGGTTCATTGAAAGCGCCCATTCCTTTCTTTCCGGTCCAGTAGTTCCATGGGCCTGAAATGCCCTTCCAGGCGCGCCCTTAACAGTGTATCTTTTTATTGGCATCCATAGTATTCTTCCCTGTTAGCACGCCCCCTTGCTCCGCATTGCTCCGGTGCTTCGCAGCTGGCTCTGCTCTATATAGAACCCAGGGCATACATATATACATACATACATACTGGAGACCCACACACTCAAGCCTGTCCTTCCACAGAGGTCATGGGAAGGGAGGCTGCGTACCTACAGGTGTGTTCATGACATCACAGCCCCGGCACGTTGTGGGGGCCTTTGCAATGGCCCACAGTGTATTAGAAAGGGGTGTAGTGAGCTCGCGCAGCGAGGCCTACTTTTCTGAGAGGGGCATCCGGGCCCCGACTTCCATTTTTGCCTATATAATTGCATTTCGTGTTTGAATTGTTTTTGGCTTGGTTCTATAGTTTTTCATGTCCCTGATACTTGCCTTATTCATATAACACCCCCTCCCCGCCCCCCTTCCCCACACGGCCCCTCAAGATTTGCCAATGGTATATGCAATTGTGTTTTGGTATTGTGCCCCCTGCTTACGTGTGGCGGATGTGGGTGGTCGAAGAGGTGCTGCCAGACGCTCGCCCCTGATAATGATCGTTCCAAAGTGTAGACGCCACCTTCCTGTTTGCACAGATGACGCCCCTGGGAAAAGTGGGGCAGCAAATCTAGCACCCCGGCAGCCATCATTTTTTGTAGATGATGTTTAAGGGAATTTGTGAGCGAAAAACACGAAGGTTATGACGGGAGTGCACACTAAGCATTGCGGGTCACGGGGTCAGCAGTATTCCTCCAGTCCTCTCAGAAATGGCCACACTTGAAACGGGCATCCTACGTGTACTAAGAAAGGACAGAGAGGGCGGTTTACAAAAGGAAAGATTATGAATGATAAGGTCGTCATGGCCATATTGTCCCCCATTTTCTCACTCATATGTTCAAACGTCATGCACCCCACCTGACACCGAGGTCTGCAAGATGGCTCATCGTGGACACATTTAATGTGCCAGAGAATGCCGGCTCATCAGTCTACGCCCATCACCGCCTCGCTGGCTTAGTTTCTAAATCAGTCTCAGGGGTCAGGTGTCAGGGTCGCATGGCGACTCTTCGCAGGGTACTGGCACCCGGGGCGGTATGTGGCGCATGGAGGCTGGCACTGTGAGCCTGGCATTGAGATCGCATGGGTCTAACACTGGCTGTTAATGGGCGACTATTCATGAGGGAATGGGCAGTGCTGCGAGGTTAGAGAAACATGAAGGTGACCGGCCTGGCACTGGGAGTGTAAGAACGGACCGGATGCTGATAAACAGCTCCAGCCTCTGACGAGGAGACTAGTAATACTGTAAGGATGGTGGGTTTACATGACAGCGTTTTTCTTTTTGATGAAATCTTCTTATGCAGTTGTTTTATTGTCTTATTGCATTTTATTATATTGCTTTAATATGTGAAAAGTTCACTTGCTGAACAATAACACAATAAAGGAACACACATATATATATACATATTGTAATGGTACTGGTGAAGATGGGGGAAGGTAGAGGCAAGTAATTGGAGGCTATGACTCAAGGGGCACCAGTGGAGGCTCTCATTGCATGGTCCTGGGATGGGGATGGCTGGAAGATGGAAGCTAGGGGTGGAAATCCAGAATGGACAGGGCTGGGAATGAGTGACCACTACTAGGGAGATGCCTGGATGTGGGAAAGGAGGATTTGGATCTAGTAGAGGGGTGGAATAAACAGCGGTGAGTAATGTGGACTGGCATTGCGTGGGAGAGCGGGTGTGCAACAGATGGCTGGCGAGTAATGTGGACTGACATTGCGTGTGAGAGTCAGTGTGCAACAGATGTCTGGCGAGTAATGTGGACTGGCATTGAGTCGGTGTGCCAGAGATGGCTGGCGAGTAATGTGGACTGGCATTGCGTGGGAGAGCGCGTGCGTCAGAGATGGCTGGTGAGTAATGTGGACTGGCATTGCGTGGGAGAGCGGGTGTGCCAGAGATGGCTGGCAAGTAATGTGGACTGGCATTGTGTGGCAGAGCGGGTGTGCAACAGATGACTGGCGAGTAATGTGGACTGGCATTGCGTGTGATTGTCGATGTGCAACAGATGGCTGGCGAGTAATGTGGACTGGCATTGAGTGGGTGTGCAACAGATGGCTGGCGAGTAATGTGGACTGGCA
This sequence comes from Ambystoma mexicanum, assembly GCF_040938575.1. Lineage (NCBI taxonomy): Eukaryota > Metazoa > Chordata > Amphibia > Caudata > Ambystomatidae > Ambystoma > Ambystoma mexicanum. Next base: position 384,177,225 of record NC_090936.1, read on the forward strand.
TTGCGTGTGAGAGTCTGTCTGCAACAGATTTCTGGCGAGTAATGTGGACTTGCATTGCATAGGAGAGCGGGTGTGCCAGAGATGGCTAGCGAGTAATGTGGACTGGCATTGCGTAGGAGAGCGGGTGTGCCAGAGATGGCTGGCGAGTAATGTGGACTGGAATTGCGTGTGAGAGTCGGTGTGCAACAGATGGCTGGCGAGTAATGTGGACTGGTATTGCGTGTGAGGGTCGGTGTGCAACAGATGTCTGGCAAGTAATGTGGACTGGCATTGCGTGGGAGAGCGGGTGTGCAACAGATGGCTGGTGAGTAATGTGGACTGGCATTGAGTCGGTGTGCCAGAGATGGCTGGCGAGTAATGTGGACTGGCATTGCGTGGGAGAGCGCGTGTGTCAGAGATGGCTGGTGAGTAATGTGGACTGGCATTGCGTGGGAGAGCGGGTGTGCCAGAGATGGCTGGCAAGTAATGTGGACTGGCATTGTGTGGCAGAGCGGGTGTGCAACAGATGACTGGCGAGTAATGTGGACTGGCATTGCGTGTGATTGTCGATGTGCAACAGATGGCTGGCGAGTAATGTGGACTGGCATTGAGTGGGTGTGCAACAGATGGCTGGCGAGTAATGTGGACTGGCATTGCGTGTGAGAGTCTGTCTGCAACAGATTTCTGGCGAGTAATGTGGACTTGCATTGCATAGGAGAGCGGGTGTGCCAGAGATGGCTAGCGAGTAATGTGGACTGGCATTGCGTAGGAGAGCGGGTGTGCCAGAGATGGCTGGCGAGTAATGTGGACTGGAATTGCGTGTGAGAGTCGGTGTGCAACAGATGGCTGGCGAGTAATGTGGACTGGTATTGCGTGTGAGGGTCGGTGTGCAACAGATGTCTGGCAAGTAATGTGGACTGGCATTGCGTGGGAGAGCGGGTGTGCAACAGATGGCTGGTGAGTAATGTGGACTGGCATTGCATAGGAGAGCGGGTGTGCCAGAGATGGCTGGTGAGTAATGTGGACTGGCATTGCGTGGGAGAGCGGATGTGCCAGAGATGGCTGGCGAGTAATGTGGACTGACATTGCGTGTGAGACTCGGTGTGCAACAGATGGCTGGCGAGTAATATGGACTGGCATTGCGTAGGAGAGTGGGTGTGCCAGAGATGGCTGGCGAGTAATGTGGACTGGCATTGCGTGTGAGAGTCGGAGTGCAACAGATGGCTAGCGAGTAATGTGGACTGGCATTGAGTGGGTGTGCAACAGATGGCTGGCGAGTAATGTGGACTGGCATTGAGTGGGTGTGCAACAGATGGCTGGCGAGTAATGTGGACTGGCATTGCGTGTGAGAGTCGGTCTGCAACAGATTTCTGGCGAGTAATGTGGACTTGCATTGCGTGTGAGAGTCGGTATGCAACAGATGGCTGGCGAGTAATGTGGACTGGCATTGCGTGTGAGAGTCGGTGTGCCAGAGATGGCTGGCGAGTAATGTGGACTGGCATTGCGTGCGAGCGTCGGTGTGCAACAGATGGCTGGCGAGTAATGTGGACTGGCACTGCGTGTGAGAGTCGGTGTGCAACAGATGGCTGGCGAGTAATGTGGACTGGCATTGCGTGTGAGAGTCGGTGTGCCAGAGATGGCTGGCGAGTAATGTGGACTGGCATTGCGTGCGAGCGTCGGTGTGCAACAGATGGCTGGCGAGTAATGTGGACTGGCATTGCGTGTGAGAGTCGGTCTGCAACAGATTTCTGGCGAGTAATATGGACTGGCATTGCGTGCGAGCGTCGGTGTGCAACAGATGGCTGGCGAGTAATGTGGACTGGCATTGCGTGTGAGAGTCGGTCTGCAACAGATTTCTGGCGAGTAATATGGACTGGCATTGCGTAGGAGAGTGGGTGCGCCAGAGATGGCTGGCGAGTAATGTGGACTGGCATTGCGTGTGAGAGTCGGTGTGCCAGAGATGGCTGGCGAGTAATGTGGACTGGCATTGCGTGCGAGCGTCGGTGTGCAACAGATGGCTGGCGAGTAATGTGGACTGGCATTGCGTGTGAGAGTCGGTCTGCAACAGATTTCTGGCGAGTAATATGGACTGGCATTGCGTAGGAGAGTGGGTGCGCCAGAGATGGCTGGCGAGTAATGTGGACTGGCATTGCGTGTGAGAGTCGGTATGCAACAGATGGCTGGCGAGTAATGTGGACTGGCATTGCGTGTGAGAGTCGGTGTGCCAGAGATGGCTGGCGAGTAATGTGGACTGGCATTGCCTGCGAGCGTCGGTGTGCAACAGATGGCTGGCGAGTAATGTGGACTGGCACTGCGTGTGAGAGTCGGTGTGCAACAGATGGCTGGCGAGTAATGTGGACTGGCATTGCGTGTGAGAGTCGGTCTGCAACAGATTTCTGGCGAGTAATATGGACTGGCATTGCGTAGGAGAGTGGGTGCGCCAGAGATGGCTGGCGAGTAATGTGGACTGGCATTGCGTGTGAGAGTCGGAGTGCAACAGATGGCTAGCGAGTAATGTGGACTGGCATTGAGTGGGTGTGCAACAGATGGCTGGCGAGTAATGTGGACTGGCATTGCGTGTGAGAGTCGGTCTGCAACAGATTTCTGGCGAGTAATGTGGACTTGCATTGCGTAGGAGAGCGGGTGTGCCAGAGATGGCTGGCGAGTAATGTGGACTGGCATTGCGTGTGAGAGTCGGTATGCAACAGATGCCTGGCGAGTAATGTGGACTGGCATTGCGTGTGAGAGTCGGTGTGCCAGAGATGGCTGGCGAGTAATGTGGACTGGCATTGCGTGTGAGAGTCGGTGTGCAACAGATGGCTGGCGAGTAATGTGGACTGGCACTGCGTGTGAGAGTCGGTGTGCAACAGATGGCTGGCGAGTAATGTGGACTGGCATTGCGTGTGAGAGTCGGTCGGCAACAGATGGCTGGCGAGTAATGTGGACTGGCATTGCATAGGAGAGCGGGTTTGCCAGAGATGGCTTGCGAGTAATGTGGACTGACATTGCGTAGGAGAGCGGGTGTGCCAGAGATGGCTAGCGAGTAATGTGGACTGGCATTGCGTAGGAGAGCGGGTGTGCCAGAGATGGCTAGCGAGTAATGTAGACTGGCATTGCTTAGGAGACCGGGTGTGCCAGAGATGGCTGGCGAGTAATGTGGACTGGCATTGCGTGTGAGAGTCGGTGTGCAACAGATGGCTGGCGAGTAATGTGGACTGGTGGTATTGCATGTGAGGGTCGGTGTGCAACAGATGGCTGGCGAGTAATGTGGACTGGCATTGCATAGGAGAGCGGGTGTGCCAGAGATGGCTAGCGAGTAATGTGGACTGGCATTGCGTAGGAGAGCGGGTGTGCCAGAGATGGCTAGCGAGTAATGTGGACTGGCATTGTGTAGGAGAGCGGGTGTGCCAGACATGGCTAGCGAGTAATGTGGACTGGCATTGCGTAGGAGAGCGGGTGTGCAACAGATGGCTGGCGAGTAATGTGGACTGGCATTGCGTGTGAGAGTCGGTGTGCAACAGATGGCTGGCGAGTAATGTGGACTGGCATTGCGTGTGAGAGTCAGTGTGCAACAGATGGCTAGCGAGTAATGTGGACTGGCATTGCGTAGGAGAGCGGATGTGCCAGAGATGGCTAGCGAGTAATGTGGACTGGCATTGCATAGGAGAGCGGGTGTGCCAGAGATGGCTGGCGAGTAATGTGGACTGGCATTGCGTAGGAGAGCGGGTGTGCCAGAGATGGCTAGCGAGTAATGTGGACTGGCATTGCGTAGGAGAGCGGGTGTGCCAGAGATGGCTAGCGAGTAATGTGGACTGGCATTGCATAGGAGAGCGGGTGTGCCAGAGATGGCTGGCGAGTAATGTGGACTGGCATTGCGTGTGAGAGTCGGTGTGCAACAGATGGCTGGCGAGTAATGTGGACTGGCATTGCGCCTCTGTATGCGGGCCATTAATGGGCAAACCGTACTCTGCGGTGAAGGTGATGTTTAGCGACTGCGACTAGGGGGGTAAAACGGGGACTGATATAGCGGGTGGTGCAATGTGGATGGAAGGTGCTAATAGTTGGCTGGTTGCTTTTTAACATAGCTCATTATATCACCATACCAGAGAGCCATAACTGCCTGCAACAATGTGATATTTTAACAAACACACATGCATTATGCAATCACCAAACCTATGCATCCATACTATTTAACACATGAATGCATTTGAATGATCTGGGTTGTGTCTTGAACCTAAGCTGCCTGCAGTGTTTCCTTCTGATAGTGTAACTCTTTCCGGGGCACCATGCAGAGAGGCCCGCTTCTATAGCGGGGCAATTCCGCTCAGCCACAGAGGGAAAGTGGAGTCGGTCTCTTTCAGACCGTTTCTCCATACCTGAAGCTGCTTGAAGTCTTCTTTTCGTCCAGAACCTGGTGGCAACAGCAGCGCTAACAGCACCTCACATGTGCTGTCCTTCTATGAGGCGACTGAAAAACTTGCATGCACAAACTAAGCTCCCCTTTTTAACATACATTGTAACATCCCACCGATGGCTGCTTCGAAATATTGCCTTTCAAATGGTGGATTAACTCTAGTCCCTTGGGTTGAAATAAGGTACACTACCTCGGCTATGCTTACACTGAGCAGGACGCTGTTCCCAGAATAAAAAGACTGTTTTCAAAACCGTTCATTATTTATTTATTTTTTAATTTATTTGTATTGGCCTTTTCCAGAATACGAACTTAATTATTTTAATATTGAAACAGAAGAAGCGTAGTACTGGCACTGTCCAAAACAGCAAACGCCCTACTTTATTTATACCACTCTGGGCCAGCAGTAGGCCTGTTTCAATGCGTTCACAATAGTGCTACTTCAGAGAACTAAAGTGACGGTTGATTAGAATATTTACCCAGATGATACACTGTGGTCCATGGGAGGAAGCCGAGATTTGAACCCAGGTCTCCTAGATCCAAAGTTGACAATTTATCTCCCTTGGCCGGACCAGAACGGGAAAGAGCTATTCACTCCTCCACGGAAAATAAAAGCGTGTCTTGTATGCGCACTGCCATCCATCTGTTGCGGAAAATAAAAGCGTGTCTTGTATGCGCACTGCCATCCATCTGTTGCATGTCTACATGTCTTGTTTTTGGCGTATCCCCGCGGTAAGCATGAAGCAACCTCCGCCCATCCCCGTTCTGAAACCCGACCCCCATTTTGTGCCCAGTAATCACCGCAGGCATGTCATTACTGCCTGCAATAAGTGTATCGTCCCAACAATAGCACGCGCTGGGCCGGCTCGTGTTTCCGCAGCCCCGCTCCCCGGCTTCCCGCCTCCGCTCTGTTGTGTTCACCTGCCATTGTGTGGCTAGGCCAAAGGAAAAATAACACATTTGGTCCGCAAGCCGGGGAGTGCTGCCGGGGCTACCAGCTGTTTGGGTACACCCGAGTAATCGGACACCCACAAGAGTTCGAGAGTGTCCCTCAAACCGCTTGTCTCTGGCCATCTACAAAAAATACAGGCCCAATGTGGCGCAGGTGAAATGCGTCAACGCAACTACAAAATGTAAAAGCGCGAACTCTCGGGGCACAGCTGTCTCGCACACTAGGGTTGCTACTCTGGAATTTTTTTAAAATAAACGACTGCAAAAAAAATGATAAAGTGACACGCCGATGAATTATTAAGCAGGCTGATCTTTTTACATGGCGGACCGTAATTTACTGCGGTCTGTCGAGTAAAGCTTTTTTCGTCGCAGGGGAAACCTGTGCAACATTACAAGCCATGTTCTTAATGTTACGTTATCAGCCTCGATTTGAGAGATTAATTGTCCAGATGTTTCCTAATGACCGGTCCTTTCTTTCCCACATACTAAAAATATGTCAGCACATTTCAGCCTCAATAACCCTAGCTCAGCAAGACTCACTGTCAGTCTGTTGCCCTGCCCCCTACTGCCCCTACCCCGAAGACTACACTAGCGCGTAGGGCTAAAACAGCTCTAAAGCAGCTGAACTGCGTGCCACCAAGAGGGGGCACCGAGCACGTGCGTGCTCCGTGCGCCACCCCAGGAATTGCAGATCGCGTAAAAGTCCATAACCCCTGCAGCCGTCCATTTGCCTTTACTCCCAATTATCTTTGCGCATGCACACAATGTTTTTAACCCCCATGAATTGGCATGACACAAGAGTTCAATTGGCAAAATTGGCCGCAGTTTTATTTCCATGACAACAGAAGTATTTGTACACAATAGTGACCTCATTCTGTGCGGGTGGCGCTTGCTTGCCGGATTTCCCTTTGCTTCCCCCTATACTTGGTATAGTAGGCCCCCAACTCCCCCGACCCATTGTACCTGTTCCTATCCTGCCCGTGCAGGGGTCCGTGGGTGGGGAGAGCGCCGTTTGTTTTGGGGGGGAAGCTGAGCCTTGTTTGTTCCTACCAGACGCCCCCGCCGTTTAGGCCCCCAAGAGGCGCTGGTCCAGAAGAGCGAAGACCCATTCTGTTTCCTTCTGGCTCGTCCGGAGTCTCTCATTTGTGCTTGGTTGCCCAAACACCGCCAACTCGTCATCCTCTGACCTGGGTGCCCTGCGACAGCAAAACCCAGGTGTCCTCCTCCTTGTATTTCGTGGGTGGGTGGGTGGAAACGAAATTCCTTGTCCTTGTCAGGTGGCGACGACCGGGTCCCAGTGCAGGAGCGAGATGCCTGGTCCCTGGTCCCGCCTGCTTATATCCTGACAGCCCCGCCCCCTTCCTTTTGTTTGTCCTTCGCGGGCTTTCCGGCCCATTCAGCTTTGGCGCCGCTTCGCCCTTTTGTCCTTTACCCCTCTGGGTGAGGGCCCCCGCTCCTGGCGGCATGACCCCGCAGGGGTTACCCTGCTGCCTCCTCCATTTTGCGGACGTTTTCCGTCGTCAGCTCCATAACCCCTGCAGCCGTCCATTTGCCTTTACTCCCAATTATCTTTGCGCATGCACACAATGTTTTTAACCCCCATGAATTGGCATGACACAAGAGTTCAATTGGCAAAATTGGCCGCAGTTTTATTTCCATGACAACAGAAGTATTTGTACACAATAGTGACCTCATTCTGTGCGGGTGGCGCTTGCTTGCCGGATTTCCCTTTGCTTCCCCCTATACTTGGTATAGTAGGCCCCCAACTCCCCCGACCCATTGTACCTGTTCCTATCCTGCCCGTGCAGGGGTCCGTGGGTGGGGAGAGCGCCGTTTGTTTTGGGGGGGAAGCTGAGCCTTGTTTGTTCCTACCAGACGCCCCTGCCGTTTAGGCCCCCAAGAGGCGCTGGTCCAGAAGAGCGAAGACCCATTCTGTTTCCTTCTGGCTCGTCCGGAGTCTCTCATTTGTGCTTGGTTGCCCAAACACCGCCACGCCACTGAGTGGGTTCTCGCCCACTGTGGCTCCCCTCCTTCCTGTCTCCTTCTCATAATTCCAGTAATCTGGTAGAAATGCCCAGAAAAGAGCTCCATTCCCTTCATGGACGCGTATAATCCGTCCGTTAGGAAGTACATGGGTGTTTCCTCATCCATCCAGCCCAGCCTGCTCTGATGTAACACCCTGCCCCTGCAGAATTTGCAACGGCCCCATTCAGCTTCCTCCTTGCTTTTTTAACTGCTACATGCCTCCCTTGCGCCCGGGGAATACCTTCCGACCATCTACTTTCAGTTTCGCCCCCCTGTGCTGTGATTTCCTCAATGAGCCTGTAATGGCCCCCACGGGACACTCCTCCTCAGGTTGCTCAGGTCGTTCCCTCCCAAGCGTATTACCCACACCTCTGGCTTCTGCCGCTCACTCAGCAATTTCCCTAGCTGCCCCTCTAGCTGAGCCCACTTCGTCCCTGGCACCCTGTGCCACTCGCTCTTGAACTCGCCGGCCGTCAGCGCCACCCGCTGCTGCGTCCGGCTCGCCTTAGCCTTTGGGATGAATGAGTGCCCCCACTACCTACACGGTACGTTTCCTCCTTCCTTTTGCTGCTGTGAAACGATAAAAGGAGGGAACGGCTTGGTTAACTTATATTTTGCGAGCCTGATATATCGTTTGTAACATCCAGAAGACCATCTCCCCACTTTCTTGATGTCTTCCGGCCATGCCTGCTCGGGGACACCTCTGCCCCTACCCCCTTTCCATCTTGCTCCACCTTATTCAGGGTGGGCCTGCTCCGGGACCCTTCTGCCCCTGCCACTTTTCCACCTTGTTCCACCTTAACCAGGGCGGGCCTGCTCCGGGACACCTCTGCCCCTACCACCTTCCCATCTCGCTCCACCTTAACCAGGGTGGGCCTGCTCCGGGGTACTCCAGCCCCTGCCACCCGTCACCTTTCCATCTCGTTCAGCCTTAACCAGGACGGGCCTGCTCTGGGGCAATCGGTTCCTCACCACTTTTATTCACCAAAGCCCCCAACCCATTTACCCTTGTTCTGCCTGCCCTTGCAGGAGTTACCCTGTTGGGAGAGCGCCATTCCTGGCGGGTGAGGTCGGGCTGCATTACTCCTGCGTGACTTCCCGAACCCCTTTGCCTCCATTGCCCCTCCTCTCACTCTTATCCCTCCCTTTCCTTTAAAGGAAGGCTCTACCCTTCCATATTTCTTATCGTGTTCGCCCAATTCCCCTGACCCCTACTCCCTACGAGTTGCTTGGGCTTCCTCCTTGATATAGTCGACCGATACTTAAAAATGGGAGGTTCCCCTTTCCGTTGTTCTTTCCGGCCCATTTCCCCTTACTTAATCTTCTGCGGATGGGACCTTTCCCTTCCTTCCGCCGGCCAAAGGTCTCTTGCCATAGCCCCAGCAGCCTGCCTCCCCGCAGCTGATGCCCAGGTCAACAACAAACCCTCTTCCCAATGTTTAACGATGTACCCCCCTGTATGCCTGATGGGGTGGTGATACTTGACTCATGGCCCCCAATCACAACTTTGAAAACCCGGCTGCCCCCTGGGCCAGCCGCCAATGTAAAAGAACCACGTTTATCCGTGTTCTAATCTCCCACTCGTGCACACTCTCCAGTACGCAGAGTCATCTCAAGACTCAAAATAGAACTGGCCTTCCTGACAGTTAACTTGTAGCCAGCGTACGGCGTGTCTTCCTTCCTTGCACTCCTGTACTCAGCGTGGCCCACGTGTTCTAGCCCCAATGTACCTTCCACTATCCACTTCGCTCGATGGGGCGCGTACCTGATACTGCCCTTAGATTCCGCTCTTTCACCTTGCTGCCCGTTTCAGGCCCTGTCCTGACGCATGCGACCCCTGCGGTAACGAGCCCACACGTAGGTCATTAATACTGTGGCCTTGCCGCCGCCCAACTAATTTCGAAGTCTATTGAACCGCGGCATTGCCGCTGGTCCACCTACGGCCGCCCTGGGGGTCCTTTGAACTTGCGCCCCTTCCGTGTATGAGAGCCCCAACCTTGTTTTGCCAGTGTTAACCCGGCAACCCTTATAAACTTCCGTGCCTCCAGAGGCCGGGCTTACCAGACCTCAGGACACCTTTTTGGCCAATGAACACGTCCCTTAGGTGTTCCAGAGAGGCCTTAATCCACACAACTGCCCTCGAAATTCTGGAGGCCTGGTTGTGTTACCTGGCGTACCTACACCCTTAGGAGTCCCCTTAGCCCGGTCCATGAGTCAAATGTGCATGAAATAGCCCCCTTGCCGCTCACCAATGTAAGGACCTTCTACTGACACATTTCCCCTATTGAGTGGAGCTGAGGCCGTAAATCACCCAAGGAATCCCCTCCCCATTAAGGAATCCCCACTGCGCCTCTACCCCAGACGTGCTGCAAGACCCCCATAACTTAGCATTTATATAGCACCACGAACCCTCAGTTACTTGAGCGCTGCTTATTATTACCCACGGTGTGTGGTGCTCATTTATCGACCTCGGAAAGATGCAAGGTTGGGTTTGTCCCTGCCGGGATTCGTCCCAGGAACCCCTCCACAATTGGCAGCCCTGTACCACGTCAATCTAACTCTTTACGCTGCTTGTGATCATTTTGACATCAATGAAACACACATGCGCTTTCTCTCATATTCCTATAACAATCCGATCAGTCAATCTTCCGCAAGCTCCTTTACCTACCATCCATAAAACCGGTCAAACCATCTCTTTCCTGACCCGCAGATCTAGCCCAGCCACCCCATGAACTATGAATCACACACTTAGGTCGTCTTTTCCTATGTAACTGTTTACCCTGCGCCAGCTTCACCGTGCGGGCCCCTTGGCCGCTACTCCCTATCGCCTGGTGAAGAAATGACATGTAAGTCGCCTTTTCGACTGCACTTGTTACCGTAGTGGCCTCCCCGTGCCGCCGCCACTCTACCACATACCACCACCCTTGAGTGTGACCAATCACATTGATATAAGTGCGATCCAATTGCCATACCTGTACTCCCTTCGGCGCGGAGAAGTAATGTGGTGGCGAAACCCATAAAAGCGTCTAAAAAGGACTTTCTGCATGCCGGTGTGAGCCGTCGTACCCGGCAGCCCCAGTACAGCGCGTTTTGACCTAAACTCCCACCTTCCTGCCTAGTAATGCGCTTACCTCCCGTTACATTGGTCCCACCTCGCAACGCACCACTGCCGCCCATGACCAACCCATTCTAGACACAATGCTTTCTTTCCCAGTAACGCGAGCCCCCTTTCATACTATATTGCCGCCCTTTAAACAAGCCACGTTCTTCATTTAACATCTACCGTCGTACACCGCCATCTGTGCCGCCCTGGACCCGGAATACAATGCTCGCTCAGAACCTTGATTCAGTTCGCACCCCTTGAAAGTCAAAAGATCCCGTAGGTGCAATGTGGCAACCCAATGCATTCCTCACCAGCTCCCCCTATGGATAGTCTTTCCATTTACCACAACCCCGTGGTCAAAGGCCACACTCCATGCACCTTGCTAGCAAGGCGCGCAATCGCATTCCCCCTGCTCGTTTTACCAACCTTCATATGCATAACATTCATAACGAATGCAGTGTTCTAAACCATTAATTTTCCTCATCATTGAAAGGTGAGCCATTAAACCTTCGTATATACGTGTGCTATCCTGCCATTTTGTTATATAACTTAAGCCGTCAACCTTCAACACCCGCCTATGCACCCCGCTTGCTTATTTGAATGCACCTTGCTCCTCTGTGAATGTGCGCCCACCCCAGTAACTGCATTGATTGTGTGCGCCCACAACGCACCGTTACTCCTTGTCCTTGTCAGGTGGCGGCGACCGGGTCCCAGTGCAGGAGCGAGATGCCTGGTCCCTGGTCCCGCCTGCTTATATCCTGACAGCCCCGCCCCCTTCCTTTTGTTTGTCCTTCGCGGGCTTTCCGGCCCATTCAGCTTTGGCGCCGCTTCGCCCTTTTGTCCTTTACCCCTCTGGGTGAGGGCCCCCGCTCCTGGCGGCATGACCCCGCAGGGGTTACCCTGCTGCCTCCTCCATTTTGCGGACGTTTTCCGTCGTCAGCTCCATATTCGTTGCAACGGGCCCCCGCCGGGAAACCAAAAGTCAACGCCCCTCGCCATCAAGTCTTGTTGAGGACCCTATAATAAGACAAGCCTGGGAAATGTGGGGTTTATAATTAGAGATACGGGCCTGGTCTTGGAGGCTTAGTTCTGGCAACTGCCCTGCGCGGTCAGTTCCAGTACAGCAGGCACGCACACAAATAAAAGATGGCTGCCTAGTTATGTCAAGGAAGGTGTCAGAGTCCCCTTCACAATAATCTCTGCTATACTAACAATGCCTTCTTTTTAGTCTTGTCCCATCAATTTTACCACACGCCAACGCAAAGGTGAAGGCCCCACAAAAAAGAAAACAAATAGCATGGCTGCACAATATACCGAGACCACCTCAACACCCGCTTCTATGTGATTTTACCTAAAACTTTAAGCTCGAGGCAATTTTTACTGAAAAAAATGATGACAAAATACCGATTGCTTTTTTTTAAAATTATTTGGAGGGCTCACCCACTAAGTCCCCCGTTTCCCCATGTTTTTAATCCCCCACAAACCCTCTCCCCACCTGTTTTATCTCCTTCCCCCAACATACATATACTTTTTTTTGATTCTGTATTTCTTTGGTAATTTTTTTCAGTAAAAAATGCCTCAGACAAAATGTTTTCGGTGACATCACTAGACACCAAAAACCCACTAACCATTTCCTTTTCTCGACATCCTTCGCTCACTGCAAACATAGCACACTCACGCAGATGGCTACCGAACCACACTGCTTAAACACCAAAACCACACATCACTCAAACCAAATCAAAAACCCCAATAGTCTCCAACAAACACAAACACTGGACGCCGCCCATCTGGAAACTAGAAGCATCAGTATACAAAACGCACCCAGAAAGCATAGACACCCAAGTGATAGTTACTCCTGGTTCTACAGGCATCAACAGGCGAGCACAACACCTGTACTATCCCTCGACTCCTCCCTAACCAGTGCACCCCGCTTTACCTCAAAGCCACGAGAGCACCTGGAGACCATGGAAATGTCAGCGCTGTGTGGTATAAATCAACTTAACATAACATATGCAATTATGGGTTATGTGTCCTAGAAATATACAACCTGGAATTAGGGGAAAGGGCTGGGTGGCAGGCAGGCTCTGGAAATTACTGGTCAGGCCCAGAATAGGTATGGTATGGTAATGTTTATTTGTATAGCGCCTATACACAAGATGAGTGTTTCAAAGCGCTCAAGGAACGGGCTCTGGACCAGGGGGGAGAAAAACAACAATCAAAAATAACAGTCATTCAGAGCCCTTGAATTTCTGAACGATACAAGTCTGCACAGACAGAGTTAGTGCATAAGTAGATTTAACAGAGTAGATAAAAGCAAATAGGTCTGACAACGATTCTGCAGTTTTTCCAAGAGCTTAGGGCACGACCATGCAGGAGGGGAGACAGGGGAGAAATGATTGGCGATCTTCAGGCATGTTATGATCAGATCATGTAAGTGCACATATCAGTCGGATAATATAATGTTAAAACAGAGGAGGGGCGTGGAGGTGGCAACCCAATCTTTTGCAACGTGTTCCATTTTAAGAGAGTATATTGCAGTGTGCTACATTCCTAAATGTTCATAATATGTTTAATATGCATTTATGTACAGCTCCAGCGTTTGCACTGCAATACACAATATCCCTTATAAAAATCTCAACACATAAAAGCAATTCAAATGGCGCAAATCTTTAACAACTGTTGACTGTGTTCATTGTGTCCCCACCCTTTCTGCTAAGTATAGAACAGCATCTCAGCAAGCACTTCCCAGGTTCCCTTAAGTGTTATTGAACCTATCGGAACCCCGCCTCATAGCAACCACCGGGTGAATATATGTATATATTGGTTGGGCCCATGTGCGTAACATAAGCGGTAGCACCCATAGCACCTCTGCCCGCAACTGCACAGCATGACTGCTGTGGAGCTCCAAAACTGCTGCAAATACCGAGGACCTGCAATACAGCAACATGTGTACTTATATCTTGAGCGGGCATACATTTATCCAAGTCCTGCGTGATGCATTCAGTGCTTTGCACTTCCCCGAAGTAGACCATATTTGAGACGGTAAAGTTCTCAGTGTGCACATTAGACGCTGTATGAACGCACTTACCAATAAAATAAAAGCAACGGTACCGGTAGACTTAATATGGATCTCTTGCCTGCCGATTTACTGCCAAACTCCTTTACCGTTAGCGTTACTCCATCCTGTGGCATTACCGCAGGATTATGAGTGGTAGTGTGGCTGTGTAAATCCCACGTTTAGAGTTCATAGGACTCAGTGCACTTTTTTGGCAGATTTACAGCTGGCAAGAATACCACGTGATAAATCTGCATATTTTTGGCGTTAAAGGGGAGGATTTACCCATAGAGGTATCCTCCACTTTACCTCCAAACACATAATTACTGCCATGATCCGCATTAAGAGGCAGGTTAAAGAGCAATGGCTAAATGGTAGACGGTCAATAGGAACAATGCACATATCTACAGTAAACAGGAGCACATCGAGAAGCAGCACTGGCATACATTGAACTAAAGTGTATAAGTGGGCTAACAGTGCCTATGGGGATTTGGCAGCCCACCACATTAGCAGCTTAGAATGCCGACTCAGGCAAGCGGCCTACCACGTCCACAGCACCTCTTCCCATGTGCAGAAGAGAAATAGAAAAAATACAGGCTGAGCTGGGATAGTAGGCTCCCATCTATCTTCTGTGCCTTACAGCGGCCAGGCTTGCTCTCACAATGCATTGTAATAAAGAAAATTATACTTGTGTAATTTATGATCACACTGCTTACGCTTACACAGACCTAGGTTGCTAAGGGCAGGGCTGTGTGAAATGACTTGGTGAAAAAAATGAGGACAAGGTGCGCACTCTGGTTCCCAGTCAAGTTTTCCTGCTGTAGCAACACATTGTCTTCTCTCCAAACGTTTTCTTGACTCCATCAATCATCATGGAGGCTGTGTTTCTTTTCAGGCGTGTCTAGTTGATTTTCCTTTTCAGGTGTTTCAGGTTAATTCACTAAATGACTTGGGCAGTCATGAGTTGATTTCAGGAAGCAATACTGATACGTGCCTGCCACGTCTTTCATCCTGATAAATCAGTGTGGCCCATTGCAAGACTAAGCTCTTGTAACCTGTTTTTACTGCCACCTCTGTGGGCAGTCTTAAGAACGCGTTGGATTGTGTGATTATGTAGATTAAAGACAATGCATACTGCGAGCCTATTTGTATCTAGGACTTCCTTTGCTACTGTGGAGTTCTAATGAGGGAAATGGCCAGAGTCAAAACAGGATGACTGTAATGACACCGGAGTGAAAGGGTACAGAACCATTAAGTCAGCAGGTGGAGTGTTCATTACCTATAGAAGGTACCCAGAGGCGTTGCTATGGGGGGGCTTAGGGTGCTATAGTCCTGGATCTTTGGGTAGTAGCCCCGGATAAAAGCTCAGGAGCTACAACCAAAAAGCTAGCTAGCCCCGGGTCCCTTCAGCCCCGACATTCGCATAGCCCCGGATCTTTTTCAGACCTAGCAACACCCCTAATTAGGTACCCTTTTCTCTGGCGTCAGAGCCACACCGTAAGCCCACGGCAGCTAAATGTTATCCTCCTTTCTGAATTGATGAGGTCTGGAGGCAGGGAGGTCACAGAGATATTCTGCAACAATCACCCGAATGACCGCCCACCTGGGGTAAATAAACATGTGCAAACCCTCCTTATCTCGGTTCTGAAGTAATCCCTCCCATACTGCTGCTCATCACTTCAAACTCGTATCCATTCTCACCTATCCTTAATCTCCTGCTGCGTTTGCCGACTACCGACAAAGCTTCTCGCTTGAGTGATTGCCTCATGCCGGCTTTACCGCTACTTTACCATCACCTGGAATGGCAGCACGTCCTCTGCTACCCCCAGGAGATGTTCTGTAAGAACGAGTCTTTGGTCACTTCTATTGACCCTCCTTATGTCCCCCCTCTTCAAGCTGATGCTTTGACTTCTCAGACCTTCTTTTTGCTCATAACACAATCGTTTTAAAGTTCTCATCTTTGACCCCATCACTCCCTACTTGCAGCTCTCCCGTGTTCCACCAAAATCCATCACAGGGGAGCACAACTCTCTTTGATGTGCAACACCTCGAAAAATAAAGCTATCTTCTTTTTAGCTCCTTACTTTCCACTCCCTCTCCCCAATCCTATTTAATCTCAACCGGACGGTCTCAGCCCATTCCAAAGGCCTGGAACCCCAGGGTTCTCTTTTATAGCCACCAAAATGTCCAGCAGTGTATCACCTACCTCCATGGCAACTGCATCCCGGCTCAATCTTGTAAACATCTGTATACCCAACCCTCCCTCTCCTTTCCCTCTGCTCCAACCCTGAACTCTACTCAGGTCTTCAGCAGGCTTGACTACTCTAACTCCCCAGTGGGGCTTTCCCTCTACTCCTGTTACACCCTCAACAATGTTTGCACTCTTCACCCGCCATATTTATTTATTTATTTATTTATTTATTTATTTATTTATTATATTACAGCACCAAACAGGCAAGCCCCTGGGCATCAGGGCGCTTACAGACGCACACAAAAAAGACACGAGCGAGTGGCATGGGACGATAGAGCTCCATGTATAGCCTTGCAGGCATTTCCTGCAGAAAACCAGCCATTGGAAAACAGCACTACCACTCATGCTAATCAGACCCAATTACAGCATTACCACTGCTGCAATGTTAAAAACGGTGGATTTTCTGGAATACTTCTAGTGGTAATTTAGACAACTCCCTTGGTGTTTTTTCTATCCATTGCGCTCCCTATATTGAGGATGGAGATGTATAGTGTAGACTAGATGTTCAAAACAGTTCTGAACATTGTTTAAATGCACACATTTGTCAGTTTGAACCATTTTATCGCCGACTTTTCACCCCCTTCAAATGTCCCAGTTCAAATACTTATGTTTCTGTGTTAAGCAAAGCGTATGAAAAAAAGGACAATTCTTCTCAGGAATTTCCACAACTTTTAGTTCCACCTCTGGCAAATTCTCATTGTCAAATGCCACCTCTTTGAATACCGTCAGTGGTAAAAACATCCATTTCTTTAATGAGGTGGCAGCTAAAACGTGTGATATTTGCCAAATACATCTGTTTTTGCATTAATTCCAAGGTTATAATGAAATTCATGGCCATCTAAATAACACCATAGTGTACATAAAGCAGAGGTAGGAACTTAGTTCAGGGTTGCTCTGATTCTTCTCCAAGTGGACATTCTTTGTGGGGGAGCCTATGGCTCAATAGATGGCTATTTATTCTCACAGATGGTCTGATAGGGGCAGGAGTTCTAAAAGGTCTGTCTCAGATGGAGGGAGAACACAACATTGGCCTTGGCCTACAGTTTTGCGTCCAGAAGAGAAGGGGATATATAAGACAAGCAGGTTGGTCCCCATTTGCTCACCCTATAAATTGCATCATGGTGTCTACACAATATTAAGAGATGGGTGAGACAGTCCTTGCGGTGACATATTCACTGACACAAGCTCTTTTTCCCCCTACTTTTATTTCTAGTATATGAACGTAAACGCAGGTGGACGCATTCTGAATACGACAGTTTTGTCATATTTTGTTCCTTTGGAATTTGCCTGCAGTAGAAGGCTGCTGGTGCACTATTCCCATATTTTGTTTGCATGGTACCCCTCCATAAATCGCCTTCTATTCCCCTTCCTCTCCACCATCAAAACCCGTGCCACCCCTCCTGACTTTGGGCTGGCAAAATGGGAATTCCGCTGCTTAATTTTTTACCACCGGCATGGAGAGCTCAAACAGACTTTTTCACATACATTTTTTTCTAATGCAGTTAATATTTGGTGCTTTGGTGATTATGAGTGACTCTTGTAATGTGATAGTGGAAATCACACGCACAAAATACTAGAAATCGATCTTTTGTCCATAGCACTCAAAGACGATGCAAAGTTCTTAGATGCTACTATTCGTTCATGAACGTTTCTGTTCCGGAGAGCTACTGGAGAGCTGGATTGGCGACTGGAGGGAATACACCCGGTTGCTCTGAGCCGGACTCCATCTTTGCTTGTTGCCAATGGGAATGTATGTGCCGAGTGTTTTAGGAAATACTCATTGCCTCCTTTGATTCTTTGTGTAAGGAGATCCAAGGTTAGAGTTTGGCTTCATTCTCATTTCATTGCAGAGGGCAATTGCCTTCTTCCGGGGGTCAACATGCTCCATCTGGTACCCCACGTATATGCCATGGCTCGGAGCACTCACTTCTCGTATTACTCCGTTTAAAAGTCAATGCAGTATGGCCACTGATCAAATATTTACTTTTTTGCATAATGCCCAATATCAGGGCATTGCCCGCATGCAGGGCGACAGAGGCAGAATTCCCAAAATATGACCGCTCGATTTGTTCAAAATCTCGACAAGTTGCGCATATCCTCCCCTCCGTCCCCTCTGAAGCCCTCATGTTGCCTGACTTTAGCACTTGGAATCTTTAAGCTCGTGGGCCAGGTTACATACATGGCTCTAGTGCTGGGCAATTTAACAGCATTGCCCGTTATTCTGAACCAGTGGCCAGGCAACTTTGCACCATGCAGGTAATCTTTGGGCCAGCATTTATACTAAAAATGACCTGCACTGACTGAGCAGTACAGCAAAGACATTGTGGTAATGTTTCATGGGATACTTCCGATTTTAATAATAAATGCTGTTCTATGTCAATTATCAAGTTGGCCAACTATGCTGTAAATAAAACATTTCTGGATAACCGCTTTAATGAGGACAAAGTGCATACATGCCAAAATGCCCCATTCCAGCCGGGAGATGCTTGTCCAGTACTGGTTTTATATTTGCATTCTGGGACGTGTTGTCACCGTTTTCCAAATTATGAACCCAGAACCATAAGTCCCACAAAGCGTGAAATAGGTCATGTTGGTATGTAAGTAAAGTTTCACGCCCCAGCCCCCATACTCTGCTGGTGATGGCATTGCTGATGACGGCGTTGGGAATAGAATCAGTAGCAGAGGCCTAAAGAAATAGCAAACACACCTTGCATAAGCAGTGCGCCAGGCGAGAGGGCGAGGTGACCTGGTTCTATGGTAATACCACCTTCGGATCGGAAACTCTCTGTGTGGGATGGGCACACTTCTGGTATTCATTTCTAATACATCCCTTTCCCTGTATCAAATGTGTAAAACTATCCTGGCCTACATCACTTGCACAAAGCAAGATTCGGTTACCAGAAGGCTAAGAGTATAATGCGTTCTTCTACTCTGTCAAAACACAGGCCAGCTTAATACCAAGACCAGCCTGCGCCCACGTCAGGCAATATTTGATCCCATTCTTCCATCACAAAGAAATGCACAAAGATAGAATAAAATAGGCCTTCCGGCCCTGGAGCAACGCATGGCATCCTCTTCATAGAAGCTTACAAATGGCGGCCTTTCTCTGCCGTGCAAATGCCTTTTCTGTGCGCCGCGATTATCTGTCTCTCGGTGTCTGTACGTGTGTCTATCTCTCTCCCACTCTGCCTGTGACCTCTCCTTCTCTCGCGAGAGGCAGCACAGAAGGAAGCCCAATTAAAAGCTCACGGTGGCTCAGGGCAGCAGCAGCAGCTGAGAGATCATGCGCAGCACTCCATGTAACCCTACCCCGGCTCCGCGGCTGTGAAGCGATGCTGTAACTTTAGCTTTTCAATGGGTCCTAATAAATATGTAGCAGCATCTACTTGAGGTGGGGTTGCCATATGTGGGGGCTGGAGGCGGTGGCTTCCTCGAAGGCAACTTGCCATCTGGCGTCCCCCTCGATGAATGTGGCGATTCATAGACTGCGCTGAAACTTGAATGAACTTTGGGTCTGCTGGCCCGGGGTTCGAGTTACACTTTGCTCATTCACCAACACGAGGAGTTAACTGGCTTCACCTGCCTGCTCCCCTGTGGCGGGATCTGCTTTCGTGCCCTCCCTTTCTGCCTGCAGGTAGGGACTTCATGCGCAGAAGCATATGAGCGAGCGTGCGCCATCAGCGAATTAAGGCAGCATTTGGCCACCGTTGACCGTGAGCACCACACAGCTTCGAAGGTTCTAGAATAATTGGTGGATTGTAATTTGGAATTGAGTGTTAATGGGAAGAAAGAGACATTTGGGGTAACCAGCTCTCAAGTTTCCCCTTGACACATGAGAACACCATCCAGTCCTGATTTTTCCCTAGAATTCTGGGTGTTGTAGCTTTGCCTTTCACATTGTAAATGTAAGAGTACGTACAAGTCCCAGAATACCAAGAAAATAAACAAGTCGGGATGACTTACTTAGTCATGCATACCTCGCAACTCACATGCATTAGCAGGTGTCAACCACCATGTAATGAGTACACTCACCCGCCAAACCCCTTTCATGCCCATATACTTCAATGGAACCTTGCCTGTAAAAAAAACAAAATCAGCACTTTTCAACCACACCGAGGACATAAAAGGTTGAGGACTATGGCCATGGGATGGAGACATTTCAGAACTCTGTATACAGTTCTCTGTACAGGCATCTGTTGCAACCACAGAAAGATAGGCTTGCTCGAGGAAAGCTCCGACTCCAAAGTAGAAGGGATGACAAGCACCGAGCAGTACATCTAATTCAACAATGCAAACTTCTAGTAGGCATGAAATCATGTGCGTCTTCCCTTTTCGCACCTCTTTATCACATCACTACTCAGTGAAGATATTTTGAACAGATATCAAAAATTGGCGTCAATTATACCCTTGTCTCTTTCCTTTGAGTATCATGAATAGGACCCTCACCCTTCCCATCACCTCTGACGCTCAACGCTATGTAAGATGGTGGAGCAAAAAAGTAGGTTGGAAAACCCTAGCAAATTTCTTTTAATTGCACCACAGATTAAAAGATGTACTGTTATTTTCAGGGAGAGAGCACCAGAGGCCCACATATGATTGTACAATGTCTTATGTAGTGGAAACCCAGCTAGATAGTAAAGGACTTTGCAAGATTATGGGCAGCTGTGCAGTGTTGTGTACAAGGTAATCTGAACATTCGAGTCTGGTCTGTTTTCACAACAATCACAGCTCTCCCTGCACCAACATCTACTTTGGGGATTTCAACCCAGGTAATTCCCACCCAGAAAAGAAAGATAGTGAACAGCATTCTCACACCACTCTCCCCCTTACAACCTCGTCCACTATATCACCTACCACTCAGACATCACTGGAAATGCCCTTGAACTTCTAATGTCTTGCAAAAATGAGGTTTCTGTGCAAAATCAGGGTTTCGAGTTCAGACCACTTAGTTATCCTGTTCACGCTCACTCTGCCACACATCCCCTCTCCCGTCACACATACCGCTCCGTAAACAGACAAATAAAACGCATCACAAACACAGCCCACACACCACTCATACCACACACCCTAAATTCACATCAACTCCACCTTACACCCCGACACTTAGACCACCACCATCACCCACGCACTCAACCAAACAGCCACACCAAAAAACAGAAAACCCCCAAAACCCCCTCAAGCCGTTGTTCGTTGACTCTCCTCACCATCAAAGAAGAAGCCAGACTCCTAGAAACGGCCTGGCAAAAAACCCAGGCCCCTTTACCAGGAAACCCCTGAAAGATTGGCAATACAAATTCATACAAAATGGCCATACACAGTACCAAAGGCACCACTAGCTCCAAGAACTTCAATCTGCCCACAATCATGCACAGAAAACTTTCATAAATCAAGACCACCATTCACTTTTAGCACGCCCTCCTCCACCTCAGTATGCAACTCTCTCTTGCATTACTTCAGCTCCATAATAAACAACATAGGAAAGGCCCTCCCAACTACAGATCTCCACCCACCCCCATACCAAACCGTACACCACATGGGATCACATTCCAGCACATCAATCAGGATACCCTCCTCACACTCACAGCCAAAACAAAACCAGCATGCTTCATGCACAGCGGTTGCCCAGACCAGGCACATCTAACTGCATCATTATCCTGGCAACCACAAAAGGTCCACATTATCAATTCCTGTCTCTCACATTGCACAATCCGACCACACTCAAAACATGGCAAAGCCCCCCAGCCCCGAATAACATTTCTCAACTCCCACGCTCCATGAACACTACCATCCCATCAAAATCCTGCAAAACGTATACAGAATCACAAATCACTTTGTCAGAAGTCAACTTTAACAGCACATCATCAAAAGCAAACTCCTCACCTAATTCCAATCAGATTTCTCCCCCCCAAATATGCAGACAACATCAAATATCCTTGAAAATCACCTCCCCCTTAGAACTTTGCACCATCAGAAACAGTCTTTCCACTATCAACACCTAGATAGCCACCTACTTACGAGGGACGTCATTTCACCAAAATGCCAGGGGTAGCGGAAGTGACATCACATGAGCCTTGACCTCTGATAACATCACAGGAAGCGATGTCATTTGACCCCACCCCGAAGTGACATCACGGGAAGCGATGGAACACAACATTTCAACCCTCGACAAAACAGGAACTGGCATCACATAGTATTGTTTCTAAGTACACTATAAATAATATGGTTACGATATCACAGTAATGTGATATACATTTCATATATGAATGGATCACCATATGTATCGTTAATATCAGTGCATATAGGCCCATATTACCAAATCACTGTGAATGCAAACAGACGTCTAAGGTCAAACGATAATGATGTGTTATTATATAGCACTTGCGCTTAAGCACTTCATATAGAACAAATAAACATACAATATCACCCAACCTGTGTTGGTACTCATTTATCAACCGCAGCAGGATGAAAGGCTGAGTTGACCTTGTTGGGAGTCGAACCTGCAAGCCCACTGAGCTATCTTCCCGGCTATGGCTATCAGAAATCCAGCCACTCCAGAAACAAAGAGCCACATGCTGCTGGCCAAAGCACATGAGCCTCAATCTAAAAAAAGAAGAAAAAAAAACGTTTTTTCTTTTTTTTAGATGTAGCAAGGGAGAACACAGGGGTAGCAAGGGAGACCTCAGGGGTCGCAGTTGCGACCCCCTGGTGACCCCTAAATGCTGCCCATGCTACTTACTAACACTCAACCAACTCAAAACGGGATGTTTTATCTGCCCCCACAACCCCCCAGGAACAAACCCAACCTCCCAACCCCTGGATCAAACACCTCACCACAGACAACCCAAACATTCTCTATCCACACCAGTAAGGACCACATTGCTGCTGTCACCATAGAGGAACACAACATTTCAACCCTCGACAAAACAGGAACTGGCATCACATAGTATTGTTTCTAAGTACACTATAAATAATATGGTTACGATATCACAGTAATGTGATATACATTTCATATATGAATGGATCACCATATGTATCGTTAATATCAGTGCATATAGGCCCATATTACCAAATCACTGTGAATGCAAACAGACGTCTAAGGTCAAACGATAATGATGTGTTATTATATAGCACTTGCGCTTAAGCACTTCATATAGAACAAATAAACATACAATATCACCCAACCTGTGTTGGTACTCATTTATCAACCGCAGCAGGATGAAAGGCTGAGTTGACCTTGTTGGGAGTCGAACCTGCAAGCCCACTGAGCTATCTTCCTGGCTATGGCTATCAGAAATCCAGCCACTCCAGAAACACAGAGCCACATGCTGCTGGCCAAAGCACATGAGCCTCAATCTAAAAAAAGAAGAAAAAAAAAACGTTTTTTCTTTTTTTTAGATGTAGCAAGGGAGACCACAGGGGTAGCAAGGGAGACCTCAGGGGTCGCAGTTGCGACCCCCTGGTGACCCCTAAATGCTGCCCATGCTACTTACTAACACTCAACCAACTCAAAACGGGATGTTTTATCTGCCCCCACAACCCCCCAGGAACAAACCCAACCTCCCAACCCCTGGATCAAACACCTCACCACAGACAACCCAAACATTCTCTATCCACACCAGTAAGGACCACATTGCTGCTGTCACCATAGCATGCAGCCTGCAGCTATACAACACATTATTTTCCTTGATGGCTACCACACCGCGTTCCCGGCACCCTCCAAGCTGTACTACAGACACACAATCCTCACTGGCCTCTCGAACAACCCCCTCAATCCCCTGCAAGCCATACAAAAAGCAGCAGCAAGACTCAGTTTGCACTAACCCTAACACTCACACATTACCCCAGCTCTCTCCCAGCTCCAGTGGTTCCCCATCGCCCAGATAATTGTTTTCAAAGGACTCCAAATTGTATAAATACCTATACATCCAACTGAGTCACATCACCCACACAAACATGAGTTTCGTGGTATCTGGCCAGTAAATCCACCCAGATACCATCAAACTGAATTACTGTTGCCGCAGCGACAGAGTTAATCTCCATTTTTATAGAGTACATTGGACTCTATGTTTTTTTTTGGCAGAATTACCGCAGTGGTAATTCCTCCGATTTTGCCAATTTTCGGCTGAAAGCTGAATTATTTACTTCTAGCATGATGCTGGAGGTAAATCCCCCACTTCAGGGTCATACTCATATTACGGCGGTGTGGGAAAAGTGGGGGTAATTCCATTACCACCAATTCTTTTCTGCACCACCATGCTTGTAATGAGGCCCAAGATCTCCACTCTGTGAGCTAACCTGCACCCAAAAACAGGCCTTCACCCAATGGGCACCCAGAGCCTGGAACACTCTTCCACCCAACATTAATAACGCCCCATCCATCATCACCTTCTGCAAAATCCTTAAAAACCTACTTCTTTCTCCCCAGGCAATCTAGCCACAACTCCTCCCTATCCTTGAACTATTCTGGTCTTCCTGTCCTGTTCTGAAAAACGCTTAACTTCTTTTTCTCCTCTTTCCCTCTGGGTAGAGGGCCAGCGCTGTGTACAAGTTTAAACACATGAAAATAAAATAAAAGTAGTTGCGTCAAGGGGTTAAGGGTCGGGGCTGGAGGAGCTCTCCGGAGGGCCAGTGTGCTTTTTAACACAGCTGGCTACATGTACATTTGCAGATTGATTGTTTATTAGGATGTAGCCATTTTAGGAATACATCTTCTATTGATTTAAACAAGCTATATATGTGTTTTTCAAAAAAAGGTGCGACAATGCTTCCCTTTAAAAGCTGTTCATCTTTTTGCATCCCTTGGTTTACAGAAAATGTGGTTGTAACTCACTATTAACAAATCAATGTTCTTTCCCCTCACTTATACACATTACGAATAACAGTTTGAATGCAGAATCCAGAATCAAGAGAAATTGATCAAATGTTGCAGGATTTGGTGCTGACAAAAGCCCAGCTGCGCTCTCAAACGCGAGCCCACATGGACTATGGGCCTCATTCCAAGCATGGCGGTCCGGGAATAAGGGTGCTGGTAGCAGTGTACCGGCACCCTTTCTGGAATGCCAGACTACAATTATACCTGCAGGAGCCGTTGCTCCCGGCAGGTCTGACCTGCCGACGGGCTCCAGCCCCTGCAGCATGGTTTTCACAGAAGTACCGGCACCATTAGCAACAGTGCAGTGCTTCCGTGTCCCCATTCCCGTGGGAATCGACGGGAATGGGCACTTACACTTTCCGCCGCCTGACATCCAAGGCCACCGGGACTTCCCTGTGGCACCGGGATATCAAGCGGCGGAATGATGTTATGAGTTTAGTGGCAACCCGCCGGTAGCACCGGCGGGCTACAGCCGAACTCGTAATGAGGCCCTATGAATCTGATGGGTTCTATTTGGACCTAAGAGTCCCAGCACACGGAAAATAAATGCACACCTGGACATTGGATAGGCCGTGTTTACAGGAGTAAATCCGTGCGCTCCAGTCTCCAAAGGTAGGGATATGGGTACCGGATACACTCGGTTCATGTTCTGGCACACCTTTATCAACCCCACCTGACAGTCAATGCAGAGAGTGGAGTAGAGCTCTAGAAACACAGTTTTCAGGTCTACTTTACTACCTATAATCAAGCCAATACTACCAACAAAGGTACATAGAAAGTAACAGATACTCAAGGGTCAGAGGCTTTTTGACAGCTGCACTGCTCAGGTGATGTGTTCAGGCCAGTGACCATAGAAGCACCATCTACCGGGAGGACATCTGCTGTGGTGCGTCTGCCGCCTGGTGTGAAGGAGGCCTCCACCATAAAAAGGTTTCTTTACGTTGACGGACATTTCTAGCTACAAAGAATGTTTGGATCATGAGAAAAGAGTCTTTTTTGTAAATTAACATCCGTTTTTACTTGCTGACAAAATACAAAAGTCGGGAATGAAAAGTAAGTTTCGATTCTAAAATAAATACACGCTGTAATAGTATGTTGGCTGCTGTGCCCTAGTGTGTGTGGGGTAAGGGGTGGTGAATAGTAGGGTAGTGTGCTGTTGATGATGGGGTGTGGATTAGAGGGAGGTTTGGAGGAACCTCCAACTTTAAAAAAAATAATAATTTGGTGAAAAAGGCATGACGCAAAAGTGCTCACAGAAAGTGCACACGTGGAGCCGGCAGGCAATAAACAAACGTAGAGCTAAACAATTATCCTTTTACTTCCAATTTCTCAAAATAGGGATTAAAATAACCTTCCCTCAAATTCTTATCTGGAGCCCCGTTTACTACCATCTGGCTAGGGCTGGGTGAACTAATTTGGACACAATTTGAACCACGAGAATTGTGGGTGGCCAGAGCCCCATAAACCTTTCAAACTATTTCAGAGATTCACTTAGAACAGCCTGCCTTCAATCAGTGATCAGAAATAAGGGCACCCAAAGAGGGGCAGGCTACTGCCATCCCCATAGGGCTCTAGAGCAGATCCCACCGTCACCTTCACGCCTGGAAGACCCCAGCATGGAATTGGGGCAAGGTCAACCATGTTTTCCTATTTCAAGCGAATTGTGCTGGAAATAGAATGAAGGGGATCATCATTCTTGGGGTTGGTTGAGGTGAAGGAGGGCTTGTTGAGCAGTGTGGAGGTATATGGGGTTGAGTTGCACAGCCAAACCTGTCCTGCAAAATTTGGAGCATCACCGAACATTTGAACCATTGACCCACAAAATGCTGAGGGTCGCTTCTGGGGGAGCTTGCATGCCCTCCTTAATATGAAACATCTAGCCTAAGAATCCAGCACTCGCACAGAAACTACAATGGTGTCTGTGGTTGGCATTGCCAGACCCACCAGCCCATATTGAGAAGAAATAGGTGCAACATGCATGCAGACCGCATCTGATGCGGTTCCGAACAGGACACCTCTCTGCAATACTAGCTGAATCCAACGAGGGTGACTCAAAGTGACTCTAAATAGAGGAACACACCTTGGAAACTTTAAAAGAAAATCTCAAGCCAACTTATCCAGGATAAGAAACAGAACATATTAGCCTTGAGAAAGACTTATTGTTGAAACATGTGTTGGCTGTCTCTATGCAATAGCTACTACCACAGATACAAATGTCTACATACTTCAAGTTCTTGGAATACTCTTTTTAAGGACCTTCTCTTATCACATGCAAGCACATTTATATACAAACGAGGCAACTTTGTGCAAAAGCAATATGGATTGTGTGAATTAATGCCAAGCATGAAATGCAAGTGGCTTCTATACACTGCACAAGGGTTAGCCACAGAGCACTTGCCACGCAGTTGCCATGTTATGTATACAGTGACTGTCCCAGCGCAATTGGAAACATTGTTCCACCCTCACACATCTTTCATTTTGGGAAGTTCAACCACAGCACACGCCTTCAACGAGGGATTATGGACAATACTAGTGGGCACAGCACTCTATAGACGCTATTATCACCATTCGCACCTGGCACAAGCATGGTGCTTGTCAATGGTCTTGAAATGCAAATATGATTAAGATCAAAAGAGAGGAAGGAGCCACTTGGCCAAGAGAGGCCCAGGGGCCAAAGGCAGCATGCAAGTGACCATATGTTCAGAGAGCTGCTCAACCCACTCACCATCACATTGGGTCTGTAGAAGGAGTGGATGAAGATGGCTTGGTGAGCAAAGTAAATGGCAATGCACTCCAAACGCAGTGGTACAGAGAACATTCTCACTTACTGCTTAAATTGTGGAAACTGGACCAATGTGGTTATAGGCAATGTGTTACAGCAACCAAATATGAAGAAATCGAGATTTTGCTACCTGCGATACTTCAAATACATATATAGGGAAAATATCCTTATGGAAAATGTTATGTTGGACAATCAGCTCGAAAAGCATGAGCTAGACGGAAGGAACACGAATCTAGCATCTAAATAAGAAATGAGAAATCTTCTGCAGCAAGACATCTTTTCACATTTAAACACCATCTAAGCTAGATCAAATTTCAGATAATGGAATTCATTAAAACATCAGGGAGAGGAAAGGTCTGCGTCGAAGGCCCTGCATACCTGTAGGGATGATCAGTCGGATGGTCAAATGGATTGGGTAATGCCCCAAAGAAGATGAAGCTCAGCCCAGAAAAGGTATATATTGACCCCCAGACCACCGTCATTGAGTCGCTGTTTGAAGGCACAGGACACACACAGTGACATCCCCCATCCCATTTACTGTAACTCTTCTAGAGATTCCTTGGGATTGCTAATCAATAGCAGTCAAACCCACCAGGCAATATATATATATATATATATATATATATATATATATATATCCATGTATGGCCAATTATTTAGAGTTGCCTGTAGTCAAAGCTAGTGAGGGGTTTGCTGAAGCTATACGTTTACACAGTTCAAAGCGAAGTGAAGTCCTATGAGCGGAAGTACCTGCAACTTACTTGGGAGCCCCATGGTTATAATGTTTAATGTTCAAAGCGGTGGCTCACAGAATGAAGAAAAGAATGGGCAGGAAAAAAAGTTAGTGAAGCATTGTTCCCCAGAGAAGGCTGTATATGCCAGCGATACAATTGTCCTCACACGAAGAGGCTTTTCAGGTAGAAGCAGCGCTATAACAAAGCTTTTCTTGGGAATCAGGAAAGTTCAACTCGCTACATGCTGCATCAGAAATGGACACAGAGGGGGGAAATTAAATCCAAAATGGTGGCAGGATCAGGAGAGGAGTTTGGTAGACGGTGTTGCGTGAATGCAAATTGTGAGGGAGTTTCTGGAGGAGTGCGGGGAGGACTAGTATAGGAGACAGTGAGAGATTTGTTTATAGAGGGTTCCCATCAAGACAGAAATGAGATGGTGGCGAACTATTGTAGGTTGGAGGGTGAATACACAGAGGTGAAGGACGTGGTGAAGACGTATTGGAGGTTAGAGGGCGAAATGTATGGGAGGGGGAGAAATCACATTCCGAGAATCATTCGAGGGGAAGGGTTATAGTGTGGTACTAGCTAGTCAGCCTATGAAGGTTCCAGTGTACGAAGTCGGTCCTAGGAAGGAGTTTGAGGCAGGAGGAGGTATGAGTCAGTATTATCTCACAGAGGGAAAGGGGGCATATTCAGAAAGGTTGTGAGTGACACAGGGATCTGGACCCTGGAGAAGAGGAACTGTCAAGTTCAGACCATGTGAGACAAAGCCAAGGACTGGTGGAAAATGTAGGAGCTAAGTAAGAAACAGGAACTCCTCTGTCCCCTGCTACGAGGGACCCATCATCTGACAGAAGTGAGCTACTCGGGAGCAAATGAATGGTATGGCTTTTGTGTTGGTATTTAGTCATGGGAAACTGGGGCCCCAGAAAGTCCATAGATAGGTGGTTTACCAACTGGCAGTGAAGAGAAACGACTCAGAACGTGTGTGTGGGGTGTTCCTACCCTCGTATTTATATACTGTGCAATCACTTTACAAAAAAATATACTTCACTCGGGAACTGAAATTCCATTGTCTCCTTTATCCGTCCCACTCGGCTTCGTGTCTGGACCTATCCCAGATATTGTCCTAAAGAGAAGCATGTTGGGATGACCATCTTAAATCACTGATAGCAGGAGGAATAAACATGAATCATTTCATTAGATTAATGTATAACTCATGACATTAATAGGACATTGATATCCACATTTTAAATCTATATTTTATGTTTTGAAGCATGAATGACATTTCTAACATTTTCTCCATTTGCAATTGAACAGGCAAACTTTCTTTGTGACTAGGACATATTATTGTGTTTCAATCAATTCTTTGTATATGTGATTTGATGTATTGTTTGTGGTTTCAAAAAGAAAGCTAGAGCGGTTGTTGTATGTCCAATGTAGACAGGACTCAATGCTGGAGGTCAGTAAGAAGTTCAATGGCACAGTGTAGTGGTTGAGAGGCACCAGAAGGAGAGAGACACTACAATAGGGAATCTAGGGGGAAGATTAAAACCCTAACCTTGGAGTCCTAGTGTTTTGAACATTTCTTTAGCTTTACCATAAGAATGGGAATGTTTCTGTTGGCTGGATCGACAATGAACACTTTACTTTGGGAATAGGTTCACCCTTGCACAGTAGTTATTACTGTTAGGGCCAGGCGTAGGCTTTTTGAGACACAGCAGTGGCCGGCTTTATAGTTTTGGACATTCTGACAATTTTCTCAGAGGCAGGGAAACCCCTCTTAGGTTTATGTACAGCCCTTTTTTATATAATAAAAGTGTATGTCCAAAAACATACCACTGTTGTGTCTGAGCCTTACTTCTGCACCCTCACAATTCCCACACATTTATTTTTTGCTGCACTTTAACTTGCCTGGGCATAATCATTGACCTGCTGTGATGAATTGCCATCTGACAAGGGTGTGAAAGCCCTGGCTTTTTAGTTTCTATTACATATTACATTGAAGTGGGTAATTACATCGCTGTAATGGAAATCTGCTAATCATATTCCCCTTTCATGAGCTCCATTCACAGCACCTGCTCTACCAGTGGCATATAGAAGGGTCAGAGGCCACAGATGCCCTCTTCACAGCTGCTGTGACACCCAAGCCTCTGCAGCACAGGGGGTGTATTTAAAACATGAACCCCTGTTTCAAAAGCTACATAAGCCTGGATGTGATGTCCTGGTGGCACACACAACTATTAATATAAGCCATACTTGAGTTAGGGTATGGTGGCCAGCATCTACCCGGGATATACCAGCCACATTAGAATGATTATGCATATGTGTCAGCCCTGAGCCCAGTTCATCTGTGGGAGGAGTATGTGTATTCCTCAGAGACAGGGCCAACCCCTACCCACTGACAGCACTAGCCTGGGAGGATTATCTCTGTTCCTTTTAAAGGGTAGGTAACACCCTTTCCCCCAGGACAGCCACTCCACAGGACACTGTTCTGAGAAGAGAAACCAAGAAGCACTGCCATTCACAGTGAGCCAGGCCCCACACCTGGAGGATGCATTTCTAAAGTCCCTTTGATCCTATTTAGCACGGGAGGGGGCAGAGCTAGGATAGCCAGAGAGTGGTCTGCACAGTCTTTGGAAGATTCTGTCATCCTAATTCCCTCTGCCTCTCTTCTCTTTCCTGTCCCCTTAACTTCCTCAGGAGCAAAGCTCTTTGGGTGCGACATCACAAGGGCAAAGTCCACTCATTTCAAGGGCAGGGATTAGACACCGGAAGCAGGCTAGTTTTGGTCCAATCACTTTCAGACCTTTGTCCACAAAAGAATGGGTTTTCCACCACCTCTCTGGATCATCGGACTCATCCTGAAGGTTTCATTGGACCCTGCTGAGAGAGCAGTCCTTTCTAAAGTCCTCCATTTGTGTGGTGAAGGCAGAGGTTCCAAAGGAATAAGCAAGATCTGCCCCCTAACCATCCCTAGGGACCATTGGGGGTGAACACTGCTGCTGGACCAAAAGTCTGCCTTTTTGCCAGCCATTCTATGCCTAGGACCTCACCGTGCTACAGGTCCCCTGAAGGTGTGTGCAAGTCTCCCCCATGTTGGGAGCCAGACATTGGCCCTTGAAACTCTGGAGTAGGGACTCATAGCTCGTGGAAGTTAGAACAGCCGAGTTCCCAGTTGTCCATGATGACCCACTCCCACTCTGAACCATGATTCAAGCGTACCTTGCCGACAGGCAGTCCAGAAGAACCCATCAATGCTGTCCTTTGGCGTCCATTGTTCTTCGAACCACTGTCCACTGTTTGACCTCAAGTGCCGTTGCACTGCTCCTATGAAAGAACTTTGTTGCCTTGGCTCAATCTATGAAGTATTGCTGCCTTGCCTTGCTCGAGTTGCCATCCGAAAATGCCAGCGTCTTCTCTGATGGTCCTGTGAGTCAACCGACCCGACCCTGGTGTTCCCCGAACAGTGACCTCCAAGCCATTGCATCAAACTGGTTTGCCTGTGCATTGTGGTACCAGCTCGACCACCCTCGATCCTCGACCACTGAACCAGACCTGGTAATCACCCGATTCACACAGC
Organism: Ambystoma mexicanum; assembly: GCF_040938575.1. Classification (NCBI taxonomy): domain Eukaryota; kingdom Metazoa; phylum Chordata; class Amphibia; order Caudata; family Ambystomatidae; genus Ambystoma; species Ambystoma mexicanum. Next base: position 384,208,971 of record NC_090936.1, read on the forward strand.
TTCAGTAGATGCTTTGAGACCGTTCGACCCAGCCTCGATACAAATTTGCTGCTGAAGCACTGCGACTGCCTCATCTGTGACCCGAGCCAACACTGTGGCTGATGCCAAGAAAGCTGTTTTGATGCTGTCGAACCCCCAAAACATTTGCGGAGATATCTGTCCCCTGGTCCATCTTTGGGCCCTAGAGACTGGCTAGGTCATTTTCATCCCTTCTTGCAACTTGAAGAAATATCCTTTTTAACACTGTGGTCTTTTCAATGCCCTTTGTCAATTCACCTAGACTGCTGCATCCGTTCTATCTGTGCATATTCTGTGTTTCTTCTATAATGCTGGGTCTTTACAGTGTTTTCTGGTTAGTTAGTATTGTGCATGGTGTATCTAATTAAAGTATATATTTTTATAGAACCTTAATTGGACATTCCTTTCTTTTGGACTTTTATACGTCACTGTTTTGGTTGCTACTGAACCACCACATCCACACCCCCCTTAAGAGAATAGCATTCCCTCGGTCCACGTTACCACAAAAGGCGATGGAGGTATTATATCTCTTGACTGTGCCTATTTTACCTTTATGATTGTGTTGGCTCTTGGTTTGTAGAAGTGGGAGGGCTGAATGGGTGTTTTAGCCTCTACTCATACTTGTGGTCCTGCGGGGCAGGAGTCAATTCGTCACACTTGCTGAATAAGGAAGGTGTTGAGCAAATTTGTGACTCTTCTCACATGTCTGCTGTTCTCTCGCCATGACATTAAAGTTATGGAAATACTGGTGGACTTTGGGTGAGTTCTGTTTAAGTGAACTATTGATAGAATCCACATATTGTCCTACGACTGCCAACATGCACCATTCTATTTCAATCTACAGGTCTGTATGTAGTCATGTTTTTTGCTTTGCATTCCAAGATTTGAAGGCCTGATTTTATAAAACAGAGAAAAATTGCATGCAGTATCTGTAAGTGCATAATGCAGTAGTAGTTTTCTTATATTTCGTACTATGCTGTAACCAATGGTCCTTGATGCTAAGAAGGAGAACTGGTGGCAGCACAGAGAACCTTGGGACAAATAAGGAGAGGATTTTGAAGAATTGGATGGGACATTTGCTGCACTTGAACACTTCAACAGGAAGGCATTGCAGAACATTCGGAACTGGTCTAATAAACCACTGCTCCAACACGCGTGAAATTTCATGCCTGGGGGACATCCTTAAACATGGTCCAAGCCCCAAAGTCATCTGCGGGTTCATAATAGACACAGCCTTCTTCGGGGGAGCGCATTGTCTGTGGAGCGTTGGTCCAGCGTTAGCAAATGCTTTATCCCGGAGACAGGCAAAGCTAATGATAAGGCAAGGCAATGATCCAATGCCTTCCTCTGCGGCAGGCCTCACTGATCGCCCGCAGCTGGTGAAGGTGTGGAATCCACCTGAGTCACCAGACTTAAATCTGATTGAAACGGCGTGGGCACATCTCAAAGCATATTTAAAGCGGTTTCATAAACACAGAAACAAGGAAGAGCTAACTGATGGCACCTAACATTTTTGGAGTCAAGTACTTAGTTAGATAAGACATTTGCTGCAGGTCAACTGCACACACGTCCAAGTTCTCATTAAAAGTAATGGGGTCAGCAACAAACATGCAATATAAGAATATACTGTGGCAATTTTATAAAATGCTCAAAGTGGATTATGTTTATCTTGTCAGCAATGTCGGTGAAACAAATGTTATGTAGCATTCTTATTTTGGACGCATTTTGGGGGAGGGTCTTGTTAGGTGGAAAATGGGAGGGGTCGCTCTAAAGTTGCAGGAGTTGAGTTGAAATGTGTCCTGGCACATACAGGGCAGGGATGCCTTGAGGTGTCAGGATCTTTGCAGGAAGTGAGAAGGTATTATGGACAGTCAAAGGCAATAATTTGGCAATATAGGTATAATTATCAGCACAAACTAAATTTGAGCACCACAAGGTGACATAAATATAGATATCTCGCTGTAATATTTACATAACAACACATATGATCAAAATAGAATCTGATCACATGAAATAGGCTTGTGTGAAACATAAAAAGGAGCACCTTGTTTCTGGATGAGCAGTCCAACAGTCCATTAACATTCATCCTGGAGAATGGGGTGAGGGGAAGATAAACGTAGGCTTTCTGGATGGCCTGAATGCTGTTGCATACATAGAATGTAGGGGGGGGGGGTAAATTGTGCTACTCAGCAATCAGTCAAATGTGGGGGGAGGGCGGGGGGATTGAGGGAGGACAGAGTCATCTCAAAGCACTTTTTTTAGGGAGCAAGAAGAGAGCGTTTCAATGAAAGGTTCAGCTTATTTCTGTGTACAATAAGGGGTGTCTATATAAATGAATCTGTAAAAAAAGCAGGGATCAAATAATAATAAATAACAAATACAGTATGCATTCACCGGTGTCCTGTGCTTATTTCCTGCCTCCCAATAACAGATGAACTGATCTGCATGTGTTAAATCTGTTTACTGAATGCATTCACTATCTCATAATGCTTACTGTAAAGTACCAGACAGTAGCTTCCCAAGACTCTCCTTTTCTCTTCCTCCTTCCCTCTCCCCCTCCAATGCTAATCCCCCCTCTGCCTATTTGACTGTAGCGTCAGGTTCCTACAGGGCACCAGCCCCTTCTCTACCAGTCGACCACTGGACCTGGTCTCCCCTCGACCACCCCTAACCTGCACTTGCTCTCCTGACTCCCTCCACCTGCACTAGCCTGTCTGGACCTGCTCCCCTTCAGCCCTTCTAGCCCCATCCCTTGCACTTAGCATGTGCACCTTTTTCCCCTGCACTCTGTATTCCCTTGGCACTTGATCAACCCAGGGGCCCTTCCGTCCTAACCGGAACTTCCCCCGTCCCCCACAATTCCTGCTACTGCACTTGCATGATCTGATTGTCACAAGGCCTAGTGGGACCTTTTTTGTTTTTCCTCATCCCTTTTTTCACCTCCCACCTCCCCTACTGTCTGGTCCACATTGAAACAGTCTGTGTATAGGTGCATTATATATACCCAACAAATAAATAAATAAATGAAGGACGTGTACACTGACCTTAAAAAGAAACAGGCAATGCATACACACAAATACGAAGTAACAGAAAATACTGAATGCATTCACTGTGGTTATTCCCCATTTCAAAAACAAAATTAGATTACATAAACCCCCCACCCCAAAAAAAGAATAGGATACATTAAAACAAAAAATACAACGTGCTCAGTAGTGGCAAGCACATATGACAAAATAACATTGGTGGAGTGACTCAAAACCTGGTACTCAGTTGATTGGGTGGGGTCACCCAGTCTAAAACCCTGCACCCCAATCTATCATGGGTACACCAGGCAGGGACTCGACTGTGACTACACCGGTACTATAGTGATCCATGGGAGTCTGAATACCTACGTGATAAAGACATGTCTGTGCCGTTCCCACTCCACAGAAAAGTGCATTTGTGCCACGACTAGCAGCATGCAAGCGATTTGAGGCATGTTTAATTACAGGGAGTCGTTTAGGTGTAAAATGATAAACAGTCTATCAGAAAGCTATGTCTAGCCCATGTCAGAGATAAACTAGACTCAAAATAGTGTCCAGAGGCATGGGTGAGATGGACGATTCAATCGTTAAAAAAGAGTGATATGTACAAACGTCCCTCTCAAGTACAGCATCTTGGGCTGGCTCTTCATGAGGGAAATCAGACCGCATGTTCATTAAGCTTCAGGTGGCCTAATCTCAGCTCTTGATTTGGGAATGAAGGCCCTGTTTTAACTATTTGTTTTGGGGTTTGTGGTTCTGTGTTGTTGTTCACTGCTCTTTACTGGTGTGGTCTCTGATGTTCTTGCATATGTGAACATTATTAGGGCCTGATCACGAGTTGGGCGGTATCACGACTGGGATACCGCCCAACTTTATTAGGGTTAGCGCCCACCTGTCTGGCGATATTACCACTGGATCACAGGTTGGGCACTAACTGTTTGTCTCCATTGGACCCAAATGGGAATTTTCAGTGCAATTACCGTGCAGTAATAATGCCGGTGACAATTGTGCCAAAAACCTGGCATTTATCTGCCGTGTTTAACCCCAGCTCTGAGCTGGGGGGTAAACACACCCAACTCAAGATTGGGCAGACCCTTAAGTGCAGTGGTAACACCGTTACCCCCGCATTTAAGGGCTACCATCCAACTCCTGATGAGGCCCTTAGTGTGGTATTACCAGTGTGCAGAACCAACAGGAAAAATACAACACATAGAAGTATATGCATTTCATAAAACACACTCTGAGTGGAATGACGAGCAGACCGTGTGAATTTTAGAATTTATAAAAGGAAAGTAACTGAGTAGGATGAAATACTTAATGGTAGTAAATGGGTATTCCTCACTTGCAAATTCCTCCCAAATGTAAATTTGTGAGTTATTTTTGGCTGGTTGTGTACCACTTTTCTTTACCACCTTTTTGTTGTATTTTTTATTCCTGTAACACGCTTCACGCCCGTAGGCCTCAGTGCGCACATAAAAAGGGACAAAACAAACAGAGCACACACCAGAGATAAGACATAAACCAGGTGTCAGAAAGGAAATGGAGGATTACTCTGGGTTGAGATTGAACAAAAGGGTCTTAGTCTGCATTTTAAGGACATCAATGGAAGAAGCCCGTCTCACATCGGGCGGAAACCTATTCCAGGCCAGGGGCGCCTGGACATCAAAAGTAGTTCTGCCGAAACTTATCAGCTTGTACCGATGTTGCACCAATTTCGGGGAGTCGTAGTGGCGTGAACAGTGGCATGGGAGAGGGATTGCTAGGCGATCGACTAGGTATTGTGGGGCCTTGTTATTACAACACTTGTAACTCAGAGATAGCAGCCTGCATGTAATCTGATTTTTAATAGGGAGCCAATGCAGTTCCTTTCTGGCCTCAGTAACGTGGTCTGTCCTATACAGCCTGTGAACGGCCTGTACTGTCACCCTAAAGGTGGTACGTTTGGGTTTTGTAGATAGAAGGGATCTTAGGGGATGGCAGTGAGGGGATTCTCCCTTCTCCCCCCGCTTTCTTTGTGGTAAAAGAAAGTGCTACAATCTACCAAACAATTCAGCAATGCTGTATTCAGTGAAAAAAAGGTGAGGAAAATTCATTGATCTTGTAAATAACGTGTCCTTGAAGTTTAGCATTAGAGAAAAGCACCATTGGCAGCTAACAGTCTATGTTCATGCAAATACGTAGCCAGTGCTTAAAATGGAAACACAAAAGTGCAGGCATTCACTATCCAAGAATATCTGCTTAATGATGAGAAGTGTTGGTATCCCCTTCATTAATTGTAGTGGCTTCCTAATGAGAAGTGCCAGTACTATGTCTTTCAAATAAAGGAAGTGCAGGTACTCAGGAGCAACACGCACCTGCCCATTTAAAACACTGCATGTAGGACTGAAGAAGGAGCAGGGAGCTGTGGGCAGAGAATTGAGCTGAAAGATTATTAAACAATATTAAGAGATTAATACAATGATGCTGTTTTTTGGGAACATATCTTTGGACAGTCTTACAGTCGAGTCACTGGCATGGACTTCAAAATGGCATTTTCTGTGTGTGTGAAACATGGCAGGGACTCATAATTAATATGTGAGGGTAACGTATCAGCCACAGAGAAGCAGACCAACCAGTTGATTAGCTTTTCATTGGTCAGGGGCATACTATAGCTAGCAAAATACATGGGTAGCAGCCTCATGTGAACTTACACACGCTGAGAAACAGGATGCATGAACATAAATTAACACCCTCTGCGGGAGCCAATCAGGGCTGTATGTACCGATGCAAGCACAGCGCTACTGTTTTTCCTCCTCCTCTGCCTCCAGCCCATCCCACCTACATACCTTAATTGGACTCTTCCGCCAGGTTCCTCAGCCTGCTCTGCTCCATCACCTTGGCTTCCTGGTAAGGCATGGAAATGGCATTCCATTTCCATGGCAACCCTGACTCTACCGACCGCTGCTGCTAGCAAAGCAAATATTGCTATGAGCAACTTGCTATGAGCAACTGTTCTGCAGGCTTAACCGGCCGGTAACAGAAGGAGGCCCAAGTTACAGGACCGGAAAAGCAATAAGCCGCTTGAGCTACTTCGTTCGATAGGAGAGCCTTGATACACTGAAAATGGGCTTGAACAGAAACAAGTGGGGTCCATGACACACTGCCCAATGGGTATGCTTCTTATGTACCGCTCCACCACCCGACAAGCAGTCATATTTGGACACACACTTAGTCTATGGTAAATACACCAGTCCTTATTTTCAGGGTGCATTAAAACTGGTTTTACAAAAAAGACAAGCCATTTTTAGCTTTCCTGCTAAATGCAGGAAAGTGTGGCATGTTGTTTAAAATGCAAGCCTGTGCACAATAGAGCAATTTAATGCTCTACTACCGTGTCAGAGGACATCGGTTCCCCGGAATAGAGGACCCTCACCAGAAAAGCTCTGATAAATAAACACATGCATGAAGCTCAATCAAATGCCAGCCTACAGATAGTGTATTTGTATTTATTGTTTTATGTAGCGCCTTAATCCACGGCACTAGTAATACAAACGGCAAAGCAGCAGTGAATAAGAACATAGCACAAAGCAAAACAGAAGAAACTGAAATAAAATTAAATTATTGTACATAATTGAAGATCACTGTTACTGTGAGCCTTCCTTTCGGCTAACTGACAAATCTAATCTTATTGAACAATATAATAAAAGGACAGATGTATGTTTGTCCGTTGCAGTAGCTTCACCTGTTGTTACCACTAGAGGGAGCTGTTGCTTTGGCATATGTAGTGGTCCTGCTGTGTCAATGAAAACCTGCACTTTGGCCCGTGTACACTGGCTCTTACACTAATATATATAACGACTGTGTGTATAAATGAAAAAATCACGAGACAGAGTATGTGGTATACATTCTGCATGTGAATGCAAAAAGTGGTACATTGGAAGCACGAAATGCAAACTAAAAACAAGGGTGCAGCATCATGTCAGAGCCATCCAAAACAAAGATGCAAATTATCCGATGGAAAAACATTTCACTGAATACCATGAAAATAACATGGAAAGTTTTTCATTCTTTGGAATCCACGCTATCGAGAGCGGCCCGAAAGGGGGAGACCGAAAGAGAAAGCTTCAACAACAAGAAACCGTTTGCATCCTAAATTTTGAAACAAAACAGCGAAAGGACATAATATTGAGGAAGAACTATATACCTTTTTAGGATATTAGCAGCCCAACTTCAACAAACAAAATGACTGAACATAAGTGTTTTTACAATTGTTTTTTTTAACAATTGTGAACGTATAATTGTTGCTTGATTTTAACTGAATGTTGTTAATATTTGTCTTTTTTATGGGCATCTTTGTGCACCTTAGGTATCACAGGTGTGGGTATGTTTTAATTTTAAGTATTGTAAACTGACATTACTGTAGGCATTTGATAAATAAGATCTTTTTTCCATATGATCCGATTGTGAAATTACAGGGTATTCTCGGGAGAGAAATGTACCATTCGAAGTATTTGAAGCTGCAAGCACTAGGCACTTTAAGTAGATTGGAGGATGTTTAGCATCTTAGCACTTGCCACTTTAATAAGTTGCAGGCACTCTGCACTTTATGGGTAATGTTCAGATTGAATGTTAATGCACAATGCACTTTATGCATCAAGCTAAGGCACATAGCACTTTAAATAAATGGCACTAAGAGAATCAACCTTAAGGATTACGGCATTGCCGAAACCGGGTCATATATATAGTGAATGGGAGATGGAATGGAGAACAGCAATATGAAATAAGGATGCACGCGGTGCAGCCATAGTGAAATTAAATGAATAGGGAGCAGTCTATGTATAATAAAATTATATATGATGTGAGTCCGACATGATCATTCAATCACAGACCATACATAGACTGTGCAATAACATACTGCAGGAACTAAGCCTGCTAAAAGATGGCCGCCGGTGTGATGAAGAATTTTGAGTCCTTTCTCCATGTCTATACCCACGTCCCATTTTTATGTCTACATTCATGCCTCTTTGTATTTTAAACACGGTGGTGGCAGTATGTCGGTGTTGTGACCAAGCGGCAAGTTGTGCCGCTAAACGCGCCAACTTTTTGGGAAAGGCCGAGATGAAAGACGGCTGTATGTTATGGAGCCAAAGTTTTTAACTAATAAAGAGGTTAAAGAAGTTTTGCTGGGGTTGTCTTAATTCTGCGAGTTATGCAGGAAGGAGAGTGCCCCTCAACGCCTGGCGTCAAGTCGGTCTTTGGGAAAGTATATATTTTATTACATGGCCACTTTAGTGGCCATGTAGTTATGGTTAAATTGCTGTTTCATAGGAAGAGCACTTTTTGGGCGGCTTATAACTTCGCTCCCCCTGGACGAATCGTCACCAAACTTTGCGAAATAAGTATATAGCCCACTCTGAATATTTACGCAAAGTTTGGTGAGGATTCATCCAGGGGGGGCAACGTTATAAGGGGGGTCCCAAAACTTTGTTTTTCCCATGGACTGAATGGGGAAAAAACTTTGCTCGCGCCTACAGCCCAAACCGCTGGACGGATTTTCACCAAATTTGGACCAGGAGTAGCGGCTTGGTCCCGAAAGTGTGAAAATCCATCCAGTAGTTTTTTTTAAAATGACCAAAAAGTAGGTCACAGAAAATTAGTGATATCTGTGTTCGGTCCGCGGACACACTTCCCTGTTCGCTCCGACAGGGTTCTGATTGGCCAATCGGCTTGCGTGATGTCCGCAGACATGCAACGTGTTTGCTAATTGGACGGCGTAGAGTGTGAAGCGCGTCAGGTTTTCGCTAGTGCCCGCCATCTTGGATTTGCGGACGTCCGCGGACAGCGCGGTGAAACTTGGTTTACAAATTGTATTTAGTAGTGTGTGTTCGTGTGTAAGAGTTTTTGGGGAGGGTGGGAGAGTATGAGATAGGTTAAATGTTGTATTTATTATGTGATAGACCCTCTTGTTGTGTTCAATTTGTCTGCGGAGAACACGGCTGTTCTGAAATGTTCTAAATAAACTAAATGGGGGGGTCTTCTGAGGACGCAATGTGTGTCCGTTTTGTTCGCAAGCAAGCTGAAACTGTTCTAAGAACACTTGCGGTGTCCTGAAATGTATGTAAATAAAGAAAATGGGGGTGTCCTGAGGACGCTGTCCCTATTGTTCGCTGGCAAGTTGAATGTGTTATAAAAACACTTGCGGTGTCCTAAAATGTTCAGAAATAAAGAAAATGGGGGTGTCCTGAGGACGCTGTCCGTATTGTTCGCTGGCAAGTTGAAGGTGTTCTATAAACACTCGTGGTGTCCTGAAATGTTTGTAAATAAACAAAATGGGGGTGTTCTGAGGACGCAGTCCGTATTGTTCGCTGGCAAGTTCAAAGTGTTCTAAGAACACTCATTATGTTCGCGGACATTAAAAGTTCCCATAAGCCATAGTTGAAATGTTTGACTCTATGGGTGTGATGTGCTGCGGTGGTTGTGGCCAGGGCATAGAGTGTTGGGTGCATGGCCATGCACCCAAGACTCTATGCCCTGGCCACACCCACCACAGCATATCACACTCATAGTGGCTTATAACTTTGGGATCCAAAAACAAATTCATAAGGAATAAAGTTATAAGCCTGTATGGGTGTGATATGCTGCGATGGTTGTACTTATTATAATATACTTACTGTTTGGTTTAGTAACTGGAGTACATGTATTTCTTCTTCATTTCTGTGATAAAAGAAAAGATCATGTTAGTATTGGTATTTTGTAACGACTTATTACATTGAATAATCAACATTTTTTTTACCCTCATATTTAGTAGATTACAAACCAGAGTACTGTGCAATTTGCTCAGTTTCTGTGTTTGTTGCTAAAATCATTGCGTCTGTGGGAGAAAAATAAAATCCATGTTGGATTTAAAAAAAACGTTTTCAGTTATGCTACAGTTTATTTGTCTGTTTGTTTTCAGTGTTCACTTGTTGTTTCTAGCTAATGCTGTATACATTGGCTTGTTGCAGTTTTTTGGAGCAGTATAATATCATTGTTTGTTTGGATATTGTAACATTTTGGAGCAGTTAGATACCAGTAGACATATTTTAACTGTCTATTTTATTATATAATTTAGTGGTATTGATTTATCAGTTTGGATATTGTAAAATTTTGGGTTAGTTAGATACCAGTTGGTGTATTCTAACTATCTTTATTTTGCTCTAATTTAGTGGTATTCATTTATCTGATTAGTTGTTGTAGAATCTTTGGGCAGTTAGATACCTTTTGGAATATTCTAACAGTTTATATTTTTTTACTACAAGTTTACTTAAGGTTTAAGTACAGTTTATTTAATGTTCTTGAAACCAAAATGTATTAACTAATCATTTGAAAGATTTGCTGGTAATCTCCACTTTAGAGTAATGGTACTATCATTACATTCAAACCATCCACATTTCTTTTTTATATATGCGGTGTAGTGACCTGAATTGTTTGTGGCTCCTGCGTGGTAGATTATACCTATTTTTGTGAAGGTTTTCTTACCAAGTGATACTTGACCATGTGTGAATCCAGTCAGCTTGCAGTTGTTTTTGGTACCATCTGCATTGTAACGTAGAAGCATTAGTATTACGTATTTACTATGTTTTTGTATTAGTAAGGTGGAGCGATTATCCGAATTGCAGGTAGTACATAATCTACCATGGTTTGCATTTTGAACAAGATGCTGAAATGGAATGGATTCACAATGAGGTATTGATATATATACGAAGCGTTCATTGGGGATTTGCTCTTGTGTCACATTGTTGCAGACAGTGCATGTATGTTTCCACATGTTTGAAATCTGGAAGATTTCATTTATAGGTATGTTTTTATTTTCCAGTACTTGTAGTAAGTACATTAGAAATTCTCGTGGATCTTCCTGTGAGTTTATGGTGAATTTCACCATTCCAGCACAGTAGTCCAACTGTTGTCTTATTCCATAAACACTATACGTGTTATCAGGATTGTTTGTTGCATTTCTGTGAATTACTAACATTTGCAAACACAATTGGTCTGTACTGTGCAAGTAAATGTTGTCAACTATTGGTGGCAATTGAAATAGAATATTCATTGCTACATTTGCGTAGCAACTTACTCCAACTATATTTGAGAGTTTAAATGGACCAGGTAGTTCTGTATCTGATTGATTTTTTTTTAGTTTGTCTTCCTTCTTTGACGAAGTACCTGGTTAACTTTCCCTAATGGGTTCTTTTATGTTTGTGCTACTTGATGAAGTTTTAGTTTCTTTTACTCTCTTTGGAGGATTTGCAGTGACATCCTGTTGCATTTCTGTTTGATTTAGTTTTCTTTTACAATGTTTTACTTTTTGTGGTAAAGAATATGTGTTTAGATGGGGGTGTGTATTTAGCGAAGTCTATTGTATTCTAAAATGCAAGGAATATCAGTGTTTACTTTACTTGCATCAAAGTTGATTAGAAATCAACCGTCAAGTGTACCTAAGCATGATAGTGCTACATAGCTCATGCCTTCTTTAAAGACTGTGTTACTAATGTCTATCATTGCTTTGTCTAGGGTAAGACCTTGTGATTTATGAATGGTGACTGTGTATGCAAGAGTTAGAGAAAATTGTTCTCTGCCTACATACATGTCTTTGAAGAGAAGGAATCGAGCTGTTGAGCGTCCTATCCTTTTTACTTCTGAAACTGAATTTTGTTGTCACGTGGGTATGTTTGAAAGCCAACAACTGTACCCAGTGCTCCATTAACTAGTCCTTGGTCCACGTAAAGGTTACGTTTAAGCATTACTCTGCAATTTAAGGATAATTTTAATATCTTTTCCAAGCCAGCTGTGTTTGAGATTGAATTTTCTAAACTTTTTAGTCTTGTTGTGGCTTGCTCACACATGGGTAGTGTCATAGTATGTACATCTAGTTTGTCTGTGGCGCTAACCTCCATTATTGGTTGCATTTCTTTACTTAACATTATTTCATTGAATTTGAAACAGCTTGCAAGAGTTGGCATTAAGGCCATACAATTGACATTTTTATGGGCTAATTGTTCCATAACATCTGTAGCACATGCATTATCACCATAAAGTGCATGAATGTGTCGGGTTTTCAATATTGCTTATGCTTCTTTAGAAAGTATACCAACTCTGATACTTTTTAAGATGTTGGCATAAGTGATATCTGCAGATGGCCACATGTTTTCTGTTAATTCTCTGTATTGGAAATGTTGCCAAAGGTTGACATTTCCAATGCTACCAACTGTTTTACGGCAGAGTTTGTGTCCTAATGTTTTAAAAATAGGCTCACCTTTTACTGGTGTCAATTGAAGAAGATCTCCGAAAACAATAATGTGTTTTCCTGCAAAGACCTCTTCGTAGTTTGTTTTGAGTACTTCTTGTAATCTGAAGTGAATCAAAGCCAACATTAGGTTGGAGACCATGCTCACTTCATCTATTAGTACCATTTTCATTTGTTTTAATACTCTGCGTAGTTCCATTGCAGCTTCTGTAGAAAGTTTGTAATAGTCTAATTTGTTTTGGTGTTCTACTGGCAGGAGTAGTAATCAGTGTAAAGTGACACCACCTATGTTGTAGGCAGCTAAACCTGTGGGGGCAGTGACAACAGCTGACAGTTTGTTGTTTGTCAATTGTTGAAGGAACTTACTGATGATTTTGATTAGGAATGTTTTGCCAGAACCCGCTTCACCACTGACGTACAGTAGTATATGTTTGTAATTTTGGCAGGTGCATTCTTCGTTTTCATGTTGTACACCATGTGCAATTTCTTTTGTTACTTCTTGAAAAATGCTACGTTGCTCATTGTTTAGTTTTGATTGTAGAATAGTTAAGTCTTCTTTATCTTCATACTGACACATGGTGTTTTCTACTTCTGTCATAGCTAATTCTGCCTCATTTGTTATTAGTGGCTCTCCCAGTGGTTCTTGGCTTCCTGTTACAGAAGGTTGACTACTGTCAGGAGTGTCCTTATCTAGTTGGGCCTGGAGTTCTTCTTTGTGTTGCTGTTCATTGTGCAACATTGTTTTGTACTGTGTAAAGTTTAACTCAGTTATAGTGCTTTCCTTTGCTTTGAAAGCGTCTTCATATGAGTCATAATTATCTAGTATTTCTTCTTCTTTTCTCCATGGTTTAAAGAGTTGTAGCAGGGACATGTAATATACTTCTTTATGTTGAGGAGTCTTTAATGACAATTTGATATGATTAATTAAATTTGGTTTGCTGAGTTTTACTAAGCTGCCTTCACAGTTTTTCACTCTGTATTTACCTTTTTTTTCATCAGGTTTTATATTATTTTGCATGTGTAGTTTTGGGCTATGTGATATAGACACATGGTTTCCAAAGTATTACTTCTGTTTGGGTAGTATGTGTCCAATAAATTGTTTTTTAAAATGTCTTGGCTGTTGGGATAATCTTTGGCTATTGTTTCTATATCTACGTATGATTTTAGAACTCTTTTTCTAGATTTAGCTGGACCAAGACTTAGCCATACTATATTTTCAGATTTACCATACAATGCAGTACCAGTTAAACAATCAGCTGCTTCATAGGATCCACATTCACTATGGGAGAGCATTTTTATGCCCAAGCTGTATAATTTCTGAGACAGTGTTTTGTCTGATGACAGGTCATTCCAGAGGTCTAGGAGCTCTGTCTTTTCTGCTTTGGTTAAGTATGCTGTGACATATCGTGCAACTGCAGTAGAATTGTCTGCAATGTACTGCACATCTATGTTTGCATTCCATAAGTGGGCAATGATTGCATTATAATCAATGGTTGGGGAGCCATGCAAATGAGAATGAGAAGAGAAAGGGATTGGTCAGGAAAGTTTAGTGGGTGTGTTGTGCCAGGAGAGAGTTTCTCAGATAGTCTTTTTGCTGAGAGAAGAACAGATAGCTATGGATGTGTGTTCCGAAAACAGATTGTTTGGATCTTGGGAGACTTGTGGATACATTGGTTGAAGGTGCATGCAGAAAGCTGTGGAGTAGCTGTAGATCTTGGATTCCCACATGTGGAAGTGCACTGGCATGGAGTACGTGGAATGAAGTGTTTGGACTTGCTACCTCTCTGTGCTACTTTGGAGACAGAGCGACATCCAGACATAATTGTAGTTCATTGTGGAGGGAACAGTTTAGGACATGTGTCTGGAATTTCTTTGCAATTTGCAATGAAAGAAGGACTTGGAAAGGTCATGGACATGTTCCCAAATTCTCAAGTAATTTATTCACCGATTGCGCAGAGACAAATGTGGCTTCGTTCTTCTTCATTTGGTCCACAAATGGAGAAAGCAAGGCCTAATGTCAATAAGGCTGTTTGTGCCTTTATAATAGATTTTGGCATGTCCTCTTTTCACAATCAAAATATTATGTTTCGTAGTACATACATTTTTCGCAGAGATGGAGTACATCTAACTTATGCTGGCAATCAGATTTTTCTATGAAATATACAAAATGCATTGCGACCTTTTTTAGAATTACAGCAATAATTTTGAAGTAGGTGTTGAGTATTTATAATTTTTCAAACACAAACACCACCAAAAGGCTTTTTTTAGAGCCACCATTCCTCCCAGAGAAAATTGCAATGATTATGATAGGGCAGCACCCCAAATTTTAGATGTCCGCGCACTGTCCGAGGACCTCTAAGAAATACAAAGGGCCCTGCTTCATTTATTTTCACTTCTATTTTTTAACTGTGAAAGGCGGCTCTGAAAAGAGCCTTATTTTTTTGGGGATTTTTGTTGTTTTATATTTTTTTATGGTTTTTTATACACAACACACTAGGAGAGGAGGGGAAAGGAGGGTAAAGGGGGGGACACTAACCACAGGGATAAGAAAAGGCAAGCTGAGAGAGGAAGATGTAGAGTGGGTTTTATTTGGGTAGTGGGTAGATCTTCTCGTGCTCTGAGACGATAGTCTCAAAAGCACTTCAAAGTCGCTCCCCCCTGCAGAGTACTGCGTCACAGTACATACACACAACTGTGACCCTCAAAAGGTAAGGGTCATCAGCATTGAGTATGGCCTGTGAGGCAGCTTGAGGAAGACGCTATCCCACAGGAGTGTTCCTTGTGGTGACAGGATCAGAAACGGAGGATGAAGTAGAGGAAATCAACCTGCTAATCTCATTGCAAGGTACAACCTTGCGAATGGCCCCAGTGTGAAATGACTTGAGGTGTCGCTTCATGGTAGTGGTCCTAAAGCTATACGAACCATGCCTCCCGCGACTGAGTACCATTTTGCACTCATTGCAGGTGACTCGGTTCGCAAGAGCCTTAAGATCATTCCCATGAATGGTAAATAACCGCCACACCCACGACTCACACCGAGTGCGGGTAGTAGGGATTTCCACTACCTCCTTCTCGTCATGCTCTTCTTCCTCCTCTGCATCCTCACTCCTGTTACCCTCTTCAGGCCCTTGGGGAGGTGGTGGTGGTGGAGGAGGAGAGGGCGGGGGTGGTGCGGAAGCAGGTGCAGCACCAGGTGGCAGTAGTGCAGCCATGTTTGCCATCAGGATGAAGATGTCAATCTGCAGGTGGCAGGAAAAATCGCTGTGCTCTGTAGAATAGCCAGAAACACAATGAGAATAGGCTCTAGGGCATGGTCTTTTATAGGGGTGCTTGTACGCGGTTTGCGGACATGCGCGCTGTCCGCGGACAGATCGAACACAAAAAAAGGTTCCAAAAAGTTTCAAAAAGTATGTAGAAACTCATGATTAGTATGTGGGACTTGTGCTATGGTGAGTTTTTATTGAAAAATATTGTGGATTACTTGAAAATGTACTTTTAAATTGTTCGGGGACACGAACAGTGTCCGCATTTTAGAACACGCTATCAGCGTGGGCGCGGTCATATGATCGCTTCGCGAACATGTCCGCGAAGGGAGCGGCTGTCCGCAGGACACCAAATGCACGGACATTGGTTTGTGCATGTGCGTTGATGTTCTACGAACAATGTTCGGGTCCTGAAGTAATTGAAAGTGTGTCACACGTCAAACGAACAGTTACGGACAGGCGTTTGTTCTTAGAACAGTTTCAACTTGCTTGCGAACAATACGGCCAGATATAGCATCCTCAGAACACCTCAATTTTATTTACGCACATTTAAGGACACCACATGTGTTCTTAGAACAGTTTCAACTTGGTTGCGAATAATACGGACGGGCATAGCGTCCTCAGGACACCCCTATTTTGTTTATTTATGAATATTTCAGGACACTGCGTGTGTTCTTAGAACAGTTTCAACTTGCTAGCGAACAGTACGGACAGGTATAGTGTTCTTCAGGACATCTCCATATTAGTTTCTTTACGAACATTTCAGGACACTCGCGCTGTCCGCGGACACCTAAATTGCTTTTTTTTTTAAAAAACCTGAAATTAATTACAACACGATATAAAAATGTAACTTTATTTAACATATATTAACAATTTATGACAGAAGGTGAGGCAGAAACGGAAACAAAAACAGGAGAATTAGGGGTATCAACAGGATTTGTATCAGGTGAAGAAGGGATGGAAGTCTCATCAAAACGTTTTGTTTCATGGAGAAGGTTTGGGGATAATTGACTTGGATATGGTGAGGGGGGACAGGTACATGTAGGACAATGGTACAAGGTTTTTGGTTTAAAATGATCTTCCACAAAAGTTTTTAAATTATTAAAATTGGTCAACAATAAATCATTTTTTTCTTGTATGCTGTGAAGAGTGTTATCCATAACAGCTTCTTCTGAAGTATTTTCTATTTTGGTATGCTCTGTACAAAAATATATATATATATATGTTAAATGTATATAAAATAATAATAATTAAATGGTTTATATTGTAAAGTGTCTACCATTAGTTTCACTATTTTCTGACATTTCCTCATGTGGGAAATGCTCCTCCAGCCACTCCATAGTACTAGACAAACATAATATTTTTTTTTTAATCTAATCCAGAAAGTTTATAAATATATGAGTAAAATGCAGTACACTTACTATTTCAGGTAAGGTATGTTCTGAGTAGTCTGTAGGTCTGCTATTGTTCTTGGTTGTGGAGTGTCTGTGAGGTAATTATGTTGGAAGCCTATTTATCTTCTTTTGGTATATTCCATTTTAGAACATATTGTATTTAAATGAATGGTTAGTGCATTACATATATGGGTTACACTTTTTATGTATTACTACATATAATGTGTATGTGTGCTGGTTTGTGAATTTGTAAAATGTTCATGTTATGATATAAAAATCAAACACACCCCCCTAGAGTTTTTAGGTAGTGGTACTGTTGTCCGAACATGTCCGCGGACATTAAAAAAGTTTGCGGACATCAAAATAAGTAGAGAAGGTTCAGTATGTTCAATTTTACATGTACATAAAATCAGAGTTATTATTATTAAATTGTGCTACTAAAAACCTATGAAATTCAGTGAAAAAACTTTGTTAAAGGGACGTTATGGTTAAGTTGTGCTAGTAAAAACCTATGAAATTCAGTGAAAAAACTTTGTTAAAGGGATGTTATGGTTCCAAGTAACACCGAAAAACCCCTGAAATTCGACAGTTATGGTAAGCTAAGCCACCATAACTCGCGCCACCACCGTGCACTGCTAAGACTAACACCCACGACATCAAAGATGACATCACAAATGTCATTGATGACATCACTGATGACATCACATGTGCATTTACTTTTCATAAATGTCTGTACAAGGGATTCTTACTATAATGTTGAGAAAAAGTGTCAAAGATCATTGGAATAAATATCAAGAGCTAATTAGTGCATTAAGCAATGCATTGATATAAATATTCTATTATGAAGTTCTATCCAGTATACTAAGGTACTCATGCAGAAACAAAGGCATTGTGTGCAGCATACATGAAGGTATAATATTCATAATGTTGATATGTTGAATAATGAAATGATAACTGTTTTTTTATTAGAGTTTTGTGTACTGTGAAATACGTAATAAGTAGCTAATAAAACCCACGTATAATATAATTGCATTATTACAGACAAAACACAAAGACACAATAACACATACAAATATGGGTATATACAGGGAAAGTGAAGTAAGCAAAAAAGCACAAGTAGTAGCAGAAACAATTCATAACGTAAATGATTATTTTCATGCAAATAAATGATTGCTCTATTTCAAAACTGCTAGTTACCCTATGTATATGTATCACATGATGTGATTGGACCCTAAGGAAAGTAGTGTGAGTACAATGTATACAAATATGACCATATACAGGGATAGTAGAGCCATAAAAAAAACAACAGGACTATCAGAAAGTGCTGATAACTCTATTATCTTTATGCACAAAAATTATTGCTGTCTTTCACGTTTGTGTCTTCCCCTATGTATATGTTTCATATGATGTGACTGGACTCTAAGGCAATTACTGTAAGAACCTACTTGAAGGATACGTCTACAAATAAAATAAAATGTTTAGTTTCTGACTGTTACTGAAGAAAACCATGCGCCCTAGATATGTCAGTAAAGGAAAAAAGAGTGAGCCAGACATGTGATGTCATCAGTGATGTCATCAATGACATTTGTGATGTCATCTTTGATGTCATGGGTGTTAGTCTTAGCAGTGCACAGTGATGTCGCGAGTTATGGTTGCTTAGCTTACCATAACTGTCGAATTTCAGGGATTTTTCGGTTTTACTTGGAACCATAACGTCCATTTAACAAATATCATTGATGAACTCTAAATCTTTGATCTCATAGTTACGTGTGTCGTCTAACCGTTTATGACCCTCTAACTAGTATTTAATCTTGGCCGAGACAACTACACCTCCCCCCTTGTCCACTTGACTGATAACAATTGAGTCATTATTTCTTAATGCATCAACAGCTTGTCCTTTTAATATTGAATTTAATTTCTTTAGGTCAGTCCATTAAAGTTCTTAAATCTCTTATTACACATTCTTCAAATACATCAATGTGATTAGAAACAATGACGGGGTTAATGGTGGATTTCATTTTCAGACCACTGGCTTGAATGTGATCCGTCGCTATCCCATAACTTTCATTCACAAGAAAAATAATAAATTTCTTAATCTGTCAAGCGAATCTGGGAATCCTGTAAACTGTTGAGAAATGTTACTGTTTCCATGTCCTTTACAATGAGAATACTTGTTTCTGGTATAGATTCACGGGAGAGAGTCTCTTGCCCACTAATCTGTGTGAAAAAAACATTTTCAATTTCACCTTCCTCAAAAATTTGAAGAGACCTATTCTTGTTTCAACAAAGTTGGGCAGAGTGACAATTCCAATTATAATACTTCTTGCTCACAATCTGTAATTTTTCTTTCAGAAATATCGAGTACTCTTGCTTTTAATTCTTGTTTGGGACTCCTCTCCCTCTGGCTTTTTGTCCTCTCCCAGAACGCGTGATCCAATTCTGTGAGCTGGGATCCCACAAATGTCCTCCTGTTCTGGGTTTTCTTGTTTGTCTGCCTCTTCCGCCTCCTGGTGGTCTCCCTCTTGGTTCTCTCTCGTTTCGACTTTCGAGATGGAGGAGTTTGAATTCCTCTAAATAATTCATCCTCATTGCTCAAAGTTCAGGATCTGAGGTTTCTATCTCTGATTGGGTGGACTCTTCTGGTGTCACATTCAAAATAGGAGGGGTTTGTTTTTTCTTCAAAAGTTGCTCTTTGATTGGCTCATCGAATTTACAAGCAAATGTACAAATTCTCCCTTGCTGATAATCTTTTTTGTCCCTCATAAATTTCTGTTTTTTGATGTGGATCTCTCCTTCCTACCTTTCAAGATTGTCTTCCATTCTAGAAACTTTACTTTTACATTCATCTGCATCTTTTAGTTCTTTACATTTTTCTATTTCAGCAATATGTTTTGTTTTATCCTTCTTAGCAAATTTAACAGATTTCTGGATCATTGCAAATGAGCAACCATTAATATGTTCCGTCCATTGTTCAATCAATTCAGTATCTATTTCTTCATACGTTGGAATAGTGAGGATTCTCAGTACTCTCAGAATTCTTTTTTTTCTTCTAAATACATGGTGTCATAGCCTCCCACCATCTGCTGATATCTATTTTGCGAGGCATTCTAATTAAACTATTTGTTGCATTTCTGTCAGGCCAAATGAGCTACTGACTCGTGGTATTGCTTCACTGTTCTTGTCCATCTTAAGCAATACTTTTGCCGCCACAAATCGCTTAGCTTCAATATTTTCTGCCATGGTGGTAGTTAAAAATGTCCCAAATAATGTATAGGGATCAATCACAACACTGTCCTCTGTGGCTGCTCGTCATTAGTTGCACTCCACAGAACTCTAAAAGTGGCTCTAAAATTCAGTCACTAAATAGGAGGTTGGATCCCTTCTCTTACACAAAATAATCGTGCATGTCACTGCATAGAGAAAATGTATTGAAGGCGCTGACAGTATTGCGTTACTGCAGAAGCTTGTTCAGTCTAAGAATCAAACTTCCTCCACATACTGCATTTTCTAATCTCAAATAAAATTAACTACAGAACAAGGGAGGCGGCTACCACTATTTCACAAATCCACTCTTATTGCCTTTACTGTGGTGCACAATACCTACTAACAGCCGGTGCTTTGTTATAGGGTTAAAGGCTATCCTTTGCAATGTCAACAAAAAAAAAGTTTTGCTTATTGCCACTGTAGACTTGAACAAAAAATAGCTTTCTTAGCAAAACCATACTTACACAGCACTCAATCCAACTATTTCAGTGCAAATAGCTTTATTATATTAAAAAACATCATCATTAATAGCATGGCCTTAATATAATTGGTATTTAAAGGTCAAACACTCATCTGTCTGCACCATGCATTCCACCCCTATGCAGCGACATCCTCAGGCGAAGTGAATCAATTTGTTTAGTGCAAGTCGCCTTCTATTTGTACTCTTTTTGGGAACTCATGTGATCACAGTCATGTGACTTATTTTGGAGGTAATCCTCTACCTAGCTGAAATGCTAGCAGCCATCTTGGACCTGTATAGTTATACTAATCCATATGGACAAAAACATGTAAGAACTCTGCAACAATTAACAAAAATATGCTCAACAATTGGAAAAACAAAATGAAGCATCATCTCGAGAATTCAGAGATCTCAATGGAAATGTTGATCCAACATCTGCAGCATGCGAAAAAAAGATTAATGCTAAATGACTGGATATGTACAATGCAAGCAAAGTCTCAATACCATATGAACCTTAACTGTGACTCAGAAATAAGGTTGGTCAACCAACTTCCGAATTATCTGAAATTGTTCCCAGATAAAGACATACAAGACTTATTTCTGCAACTACGCCTTAATTTGCTCCCTACACGAGAACGATTGGCCAAAATTGAGCAAATACTGAGTACACAGGCATCTTCTAGGTTTTGCAAGGATCCAGAAAACATTGAATCCCTCTTCCATATAATAATGGAATGTAAGGAACTGACTGAAGAGAGAAATCTTCATAGAGGAATGTACTTGAGAACTACGCTACAGTTGGATGTAAAAGAACGATGGGATCAAATCTTGCAAGGAAACAACAAGAAATTAATCTAAACAATTATACAATTTTGGAGACACATTGCAAAAGAAGACAAAGATACAAGATAAATGAAATGGGGATTTTCTCTTGTAATATAATTTTAATGGGAGTATGTGATGAATGCAATGTACAAAAATGAAAAGTTTAGAAATAAACTATAACATTTTAATAAAACATAAAAACAAACAAAAAAAATGAAAGGGCTCATAGCTCTGTTCTAACAGACCGTTACCATTTCCGGCTCCCAATTGAGTAAACATAATTGTACTATATTGTACTGCTATTTTGGTTCGGTCAACCTGTAAGTCAAATATTTGTTATTTAAATCACTACAGTGTAGTACTGCGTGTACTGAGTGTTAGACTCTATAATGTCATAAATCTAAGCTGTGGTAGGCGGCACCCATTTAAAGTGCTAATAATTATTAGTGCTTTATTTCTGTCTCCCGAAATGGGTAAACATTATTTAAAGTGATGTGTGATGCTCTGAATGCATAGGATGATGGTTGTGTATTATTCCATCACCTTTGCTCCAGGCAATAGAACCTCGAAATCAAAATCAAAAATCAGGCCCAAGTGGGCTAAATAACCTTTCTGTTTGAAGTGACATATGCATTATGTAGTGCAAAATGTAGCAATAATTTAAAAATTACCGTATTCGAGCCATATATCCATATATTGTATTAACATCTAAAGTGCTTGTGTGCACTGATGGAAATACAATGCTTCATAACACTTGGTAACAAAATGTCTCATACAGTATCCCAATCTCGCCATACCAGGCTAATTCACAGTTACATTTAAAGTGGCATGTGCATACTATAATGTACCTGATGTAATTAGCATATATATATATGTATATATATATATATATATATATATATCACATGGACTGTTGCATTTTAGCGATAATCTGTCTGAGGTCTATGAAAACTGTACGAAGGATGGGTTTATGTGATCCTGGATTTTTAAAACCAAAATATATGATATTATAATAAAGTTATCATCGTTCCACATTTGCTTACTGCTAGTTTGCTTTAGGAAAAAGCGACTGCGCTTAATGCAGAATCTGAAACAAAGGGGTTGCAGCTGATTGGAGCAGGGGGAGCTTGCCTTCCATTGCAGCTGCCCCAGCAGAGGCTGCCGTGGTTGCATTAGAGAAGTGAACAGTTGGTATGTAATCTAATATAAACAGACCAGTCTTGCTTGTTTGTAGCTAATCACAATTGAGACCTTCTGTTGTCTTTCAGGGCAAATGAATAGAAACTGCTGGGAGGGATAAGCCGGTTACCAGCTGATGGCAGCACTGTTAAGAGCAAGGTTTACTCAAAAGCTTCTCATTTTCAATTATAAAGCACCCGCTTATCCAGCACACTCGTGCTTAGTCATTAGTTGTTGCAGCATTAGAGACTGCTCAGCTGCCTTGGGAAAAGAGATGGATTGTTAAAGGTGCTTAGTTCCCAGTTGGATTTTCCATGGTAGAACAAAGCTGGAGTAGAAACTGGGAATAATGATGATTAGTGCACTTGGAATAGCATGCTGTGGAACGTCAACGCCTCTACATATTGTAGCAAATGGCTACAAATGAGGCGACACGTTGCATGAATTTCCTGTGCTCTATTTTCTCTTGGGCTGGTGGGAGGGTTTTAGGGTGTCTACCCACGCAGGGTGCACAATAGCTTCCCTTTTCGGGTCAGATGATAATGTCTCTGGAGTTGAGCTGTGGCGGGTGAGTGGGCGTAAGCTCTGGCCGATAGGTGGAGCAAGCTGGAGCATGTGGGTGGGGTGAGTAGTGTGAGATGGGGCAGGTGGGTGTGTGAGTGAAGTTAGCGAGGTTGGTTGCGTTGGGTGAACTATGGTGAGTGGGTGAACGCTGAGTGAGGAGAGCTGAGGCAGTAATTAATGCATGTGTGGTGACCTCAAGGAGGTGTGGGGAGCTGTGGTGGGTAGTTTGTGAGGGTGAACGTGGTGGGTTGGGTGTGTGCGTCAGTATGTGGATGTTGTGAGCTGGGGTAAGTGGATGAGATGGGTTTCATGAGCTCAGGGAGGCAGGTGGGGTGAGCAAGGTCAGATGGGTGGATGGGGTGGGTGGAGTGAGCTGGTGGCAGGCGGGTGCTTGAGTGCAGTGAGCTGGAGTAGGGTTCGATTTGAATTGACGTACGTGGGTGTAGGAGGGTGAGCTGGGTTGGCTGTGGTGGATGCAGGGTGAGCTGGAGTGGGTTTGCAGGTGAGGGATAAGCTGTGGTGGTTGGGTGGGATTTAGGTGAGTGAGTTCAGGCATTTAGGTAGGTGGGGTTAGGGGATGAGCTGTATGCTGAGGAGCTAAGATGTGTAAGCAGCTGAGATAGGGTGCGTGAGGGAGTGAGATGTGTAGGTGGGTGGGTGAATGGGGCAGGAGGTGAGCTTGGCCATATTGGGCTGTGGAGGGTTAGTTTTTGTGGTGGGGTGAGGTGGGGCCGGCATCAGTATATGTCGAACTAGGGAGGGTGCGAGGGTGTAGTGAGCTGGGCTGGGTGAATGTGTGCTGAGCTAAACACATGAATGGATGGGTGAAGTGCGTTGGTGCTTGTGGTGAGCTGGAGCAGGTGGTTGGGGGGATGTGCTCTGCTGGGATGGGTGGTTGGATGGGCGTGATGTGCTGTGCGTGGGCGGGTGTGTGGATTAGGTGTGATGTGCTGGGGTGATTGGTTGTTGTGGTGAGCTGGAGCGGGTGTGGTGAACTGGGGTGTGGTGGGTCTTGTGAGCTTAGACAGGTTGGGAGAGAGTGGGATTGCACTTGGATGGATGGAGTGGGGTTGAGTGGGTTTGACCTGGGGTATGCATGGTGTGGAGTGGGGTGCAGTTGGGCCAGGGAAGGGAAGGGAAATTTGGTCAGCAATTTGGAAAGCTGTGGTGGACAGGTAGATTGTGCATGAGCTGGGGAAGGTGGGTGTCGGGGGCAGTTGAAGAGTTCTGGGTGGCTGGGGTCAGTTGAAGTGTGCTGCCTTGGTGCCTAGGGGGTTAGGGTGAAGCATGCCTGGCTAGGTTGGTGGTTGGGGAGTCAGTTGAAGAGAACCTGGTGGGTAGGTGGGTGTGCAGGTGGCTGGGGTTTGGTTGAAGTGTGCTGAATCGATGACTCGGGGTCGGTTGAAGGGTTCTGAGGTTGGCAGGTTTGTGGTGGTTGAGGGGCACTGAGGTGGGAGTTGGTTGAATGTTGCCGGGTTAGGAGTTACTTGAAGAGTGCTGGGATGCGGTTGTAGGGGTGATTGAAGGATGCTTGGGTTGTATTGTGGTGGGTGGTTGGTGGAGTCGGGAGTTGGAGGGTGCTTGAGTGGGGTGGTTGAAGGTTGCTGGGGTGGGGGAGGTTCAAGGGTGTTAGGGTGGGGGTGTTGTTGGTGGTTGAAGGATGTCAAGGTGGGTGGGGGGTGCTGATTGAAGGGTGGCTGGGTGTTTGAAGGGCGCCAGGGTTTGGTTGAAGGGTGCCAAGGTGGTGAAAGGGGCCTGGGCTGGTTGGGAGTTATTGAAGGGTGCCAGGGTGTGGGGTGGATGAAGGGTGCTGAAGGTGGCGTTGCAGGGTGCTGAGGTGGGTGTTCGTGGGTGGTTGAAGGGTTCTGGGTTGGGGTGGGGGGTGGAAGGGTCACGGGCTGGTTTGATTAAAGGGTGCTGGTTGGTTGAAAGGTGCTGTGTGCAGGTTTAAAGGGTGCTGTAGTGGGTGTTGAAGCGTGATGGGTAGAGGTTTGGGGGTTTGAAGGGTGCTGGGGTGGGGGGTTGAAAGTGTGCTGGAGCATGGAGTGGTAGGTGGTTGAAGGGTACAGGAGTGGTGGTTGATGAGTGCCCGGGTGGGTGGTGTTTGAATGGTGCCAGGCTAGACAGGTATGCCGTAGTTGAACGGCTCTGGGGTGGGCAGGGGGGTGGTGGGAAAAGGGTACTGAGATGGGCTGGTTGTTGAAGGGTGCCATTGTGGGCGGGTGGTATTGGTGGTTGAACGATGCCAGGGTTAGGGTTGAAGGGCACCAGGGTGTGGGGTGGTTGATGGGTGCAAACGTGGGCAGGTGGAGGGTGGTCGAGGGCTCCAGTGTTGGCGGGTGGAGGGTGGTTGAAGGGAGCTGGATTGGTGAGTGAGGTGTGGCTGCAGGGCACTGGGGTGAGGGGTGATTGAAGGGCATCAGGGTGGGTGCCCGGGTGGGCAGTGTTTGAAAGGTGCCAGGGTGGGCAGGTATACAGTAGTTGAACGACTCTGGGGTGGGAAGGGGGGTGGTGGTAACAGGGTGCTAATGTCGGCTGGTTGAAGGGTACCATGGTGGGTGGGTGGTATTGGTGGTCTAACGGTGCCTGGGTTAAGGATGAATGGTGGGTGGGTGGGGGTGGTCGAGGGCACCGGTGTGGGTGAAAGGTGCTGGAGTTGGTGGTTGGGGTTAGGTGAAGGGTGCTGGGGTGGGCGAAGTGTGCATGGGTGAAAGGGGCTGGAGTGGGTGAAGGGTGCTGTGGTGGGTGAAGGGTGCTGGGTTCGTTAGGTGAACATGCCATGGTGAGTGCATGAAAGGTGCCAGAGTTGGTGGGAACTGGGTGGGTGAAGGGTGCCGGTGGGGGTTGTTTGTAAGTGTGCCGGTGGTTGAAGGGTGGTCGCATGGGGGTTCGTTGAAGGGTGCTAGGGTGGGGGTGGTCGAAGTGTGCTGGGGTGGGAGTCTGGGGGGTTGAAGTATGAAGAGGTTGGGGGTGAGCGTGGTTGAAGGGTGCCTGGGTTAGGGGTGCTATGTTGGTTTAAGGGTGCTGGGGTGGGGTTGTTGAAGGGTGTTTTGTGAGGGTGTTGAAAGGTGCTGGCAGGGCGGTGGTGTGTTAAACGTTTCTGGGGTGGGGGATTGAAGGGTGCTGAGTTGGGGTGGTTGAATGGTGATGGGGTGGAGATGGTTGAAGGGTGATGGGGTGGGAGCTGTTTGATGGGCACTTGTGTGGTTGGCTGACGTGTGCTGGGGTGAGTGGGTGCAGGTTGCTAGTGTGGGTGTGTGGAGGTTCCTAAAATGGATGCATGGGGTATGCTATGTGGCTAGGTGTGTGGGGCAAACTAACCGAGGTAAATGGATGTACTATGGCAGGAGTATGGCAAGTTCTTGGGTGCTTGTGTGGAGTGTGCTATGGTCAGCCCAGCGGGGGTTGTAAGGGTATGTTGTGTGTGCTAGTGCGGGTGCGTGGATTTAGACTTTGCCAGCTTCGGCATCCGAGAAAACCCGTCACTCATTGACACTGCTGTAGCACAAGAGTGCCCCTCAGTGGTGTAGACAGGCTGTGGCCTGAGGCTGTGGCCTGAAGGGTAAGGCCTGCCCTTAATTAACCTGACACAACCTGTCACATAACCTGCAGAGGAGTGGATGAGTGTGAGGGGAGTATCTCCCCTCTGCTGTTCAAGAGTTAACAGAATAATCCACATTCCGTGCACATAAACGAACACACTTAAAAGGGAGAGACACCAGTCTGGCAGTCCGGAAATAAGGGTGCCGGTAGCAACGTACTGGCACCCTTTCCAGACCACCAGACCTCAACAATGCCTGCAGCGTCTGACCTGCCGCGAGCACCGCCCACTGCAGGCATGGTTTCCACTGAAGCACAAGCACCATTAGCACGGGAATGGGGACTTACAGTTCCCGCCAACTAACATCCTGGCCACCAGGACTTGTAATATCCCGGTGGTACCAGGATATCAGGAGGCGGAAACAGTGTTATGAGGTTGGAGGCAACCCGCCGGTAGCAGCAGTGGATTACCGTTGACCTCGTAATGAGGCGCACAGTCTCTCAGGGAAGAGCAGAGAGTACAGGAGGAAAATAAACAGAGTGTGCACTCAGTCCCAGCATTCCGTCCTTAGGTCGTTTCCTCCCTTGGATACCATATAAGGGGTTATTTTGTAATGGGCTGGAGTGTAATTGGAAAAAGTAAAATGCTTTTTTGCTTTCCTTGTATGCTCCAGCCCATTTTACAGCTTTGCTAAGGAGCAGATAGTATCTCTGCTTTACTGTCCCCTCCTTCTCAGGAGAGCATTTAGTTTCACGCTGCATGAGATTGTCAAGTAGGCGTAAAAACCAAGATTCTGATAGAATACGTCTTGCTTTTACACCTGGTGTTTAGCAGCTGGATGCCACTGGAATGCATTATACAATGTCACCTGCATGTGGAGAGTAAAGGTAAGGAGTAAAGGTGATTGCGCCTGGCTTTTCTCTTTACTTTTACACTCTGCTTTGAGAGTGTTGAAAATGACTGTAGAGGACCTGCAACACGCAAGCGCAAGTGTCAGTGGTCCCCTGCATGCAATTAGCTTTTTTTTAAAAAAATGACCGCCATCATGTTTTCACCTTTTTCTGTAAGGCCTGTGGATGGAAATGGAGCTGGAGCACAGGAAAAAACAGGGGTTTTCTCAGATTCCAAAGTTGGCAAAGTCCCAATCCACCCACCCGCACAAGCACACACAACAAACCCTCACAAACGCCCTGGACCGACCATAGCACACTCCACACAACCCCCCCAAGAACATGCCAAACTCCTGCCCTAGCAAATCCATTTATCTGCACTTTATTTATTTATTTATTTCATTTGTACAGCGCTCAGCAGCCCATGGGCATTGTGGCGCTGTTACTTGCGGGGAGCTTAGTTACAGGGTAGGTACAGCTGAACAATGCATTTATACATACGTTTGTACATTGATACATTAAAGTACACTAGCTTGCCCCACATACCTACCCACATTGCATACCATGTGCGTCCACTCTAGGAACCTCCACGCACCCACCTTAGCAACCTTCACCCACCCACCGCAGCAGCCTTCAATCAACACCCCCACCACCCTTCAACCACAGCACCCCCACCCCAGGATCCTTCAACCACCCTCCACCCCACCAAATCACTCTTCAACCACCCACTCCCACCACATCACTCTTTGACCATCCCCACCCCATCACTATTAAACCAGCCACAACTCAGCACCCTTCAATCAACCACCCGCACAAATTTCAACTCCCTGCTTCCCCCACCCAGCACCTTTCAACCCCTGCACTTAGTAGCCATCAAACCCCACCCTTCAACTCCCACCCCAACCCCCTTCAACCACCAACTCATCCCAGCACCCTTCAAACCCCCACACCTCAGCACCATTCAACCACCCCAGCACACTTCAACCATCCCCCACCCCAGCACTCTTCAACCACCATAGCACCCACCACCCCAGCTTCCTTCAACCAGACTCACCCCAACCTCAGAATAATTCAACCCCTCCACACTTTGACCACCCCCCACCCTTCAACCATCTCCACACACCTATTCTTCAACCTCCTGGCACACTTCAACACATCCCTACCTGGCACCCTTCAACCACCCATCACCCATCAACCCCGGCACCTTTCACCCACTCACCATGGCATGTACACCTACCAAACACAGCACCCTGCAGCCACCTCAGCACCTTTCACCTACTCCGGCACTCATCACCCCTGCACCCATCACCCACCTCAGCATGAATAGCATGAATGACAATTCAATGAGGAAAGTAAGAGAATGTATAGCCTCAGGAATGTGGAGAGAAGTGGGGCTGAGGAAACGCAAGACACACAAGTAATCATCAAGAAAGAATTGCAGGCGTTCAGGCAAGTAAAGGATGAATTGTCAATGGTGGATGCTCTTGTCATGTGGGCTGGCCGCATTGTTATAGCCACTGACCTACGACAGCAAGCTGTGAATTTCGCACACAAAGGTCATCGGGCATGGTTACCATCAAGCGGTAAATAAGGGACACCATGCAGTTCCCAGGAATTGAGGTCATGGTGGAAAACACAGGAAACATGTGCCACTTGTGCGAGTGCGTATCCAAGCCCAACAACCCATAACCACTGAAGATGTCAGGGATGCCTGAAGCACCCTGGACGCATGTGGCCATTGACTTCTTTGGACTTTGGGAAAACAAGATTCTCACATTAAGTGTACAGATAAGGAATATGCTGATGGGAGACAAAATGCAAGGACATCAAGTTTGCAAACAGGGGACAAAGCTCTCGTTTGCTGGAGGCAAGAGAGGACATCATAATCCAAATGTTATCCCATCCACCTGGTTGTGTCCCAGATAAAGGCGTCAATGGTGACCACGCGGCCCCCTGGACGAGTCATCACACGAAATGTGTCACTATTTAAACTGTACTGAGAAGGAGAAGATGAGATTCAAGGCACAGGGATTAAAGATCAGTCACACTTTTTACTTGTCTCTGTGTCTCTTTCTTTCTGGCGCTTCTTTGCTGCAAATCTTGCAGCCCAAGAAAGAAAGAAAGAAAGAAAGAAAGAAAGAAAGAAAGAAAGAAAGAAAGAAAGAAAGAAAGAAAGAAAGAAAGAAAGAAGCAGAAGGTGAAGAAGGGAAAGATTAAAAAAGATGAGAAAGAACAGGAAGGATGAAACGAAAACAACGATTGTAAGGCAAAAAGAACGAATGAGAAAGAAAAAAGAAAGCATTAAAAAAGAAAGAGTTAAAAGGAAGAAGGGAAGAGAGAGCGAGAAAGAAAGAAAGAGAGAAAGAGAGAAAGAGAGAAAGAGAGAAAGAAAGAGAAAGAGAAAGAGAGAACGAAAGAAAGAAAGAAAGAAAGAAAGAAAGAAAGAAAGAAAGAAAGAAAGAAAGAAAGAAAGAAAGAAAGAAAGAAAGAAAGAAAGAAAGAAAGAAAGAAAGAAAGAAAGAAAGAAAGAAAGAAAGAAAGAAAGAAAGAAATATTGTGATTAAACATTTAGGAAGATCTAACAACAGTCACACCTGCAAACCTCAATGTAGATTAAGGTAGGTTGGGGAACAACGTACTCTAATGATTTAGATTTAAACATACTAAAATAGAAGCTAGTGCAGCGTTTGGGCCCTGTTGGAACATGTCAGAATACCAGATATATTTCTGAGGCTCGGTCAGCACTCTGGTTAATAACCTCATACCGGGCTGTCTCGCAAGCGCTGCTGCTAAATGAACCTGGCACGCCTGCCTACAGACATGGGCCTTTTTTTGTCAATGACTTCATTCTTAAGAATGGAATGCCAGGCAGGAAAAATGCTTAGCTTCAGCCACATACCTCGCTTTTAAGGGCACAGGAATTGCATTAAGAATGATAACTTGTCGGAAAATGTTTATCGCTTCTGGAAACATCTGCAGGAGAAGGAACGGTTGGGCAACAGCTTGGACAGCGCGGATGGGTCTTATGCGAATGCGCCGCCACTCTGCCCAGTTCACATGCCAGTTGGCCCAAGACTTGAATAACTGGCTCCTGGCTTGTGTTAAGTGTCAACCAATGGACTCTGTGCCTGGAGTCTTGCAGATGAAGTCTACAGCAAGGATACGTTTACCATGCCTGCATGTGCCCCAGTGCCTTAGGTGGCACGGCAAAACGAGCCGAGGCACATCAAGGGGCGCGGTCTAACAGCGGTACTGGGGGGGTCGCCTGCCGGTTCATTAGGCCATGCCCCTTTGACGAGTCCCGACTTAATGGCCTACAGGCACCCCCTGCACCCCGGGGGAGAGGGTGCTGATCTCTGCATCTATTACCTAAAAGGTTGCCTGGCGGGGGACAGCAGCCACTTCTTTTCAGACTTAATGGTGGCGCCACCCGTCGCCAGGCATTTGACAAAGGGCAGCAGCACCATTAAGGTTGAAATGGTGAGGCTGCTGGAAGCTAAGGCCTGCTTTTCGGAAAGCCTGAAGCTCCCGCGAACGAACGTTGCAGGAGCTTCAGAAAAAAAAGCCCTTGGCTTCCAGCGGCCTCGGCTTTTCTTCTAGAAAAAAAACACACACAGACTCACACAACAGCACATGATGGATACCAAATGAAAAAACAACCCCTACGTTAAGCAAACTGTGTAAACCGAACTGAAGCTGCCAACAGCACATCACTGCTCCCTTGCTCTTTCTCCCGCTCAGTCCTACTAATTTACACCCCCTTACCCTCTTGCCTTACATCTCCGCCAAGGGACCATGCAGGTGGTGATAGTGCACAGTATAAGAACCTTTAACATAACATATAATGGTGGCGCAGGCCCACAGGTATCTGTTGGTTAAAGGGATGCCTCACAGGTGCCAGCACCACCATTATAGAGGAAAGGCATTTTTTCTGAACCTTGAAGCTCTTGCATGTGAGTGAGAGCTTCAGGCTTTAGAAAAAAGCCTTGCCCTTTAGCAGCTGGGGCTGCCAGGGGCCCTGACAGGCCCCCCTCAGACCCATATTTTTGAGCCTGCCGGGGCTCTGCCTTAGCTAGCCCCGGCACACTGAGTGTGCCCGTTTCACCAGCAGGCTGTGTTGGGTGGTTGGGAGCCTGTTGAGAAACTGGCTCACTTGAAGTCAAGCCTCAAGCACTATACAAGGCTTAAAAAAGAAGTCTTGGATCAGACACAGTAATCAACTAGGCTAATGTTTCAATGAGGGGGCTAACCCTTAACATTTTGGGAGAGAGGCTAACTGCAGAGACTATGGGGAGGGAAAAACTTACTGAGGGCAACTAACTTCTTTACATATTCTAACAAGACTATTCTAGTGCAGCTACAATGTTAAAAGCATTTATTCTCCCCTAACATATGAAACCAGACACTTAAGGACTGCTGTGAGAATGAGTCGCCTCCTGTCTCCTCTCTACCCTGCCAATCACTCCACTGATGCATGTATTGACCCCCACATCACAATTTCAAGTGAAACAATGAAATGCTTTATGTTAGTAATTGCAGGGCCTTTGTTAACAGGAAATCCAAGGCGCTTTTTAACATCTGTGTCCTGTTCTGTCCGGCCACGACTCTGTAGGTCAGCCAAGTCAATTCAACATAGCCCAAAATGTCGGGGGGGGGGCGCTAATGGTCTTTGTGCCACTGCTGTCCACTACCTACAACATACTTGATAAAACCATAAACGCCCCACCCGACATGTGGTACATACTGAATTCTGAATGTTCATACATGCAAAATCCTAAACGAGCAATGGCAATGCTAACAGTTTGGGCTTGTGTGTAGCCATGGGAAAGACACTTACCAGGCACAGCCATAGTGGTATTAATTGGCCATTGATGGTAGCAACTGCATAAAGGTGCAACTAACTGGGCATCTAATAGCAGTACCTGGCAAATGCCTAATACTTATACACAAGCCAAAACTATTGCCTTTGCCAATGCTTGTTTTTAACAGGACTTCAACGAAGGACATGCATAGCGCTTATAAATTGAGT
The DNA here is from genome assembly GCF_040938575.1 of Ambystoma mexicanum. Taxonomy (NCBI): domain Eukaryota; kingdom Metazoa; phylum Chordata; class Amphibia; order Caudata; family Ambystomatidae; genus Ambystoma; species Ambystoma mexicanum. The sequence continues at coordinate 384,241,680 of NC_090936.1, forward strand.
GGTTGAAGCAGACCTGGTTAAGACATTTTATTACACCAGTGATGCATTTAAACCTTCAATTAAGCCATTAAGCCCCAGGAGACTACTTTGAAAAAACACTGGCAGGCACTTCGAGTGCAAAGTTGAAGGGTAAGGTTTGATTTGAAGGAGCCCAAAGAGTTCCCATGAGGAAGTGTTTTGGGCAGGGAGGGGCAGGAGCCGGGTGAGGAGGGCCATAGGGAGTAGCATGGCCATGGACAGTCAATGGGTGACCAAACACCAAACACCTACAAGCGTTGTGCCCCTCCACATATGGCATTTCTACCTATCTGTACTCTAGTACAATAGTTTCGGTTTATAGGTGGTGCCACCACCACCTAATAGCCCAAACTAAAAAACACAGTCAGTACCATGACAAAGCATAAAATGGCAAACCACGAAATGGCTGAAAATTGGACCTACATGACTATGCAGAATCCCAATGCTGCGCTACTTTGCAATTTACAAAATACCAGCACCTGCCTCAGGACACGGGTCACTGCATCAGGCAAGACCTAACGTGTGGAGTTGCCCAAACACCATGCTGGAAAAGGACAAGGAAACAAGCTAGAGGGAGGTGCCAGAGGGACTATGAGAGTGTGACAAAGTCAAGATTATGTCTCTGTCCCATGGACAGAAGGTGACTGTGGATCCCAGGAAAGCCCACCTAGCAGGCAATGCCAGAGCCATGTAAATGGAATGTATTTTGGGGATTTAAGTAAAGCGCCAAAATCGCTGGGACACAAGGGAGCACTGTACAGAAGACAGGGATTTGCAAGGTTATCACGGGAGCTGGCATGGGTACAGGGAGCAGGGGATGGGAGGGTGCCCCGAAAGGGGGAGGACGAATAGCTCAGGGGCAACGTGTTTGTCTTGGAAGCAAGACAATGCAGCGCAACACAGGCTTGAATCCCGATCCCGGGCTTAGAAACCACTTGCTGGTATTAAGCGCGTTATAAAAGAACGGTTAGAAAAAAGAACAATCATAAAAGGGGAGAAATAGTGTTAAGTGGTGTCGTGAAGGGAGGATAGCACAGGGGCAACGAAGGGGAAACAGAGGTTTGAATCCGGGATCCGGCGGTTAGAAACCAAAGTCAGGTACGGTATTAGGCTTGTTATAAAAATAAAGTGGAGTGATCCGGGATTGCAAAGATGTTTCTTGAATGATACCGTCTTAAGGACCTTTGCGGAGTGTATGATGGACTGGGCTACCAAGCCTTGAGCTACCTAGAGTCAATTCGGGGTGGAAATTACAAAGCCTCCTCCCTTGTACCTGAACTTGAGTGGTGTGGCCTCAATGTGGAGATTTAATGTACTAGATTCAGTCTGTACTTTATCGGGGATACCTGGTCCCTAGGGCCTGCATTAAAATACAGGAAGAGCCAGTTCTTCATTGAGTTTGGCAATATTTGTTAGAACTAGACCCCCAGTCAGCCCCTGAACTGGAATGAGATTTGGCAAAGAGAGTCATCTCAAGATTCCCTAAATAGAGTGGGGGAGGGGCCTTCCTTGGGACCCTCTGTGTCAGGGGGTTCCTCGTTGAACAGCCGCAAGGCTGCGACCAGAGGTGGGAAAAATAAGGAGGTAGCAACGCTATTGCCACCATAGTTCATGGGTCACATTTAGTGAGGTGGAGTCCCTGCCACCTCTCGCCGACCTCTCACCCCTAGCTAACCTGAAGTTAGCAGCTTTACTGAATGCCACAGAAGCAGACCACATGGAGCCCGAAGCAGACGCGCAAGCACACAAGGAAAGATGGCTGTGAGTCAGGACCTTTACCAGACTCTATCATGGCCATCATACCATGTAACGGCTTGGTGGACAGTGGACCCATAAAAGGAGGGGCGAAAAGCAAAATCATTCCAAGGAACCTATCCCAAGGCATAGAAGAGCTAGTAAAAGCAAACCAAGAGAAAGAAAGGAACCAAAGTAGAAAGAGTCAAAAGGTCCATACGAGATCGGGCTAGAGAGCAGGCAGCGGACATGCCTGATGGAGGGACTTTGGCTCAGAGGATAAATAGTCCTTGAAGCAAAAATCAGCACCAGGAGAGAAGGAGTAGGCCTAAATATGGACCCTGGATCTATTGGAAGAGAGATTGCCGGGGTCTGCTGACATCTGAGTAGGCTTACCAAACATCTATAACAGTGACAAAGGGCGTACAGGAATTAAACCCGATTGAACCTGACAAAGAAGGAACACTGGTTTCTGGTGGGAAAAGCACCATAGCTCATGTTGAGACTACGAAATGGGGCACCAGTATCCCATGTTGATTATCAGAGTAAAAGAACACTATATCCCTTACTGCGAGATACAGTGAGAAGGGAACCACATCCCTTACCTAGATTGAGGAGGGCACTATATACTTTACTAATTAGTTTAGCAATATAGCCATGGATCACGAAGCAGTGAGCGAGGCACTGCCCTCCTGCAGTGAATTATTAATAGATAGTAGGGAACACAATCCATGTGAGGAGATGTGCCTGGAAGCTGGGAGAAGCAGTGAGCTGGGCGCAGCACACCTTTGAAGAAGAGGCATGCCCAAGTGGTGGCTGGGTGCTATATCTCTGTGACCATAAATTGAGCACGTCAGCGGGCGGGTGCTATATTCACTTGACAATGAACGTGAAGCAAGAAGGATAGGTTGATGCACAAGAAAGGAATGCTGTTAAATTCCCATTTTAGGTGGAGAGCATCTCAGGTATAAGATCAGGACGCCATTCAGTTTGATGCCTTGGCAAGTGTTCATTTCCAGCTAGTCTTATGAACGCATTGGTTCCATTTTCAAAACACTAAGATGCGGACAGCCCCCCTTCTTGCTGGTTTGTGTCACCCCTCCTATGTGGTTCCATGGAACCTCACAAAGGTGTCTTTCCAGGCCATGAGTGAGAGGTCAGAAGCTGTTTCCCTGTGTATTCTCCTGGCTCCAGTAATCAGCCTTCCCTCAGAATACTATGGGCCTCATTAAGAGTTTGGCCTGAGTCCTTAAATGCAGCGGTAACGGTATTGCCACCGCATTTAAAGGCTGGCCAAATCACGCGTTGGGCGGAAAATGTGATGTTTACCTTCAGCTTTTTGCTCGGGATAAAAATGGACCATTTTCAGGCTGTTTTCAGTAATTGCGCTCCCCTAATTCAATGAGGAATGGGGATTTAACACCCAACTGCTACTCTTGATCCGGCGCTAATAGCGCCAGCCCGAGTACCGTTAACGCTATTAGCTTTGGGTGGTATCCCCGCTGTATTACCACCGGGATACAGCGCAACTCGTGATGAGGCCGATATGTGACTGTAAAAAAGAGTGATAACTAGAATGCTGGATGCCTTTCAAACACACATATACACACCACCAGCAAGAAAGAGAATAATAACCTCAAACGATACACCCACAACAACCTACCAAAAGGCTCTATTAGACATTCCACACTACCTGTGCGAGGGGGAGGGGGATATGTTATTTTTTATACCAAAACCGGATGAAACAGAACTCTAGCCATGCATGGATTACAAGCAATGTAAGGTTATCGTGGTGAAGAATTGCCCAGTGTTTCCCCTGATCCAGGGATATATAGGTGCAGAGAGAGCAACCGGTCTCTACAATAATCTGGATCAAAAGGGACCTTAAACCAATGTCAATCTATTCTGCGGATCAGTGAAAGATGGATATCTGTGCTCGCTTTATGCAATATCGATATGAAGCCAAGGCTTTCTGGTCAGGCCAAGCCTGTGGAGCATTTCAGCAGTTCCTCCACCATGTCCTCAAGGATATAATGATACACACATAGTGATCCTTCCACATGACACTGACTTTCTCCTGCAGCCTTCACAACCATACTAAACACCCAATGGAGGTCCTATGCAGATGTGTGCATAGACGATACACGCAATGTGGGTTCCACCAAAAACAGGGTGCATTTCCTGGGATAATCCATACCTGAAAAGGTGTGGAAATCGAGCAGCACACAATCCATGTAATGATGGGGTAACCCAGCAACAGGAATCGCAAAGAATTCCTCAAGGAGTACTAGTCACAGGTAATTCAGGTGCTATTCCGACTAGTCTTCCTAAAAAGCAAGCCCATATCTGGCACAGCAGGTGGGGCGCAGCATTTTGGGCTTGCTGGATTATGCACGTGATGGAGGCTGGAATTTCTACATATGACCCACCTGCATAGGGCAGACAGGAAAGGTATATTGAAATGACAGCAAGTACTCTGCTGGGGAAGAATTGGTGTGGACGTATGTATAGATCGGGTCGAAATCCGTGTCGGAGCACTATCCACCAGTATTTGCACAGTGAGCAAGAGGGTAGCCAAGTGACTTAAAGAATAAACATGATTCCAGAGACTAGTATGAACAGAGGGAGGTAACATTGAGTTACATGGTGGGAATGAGAGTACCTATGAGGGGGTGCAGGGATATGCAAGTGACAATGATTACCACAAACAGCCACCATGCACCATGTGTGGGAGCAAGTGAACAGGTGTATGGTTTTAAATTCTGAAGTGCATAAAGAGTACAACTAATGTAGAACATGTGCAGTGAGACATAAAATACTGGAGGGATTCCATTATCCAGCTTCATGCTCGCCCTATCTACGGTGCTGACCAAACGGTCCACAGCGGGTGCTCTATGAATAGTCAGTCGTAGGGTGAGCAGAAAGGTAATGGAGTTGTAGGTTACCAGGCACTGGGGCTCATTAGGAGTTTGGTGGTAAATGTAAAATGGAATTACCACCACTTAACATACTACTGAATCATGAGTCAGCGTTAATTCTGCCAAAAGGTGGATAGTTGGTATTTCGCAAGTGTGTGGCAATAAGGGTGGTCGGAACATAGGTAAAGCAGATGACAACCACCAAAATTCACTGTTGTATAAGTGTCAGGGAGTAGCACCACCTGCCCTCGTCTTCCAACAAAAGGAGGTATTTAGAGCATAATCTCGCGAGAGATGACCCGACCTCTCGCGAGATGATGCAACAAAAAGAAAAGTGCAGGAACGCGAAATGCATTCGCGGCATGGGCTACTGGGGGACAGCACTGCAGCCCCAGCGCTCCGACCCGCAGGTCAGGCCCCCTCTCCTGCCAGCCTAACACCCCTATTATGACCCCTCTTAGGCACTCATTGAAGAAGCAATGAACTAGAAATATCACAGTGAAGCAACTGCGTGTAAGCAGCATTACACTATTGGCAATAAAGGCAGTGTCACACCAGAAAGGGCCGCAGTGATCTTTGAGATGTCACAACAATGGACTCCATGGAAATCCGCCTTCTGTCATCAGGTGAACCAACAGGCAGATTCCACTGAAATCAATTCGTTTGAATAACCCATGCTGGTGCTAATGCTGACAGACTTGACAGGGGGATTACAAAAAATGGCAGACTTATTAAGACAATTCCGCCTCACAAAACCGCATGCTAAATCAGTGAAAATGCTGGATTGGAAAACGAGGAGGTAAAAGTCTACTGCCACTTTTTCGCTACAAAGTGATCTCTGAAGTGCTGACTCTGCCCTTCTTGGATTCGAACCTGCTAGCTACAAATTAAACTGAGATCAATGGTGCAAGTGCTTAACACACTGAGCTAGCGTACCAGACATGAGCAAGGTTTTTATTAACGGCGCCATTAAACAGGACATGGAAGTATCAATATTTGACAGGATTCCCCATGCTACACTTCATTGACAAAGTACACCCTTGCTTCCTTTCCACGTACCCCATGATTGCATTTTCACATCCTATGCCAGCCTTATTTTGAGGGGCATATGTTTTTGTCACTGTCACCATATATCTTTGTAGCTTGTTCGGGTGGCAGGGGTGGAGTGGCCTATAGGGCACTCTGGAGATTTCCCGGTAGGCCTCTGTACCCTCGGCCTCTTTTGTGTGGTATTTCCAAATGTTCCCATAGGAAAAGCGTTGGGCTTGCTGAAAATGTGTAATATTGGGCCACTGTGAACATTATTTCCTGGGCCTCTTGTGGTTCCCAGTCCACCCATGGCTGGCTCCTTCCATTAAGCCCTCTTCTTGCACCCTCTCCAGTTGTCGAAGTGGACAGGAACGGTTGGGAGCACTGCTCATCTACTTTTAAAAAAAACTTTTACTGTTCCTGTACTTTTATTTTAACAAGAAACCATCTAGGAATGGTTTCATTTTAAACTAAAAGTGTAAAAGCCCCTTAAACTCCTTTACTGGGGACTCAAACCTGGAACCCGCTGGGTGTGCCCCAGCCTCACATCATGGTGAGCTATCGTAGAACTGCCTGCATGCTCTTATTTTTTCAGTGGCCTGCTTGGCGCAAAGCCTATTCCCAAGCCCCACCATAGCCTTGCTCTCATAGTGATCAGAATGGACTTTTGCAGTTAAGCAACTTAACCTTAAAATACTGCAGGCACAGCTGTGCGTGCAGTTAATGTGCAGGTGGGAGGCGTGGCTTTAATCTGTACAGCATGCCCCTTAAGAGGTACACATGATGGGTAATTACAAAGGGGAGGTGTGTAAAACTGCATGATGTGGGGGACATGGAATAAGGGAAGGGGGGGTCGTTCAAAGTGCATTTTGCATTTGCTTTCACTGTGTTTCTTTCAGCCTGTACACAGTGGTGGGGGGTGGTGGGGCAGGGGTGGAATGGAGGAAAGGTGGGCCGTGAGAGGGGGCAATGGCGATGGGGTTCGTGGGGGCGGGGCAGTAGGGAACATAGTTCCACTACTTCTTTTCGTACACTTGGACCACTGACCCTCTCCCAGTGGAGGTTGAACACAGCACCTATACTCCCTCCCCACCAGAAGGAGTGGGCGGCGGGGGCCCCTAAATCATGAAAGGGGGAAGAGGAAAGGCCCGCTGGAAGATGAATGGGAAGGCTGGAGCAGGCTCGCTTTGTACATAGATTTTCATGGCAGTATTTTATGAATGCCAAAAAAACTCCTGCTGGTCGGTGGAAGCATCCCCTCTGATCCCTCCTGAAAAGTGGGCCCGTGGACCCTAGGGTCAGTGCGTCTTTTGATGTGGGAAATGTTTAACTGGGCTTTGTAAAAGCAGCGCTTTGTCAGTGGGTCAAGGCACTAAGTCCCCCCCCCCACCTTTTAACTCCAGCAGATTGCTTCTTTTGGCATCTTCAAGGGACAGGCGCAGCCCCCATGCGAATATTAACTGCAAAGTACAAGAACAGATATGTCTTCAGTTGTGTTGAGAAAATCCGGCGCACTTTTGTCAAAAATATATTTGTTGTTGCAGGTTCGCGCGGAGAAGTGCTTCTTTTGTTAGATATTATTCCAATTCTATGTCGACATTTATATAAAGCGCCTGGGGACCCACTCTGATGGTGACGGTGCGCGGTACAAATACCTTTAACATGTAACATGTAACATATAAGAATGGAAAGTAGCAGAATCAATATTTTGAAATGAGATCTTCGACTGGCGCTCTTTGCGGCCATTTGAACACTTAACCATGCCTTACTCCCAGAGAGGGCCACTCGATTCACAAAGGAAGTAACTATGAGCAACTTGGATGTACCCCTACAAGTGACTCTAACTTACTCCTGAGTTAATAACTATTTTGTGAATGAATGGGACGTTTAGCGAGGAGAAAAGTGACTTTGCACTGCCAGCAAACACGTTCCACTGGGCCCAATGCATAGAGCGGTGCAAAGTGTGTGTTTTGCGGAGCAGTCACTTTGCACTGCAAAAGTACACTTTGTACCATGCTAAATGGGACCAATTCACACATAAAAGCACTAAGTCCTTGCTACTGAGTGCTATTTTTGTGAATCAGCTCAGGCAGAGGTGTTGCTAGGGGGGGCCAAGGGGGCTATAGCCCCGGGTCTTTTGGTTGTAGCCCCGGATAGAATCTCAGAGGCTATAACCAAAAGGCTATCTAGCCCCCGAGTCCCGACAGTTCCGACATTAGCTTAGCCCTGGATCTTTTCCAGACCTAGCAACACCCCTGAGCTCAGGTCCTTTTAGCGCGGGGAAAAGAGTACTTTTGCAGTGCAAAGAAACATGCTCTGCAAAAATACACTTTCGCAATTCTGCAATTCAATCCAAACGCTTGATCCTCAGGTGACATGATTCCCGACCCCCCTCCAGCCCCCATCTTACCCCCTAATAACCAGTGTACTCCCCATCCTTCTTAGTCATGCAAATATCTTGGGAAAATCTAATGCTGGACCCAATAAAGTGGTGCAGAATTCTTAACTGCATTGCTGCCAATCAGATTATAGGCCAACTAAAGGGACAGAACCCGCACTAGAAATCTTTAGAGAGTACCTCGGCATCTGCCTTGATGGAGGGTGCAGAGGAATTTCACTCTGGGGGGGATAGTGAGCAGACGGGATCGCTCCTCAAAAACTCTCTTTGAGGCACATCTGGCTCTATCCCCTCCCACATATTTATTTTTATTTATTGAATATTTGTAAGGCGCCTGTACAACAAATGGTGTTTCGAGGTGCCACAAGACAAAAAAAGGGGGGAACAGGGGAGAAAGATAACAATAACGGTCCTACTAGGCCTTGTGACATTCGGATCACGCAAGTGCAGTAATAGGAAGCGCAAGGGAGAGGGGGAGTGCAAGTGTGCATGAACTGCAAAGTGCTAGTGGGAAGGGGAGTGAGGGGCACAGAGGAGAGAGTGAAAGTGAAAGGGGGAGTGGAGAAGGGGAAGGCACACAGGTTAAGTGAGTGCTAGGGGAGACCAGTTGAACAAGTGCCAGGGAATGCATGGAGTACAGAAGGTGAGGGTCCACATGCTAAGTGGGGGAAGGGTGGGGGGCCGGAACCCTGCAGAACTCAGAGGGAAACCAGGCAACATATCACAGCAGCAGACAGGGGTCTTAACAGGGGAGAGGGAAGGAAGAAGAGAAAAGGCGGATCTTGAGAAGCTTCTAGAACTTAAGGAAATCCGGTCAAGCCTGAGAGGGGCAGGCAGACCATTCCAGGTCGAGGCTCCTGTAGAGGAGAGAGATCTACCCCCCAATCTCTGCTTAGAGAAGCGTCTGATTTGCAGAGAGTTGGAGCTAGAAGACCAAAGGACTCTAGCAGGGAGGTATTTAGTGAGGGAAAGTTGGATGTAGCAGGGTCCCAGGCCCCAGAACGCCTTCTGGATGATGCAGAGGGCCTTAAATTTGATCCTTGCAGCCACCGGAAGCCAGTAGAGATATTGTACGGCTGGAGTGATGAGCTCCCTGGGCTTGAGGCCAAAAAAAGTCTTGCAGTCCTTTTCTGGATTAGTTGGAGAGGGCTGATGAAGTAAAGAGGCAGATTGAGGAAGAGGCTGTTGCAGTAGTCCAGCCTGGAGAGAGCTCTGGAGACATTGTGTTTCTGGGGGAAGGTGAGGAAAGGGAGAATGCCTCTGAGGAGCTCAAGCTGAAAGTGGGCCTTCTTGGCGAAGTCTGAGATGTGAGGTAAGAAGGAGAGAGAGGAGTTGAAGATGACTCTCAGGTTTGTTGCGCTTTTGGGGCCCATGACATGCATCATCGGTTCCCCCTCCACTGAACCAAAGGAATCAAGGGATCCAGAATATCTGGTCACCTCCACCCCCACATGCCATGATCACAACCCATAGCTTGATATGATGCCTCACAGTGATCAAAATAAGCATGGACTGTTCACTTTCAGTCTCATTACCCTTTAATTCTTGCTGTCATCAGAATGATAAACAAGTACCATTTCAAGGGCAACTACAGCAGTCCAGAGCAAGGGTGCTTGTGTTCTAGCATAGGTACAGCACACATTTCATCAATAGCAGCCACAAGGAAGGTGCATTGGCTTTAGTATACATGCAGGACACAGGTCATATGAGAAAGGAGCAGATAATCCAGAAAAGGGAGAGGATTCATATTGGCTCTCCCACAGAATGCAAAAGTGCTTAAACATGGAAACAGGAGACCAATTAGAAGTAAGCAGAAAGCAATACAATTTTATTTTTATTTCATTTATTTACATATAGGAAGGAACAATGCTTTTTCTATCAGAAAATAATGTTCAATAGATAAGAACTCAGAATTGATGGGAAGCAGTGAGCTTCTAACAATAGGCGATTTCAAGTGACGTTCTGACCAGTTCATGGAGGGGAGTAAATAGTACAGTCACCGGGGACAATAAATGAGTGGACACACATAGTGGACACCCAACATTAGATATTTTTAAGCACACATAGGTGGTATGGACAGCTGTGCTAGGGGTGTGACCATGATGGATGAAACACTATAGTGGAGGCAGAAAAAGTGAGGGACGGAGGCAGGCAAGAGGTGAAGGAGAAACGTTACCTAGAAGGCAGATGAGAGGTAGGTAAGAGGGTAATTCAGAGGAAAGGATAGGCTTTTACTTTGGGTTTGAACAAATCAGTGCGGACTGTTTCTCTGATGTCTGGGGGAAGAGAATTCCATGCAAGTGGAGCAAGAAGAGAGAAAGAGTGAAGTGATAAGCAAAGGAGGGCAAGGTGCCACAAGTGTTTTCAAGGAGGCCAAGAAGAGATTACGAGAAGGCTTCCAGAGGTGCAAAGAGGAGGATAAATACAGTGGTGCCTTAATGGGATAGATCTGTGAACCAGGAGAAGACATTTTAATCTGGCCCTGTTTTGCAACATCAGCCATCCAGCCTGGTGACGGTACAAAGAAATAGGTGTGAAGTGAGGGAGTTCACAGAAAGTACTGGTAGTGAAGTTAGCATAGTTGGGGAGATCAAAGAGGTTGCTGGCACAGTAGTCCAGGCTAGACAAGGCAAGAGTGAATAAGAGATGTTTGGCAGTTTTGAAAGGAAGGAGGTGGCTGATTTGCCTAATATTTCCGAGGTCGCGGCAAGACACCATTGCAATTTTGGAGATAAAATTAGAGAAGGTGTAAGAAGGGTCATAGATGATGTCGAGGTTCCTAGATGAAGGAGAGTTGGAGGGAGTGTCGGGTGGGAACTGGATAGGCAGGGCAGAGATGGGAGAGAGTATTTGACAGGAAAGAAGAACGCATCTGTCTTGGTAGAGTTTAACATTAGAGAGTGTGAACCCATTCAATATTCAATGGCAGAAAGACAGCTTGAAATGTTGATATAGAAATCAGAGCAATGTACAGGAAAAGAGAAGAATATTTGGGTGTTATTCGTGAAGAGTTGGTACAAGAACCTAAAGGAGGAGATTAGTACCCTAAGAGCAGAACTGTACAATGTAAAGCGAAGAGGACCCAAGGCAGAGCTTTGTGGTACACCAAAAGTTAGAGGAGTGAGTTAAGAAGTCTTGTTCCAGAAGACAGAAAATTGACAAGGTAGGTAGGATTCAATCCAGGCAAGTGCTTGATCGTGAATCCAAAGAAGAGAGTATTAAGAGATCAGAGTGATCAACAGTGTCAAAGGCAAATGACAGGTCAAGGAGAGTTGAGATAGAGGATAGGTTGGAGGGCTTAGCAGAGGTGATGAAGTTGGAGCTCTTCATGAGAGCAGTATCCAGGGAGCGACAGGAGCATGAACCTGCTTGTAGGAGGTTTTGAAGGTTGTGAATGCATAGGAAATGTGTAATATTTCGAGCACTTTGGAGACATACCAGTGTATAGATATAGGGTGAAGATTACAAGCAACCATGAAGGTGTCTGTTTCCAGACAGACAGATTCAAAGAGGAACATCATTTTCAAGTAGTGCTTCCATTAAATAGCAAATACACAATATATCAATGTTCACTATCATTATAACAGAAGCAACTTTATAGCCAGTGAAACCACGAGTGAGGCTTTTTTGTAGACCACAGCCTGAGAATAAAATCACTCTGATGGGCTGACAATTTTGAAAGGTTTGGGTATTGGCAATTTTGACAGGTTAGGCAATACAAGATTAAATGAGATACTCCGGATCATACATTGGTTAAGAGGTGAAGCTGGGATTCACATCCACTTTGAAAACCCATTCTATAGAACTAGCTTGGAAAATACGCACATTTTTTAATGTTATTTATTATAATACAGCCAAAAATGTGGCTTTTTAAAAAAAAAAAACATACAAGGAAATCAGATCTAATTAATTTACAGTATAGTTACAGTAACACTGAGTTTCAGGGGTTCACTATTAACCACTCATCAATTAAGTGTCTGCATGTCTGATAGCTCACTAGTGGCAGTGTCCTTGTTTCAATGTCTCTAAGTGACAATATGATATGCCTCCAATTCACTGTCAGGTGATAAATAAGTAGTATGTCACTGCCCTCCAAGAGGCACTGCCAGAGAGCATCCATTCGGTAACAGTCTGCCTACCCAACTGCCAGTAGAGCCTGTGTCTATATTGCGAGGTGCGCGGGCAGGCACAGGGTCGATGCTTGGCAGTCTCAATGTCATCGGTCAAGCAAAGCCTGCAAGTGCCAACAGCTTTAGGTAACTCTATTCTCAGTCCAATTCTATCCAAAGTGCAGTGGTCGAAGTGAGCGGGAGCAGTTGGGAGCGGTGCTCCTCTACTTTTTTAAATTACGTTTTACAGCTCATTTTAAAAAGAAACCATTCTGGAATGGTTTTGTTTCAAAATAAAAATTTAAGAAGAAGTTGAAACTTGCACTTTCATTGCACTTCACGGAACGTTCCTTTAAACAGCAGGCACGTTTGTTGAATTGCGCATGGGAGTGGCGCAGCTATGGGGTTTGTGGGTAGTATGGGCAGGCCAGCAGGGAACATAGTTCCACTACTTCTTTTTGTACACTTCGACCACTGCCAAAGCTTTCATGAAGTTGAACTTCAGCCTCAAATTCGGATATAAGAATCAGAACATTCTGGATGGTACCAACCCAGAGCTGGTGCTTTTAACTGTCAATGTAGTCCTTACTGGGGCTTACTAAGTCGATTCATGTCTGTTCACAATTTAGTTCAGTAAAATGGGCCTTCGTGATGTTTTTATACTTAGCACGTGATAGATTGGGGGTGTTTAGGACCAGTTTCGACTCCCACCAAACTCCCATCTTCCCGAATGTGGTACAGATAATTATTTTCTTAATTTCTTATGGTTTTCCAGCTGCTACTTGCAGAGCCTGTCGCCACCGACAGTTGTTTTGAGATTTTCCGTTCTTATAATACAGGCCTTGTTGCACTTGTAGTGCCGTTTTCACAGATCAGACAGTGGAAATACTACCAGTGTGCAAGGGTGCAGATTTAAAAAAGTCTTGACGCAGCGGCACTCCAGTCTCATTAGCTCCGCCTCTCTGTTCCGTCCCCATACCAAACTCCCATATGTAAGTTTTGGTACTACTTTCATTTTGTATACTGCTGCCAAGACTGCTAACCAATATCCAGAATGTTGTTTGACAAATCTTTGGATCGCTCCCAGCTGTTGCCATAGTGCTTGCTCTATCTGGTCAAGTTGCACTCCCTAGTTGCATGCTGTTTCTTGCATGTCACAATTAAAGGGAGGAGATCGCTTTCGTTGCCTCCTCCTATGCCGTGGCGCAGTATTAGGAAGTAGAAGCGCGTCTGGCTAAAGTAGTAGTTGAGTGCGGAAGCAGATTTATCAGCGATTCTTGTGTATTCGCTCGTAATATCTCCTTGGCCGCTGCCATTGAGCATGACGGATCCTAGATTATGTAGGTAATCGTTCCATTTTCTTCATATTGCGTTACTTTGTGTTCGCTTAAGTAGTGCCATGGGGATGTTTAGGGCTCTTTCCAGTTCATTTGTTTTTGTATGCGTGGTGTAGACCTCCATGATTGTGTCAATTCCAGAAATAATTTGTGTTGTGTGAAACATGCCTGGGGGTTCGTAAACATTTATCACAATGGTCGAGGGGTGATGTCCAAGCTAGCCCCCTCAATGAGGCCCAATAATATATAGTCCAAGATCCACAGTACTTGTTTCAGCGAGTATGAGTTGGTAGCTGATTAGGAGGCCACCTTTAAGCCTGCAAGAACCTCAATATGATTTCTACCGTCGCATATCAGGGTATCAGGTCTCCTGCAGGGCCACGACTGCAAAGCTTTGAAGTTGGCCCCTGGTTCCTGATAGTGGGAGTGTCCTCTGGTCTTCCAGGGGAGCACTTGTGTCACGCTGTTAGGGTCTAGGTACTACTTTGGTCTGCACCATCGCAAGCCAAGACCAGTCACCTCTCTTGGTGTTCATTGAGTGCATTGGTCTAGATGCCTCTATATGAGTAGTTCTTGCTCCCCTTCTTGTAATTTTCACAGATTTGCATCGCTTCCATGATAGTCTTGTAGGCCCTGCCTTAAAGTGGAGATATTGCAATATTCCATGCCCAATTGTAGGAACTTTTTGTAGTGGGTCAATATTGTGGCTTTAACAGTGTCTCGGAATACAAAGGAAACTTAGCCTCGGCCAAATACTCCTCTTCCAACTGGTCCATGATAGTTATATTGTTAGTTTTAATCAAGCGCAAACGAACTATTAGATCCAAAAGAGGTAATACGGCACTGTGATTGAGGAGGCATTGACTTGAGGAACAGAAAAGGCGTTTAATATGATCGCCCAACTCCAAGTCTGGGGTGCTCGTTGGTGCTAGTTTCCCCAGGCGTTTAGAATTGCCAACTTTGCCCGGTGGGTGATTGAGATGAGCATTTAATGACCTTTCTTTCCTCTCTTTTATGTAGCATTGTGGGTGGTTGGTAATCTCCGATAGGATCCATTAGGATCCACCCTCAGACTTCTTCAATCTGTAACGGTGTTTCAAGTGCCGGCTCTTCAAATAATCTACTCATTACATCCAGGATGCTCAAATCATCACAATGGATGTTGCCATGGCTTAAGTCTGCTAGCTGGTTACTACGGGTATATGAGGGGTTTATTATGGAATCCGCGGTTCACAGAGACAAAAAATTCTCTTATGTCCTTTTGCCCATGGTTTCCACTGTGTGGACTCTGTCGATTGTACAGGGGTGTAGGTGTTTTCCCCTTCACCTAATACCTTGGGCTGTTCTAGGCCCTTAATTGGATGTATTTCTTCAAATTTCCTGGCATCCATTCTTTTCCTTTTTGTCCCCTTTTTTCCATTGCGGTAGTCATATTGGGGGTTTTGTTTATTTTGTTATTAGGAGAGGGGGTCGCTTTTCGTGGTCTTTCAGGGCAACTGTTCCCCACTCTCATTCCAATTAAATGTCCATATAAGTGTGTGGTGTTCACTATTTTCTTTTTTAATTTCCCTTAATCCTTCTCCTGGTAGGTGCATTGCACTCAGATCTCCACTTCTAAGCTATACAGAGTGAGTCAGTGAACAAAGGAGATTTAGGCTGTCCCTCTCCGACATACGTTTGTTCCTCAGTTGAGGCATGTACAAGTATCGGTGCAAGATCTTTCGCCTTGTGCACTAAAGGTGTTCTTCGATGTTCTGTCCGAGTAGGTCTAATTGCGTCTTGGTTCCCCTTGTCCACGTCTGCTCCAAAGTTTTCAGAATTTCAGCATGCAACATTGGAGATGTTAGGTAGAGCTCCTAGATGGCACGTGATCACTTTGATTGTCTCCGCATGTGCAGTGACTTCTGTGTAGATACTTTCATGGTTATTTACTAGTGATGTCAACAGAATATCTAGCGCCTGAAATTTTAATGTAGGAGACAATGATAGGTGTGACTTGTGTGAGTCCTCCTGGCTGGGGATGGATTGGGGATCTGCTCCGTGTGTGCTGACTCGGGAGTAGTCACTGGGATCTCTTCAGGGTCTAATAAATAAGGATTTCCCTTTCTCCCATAGCCGTTACCGGGTCTGTTTTTATTGATGTCGTTGATAATAGCTATTTCAGAAATCGTGGCGCTCATCAATGGAAACTCGAGAGTAAGCCGCAGACTAGTCTCCAAGTTGTCCACAGGGCTAATTTGCTTTTGGGAATAGTCAGTATCTCAGACACTTCAATTTCCATCCCCTCGTCAATCGCGCTCTCCACGTGGAATGTCGAGGGAGTAGTGCCCTCTTCCTCCCGTTGCATGAGTGCTGCACTGCGTCAGAGAGGTGCTCATTTCAAACGCAGTTAGTATAGACTCCAGACAGCCCAATGAAGTATTAATCTGATCTGCCAAAGTATCTTTATTATTGTATGGATCTCTCTTGCTAAGGAAATATTAGTTGATCTTGTTGCTAATTGCTAGTGCATTTGGCTCACCTCCTTTCTGTCTGGAGGTCCTTTTTAGTGAGGGGTTCCTGAGGCCGTACTTGCGTGTGCATATCCATTCCAGCAGCAATAACCATGCAGGACGAAGAAGTGAGCCTAGCCGTCTGTTCCTCGGTCGATCTCCAAGTTCTCAGTTTGTGGAGATGTTTGCTTCCTTACTTTAATCTGCTCACCGGCCTCCGTGTCACTGAATGACAGCGTGATGGTGATTTGCTTTGCATGCTTCGCGCGCAACACCATGTCACTGTTGCGCCGCTGTCGTGCCGCTTCAGCACAGCAGCCAGGTATTTATTTTTTGGTATATGGGTGGTTCAAAGGACCAGGTCACCCCACAGTCACTGCGTGCAGGAGCAACGGAGGCTGGTCCTTGCAGTGTTGCAACAGGTAGGAACGCCAACACTGTTGAAGAAAGCGCTGCTTCTGCGCTGGAGCCAGGTATTTATCTTCTGGTATGTGGGCCAGGTTCCTCCACAGTCCCCACCTGCAGGAGCAAAGGAGGCTGGTCCTTGCAGTTCTGCAACAGGTGGAAATGCCATCACTGTTAGAGAAAACACTGCTTCTGCGCTGGAGCCAGGTACATATCTTCTGATATATGGGCAGTTCAAGGGCCAGGTCGCCCCATAGTCACTGCATCGCCTCCAGGAGCAAAGGAAGCTGGTCATTGCAGTGTTGCAACAGGTAGGAATGCCATCACTGATAGAGAAAACACTGCTTCTGCGCTGGAGCCAGTATATATCTTCTGGTATATACACGGTCCAAAGGGCTATGTCACCCCACAGTTAACTCCTCCAGAAGCAAATGGAGCTGGTCCTTGCAGTGTTGCAACAGGTAGGTACGCCAACACTGTTAGAAAAAGCACTGCTTTTGCACTAGAGCCAGTACATGTCTTCTAGTATATGGGCAGTTCAACGGAATATGCCACGCCACAGTCACCTCCTCCTGCAGCAAAGGGAGCTGGTCCTTGCAGGGTTGCAACAGGTAGGTACGCCAACACTGTTACAGAAAGCCTAACTTGCATAACCCAACGTGACCATTTAAAAAAAAAAAAGAATACTCTATACAAGTTTATTATGCAAAATGGGAAGGATTCTAGCTTCATTATCTGCATATCAAGTGACGTATAGAAGTACCAGCTTTCTAACTGATGTGATCTTAAAAGATTTCATATGGGTTTCTCTTTTGTATTTTAAAGCTTTAATTGCACCCAAAATACAGAACTGTGAAATTGCTATTTAAAAATGTGCAGAAAACCCTGCAATAGCTGGTCTGCTCTCTTTAGGATAGAACCCCTCCCACTCAACTGGCCTACATAAAAAGAAAGATCGGGTAGTGGGCTAAAGGATGCCACAAGCATGTGAGAAGGCAAACCTTTTCACAGATGACAGCACAGTACTGTCAGTGATAATATAAGATGATTTGCCCGGGATCACTGTGTTATCTGCTGGCAAGTCCAGGATACAAGCATGAACACCTTGGTTCCACAGTCTTGAATTTTGATATCTAATCACTTCTCCTGACTAACACTATGCTCATCATTTGATGTGGCTGCCTAGAGTTTACAACTCCCCATTTGAACAATCTAATTTCTAGACTTCACCATACTGATTCTATGCTAGTTTCCATAGCAACCACTATCTGGTGTGGGTGCATTGGTGGTAATTATAGCCATAAAAGTGATGGGTGGAAGGTTTTGAATGAATTTGAACCACTGGCATTGCTCTGGTCAACCTTCCACAGCACCGTTGTTTAGCATGTCTGTGCCCTTGCAAAAGGGGTCCAGCCATATGCAAATCAGTCAGGCACTGCCACCAATGGTAGCAGCCCAGCCTGAACGGCTAGGCCAGGTCCCCTCTGCACAGACACAAGCAGCCCCAGACATGTTTCTGCCTTGTTGGGCCTCCTCAATGAGGTGCAGCTTGGTTCCCTTTGGCACAGCAAGCAAGGGACACAGTTCTGGGCATACCCTCTCTCACATAGTGAGACAAACTATTACCAAAAATGTGATGGGTGGAAGGTTTTGAATGAATCTGAACCACTCACATTGCTCTGGGCAACCTTCCACACCACAGTTTTTTAGCCTGTCTGTGACATTGCAAAAGAGGTCCAGCCATATGCAAATCAGTCATGTACTGCAACCATTGGTAGCAGCCCAGCCCTGCTAGGCCAGGTCCCCTCTGCATGGAAACACAAGCAATCCCAGGCATGTTTCGGCCATTGTGGTCTCCTGCAGAAGGGATGTGACCTAGCAGTTTAGTCTGGACTGCTTCTTTTGGGATGGGACCTACCCCCGATTTGCATATGGACTTTCCACTTCTGTAATGGCTTGGCAGGCGAAGAAAGATGGTCTGGAGGGTTGCCCTGAGCAATGCCAGAGGTCAAGATTAATTCTAACCAGGTATACATATTTTATTTTCACAAACAAAGTTTGCAATACAATAAGAAATAAACAAGCTTCATAAAAGTACACACATGGTCACAAAATTGAGTCCAAAAGAGAAGAAAAAGAAGGGAAAACCATCTCAAAATGCATAGCAAAACATAAATAAGAAGAAAAGGTAGAACAAGAAAGAAAATGGAAAAGAGATTAGAAAAGGAGAAAATAAAGAAACAGAAGAATATCTGACTGTATTGTTTGGTAGTACGAATTATAAATAATCACAAAACACATTCCCACACAACATGGCATGGTCTTGGCTAGCATAAGAGCAAATCAGTGTACATTCTGAGATAATAGTGAGTTTGGATAAAACACACCAGCATGTTGAATCACCATGAGGCTTTAACAATACACATTGAGAAAGTTCCCCCATATGTCCATACACTTTCCAGCCTCTCCTTTCAGTTTACAAATTGGCTATTCACAGGTGGAGATCGTAACCAACTCATCTACCTACTCATCGATGCAAAAAGAGGTAGACGTCTTCCATGCCCTAAAAATCATCTTTTTCGCAATCATACAGGCCCTAAGAAACCACATTTTCTTTCTAAAGTCAACATCCTCTAACAGTGATTCATCTCCCAGTACTAAGAGAGACGCAAACATTGGAATGGTGCAGCTCAACACCAAACTTAATCTCTCACAAACTCCCTCCCAAAATACCTTAGTCTTTGGACAGAACCCGATCTGATGACTTAAAGTACCTCTTGCTTGTTTGCATTTCCAACGCAGATCATTTTGCCAAACAGTGTCTCCTACA
This sequence comes from Ambystoma mexicanum, assembly GCF_040938575.1. NCBI lineage: Eukaryota > Metazoa > Chordata > Amphibia > Caudata > Ambystomatidae > Ambystoma > Ambystoma mexicanum. Next base: position 384,260,950 of record NC_090936.1, read on the forward strand.
CAGAGGCACTGGCATCCAAAAAGCCATAAAAAGAAGCTTGGTTTGCAACGCTCTTAAGCCCCAGTCCGTGCTCACAAGCCTCACATTACCACAGCAACGTAGCCATCATTTTTGGTAAATCACTTCACCCAGCTCCTCTGTCCAAACACTTTCCGTCTCTGAGTTCTCATTATGACATCTTCTCAGACCCTTGAACATAGTTGCGGCCGGGTGAGCAGCACGTTTGTAAGTCTCTAAAGCTGACCAAGCTTTGCCCTGGATTGCCAATTGTGCGGGGTCCATGTTCATTGAGATGATGCTCTTCAGCTTTCTATACTCTGCATAGGTGCATTCCTTTAAATCAGAAATGCAGCAAAGTTGTGCAAATGGAATCCATTCTTCACCTTTAATTAGGTGTGCAATATATTTGATCTCTACTAGGAACCATGCTGGCCAGAATAGCACTTTCCACGCAACTTCAATGCTGGATTGAGCCAGATCGAAGCCTCAGGGAATAAGAAGGGATTGGTTCCAATACAGACAGGTCACGTCAGCACTCCTTCAAAAAACAGTCAGGGGATTTTGCCTTTTGGAATGTTTTGACACAGTAGATAGTAAGGCCTTGGGAGCCAATTGAAATGATGCATTACTCAATATGTCAACCATTGGCTCCCCATCAGTGTCGATAATTTTACACAGGTGCCTAACCGTGGAGGCCAGATGATATTATGAAAAGTGAGGTAGATTAATTCCGCCATATTTTTGAGGCAGCTGCATTTTCCACAGCCTAAGTCTTGGAGGTTTTCCGTCCCATATAAATTTCTTCATCATTCTATCGATCTCTTTGAAGTAGTGTTTTGGCACTTTGATTGGAAGCATGGAAAGAAAATAATTTACACTAGGCACGATAATACAATTGATTTTCCCCCATGTTGACATTTTCAGGACACCCCATCTATCCATGTCTGACCATAGTCTCAGTATCATCATATCAAAGTTTATTTTTGGTAACTTCACCACCTCGGGCCCAATACAAATCCCCAAATATTTCAGTTTGTCCTGACACCAAGTGAACTGGAACTGACTACATGTGAATTGCATACACAAGTTGTTGATCGGGAGAATTTCCGACTTACCCCAGTTTACCTTATATCCGGACACAGAAGAAAATTGTTGAAAGTCTTGCATCAAATAAGGTATGCCAGGTGCTGGATCCCATATAGCCACCAGCAGGTCATCTGCGTATAGCCAGATTTTATTTTCATAGTCGTCTTCCATTATTGGAGAGAGATTGGTATCAGATCGAAGTAATACTGCCAGCGGTTCCATTGACAAAATGAATAATAAAGGCGAAAGAGGGCACCCCTGTCTGGTACCCCTTGCAAGGTTGAATGATTCTGATATTAGACCGTTGGCGTTTACACTGGCCAATGGATCCTTAATATAGAAGACCCAGCCATTTCAAAAAATCTTGACCAAGTTTTATTTTCTCCAAGCAAATAAAAGAAAAGGCTCGTTCAATGCGGTCAAACGCTTTTTTGGCGTCTAGGAATACCACAGCTGCAGCGGTCGCCTGTGCATGCCCATGTTCAATTGTTAGTAGTAAACGCCTCATATTGTCAGCTGCAGACCTCACAGAGACAAAGCCGACCTGTTTATTAAGGATCAATGATGGTATCACTGGTTCCAGTCTATTAGCTAATATTTTAGCCAAGATCTTACACTCCGTATTGATTAAGCTGATCGGCCTATAACTGGCGCATCAAGTAGGTGACCTGTCTTTTTTTGGTAGCACAGTTATCAAGGCGTGCCACATAGTATCTGGCATGGAGCCAGCATCAAAGGATGCATTGGACTCATCACACTACAGCAGCAGGGCACCGTCAGGCAATATCCTATACAATTCCGTTGGTAGTCCATCAATACCAGGTGATTTGCCTACACTGAGTGATGAAATAGCCCATTGAACATCTTCTAAGTGTACATAACCCTCAAGATTCTTTGTTTGTTCATCGGTTAGGCAAGAGAGTTCTATGGAGTCTAGGAAGGACTTTATAGCCTCCGGCTCGCAGCTCAATTCCGATATGTAGAGTCTTCCATAAAAATTATGAAACATTGTATTGATTCCCTTTTGTTGCGTTTCAAATCCCCCTTCCGGTTTTCAGATTCAATACGGTCAATCTCAGCCAGGCTAAGAGCCTACCAGCCTTTTCTCCATTCTCGAAGTAGTTTATCTTCTGCGTAAATAAAGTGTAATCTACTTGGTCCGGCATGATTTTGTTCAGTTCATACTTCGTCTCCCTCAGTTGGGTTTTAACCCCTTCATCACGGCTCATGACAAATTGTCTTTCCAATCATTTGGCTTCTGCAGATAACGTCTTCATCTTTTCTTCCCTCATCTTTCTGAATCTACCATATTTTGACATCAGCACACCTCTGATAAAACATTTAAACGCTTCCCAAATTGTAGAGACTGCCATGCCTTCTGTCTTGTTATTTCGAATGAATTCTTCAATTTCATCCACAATCGCCCCTCTGGTTTGCTCATCTTACAAAATGTTTGAGTTCAGCCTCCACCTCACTGATTTGACCAAAGTACTTTGAAGGGAGAGGCATAACGACACACGTGCATGGTCTGAGACATCACTTCTTTGTTTTTGCATTAGTGATAATAGCACATGTTGTGCTACAAAACAAAGTACATAGTTCATGCAGGTTTATCAACTTCAGACACAGGAAAGGCTGAGTCAGCCTTTCTGGAATGTGTTAGCGCAACCTTGCATATGAACACAGATCTCTGCAGTGAGTGCTTAACACACTGAGCAATCTTGTGCAACATTGCGACTCTCAAAGTTATCAATATGCATTTCAACTTTGGCTATTCCACATGAACAATATAATCCCCACAGAATGGTGAGCAGGCTACAGGAGTTGTACTGTAGTGAACGCACAAACTATGTTCACCACAGTGAACACAGAAAGCATTACAGGGTGAATTGATCAGAGCAGATCGTACTTGTCAACAACAAACAGGCAATACACAAGAAGAGAAGGGGATCCCTTATGGTGCATTATATATGTATATATTTATATAATGGCATTGGACTGCATGAAGTTATGGAATCTTTTTTGTACAATATGGTGTGTTCACCCGTTCCTATGGAAAGAAGAAAAAAATGTGGATAAAATCCTAATGGTGATAAAAAAAATAGTTTTAGATTAATTGAAAATATACAGAACACCTTTATTGTGAACAATAAGACTATAATGGATCCCCTTCCCATGTGTATTGCTTTAATGCCACATATTAGGATTCCCTTCTGGAATGTTACTTGGGGACACCTCTTCATGTGTGTTCTAAACAACACAGAGGTAGGCATTAGGTACAGAGCCTCAACTGCACGCCATAAAATATCCTTGCGTGTGCGATTTAAGTTTGGTGAACAATGTGAACCGACTTTTTCTTTTTAATCAGGCACCACTGTAGGCTTCCCCCAGGGAGGTGACCTAGGGTAGGTGCCCCCTTGGCCCTCCCATAAAGACTTCACTGATCAAAGTCTAACACACAGTGCTCCACACCGGTAAAGACGTTACGATACTAGTCACTTCCGCCAAAACAGTTGTTTTCCTGCATTGTAATTTACAGTTTATCAAGTCCTTTTCCCCCTGCAATTTAATGTATGGTTTAATCTGTAATGTTTCGATTATAATCAATTGAACTCTCAGATGTTCCACGGTGCTTCATGGTCACACTAATGGAAATTAGGGGCTTTACAAATGCCATAAAATATACATAACATATGCCAGCAAAAGCTACAGTCTGACATGTCCATGTATGCTCAGTTATTTTGTCAAGTGCAGCCTCAAATGCCCCCCACTAGCCCCTCTTACCTTACTGTTCCTCCTGAATGTGTGCCCGGAGGAAAGGGAAAGGAAGGGACAGCTGCTGCAGGACCCTTAGTTTGGAACCATAGAGCCAAAAGGCTGCCTGCAATGCTCCACTCTGGGCTCCTGCGCCAGGCTGGGAGCACCAGCCACTTTCCCCTTCAACAGAAGCGTGAATACCCAGCGTCCAATGGCCTTGAATCTGCTCCTCCCCTTTTCTTGTCTGCACTGCACCACCAACTTCCTGGTGATTTGGTTAATGTCGAATTATCAACACCTCTCCCTCCCTGAGATCAGGGATGTCGTTGAGGGGTCACCAGGGGTCACACTTGCGACCCCTGAGGTCTCCTTTGCTACCCCTAAAAAATAATTTGGAAAAAATACAGTAAAAAACAAAAAAAAGTTGTCTTTCCTTTTTTCAACAAATGGAAGCTCATGGCCTGTGGCCAATGCCACGTGGCTCTTTGTTTCTAGGGTGTCTGGCTTTCTTGTTCAGGCTTCTTAAAAAACAGGGGGTTCCACAAGAGTAAAACTTTGAGCAGTGACCCTAAATAACAAAGAATAGTAATGACAAATAATTTGTCTTTTTGGAATTCCATACAGTAATTGCTAGACTCATTACAGGTTTATTTCAGGCACACTTCCCGGGGTGAGTCACTGATTTAGTCTGTTCTTAAACACCTCAAATTCACAATGCAGACACAATACCCCACAAAGCATTTAGAGTAGAATAAGCATCCATTTTGGACTATGTATTTTGCTTTTCACAAGTTGCTGTTATAGCATGTTTTTTTCTTCCGATACATATGATGATCCATTCTTGTATGAAATGTTTACCACGTTACAGTGATACTGTAACCATATTTTTCATAGTGCACTTATGAACAGTGCTATGTGATGCCACTTCCTGTTTTGCCAATGGGTAAAAGGTTGCGTTCCATTGCTTCCTGTGATGTGACTTCGGGGTGAGGTCAAATTACATCACTTCCTGTGATGTCAATCGAGGTTAAGGTCATGTGATTTCACTTCCGCTACACCTGGCATTTTGGTGAAATGACGTCCCTGCCTGAGAGGGACAGGGGGCCGGAACTGTAGGAGAAAACATGGATGTGTGTAGCCTTGCTTGGTTTCTACCCTTGGCATTGACTCCTTTACCAGGGATTGGAAGGGCAGTGCTAAGGATGCTAAAATGCACTAATCTGCCTACCTGGCAACCCCCAAGATTTGACATCCTTAACCCCAATATCATTCAAGTCCTGAAACACTACATGTCTTAATCTGGTGGCTGAACTTCCTCTGCGCCTATAGAACCTCCTCCCTAAGCACACCAGGACCACACGCCTGGGCTTTCAAAAAGCCACCCATCGCTGCCCTCTTCCATCTAATCTTTCTACCATGCCACCTCTTTCTGTCTTCTAGCACTAAGAGACCATCTAAGTGGCACATTGTCCTGCTCTATAGCAAACTGAACAATAGATCATTTATAATCTAGAAACACATTCAATATGCTTGGTTTAATACACTAAGGTTTTGAGAATTGATTAGGCCAATATATGAAGAGATGTGAGTCACTGTTACAGGAGCCTTGCAATCTTAGCGCTCAACTTCACAGCGCTACACTTTTTGTATATATAAAACATTGGAAGCTGTCCTGTATGAATCATTGTTTTCAAACAATGTTCCCTGTCATCAAATATGGAGGATTATCAGGTACCTTAGTAAATGTAATTCTGTTCCGACCACAGACTCTCCTTATAGAGCATGTCGTTGATCATGACTAACTATAAGGCACTTTGCTTCGCTCAACTAATAAGGCATTAATGTGTTTTTTATTTTTATAATGGAATGGAATGTTAGGAAAGGAAAGAAGGAAGAAGTAGTTTACACCTGTGATTCACAGATACAAATAGCCAGAGCAACCAAAATAATAAAGACATTCAAAAGGAAACATGTCTGATGTGTTCTCAAAGCAATGCAGTAATACTAAACTAAGCAAAACATCAAAGGGATCAGCCGGTACTATCACTCATGTGGGCGCGCGATTGGGATAAGCAACTGACAGATAATAATAAAATAATAATAATAATACTCCCTTTGAGAAAAACAACAAAAACCTGAGATAATATGCATACATTTGTACTTTCGGAAACCATCCCAAAATGTATATTTTGAATAGAAGGCATTTAGGACCATGGATTCACCCAGTCCTTCTGCTTGACACGGAGCGATGCACCCAATGGTAGACCCCGCCTCCACCTATGCGTGAACAATCCTTTCCTTGAACGGACCCAGATCTTGCCCGTCTAGGTTCATGCATCCCGGCAATGTCTGCACAGTTGGCCAAGTGGAACAATGCTGCACCCTGATCTACTGCTTTAGTCACAAAGTTGGCAGCATTTGTTTAGACATATCAACACCCAAGAGCAGTTCAACAAAGAAGGGAATCAGTGAGCCTATTGTGAATGTGGGGGATTATGACACCAATTCCATTTTCCAACCTGGTATTTCTATCTGGGTTCATTTATGACTTGTGTCGGTGCCTGAAGGTCTGATTGGAGCATACTGTGGGACAATTAATCCACAAATGTTGGAGGCCTCGAGGGTTCTTTCTTCCAGTTATGCGCAAAAGCAGACTAAGGGGGTGAGGCAGAGGCTAAGAACAGTCTTCGATGACAGATCAAAGTGGAATGTGGCAATCCATCTGACGGAGGCCGTGGCAACCCAATGCAGATTGCAGGTGAGAAATGCCCTGAGAGCAGGAACAAACACTTTACAGTACCATCAGAGGAGCATTTGACGGAGCAGATCCTCTGCAGGCTTGCCGTAACCTGTCACGGCTCTACTGGCAGAACAAGGACGACACTGTTCCTCAGCAGATCAAGTTGGGATGGTTCTCTACATGTGCAGGACATCATTTACACAGCTTCAATTATTCAATGAATAGTGGATACTAATTCTGAAACTTGTATAGATGGCGCAACAAATTATATTGACGTTGGCCAATAAGGGTAATTAGAACAAGGTCCACCCTAATGACGGATGAAGGGTCTTATTGTAAATTGTAAGGCTGGAAGATTTGAAATCATCTTGCTTATTTTGTTGCTAATCACTTCTTGACTTTTCTTTTCCTTTGAAGGCTTAGACGCTTTGATTGAATAATACTAAAAGATGTTTTGATTCATTGTCAACCAAATCGTGGAATTCAATGAGCTGCCATGACATGGGTCTAGGATTTAAGACACTGTCCTGATCCGCAGAGATTTAAAATGGGCGTATATTGGCACACAAGGACTTGAAAATTCTAAGCGATATTAATAATACATTAAATTAGCAAATGCATGTTCTCAAAAAAAGCCTGTGTTTTACAATATATCGATTGCCCCATGAAGAAATATTGTTTTATTTAAGCAATCGAGGAGATAACAGCAGGTTTTCACAGTAAGTTATGGGCCGGAAGTCAGACTTATCAGTTGGACCAAAGGTGAGGGCAGTAAAAGAGGTCTAAGGGATCAGAACTCCCTGCAATGGCTTCCACCGTGGACTTTACTGGCATTGGCAACCACTACATCCTTTGCAGTAGGTTAAGGTAGCGAGTGTGGACACCCATTATGAATATTTTGTGTTGAACACACATCAACTTCCATGAAAACATGATAACAATATTCTCAACCACAGGAAAGAAACCATTCCAAAATGGCCACCACGCCAAGCCAAGAAGGGGCATCACCTTAGAGAATGAAGCAGGCCACTTTCTATTTCCAAAGGCATCGAAGGAGGGGGAAGCTTTAAAGTAGATCAGGGGTCGGCGGAGGTAGCAGGGCCCTTGAATCTCGGACTTGACCAGGGATAATTACCCTGTTTCAAATGATGCGGATTGTCTGTCAGAATCTGAATATTTTCCACGAGGTGCTAATGTCCTTTACATCCTGCTCCGCAGATCAGTACATCCACAGGTCACATTAGGCTAAATAGTACTCACTCAGATGCTGGTCCATTACGGCCCATAAAACATATTGCAGATCTAAACTGAAAACTTTTGTGATCAATGTTTTGTTCCCTTGTTCAATTTTTAGTACAATTCATTACTATATTTAAGGGTTATCTTTTCCCCATCAAGCAACACCACACTTGGCATAGTTTCTCACTCGATATCCACACTGTGGAATGCCTACTCCCAATGTGAGAAGCAATGAAGATCTGACCTTTCACCAGCATTCTTCCTCCTGCTTCTACACGCAGGATATTCAATCACTAGTGGAGGACGGTGAGTCAAATGCCTGGAGACCAGAGCGAGTTAGCACCATACAAAACACAAATCAACTCCAATACTTTCCAATTTCATGACTATCCAATCACACTACTCTATCCAAATGATGGTAAATATCATGGAGATACATGGAAGATCATGGAGAAGCCATAGATAACTATTGTGTGTCCAGGATCACACAGACGGTGTGCATCAAAGTATCTTAATCAATTTACTTGACTGCTTCAGCCCTTTCCGAGAGGTCTTTCCCACACGGTGGAATACAGAGACTAGTATGGTTTCCTTCCGAGGTGGCCAAAAGTGGCAGGTCCCTTGCACTGATTCTGTAAGATCTTTGAGACGCTTTTGGCAGTAGGAGATCATGAAACGCAACTTTCCTTCCAGACCTTGAAGGCTTAGCCTTTTGCTCTGCAGCTTAATACCACTTTTTTGATAAATATGCATGCACTGCAAGCCATTGATTTTGGCGCAACAGTTTAAAAATGGCTGCCAGTTTGATGATTAGGCGCATCTCCTATCAAATGGGATTCAGATTTCTACTGCAAGTGCATGTCCCACACCACTATTTTCATTTCTGAATTTGGTTTTCCCGTTTGATGCCAAGTTGACACTAGTGTCCTACAATAATTTCGTGTTAGGCTTTTCATCCAACTACACTTTGCATGCTGGGAATTGTTTACATTTCTGCATTAAAGTTATGAGCCTACACTACGACCACAAATGCCAATATGCAAAGTGCAGTTATATAAATAAAATCGAAATGGTGTATAGGTGAACAGCGGGCCACCTGGCAACTGTACTGTACATAACAATTTCCAGCTATGAAAGAGTTGTCCTCATGGGCTAAGAGTCTTCTCTTTGTAGTTGTAGAAAACCCAAGTTTCCCAGACCTACTGGAACCTTGCTCCTTCCACCGTAATCCTGTCTGCGGCCTGTGTCAGTTATGCCTTTGATGAGCTCCAGTGACAACACCATTCCCTTGTGGCCTTCCCAATATTTTAAACATATAACGAACATTAGAGTAATACTCCTCTTCTGTCTACCTTTTGAAAGTCGTCACGCCTTCAAACGTGAACGCACCACTGAAGAGGGAGAATCAGAATGTGCCCTCCGCCCACGAAGACCCTTCAACAGGAAGAAGCATCTGCGACAATATGGCTGTCGATCATATTCCTACTGCTCCCACGATGAATAATTATCACAAGAGATACCCGCCCAGAAGACCCTACAATCCTGAAGTAGTGCGGATTATACCCAGAGTGAATGAGGAGACAGACTTAAGCTCTGGACCACCAGGTTGGCATACCCACCAGAGAACCAGTGAAGAGTAAGAAACTGCCTTACAATCAGTACACAGATGACCAAATGAAGTACAGCTGCCAGCAAGCTACAAAGTGGTATTGCAATTATTCCTGTTGTAAGCTGGTGTCATAAAGCTAATTGTCAAGAGCAGATTGGGTGGTGGACTAGGAAGCTTTGGGGGCGGGGGAAGCCACCTGTTCCATGATGAATGCCATTGAGGTGGTAATGCTATATGCCTCAAAGCCTCTCTTTCCAGATAGCATGATGTGTCATGGGACTGGGGTCAACAGATTAGAAGGGGAGATCAAGAGCAGTTATCAGCAGAGACTGTCAGCTGTTCAGAGACCATGGCAATGAGACTGCATTTGCTCATGACATTGTACATAAGAGTGAGTGCAAGGCTCATGAGCCAGCTCACACTCACAAAGGACCGTGGGGCGGATGAGAGGCTTGTGAGCCAGCTCACGCTGTGCATCCCATCCTCTTCCTCAGACATCAACAGGTGAGAAAGCAAGCGGCTTGCAGGCTGCATGAGAAGGGTAGTGTCCTGAGGGAAGAGACAGTCAAAACATTCAGGGAACCTGGCCACAGAGCTGTGTGCTGCCATGACAGCATCACCCGATTCAAAAACGCCATTGGTTGTCTTCAAGCCTCAGCATCCGCTTCCCATTTTAAGTACGCAGTTAGCCATCGGGGGAAACAGCAACATATGAAGGGGATGGAGGAAACAACACATTCAATGCACAGACCAATCCTGTGACCCAGGACTGGTGGGGAAATGACCCAACTAATCACAGGCTTTATTATACTTGAGATTGTTCAAACAGCATACCTGCAGGCCAAAGGAGGTAGTTGGGATGGAAGATAGGAAGGGGATCTGGAGAGCTTGCGGAAGTGGCGCGAGGGTGAGGGCGAGCAAGGAGAACAGTGCAGCTCAGTGCTTCAAGTGTGTTACCAAGAGTATTCAGGGGGTTGGTGACCTGGTCCATATAGAGGACTGGAAAGCCTTAAGGAGAAACATTGTTTCACTAGCATATCTGTACCTTTATCCACAGCACTGGTGCAAAGCAGAGAGCCTGTGCCCTGACCTTTATTTGTAGTGCACTTTTTTCTTATTTGTGATCACCTCCCTTTAATTTTTTTTAATGCAAATTAGCAAATGGCGAGGGGGGTGTGGTGGCCTCCAATTAGGTGACTCAGAATAAGGGCTTTACCACATTGTAAAGCTCCCGTTCCTCGCATCCTCGGAGAAGAGGCTTCCTTCTTCTGTGTTGGGGCTGAGGGTATTGTGCACCTGCGTACCCACCCCCACACCTCTTTTCCACATATCTAATCTCCCCCAACCCACTTACGTGGCTCGGGGCCGTGAACAGTAGTGTTCCCGTCGCATCCCCTTTGTGAAAATGGCCATCATGGAAAGGGAGAAGGGACTATGTGTAGTTCCCTTCTCCCTCTTCTCTGGCAGCCATATTTGGTTGATATTTTTTTCAAGTTGAGAAACCGCAAACTCTCTGTTTCTCCACTTGAAAAAAAAAGACAATTAGCATCCGGGTATGACATACCGGGATGATAATAGTGATAAACCCCGTGACTGGGTGGCATAACCCAGTCAGGTCATTCCCACCCAGCTTTTTTACACCCTCCAAAACTGCTCACTTCACATGGTGCTGTGTGGAGGAGACAGCTCTTAGTATCTGCTGCAAGAACTGATGCCTCTAACACACTGATGAACTATTTGATCACACGCCATATTGACTTCACCATTTGTTGATGAATGGATACACAATCGTGCTCCACCGGCAGCACAGACCTTAAGCAAATGTCCTGCAACTTCCATCAGGATCTGCTTATTGGCCACATAATTGGCAAACCCTTCAGCATCTGGATGGTCGGCTCTATGAATGGTTAAGGGCAAACAGTATTGTTTGTTTTTCACATAATGCAAGATCAATTGCTCCAGAAAGTGGGCCAAAACCAAATCAAGATCTAAAAACAATCACAAATAATGGGTTCCATGTCTTAAAATCTCGGCAAAAATGGCCAGGATTATAAAATATTGTGGCAAAAATGCTGTGGTTTTGCCGCCGCAATCATGTGAAGGATGCAGGGGACACCCCCGCACCCTTTAAATGGTCCCCCGCATCCCTTAAATGGTATAATGGGGTACACTTTTACCGGGTAAAACCACAGCATTTTTGCCGCTATTTTATTACCGGCGAAATTTTTGCCGCGATTTTATTACCAAATAATGATGACACCAAAATATGATCAGGAACATCAAGTTGGATGCCTTACGCTGATACGCTCTGGAATGATTGATTGCATTACGCTACTGAATGGTATTCCAAAGATTGACCACAGAAGGAGAACCCTGAGGCATTACTTGCGGGTATCTCACCAATCCACCCACATGGAGATGTTTCCAGCTGTTATTTTACCTTGTGTATGAGTGGATTAAAAGCTAAATCCTCCCTCATCCCAACGAGGTGATCATTTCCCCAAATTAACCAATGCTTCTGTTCTGAAATAACCCCGCGGACGGTTGTTTTGTGTTGGGTGTGTCTTAATGTGCGCAAGCCATTGATATGTGGATGGCAGTGCTTCATGGTCATAGCTGGGAAATGGTGTGTATCTTGTGTAATGTGATTCTTGCTCAATTCTGTGACTCAGGAAGGCCGCTTATCTCGCAGTAAACGCTGCACACAAGGCTGCAGACACCAAAGGTATGTTAGCAGGAAACAATCTGGTCTTCCTGTGCTCACCGGTCATAGTGTCATAGTAACTGTGTAGAGCCTTCAAGATACGTCGAGTACCTGGTATATTATGCAAATCGCATGGGTTCTCGGGGCTTGGAAGCCAATGTTGCCCGAGGTCCTGAGAAAATTTGCTTTTGACAACGTGACCGGTGTTTAGTGTAAGTACATGGTATTTTTATAGCAAAACCTAGAATATGATCGCATTACCTATCAAATTATGTGAGTACCAAAGCATAAAATGCTAGAAATCGTCCCATGCCAGACTATTTCCTGTCCATCTGAAGCCAATGTCTGCTATGTGCACGCAGTAAACATTCACAGCTGTTAATGTGTGTTAGTCTTAAGCAGGTACAATTACTATTACTGTTTGTTTTTCTATTGTATACATTTCTTTGCTTACTTGCCTCACTTTCTCCAATATACTATATCTATTTAATCTCCAGGTTCTTGTCTCCAATGATATTTACTATCATTTATAGTGTGTGGTTTTCTATTCGAAAATGCAACACAAAAGAGTTGATGGCCGAACGGTTTGGAATTAATCCTAACATCTGGCATTGCTCTGGGCAACCCTCCAAACCATCGTTCTTTGCCTGCCACGCCATTACAGAAAAGTGAAAGAACATGTGTAATTCAGGCTTGGTGCCACCCCGAAAGCGGCAGTGCAGCCCAAACTGCTAGGTCACTTCGCTGCTGCACGAAAACACAAGCATCCGCAGATATGTTTTGACCCAAGCTACTCCTCACTGATGACGCCCAATGAGGCCGAACCATGTCTGGCAATGCTTGTCTCCTGCAGAAGGGATGTGACCAAGCAGTTCGGCTGGACCGCCCCTTTTGGGGGTGGAACCAAGTCTGATTTGCATATGATCTTTCCCCTTTTGTAATGGCATGGCAGGCGAAGAACGATGGTCTGGAGGGTTTCCCAGAGCCATGACAGAGGTTAAGATTTATTCTAAACCTTCCACCATCACCTCTTGTTTTGCTTTCTATTCAGAAACCCAATTCATGAACTTTCTACATATATTCTGTTCCTCTTTCCAGACTGTATTTATTTATTTTGTATGGTATTTCCTGATATGCATACTGCAGGTCTCTACAGCTTCTTTATACTGAGTGTAGTCAATTATCTTTTAAAAAATATAACATCTTCTCTTCTCCTTTGAGGAAACCTTCTTGTTAATCGGAATTCTTCAACTTGTTTATTGACCAAACTGTTGGGGAGGCCAACTATAGGTTCTCTGGGTAGTCCTTGTACTTGGAGGTGTCGACGACAAACTTGCACCCACTGTCCATTTCTCTGGTCTCTTGTACTTCCAGCATGATGATAAGCCAGTTGCATTTATTGTGATATATTGCTGGCTCTATCACTCCATATCCATCAGCCATATCCCTTAAAACTGATCCAATTTCTTTGACTTACTTATTAGAGTCTTTAGTATTAAAAGTTCTATGCACCTGTGGACTTTGAACCCCATAGTAGCTTCGAAGGCAGCGCTGTTGCCCAGGCTCCTTTTGCATTCTATGCCTATAGTTTACTGTGTGTATTCCCCACATTTCTTTGATTAGTTTGAACTCAGATTCTACATGTTATTTCTTATATTATCGAAAAACAAAATGATCACAACCTCTCTACAGCTCTGGACATCAGACATCGATACAGACTGATGGACACTAGGGATTCCAAGAGAAAGATTTGGAACCCCAAACTTTGTAGTGAACAACAACAAGCACCAAAATATTGCTTTCAGAAGAGATCCAAGATGCAGTTTCACGTACTCAAGTACAGTCCCATTCGCATATGCTTGGTATGACGAGGTCCCCTGTCGAACCTTGCGGCCCAACAGTGCAGTGGCCAAAGGGGCCATCCTGGACCCGGAGGAGGTATGTAGGGGATCCCCAGACCAACCTTCCAGGAGCACTTTAACACCCACAAAGCCCATTGAAAAACATGGCACGGAGGACAGATTCAAAGCCCTTACTGGTACCTCTCCTCGCAGTACTGATACACCCAGAGAGCTATTCCAAACCTCTAGCCACACCCAAACGCTCAGCATAGGGATGGAGGCATTTCCTGTTAAGAACATGGAGGTACAAGATTCCGAATGTGCCCATGAGTGGTTAGCTACATTCACTACTTGTCAAACCTTCCAAAGGATGTAGTCAGGAGAACGAGTCAGACTAGCATTGCCTGCAGCAGTCCCACAGATAGAAAGTTGTGTTTACAAAGACCTGGTATGAAATAAAACGTATGTTATGGTTTATAGTCTTTCCATTTAACATTTTCCATCAAATTTATTTTTCATCAAATTTTTTCCATCACATTTGTTTTCATCTAATGTGGTTTAATATCACTTTCCATCGAAACCCCATATAACAATTTTCTTTTATTTTAAATTGCCCCCCCCAAACCCCTGGTTTTCGCCCTTTAAAACACCCATTCCCAAAAACATTTTTATTTTTTACATTGGGGATCCCCCCAAACCCACGTTGTCCAGATTTAACCCTTTAACCCTTTATCCCACACAAAATACACATACATACATTTTAGATGGAAAAATATTAATTGAAAGATTTTTTCACTGGAAAAATATTTCAATGAATATTTTTCGATGGAAAGTCATTCATTTGGAAAGTCATTAGATGGAAATACTAGATACCGTATGTTATTACCTATGGAAGAGACAACATAAACACACATGATTCCCTCACCTCTGTTACCTTGTTACTGATTCTCTGCAACAAAAGCATTTATTTAATACCAAACTGCCTTTTTTGCTTGCTAAAGCTTGCCTTGACTTGAATATATGTGCTAGGGAGACAGGGGATCCATGTTCAAATCAGGCACTGCCAACAGGACCCAAAAGAAAGGAAAGTGATGTCACACATGTACAGGACAATTTTGGAATGTAAGATTTTGGCATGCCTTGATATAAGCTTGGGCAATCTTCTTTTCGATCGACTTGACCACAGGCACCTGGCCTAATCACAAACCAGCTCCTTCCACACAATATGGGAGTAATCCATGCCCCTAAGCACCACCCAAGGGGAGAGGAGTCCAAACTATAAAAGTCATCATGTCCAGTCAGCGAGTGTGGGGTGTTCGAGAAGGAGCCAGCTGAAGGTGTTTGGCATGAGAGGTCCATTTAGAGGTGGGATAGGTGGAGATTGGTGGAGGTCGGAGGGAAAAAGTTACCATCGGGAGACAGTGATACAGAGGAGGATAGAGGGAGAAATAAGCATCAGCAGAGCGTGATACTGAGCTGGTTGAAGGAGACATGTTTAAACGATTACTCCGGAAGCGAGCACCTCATTGATCTTAAGTCAATTCTAACAAAGTTCAATCATTTGTGCGGTTTGGAACACAACAGCCTGCCACTGATGCAGAATGTGGCTAAACTACTACTATGAACCTGAAACTGGGGTGACGACTGTAAGGATATTTGGCGTGTTACAGCACAGAGTACAGCACTACTGCACAAGTAGCATTTTTTTATGCAGCACCACTACATGGGTGAGGTGCATTGCTATATGTGTTGCCAGAGTAACATGGACATATAAGTAAAGACAGGCTATTCAGTCAAAAACGATTTTTACATATAAGATGAAAATCCATTTTACAGTTAAAAGCACACATCTGAACATTCAAAATGCACACTATTTTTCACCTGAAATGCCTATGTTGCAAGAGACACATTTGAAAATTAATAACTAACCTTATTAACAACTAACCTGACTAATAAAACTTCATTTAACATAACCCACTAATAAGAATGTGTCTCCATTGCAGAATTAGGCCTACTCTGAAAGTGAACTTTTAAACGCACATTCATTTTTTTCTCTGCTGCTCTGTCCACATAACTATAGGAAGCAAAGAGCTCGAAGGAACAGGAAATCAGTTTGTTACAATTGCCACTGTAGAAGTGAGCCATTGTGTAGTGAGGGAGGAGATGACATGATTGATTCTGATTGGAGCAGCGCATTAGCAAGAATCATGCTAGAGGCTGTGATTAGAACTTTGCTGGAGAAGCTTGAGAGGAGGGGAAGGGGGAGGGCAGTCGACATCTTGCAGAGCTGGGAGAAGGATCTCTTTCCTGGCTGGGGCATTCCTGCTGCAAAAGCTGAGAGCGCCAGGCAATAACCCCGGTTTGAGAACGGCAGACGCTTGTTCTCACTGGGGTTGATCTTCAAGGGAGCCAAATTCAGAAAGAGAATAGCCGGAGATAACTCATGCAGAACAGATAAGGTAATTACAGAAGCGAGTGGGAGCTGTGCGAAATTGTGCGAAGCTGTTCAGTCAGTGTGTTAGAGGGAGTCTCAGTCTCTTATCAGCATATTTAATGTTACCAATTGAATATATTCTCGCAGCTCTCTGTTCATTTTATCACAAATAATGTTGTACCATTTTATTCATTTCTGTAAAAAAAGTTAAACTGTGTTTAAATGAAATTTCTATAATACAAAAATATTTGAAAACAGAGAGCTAGTGTGTATTATTTTTCTCTTTCATTTTGCATGGGGAAAGGTTTAAATGTGGGTAGATTTTTAAACAGTGCAATTGTCATTTTAAAGCAGATGTGTGCATGATTCTTTTCAGTATGGACAGTTGTGAGTGACTGTTTGTAGCATAGCCTGTTGGAGGTACATGAGTCAACGGGAAGAGAGACTCTCTGGACATAGTTCCCTACCGTATATGAGGTAGTGGAAATTACCACAAAAATACCACAATTGCCCATGGTGGCACACAACACTAACACTGAAAATGTGGTATCCCTAAAATGTAGGCCTGAGGTCTCTCTAGTGATCAAGAACAATCTAGATAAAAAACAAGGGATGTTGGATATTGGGGCCACAAATAAACCAACCACTATACCAACCAACCACGCAAACTACCGTGCATACCATCTAAATAGGTCTGAATTCTGAAATAATGCAATGTATTATTGTCATGTGTGACCCAATATGAATACAGAGAGTGATTATTGCTAAAGGTATTTTGCCGGTAAGAAAATACCGCAAAGCCCCAAATATCCACAAAACACCCAACATATTTATGGTGCGTTGGCCGGGAAAGTGATCATAGAGTACCTACTGGGCGTGGCAAGCGTGTCTCACACTGCCATTTGCACATTAAAGGGAACCCATTTTATAATAGCAGTGTGCCACGTCACAAATGGAAACCACATTTTCAGACCTAGTGCAATATTTAGAGGCAAAGTTGTTTGCACATGGGACGTGGTCGTCGAACAGCACCTTAGAATGGCGTGACCGCATTCAGGGTGCGGTGCAGAAAGAAAAACTAGACAATATTTTTGCAGAAGGCAGCATAATTCAGGTCTGCCTTACAAGATTATTGAATGCAGCCGATAAAAGTGCAGGGAAAGACTGTTTAATACGGCTATGCGGCAAAATATGGTTTATTTTGAATAAGTCCCTGCGAATGCAGGAAAATGATACCCAGCTAATTAACAGGTTAAAGACTGAATTAGATGGGGCAAGTAAAAATCAGGAAATGTTAAGAACAGAAATGGATGTATGCCAAAAAGACATGCAATTAAAATGCAGAGACTTTGATGCTCAGTTATCCAAAAGCAAGAAACAATTTGAGGATAGTGAGCAAGAATTGGTACACTTAAAAGCCTTAGTGGACCACATTAGACAGGATAAAGATGAGATTGTTTCAGAAATGCAGATTTTACAAAAAGAACATTGTGAAAAAGAATGTGATCTCCAGAGTGCAGAACAAGAAATGATTAAAATGACCAAAGAAAGAGACAAGAGAAATAAAGAGTTCACTGAATGCCAATTGCAAATGTGCGACATGCAGGAGGTGATTAATAAGATGAGTGATGAAAACAACTATTTGCAAAATGAAGCAAACAGACTCCTTAAAAAGTGTAAGGACTTAGAACAGCAAATGTGCATTCCCAGGTCCCAGGAGAGGCGGCAGGGTACCACATTCAATGGAGTGGAGGTGAATTCTAGTTCTGCCCAAAGAGCTAGTGCTCCAGTGACTGGGCCGGTGACTGAACTTGTTTGCAGCGCCCTTGGGGGATTTGATACTCCCATTGGGGGCAGCCACCAATCTCATACACCTGAAAACAGGATTGAATCACAAAGTAGTGCAATTCCATGCATTGCAACAAATAGCCCCATAAAAATAATGAAATCCATTAAAGCCCTGATAAACCATTTAAAAAGGGAGGTGAATGCTGCATTGAAGATCACTTAGAAGCGGTGCATGACATTTTTAAAGCACTCCAGATACCTAAGGAACAGTACAGACAATATTTTCATTTAACTTTAGATGCCCCGACGGCCAGCATCATAAGGGGATTAAATGAACAGCAGAATATGACCTGGGTGGAGTTTGAAAAAGAAATTAGGCATCATTTTTCTCCTTTTCAGTCATTGCAGGAGGCAAAGAAAGTCGTTTACACAATCACTGCTGGACCTAATACATCCCCTCGCCAATTTTTACAAGACTCAAAAAGAGCATTTTCTCGCTTTGATGTATCTTTTGACCCAAATTCCAATGAGTTTAAAACTGCATACTTCTATGGGCTACAGAAAGACATCATATCCCAATTGGTCCGTGAATTTGACCGTGACAAGTCCCTTGAATGGATTGTACATCAAAGCACAAAACTATATGAGGTACTCTATTGTCAGGGTAGAGAAAGTGATAAAATGAAAGATACTAGACCTAAATCTAAAGAACCCTCAGCCACAGTAATGGAAATCAGGTCAGCCAAAATGTCCCTTGAGTCTGCTCAAAGCCAAGGTAAAAATAATGTGACACCTGAACAAAGGGGTAATCAACAAAGATCGCCATTTCCTGTACCAATGTTCCAATCACATGATCCCAGTAATAGGGAGAGCTACATCAGCCCTAGGTGTTTAGGGGACAGACCCCGGGTAGGATATCGGCCCAATATGGCAGGTATGAACAATAACCAGAGACAAAATCAAGATCAAAGAAATGATGGTCCCTACCAGTCATTGGGGACACAGAGCAGATTTGATCCCAACACCATGATGTATGGTAATCAGGATAGACCCCGATATGTGGATCGATTTACTGATAATGGAAATCAACCTAGGGGCCAGTACCCACAATCTGAGAGACAGGACATGAAGCAAAACATGAACTACAATCCACGTCAGTACAATGATTCCCCACCAGGGGACTATAATCAAAGGATGGGTGCACCCCGCTCCCCTCCACAAATGAATCAAGAGTTCAGAAACCATCCCAACCGACATCAATCACCTGAGAGGTATCAGAATAGATCCAATCAGGGGGAAAACAACCAATATCGACCTAGGCCACAGAAAGAGGATTCTAGAGAGATGGAAAGGTTCCAGTGCCTTGAGGCCCAAGTGAAAATGTTAGCTGAGCAAATAGGAAAGCTCTATACAGCGCAAAAACAACCTTCCAAAGAGGGGACTGATGGCCATAGCAATGACCGGGGGGCTTCCAAAAAGTGACTAAGTACTCATGATAACTGCAGTGCCAAAATAACAGATTGCTCTGATATAATTTTGCATAACGACTCTGAGATGCCTAATGAATTAAACATGAAAGTGCCAGTAAATGAACATGTGACAGAAAGTTCAAATACTTCTAAAAAAAGAGGTACGGTTTAACCTAGAGCTAAATAAAACAGTAAAGATTTGCACAAATGAAAAAGAAATATTAGGAATTCCAAAAGAACAAAGGGACAGATTTAAGAAAAATGACTCATGGATGAGGAATACCAGTGAACAGGGAGTAAGTGGGGATGCTATAGCTCCTTCCCTGGGCAATCAAAACAATGACCAAACACAGGCAGAAAAAGGAAATACTCAAAAGGAGGGTACAAGTCAATCACCTGAAGAATTCTTTGAGCCACATATTTTTGAAGAGGCTGAAAGGGCTGGTATCACACTAAATGATCACAAATGCACAGAATTAAAAAATGACAAATTGCTGAATGATGTTGTTACACATGTTCAGTTGGAAGGTTGTAATGTGGTCTCTGATGTTACCCAGATGGATGGGCGAACAGTGGCCACACTCCAAAAAACCTCTGATCCTGGAGAAATGAATAAAGTCTCTCGCGCAGAAATGGGTAAAAAGGAGGAAAAAATGTCTTTCCATTTACCAATGTGCTTAGCCAAAAGTGAAAAAGGCCTGAGAAAGGTGAGCCCTGAAATCAGTAAGAATTCACACTTCTTATGTGTATTAGAGGAAGTTGAGGACAGATATTATGCACCCATCACTGTAGAAGAAACATGCCACACCTTTGCTATGATTGACACTGGCGCACAGGCCACAATTATGTCCAAGAACCTGGTAAAGAGTATCAATGAAGGGAGACCCCCACAGAGTCAGATCACAGTGAAGGAAAATCAAGGTCCAGTGCATAACTTTAATGGGGAGGAGGTGCCCATCATAGGTGTAACTGAGGTTGACATAAAAATAGGAAAGCACAGAATGAAACAAGAGGTATTGATCACATCTATTTGTGAAATTCCATTTCTGATGGGGACAGATTGCCTGAAAAGATTGTCTCCTCTCATAGATGGGGTGAATGGAGTGCTCTGGTCGTTAACCAAAAAACCATTGAGGCCTAAGAAACCAAAATCACAAAACAGCAACATAAATGAATGTCACACCGTTGCCAAAACATATGATGCTGTGGAGGTATATCTCCAGAATAGTTGCATACCTAGTGTCACTGTTATATTAATGTGTCAAGACAAAATGCAGGGCGACAATGAAAAACTACCTGTACAAATATACTTGGACCCAAGGAAAGATTGGCAGACTGCCATAGATGAGCACACATTACGTTTCTATTTAAAAGAGAAAACATGCAAACAGAATATTGCTCCTAAAACAGATTCAGAAAAACACATTACCACTCTGGCAGAAATATACATGGAAGATGAGCAACCATGGGTTCATGTTGGTATAAATGACTATTTTAAAACAATAAAAGCCAATTTAGCGCTTGGACATGAAAGGAGTTTCATTAATGAGAAATTGTTGCAAAAAATAATGGAGAGGGAAGAAATCCCGAAATTTAGGATTAAAAACCAATATGTTTCTGGGTTGGACAGTACAGACTTTAAAAACCGAATTGCAGGCAGATGCATGCTTAAAATTAGCATTGGGCAGAAAACAATTTACCATAATGTATGGATAGTGAGTGGAGCACAAAATGAATTTTACATGGGCAATGACATCATGCACAGAATGTGTATGGTGTTAGATTTCCTTAATAAAAAATATGGTCACGCCTAGGTGGTCCGGCACCTGAATTTGAAGACAAAAGAAGGGCTTATCATTGTGCACAACTGGTTCCTTATGCAATCGAATTACAAATGAGGAAAGATACTATTATTCCTGCAGTTACAAAACAGTTTGCAATAACACTGAAATGCAAAAATGGACAGCAGATGAAAGACTCTGATGCATTTGTATGCCTGAATGAATCCATAAAACAGCAAGACCTGGATTATGAATACATTCCATTGGTAGATATTGGTGAAGGATCTGTAAAAATTATGGTAAATAATAAAGGTCGTCAGGATATTCATTTAGAGGAAAACTCCCCATTAGGAATGGCCATACAAAAATCACATTATACGGCAGATTTAAATAACATGGTGATTGGAAATATCCCTGAAAAGTATGTAGATGCCAAGGGTGAGTTGCCAGAACACCTGGACTCTCAGCCCAAAGGAATATTTAAAATTCATTCTGTGTATCCTTATGATTCAAATGAGACAGTGTGCTGCCATCAAGAGGATTGCATAATATTTAATTTAAATGAAAATGAAACAGAAAATCAGCCCATTGAAGTGGAAGCTGATATGCCAAAATATTTAAAAGTGGCAGCTTTACAAAAAGACATAGCCACACAGTTAGAGGAAAGCACCGAGATTCCCTTACCAGAAGATTTTCCAGAATTTTCCAAAATGGTAGAAGAGCAGATCTCCTTAGCAGATGCGTGTGACAGCAATGAGGATAGGAACAATCTGAGGGAGATATTTATGGAGTTTAAGGATGTATTTGCAAAAGATGCTTATGATTGTGGTTTAACTGATTTACATGTGGCCACACTACCAGAAGGGTGTAGCAGAAGTCCAGTGTTTGTACACCAGTATAGACTACCGCTGGCATGTTTAGAATCATTGGCAGAGATTATTAAAAATTTGGAATCGCGGGGAATCATCAGGCCCATTCATAGCACATCCAATACACCTATTTTAGGTGTGTTAAAGCCAAATGGTCAATGGTGGCTATGTGCAGACTTGAGAGAGTTAAATAAAAGAGTACCAGTATCTAGATGGCCACTGCCATTCATTGATCAGGGCCTAGCTCAGGTACATGGTTCAAAAGTATTTACCACATTAGATCTCACCTCTGGATATTGGTATGTGCCATTGGCAGAGGAGATACAAAATTTATTTTCCTTTACATTTGACAGGACTCAATACGCCTGGCTTAGAGCTCCGTTCGGGTACATCAATAGTGGGAGTGAATTTGGCATATTTTTGAGAAAGGCCATGCCGGGTGCAGCGGAAAGAGGAACAATAGTTTACGTGGACGATGTCCTGATAAAAAATGAAGGCCTGAAAAGCCATTTTGATGAAATAAGACATGTGCTAGGCCAATTGCAGAAAGCAGGCGCCAAAGTATCTTTACAAAAAGCACAATGGTGCAAGAAAAAAGTGAACTTTCTAGGGCATGAAGTGACTGAACATGGGCTAAATCCACAAAAGAAGAAAATAGAGGCCATGCAAAGATTAAAAGATCCTAAAAATGTGAAAGGAGTAAAAAGTTTATTAGGGATGACAGGCTATAACAGAAAGTTCATTGAAAATTATGCAGAAATCACTCAACCATTGACTAAACTGCTTAAACTGAATATTACCTGGAAATGGGAAAAAGAGCAGTCTGATGCAGTGGCTAAATTAAAGGAATGTCTTGTAAAGGCACCATGTTTAGCATATCCCATAAAGGACAGGGATTTCTTTATAGAAATAGGTTTTTCTGAACATTGTATGTCAGCAGTGTTATCACAAAAACACGATTTGAATCACAAAACCATTGCCTATGCAAGTAAGGCATTTTCCCAAGTTGAA